>NC_087363.1:28828853-30078853 GCF_030014295.1 Loxodonta africana | reverse complement strand
TCCGTGGCGCAGCTGGAGGACATCAAGGTTAGACTCCCGGACGAACTTCCCGGCGGGAAAAGGGGCTCAGCGCGGAAGGGTGAGGCTGGGGTCTATCCTCCCGGACGTGAGCAGTGGGGTATTGGCTGGGGGCCTCAGGAACCGAAGCAAGGCGAGTTGCACTGGGGTGGCGAACGCCACGCGTGTCCGCGCCCCGCGCCGGCACGCAGGGCGGCCTGGCCCTTTAAGCGTCCAGACGGCGGCCCCAGCTGACGCGCGGGCTCCAATCGGCGCCCCGCGCCCCCCGCCCGCCGCGCCCGAGGCTCTAGGGCCGCAGCTGCTCGGCGGCTGGACTCGCCGCGGCCCTGTGCCTCCGCCCGCCCGGCCGCGCCCCCGGGGGCCATGGTCGCGGGGCCCTGCGCGGGGGCGGCCCCCAGCGCGGCGCTTCATGGAGCGGCCCCGGCCTGGCCGCCGGGGGCAGCGCGATCCCGAGAAATACTGTGAGCCCCGAGCGCCACGGCACCATGGTACGCAGGGCCCTGCCTGTCCCCCCTCTTATCCGCCCACCTGCCCGCTCTGCCCTCCGGAGCGCACGGCCCGCGGTCTCGGGGTGGAGGGATCCTCCCCCTCCCCTGGTTCCCCCGCCCCCATCTCTTGGGTCCCCGCGGGCCAGGAAGGCGGCGCTATCGCGCGGCTCTCGACGAAAAGGGGGTTAAATTCCTGGGGTGGGGGTGCCAGCGCGGAAGGCTGAGGTCTCACTAGGCACGGGCAGAGGGGGGCGCTTCTCTGCTCCCAGGATGGCGCCGCCCTCGGGTTGGGTATTGGGGGCGATGGGGGGGGGGGTCGGATTCCCGCCCGGGCCTTGGGCCACGTGGGCGCTGGAGCCGTCCTGGGGCTTTGGGGCACCGCGGGCAAGGGTGGGGGGCAGCCCGCATCTCCGGTCCAAACTCCTGTGTGACCTTGGGCCGCTCTCCCGCCCTCTCTGGGCCTGTTTCCCAGGACGAGGTGGGGGGGGCGTATGAGTGCACGGGAGGCAGGCATAGACAACTCCTCCCCAAGAGGAGGAGCTTGGAGGTCATGGGCTTGAGCCCCTAGCCCAACCTGGGCCCACCCACTGCTGCCGGGGGCAAAGGAAGGATAGGTGTAGTGGGATGGGAGGCGGAGTGTGGATGGATGGTCCCGGGGTTTCATTCTGGGGCCTCCAGGGAGATGCTGAGGCACGGTGGTGAGCCATTGGCTTTGTAGTATTGGGTCAGGATACCCCTCAAGTGTAGAAGACTGCAGCTGTCCTAGTTGTCCCCAGTACTGGCCATCCCCAGCCTGGCTTGGGGGAGAGGGCTTGCAGGCACAAAGCACCTAGCAATAGGGGTGTCTGACCACCCCCTTGGTCCTGCATCTTAGACTGGGGTGGCCAGAACCCTGGGGGAGGGAGAGGGAGTGTAGCTGTAGCCAGCAGAGCCAGATGGGGAGGGGCATCCACAGCTGCAGGGAGCTGGCACATCTGGCTGGGGAGGCTGGCATAGATGATGGGCATGGCCCAGGAGGGGCCAGGCAAAGAGGCAGCTGTGTCCTGGGGCACGGCTGCCAGTTATGGACATGGATAGCATGTGTGTACCCTGTCACAGGAGTTCAGTCGGGGTGCCTGACCGCGTGGTTCCCTCACCCCTGAAGGGCCAAGGATGGTATTGGTGTGCCCTGGGGTTCTGTCTTAGGAATAGAGTCTTTGGGGCAACTGTCCCTTAGGTTAACCCCTTCTGCCTCTCTGAGGTCAGAGACCCTGGGGCAGGCGTCATGTAGGCCC
The DNA here is from genome assembly GCF_030014295.1 of Loxodonta africana. NCBI lineage: Eukaryota > Metazoa > Chordata > Mammalia > Proboscidea > Elephantidae > Loxodonta > Loxodonta africana. The sequence goes on along the minus strand of NC_087363.1, from coordinate 30,077,073 downwards.
TGGAGCCGGATTTGCAGATGGAAAGATTGGGCACTGGAGGGCGTTCCATGAAGGGGAGGAAGGTGGACTAGGGCCCTGGTGCCTGCAATGGGCTCCCCTGACAGGCCTGGCTTTGGCAAGCCTTTATCCAGATCACTTCCCCTGCCATTTTCTTGCCTCTGGAGGCCCCAAGGAGTCCCTTTTACAACCCAAGTTGAACCCTGACCCTTCAGCAACCCGTAGGTGGCAGTGACTGGGAAAGAGGCTGGGGCATCACCAGGGATAGTGGAGGGGCCTGGGGAAGCACAGCTGGTCCCTCTCAGGTGGGAGGGTTCCCAGACACCTTCTGCTGTACTAGTCATTAAAGGCTAAGAAATCTAGCCACATATAGAGTGGTGTCTGGTCCAGAGGAGTGAGTCTGCTGCTGTTCTCTGGGGGACCCTCCCACTTCTAGCCTCAGTTTCTCTATCTTTTCAGTAGAGGTTAGTCCCAGAAGATGAATCAGAATGAGTCAGAGAAGGAAGATAGGAGGGGCCTGGTGCCACGTCGCCATTAGATGGGCCAGGCCTGGAGGGCCAGCAACCCTGGAAGACAGGGGCAGATGTGTGTTTTCTTGGCTGAGGGCTGGGAGGAGGGGTGTGGTGGCAGAACTCAAGGAAGATACTGTCCATCTCCAGAGGCCTGGCCAGACTGGGATCTGGGAGCGCAGGGTGGGCACTGGCCTGACTGTAGGTGTGGAGGGTGGGGCCCAGGGCAGGTCTAGGAGCAGGTTGCTCCGCTAGCTTGTCAGGCTCATCCAGAGGTCCAGGGTGGATTCTTGGTGAGTTGACCGAGGTGGTGAGCTTAGACACCACCACCACTCACCACCACCACCCAGTCTGAGCCCACCCACTTGCTGCCTGGGTGATGGAAGGATTGGCATGGCATGTGGGGGTAAGCTGTGGATGGCCAGAGCTGGGGTTTCATCCCAGGGCTTCCAGGGAGGTGCTGGGGCAGGGTGGGGGCCAATGGCTTTATGGCAGTGAGGCAAGGCACCCTCAGGTGTAGGATGCTGAGATCTGGGTGGGCAACACCTGAGGAGGACCAGAACCTGGAAGCAGTGGGCTTGAGCAGGTAGTTGGCAGATTGTAATTAAACATATGCTGTTAGGCCCTTGCAGGGAACTGGGCCGGCTGCCTGTCTGCATGGCCCACTTTTGGGGAGGTGCTGTGGCGGAGCTGGAGTGATTGAGCTGGCCCTATTCTGAGCAATTCACAGAGGCCAGATGTGGCCCAAGGGCCAGATGTTCTCACCCATCGGACTTTGAGGAGCCTCCCTAAAGCTCCAGAGGCCCCAAGTGGTGTGGCCCCCAAGATGGAGCTATCCCAGAACCCTAGTGGAAAAAGGGTCTAGGGTGGGGCCCAGGGATCTCCTGCCTTTGAGCCTGGTGAGCAGATAACACAGCTGTGTTCCCTTCAGAACGCCCTCTGGGAGGGGGAGCTGCTCGGGGCCAGGCATGTGGCCATGGGCAGGAGAGGGGAAGTGACCGTTCCAAACTCTGGACAAATGATGAGGGCCTCCTTGGGCAGGGCAGCAGGACCAGGGTGGGGACACGTCACAGGCCCTGGGTCTGGATTCCTTCACAAAATTTTCTCCTTCTGTAGCTCTCAGGGTGTAGGCCTTGAGGCCTGTTGGTGAGGTGAGGCGTGCAGTAGGCCAGAGGCCAGGCTGTGAGTATGTGTGCCTGACTTCTGTTGTTGAGGTTCTTGTTTTTCATCTGTATATGTGAGTGTGTGGAAGAGAATCTGTGGGGCCTGCAGACTGTGGGAATGCAAGAAATGCGGAAGGAATGCCCAGGTCCCTTCTAGGGTGACCAGCTAGTCCGGGTTTGTCCAGGACTGTCCTGGTTTTAGCACCGAAAGTTCTACATCCCGGGAAATCCCCCAGTTCTGGGCAAACCGGGATGGTTGGTTACCCTGGTGCCTTCTCATCTCTTCTCTTCCTTTCCCAAACCCCGCCTTCCTTTTCTTGTCCCTTTCCCTTCCCAGGATAACTTTTCCCGTTTCACAGGGGAAGAGCTGGAGGCCCAGAAAAGTTAGCTGACTAGCCCAGGAGCTGATCTTCAGCCTCAAAAGGTGCCGGTCAGCGTCTGAGCTCCGCGGGGAGGCTGACAGGGCTTGGCTCCCGCTCCCCCACTTCCTTGCTGGAACTTCAGCTCTTCTTCTGTCCCATGGAGCAGGAGTGACAGGCTGCCCCCTGATGGTGGGCAACGCTGGGGGACGGGTGGGCAGCAGGGGGTCAGCAGGGGCCCAGCTGGCTTGACTCTCTCCCGTGCCCTCCACCCCCACAGTTGCTGGTTGAGAAGACGACCGACTCACCAGCGGCCGAGTTCTCGCTGGTGGAGGACGTGGCACTGCACTTTGCCTGCTTGATGGGCCGCTTGAACGAGCAGCGCCTCTTCCAGCCTGACCTGTGCGACGTGGACCTGGTGCTGGTGCCTCAACGTAGCGTCTTCCCGGCACACAAGGGTGTGCTGGCCGCCTACAGCCAGTTCTTCCACTCGCTCTTCACCCAGAACAAGCAGCTTCAGCGCGTGGAGCTCTCCCTGGAGGCGCTGGCGCCAGGTGGCCTGCAGCAGATCCTCAACTTCATCTACACGTCCAAGCTGCTGGTCAACGCAGCCAACGTCCACGAGGTGCTCAGTGCTGCCTCGCTGCTGCAGATGGCCGACATTGCCGCGTCCTGCCAGGAGCTGCTGGATGCCCGCTCCCTTGGCCCTCCAGCCCCCGGCACTGTGGCCCTGGCCCAAGCGGCTACTGGTTGTACCCCGGCTGCACCACCTTACTACTGTGACATCAAGCAGGAGGCTGACGCCCCGGGCCTGCCCAAGATCTATGCCCGCGAGGGTCCTGACCCTTACTCGGTGCGTGTGGAGGACGGGGCAGGGGCCACGGGTGATACAGTGCCCTCTGCCATTGGGCCAGCACAGCCCTTCTTCAAGGAGGAGAAGGAGGGTAGTGTCGAGCCCCCGGCCCCCTTGTGCAAGCTGGAGGGTGGGGAGGAGCTGGAGGAAGAGCTTGGGGGCTCTGGGACCTACAGCCGCCGGGAGCAGTCCCAGATCATCGTGGAGGTGAACCTCAACAACCAGACGCTGCACGTGTCCACGGGGCCTGAGGGGAAGCCAGGCGTGGGAACCAGCCCGGCCACCATGGTGCTCGGCCGGGAGGATGGGCTGCAGAGACACTCGGAGGAAGAGGAGGAAGAGGAGGAGGAGGAGGAGGAGGAGGAGGAAGAGGAGGGTGGCGGGAGTGGAGGGGAGGAGGAGGAGGAGGAGGAGGAGGAAGAGGAGGGTGGCAGTCAAGGAGAGGAGGAAGACCAGGAGGAGGAGGAAGAGCATAGCGAGGAGGAAGAGGAGGAGGAGGAGGAAGAAGGGCACAGTGAGCAGGATCAAGAGAGCTCTGAGGAGGGGGAGGCTGGAAGCCGGCAGGTGCCGGCGGGGCTCGGGGGGCGCCAGGACAGCCGGGTGGACCCCTCTTCCCATAGTCGCATGGCCACACGGTCCCGGGAGAATGCCCGGCGCCGGGGCACCCCTGAGCCTGAGGAGGGTGGGAAGCGGCCAAGGCCACCCCCAGGAGCGGCCCCAGCACCGGCCCGGGGGCCACCTGCCGCTGATGGGCTGGGGGCCAAGGTGAAGCTGGAGGAGAAGCAGCACCACCCTTGCCAGAAGTGCCCGCGCGTTTTCAACAACCGCTGGTACCTGGAGAAGCACATGAACGTGACCCACAGCCGCATGCAGATCTGCGACCAGTGCGGCAAGCGCTTCCTGCTGGAGAGCGAGCTGCTGCTGCACCGGCAGACGGACTGTGAGCGCAACATCCAGGTGGGCCTCTCGGAGTCACAGGGAAGACAGGGCAGGTGGCCAGCCAAGGTCACACAGACATCCAGGCTGGGCTAGGCCGGAAATGGGCTCCAGCCACCCACTGCCCCGCCACAGTCGGCAGGCCTTGCGGGCCCCACACTGCCTGTGGAGACCAGACTTAGCCCCTGACAGTCAAACCAGCCTAGGCTTTCAGGGTGGTGGAAGCTCAGGGGGAGCTGGAGCATCTGGGAGGGCTTCCTGGGAGAGGTAGATAGACCTGGGCTTTGGCACATGGAGAGGACTGGAACAGGACCCTTGGCAAGAAGGTCAGATTGGAGCACAGACTCGGGAAGAAGAGAGCAGAGACTTATGTGAGCAGGGGAGGAGGCCAGGAGGATAGCAAACGCCGGGGAAGGATGAGTCAGACGGTGTTTTAGCAGATCCCCAGGGCTGCAAGAAGGCCAGCAAGGCCACCATGTATAGTTTCATAGGTTGTGCACTGCACAAAAGCACTTGTGAAGGGAGGAGGGGTTTGCCAAGAGGGGCCGCCATTTTCCACTTCCCTCGAAGGCACTGTAGAGCAGGGGGCAGCTGGGCAGGAGGAAGCCCTTCAGTTAGTTCTCTGGAGGTGCAGGCAGGCCTGGACCTGGGAAAAAGGCATGGGATGAGAAATTTGGGAGGAGCAGGGGGTGCTGGGGCTGAGCTAGGGAGCTAGGCTGGCTGCCAGGCCTTGGCCAGCCTGAGTCTGTGCCAGTCTGGCCTCTCAGGGTGGGGGTGGGTGGGGGCGGCACAGGGCCAGCCAGGCTCCCCAGGAAAGGTTTTACTTTTTCTGGTGCAGGAGACATGGGGGGTCAGGTAGGTGGGTGCTAATTCCCTGAGCTAATTGGTAATTGCATGCCCTGTGGAGAAAGCATTGCCTCAGGGTTACCTGGTAACCTGTTCTACCCTTGTGCACCTGTTCCCACTTGCCTGCCTGCTGGGCTGCCCTTTGTCGCTCCACCTGCCACACACCTGATCCTGCCTCCTGAAGGGGAGAGAAGCTTGTTTCCCTTCTGACCTGTGCACCCTGACACAGTTTCTGCCTGAACCCTGGCCTGGTCTCTAGCCTTCGGGGGTGTCCTATAGGGATAGGGGACAACCAGGAACACTGGACCATGATCTGGGGAGGGGAGAGGAAGGGGAGTGTAGTCCCTGAGGTTCCCATGACCCTCCATTGCCTGATGGAACTTGGTCCTCCTGCAGGCCCACCCAGCCAGTCCCTTTGGGACCTGTCCCCTTGGGGGTCTCCATAGTGTCAGGGCATAGGCCCCAGCAGGGAGAGGCAATGGAGAGAATGTCTCAGCTTTATGGTACCTCACACCTGAGAGGGCTTCTCTGTGAACTGTGTGCCAGTTGTCTGTCTCTGTAGAGGCCTTTAGATGGACTTGTTGAAATGAGGACGGGAGGTGGGAGATGCTTCTTGGAAGAAGTGACCCTGGCCCTAGTTGGGCTTCCAAAGGCTGAAGGAGGACCCCAGGCCTCTGGGTGGGTGGTCAGTGTTCTACAAGTTACCGTTCTCAGCTCCCAAAACATTAGATCTGGCTGGTCATTGGACAGCAACAGCTCTCCAGCACATTTCAGGTGAGGAAACTGAGGCGCAGAGCCTTGTCCAGGACACAGAGCCTGAAGTCCTCTCCCCCCACAGTGTGTGACCTGTGGCAAAGCTTTCAAGAAGCTCTGGTCCCTCCATGAGCACAACAAGATCGTGCACGGCTACGCAGAGAAGAAGTTCTCCTGTGAGATCTGCGAGAAGAAGTTCTACACCATGGCCCACGTGCGCAAACACATGGTCGGTGAGTGTGGGCCGGTGGTGAGGGAGCCTGAGGCCTGAGCTGAACCCCCTGCCAGGTGTGCTGGGAGGGACTTTCTGTCCTGATGAGGACATAGGCAGTGTGAGGGGGTGAGAAGGCCCCTCTCAGCTGGGAGGCCTGGGGAGGCTGGCTGCAGTGGCAGGTGTGGTCTGGGCAGTGCTGCCATGGACGGTTGGGCAGGTTGCACATTAGGTACAATGGCCTGGACCAGTATCCAGCTGCCACACTGCTAACCAGCTGTGTGTTCTGCCATGGGGTTGTATCCACCCAGGAGGAGGAATGCCTTTTCCGAAATTACTCATTCAAAGTGCCATATGGTGGCTGAGGTGACATCGGGCCCCTGGCCAGGCCCTGCCTCCTTTCTCCACTAGAGCGTCCTGGGGGGCCACCCTGGGAGCTGACTGGCAGCTGAGACCCAGGTTCTAGGTTTAGCCAGCAGGGACAGATTACCCAATAAGCAAGGTAACCACATGCTTTGTGTGCTTACTGTGCCTAATACATCATTTATTAGCATTTACAGAGTAAGGATAAGCACTGTGTCCCATACAACCTGTTGTTGTTGAGTCTATTCCGACTCATAGGACCCTATAGGACAGGGTAGAACTGCCCCATAGGGTTTCCAAGGAGCAGCTGGTGGATTCGAACTGCTGCCCTTTTGGTTAGCAGCCTGAGCTCTTAACCCCCGCGCAACAGACAATAAGAAACAAAACTCACTTGATACAGATATTACAACTTTTCATGTTAAGTAAACATTAATATTTCCAATAGTTTTTGGAACTCAAATAAGTCGACCATTGCAATGAATTCCATAAAGTTACTTTTTAACTGTATAGCATTATGTACAGAGTTATGTCCTAAGTTTTGTAAACAACAATATTTATAACTTCAGCTTTAAAACTCTATATATGCTAATAAATGACGTGTTAGGCACGGTAAGTACACTAAGCATGTGCTTACCTTGCTTATTGGGTAATCTGTCCCTGTCAGGGATTTGCTGGGTAACTCAGGGCTAGTGGTCCCTCTGGGCACGGGTTCCCCAGCTCTGAGCTTGGTGTGAGGGTGAAAGGGGTGCCTGTCTCCAATTGCCTCCTCCCAGATCGTCCTTGAAGAGTTTCGGTTCTCATCTATCCCTGGCTTCTGGCTTACTCCCTCTGGAGTTTAGGGCCTGAGGCTGGGCCTTTATGAGTGCCATCCCTATAAAGCCTGACTACCCTTGAGGTTTCAATGCCATTATTAGCCCCTTTTTATACAAGAGGAGCCCAAGGCCCAGAGGCCGCTTGGGGAGCCAGTGTGTACTGCACTAACACACCCGTGGCTGGGCCACCAGTCCCACCTGAGATCCTTCAATCATCCCCTGAAGCTTTGGGGGTGAGGAGGCCCCGACTGTTTCCCTTGGCTAGAGGCTAAGAGCAAGGGTGCCCCTCAGCACTTGCATGAGTCAGACCTTAGAGCAGACAGGGAATCCTAGGTCCCAGAGGGAAGGGGGCTTGTTGGCAGACCCTCAGCTGAGGGAGCCTCACCTGGGGTCCTTGGGCCAGACCTCAGCCTCACAGGTGGCAGGTCAGCCCATGCTCTGGAATGATGGCCTCATTCTCCACCTGTCCTGGGACAGAGGCTACGAGGCAGGTCCCTGGGGAGGTCAGTCACACGGGGCTACCCCAGGAGGTGTGGGGGTGCTTAGGCAGAGGTCCCCTGGGAGGAGCTATGGGGTCCCCCCAAGACATGACAGCCCGGTGCCCGCCCCGTAGCCCACACCAAGGACATGCCCTTCACCTGCGAGACCTGTGGGAAGTCCTTCAAACGCAGCATGTCTCTCAAGGTGCACTCGCTGCAGCACTCGGGGGAGAAGCCGTTCAGATGTGAGGTGAGTTCCCTTCTTTACACCTGCCCAGGGCCACTGGGAGGGGCAGGGGTCAAGGGCAGCAGCTGCTAAAAAACTTGAGACCTAGGGAAGACAGAGTACAGGTGCAGAAAGGGGGCTTCCCCTCTGGACGTCTGGCCTCTGCCATCCTCCTCCTCTGCCCTTCCGGGTGGCCTACCCTGCCCTCACCCACTCCCTACACATTCAGGGTGGGAGGTGTGTCTGGGTGGAGTAGTGGGGGCAGGATCTCTGGAGAGAGGAAGAGCAAGGCCGAGACTTCGGGCTGTGGAGGGGATGGGGAGGCCTTCTGATGACGGGAAGGTGAAGGGGCCAGAGGCCTTATGCATGAAGACGCCCTCAGCTGTGCGGTCTCTTCCTGAGTCCTCAGCCCCTCCCCACCTGGACCCAGGTGTGCTGTGGCCCCTCTCCCCCTGCCCCTGCGCTGCCCAACCCCAGGAGCACCTGGCCTGCCCTGTGGTCCGAGGGCTGCTCCCTTCACCACCTGCTCCACCCCCAGAACTGCAGCGAGCGCTTCCAGTACAAGTACCAGCTGCGTTCACACATGAGCATTCACATTGGCCACAAGCAGTTCATGTGCCAGTGGTGTGGCAAGGACTTCAACATGAAGCAGTACTTCGACGAGCACATGAAGACCCACACAGGTGCGGCTGCCCTGGGGCAGGGCTCCACCCCAGGCTTACAGACCATCCCGCCTCAGGGTACCCACAATGGCCTTAGCCAGACCCCTTCGCAGCTCTGGGCCTCAGTTTACCCTTCTGTATGAGGCTCAGTGCCATCCACTTTGCTGCCCAGGGTTGGGGGAGGCTGCCCCTTAGAGGGTGGGGAGGGCCTGAGAGTGCTGAGGCTGAGCCCCACCGTGGCGACCCCCCGCAGTGAGGCCCTGTTGCCCGTTCCCCCAGGGGAGAAGCCGTACATCTGCGAGATCTGTGGCAAGAGCTTCACCAGCCGGCCCAACATGAAGCGGCACCGGCGCACGCACACCGGCGAGAAGCCGTACCCCTGCGACGTCTGCGGCCAGCGCTTCCGCTTCTCCAACATGCTCAAGGCCCACAAGGAGAAGTGCTTCCGCGTCAGCCACCCTCTGGCCGGTGACGGCGCCCCCTCGGCCCCAGGCCTGTCCCCCACCCAGCCTCCCGCCCACGCACTGCCCCTGCTCCCGGGCCTCCCCCAGACCCTGCCGCCCCCGCCTCACCTGCCGCCCCCACCCCCGCTCTTCCCCACCACCGCCAACACCGCCGCTGGGAGGATGAACGCCAACAACTAACTGCCAGACTGCGCAGCCAAAGCGCGGCCAGCCAGCCGACTGAGCCCGGCCCGTGGGCAGAGCTGGGACCTGAGCCCAGGACAGACTCCTGGAGGGACCCCAGTGCCCCTCCTTCCTGGGGGAGGGCTCCCTTGCCCCACCTCCAGAGGTGGCCCGTCATGCTTCACTTGAAGCACCTGTCCCTGGAGGTGTGCAGGCTGGGGACCCCGAGCTGGTGGAGGGTGCCTCCCTCCGGAGCGCTCCCCTTTCAGCGACTCTTTGAAGCCTTGCTTTTCTTTTTTTGAAGCGGTGAAGGACAAAAAGGAAACTGTTAGCAGCTCCCCTCCAGGTGAGGGGATGCTGGTGGCCACAGGTGCAGTAGGATGGGTGGGCCCTGGGCAGCAGGCGTGGCAGTCACTCTGTGGAGGCCTGAGCTGGCAAAGGTTGGCCAGGCTGAGCCTGGGTCAGCTTCAGTGTCTCCTCCACACCTGTCCTGCACCCCCTAACTTGGCCTCACATGCTGAGGGCTTGGGGAGAAGTTGGGGGAGCTGGCCCCCCTTGGAGGAGGTGTGGACCCAGTCTGCCACACCGAGGCAGGGGCTTGAAACTGATACCTGTGTGGGTGTTGGAGTTGGGGGTTATGAGGCACAAAGACCGCAGACCCAGCTCTGTACGTGTGGAGTGGGGCAGGCAGGGGCTGGACCCCAGGGACTTGCTCTCCCCAGTCACACCCCTGCTGGCAGGCACAGGGATCCCCAACCTGTGCCAGGCTTCCCTGAGGGCCCTGAGTCCTGGGGAGGACATCCCCAGAAGCCACTGGGTGCTGTGGACCAGGCCCTGGGTTGGGCAATCAGGCTGGCTCCCACAGCACTGACTCCCAGGGGCCTTTGAAGTGGGCTCAACCCTAGGAGCAGGCTTGGGTGTTTAGGGTTTCAAGGTGCTATCAGTGGGGCAGGAGCAGGGCTGCTGTTTATGGGCACCCTGTCCCTCACCAGCTGCCCTGGCTATATCTCCCACACCAGGAGATGTGTGTGTCTGTGTCCGTCTCTGCTCCCGGAGGCCAGTCCGGGCCTCATCCTCACCCTAGGCCCAGCACACAAGCCACTCCTGGTTGGTCTCCAGCGTCCTTGTCCCTCCTGGGCTTCTGCAGTGATGGGAGCCTGCACCTTCGGGCCCCTGGGGTGGGGCTGGGGGCTGCCAGGGTGCCCCAGCCTGTTCCCAGTGCTTGCCCCCATGAGGCTGGGCACTAATAGGACACCTTTTTTGTTGTCATTTAACGTCTTTATTCCTGCCTTTAAAATGGGGAGGAAGGTTCCATAAGCTACATGTTTCCTAGTTAAGCTCTCTCCTATTGTGTTTATACGGTTTTGTTTGTTATACTTTTTGCACCTTAACCCCCCACTACTACCCCACCATCACCACCACCTGCCCAGCGTGGCTGGCGTAGGATGGGGCATGAGCCCAAGGGGGCTGCTGGAGGATGGTGGAGTGGGGCTGGGTCTCGTCAGCCCGAGAGCTGAGGGGATCGGAACTCCTCTGACTTCCTCGTGAGGCCTGCGACGCCAGGGCGGGGGCAGGAGACATCTTAATCATCAATAAACGAAGCACTTTATTCTGTACAGATGTGAGCAGGCCAAGGCGCCTGTGTGATTTTAGGGTTTATAACCCAACCCTCACCACCTGGTTTTCTGGGCTTGGAAGGGGCTATGCCATGCGTTTCCCTGTGCTGGGGCCCTGCACTTGTTGGGCTGAATTTGGGGCTGTAGCTGGAGTGATAGAAGCCAGAGCCCACAGACCTCACCCTCAGGGCCCCTGCCATCCTCCGAAAAGAGAAGGCTAGGCTGGGCCCTTCCGAGAAAGGAAGGCTTCCCAACTGCACACACACACTCCAAGGCTGAGGTTCCAGTCTCTTGCGAGGCCAGGGCAGGTCTCCCAGGTTCTCACTTTACTGTTGCTCTGTTCCTCCTCTGCACCCTTGATCTCTGGGCTTCTGTGACATCCCAGGGTTCCCTCTCCCCACTTCCCCCTGCCCCTTCTGCTTTTCTGACCTCTGGTCCCAGCGCCTGGTGGCTCTTCAGAGCTGGATCATGCTTTTCCAAAACAGCCCACGTTCCCCAGTGGGCTGTAGGCCTGGATCCCCCTGGGTTCCCAGGCCCTATCACTGGCACCAGGTTCCAGCCTGAGCAGACCTGGGGGGTCCTGGCCAGGCCGGCCACTCATGTGTCTCGCCGCCACACCTTGGCGAGCAGAGATTGAAGATGGTGGGGGTGGAGCTGGTGGTGAAGTGCTATTCGAGAACAGGGTTTCCTGTTCTTGCACCCTTCCCCTCTGGGGTGCAGGAGAGGGCCCCAGACAGCAGGCTGGGCACCGGGGAAGAAGAGTCATTGTAGCTGTAGGTGGTACTGCCAGTCTCTTCTGGGAAGCCCGATCCCAGCGGGGACAGGAGTCCTATGTCCCTGGTGCTAAACGCTCTCCTCACCTTGGCCCAGTGTAGATGGGAGCTCCTTTCTGGCCAAACCACAAGGGTCTAAAGCAATAATTGAACCTCAGCAGGGCCGGTATGAATAGGGATTGTTTTACCATCTTTACATTTCCTTTCTTATTTTGAAAACAAATTAACAAGCACCTCGATGTTGGAGTGAGGGGACTGGGGGCATCATAAGAGTTCCCAGGTCTGTTGGGTATGGGGGAGGGTCAGGATCATCACCTCCCACAAGAGGCCTGCTGGGTTGTACCTCTGCTGGCTGGGTGGCTCATCCTGTGTGGCCAGACCTCAGGTCTGGAGCCCGGGCCTGCCCCCTCCCCAGCTTCCCCTGTGCTCCTTGACCTTGGCCAGCTGGGGCAAGTGGCTGGAGAGATGAGGCAGGCCTCCAGTCCCATGACCACAGTCGGGGACCGCAGGTGGGTGATCAAGGAGAGCGAAGGGGAATAAAGTCAATACAACTCCTGTCCCTTGGCCCCGCCTCTTCTTTACACTCTGCCTGCCCGCCCACCCGCCCACCCTGACTATTGACTGCAAAGACAGGCCAGAGCAATACCGACAGCTGAGTACACAAGCTGCATGGGCATCTGTGCCTGGAGCATCCCCGATGCCATCTTCCTCCCTGAAGGCTGGGGTGGGCTTGGGGAACACCAGAGTTAGGAGGTGGGCACTGCGACTGGTTCTAGGTCCTGGGGCAGACACAGGAGAGGTCCTGAACTGCAAGGCCAAGGTCCCAAAGGCAGTGCCCACAGAGACCCTGCAGGCATGACCTAAACAGCAGGGACCAGCCTTTCCCACTCACAGGCCCAGTACTGGCGATGCTGTGATGTGCAAGTGGGCTCGTTGCTCCCTCGGGAGCTCACAGGCCGGGGAGGTCTGAAGGGACCCGCTCTCAGAAATGCTGACACGGGCCCCTGGGAGGACAAAAGCTCAGGTGGAAGACAGGTGGTGGCCTCCAAGAAGGCAGCAGTGGCTCTCCTTGGGACCTTGGGGATGGCATCTTTACCCAGACATCCCATCTGAGCACTCTCTCTGTGCTGGATGGAATTCTAGGCCCTGGGAGGCATGCCAGCAATGAGGCTCCTGCTGCTGTGGGTACAGAGAGGGCTCTGCTGGGACCTCGCAACGGGGTGGGGGGGGAGGAGCCTGACTAAGTGGCCTCAGAGGGTACTGACGCTGCCTTCCCGTACAGTCTCTCTTCTTGGACTGAAAAGGTCAGGCACCTGCTGCTTGCTCAGATCACCCTAAAAACGAGGCTCGTTGACAGACCTGGGGGACTGCCTGCTCCCCGTGCCCCTTGTGGTACCCCTGCTTCTCTCTGCGCTTCTGTTCTCTTCTGCTCTTGCTTCCTGCTAGTTTCTGCACATCCTTTCCCCTCTGGCCCTCACCCACCCCTCGTTCTCACAATATTTCCAGCTTCACACTCAGGAGTGTCTCGGCACTTCTTGTGCAGGGCTGTGTGGCAGAGGCCGCAGGTGGCTGCAAGCTGTGGATGGGCATGCACCACGGTCGACATGACAGAGCGCTCACCTTCCCTAGTTTTGGTCTTTGGAACCAAACAGTTCACTAACCCCTCACATCCTAGAGCACAGGCGGAGCAGCACTGACCTGTGGGAGAAAGCTGGGCTTTCTTTCCTGCTTAGGGGTGCCCATGGGCCTGCTCCTGATCACGTGGCTCCCCTGAGCCTCGGCTGGAGGCTGAGTCAGGACAGCTGGTTACGCTGCAGTGACAAACCACTTCCGAGCCTCAGTGGGTCAACACTCTGAGGCTTTGGGTGGCGTCCCAGGGCAGTCGTTCTCCACGTGGTGGCTCAGAATTCAGGCTGCTTTGATCTCATGACTCCACGTCAAAACAGGCCTCCAGAGTCACCAGAGCCAGGAAAGAGAGAACGGACATATCGGTGACATACCAGTTCTGTTTATATTTCATTATCTAAAGCAAGTTCTATGACCATGCCTTACTTAAGGAGGGTGTGGAAATGCAAGCCTACTGTGTGCCTGGAAGGAGAAAATTGGAAATACGGGTGGGCAGCAATATTGTCCTCTCTACCTGGGCCTGTAGAGCCTCCAGAGGCCAGGCTGCTGGGAACCTAGCCTGCAGAGCTGGTTTCTAAAGTCCCTGGAGGGTCAACAACAGGATAAAAGGGCAGTGCCTCTCCAAAGTTCTGTCAGGATAGAAGTTGAGATGAGTCACCCCAGTGTCCACAGGTGACAGCATTGGGGCTTGTGGGAAGTCGGGAAGATGCTGGGATCCATCCTGCCTCCCACCAAACTCAAGGAAGGAAAAGCAGTTGAGTAGGACCCCACTTTGAACTTGCCTTCTTCTCACCCCTACCCCGCTTCAGCTGGAGATAGGAGATCTGGGAAATCCTGTGGCCAAATCTAAACTGGGATCCCTTAGGACCCTGGGACCCCTGTCCTAAGACCACAGGTCTCATTACTATGAACACTTGACAGTCAACTCTCACCGCATAACCTTCTGAGGTAGCTGAGGGTCTGAGGAGGCTGAGGTTCAAGAGAGATAAAGAGGGCTGCACATGGCCAGCAAGTGATAAGAGTCAGGATTCGAACTCAGGTTTGTGTGATTCCAAAGCCATGTTCTTTAGCCACTGAACAATGCCACTTTCCCATGCTTGACTCCTCTGTGTCCCCCCCACTCAGCACACAGTGCCACTCAGGGGAGTGTGGTGGTAGATGGCAAACTGGCATTATTGGTTGTAAACAACAGAGCCAGCCCCCTCTAGCTAATTTAAGCAGAAAATGATTTAATGAAAAATCTCCAAGAGAACCAGAGCCTTGGGCTCTGGAGTAACAGAGTCAGGAAAAACACGGAAACCACCCTGTAAAACTCGCCCTTGGAGTGGTGTGACTGCCACCCTAGCTGGGCCTTAATGAGCTGACAGCTTGACACAAGCTCTGTCTCTACTGCCCCTCAAAGGTTAAACCCCTCCTCTGCCACCCTCACAAACCTAGTGTCTGTGTGGTGTCTGCATCCTTGATTTTCTCTCATCTAAATCAAAGTCTTGGGTGGATGTGCCTAGTCGGCAGATAGAGGTCACATGTTTATATCCCAGCTGCAAGGGAGGCTGGGAAATTATGTTATGTTTTCTACTTTGGACAGGTGGGACTCACAATGAAGTTCACTCACCAGTCAGAGAAAGTCAGTCCAAACACGCAGGCTGGCAACAAAGTGTAGCAAATACACACCACCATCTCGCCCTTCACTGACCAGTAACAACATACATCCTTTTCCACATTCGGATCTCCAACGGAACAACAAAATGCTCTCAGTTAACAACCTTCCTTATACAAATAGGAATGTATTCATCCTCTTCCCAAAAGGGGACAAAATAATTTCTTATCACTAACTGCAGGATCCGTAGGTGATGGCCACTCCTTGTCTAGTTCAGCTGTGATCTTGTGTTGGCATTCTGAACTTATGGACTATGCTGTAAATGTAGCCATCACCAATCTGATCCTTTATAAAATAGAAGGGAATGGGAGGGGGGAAAGAAAATTAGTTTAGATTTATGTCTGACTCAGCAAGGAAGGAAATACAGAAAGATGCTACTGCCCTTATTAAGCCTCTGTTGTGAGGTCAGAGATGATGCTGATGATTTCACACCCCGTATACATCCCTCCTGCCCTTAGCCTGTACCCTAGATAGTCACTGGAATTCACTTGGAAGGGTGTCCCAAATCTGCAATCTTGAAAGACAGGAGACCCTGGTGATCCTGTATGGGGTGGCTCTAGTCACCCACTTATCTTTCACCTCTTGATAAGGAGCAACAGGAACCATACTGAGAGCTGGATGCAAGTATCTCTTTCTCCACTGCCCCCCAAAGGCTAACCCTGGATTCCAGACATCTGCTTCCTACCCCTGCTGTGTGGCAGCAACCAGATTTCTCCTGAAGGCCAGAATCAATGGCCCCAGTCCCTCGTCTGACTTATTCCAGGTGCACGGAGCCCTAAATCAAATGGTCAAGTGGCATTCTCAGCTTCCGACTGAATGGAAATATGATCGAGGCCCCATGAAAAGTCCTCCCTTGGATATAGGAAGCAAAAGTCCTGTGAGTGAGCCTTAGCCTAGGGTAGACTCCCAACGCCTCCCACTCCACCACCCAGGTTCTGGGACCCAGGTGATCTGAAAGAAACTGTACCAGGTCCATACTGGTCACAGAAGGCTCCCCAACCTTGCAAGGTGGAGTCTCTGGGCTCGTGCTATAATTGATTCTTCCATAGATAATCCCACTTCTGCATCGAGCCAGCTGCTTCTGGGTGATGGGTTGGGCCAGTGCTTCCTATTAGCTCTAGCCCAAAGCCACATATCATTGGTTTTTTATAGAAGCACTTGGGGAAAAAAATCTGATTTTTTTAAATTAGAGCTTGGACATAGTTTAGGACGCCAAATATTTCTGGAAGGTTTTAAAGAAAAATCTTAAGTCTCCCGCCCCTCCTCCCTTCCAACTGCCCATAGCAGTTGGTTTTCTTTGGTATTTACTTTCATGTCTACAAACACCACTATTTGATTTTTTCACTTTTGATAATCATCTATTGATTTCTCTCTCTATCACCCCCACCACACACACAAACACTACCAACATGACTTCCCTCTTTCTCCCAGTATAGCTATATTATAATTTTGGATTAAATTAATATTCAGTGTATATATTATGACTATGTAAACACTGTTCTCAACTAAGTCATACGATAGAATATGATTTCATTTCCTTTTTTGCATATTTTTTTCCTTTTGTCTCTTTAAAAAAATTTTTACCTAGGCTTCTACATGCTTGTCATTATTATATCGCCAAACTCTTTGCAGTAAATGTAATTCTCCTTCTGATAGGTGCAAACACAGCAGGTGTCCATCAGTTTCCTCTTGGAGCCATCTCTCCCAGAACCCTCACTCAAATCTGGACTGGTTGATCTCTCTCTACGCATCTGCACAACTCTCATCCTGGGATTTCCCTTCTCCATCTTAGTCATCTAATGCTGCTATAACAGAAATATTGCAATGGATGGCTTTAACAAGCAGGAATTTATTCTCTCACAGTTTAGGAGGCTATAAGTCCAAATTCAGGGCACCAGCTCTAGGGGAAGGTTTCTCTCTCTGTTGACTCTTGGGGAAGATCCTTGTCATCAATCTTCTCCTGGTCTAGGAGCTTCTCAATGCAAGGGCCCTAGGTCCAAAGGATGTGCTCTGCTCCTGGCTCTTCTTGCTTAGTGGTAATGAGGTCCCTCTCCTCTCTGCTTGCTTCTCTCCTTTATATCTCAAAAGAGATTGACTCAAGATACAATCTAATCCTGTAGATTATGTCCTGCCTCATTAGCATAACTGCCTCTAATCCTGCCGCATTAACATCATAGAGGTTAGGATTTACTACACATAGGGTAATCATATCACATCACAAAATGGAAGACAACCACACAATACTGGGAATTGTGGCCTAGCCAAATTGACACACATTTTGGGGGGACACAATTCAATCCATCTTGAACACCATCTTCCTGAGAATTACCTTTGCCTATTTTCTTGATGGATCTTCTGTTTCCCTGGATCCTGTGTCTTCCTTTACCCTGGTTGGCTCCCTTGTTTTGGCAAGACATATCCTCCAGTGGCTTCCTGAGGAAAAGTTTATGCGAGTGTGGAAAACCATGGCCGGGCCTGACAGAATCCCTTCCTCCAAGACCTGGTAATGCAGGGGACAGCAGGGCTCCCAGGACCACAAGCTGGTTATCCCCACACAACTGCAAAGTGGCTGCACAGGAATGACGCTTAGCCACCGTTATAAACTGTAAACAACGTGGCAAGAGGGCCCTGGTGTGCACAAAATTAAAACCATGTCCCATGAAGAGATTTGAGAATGGAAGAAACTTCAGAAACATTTCTGAAACTACAACATTTTAGAAATGGAGAACAAATTCGTGGTTGCCAGTGGTTAGGGACAGGGTTGGTGGTGGTGGGAGAGAGTTGTGTATACTTATAAAAGGGCAACAGAGGAATCCTTGTGGTGATGGAACCATCCTCTATGTGTATCTTGACTGTGGTGGTGAATGTACGAACTTATATTTGTGATAACATTGTATATAACTAAATCAAACGCACATTCAAATGAGTACAGTTGTCTCTTGTTATCTGTGGGGGATTGGTTCCAGGACCTCCACAGATACCAAAATATGTGGATGCTCAAACACCTTATATAAAATGGCGTAGAATTTCCATATAACTGATGCACACATTCTCCCATATACTTTAAATCATTTTTAGATTATTTATAATACCTAATACAATGTAAATACTATGTAAACAGTTGTTATACCACATTGTTTAGGGAATAATGACAAGAAAAAAATCTGTACATGTTTAGTACAGACACAACCATCGTAGGCCTAACTACATAGTACACATCAGCAACAACATAACGTCTTTTTTTGGAACATTTTCAATCCATGGTTGGTTGAATCCATGGATGTGGAAGCCACAGATACGGATGGTGGACTGTACAAATACAAGTGTTACCACTGGGAGAAATAGGGTAAAGAATATGCTGGATCTCTCTATATTGCTTCTTACTACTCTGTGTGAATCTACAATGATCTCAATAAAAGTTTCTGTTTTAAAAAATGATCAAAGATCATTAATTTTTCCTTTATTGTATCCTGCTTTTGGTGTCAAGTCTAAGAACTCTTTCCCTAAGCCCTTGGTGTCACAATGGTTAAGCGCTTGGCTGCTAACAGAAAGGTTGGCGGTTTGAACCCACCTAGCAATTCCACAAGAGAAAGACCTGGTTACTTGCTCTGGTATAGATTACAGCCTAGAAAGCTCTACGGGGGCAGTTCTACTCTGTCATGTGGGGTCATCATGAATTCAAAATTGAATTGATAGCACCAAACAACCAATACTGAAAATTCTCTCCTGTTTTTTTTCTGACAGTTTTATTGTTTTAAATTTTATATTTTAAGTCCATGATCCACTCTGAGTTTTATTTTTATATAAGGTGGAGGTTTTGGTCAAGGTTTATTTTTTGCCTGTGGATGTCCAATTGTTCCACCTTCATTTGTTGAAAAGTCAGCCCTTCCTCTATTGAATTGCTTCTGCATCTTTGTCAAAATCAGTTGAGCATACTTGTGTTTCTGATTCTCTATTCTGTTCCACTGATCTATGTGTCTATCCCTCCACCACTATCATACAATCTTAATTACTGTAGCTATAGGGTAAAAAGAGTCCTCCCACTCTATTCTTCTTTCCCATATAAATTTTAGAATAAGCTTGTCTGTATGTCTATGCAAATCTTTTCGGGAATTTTGATACAAATTGCATTAAACCTACAAGCCAATTTGGGAAGAACTGACATCTTTACTATGTTGAGTCTCCCACTCCTTAAGCACAGTATGTCTCTCCATTTATTTGGGTCTGCTATGATTTCTTTCATCAGCGTTTTAAAGTTTGCAGGAAACTTTTATTTGCTTTGGAGTGATTGCAAGTGGTGTTAGGTTTTACATTTTGATTTCTTCGTATTCATTGTTGGTAGACAGAAATGCAGTTGGATTTTTTCGTTGATCTTATATTCTTCAAAGTTGCTTAGTTTTTTTTTTTTTTTGGTAGATTTTTTTAATGATTATTTTCCTTCATTCCTGAAAGGCAGTTTTGTTGATGTAGAATTGGTGGTTGACAGTTTTTCTTTCAGCACTTGAAAAACATTGAGCCACTTCCTTCTGGCCTCCATGGTTTCAGATGAGAAATCTGCTGTTCTTTGAATTGCTGCTTCCTTATTGGTAATGTATTATTTCTCTCTGGCTGTTTTCAAGATTTTTTTTTTTCTTAATTTGTCTTTAGTTTTCAGAAGTTTAATTATGATGTGCCTTAGCATGGATTTCTTTAGGTTTATACTGTTTGGGGCTCACTCAACTTCTTGAATCCATACGTTTGTGTCTTTCACCAAATTTGGGATGTTTTCAGCCATTATTTCTTCAATTATTCTTTCAGCTCCATTCTCTTTCTTCTGTCTTTCTGGGACTCCAATGATACAAACATTGGGTCTATTGTTATTACCCCATGAGTCTTCAAGGCTTTTTTTTTTTCTTCTTCTTCTTATTCTTCAGTCTATTTGTTGCTCTGTTGTTCAGATGGGGGAAATTTTGTTGATTTGTCCTCAGGTTCACTGATTCTATTCTCTGTCATCTCCACTCTACTATTGAGGCCACCCAGTGAGTTTTTGTTACTGTATTTTTCAGTTCTATTATTTCCATTGGAGCCCTGGTGGCCCAGTAGTTAGGAGCTCGGCTGCTAACCAAAAAAGTTGGCAGTTTGAATCCACCAGCCACTCCTTGGAAACCCTATGGGACAGTTCTACTCTGTCCTATAGGGTCACTATGAGTTGGAATCGACTCGATGGCAATGGGTTTGGATTATTTCCATTTGATTCTTTTTTATAACTTCTGTTTCTTTGCTGAGATTTTTTGTTTTAAAAGAATTTGTAATTGCTTGTTGAAGCATTTTTATGTCAGCTTCTTTAAAATCCTTGCCAGATAATTCCAACATCTGATTAATCTTGGTGTTGGCATCAGTTGGTTGTCCTTCCTCATTCAAGTTACGATTTTACTGGTTCTTGATCAGTAATTTTTTTTTGTATCCTAGACATTTTGTCCATTATGTTATGAGACTTTGAATCTTTCATTTTAGCAGGCAGTCACCCTGATGAGGTTTAGCATGCAGCCTACATTTGTGGGCCGTGATTGCAATGACAACTTAATTTTCAGAGTCTCTGCAGTGTTATTTTCATCTGCTTGCTTTATCTGGTGCCACTGGGGCTTCCACTAGTCCCTGGTGGTGCTATTTGAGGGAGTTACCAGGCCAGGCCAGACCACCCAATGCCTTTTGGTCGGGGAGGAGAGTCTCAGACCTGGTGTGGAAGAAGAACACTTCACCTGGTCACTTACTGTTAGCAGAGCTCTTGATCAGTTCCCTTTACTGGTGGTGCTCGGCTTGCCTGGTGATGTCAGAGGGACTCCCTTCAATCCAGGGAGCTCATACAGTGGACAGTGGGGAGTGGACTCCAGAGGTTCTAACAGTGCTGTCCCTCAGCCAGTCTCACCAAAACAGATTCTACATGCTCCTGCTTCCACTTCTGAATTGAAGTCTGGGATCACTGAACAGGATTGGTGGAGTTCAGTCATACGTCTGTGTCTCCAGCTTCAAGGGAAGCTGGGAAAAAAAGCTCTGGTTTTTACCTTGGGGAAATGGCACTACTGATATAGGAACTGCCCCAAACATAGGAAGGCCATGTGAGAGATGTTGGAGGCCTCCAAGTGTGACAACAGTCTCTCACATATGGACATATAATAGGACTACTTAAGTAAATACTCAATGGCCAGGTCATAGCCCAGACCCTACATCTTTGCTGGCATGCTGGTTCTCCACCAGAGTGGGGCCTGCTCATGCAAGAGGGATGCGGACTTTATTGGGTTTCTTGGTACATCAGTAAGGTGTTCCCTGAGCCCGGCAAGGTGAGTGCAAGTTGTCTCTAAAACCTCGCATGGTATTTCTCTTAAATGACCCTTTCCATGTGATAAGACTCCTAATGAAGGCAGAAACTATCAGTTAAAAATATGAGTAGACGATCTGGATGAAGCTTAAATAACTATGTTTTATATAAAACAGTAGAAAATGCAAACAAATTATAGTGATGGAAAGCAGATCAGTGATTGTCTTGGATGAAGGGGGTGGCGGGGAGGGATGTGGAGAAGGATAAAAAAAAGAGCACAAGGAAACTTTTATGTATAGTGGATATGTTCTCTATCTTGATTGTGGTGGTGACTTCATGGGTGTATACATATGTCAAAACTTAACAAACTGTACATTTTAAATACATGCAGTTTATTGCATGCCAATTGTACTGCAATAAAGCTGGACAAGGAACAAAAGAAGACGGAAGAAGAACTGACGCATTTGAGCTGTGATGTTGACAAAGAATACTGAATATTCCATGGGTTGCCAGAAGAATGAACAAATCACTCTTAAAAGAAATACAACCAGGATGCTCCTTAGAAGTAAGGATGGTGAGATTTTGTCTCATTTACTTAGGACATACCATCAGAAGGGACCAACTGCTGGAGAGGGACATCATGCTTGGTAAAGCAGAGGACCAGCAAAAACAAGGGAGACCCTCAATAAGATGGATTGAGACAGTGGCTGCAACAACGTGCTTGAACATATCGCCTATTATGAGGTTGGCACAGACCAAACAACATTTCGTTCTGTTATACATAAAGTTGCTATGAGCTAGAATGGACTTGACAGCACCTAACAAAAACAACAAAGCTGGGTACCTATGCGCATCTCCCCTGGGTGATGAATAGAGTGGGTGGGGGTAGAGAGGAAATAAGATTTGCCCTGACTTGATGATGTGGGTGATGGGTACATCAAAGGTCATCGCATTACTCTCTCTACTTCTGTATGTTTGAATTTTCCATAATAAAAAGTTAAAGCAAACAAACAATGGCTCCCTGTCTCATTCAGGGGAGAAACCAAAGTCCTTCCACTGGCCCACATGGCCCTACATGATTCCCCAGACTCACCTCTCTGCCCTCATCTTCTCCTGCTTATCTCATTCACTGCTGCAGCCCTCTGGGCTCCTTGCAGTTCCCTGAACAGGACAGGCACTCTCTTGCCTCAGGGTCTTTGCTTATGCCCTTCCCCTCGGCCTGGAATCCTCCTCTCCCATGGCTTGAACCTGCCTAAAGGTGACCTTCTCAGTGAGTCCATCCTGACTATTCCATTTAAAACTGTTACTATCCTATACCTGTCACTTTCCATGCCCTCTTCCCTGTCTCCACAGTAGTTATCATCTGACGTCCTGTATAACTATTTATTTGTTGCTGTCTCCTCCCCTTCCCCAGAACGTAAGCTCCATGAAGTTAGGAATTCCTGCCTGATTTGTTCACTGCTGCATCCCCAGCATTGACAACAGCGCACAGTAGGTTCTCGATGAATGAATGAGCAACATATAAATATTCTAGTGGCATGCCTGGTAGGGAGTGAGCACTACGGGATTCATCACAATCTAAAAATACCTTGCTGAGTCATTTGATAAATATAAACTAATTGTTAGTAGCTTTTGTCCTGGCCTTTGTAAAACGAGAATACAATACATACACACATTGGTTAGTTAATTCATAGTGAGTATTTTAGCAAGGTAGGGAAGGATTCCCATGGTTTTGGAGGTGGGCAGACCTGGTTTGAATCCTGGCTCAGCCACTTGCCAGCTATGTGACTTGGCCAGATTGCTGAGCCTGTCAGAGCCTAGTTTCTTCACTGATGTGCTTGCTGGAAATGTCTGCAGTCTGGGATGGCACAGAGCTGACCTGGGAGCTCACCCCCTGCCCTTCCTGAGTGAGCCCTTGCCCCTTTGGCAAGATCGTCAGGAACACCTCCAAGGCCTGCCCAGGTGCTGTGCCCCCTTGGGACCTGTTGGTGGGGTAAGCTAGCGACAGGTGAAGAAACTGATAAGGAGGGACAGGCAGTGATATCCTGAGATCACAAAAGGGGAGGTGACTCAGTCCTGACCCAGCCCTACATTCTCCCCCAGCCCCCTCCCCCCAAGCCTGGGGCTATAAACAAATGACTCAGAGGAATGATGGGGGAGTGCTTCACAGCAGTTCACACCGGTGCCCCAGGGGCTAAATTTAACCCGCAGCTGCAGCCTCTGGCACTTGGGGAACAAGTTAATCTTGGTGGCTGAGGCTGATGTGTGTGTGGGGGGTGGGGGTGTCAGGAGTCCAGGGCAGGGTAGGGACTAGGACTGGCTGTCCAGGGTCTCAACCCAGACCCCTCAGACCGTAGCAAGGGCCCTGAGGCCAAGCAGGGCTGTGCCAACTTCTCTGTACTGGGCATAGGGCCCTTCCCCAGGCAGGCTCAGGCCATGCCCAGTATAGCCAAGACCAGTGAGGACAGACAGCTAAAGTCCTGGAATATTACAAATATTAAACTTTTAAGAAGGTTACTTTTTTAACATTAGAATCCAGAATGTCACTCCCCTAGAATGTTAAAACTCGGGGGCTTGAAACACCTGGAATATTAGAATCCTAGGAAATCAATATTTTAGCATGTCCCTCACCTTAAAATGTTAGCGTATACTCCCAGGAACACAACACCTCGGAGCTTCTGAACCTCAGCAGTGCCCAACTGAGGCCTTAGAGCTCAACTCCCCATCTCCTCATTGTGTATGAGGGGAAACTGAGGCTCAACAGGGAGACCTGACCTGCCCCAGACCCCACAGGAAAGTGGTGACCTTGTTTACCTAAGATAGTTCCTTGCAGTTCGAGGAGGGGCTCAGAGCTGGGGCAGAAAGGGGAAAGTTCTCCCCATTTTAAAGGTGGGGGCAACAAGGCCGCCACAGGGTGAATGCTATAGCCAAGTTCACAGCAGTATCCAGAAGTGGCTGGAATGGGATAAACTAGAGAGAGGAAGAAAGGCCCGAAAGGCATGAAAGAAAAGAGACCCTGGAAGAGGGGCTCCAATGCTTCCCCCTCCCTCAGCTGAAAGTCAGAGCTTGCCGTCCCTCCCCTCGCCATCCCATCCAGGGGTATTGCCCAACTAAGGAATCCAGAGTCAAGGCCTCACTGCGTTCTATTCAGAAATGTAGCAGCGAGGCCCTCATCTTTGCGTGGAGGGTCCAGACGCTCTCCACCATCACCCCACCCCCACCCCCACCCCATCCCATGAGTCCCCTGGACTGAGTCAAGGCTGCTGGGGGAGAGGGCCTCTGGCCAGCTGTCCCCTCCACGTCATCCGCAGGAGGCGAGACTACTCGCCTTACAGGCCTAGGCCGCCTCTATATATAGCCCATCGAAGACAGCTGCGCAGACCCAGAGTGCCTCAGTAGGAGGGCAGGGGAGCACCGAAGTCCCGCGTCCCAGTCGCCATACCCTAGGCTACCCACCATGGCGCTGGGCCTGGAGCAGTTCGAGGAACAGCGCTTGTACCAGCAGACACTCCTGCAGGACGGGCTCAAGGACATGCTGGACCACGGCAAGTTCCTGGACTGTGTGGTGCGGGCGGGCGAGCGCGAATTCCCGTGTCACCGCTTGGTGCTGGCCGCCTGCAGCCCCTACTTCCGGGCGCGCTTCCTGGCCGAGCCCGAGACCTCGGGCGAGCTGCGCCTGGAAGAAGTGTCCCCCGACGTGATGGCCCAGGTGCTGCACTACCTGTACACGTCGGAGATCGCGCTGGACGAGGCGAGTGTGCAGGAGCTGTTCGCCGCGGCGCACCGTTTCCAGATCCCGTCCATCTTCACCATCTGCGTGTCCTTCCTGCAGAAGCGCCTGTGTCTTGCCAACTGCCTGGCAGTCTTCCGCCTAGGCCTCCTGCTCGACTGCGCGCGCCTCGCCGTGGCCGCCCGCGACTTCATCTGCGCCCGCTTCGCGCTCGTGGCGCGCGACGCCGACTTCCTCGGGCTCTCGGCGGACGAGCTCATCGCCATAATTTCCAGCGATGGCCTCAACGTGGAGAAGGAGGAAGCGGTATTCGAGGCAGTGATGCGGTGGGCCGGCGGCGGCGACGCGGAGACTCAGGCTGAGCGCCAGCGCGCGCTGCCCACCGTCTTCGAGAGCGTGCGCTGCCGCCTGCTCCCGCGCTCCTTCTTGGAAAGCCGCGTGGAACGCCACCCGCTGGTTCGCGCCCAGCCGGAACTGCTGCGCAAGTTGCAGATGGTGAAGGATGCGCACGAGGGCCGAATTACCGTGCTCCGCAAGAAGAAGAAGGAGAAGAAAGAGAAGGAGGGAGCCGGAGCCAAGGCGACTGATAAGGGCATAGGCAAGGCCAAGGCCGAGCCCGAGGCCGAGAAGGAGGACGAGGAGGAGGGCGAACGTATCCTCCCCGGGATCCTCAACGACACCCTGCGCTTCGGCATGTTCCTGCAGGACCTCATATTTATGATCAGCGAGGAGGGCGCCGTGGCCTACGACCCGGCCGCCAACGAATGCTACTGTGCCTCCCTCTCCACCCAGATCCCCAAGAACCATGTCAGCCTCGTCACCAAGGAGAACCAGATCTTTGTGGCCGGAGGTATCTTCTACAACGAGGACAGCAAAGAGGACCCCATGAGCGCATACTTTCTGCAGGTGCCAGGCAGCCCTGGGAGGGGGCAGCCAGGGCCAGGATCTGGGCACTGAGGCAGCCTTGGGCGCCAAGAGAGGACTGTGTCTACTTGTCAGGGAATGTCACTGGTTCTAGGATAAGATGTAGCCCAGGGAGACTGACAGCTACTTGCCTCAAGGTTGGGGAGAGCCCGAAGCAGCTGACTGAGCTGCACTGTTTTGGGTGTCAGGGTTTCAGGAGGATGTGAGCCCCGGGATCGTCTGGTTGGAGGCCCTGGCCCTGCACATGGGTTGGGGTCAGGCACAGTGAGGGGGAGCAGGGCCAGCGCAGGGGTCCTGGGTAGAGTGTCTGCATGAGACCTAGGTCTGGAGCCTGGAACACAGGATGTCCCAAAGGGACCATCCTGTTTAGTCCTCCCATTGTACAGATGGGGAAAGGAAGGGCCAGTAGAGTGCCCAGTTCAAGTTGGGGTGTGACTGTGGAATCTCAGAGCGCTGGGATGGTTTCCTGGAGACCAGTTTGAGCCTTGTCAGTTGGGTGGAATTTAGAGACATGGAGAGGATGGTGGTGTTTCTGGAGGACAGGTAAAGGGGAGATGGTGTGAGCAAGGAACAGACAACAATGAGGACTCTGGTGAGTGGTGTGCTCAGTGAGGCCTGCGCAGGTGCTCGAGGGGGGAGGGGCAGCTCGGTGCCAGGGCGCAGCCCACAGCTGGGTCCCAGAGCCCCCTCCTCAGCTCCACCTTGTGGTGCCCCCATCACATCGCTATAATGGTGGTCCCTGGGTACCTACCTCATCACACACCCCAGGAAGGCCTCACCTGCTCTTAGCCTGGAGTGGAAGAGGGGTACTGTGTGGCGAGGAGGACACCTCCAGGCTGCGCTGGCCCTCCCTGAAGCCCCGATCTCCTTTGTGACCCGGAGTGGCAGGCGGGACTGGGCTGGGGCTGGAGTGGTGAGGGCGGTAGCTGATTGGACGCCCGGCCCGGCCCACAGTTTGATCACTTGGACTCCGAGTGGCTCGGGATGCCGCCGCTGCCCTCGCCGCGCTGCCTCTTCGGCCTGGGAGAGGCTCTCAACTCCATCTACGTGGTCGGCGGCCGAGAGCTAAAGGAGGGCGAGCTCAGCCTGGACTCGGTCATGTGCTACGACCGGCTGTGAGCGCGGGCGGGGCGGGCTGGGGACCCGCCGGGGAGCTGGCTGGGGGCGGGGCCGGGGCCCTAGGGCCGAGAAGCGGAGGCCGGCGGGAGACCAGAGGCCGGGGGCTGGTCCTACGCGGGGGGGTGGGGGCTGGGAAGCCAGCGCCCAGGGGTTGGGGCGGGGGCGGGGCCATGGCCCTGGGTGGTGGGGTGGGGTGGGGTTGGAGCGAGGAACTGAGAGGTCTGGGGACTTCCTGTAGTGCATTGGACGCACCTGGAATATGTGTTGGATGGGTGGATGAAAGGAGAGACGGATTCTGAGCGCACGGTCTGAGCCGAGCGCTCGCCCCAACTCCATCCTCTCCCGTCTTCTCCAGGTCGTTCAAATGGGGCGAGTCGGACCCGCTGCCTTATGCCGTGTACGGCCACGCGGTGCTCTCTCATATGGACCTTGTCTACGTCATTGGTGGCAAAGGCAGCGACAGGTGAGGTTCGGGCGGAGCAGAAACAGAATCTTCCCGAGCTGTCACGGCTTGACTGGCTGCGCTGGGAGGGAGGGGTGACTGGGCCGAGGGAGGGGCGGCTCTGTTCCCCTTCCATCCACTCACTCACTGCCTCCTCCCCTCCCACAGGAAGTGCCTGAACAAGATGTGCGTCTATGACCCCAAGAAGTTCGAGTGGAAGGAGCTGGCACCCATGCAGACTGCCCGCTCACTCTTTGGGGCCGCGGTCCATGATGGTCGCATTTTTGTAGCTGCTGGGGTCACCAACACTGGGCTGACCAGTTGCGCTGAGGTGTACAACATTGCAGACAACAAGTATGGCCACTGCCCCGCCCACCACCCCAGGAAGGCAGGATAGCTGTGTGCTGTGCTATGTGGCTTAGGGCCTGTGGTTGCCCTCTCTGTGTCTGCCCAGATGGGGGCCAGCCCCCATCTTGGGTCTCAGCTGTTGAGCTTGGACGTCGCCACAGTAGTGGCATCACTAGGGAGATGCCGAGGGTGCAGACCGCACCAGGTGACACTATCAGGGGGAATGGACACCAAAATGACTGAAAAATTTTTGTGCAGTTTCATCAGTTTATTTTTTTATTTTTTATAAAATACCCCTGTAGTTTAGTTACTACAGCAAGGACATATTTTGTAAGCCCAGTTTACACGTGTCCATATACCTACAAGGCCAAAACTATGCTAATTTACCTTTTGAATCTTCTAATATAGGGTTGCTATGGGGTTTTTTTATGGGGTTACTGGCAACGCTGGTGGCGTAGTGGTTAAGGGCTATGGCTGTTAACGAAAAAGTCAGCCGTTCAAATCCACCAGCCGCTCCTTGGAAGCCCTACGGGGCAGTTCTCCTCTGTCCTGTAGGTTTGCTATGAGTCGGAACCTACTTCACAGCAGCGGGTTTGGTTTTTGGGTTTTAGTAGGCTCTGGTCAGAGCTGTCATTACCCAATTACAGGAGGCTTCAAATCGCATGATTTCCACTCACTGGACTATAAGCACCTGCTGTTGTTTTCACTGCTGCTAGTGTCTTTATAGTCGCTGATTTTGTCAATTTTCTGGTGTTTTAGCTACGGTGTTGTGGTAATTAGTATTTGTGAACCTATATTAATAACTTTTTTGAGAATGAAGTAGTAATTGAAGGAAAAGAAGGAGTGCTACGGGAATTACAATTTACGAGTAACATTAGTACAAAAAATATTACTAAGGACTATGTATGGTCTGGTACGGGAGGAGGCCTATGGGGGGGTGGCACCAGGAGTTACTGCGCTGGGTGACACAAGCCATAGCGATGCCATTGCACCACAGCAATAATCCCTGTCCTCTGACCAGCAGTGAGGTGGGGAAGGGTCTACCCCCAAAGGTGGGGCAAGGGTTGTGGCCAGTGTGTTTTGCAAGAGGGGACTTCCAGGGATGGGGAAGGGGTTCCTCACTCAGGGAGCATACCTGGGCATGGGCCTGGTGATAGGGACATATTGGTGAACAAGACAGAAGTTGCCATGTTCTGGGTAGCCAGGAAGGAGAAGACTGGGAGGGCTCAGCTAGTAAAAGGGCTGAAGGTGAGTGGAAGAAGGATGCCCCAGGCAAAGCAGTGTTGGTGCCAAAGCACTTAGAGGAAAAAAGGTAGGGTCCATTGTTTCATTCTGTTGTACATACATAGGGTCTAGGGTTGTTATGAGTTGAACTGACTTGTTGGCACCTAACAACAACACTGGAGGCAAGGCCATTGCTCAGGTTGGATGGAGTGTGATGGCTGAAGAGGAGTGGGGTTGGTGGGTGCTGGGGATGGACAGGTGATGAGCAGGACTGAGGGGACTATCCTGAGAGCAATGAAATGCCTGTGAAGAATTTTAAGCTCCCACCTGGGTTTTCCTAAGACCCTGCATGCCAGCTGACTTAGAGAACAGATTAGGGACTTCCTAGGAGGCAGGGAGGCCAGAAGGGTGGCCGTAGCAAAAGGTGATGCTGGCCGGGAGCTGAGGGCACAGTGGGGAGGGGGCAGGGGAGAAAGCCTTAGACCAGGGCTTCTCACACTGTAATGTGCCCCTGAGTCTTCTGGGAGTCTTGTTAAAATGCAGATTCTGGTTCAGCAGATCTGGGATGGGGCCTGAGAGGCTGTACTTCTAACAAGTGCCCGGGCGATGCTGATGCTGCTGCTCCATGGACCACGCTGGGTAGTGAGAATTTAGGAGAAAGATGAGATAGGACTTGGCGAATGATTAGGTGTTGGGGGTGAGAGAGAGGGAGACGAGGATGCTTCTGAGTGGGGGTGAGGAAGCCATTTATTGGAGAACCAGTGGGGTTAGGAAAAGTGAGGGTCCAGCTAGGAGATGTGGAATTGAGGTGCTGGGGGGGCAGTTCCGGGGGAGCCCCCTGGGGCAGAGAGGTGCGTAACCCAGGAGAGGGCTGAGCTGGAGGGAGAGATCTGCGGTCAACAGTAAACGGAGGGGACAAGCTCCCTCAGGAGAGAGGGTGTAAGTGGGAGAAGCTAAGATCCAAGTCCTGAGGGACAGAGTCTGAGGAGTGGCTGGAGGGGTGACGTGCGGTGGGTGGGGGGAAGTATGCTGTATTTCAAAGCCCCACAGGGGCTAGAGACTTCAGTGAGAGCAGTTTTGGAGGGTGTGGATGAGGCCCAAATGAGGGAGGGGAGATTCTGGCTGCAGGGAGTGAAGACACCTGGGCTGTGAAGGGAGAAGAGGGCATAGCACATTGACGGGGCTAAGGGCTTAAGTTGCCCCTGAGGGGTGAGACTTCTGAGCCTGGGGGCTGCTGGGGGCTGGGTGGTGAGTTAGTGAGCAGCAGTTAGTGCAGGGGAGGAGGGACACTGGGGGATTCACAGTGGACTTCACTGGGCAGGTTGGCTAGAAAGACAAGGGGACAACAAAGGAAAGGGGGGACAGGAGGTTGGGGAGGAATGAAGACAGGAGGAAACGGATTGTCATGCTATGAGGCCCAGGCAGGGGCAGCAGGCAGGCATTTCTGAGAGGGATGGAAAACAGGGCAGTGCTGGGAGTCTGGGAGAGAGCCTGGGATTCAAGCTTCAGAGGGGTGCAGCGGAACTGTGAGCGCTGGGGTGGCAGGGAGTCACTGGGCTTGGGGTCACCCGTGGCCCCCTTTGTGACGCACTCCCTCACTCCCTCCCCTCCAGGTGGGCACCCTTTGAGGCCTTCCCGCAGGAGCGCAGCTCCCTCAGCCTTGTCAGCCTGGCGGGCACCCTTTATGGCATCGGCGGCTTTGCCACACTGGAGACGGAGTCTGGGGAGCTGGTCCCCACAGAGCTCAATGACATCTGGAGGTGAGCCCGGCCCCAAGGAGGCAAGGTGGGAAGTGTGAGCAAGGCAGGTGCCCCCAGCCCAGGCACCTTGGCTGGGCACCAGGCACTTGGCAAGCTCTCCTGGGGATAAGGCCGATCCCTCTTCCAGTGGGCCTGTGGGGAAGGAACAGCAAGTGCCCCCCACTCAGGCCCATTTCTCTCTAGTCTGGCTAGCAAGTCTGAGTTTGCACACGTGGCACCTCGCCCTGCTGTAGAGCATTGACAGTTTCACAGGAGTTGACCCCAAGCTTAGGGCACAGATCCACAGAAACAGGGCCCAGGTAGCAAAAGGGGCCCCCTGGAAAGGCAGCCAGGCCTTTCTTCTCTCCCTCCTGGATGATGGGTCTGAAGGGGAGGGCTGAGGACAGTATTAGGAAGCAGCTGGACCCCAGCTTCTCAAAGCCATTGCTTTTCATGGCTGGTCCTTCATAGGGGCTGGGAGAAGAGGTTTTGGCCAGCTGGGGCACCCCCTGAATCTCAGTTATCCCCATTGCTGCAGGCAGCCTCAGGGCACAGTGCTGCTGGGAGAGTGAGACTTGGGGGGACTTCTTGGAATGTTGAGAATGGAAATTCTCAAGAAGAAGAATGCAGGGTGGGGCATATAGACCTTCCTGGAGATTGGCTTGGAGGAGTGGGGGAATTCTTGAGAGGTAGCTGTTCCTGGGGAGGGTGGGCCTTCCTGGAGTGTGGGGTGAGTGTTCTTTGGGGATGGGCCTTGAGCATGGGATTCCCTAAGGGCAGAGCTTCCTGGGATAGGCCTGGGGCTAAGGGTGCACCCAGCCAGCCCTCTCCGCTGATAAACTCAGCTGACCAAGCTCCCTGTCCCTGCTCCTCATCCCCACCCTTCCCCTCCGCCCATTCCCAGGTACAACGAGGAGGAAAAGAAGTGGGAGGGAGTCCTGCGGGAGATCGCCTATGCAGCAGGAGCCACCTTCCTGCCTGTGCGGCTCAACGTGCTGCGCCTGACCAAGATGTGACCAGCTCAGAGCACCCACCCCAAGCACCCCCCATCCTGCAGCCACACAGGCCTGGCCTCAAGGGGAATGCAGGGGCGAATCTGGAAGAGGCCAGAGCCCCCCTGGACCCCATCATGGTGCTTGAGTGGCCACTTGACCAGGGAAAGAAAACTGCTGCCCACTGGTAGCCTTCAGGCAGAGATGAGAAGACTTCCAGGCCTCGCCAGTGTCTCCATATCCCCCACTGGGCCTTCTTGGTTTATGAACCAGAACCACTGGGGGTGCCCTGTGCTGAGTCCTGGCCCTGCCCCAGCCTGGCTGTGTGTGCTGGGTAAAGTTCCCCATAGGACCCGGTCTCCTTGCCTGTCAGATGGGGAATGTCCCCACCAAGCACACCTCGCAGTGTGGATAAGTCTCCTTTAAGAAGAATAAAGTGCCTTCTAAGCAAGCAGCTCAGGGTCCGGAATGAGGTGCTTAAAGCGTCTGTACCAGGAGATTGGAAGACTCGGGGCTTCAGTGTTCAGCTGTTGGGTTGCCAAGGTCGGTGGTCTCTATACTCTAGACTCTGTGTGCTCCAAGAGCTTGACTCCCCTCCCTGGGGCCCAGAACCTCCAGCTCCTTATCCAGCATGGACAAGGTACCTGGGACCACTGGGAGAAGGGGAAAGGAACAGCCACGCTGTGGTAGAAAAGTCTTTTATTCTATTGGTCAGGTCTCAGGCGTAGCTGAGCTGAACCCTTCCCTCTTCCCCCTCCCACCTACTCTGGCTTCTCTTTGTCCTGCTTCTCCTCCTCCAGTGCCAGGGTTCGCTCACGCTCCTTCACCAGCTGGACACCACAGTAGGTGACAAACAGGATGGCCAGCGTGGTCTGGGGGAACCCTGTGTTGGGGACAGGACATCAATGCCTGGGGCAGCACCCCTTCCTCAGTGACTGTGCTCTCGCCCCAGCCCTCTCCCCACCTGACGGACCCTGCTGAGTCCTTGGGGGGAGGTGAGGTGGGAGAACATTTCAGAAGGTCATGTTCCTCAAGGTTGACGCCTGGCACATTCTGCATCGCCCCATCCCTGTCCCTCACCTGTGAGCAGCAGGCGCCGGGCAACCAGCTGCATGAACTCGAGGCTGTTCAGGCTCACAAGGTTGTACATGACGATGGCCCAGAAGTTCATGGCCCCAAACAGGGCCCGGACCCTGCGGGACATCTGCTCCGACAGTGAGGCCTGCCCATCCACAGAAGCGTCGGCAGCAGGACAAGAAGCCCAGAGGAAAGAGGACGTAGTGGTCAGCGGCCTTCCTATATGGCTGCTCAGGCCTGGGGATATGCTGGGTCTCTGGGAGTCCCAGGCCAGCTCTCTCCCATTGTTGAAAATAGGGAAACTGAGGTCCAGAGAAAAGGCAGGACTGACCAACACAGGCACGCCCTGGTGGCCCACGCCCCACAGTTGCCCTTGTTGGGGCTCCAGTTCGTGCCAAGAAAAGTGGCTCATAGGTAGAGAACACAAGGGCAGAGGGTAGGGAGGGCAGGATTCCTACAGGGTGAGTCATTGCCCTGACAACCAGGAAAGTGGTGGTGAGAAAGTTCTGGACTGGGGGGCAAGGGTGGCTGGACAACTCTAGGGAGTAGCAGTGTTGCCCCCTCCAGTGACCCAGGCAGCCCAGCCCCAGACCTTCCCTGCTCACCTCAATTCGTGCTAGGGGCCCCCACTCTGCCAGCATCTGCACCCAGCGTTCAAAGTTGAGACCAAAGCAGTTAAGGAATGACCACAGGTAGACAATTTCACAAGGCCCCAGCCACAGAGTGGTGATGGCAAATGTGGCCACTGTGGCCCCCAGCTCTGGGATCACCGCAGAGTGCTCCCCACCAATGTGGTTGTACACGTACCTGCAGGAAAGGCAGGAGAAGGAGCCGATGGCAGTATGGGAAAGGACAGGTACAAGATGGGCAGAAGATACACAACAGAGCAGCCCTCCTCAACCCTATCACCCTGGGTACACTGAAGAGTCCTGCCCTCAGGTAACTGCTCTTCCTCCTCTGCCCAATTTCAAAATGTGGAAGGCTCAGCCCGCAGACTTCATATCTTCTCTAGTGATCTTCACTCACTCCCCAGGTGATCTCATCCAGACCTAAGACTCTAAATATTGTCTCTATAATGACCCCAAGTTTGTCTTTAGCAGTATATCTGACTGCTACTAGACATCTCCACTTGAACACTTATTCCTCCATCCCTGTCCAAACCTGCTTCACCCTCATCTCATCGCCATCCATTCATTCGCTCAGGGCAGAAGCCTTGGTGCCATCTTGGATTCTCATATTCCCTCACCGCCCACATCTGATTCAGCAAATCCTATTGGCTCCACTCAGTCCTGACCATTGCTCACCACCACCACTACCACCACCCTAGTCCAGGCAACCATAGCTCTCACATAGACTATTGCAAGAGCCTTGTAAGTTGGTCTCCTTTCTTCTGCCTTTGCCCCTCCCCTATAGTCCCTTCTCCACACAGCAGCCAGAGGCATCTTCTGACAATATAACGCAGATCATATCACCTCTGTGTTTAAACCCTCCAATAGCTTCCCATTGCAATTAAAATAAACTCAACCCCCTCACTATAGATAGAAGGTCTCATCTAGTCTGGCTCCCTGAGTCCCATTTACTATGCTCTGGCCTTATTGGTTTTTCTGTCCTTCAAACATATACAGCTGGGTCCTGCCTCAACGCCTTTGCACTTGTCGTTCCTTCTACCTGGAATTCTCTTTCCTAGATCTCCTCATCACTCAAGTGTCAGCTCAAATGTCACCCACTCGGAGTGGCCTGCCCAAACCCCAACTAAAGAAGTATCTACCCTGTAGGTAGGCTCTATCCCATTATACTGTTTTATTTTCTTCATAACACTACCACTCTCTAAAATGATCTTATTTATGTGTTTGTTTACGGTCTGTTTCTCCCCACTAGACTCTAAGTTCCATGAGTTCAGGGTCTTTGCCATGTACACTGCTGTATCCCCTGTGCCTAGAACAGTGCCTGGCACATAGTAGGTGCTCAATAAATATTTGTTAGATGAATTCAGTGGAAGACCCGTTGAGTGACTGGCCTCTCTGTCCTTGACCGCCCCAGCCACCCGTTTCCATGGCCACACCCCTGACTTTGTCACTACTTGCACTTTACTCCTTTCTAATTCTCACTCTTTGCCCAGTCCCTCCTGACCTTCTGGCTCCCCAGCTCCATCTATTCAATCTCACTGACCCCTTTCCCATCTTGCAACTCCTCCCATCTTCATCACCCTCCTTAACAGGCTTATGTCACATGAGTCATCATTATAAACAGCCTAAAAATCCTGATCCCTCACTTCTTCCTCCTCATCTTCCTCCAAGCAGCAAAGCCCTGATGGGGGAGCCTTCACATACTGGAGTCCATCAATTCACTGCCCCCAACCCCACCTCGCTGCTCAATGCCAAGGTTTCTCTAGTCAGCTTCCCCCATGCTCTGCAATAGCTGTTCCACCCATAGCTCTCCTTCGTGCATGAGTGGTGTGGTAGTGGACCCAGGCAGAGCAGGGAGGAGGGGAGGCATAGACGCTGCTTTTCCCCATGCCTCCAACCCTGCATCTCTTTGCTGAAGACCTTGCCTCGTACTTCATGGAAAAAGCCGAAGACTTCAGGTTGAATCCTTCATCTTTCCACACCAACATCCAACATGTCATCCACACTGGGCGTCCTATTTGGCGTCATGAACACGGTGGCTTGCCTCGACCACCTGGACCCTCCCCAGCCTCCTAAGAGCATCACAGTGCTGTACGTGTCCACACAGTTGTCCACACACTCCCATATAGTTCCTGGGTTTCCTTTCACTCCTTGCCTGCCCCTGTCTCTCCAGTGAAAGGCTGAAACATCCATGTCACCAACACTAGTGCTCAGTCTCCACCTTCCTTGACCCTCAGCAACATCTGACCCAGTTGTCCCCACCATTTCTGGAAGATGGTCTTCCCTTGGCTTCCAGGGTATAGCACGGTCTTGACTTTTCTACTGCTCCTCTGATCACTCCTTTCAGTCCCTTCTGCTGGCTCCTTCTTCTGCCCCCAACCAGAATCCTTCCAGGCCCAGTCTTGGCCTTCCCATCTCTCCTCTTGCTCTGCTTTCTATCTTCAGGACTCATATACTCCCATGGCCTAAAGACCACCCCCACACACTCATGATGCTTAGAGTTCCATGAGTCCTCCAGCCTTCTCTGAAATGCAGACCTTCAGCCCCAACCATGCCCATGAACCTCTATGTCTCTCAGATCTCAAACATTTCTAAAACCCATCTCTGGAAACCACACACTTCCATCCTCACAGATTGTGGAGAGGAATCTGGGAGTCATCTTCTTCCCATTCTCAGTTCCCCAACCCATGGACAACCCCTGTTCACGTTGCCTGCTGGGTGTCTCTCTACTCCCACCACTTCTCTCCCACTTCTAGGGCCCCCTCCCCAGTCCAAGCCTCTATGTCATTCACCTCCACTTCGGCCATGACCCTCTCACAGCCCTTCTTGCTTCCTCTGGCCTAGGGGTGATCTTTACAAACGTGGCTCAATCTCAGTACTGCCCTGCTTAGACTCCTAGTTGGATAGATGTGGCCACCCCCTACCCCACCCCTCATTTCAACTCTTGCCCAACTCACTTGCAAAGCCAGTCGTTGATGCCACGGTCAAAGTGCCTGTGAAGGGAGTGCAGACAGGTGGCAATCAGCCAGGCTCCAGGCTCCCTGGATGTGATGGGACCAGGCTATGGGAAGGCGGGGACCCAGGGGCATGCCCCCGGGCCTGGTACTCACGTTTCTGCGAAGACGTAGAGCGCAGTGATGCACTTCGGAGGCTTGGGAGGGTCCAGGTGGTCGAGGCGCGCCACCGTGTTGACGACGCCAAATAGGACAGCTGCCTTCACCCAGTCGTACACCAGGTTTGAGTAGGCCAGGCCAGCTGGCGAAAGGGCGCGGTCACCACGGGGGCGGCGGGAGGGGGGTCGCCGCGCTGGCCGCCCCTCCGTGGGCCTCTAAATCCCTAGGGAGGCTCTGAGGTCTGCTTTCCCCAAGGAGACGCTTTCCCCAGGTCCTGGGGGAGGCTCTTGCGCTGGGCCAGCCCCTACAGAGACCCCCGCCCCCTACTTCCTGGGGAGGCTCTAGGCCCCATCCCTTGGTGACCGCTCTTGCCTTGTTCTGGGGGTGGTCTTTGGGCCAAGCCCGCCCCAACGGAGACCACTTCCTGGGGGAGGTGCTGCGCTCTGCCTGGCCCACAAAATCCCCCTCCAAAGTTGTGGAAATCAGCCTGAGGCCTCCATGAAGTGGGGCGGGGTGTGTCAGATATGGCTCCCCTGTCATGGGACAAAGCTAACTCCAAGTCTCATGAATTTCAAGGAATAAATCCTCCACCCTTGGTTAGGTACTGTGTCCTCTCTGGGCCTCAGCTTCCCCAGCTGTGAGGCTGAGAGGGGCACAGAGGGAAGGTCTTCCTGGGTTGGTGATCCCAGTTCCCGTCCCTGCGTGCACGCACCGAGAGCACCATCCGGGAGGCGGTTGGTGAACCTGAGGTCACTGGGGATGGTGAGGATGTAGAAGAAGTGAAAGAAGACGTCCACGGTTATGATGGCCACCACGCTGAGGCCTGCCTGGGCCCGGATGCGCCATAGCTCGCCATCTGGCCTTACCGGTTCCACCTGGCTCACCTGGGGGGGGGGCAGGTGTGGAGCAGAGCGTCTGAGGGGGGAGGCAAGCACTGCCAGAGGTGCCCTGTCTGAGGGGGATCACCATCTCCCTGGGGATCTGAGGGTAAAGGGAGACAGGCTACATCCTGGGATTCCTGCCTGAGGATAGAGACACAGGCTACCTGGAGTCTGAGGAGGGCTCTCAGGCTACCAGGGGAGACCCACACCCAGACCTCTCTTGGTAACCCCATTTGAGCAGCAGGGGGACCTCCATGCTCTGTGATCCCTGTGTTGAGGAGGGAGGGGCTTCTTCCTGGAGTCATGCCTGAGTGTGGGGACACAGCCTGCCCAGGGAGTCCTATCTGAGGTGGGAGAACCGACCTCACTCTGGGAGCTCCCTAGACAGGAGAGGCCTAGTCCTGCCCTGGGAGCCCACAGAGCACCCCTCACCTGGGCGTGGAAGCGGTCAAAGGTCATGATGGGCCCGAAGAAGAAGAATGGCAGGTAGAAATTGTACTTGAGCAGGTCAGCTAGGGAATAGCGGCGGTCAGGGTGGGCACACCTCTCCAGTGCAAAGCTGGTGCAGCGCAGCACCGTGAAGCCACTGCCCCCATGAAACAGCACCTCTTGAAGATCAAAAGTGCCTGTTACAAACCCGCTCTGGATGGGAGAGAACAGGCCACCAGCTCACCAGTGTGCCCCTGTCTCCGGGAAGCCTACCCAGCTTCCCACAGGGGCCCATCCTGGCCCTGTCCCTTCCTCACTTCCAGAACCAGTCAACATTGGACACTGAGCGTCAATTTCATGGCTGGGATAGAGCAAAGAATGAGCCAGACACCTCCCTGCTGGGGTGAAGGTGAACACCTTGTGGGCCAGGGGTACTCTGTAGTCAAGGGCTTGGAAATGAGTGGGAAAGCAAGGGGAACACTTGGGGATACTTGGGAGGCAAGGGCTTTGGATGAGGTGAGACGCTTGGGGTCCCATCCCCACACCCCTCACACAGTCTTGCCCATCGCACACCTGCCAGGAGATGAGAGGATCCAGCTTGAAGGAGGCAAGGCTGGCCAGGCCAAGGCCGAGACAGAGCCAGGGCTGGCCCAAGAGTGAAACCACATAGAGGCCCACACAGTGGCCAAGCAACAGCAGCATGTACCTAGGGCCCATCGTACCCACCACGGCCAGGACCCCATACACAGCATACATCCAGGAGCGGAGCTGTGGACAGGGAGACAACTTCAGTCGGGGCTGGGACCCAGCATGGATTTTCCCCAACCCTTGTGCCTAAGGAGGTAGAGGAGGGGGCAGCTGGGGTAGTCTGGGTCCAGCTCACCTGGGGGGCTACCATCGTGCAGAGTTTAGCAAACAGCACGTGTCCAGTGAGGGCGAAGATGATGGCATTGCGGAAAGATGTGAACCACATCATCCACTCGAAGTCAGCCACATCCTGAGGTGGGCCCACGCAGGAGGAGGCCGGCAGGTTAAAGTGGGGGAGGGGACAGGATGAGCTGGCACCTGGGCTGGTCAGGGCCCCAGTACCTTCCCAGCCCCCACATTCTTCTTATGCATTAAGAGGCAACAGTGGCTGGAGGTCCCTCTGTTCCCCTGTGAGGGAAGGGCCCAGGCATAGAGAGGAATGAGGGGCACCACGTGGGCTGCCCTGCCCCTCAAAGCTCCTGGTGTAGTCAGAGCACGTTGCCTGACATTCCACCATTATTGCTTTGCTCCCGGGAAGGGTGGTGTTGGAGGCCCCTGCTGAAGTACATCTCCACTTACAGGACCCATCTCCTAACTGAGGAGGGGCCAGTGGAGATGCCGAAGGTGCGGAAGCTCAAGGCAGAAACTCTCCCCACTGTGAGCCTCAGTTTTGCCCTCTGTTACATGGGAACTTCAGAAACAGGGAAGAGTGGAGGAAAGGCGTGGAATGGGGAAGATGTACCAAGGGTCAGGGCCCCTGAGACATTCTTCAGGTCTGGGGGACCTACCATCTTCCGGCCAATGTACTCCCAGCCAGGCCTCACAGACTCCCGGAAGGCCTTCCTGCGGGACCCATCTGAGAACAGAGTGTGGCCTCAGGGGATGGAGCCCCTTCACACATCCCCAGTCCCTATGACTGGCCCCCACCCTGAGGGGAGAGTATTGGGTATGTCCCTGTCCCTGTCTGCTTCTCTCTGGGTTCCTGTGTGTCTGAGTCTGGGTCTCTGACTTCATCGCCGAGGCAGCATCTCCCTGTCTTTGTCAGTGTCTCTGCATCATGTCCCTGTGACTGTACCTGGCCACCAGGGCCTGGGGAGCACCCTGGGTCTGGAGCCTGTGTGTTTCTGGCCTTGCTTGATGGAACCCTGAGGGCCCTAGGGAAGAAGGGCCCCACTCTCTGCCACAAGGCTCAGAAGTTACCTTGTGAAGCCTCAAGGAGGTCTCGGCCTGCGTAAGCCAGGGCCCCACTCAGCACCAGGGAGTAGAGGCCCAGCTCAGCCGCAGGCAATGCCGTCTTGATGCCCATAGCCTGGAAGGGACTGGGGACACAGGTTTAGTGAGGACACTGCAGCCACCAGCCCTGCCGAGCCCCACCTCATGGTCCCCAGTTGAGGTGGTGGAGGCCCCACTCTGATGAGAGACTGCCCCTCCTACTCCTTGGGTACTTTGTGGCATTGTTCTCCCCTCCCATGTCCCCTGTGTCCCCCACTCCTTCCAGGACCCCCAACACCCAGTGCCCCATCCTAGATGCCCCTCTAGCTCCCAGCTCTCCCCTTAGAAGCCTAGTTTCCACTCTCAGCCTGTCTTCCTCACTGCATCTATTCCTTCATATCTTTTGGGCAGGCCGGTCCCCACCCTCTGCCAAAACCACTCCTGCCAAAGCCCCCATGACCTTCATATGGAGAAACCCTATCTGCATCACCTCAGTAACGTTCCCAGCCCCCAGGGTCCCCATCCTCCTCAGTCATCTCCCCTAAGGCCCCTCCTTTGACCTACCCCCACTCCCTGAGCTGCCTTTCCTTCCCTGAGACCCTGTGACTTCCCCAGGTCCTGCCCCAGCCTCCAGGCTCTCACTGACCCCCATTCCCCCAACAAACCCCTGAGCCCCAGCAATACCATGTCCCTGGTCCCTGCCTGTTTCTGGGGCAGCACCAGCCCACTGTCTCAGTGCCTGTGCATTCAGGTCTTGAATGCTGGTCGGAGGCCGTGCTATTTGAGCAGGCACCCTGGTATAGCAGGTGTGGGGCCAGGAAGGGCCAGGCGGGCACCAAAGGAGGGCACTGGCTGCTGTCCAAGGTGCTGATCGGTATCAGGCCCAGGGTGAGCCTAGCTCCCTCTTGCCAGGGCCTAGCTCATCCCCAGGAGTCCTGCCAGGCCAGGCCATCCCTGGGGCTTCAGCTAGCACCTATGCCCTTCCCACCCTGCTCTGGTCTGGCCTGGGGCTTTCCCAAGGGCCATGTGGGTACAGACTGTCATGAGTCAGGGCCTGAATTAAAGGGAGGATCATCCAGACTCCCCTCTTGGCCTGGGTTGAGAAGTGGCTGGTGTGGCGGTGGCTCCCACCCTAGAGCCTCCCCCAGATCTCCTTCACCTGCCCTGCAGCTAGCTCTCCTAGGTCTCCCCAGTCAGCATTCTCCCCATTATACAGATGGAGGGTCGTGAACCAGAGATGGGCAAGGACCTGTCAAGGTCATGCAGTGAGCCTGGTGCAGGCTTCTGTCTGCCTCCCCTCAGGACCAGGTGTGTTCAGCAAGCCCCTCCGCAGTCTCAGATAAGGGAAAATCCTCCATGCCCAGGGGGTGGGGGGCTGCTGGCTGGACCTGACTCCTGCTGAGAAGGCTGAGGCACCTTCTCATGGGCCGAGTGGGGGGAGAGAGGCCCCGGGGATCGGGTTAATGGAGCAAGAGCTTGAA
This sequence comes from Loxodonta africana, assembly GCF_030014295.1. Classification (NCBI taxonomy): domain Eukaryota; kingdom Metazoa; phylum Chordata; class Mammalia; order Proboscidea; family Elephantidae; genus Loxodonta; species Loxodonta africana. The sequence goes on along the minus strand of NC_087363.1, from coordinate 30,036,227 downwards.
ACCAGAGCACGATGAAGAGCCCGCGAAATAGCTTTGTCAGCTGCCTCCCACTCGCCACTTTCCAATTTTAGCTCCCCATGGCCGGTACGGGGTGTCCCCAGTGTGGCCTCTGTGGGCAGGGCCAGAGCTGGACCCCGGCCTGGGGCCTCTTCCCATAGACGCCCCCAGGCCTGGGCCGGCCTGTAGACACAGGGGTGCCCCTGCCCCGGGTCCTGTTGCCTCAGGTGCTCAGGTGCACCTGGGGTAAAGCCCACTTTGGGGCCTGTGGTCTGGATGAGGGGCCTAAGATGGGCCCCACAGGTCTCAGGGGCCCCAGAGTAGCTGCATCTCCAGCTGGCACTGACCTTGAGGAGGCCGTGAGGGACCCTGGCACACTGCCCACCTCGGGGCTCTGAGGTCCTGCGTCCGACCGTGCGTCTGTCCGACCAGCTGGGCTCTGGGGCCACGGTGGGGTGTGTCCAGCCCTGGGGTCCCCACCCCTTCAAGGCTATGAGTGGTGAGTGGTGACAGCCGGAGAAGGAGGGGGAGGAGGAGGAAGGCAGGGGGGAGGTGGCCTTCCCAGAGCGGAGCTGAGCGTTGTGGAGCAGAGCCGAGTGCTGCAGAGCTGCTGGCCACAGGGAGCCACAGAGAAGACTGTGGGGGTGGGCGGGGGAAGGGGTGGCCGGTGGCATAGGCTCAGACAGGGACACCTGAGCCTCACCTCAACCTGCCTCCCCTGGCCCCCAGAGAGCTTGTGCCTCCCTCTCACTGCTGCCCGGGACTCCCTCTTCCAGGAAGCCTTCCCCGTGGCCCTACCAGCCTCACCAGACTTGTGAGCCCTGACCCCACCACACTTGCACACACACTCACATCTTGGCTCTGGGAACCCCAGCTCCCGTCTTGACGTGTGAGTTCCCAAGAGCTGCCCAGGGCAGATCGTCTAGCCCCTGCCATGGTCCTTCTCGTTAAGCCAGAGGTCTAGCTGGCAAGGCAATAGTGCCTGGAGGAAGACTGGCTTGCCTAATGGGATTGGAACTGTCATGAGGCATGTGGCTGAGAGGGGTCCTCATACCCCAGCCTTGTCTCACAGGAGTCATCCAGGTGAAGGAATGCTAGCAGGCTCACTTGGCACAGTTTGAGTGGGCACTTGGAGCGGCTGGCATCATTTGACAGCAGGATGGAGGCAGACAAGAATGTCCCCAACCAACTGGGTCTCCTGGGAGGGAAGAGTCAGGGCCAATACTCTGGAAAGGGGCAGAGAAGACCTCAGCCCTGGCTACCTAATGGGGAGGGGTATCCTGACGACCCCACCTAAGAGGTCAGGAGCCTCTGATTGTCCCTTTTGGGGTGAGAACCTCTGATTGTCCCCTTTGGGGTGAGGACCTCTGATTGTCCCTTTTGGGCATGCTGTTTGTACCATGCCTGTAGAGACCTACCTGTTCATGTATGCACCTGGGGATAGGAGCTGTGTGACCATGATCAGTGACCCCCTGACGACAGCCATAGGCTTGGCTGAGGATGGGAGAGGAAAGGGCTGCTCCCCACCCAGCAGGGGCCCTTCCTGTGCCTGAGCAAGGGGCAGGCAGGAGAGAGGTTCCCCTTGCCCACACCACCACGATGTACTTAGGCAATGGGCATCCTCCCAAACCTGCAGACACCACTGGCCCAGAGGAAGAAGCAAGGAGACCCCAGACAACACACCACATAGTGACCCTGTGGTACATGTCTACACATGCGCATGACAGGACAAGCAGCAACCACAAACCCAGAGACCTGCAATCCACGCAGACCCCAGCTGTGAGCCTGTGCCATCTATGGGCCGCAGCTTTCTTCCTGCTGTCACTGCTGTGTCCCCAGAGCAGAACCTGGCATGTAGCGGCTGTCCAGTAAATATTTGTGGAATCAGCGACTGCTTGGAGACGGCCCAAACACACCCGCTTCTCAGAGCCTGGTTTTCAATCCAGAGACGTTGCATCTGGGTGAGGTGTCAGCACAGAGCTCACCTGTGAGGGTCACTGGTCCCTGACCCCGAGGAGCTGTGAATGATGATTACTGCAGAGTGGGTGCTGCAGTCAGGGGTGGAGGTCGCTAGAGGAGACCAGTGAGGGGGCCTGAGCCAGACTGCAGAGGTTAAAGAGGCTTCCTGGAGGGGGAGACACCAGAGCAGTCCTGAAGGTACTCAGTGATGGTCAGAATAAAATAATAATGCTAGCCAGGCCTGATTTTAAGGCTGTACCTGGATTCTTTTTCATGTCACCACAACCCGTGGTAGAAGAGGAACTGATGCACAAGGAGGTTAAGCCTTTGGGTCAGGCCTATGAGCCTCTGGAACTGATTGCCCCGCAGGGTGAGGACCCTGCTCATCCACACCCACGCTGCCCGAGACCAGCCTGGGCCAGCCTGACATCCAGCTGGTGCCAGCTCAGGCCTGAGGAGGGAATCAGGCAGGTGGTGTGGCCCCGGGGTTAGAAGCGCAGATTTAGCCCACTGCCTTGAGCCGCAGCTCTGCCCCGTTGGTGTGATTTGGGCCATTCTCTTCACTTCTCTGGGCCTCAGACCCTCATTTGTGAAATGTACATACTGCTGGCCCTAATCTCACTGGGTTTTGGTGGGGGTGGTGGTGGTGGTTTTCCAAGGGCTTACTACTTGACAAGGGCTTGGCTCCATGAACTGCTCATGAAGAGGCTGTGAGGGCCCACAGTGCCCTGCCCTCCAGAGGCCCAGAAAGGCAGGGACTCACACACTCATCCAGGCAAGCCCCACACAGCAGGACTGGCAGGGAGCTTGGCCTGTGGGGATGGCAGGAGGTGTGGAGGACAGGGGAGGCCCCTTGAACCTGGGCCTAGACAGTCAGCTCTACCCTGTGTGAGGGGTGGTGGGAGGGAAGGGGGCATGGTGTGGCCAGCCCACAAAAGGAGGGGCAGGAAGGAAGCTGTGACTGGGCTGAGGCCAGCATAAGGACCTGGGGTCAACTTCCCACAAGCCACAAGGGCCACTAGAAACATGGCGGGGAGGGGGCCGATTCTCTCCAGCCTCGGGGACACCAAATCGTTGTTCACCTCTCCATGTTTTTTGTTGCTTGAAGTAAAAAGGCAGGGAAAATACCCTCTCTGTGTGTGTCTATCATTGTGTTTTGTGACTGTTTGTTTTGTATTGCATGTTGTTTGTGGCAGGTTTATATTCACGTGTTATGTGCGTGTGTGTTTATCATTGTGTTTTGTGACTGTTTTGCATTGTATGTTGTTTGTGGCAGGTGTACATTCATGAGTTGTGTGTGTGTTCTGTGGTGTCTGGGTGTGTGGTGTATACGTATTGTGTGTGTTTGTGTGTGTTATGTGTGTATGCAAGGAGCAGGGACTTAGGAGACTGTGTGGAGACTGCACCTCTGGAATGGGGTGAGCAGGCAGAGACTTCCTGGCTGTGAGCTCTCTGGGCAAGAAGGCAGGGAGAAGAGGCCAGCTCTGCCCATTGAATGTGGGGGACCCAGAGTAGCACCCCAGCTGCTCCTGGAGAAAGGGAGGGGCCCAGTGGCAGCGGAATGTGTTTGGGGCTCTGCCTGAGTCACCTTGTCCAGCTCAGCTGCAGTGTCCCAGAGGCCCCATAAGGAGCCACGGCCACGGCTCAGCAGGGTCTCACCTGTCAGTGCCAGAACCTGAGCACCTAGGCCTGCAGCACCTGCCTGCTGTGCAGCCACAAAGCCTCACCTGAAGCCTCTTTACCACCTGGCCTCTCTCCTTGTCCTTGCCCCTTCACACATACCTTGTGGCTCTGGGCAGGGACCTCAGTGTTCTTCTCTGTAAAAGGCAAGTCCAGCCGGCCTGCTGCCCACCTACCTGAGGAATAGGGAGGTCACCTCAGGGCTCAGGGGCAGCTGGTACTGCCCAGGAGGGGCCATGGGCACTAACCTGGACAGACAGGCTGCCCTACTCCCCACTCGGCCCACCTGGGTTAGATCCCTCAGGGCCTCACTCCTTGGCCCATTTGACAACCCTGCCTTCCCTTAAAAATTCTTCTCCCTGGCTCTCCTGGGCCTCTCCTTCCCACCACCCTCTACCTCAGGGAGATGTGATGGGCAGATGGCTTCCTGACATCTTCCACTTCCCCACCCTGGACAAGGAGTCTGGGAGCCGCAGGGAGGAAGGTGGGGGGCTCTGGTGCCACAGCCCATCACTGCATCCTTCACTCACCCCTCCTGCCCCTTCATGGCCCTGTTTCCCATGCCTCAGACTGGACCAGGAGCTCCCTGAAAGAAGGAAGCAAGCAGATATGCCTCCCATCCCCGAACAGCCTGGAGAGGCTGGTGACTGATGGTTGAGTAGATGGTGACCTGTGATGGCTCTGTCTCCCCAGCTGGCCTGGGAGTTCCTGGAGATCAGGGGCTGTGTCTGACTCACCTTGCACTCCTGTGCCTGGGGCAGGGAAGCTGCTCAACGAGCACTCATTGAACTAAGAGAGGAAATACTAAGAGCCATCATTTATTGAGTGCTGTGTGCCAGGCACCGCTCTAAGCATCTGGCACCTCTAACTCATTGAAGCCTGAAGAGAGCCTGGATGAGGGAATGGAGCAGACCTGGCCTAAGCCGGGGGTGCCGATGGCAGGTGCCAGCAGATGTGGCAAGGGGCCTGCCTCAAAGCTCCACAGCTGGGCTCTCAAGGTTGCCCGCAGAATTCATAAACAGAAACAGTCGTCTTTATACCCACAGTTGGCCTGAGCAAGGACCATGCCCACACTGACCTCTGCAAGACCCAGCTAATCAGTTTACCCAAAAATGGGCAAACAAGATTTACTGTGCCCCATTGTCTGCAGTGTTTCTCCCCTCTTACGTAAATCCCATTTTTTGTGGGGTGAAATCAATCTATTCATGTATGTTCACTTCTGTACAAGGGACATACATGGTTAAATTGATTTTCTCAGTGTCTTTGAGTTATTCTTTGACCCTATAACAGCCTTATGAGGGAGGGTTCTATCATTGTCCTCATTTTACACTTCAGGACATGGAGGCACAAAAACCAAGCAAACCCAGTGCTGTCGAGTTGATCCCGAGTCATAGCTTATAGTAACTCTATAGGACAGAGTAGACCTGCCCCATAGTGTTTCCAAGGAGTGCCTGGCGGATTCAAACTGCCGACCCTTTGGTTAGCAGCCGTAGCACTTAACCACTATGCCACCAGGCTTTCCAATGGAGGCACAGGAAGGTTAAAAAAAACTTGCCCAAGGTTACGTAGCTGGTGAGTAGGGAAAGCATCTACCCAGGCCCCTGTTCACACCCCGTGCCCAGGGCTGCCTTCTCTCAGCTGGGCTTCCCCTGGGGGAGGCGGTGTCCCCCGATACGTGTGTGCACTCAGGCATGCGAGTGTGTGTCCCTGGGTGCACTTGCATCTGTGTGTGCCACTATACAGGTGACACAAGTGACTGTGTCTTCACGTGTGGGAGTGTGTCTGCACATACGTGCATGCTCCCCTGTGTGTGGGTGCGTATGCAGGTGTGTGCACGCTTCTGCGGGCGGTGCTATGGGGGCCAGTCAGCCGGGTGTCTGTGGGCACATGTGCACATATGCACAGATGTGTGCTCCTGAATCTAGTGTGTGTGCATTGCATTTCTGTGTGGACCTGTGTCCGCACACATGTGGCCATGATGTTTGGGGTCCTTGGGGCCACCTCCTCCCCATGGCTCCGACCAAAGTTAACTGGAGGTGACACTGTGGCAGTCACAGAGGGGTCCTGCGCCTCCCGCAGCAAGCCCTCCCAGCTTGTCCCTGTCCCAGGGCGAGGGAGGTGCACGGAACCCTCCACCCTGCCTGCCCAAAGCTCCTGCATAGTCCCACCTCTGCCACCACCAGCACCCACCAGCTGCAGCATTCTGGAGGCAGAGGGCGGTGTCTTTTGGGGCAGCTGGCTGGGGCAGAGCTGTCCAGCTGTGGGTGCACTCTCCTGCCCTGGGCAAGCTGCTTGACTGGAGGACTCTGGTTTTGGAGTCAGGCAGGCCAGGGTTAAATATTACATCTGCTTCTTTCTGTGAGCCTCAGTTTCTTCATTCCTAAAATAGGGGGACAATCCCCTGGATGGTTGGAAGGACGATACGGGGTCAGGTTTCCACAGTAGATGCTCACTCACTAGGAGCTATGGCAACTATGAAGATCATTATTATTATTACAAGTCCAAGGGTCTGCTGCTGAGGGAGAGGCTGACATGGCTGAGAGCATGAGGAGGTGGTACCCCAGGTCTGTGGGGGGGGGCAGGGGGTGGCCACAGATGGAGCCTTGGGGGGTGTGAGGGATGCATGAGGCACTCATGCCCTGGTGTGGGGGCAGGGTGGGCTGGGTGGCCAGGGGGATACACCCAGGCCAGAGCACGGAGGGCTCTCCTGTATGAGGAGATGCGTGGGGGTGCAGGGGCCCCCAGCTAGGACAAAGGCAGTCAGCACCTGCCGGAGGGACTGCCTCTGTTCTTGCACAGCTGGCTGGCTGTCCCAGAGCTCTTGCTGATGCCAAGCTGGCCGCTGGGCCTCTCTGTAGCCAAGCCTGCCTAGGGCTTCATCTCCAGGCTCCACCAGGGCTTCTCCTTTGCCCTCCTGGCCTGTGTTCTTGGCTTTGGTTATCCTTGGGGAGCCTCTTCTGGGAGGAGGGGCTGAGCTGGCTGCCTTGGGCTGGCTTCCTGGGGTGGCTGGAGTCCTCACACAGAGTTTTGTCCTCTCAAGGCCTGAGGATGCCCAGTCTGGCCAGGCTGACACTTGGGCCGCCCTGCTAGTGCTTGTCTGCCTTCTGCTGCCGCAGGGCCTGCAGAAAAACCCCTTTCACCTGGTCCAGGGTCTCGTGGTACACACGGAAGTCCTCCTCCTTCCCCCGCAGGGCACTACCCAGGGCAGCCTTCAGCATGTCATTCTCTTCCACCTGGATGGCCAGCCTGGACCACATGGAGACAGGGCTCAGCATTGCCCCAGCTGTGTGTACACAGGGGCCCCTGGGAATGGGGCTTCCAGCATGGACCCTTGGGGGAATAGCCATGCAAGAGTCCTCTCTGGGGCTTGCCCGCGGCCCTGGGCCTGGCACCCAGTAACCTACCAAAAACCCACTACCGTCAAGTTGATTCTGACTCATAGCAACCCTACAGGACAGAGTAGAACTGCCCCGAAGGGTTTTTGTTTTTTCAAGGAGTGCCTGGTAGATTTCAACTGCCGACCTTTTGGTTAGCAGCTGTAGCTCTTAACCACTACACCACCAGGGTTTCCTGACACCCAGTAGCTCCCATCAAACGTTGGCTGCATAAGGAGGGTATTAATTGGCAGAGGTTCCTTCTCCTTCCTTTCCCATCACTGCATTTGATCTTAAATGGCTTAACTGAGGCAAGTGGGTTCAGCAACCCACGCCTAATTAACCTCTTGGGACCATGGCGTCATCAGGGTCCTGCTGGGCCTGTGTGCCCTCTGATGGCCAGTCCCTGAATTGCAGGCCTAGAGCCCTGGATCTGCCTTCTGGGCAAACAGAAGTTGAAGGTGCAAAGCCGACACCGTCCTTCTACTCATCAAACCACCTCCACCCAAACAACTTCACCCTTTCAGGAAGGCGGGGCAGGGGAGCACCTGGTGGTTAGCTCCTCCATCTGGGATTCCATGGGCACGTCAGAGAGCTGGGCGAAGGACGGGTCCTTCCTGTTGCTCACACTTGGGCTGTGCTTGGTGTTAGAAGCTGGCGGACCTGCAGGGGTAGCAGCCACTTTCTGTGATGAAGCCACCTCCCTCTCCTCTCCCGATGCCCACACCCTCTCCATGTGTTTGCTCTGGGTGTTCCCACCGCCTGGACTGATTTCCCTTCCTGCTTCTCCTCTTGCTGAGCATTCACTCCCTTCAAGGTGCAGGCTGAGGGCTGCCCCCTCCAGAAGCCCTTCCTGACACCCGCTCTGCTTTCCCCTGACCCTGGCTTTGGCCTCTGCAACAGCCCTGGCTCAGCCTGCTTTGGACCAAGTTGGTTTCCCATCTCACTGTCTCCATCTTTATGCCTTACAAGTTTCTGGTAGTTTGTGTCCAACAAAAGAAGCCAGCAGGCCTGAGATCTGGCCTGGTGGTGGGCCCGAGTCTAGGCCATCACTACATCTGATGCCCTCACACCACTAGGTCCCCTCCTCCTCTGCCAGCCCCCATCTGGGTCAGCAGCTCCACACTAGGAAGCAGGGGATCTCGGGCAGCCAGCGACCACAGAGCCACATGAGAAGGGAAACTGAAGTCATTAGGCTGATACTCAGAAAAAGAAGACAAGGCCCAACTTGTGGGGAACTTGGGCAAAATCACAGCATCAGAAAGTCTCTGTGCAGAAAAGGGCCTCAAGGTGGTGTGGTTCTCAGGAGTGGTGTGGCCCCAGGGGAGCTTGCCTGGCATCAGACCTGGCTTTCATCCCCTCTGCTGTGTGGCCTCAGGTAACCCAGCAACCCCTTTGAGCCAGTTTTCTCACCTATAAGATGCAGATAATAGTTCTTGCCTCTAGAGCTTTGTGAGGCCTGAGTGAGTTCATGAGTTCACACTTTGACTTCGGGGCCTTGAGTAACTGGGCCTCAGTGGCCCATGACTTCTCTAATCTCTCATTCCTTCTCCCCTCACCCCACTCCAGCCAGGCTGTCTCGTTGCTGTTCCTCCAAGCCTCTAGCCAAGCTCCCAAGGCAGCAGCCCCTTTGCACTTGCCCTTCCCTCAACCTGGGTGCTCTCCCCCCAGGTATCTGCATGACACGTCCCTGCCCCCATCTCTGCTCAGTGTCAGCTCCTCAGTAAGGTCTTCACTGGCCAACCCATAAATAACAGCTGCTTCCTCTGACACCCTCCCTCCACCCCGCTTCTGCTTCAAGTCACCACATGACCTATCACGTCTTTTACTGGTTTACTCGTTTCTTGTCTATCTCCCCCACTGGAATGGAATTCCAGATTCTGGTCTCCTTATTTTACAGGCTGGAGGTTGCTACGCTCCCCAAAGAGGCAGTGCTCTGTCCATGTCACAGGCCAGCCAGTAGCAGGGACCACATGGACACTGTCAGGCAGCTGCTCCCTTACTGTCCATGCAAGACCAAAGGGGCATTCTTGCTGGAGCCCTCAGAAAACTGTGTGGCTTAGTCCTCCCTGGTTGGGAGCCTGACAGGAGGTGGGCCCGAAGCTTGGAGACACAATACTTCTGGCAGGTCAGTAGGGTTGAGCCCCAGGGACCTTCTCCAGCCTGGACTCTCAGCAGTTGCTGGAAGTCCTATCATGGCCTGGCCCTGCTGGTGAGAGAAGGGTAAGCAAGAGGCCCCTGGTGACCCATTTCTGGCATGTCCTTCTGAAACATTCTGACCTCGTCTGGGCTGAGTGCTGGGAACAAGATTCCGAGTGTCCTTGGCTGGGGGAGGGAGTGGGGGACTACTGGGGATGCTGGGAGACAGTGCGGCGGGGGCAGCAGCACCTCTACCCCAGAACCTGGAGGGTGGTGGGGTAGGGAGGTCAGAAGGAGACAGGCCCAGCCCCTCCACACTGGAAGTTCTTCTTCCCTGGGGGTTAGCCACCCCAGAAATGGCTTCTGGCTCTGGGATCCCACAACCCCAGCTCACCCCAGCCCAACACGATGCTGATGCTGCTGGTCTGGAAACCACATCTTGAGAACTGCTGTATTAGAGCAATAGGCCTTTTAGATTAAGACAACATTTCCCAGCTTCCTTCTGCAGCTGGATGTGGTCAGGGGACAAGGATATGGGCATTGGGATGAGAGGAGAAGCAACACCTGCAACTTGAGGGCCGTACCCTTAAAAGGACAGGAAGGGGTTGTCTCCTTCCCTTCTCCCCTTCCCTCTGCTGGTAGGGGAAGTGGAGCAGCCATCTTAAACTATGACATAGGAGCTGAGTATCGAGGGTGGTGGAGCCACAGACACAAGAAGGAGCCTGCATTACAGAACCTATGGAGAGGGATACTTAGCTTGACTGCTGCCACTGCTGTGTGTGTCTCCCCAGCAGACCAACTTTGCCCCACAACCAACCCTGAGTACAGTTGGCTCAGGACAGTGTGGGTTCAGGGCTAGGGTAGGGATGGCAGTGGAGGTGGTAGCTCAGGGCAGTCAGCAGAGGCACTACGGGGTAAGGGCTTACAGGTGGGCTGGGCTCCTGATTCTGACTAGGAGGCCAGGGAAAGAGGATACCCAGCAACTGGGGCAGGGAGAGTGCCGCCCTGGTGGAGGCCTCTGCTTCCCACATTCTCACCAGTGGGGCTGAACAGTGCTGCAGGTTGGCTTCGCCATCAGCAGTAAGGTTGGCCCCATCCCCACCTCACCTAGAGTCCCTGCCCCAGCCCTACCTGCTTTGCTCCTGGGGGCTGCTTTCTGTGAGTCCGGCGCCCGCCCGGGCTCCAGGCGCATCTTCTCCAGGTGTTGCTCCAGCACTACAGCACGCTGCCGCTCCTCCTGGAGCTTCCTCTCTGACTCCAGAAGCTTGCTGTTGCTCTCCTCCACCCTGGGAATCAGAGAGGAGCAGCTGCCACACCCCTGGCAGCGCGGGCAGGTCCCATCACACCTGCTCAGGTGCTCGGCGAGGTGGGCAACTCTTAACATTGCTGGTGGTGGGATTTAGTTTTCTTAATTTTTATTGGCGTGACACAGGAATAGGCATTTAAAAATCATATCATTCTCTCCAAGGCTTATGATGAAAAAAATCAGCAGCCCTTCCTCATGTCTATCTCCTGTTCTCCAGAAGCAACCATTTCCAACACTTTTAGCTGTTTCTTTGAATATTTACCGTCAGATTTCTATAGATGCTTATACTGGTATTTTTCCTAAGGTTTAAATAGCATCTTTTTTACTTCCTGTCATGTAACATGAGAATTTAGTTTTCTTAAAGTACTGTCTCCTGAAAACAGAGTCACCTCCCTATCTCTCAGTGTAGTTAGATTACCATTTTTTTTTTCTGAATTAATATTAGGTGGTGTATTAGTTTTCTACTGCTGCTGTAACAAACTGCCATAAATTTAGTGGCTTAGAACAGACCAGATCTATCATCTCACAGGTCTGTAAGTCAAGAGTCTGGCACTTCAGTTGGTTTCTTTGCTCCAGGTTCCACAAGGCTGAAATCAAAGTGTCGGCTCCCCTGGGCTCTTATCTGGAGGCTTTGGGGGACAACTGGTGGCTAGGCTCATTCAGGTTGTTGGTAGAATTCAGTTCTTGGTAGTTTCGGACTGAGGCCTCCATTTCCTTGCTGGTTGCCGGTTTGGGTCGTTCCCAACTTCTAAAGGCCAGCTGACTACCTCTGTCTTCTAAACCAGCAACAGCAGGTCCTTCTCATGTTTAGACTCTCTGCTCTTGTCTGCAGCATCGCTCTGACTGACCCCAGCTGGAGAAATTTCTCTGCCTTTAAGGGCTCCGCGGATTAGATTGGACCCATATGGATAATCCACAATCATCGCCCTATTTTAAGGTCCATAACCATAATTACATCTGCAAAGTCCCTTCTGCCATGTAATACTAAGCACTGATAGATGTAACACCAGAGAGAGAAGGGCACTGGGGGTCAAAGTTCTGCCTACTACAGAGGGTTGCATCGTTAGACCAATTATTCAGAGTGGAGATACACAGTGCACTAATGATTGCCTTTCATATGTAATTTTCTGCTTTTCCTGGAGTTAGTGATCAACTTTCCTCCATTGTTTCATTTTCCACATACTGTACTTGTCATAAATTCATGGGCCTTGAAGGCCTTTTTATGTGGTTATTTCACACCAAGGATTTGTTTTAATCTCTCTGGGACTGGGTGTGGTGTTTCCAGCTTCTGCGGTACTACAGCTCAACCAGAAGGCCAGGGCTCTGCAAATTAGGGTGGCAGCCTCAGTAAGTGGTCTTTCCACCTTGGTGATGGGCCAGAAAGATACAGAATGGCAACAGTTTTGAACAGTATACAGGCCTGGTGGTGAAGTGGTTAAAAGCTGAGGCTGCTAACCAAAATCTACCAGCCGGTCCTTGGAAACCCTATGGGGCAGTGCTACTCTGTCCTATACAGTTGCTATGAGTCAGAATTGATTCGACAGCACACTACAACAACACAATCTTGGCAAGGAAGGTTTAGGGCCCTAGAGAAACATACATGCCCAAAGAGGGCTGTCGAAGCGTATTCTTTGAAACTTCATTTTTAAACCAAAGAAGCTAAAACAATCTAAAAGGTCCATCAACAGGGGAAAGACAAAAAAAATGGTAGCAAACTTGTACTATGGAATATGATGGAGCTGTGCTGGCCAGCATGGTAGCTGCCAGCCTCACATCTACATGTAGGTATTTAAATGAGAATTAATAATTATTCATGAAAATTAACCATTCAGTCCTTCAGTCACACTAGCCACATTTCAAGTGCTCAAGGGCCACATGTGGCTACTGTTTTGAACGGCACAGATACAGAACATTTCCGTCACTGCAGAAGGTTATTCTGGAGAGCACTGCTCTAGAGCAATGAGAAAGAATGAGTAGATAGATCTGTATATATACAAACATGGATAGATCTCTGAGTCATAGGACTGGTGAAAAAGACATATAATATACCATTTATGTTAAAAAAAATTCACTAAATAGTAAATTTTCTATGCCCACCTATTCATGCCTGTAAATGCAGGAGCAAAGGTCTAGAAGGGAACGCTCAACAGATACTGGGGGTGCGGTGGGTCAAGGAGCAGGCTTGGTGGCGACATCCGAATTAGACTTCAGCTTCATCTGTTACCTGGAATGGTAACGAGGAGGCTCCGATCTTTTATTTCTATTGACAAAAGCTTATAAAAAGACTGGGGCACTGACTTTCTGTGATTTGTCAGTTAGAGGCCAGTACAGGATGAGATGTGGCCTTGCCTATCCTCACCTGCCTGGCATGTTGGATGAAAAGTGGCTGGAGCCATTGGGGGTGACTGAGCAGTGGCTTTTGGAGCCAACAACCTGGGCCTCACATTGCTCAGCCTCCTCAAAAATCAGCCTCAGGTAGGGACTCACATGGCTGCCTCATCCCCCACTGGGCATGGGAGGATAAATCCTTTCCATCCATAAATCTGATTGTGTTTCCCAAGGCTGAGGCTAACCCTCACCCATCCACCTCCTGCCCCCTTTAAAATACTCCTGGCCTTGGCATTTCTCATCCAGAATGACCCTCACTATGTCTTGGCTGTGACTTTTCCTCATGAAGCCCTGATCCTGAAAGAAGGTCACACCACTCCATCATCCATTCACTCATTCACTCACAAAACATGTCCTGACTGCCCACATATGCTAGGCACTGTTCTAGGTGTGTAGTGAGGGGCAGTGTACAGGGAGGGGCAGTCTTTTTCCCAGAAGTCACCTGCTGCTGCCAGTGAGCCCAGAGGTCAGAACCCTGTGAAGCTGAGGGAAACTACACCTGTGGCCAGGACTGGCAGATCCAGCAGTACAGTAAGAATACACATAGGTGATGGCAAACCGCTGGGCATTTAAGGGAATCAGTTGCTTGAAAGAGGGGTCCAGGCTGGAAAATCAGCCCAGGTTACCTGTTGACTTGGATATAGCAGAGGAGGCAGGAGGGAGAAGGCTTAAACATGTTTCAGTGACTTCTCAACAAGATTTGAAAAATATTGTAGAAGAGCTAATACAGTGAGAAAGAGCTCTTAGAAACAAGAAGAAACATCTCCGAACTTAAATACTCATCAGAAGTACTGAAAAATGAAATGGTCCCTGGTGAAAATCAAATCAGTGATCTTGAAAACAAACTGGGGAGTTATCCTGGAACACAGAGTAAAAATAACCCAAGAAGTGGCAACTATTAGTGAAAAGATAAGAGCCATGGAGGACAGAATCAGAGAATCTAACCTCCAAATAACAGGACCTCTAGTAAGAATGGGAAATGCAGAAAAGAAGCAATAATGAGAAAAATGATAAAAGAAATTTTCCCTGAGCTCAGAAAGACCTGAAGTTTTCAGATCAAAAGGGCTCACTGCACCAGATAGGATTACAAAAACAGACACCCTTAGACACAGCTGGTGACATATCTGAACTCCAGGATAGGTGAAAATCTTGTATCAACAACCCAGCTAGCAATTTTTGAGTACTTTCCATGAGCCAGGTGCTGTGTTAAGTAAGGCACTGTGCATGCATTATTTTATTTAATTCTCTAAGCAACCAAAAGGACACATTAATATTTCAAGAAGAGACAGAAGGCCTGAACTTTAAAAAAGGTTGTCAAAGATGTACCTTCGAAAAAGATATCAGGCCAAGACAGGTTCTCAAGGAAGTTCTATCTAACCTCCCAGGAACTGATCATTCTTACTGATCAGACTATTCCACAACATAGAAAAAACCGACAGCTTCTCATATGTTTCTAAAAGATCCAATTTCACAGGTAGTGGGAGAGCAAATGTTTTAATTTTCTATTGACACATAACACATTGCTGTGAACTTAGTGGCTTAAAACAACACATATTTATTTTCTCACAGTTCCTTTAGGGCAGAAGCCGAGACTGGGCTTAGCTGGGTTTTCTGCTCAGGGTCTCATACGACCGAAATCACAGTGTCAGAAGGGGCTGCTATGTCATCCCAGGCTCGGAGTCCTCTTCCAAGCTCATTCAGGTTGCTGGCAGAGTTCAGTTCCTTGTGGTTGTAGGACAGTGTCCCCATTTCCTTGCTGGCCATTGGCTGGGAACTGTTGCAGCTCCTAGAGCCCGCCCACCAAGCCCTACCATGGGGCTCTCTCCACAAATTGGCAACTTGCTCCTTCAAGGGCTGCAGGGGAATGTCTCTGCCGCTTCTACTCTCTGACGCCTTCTGTCTCTGACCTCTAAAAACCTGTGGCCGTGGAGTCGATTCCCACTCATAGCAACCCTGTAGGACCAAGGAGAACCTCCCCAAAGAGGTTCCAAGGAGCAGCTGGTGGATTCAAACTGTCGACCTTTTGGTTGGCAGCCAAGCTCTTAACAACTATGCCACCAGGGTTCTCTCTGATCTCTAGATTCTGATTTAAAGGACGAGTCGAAATCAACTAGATGGCAGAAGGTTTGGTTTGGTTTTTGTGGTTTGGTCAGGCCCACTCAGGTCATGTCCCTTTTGATTAACTCCAAGTCATCTGATTAGTAGCCTTGGACAGTGAAATCTATGAGAGCTAGAACTCAACGGGACTGCCTTGTTTTTCCAGGTCTTATGAGTTTCGACTCGACTGTACTGGGTTTGGTTTTTTGGCTTTTGTAAGTTTTCTGCCTTTGACAGGGTGCAGCCTTAATATTTTCTATTGCTCGTCTTAGTGGAAAATTTTTTAGTTTTCCTTGTCTGACAGGTTTCCATCTTACGCAGGTTCTGGCTTTAGAAGGTTTTACTGTATATATCTGCAAAATCTCTTTTGTCATGTCAATTAGTGTAATCATGAGAATGCTATCCTATTATATTCACAGGTTCTGCCCACACTCAAGGGAAGGGAAGTATATAAGCCACGGACACCAAGGGGTGGAAATCTTGGTGGTCATCTTAGAATTCTGCCCATCACAGTAAAAACAGAGGGAAAAAGAAAGAAAATAAAATGCAGTGGAATTGGAAGAGAATACTGCAGCAGAACACTGTTCAAGGAACACAAGGCTTATTCAACACTAGAGGTATAAGACTCAGCATTAGGGTCAGAGCCACGTGATTCTTTTGGTAAAATCATTAGCCATTTCTGACTGAAAAAAAAAAGAGTCAAACGAGAATGGAAGGAAACATCTTAACACAATAAAATATTTTAAAATCAGAAACCAATAACCTATCAATAGAGGAACGGTAAATAAATAATAGTGGATTCACACAATAAAGTACTAAGTAACCATAAAAAGAATATGCTACTGATATGAAGAGAATGTCTGCGATATACTGCTAAGTGAAATAAGTAGCAGAAGAATATGCATAATGTATGATCAACTTAAAAAATTTATAACAAATTAAAAATTTAAAAATCCCGTTGCTGTTGAGTTGATTCTGACTCAGAGCGACACTATAGGACAGAGTAGAACTGCCTCAAAGGGTTTCCATGGCTGTAATCTTTAAGGAAGCAGACTGCCGACATCTTTCTCACATGGAGTGGCCGGTGGCTTTGAACTTTCAACCTTTTGGTTAGCTGCAGAGCGCTTAAGCACTGTGCCATCACACTGTGCCACCAGGGCTCCTTTTAAATTCAAAAACAGATAAATATTAATGCTACGGTACCTCAGCTGATGAATGGAAAACAAAGTTAGAGGGATATGCAGGAATCATTGACCAGTTTATCTGTGGGGAAGGGGCTTTCGTTTCTCTGCTATGTATTTCAGTAATGCTTATATTTTGTTTAACTTTGTAACGGGAAATAATAAAAGACATCAACGGCAAACACCATATAAAATCATAAAGGGTTTTACGAATTCCCACAAAATTTAGGAACCACCAAACTTTTGATTTCTCAGGTTCTTCCCCCAACGTGCCTTCCCCATCATGATAAAATGTCACTGTCGCTCATGCAGTTGCTCAGTCAAAAAGCTTGGGAGTCACCCTTGCCTCCTCTTCCTTCCTCGCCTTCCGCTTCCAATCCATTAGCAGGCCCGGCAGCTTTTCCCCCAAACACACCCCAAAGCCCGTTCCTTCTCACTTCTTCACTGTGGCCTGGGCGGAGGCTGCCCCTCTAGCCTGACCTGTACGGATGTCTAGCTCCACTCAAGACCTCTCAAACCCTTTGAAACTCAGATTTCTTTTTTGATCAGTCTTTGTCCACACTGATTTTCTCTTCCTCAATTACTAACTGGTCTAACTCTGTTAGATCTTCATTTGTCAACGGCTTTGAGTGTGATTCTCACAGTTCTTCAACGTCATGTGTACTAACCAGCCTCACGAAATTCCAAGTATGTCGAAAGATTTGTCTTTTTACTCTGTAATTGAATTTCATTGTATTTAAAACACTTGCAAGAGTCTGATTAACTTGACCCAGTGCCAGTGTGAAGTGAAGAATACTAAGTAGTCAGATCGTTAGTGAATGCTTTTATGTTTAAAATGTTGCTTTCACGGAAACTATAATTGTGGGGATGCTGAGGATTCTCGGATGAGGAGGTCCCTTAGACCCAGAAATTAATTTACTACAATGATACACGATCTTTACAAAGATAAACCTACACAATATTATATAGTATATGCACAACACATAATATTACATACATAGTATACGAAGTGCTCTTGTAAATCAAAGAAAAATATAAAACAACCCTCTAAAAATGTGCAACGGCCTGAACAGGCATTTAACAGAAAAGAACACATAAAAGGCTATGAGCACATTAAAAATATGCTTATTCTCTTTAGGCCATAGCAAAAGCACATTAAAGCAGCAAACTATTAATTTTTTAAATTAGTTTGGCAAAAATATTAAAGACTGATAAAACTGTGTCTGTGAGGATATGCGGAAATGGTCAGTAGTTCACATTATTGGTGAGAATGTAAACTGATTCATTTTAAAAGGGCAGTTTGCCATTATTGTGAACATTTTAAATGTATATATTCTTTGATTCATCAATTCCACTTTTAGGAATTTATGATACAGAAACGCTACCCCCAAAAATGTAAAGATGTGTTTAGTGTGAGTCCATTTTTTAATAGTATATGTAATATATGCACATGTGTATATAAATTGAATGTACAAAGAAAAAAAACTGGATAACAGTTCTTATCTGTGAAGAATGAGGAATTGGGGGCTGGGAAAGGAAGCTTTTTTGCAATAACTAAGTATTACATTGGAGCCCTGGTGGCACAGTGGTTAAGAACTTGGCTGCTAACCAAAAGATCAGCAGCTCAAATCCACCAGTCACTCCTTCAAAACCCTATGGGAGAGTGCCATTCTGTCTATAGAGGTCGCTATGAGTCAGATTTGACTCAACAGCAATGGGTCTGGTTTTGGTTGAAGTATTACTTTTGTAATAGAAAAGCTAATAAAACTTTCAATAAGGGTTTTAATGCCAATGTGAGGGGCAGAAGACATAAACTTGGGCGCCTACAAGGCAGCAAGCTGGAAGTGAGTCTTCTACATAAATCTGGAAGCCTCTAAAGAATGCCTCATTTGAGGTTTAAAAACTATCCATCTACGAGCCCAGGGAAGTGGCAAGGAAGCTCATAGTTTACCAGGGCCTTAAGTGTGGGGGAAAAAAACCACGCATGAGAAACTGAAGCACAAGGGCAGCACTCATGTGTTCAGGAAATTTTAAGTCAATAAATTAACATAAAGTACTAATCAGAGACCACCGAAACCCCAAAGGCTCCACAGAAACAAAAGCAGAGCCACTCTGTAGGAGCACTTTCATAACCCAGGCCCCTTAGGACTCCTAAGAGGAAAAAAAAAAAAAAATCCCCGCTGAAGATAAGCTCACAAAAACAACACAAAAATATAAACCACACAGGGAAATAATTCACCATGAGGGGAGTCAAGAGCATTACTTCGGACCCTAAGTAATGAGGAAGATAGAGCAATTTTAAAGGGACTAAGTATTTGGTTTTTAAGTAAGTCTAATATTTGTTAAAAAGATAAAAGCGAGAAATCTTAATGAAAGAACAAATGCTACAAGAAAGAGAACAGGAGGTTTACATTAGAAATGAAAAATACAGTTCTTAAAGTACATTTCATGCCAGAGGAAGTACAACTGAAGAGATCTTGTGAGCTGGATCATAGATTTGAAGATATTATCTAGAATTCAGCCCAAAGTATTAAGAGACTAAGAACTGCAGTGGAAAGAATAAGAAGATCTAACATATGCTGACTAGGAGGAGTTTTAGATGAAAAGAATAAAGAAAATGGAGGAGAGAAAATGGCTGAACGGTTTTCAGAACTGAAGCTCCTGGATTGAAAAAACACACTAATTCCTGAGCAGGAAAAAGAAAAGAAAGTTTGTATCCAAACACATCATAGAGAAATTTCAAAACATCAAAGACAAACAAAATATCTGAAAAAGCATCCAGAGAGAAAGAACATTACTGACAAAGAAATGACAAATTGATACAGATTTCTTCTTAGCAATGATGGATGATGGAATTATAGCCTTAAAATGCTGAGAAAAAAATATCCATGTATCTAGAATTTTATATGCAATTAAATTATCATTCAAGAGAAAAGCATAATAAAGACATTTAAGAGTGAACAAAGACTCAGAGTTAATCATTTACATACCCTCACCGAACTACAGGATGTACTTTTGTCCAAAGGAAACTAAACCCAGAAGGAAGACTGAGACGCAAGAAGCAACTTCGAGTGAAGAGATTTTGAAACATTTTAAAACGTTTAAATTTCAACATCACTAAATTGTACCTGTAGAAACTGTTAAATTGGTGTATGTTTTGCTGTGTATATCCTCAACAACAGCAACAACAAAATAAGTGAAACTATGTTTAAAAAATTTAAAAAATGCTTAAAATATTAAACATATTGGCAAGAGTAAAGAATAAACCATTTTTTAAAAAAGAACAATGAATTTGGGTGGTTTAATTTCAGGGCATTTAAAAAAGAATGTGAAAGATAAATATTAGGAAACAGTGATGGAAGACCAAGTAGAAAATCAGAATTAAAACATTCTAAATTTATTCTATTGCTTGAAAGATGATAAAGAAACTCATTGGTTTTAGACTTGCTGAGTTTAATGTTAAAAGTTAAGGGTAACCACGGAAACAATAGAGATAGAATGGATAACTTCCAAACTAATAATAGAAAAAAGGAAATAAAACTCAATCAATCTACTATCAGGTTGAAAAATGGAGAAAAAGGAGCAAAGAAAAACCATGGTAAATGGAAAACAGAAGGATAATCAAAATACTCCAAATATTACAATAACAGAAAATGGGTTAAACTCTATTGTTAAAACACAGAAACTCCCAGGTTAAATTTTAAAACAAAGCCAACTCCAAAAAAACCCATTGCCGTCAAGTCAATTCCAACTCATAGCAACCCTATAGGACAGAGTAGAACTGCCCCATAGAGTTTCCAAGGAGCGCCCCATAGATTCAAACCACCAGCCTTCTGATTAGCAGTCGTAGCTCTTTAACCACTATGTCACTAGGGTTTCCAACTAGTATATGCTTTTTTGTAAGAGACGCACTGAGTGGTTTCTGCCACGGCAGACTGACCAGATTAGGCCTCCCTATCATAAAAAAAGAACTAGAAAAATGGATACAAGAAAGCATTTTCAGACACTGGACAACAGGCAGCTGTGATCCCTGAGAGAAGGAAAACAAATAACATGAGTTCTACCCTAGACCTGGCTTTCTGTTTGAGACACTTTTTGCCTGGAATACAGGGAGAGTGAACTCAGGCCGAGCCCAGTGCTCTCAGTGGGCTGAGGAGATGAGACTGGGGGCTGGGGAGGCTGAGGCAGCTGGGTTTGTAGGGTAGAGTCCTGGAGAGGAGGATGATACACAGAAAGACCTCCTCCTGTGCAAGGCTGGGATGGGAATACATACAGAGAATCCCTGAGAAAGGAAGGTCCTGCACTATAAGAATACAAAGCCACTAGGCCTGCACTATGCCAGTGGCTTGGAAGAGACTACCTCAGATCCTGCTACCGAGATCCTTGGACCTTCTTGGGCTCCTCTCTTGCCCTGCACCTTAGAGTCTGCCAGCTACCCAGCACCTTCCAAAAAACTCCCTTTTACTTAATTTAGTTCAGAATTGGTTTCTGTTGTTTGCCACCAAAGAGCTCTAACTGATACACGATATGGCCTGTCAGGCACTCAGTTCTGTCCTTTGTGTTTTTCAGTGCGGAGGCCACACAGTTGGATCATGTGTTGACCAGGCAGCAGCAATTCTTGCCAAAAGGGTCACTTGAGTGAGGGGTACTGATTTATCTGAATGGAAGTCTGTCAACGACCCTCTGGAGAAAACTGTGCCGCCTGGTCTACTGTCTTGGCCTTCAGGCCCAGAGAAGTCTCAGCTACCCCATCTGTCAGCAGCTCTCTTGTTTTTTTGTAATTACAGACATAGGTCTAACCTATGTCTTCTTCCCACCAACTCTCCAACAGCACCAAGCAGAATGCCAGAGTCATCCTAGATTTTAATTATGGTGGGTTGATTTGACTCAACTACTCCAGAGAGTCTCTCCCTGAGACTCCCACCTCATGTCCACATGCCATGTGACAGTCCAACTTGTGCACATGGAGGATAGGGCTGTCCCTATGATGCAGGGCCCCAAGGCTATGGGGCACTTAGATGGGCACACAAGTCATGACTGGGAATACACTAGACCAACCCTGTGGGAGCCAAGCTCTCAGGTGAGGTGGACCCAGACTTGGATGAGGCCCAGCCCCTGGGCAAGGAGGATGCCCTTGTGCCAGGCTGTCCACCCCTATCCCATGCAGGCCCATGAGAGAGTGTCCCTGGGTGCCATGTGTTACCGTTTCTGTAGGACAGTGACAAACTCGGTGAGCCGGTCACGCTCCACCTCAGCGGCCTGCCAGAGGGCCTTGAACTCCGTCACCTGCGCCTGCCAGCCCTTTTGTTCTGGAGTGTCTGAGAACCTGGGGACCAGGGTGGGGGACAAGGAGTAGAGGTCATCTGAAGAGTAGCTTGAAGACATACATTTACCAGGGGCCCTTATAATGGTGGGAGAGATTGGAAGGAAATTGAGGGGTCCTCACAGACAGCCAGAGAGAAAGATGCCAGCTCAGCCCCTCTTGGCTCCCCTCCACGCCCCGGCTTCTTCCTGGCCCTGCTTAAGTCCCTAAGGCTGCAGTTAGCTGGCTCCAAAGCTAGATGCTACAAGGGCTAGAGCTGCATGGGCACCCCAACACTCAATCCCCATGGGGCTAGCTGCTGTGGAAGCTGGCTCTTGGGGGCCTGAAAAGGCCCTGGGTACCTGTGTGGTCTCCGGGACCTGGCCATCCTGCCCAATACCAGGTGGGCTCAGTCCCTGTCTCCCTGCCAACTTGCCTTAGCCCTCCTGTATTTCTCATTTTCCTGGAGTCTGGACAACTTGGCTTTGTGACTAGGTCAGTTTTCTCCAGCCCTGACCAGGCCATCACTGCTTCCCCCTTCCCATTTGGCCCACCTCCCAGCCCCCTACCTGCTGTCTGGGGCCAGGACAGAAGGTGAGCTCTGCCCCAGGGCCCACAGTTGAGTCTTTAGCTGCTCTCTGCCTTGCCCTTCACCTTTTCCAGTGAGGGCCAGGTGACCTGGGCTTGCTCGCTCAGCATGGAAGGTCACAGGGAGGGCCTCAGAGGAGGGTGGTGGACCAAAGGTTGGGTTGGGGGCACACAAGCCCTGGGATCTTGGCCTAGTCCTGAGGCGAACCTGCTCTGGGGTCTTGGGCAGATCTCTTCCCCTCTCTGGACCCTAGTCCTCTCTCTGAACACTGAGGGGCTGGTTGAAACGGGCTTGGGGACTGCAGACCCTTCCAAGCTCTAACTCCTGACTATGCTTGAAGGCCTTGCTACTGAAAAAGGCCTCTGTCCCAGACCTCTTGAGTCAGGGCCTGCACTTTAATGAGCACCCAGGTGATTTGTGGGCATGCTGCAACTTGAAAAGCCCTGCTCCAAGTCACCTCCAGGATTCTCAAATGGGAGGAAGGGGAGCAGGGGGAAGGGGCTTCTGCCCCTTCAGACCCCAGCAGAAGGGAATGGGTTCAAACCATGTAGCCCTGGGATCACTCTCTGGGATCACTCCTGCCCTGCCACTGAGGGGAGGGGACTGGAAGCTCCATGAGGGCAGGGCCTGCATGTAGTTCCGTAAATGTTTGCACGCTGAGGAAGAACAAGCTTGAGAATCGTCAGTCTGGGCAGCCAAGGAGCACATTGGTTCCTGCCATCCCTGTGGAGGGCAAAAGTCATAGCCACATAGGCCTGGAAGGGAGCTGAAGGGGTCATCTTGTCTACCTTCTGGCTCCCACTACTGGAGAGTGGTTTCTTTTGTAACTAAAAACTCAGAGGCAGAGCCTGCCTGTTCTCCTTGGTGGTGGGATGAGACCTCCCCACCCTCAGGGGTGTGGCATGCTCCCTGTGGCTCAGAGTCAGCTCACTCTCCCCCAAGTACCCTTATGGCCCCTCATGACCTACAGGGGTGGCTTTGGCCCATAGTGCCTGAGCAACCTGAGTGCTGTAGGCACTCCTTGGGAGACAGCAGCCCAGATGAAAAACCTACTTGCCCAGAGTCACACAGCAGTTCCAACACAGGGCTAGAGGCACTCGGAGGCCTTGCCCGGAACCTGGGCTGACTTGCCTCAGGGGGCTGACAGCAGGAGCAGGGCTCCAGTGGACAGTGGGCAGGGCTCAAGACGGGACTATGAGGCAGGAAAAAGTCATCCTTTGTCTGTGAGCTGGCAGGAGGAACAAAGGGCCTATTGAAGCCCTAAGGCTTGATTCTATCAACAAAGAGGGGCCAGAGAGCTGAGGGGATATCAGTCGCTTAGAGTGAGAACTCATATGACGTGAAACTTTCCCCCTACAGACTGATTCTCAATGGAAAAGAAGGCAAGGGAAGGTGCTGGAAGTCAGGCCCTGGAAGATTCCTTGTGTTAACTCTCTGGTACTAGGAAGAAACACTGGCCTGGGAGTCACAGGGCTGAGGGTCTAGTCCTGAAACCTGCTTGCTCTGCCACCTCAGGCAAGAAATTGGACCTTCCCAATCCTCCATGTCCTTATGTAACCTTGGAAGAGTCCCCGGATTTTGCCTGGCCTCCATTTCCCTTCCTTTTAAATGGGATGTCAATGTTGGCTGAGCAACCAAGGGTGGGAAGGGCCATGGGGGTCTGAGTGTCCTGGGTTCCATACCTGGGTGAGGGCCCATGAGGACTGGGCAGAGAGGGCCGCGTGAGAGCAGATTCCACCAGCGTGTGGCCCAGGCTGGTCACAGAGCTGCGTGAAGGTGGAAGAGGCCCATCACCAGGGCAAGGCAGGCTGGGCCCCACTGGGCCTCACTTCTCTGCATGTGCTCAGCTGGGAGGGGAGCAGGGGCCAGCAGGGATCCCAGGAGACTGAGCAAGTAGCCAGTACCGGCCATCGCAGCAGCCCTGGCTGGGCAGCCGTGTGGATTTGCAACCCTTCTTTCCAGAACTCCAACTTGCTCAGAATGAGACAGAACCAGGAGACATCAGAGCCTCAGACAATCAAACCCAGGTCTCTTTGAGATTCCTTGGAGCAGATACGTTTTGGGGCCAGCTGAGAGTGAATCCAACACACAATACTATCTCGGCCTCAGTGGCTCCCACCTGCAGATGCAGTGCTACATAATAGGAGAGGCCCACATATTGGAAAGCCAGAGCTACAGTCATCTTAAAATTGTTTCCGTGGCTTCCCATCAAAGACGGCAGGAAGCAGCCTTTCTTCTGAATAATTAATATTTACTTTCCAACCCCACCATTCCTTTTTTTCTTACCGAGCAGATCCAAGCCTGCCAACGTGATCGCCTGCTGAGGCCGGGGACTTGGTCAGGCCTGGCTCCTCCAGGACCTTGGCGGAGGCATGGCTGACCTCAGGCCCACTGGACCCCTCGCCCATGCCTTTATTCCGAAGGTACTGCAGGGAATAGACATGGGTCTGATTCTTGGGGCTTTGGCTCTGAGGCCTGGAGAAGGCAGGAAGGGGCTTGGCTTGATTTCAGGTCTTTCAGGGAGTATGAAACAGGCTTCTTTAAAGAGAGAAAAAACGAGGTCAGTTTGGTGGAGCTGCTGCTTGCATGACAATGACATCTAATAATGCCTCTTTTCAAAAAGGGAACTACATGGTGTGAGGATGGTGACTGAGCCAGGAAGCTGGTCAACATACAGGTCCCAAAGAGAGGTGGAGCCTTCCATATGAGGCAGGTCAGAGGCTGCCCGTCTCCTCGGGGCCTACCTCTCTGGCAGCCTCATGAATGCTAGCTAGGTACAGCTTGAGGCCAGCTTCCTTCCAGGCACCTGGAGCCAGAGAGGCTGGCAGGGCCTCAGCAAGGGTCAGCAGCCTTGGGTGGAGGCTGGGCTTCCTAGGCCTCTCCCTGAATCGTGCCCCTCCTAGGTATGTTCTGGATACCTGGTGGGGCCTGGCTGAAGACGGAACATTAGAGGACCCCCACCATTGATGGGAAGACAGTTGAAGTGAACCCTAAAGAGCCTGGCATGCCCTCCAGCCCCACCCATTCTGAGATAACCTACGATGTATGCTAATTGTCTGGTGGGTAATGCTTGGCCAACTGGCTGATGAATTCTGAGGTAAGGATTGGTCCTCCCTTGTGGACCTAGAGCAGGGACAGCAGTGAGGTGAAGATTCTGGAATGTTCTTGTGCCCCTTCAGACTTCACTTCCCAGTGAGCCTGCAACGGGAAGCAGGGTGAGGACTACAAGATAACACTCCCACTCATAACCACACATGCTCTGCTCTCAGGCCTTCTCCATGTTTCGGGCTCCTCCAGCCTCAGGCTTCAGGTATCTCTACCACAGCCAATCCTGTGGTCCCAGGCTCCCCTGGCCTCCAGAGACAGATGGCTGCAAGACAAACCAGGTTGGCCAGCCCACCCCACCTGAGGCTGAGACAAGGGGCTCCTGGGCTCCCACACCTCTGACCAGACCACGGGTCCCTAGAACAAAGGGCAAGGCTGCTCTCTGACACAACTCTGGCTGTACCAGTCAAGTTCCCAGGGTGCCAGAGGCTGTGGGGCTCCTCTTCCACTGGGAGACCTGAGTGCCTGTCAAGGAATCCTTCCTCCAGAGACCACCAGTGACACCCTTCTCTGCCCCTCCAGCACCACCACCACCACAGGAAGGAGCCATAGAGAGCTGAAGGTGCCTGACTCTAAGCAGCCCCAAGCTACGCCCTCAAAGCATCTGCAAGGCAAAATATCTTCAGGGGTTCACCACTGGATAAACATTTACTGAGTATCTATTGTGTGCTTGGTCCTGGGCCACCGCCTATGCTCCCTCGAGGAGACTTCAGGGGATGCAACAGGAAACCGACTACACAGCATGACAAAGGTTTGGCTTGGGGACGCACAGGGAGTTAGGAGAGTGCCCAGGAGGCGCACATAACATATACAGTGGGGGTCCTGGGACTTCCCATAAGAGGTCGTGACTAGGTAAGCCCTAAAGGCTGAGGGGCAGCTGGCCAGGCAGAGGCCATGGGGGAGGAAGGGGAAGGAGCGTTCTGAGGCATGTGAGCAGACCTGGAGTCAGGGGACAGAGAGCCCACGTGAGGTGCTAAATGGCGTCCATGGGCCAGAGTGTGGGGAGAAGGGAAGGATGAAGAGAAGATGCAGGAGTGGTGGCAGCAAGAACTAGTCACATGCCTGGAAGCTGGTTGACGAGAAGTTTGGCCTTCCACCTGTCATCCCGTTGCCTGGAATGTGAATGTAATGGCCGGAGCTGTAGCTACCATCTTGGATCATGAGGATGAGGGCCACAGCTGCGGATGGGAGCCAGAGAGCGGGAAGGAGCCTGGATCCTTGAGGAATTGATGAGGCAGAGGATCGTGGGGAGCCATGAACAGGTTTTAAGCAGAGCAGGAACATAATCAGGTTTGTATTTTAGAAAGGAAAACTGTATGCAGAATGTGCTAGGGGGTCAGGTGGAGGCAGGTAGGACGTGGTGTGGCTTGAGCTAAGTCAGGTAAAAAGAAGTGAAAAGAGTCGAGATTCCTCCAGAGGGTGGATGGGCTTGCCAGGGGCTGAAAATAGGTACCAATGCCAGTGCCCCACTCACCTGCACACTGAGTTGCCCAATCTCCAACTCCAGCTGCCGCACCTTGGCCTCCCGCTCAGCCACCATGGCCCGGAGCTGGGCGACGAGGCTGCTGCTCCGCTGAGCCTCGCTGTTGAGCTTCTGGTCCAGGCGGTGGTGGGACGCTCTCGTCTTTTCCTCTTGTAGACTCAGACTGCCCAGGATCTCCTGTAGCTGCTTCAGCTGGTCCTGGGGCGTCAGGGGGAGGGTGGCTGTGGGTCAGCCATGGGAAGGAAGGACAAGGACTGGCTGCCTCCCTTCACCCCCAGCACCCACCCCCTCTCTGCTCCCAGAGGAAACTGACAGAGGACTGACTGTTCCTTTGAGAGGCAGCAGGAACCCCTACCTTGCCTGCCCTCTGGGCCCAGGATGCTTCAACCAGGCAGGTGGGGACAACACCTGTACCTTTCCTTCTCCTGTCCTCAACTTTCTCCTCCCTGAGTTTGGGCCATGAAGGCCATCCAAGGGGCTCTTGAGGACAGCAGAAAACAGTTTGCTTCAGCTGGTAGGGATATCTGTGTGAAATAAACCCTGATCCCACTCTGCTGGGAGACCACACTGGGAGGCAGTGCATGGAGCCCTTGCCAGGGATCGCTAGGCCTGAGATTCCAGCACCTGACTGAGGCCCACGCCCTGGGGATGCCTCCAAGGAGATTCCTAGAACAGAGGCTTCCTGCCTGGAGCCAATGAAGAGGGACTGTGTCAGTGATTTGGGCCAGGCAGAGACTGTTGTCCCCATCTCACAGATGTGGAAACCAAGGGCTAGAGAACACAAGGGCACACAGCTGGTCAATGGCAGGCTGGGGCTGGTTAGCAGCTCCCATCATGCCACCTTCAGTAACCAGAATGGTGGGCACACAGGGACCTCAGAGGACACCCTCCTCACACCTTTAGTTTAAAAACTGGGGAGCTGTGGCTGAGAGGGGATGTAACTGGCCCAGGGCCACAAAAAGAACTACGGGCAGGGCCAGGCCTAGATTTCTGATCTTTTGTGTCCTGCCCACTGCTTTGTCTTGTGAAATTCTTACCGACTAAGGTGGGTGCCTGAGCCAGCACTGGCCCCCCAAGCATCCCAGCAAAGGGCACCACTTGGAATTTAGATACCAAAGCCCTGGGGTGCCTAAGTTCCCAGAGAGGAAAGCCCAGTAGGCTGTAGGGTGGGAATAGCAGTGTGGCCTTCCTAACTGAACAGGGGTTTTACAGTCAGGTAAACAACGTTTGAACCCAGGTGTGCAGCCTTGGATGAGTCCTCTGACTTAGTTTCCCCTCCGTGAAATGAGATTATAATAGATGACCCTAGGGGTTGTCTTGGGCTTAACCATGATAAGCCACCCTCCCAGTGACCAAAGAGGAGGTGCTCTCTACATGGAGGTTACTGCTCTCACACAGACAATAATTTGTACTGGCCCCCTCAGCTGTCCCTTCCATTCCTTGATGCAAAACAGCACAGATGTAATCCTGTCCCCTTCCTCCTCACACATTTCTTTCTCCGTTGGGATTTGCAAGGCCAGTGGCTCATGTTTGGCACAGCCAGTGTCGCAGGCAGCCTTTCTGAGCTGCTCCCATTCTGGGACGGGGCTTTGGGGCTGGGGCCCATCTGGAGGCAATGGGCTTCTAGGTTGCACAGGTGGCATTTTAGAGTGAGAAGGTCCATCTGGTGGGGGCTGGGTCACAGTGCTCTGGGCAGGGTGGGCTCCATCCTGCCTGAGTGGCTGGGCTGTATACCATGAGGGAGTCAATGAGCTGAGTGGGTGGGCTGTACCATGAGGGCCCCAGTGAGCTGAGTGGGTGGGCCGTACCATGAGGGCATCGATCAGCTCATCGTCATGCCTGCCCTTCTCCACCAAGGTGCCCATCTGACTCCTGAGGGTCTTTACTTCGCTTGACAGCACCTTATTCCGAGATTTCACACCCTCAAATTTCTTTCTCAGCTCTTCGAGCTCTTTCTGGAGGGTGTCCCGCTCACTCGCAAGTTTCTGTAACCAGAAAACACAATCATGGGCAACAGGGCTTAGTGGGACCTCGGCCACTTCTGTCACTGGTGAGGCCCAGAGAGGGAAAGACACCTGCTGAAGGTCACAGAACAAGCCAGCAGACTCCCAGCATAGGGCTTCCAGCCCAGGACTCTCAGGGCTGTCTGTGGGCCTGCAGCCTTCCTCCCCTCCCCTCGCACACAATGGACTCACTAATGCAAGGCAGCACTCTTCTCTGCAGCCCAAGGACACAGGCTTCCAGGCAGCTGCCCCTGTTCTGCCAGAGTTGGGACACAAGAGGAGACCCACTGGCCATCTCTGTGTGTGTCCTCCAGAGAGCATGGCTGTCCCCACCCTCTGCCACTCCCTGAGCACGAACAGCACAAAGTCTCGGGTTCAAGCTGAAGCACCTCACCACACTGAAAGCTAGAATGAGAAGAAGGTTCCACTCGCCACTCCATTCTCTCACTTCCCCCACACAATCCAGGACATCACCCTAGACTCTGCCTTGCTTTGGTGGGCTACAAGCTGGAAATGCATGTGCTTCTCATGCCTTTGGCAGTCTCTCAGTAATTCATTCCTTCAGTCTCAAATACCTCCTGACGGCTTACTGTGTGCTTGCCATTGCTACAGGTGCTCCGGATACAGCATAGAACAAAACAAAGGTCCTTGTTTCCAGGGAGCAAACATCCTAGCAGGGAAGACAATCAACAGCAATGCCTATTTGATAAATCAAATGATGATAAGGCTAAAAGTGGGAACAGTAGGCAGGGGCGCAGTCAGAGAAGGCCTCTCTGAAAAGGTGACATCTGAGCAGAGACTGAAGGAGGTAAGGGTAGAAGCAGAGGCCCTGGGATGGAACCAGTGTGGCTGGCGCACAGTGGGCGAAGGGGCAGGTCAGGGCAAGGTCTGAGTAAATAATCCTCAGAGCCGAGATCAAGACACCGAGGAATGTCTCGGGCAGTGGGTGATATAATCTGACTTGCGTTCAGGGTGCAATTATCTCTGGAAAAGTGTTTTCAGATCCTGGATGAAGTGAATTACAGAAATGCAAAACTGTAAAACATGATGAATCCATAGAACCACAAGCAAATAAAAGCTATTCTGGCTCTTTGCAGGGAGGCAGCCATTGTTCACCTGTTTTATGATGTCCGCATTCCAGGTGCCAGTGGGTGCCTAACAGAGGAAAGGCACACAGGACATCATTTCCTTCTACTCATCGTGTGGCTTACAGTTGGTTCTATGACTCCAACATAATTCTGTTCTCTGTGCGTGTAAGTTTGAGGTAGCTACACCTCAAACCCAACATTTCCATTTCCCCTTGAGCCTAATCCCCTTCCTGTCTCACCTACTTACCCGCTATAATCTCGGGAAGTCCTCCACAATTCTGCCTACTCTTCACCCTCCTATGTCCCTTCAGTCACTGAGCCTCATAACATTGGCCCTTCAAGGTCACACATGTCCGGCTCCTCTTTGTCAGTCCTCCTATTTTGGTGTAGGTCCTCGGTCATGCCTCTAGTGAGTTATTATTTCTGCTCCCATGCCTCCTCCAACCCACCATCCACATGCCTGACCATGCAACTTTTCCAAAATGCACATCTGAGCATGTCCCTTTACAACTTAAAACCTTCTGGTGGCTGTCCACCTCCTTCAAGATAAAAGTCAAAATCTCTGGTCACAGCATAAGGTCCAAGGTGACTGAGCCCCACCCACCTCTCCAGTCTCACTGTTCCCCTACTCACACCTGATGGTCTAGTAGTGGTAGAGGGTGCACTGTGGTGATGGTCACATAATCTTAGTACAGGGCTTAGCCTTGAGTTGGCACTCACAAATGGAAATCCCATAATGGAAAGGTAAGGTCCTTACTTTTAGGAAGTCCGTTGCCAGGGCCACTGAAGTGGCCTGTTGTTTGGTCTACCAGCACCTCCTCCCACTTCTTCTACTTTTATTTGAGGAAGCCCCCATTCACCACTCTCAGTCCTTGGTTGGGGGAGACCTAGGGGCTGACATCAGAAGTTTGGCCAATCAAAGCATCTCATACCCTCACCTACTGTGACTGGCTCATGGATGGGAACATGACACAAGCTAAGCCAGTGAGACTCAATTTTGGGACTCTATTGCAACTACTAGGAAATAGAAGGCCTTTGTCTGTGGGGCTGGGCTGGAGGTATAAGCTGGAATTACAAGTTGTAATTGTCTCCACGGGAGAGAGTGAAGTCAACGCAGGGGAAAATGGCAATGAGACTAAGTCCCCCCAAATCCTCAATCCATCTGTGTCTAAAGTCAGGCCACCTCTAGACTGTTCATCTACTTCGGCTCTTAAATTTCCTTTGTTGCTAAAGCCTGGTAGAGTTAGGTTCTGAAACTCCTGATATAGCTAGTGAGACACAACTGTTGGTGCCAATACCATCCTACCCACCTCTCATCACCATGGAGCTCTCCTCCTTTAAGCCCCATCTAACCATATTACTAAGTCTCTCGGTGGTGCAAATGGTTTGTGCTCAACTACTAGCCAAATGGTTGGTGGTTCAAACCCACCCAGCAACACTGCAGAAGAAAGGCCTGACAACCTGCTTCCATAAATATCACAGCCAAAAAAATCTATGGTGCAGTTCTACTCTATAACACACAAGGTCGCCATGAGTTGGAACGGGTTTGACAGTAACAGGTAACCATATTATACCTCTGGGACTGTGACCCTCTCCTTCTCCCCTTTACAATGTCCAATATCTCCAAACAGCCAAGGATGGGGCCACCCAAAGTGGGTGAGATCCCAGTAAGAAAACTCAAGCTGAATCAATGGAACCCGAGGACCATGCATAGAGGTGACCACGGCCCCAAGTGACTCCTGCCTACAAGGATGGCTCAGAGCTTCTGACACTGTGATGGATTGAACTATGTCCCCCAAAAGTATGTGTCAACTTGGCTAGGCCATGATTCCCAGTACTGCATGGTTGTCCTCCATCCTACGTGTTGTAAAACCTAACTTCTACGATGTTAATGAGGGAGGATTAGGGGCAGTTATGTTCATGAGGAAAGACACAATCTACAGGATTAAGTTGTGTCTTGAGTCAATCTCTTTTGAGATATAAAAGAAAGAGGCAAGCAGAGAGAGAGGGAACATCATTACCACCAACAAAGAACAGCCACGAGTAGAGTGTGTCCTTTGGACCTGGGGTTCCTGTGCTGAGAAGCTCCTAGACCAGGGGAAGATTGAGGACAAGGACCTTACCCCAGAGCCGACAGAGAGAGAAAGCCTACTCCTGGAGCTGACACCCTGAATTAGGAGCTCTAGCCTCCTAAACTATGAGAGAAAAAATTTGTTTGTTAAAGCCGTCCACTTGCAGTGTTTCTGTTATACCAGCACTAGATAACTAAGACAGACGCCTGTACCTCAGAGCCCTTGCAGGGGTGGTCATGATCTCGGTTCCTACCAGCCCAGTTGACCTCCTCGCCGGGCATGCATTACCTCCCAGCATTCCTGTTTTTCCCTTTCCAGGAGGCGGATTCTCAGCAGGTTTTTCTCCTGTGCTGACAGCTTCCTTGGGTCTGAATGGACGGACAGCTCATCACCAGCTATTCCTGCAGATTGGCTCCGGGTCTGTCCCAATTGCTTCTCCAGCTCTCGAACCTGAGGGTGGTAAATCTCATTATTCTGTAACAGGTCTGCAGTCACAGACTCTGCCCCACAGAGGGGCTGCCCTGAGGTGTGATGGAAGACCCCACTAGACTGAGTATCAAACCACTGTTACAGGTGGTTATGGGAGTCCCACATGCGAGGGACAGACAGGGAGGAATCTGAGTTAGGATTTTGCGTAAAACAGGGAAGAGACTCAGAGAGGTTTAGCTTAGAAAAGAGAAATTTTAAGGTAAATGAGAAAAATCACCCTACTTCTAAAGGACCGTTTGAGGCCGAGAGCCAGGCTTGTGGCCTCCAGGAATCTGTGAGGGAAAGGGTAGAAGGTCTCAGTACAAGGAAGTACTCTCTAACAGCTGGACCACCTTAGACTAGGTGAGCTCATCAGGAGGCAACAGGTTCCTGGTCACCTGTAGGAAATGTCACAGAGGAAGGCAGGATTTGGAAGCTGAGAGGCTGGCTCAAAGCCTCACTGGCTATGTGACTGCACAAGTTACTCCTCTGAATATCAGTTCTCTCATCTATAAAACGGGCCCAAGGGTACACCCTACATAAGGTGGTCACGGGGATTCAGTGAGATAAGGCAGGGTATCCCAAACTTGCCTGAGCCCGGGAATTCTCCAAGATACTTCTTAAAATGACAAATCTTGGGGCTCACCCCAGACCAACAAATCAGAGCTCCAGGGGAAGGGCCAGGGAATCTGTATTTTTAACAAGTGCTATGGAACAAGGGGATACTAATTGGTTTAAAGTCAGGAAAGGTGTGCGTCAGGGCTGTATTCTTTCACCATACCTATTCAATCTGTATGCTGAGCAAATAATCTGAGAAGCTGGACTATATGAAGAATGGGGCATCAGGATTGGAGGAAGACTCGTTAACAACCTGCGTTATGCAGATGACACAACCTTGCTTGCTGAAAGTGAAGAGGACTTGAAGCACTTACTAATGAAGATCAAAGACCACAGCCTTCAGTATGGATTGCACCTCAACATAAAGAAAACAAAAATCCTTCACAACTTGACCAATGAGCAACATCATGATAAATGGAGAAAAGATTGAAGTTGTCAAGGATTTCATTTTACTTGGATCCACAATCAACAGCCATGGAAGCAGCAGTCACGAAATCAAAAGATCCATTGCATTGGGTAAATCTGCTGCAAAGGACCTCTTTAAAGTATTGAAGAGCAAAGATGTCACCTTGAAGACTCAGGTGCACTTGACCCAAGCCATGGTATTTTCAGTCGCATCATATGCATGTGAAAGCTGGACAATGAATAAGCAAGACTGAAGAAGAACTGACACCTTTGAACTGTGGTGTTGGTGAAGAATATTGAATATACCATGGACTGCCAAAAGAATGAACAAATTTGTCTTAGAAGAAGTACAGCCAGAATGCTCCTTAGAAGCAAGGATGGCGAGACTGCGTCTTACATACTTTGGACATGTTGTCAGGAGGGATCAGTCCCTGGAGAAGGACATCATGCTTGGCAGAGTACAGGGTCAGTGGAAAAGAGGAAGACCCTCAATGAGGTGGATTGACACAGTGGCTGCAACAACGAGCCCAAGCATAATGATGATTGTAAGGATGGCGCAGGACCGGGCAGAGTTTCGTTCTGTTGTGTGTAGGGTTGCTATGAGTCGGAACCAACTCGACAGCACCTAACAACAACCATGGATTATCTCTAGGATTAGGTAACTTTGAGAAACCCCTAGATGGCCCAGGTGAAGCCCCTGGCATGTGTCACGGATTGAATTATGTCCCCCCCAAAATGTGTGTATTAACTTGGTTAGGCCATGATTCCCAGTATTCTGCGGCTGTCCTCCATTTTATGATTGTAATTTTATGTTAAAGAGGATTAGGGTGGGATTGTAATGCCACCCTTACCGAGGCCACATCCCTGGTCCAAAGCAAAGGGAGTTTCCCAGTGGTGTGGCCTGTACCACCTGTTATCTCGCAAGAGATAAAAGGAAAGGGAGGCAAGCAGAGAGTGGGGGACCTCATACCACCAAGAAAGCAGCACCAGGAACAAAGCGCGTCCTTTGGACACGGGGTCCCTGCGCCTGAGAAGCTCCTTGACCAAGGAAAGATTAAGGACAAGGACCTTCCTCCAGAGCCAACAGAAAGAGAAAGTCTTTCCCTGGAGCTGACGCCCTGAGTTTGGACTTGTAACCTACTAGACGGGGACAGAATAAATTTCTCTTTGTTAAAGCCATCCACATGTGGTATCTCTTATGGCAGCACTAGATGACTAAGACAGCATGGATCTTGGCACATATGGGCATGTGGCAGGTAAACATCATCCCACAAATCCATGGTTTCATCAGACTGGGATTGAAGCAGATAACTCCTAGGGCCCTTCTAACCTTGGTTCCCATGTTGACCCAACCAAATGATGGAGCAAAGTTGGGGAAACTTGAGCCAGGAAAGGAGGCAAAATCCACCAGCATCACTGGCAAACGAGGCAGCATTGCTTGGAAAGCACATGCCAGTGCCCTCGTGTGGCTCTGTGTGGTAACTTCATGTAAGTGTTAACACAGTATTTTAATTTTTTATTTATATACCTTAACAGCAGTAACAATAATAACTAATTTGTTGAGTACTTACTATGGCCAGGTACTTTCCATGTATTACTTCACTTAATTTTACAACAACCCTGCAAGGAAGGTATTATCTCTGTTTACAGGACAGGAAGCTGAGGCATAGAGAGATGAAGTAATTTGCCCAAGGTCACGAGCTATGAACCGTGACAGAGACCAGACTCAAACTCACATCTCTTGAACCCTAAGGCCACACACTCATCATCAATTACAGCTTTTTAGAGTTTTTTTTCCCCCCTTCATGTTGGCTTCAAGGAGTCCATAGGAGACCCTGAGGAGTAAAAGCCACCCAGGAACTGTGACCCTCAAGTCCCTGGGAATGAAGGGGACACTCTTGGCAAATACTGGAAGTCACACATCTATTCATGTGTTTCTCAGTTTGAAGGCAAAAAGGAAAATAACCACAGTGAACCTATGTCACTGTGCTGAGCCCCTGACACACACTGAGTCATTCAGTCCTTCCAACCACCCCACTATCATCACTCCCATCATACAGATGAGAGAACTGAGGCTCAGAGAGATGAAGTAACTTGCCCAAGGCTACCCAGCTGCTGAGCAGAGGGCTGGGATTTGAATCCAAGCAGTCTGGCTCTAGGTATGCTCCAAAATGTTCAGAAAACGAAGAGGAAGGCAGGCTAAGTTTTTACTGGGTATTTAAACTTTCAAAAGACTGGGAGCATCTGGACCAAACTGCTTGGAAAAAGCCTACAATTCCAACAGTCACGCAAACTGACATGAGCTAGGAAAAAATATGTCTGGAGTAAAATAAATCAAACCAGAGGCGCTGGCATTTGTGAAGCGCTAAGAGCAGTGCCTCGTGTGTGCTGTTATGTAAGTGCTTGCTCATTAAATAGCAAATTAAAATCAGGCTGGTCAGGCAGATGTACAACAGCAGCCTAGGAGCGCGCTTTACAGTACTAAAGACCTTCTTTTGGGTCCCTGTGCTTAAGGCTTTCAGGTGGGTCAGTGCGGGTCTTTCGGGGGCATCTCAAGCCCTTTGTTCAGGACCAGGAGTCTGCTGACTCGCTCACCTTGCTCTGCAAAACAAGAATTTGTTGAGCTCGACCACGCCAAGTCCCAGGGGTGGACAGGAGGTGCTGGATGTTCACGTCTTCTCCAACCTCACTGGCCAAGACCTGAAATGAGGCAAGGCCTTCAGTGTGACCAGACCCCTAATGCTGCATACAGTTCAGTAGTAATGCAAGGTGCGTGGGGCTCCCCAGAGGGTCCTGCCTCTGCGCACAGTCTCCCTCTGCTTAGGTGTATGGCATTCAAGGGTCAGTTTACCCCGATCCCTGGGAAAGCAGTAAACCCATTCTCCCTGGCATTTCCTGGACGGTGCTTAGAGCAGCAGAGAGACTGCCCACAATGCCCAGATGGGGCCCCTTGCCCTTGTTATATCCTTGGGATGAGTGAACCACAAAGCCGATCAACACCTGCTTCCTGAACCCATTTGCCAGCCCTGGAGAATCCAGGTAATTGTAGATGATTACAGGAAGCACACCGTCACAGGGCCTCGCTTCAAGTGGCCATCTCTGGGTGCAGCAAGGTGCAGCAAGGAGGAACATCAATTGCGGAAGCGGTGGTTCCAGAAAGGTCCAACTTTGCAGCTGGTGAAGGGCACCACTTAGGTCCTACCTTAAGGCTCTGAGAAATATGCTTCAGCTTGTGACATGGGCCTGGAGCCTGTCACGGAAACCTGATCCTGTGTACCAAGTCTCTGGTGCTTGTTTCCACAATAGAGCACTGTTTCAGAAATCTTGGCTGGTCTGAGTGGTTCCAGCAGGGAAGACAAATGCCAGAGAATTCACTATGTAAATAAAAATAAACAGCGAACCAGCTGGGCCTGCATCCCAAGTCTGAACATTTGCCTTTGAAAGGGGCCTTTAATAAACAAACAACCTATTCATTTTCTAATATCACAGACACAGAGCAGAGGGCAGGAGGCAGGTTCCAGCAGGCTCCCAAGGCCAACATACCTTGTTAAGGAGAGACCTGCTGGGGTGCGGGTAGCACACGGAAGGTTTAAAGGACTCTGCCTGGGGGGGGAGCAGTGTTGACTTAGGGTCCAGAGCAGGGAGGGTACCTCTGGGCACGCATTCAGGGCCCCCTGGGCAGCAAGCGGCCCTGCCTACCAAATGGGTGTCCACCAAGAGCTGGTGGAAAGATGTTAGCAGACCTGGAGCGCGAAGCAGAGCATGCGGTAAGATGCTCCCGGCTGAGCACTTGCTGCTCCTGAATGGAACCCAATGTCCTGGCCGCATGCTCCCCAAGCCCAGCCTAGGCCACACAAGACCTGAGCCATGCTTTCTGGGCTACCTTTTGGGCTACCCTGAGCTCCTGCTTCATGGCCTGGACCTGATTGCGGAGGTCGCTCATCTTCAGGTTTGCAGCCGTCAGCCTGTCCTGCAGGGCCTTCACCTCTGGGCTCTCAGGCTGGTTGGGAAGGAGGGACAGCAGTCACTTGTTGCCTCAACAGTCATAATCATCACAGCCCTCATTTACCCAAGCATGCACCAGACCCTGTGCTAAAGTGCTTGGCATGGAGTAACTCATTAATCCTCACCAACCCCTGTGAGATAGTTCCATTGTTAGCCCCACTGTACAGATGCAAAACTGAGGCTGGTGGAGGCTGTCTGTTTGGCTCGGGGTGCCTGGCTGGTAAGGGCAGTGCCTGGATTTGAATCCTGGCAGTCCAACTCTGGGGTCTGAGCTCTTTGCTCCGTGTTGTGCGCACACACACACATGCACACGCTCATGCCCATGTGCAGAGGCCACAGAGGTGGAGCATCTGGACGAGGCATGTAGGCTCCACATCTCCCAGACACTTCCCGAAGGTGAGCTCACTCTCCTGTGCTCAGAGGCCACCATCACACCAAATCCATCTTGACTCAGAGTAAAGAGGGAACTAGCTCGTTGATCATCCTAACTCAGGGCTTCCCTCTCCCGGGAATAATCAGCTGGGCCTTGGCCTCCCTTTCCTGGCAGCTGCCCACCAAACAAAAATAAGGGCCCAGTCTACTCCCACAAATACTTCATTTCTGTGGCTTGAAGAACCGCAGCCATTATGAAAACTCTGCCTGTTGGTACTCAGCAATGTCATTTAAAAAAATGTTATTGATTTACATTTGGACGTAAATTTTTCTCAAAGATGTTGCCCACTTCTCTGTGCTTAACAGAGGTTCCTGGGCACAAACTCACAGAAGTTTGACATTAAAGGGACCTCCAAAGTCAGGCCGTTCAAACCCCTTCCATAAAAATAAAAAAAAAAAAATTTTTTTTTTTTTATTTTATGTGATGAAAATAAGGCCCAGAGATGAAGTAACTTGCCCTTAGGGGTGACAGAAGTGGGATTAGAACCCTGGTTCTTTCCCTGCACTTGCTGGTTCTCCCAATTTCACCTGTTGCTAGTACAACAGAAATTATCATCTCATTGACCCTCATGCTACCAAAACAGCAGGAATGTGTGCTGAGCATCTTGCCAGTCAGTGGTACTGAGACCACCTGGTACTGCCCTAACACAAATTGGGTGGGTGGACTTCCGGGAAGCAGGGTGGGCAGTGCAGTGGCTTTCTGATTTTTCCTTAGCAGTGGTCAACAAGGTCTCATGTGAATACCAGTGTGAAAGGCAGCTCCCAGTGGATGGTGTTCAGGAAGTTTCATGGGCCCCAAGGGCCCTAGGTGGTCAAGCTGAAAACCACTGGTCTAGGAAACTAGACCTGAACACATGGTCCAGAACCCCTATCCTGCTCTGGTTTCCTCATCTGTGGAATGGGTGTAAAAATATACCCACTCCTTACTTATCGACACGGATAGGTTTCAAAGACCAAGTTGTTATGTGAAAATCGGCATTACATGAAAATGGAGGATGACTACATCATTTCATAACTGCCAAACCACTGAAACTCACGGTCAGCCAAGTTGACACATAACCTTAACGATCACAGCCAACATTACTCTCACCTCGGCATTCATTACTGCTGGATGTATGTCATTAATATACAAAATAGTAGGATAGTAGATTGTTTACTATCGTCATAAATGAGAAATGTGGATAGGAAGATAGTCCAGAAGTGAGGAGTGGGTGTACTTCCTTCTCCTGCTTCCTCACAGCACCACCACAAGGCTGAATAAGATAACCAGTGTGAATGGGCTTTGCAAACTGAGAACTTATTTAAAAAAAAAAAAAAGGTGTATCTTTTTTTTTAGTACGTTTTGTGTGTTCTTCCCTGTTTGGCTGCCTGTCATTCCTTCTCACTGTTGCCGGTCTTTTTCCCCCTGCTAATGTGCTTTCGAAACCCTGGTGGTGTAGTGGTTAAGTCCTATGGCTGCTAACCCAAGGGTCAGCAGTTTGAATCTGCCAGATGCTCCTTGGAAACTCTATGGGACAGTTCTACTCTGTCCTATAGGATCGCTGTGAGTCGGAATTGACTCCACGGCGCTGGGCTTGTTTTCTTCTTTTTTTGGTTTAATGTGCTACTTTTTGGGAAGCAGTATCCCAGCCTGTAAGATGTGCAGTGCCGGAAGCCCCACTGGCTCTGACAAGTTGGGGGTGCTGAGAGCGGTGGGAGTGCATGAGCTTGCCATGTGGATACTGGGACCTGCAGCATCTCTTTGGTCTGCTCAGACAGCGGGAGGGGCACAATCCTTGGATCAGATTTGACCTGGATTTAGAACCCAGGTGTAATGGACCGAATTGTGCCCCCCAAAATACGTGTCAACTTGGTTAGGCCATGTGCGGTTGTCCTCCGTTTTATGATTTTTCTTTGTGTTATAAATCATAATCTCCGCCTGTGGTTAAAAGGATTAAGGTAGGATGTAACACTCTTGCTCAGGTCACATCCTGAGCCAATATAAAGGGAATTTCCCTGGGGTGTGGCCTGCACCACCTTTTATCTTACAAGAGATAAAAAGAAAGGGAAGCAAGCAGAGAGTGGAAGGCCTCATACCACCCAGAGAGCAGTGCCAGGAGCAGAGCGCATTCTTTGGACCCGGGGTTCCTGTGCGAGAAGCTCCTAGTCTCGGGGAAGACTGATGACAAAGACCTTCCTCCAGAGCCAACAGAGAAAAAAAGCCTTCCCCTGGGGCTGAAACCCTGAATTTGGCTTTCTAGCCCTCTAGAGTGTGAGAAAATAAATTTCTCTTTGTTAAAGCCATCCACTTGTGGTATTTCTGTTATAGCAGCACTAGATGACTAAGACACCAGGCCAGTGAGGTCCCCTCACCATGCCTCCGTTTCCCCATCTATAAAAGTATGTAATACCAGCCTCAGAGTTCCTGGGTGGTGTAAATGATCCATGCACTCAGCTGCTAACTCAAAGTTTGAAGTTTCAGTGCAGCCAGACAGCACCTTGGAAGAAAGTCCTCGAGATCTATTTTCCAAAAAATCAGCCACTGAAAATCCTATGGAGCACAGTTCTACTCTGACACACACGGGGTCACCCTGAATCAGAATCAACTCGACAGCTTCTGGTTTTTAATACTAACCTCCAGGATACCTATGAAGGTTGACGGGATGATGCATGCAAAGGGTCCTGTCTGGGGCCGGGTTCTGACGGGGGCCACACCGGGTGGCCTAACCAGGCTCAGTGGGCAGCTGGCAAAGGGGGCCAAGGGCCAGGTGGTGTTCTCGAGATGGCTGGGGCCCACGTACAGGAGTAGCCATCGCTGCTTCCCCTCTGCCT
The DNA here is from genome assembly GCF_030014295.1 of Loxodonta africana. Taxonomy (NCBI): domain Eukaryota; kingdom Metazoa; phylum Chordata; class Mammalia; order Proboscidea; family Elephantidae; genus Loxodonta; species Loxodonta africana. The sequence goes on along the minus strand of NC_087363.1, from coordinate 29,995,725 downwards.
GTCTCCCCCTGCTCCCCGCACCCAGCAGCTGGGTCAACCCTACCTCCCAGCCATTTTAGAGATGTTTCTGCCCAGAGTGAAATCTCACAGCCTTCGGGGGGACCTGGGTGTGGGCACACATGCCCCCCTCCCACTGCCCCGGCTATTTTCTGTCCACAGGGGGCAATGCCAATGCCTCTCATGCCATAGCCTGCTGGAGCCCCATGCTGAGGGAGGGTGCTTAGCTCCTCTCTGGAATGTGCTTTAGAACCTGGGTTGGAATGTAGTGAGTCTACAGGCCTGAGTGTGACTCAGGCTCGGGCTGCCTTGGTGGGTCTAAGGAGGGTAAACCGCTTTTGTTCTCCCTCTGATCAGAGGCTGCCAGAGAAACATGTTGCACTGATGAGCTGAGACTCGTAGCCCATCACCCACTCCCTGATAACAAACCCCAGGGTCCCTGCAGCCACAGAACCAGGTCAAAACTCCCGCTCCAGCTTGATTCAGGGCCTCCCTCTATGACTCCATCTCAGCTTTTTTGGCTTTTGTTCCCTTTTTCCCTTCATGGGTCCTGGGTTGCAAGCTGACAGTTAAGCAAACTGGACAGGAATACTTAGTGCTTCCTGGCCTCTGTGCCTTTGCTTACACCGTTCCCTGTAGAAGGTCCTGCCCCACCTTCCTTCTCCAGCAAGGCCTACCTCAAGGATCCCTCCTCCGTCCGGCCTTCCCGCTGCCTCACATGGAGGGTGTGTACCCTTTGCTGAACTCAGAGCTATCTCTGAAGGCCCTGGCCACGTCCTTCCTTCAATATGTCTGCTTATCTCACCTCCTAGACCAGAAGGCCCGTGGACAGAGGCCCTGTCTTTGATGCCCTATGTCATGGCTCAACAAGTGACTGAACAAGCAGCCTCCTGTCCAGTGAAGCTCTAGGGACATGGAGGTACTCAATGGTCTGGAATAAACCAGGGCATCTTAGCAGTGTCCCTCAGAGCCAGGAGAGGCCCCGGAGAACATTCAGACTAGCCTTTGCCCACGGAAGGGCCCCCTCTACTGTCTCCCAAGGAATGAGACTGGTTTACACAGGACGGACCTTAAGGGAACAGACTGACCCCTGGGTGGACTCAAACCTCCAAACAGAGGCCCATCCCTGTACATGGAGGGCTGATTTTTCTCATCAAGATGACGGTGAGGCTGCCTGATTCTGCAGTGTAGACAACAGGGGAGATGGGGCTGGGAAAGGAACACTGATCTGGGAGACCTGAGGCTGGGTTCCCTGTGTCACCAACTGGCCTGGCTGCCCCAAGAAACCCCTGGGATGTTCTCGAGACTCTGATGCTATTTATCTGCCTGGCTTGGGCTCCACATGCCTGGCTGTCCACTGGGTCAGATTGCTTCATTTCACAGAGCTTCAATTCCTGTTTCCTGGGCTTCACCCACTGGTTTAGTAAAACGGAATCTAGGGAACAAGCCCCATTCCAAATAACCAATTTGATGCTGTAGATTTTGAGTTCCATAAAGGGAAGACTCTTTATCATATTGAGCTGGTAGTGAGCTCCCCATCGTTGGGGTAAGGTGGAGGCTGGGTGTCTTCCCTGTGAGGATACTGTAAGGAGAAGTCTTGGCTGAGAGGACACTAGCTGGACTAGGCCTTCTCCCCTAGAACTGAGCTTCTAGGATTACAGGGTCCTCAGGCCCCTCCCACACTCTCTCTTTGGGGACTGAATCAGAGCTAGATCCTCCCTAGCCTCCCCTGGGCATCCTTGGCCTCAGCCAGCAGCTCGGTCACTGTTCCCTGGTCCTCTGCTCTGAGGACATGGCAATGGTGAACAATAAGCACACGGCTCAGGGCCATGGGTGGGGGGCAGCCCTAGGGCAGAGGCAACTGCGTCTGTATGGAGGAGGGGGGCCCAGGCTGGCAGCTGCCTTGGCAGACTCCCCATCACAGAAGAGAATTCATACCAAGGCTCTGTCTCCCATCGGGGTCCTCGGAGGCTTAGCTCCCGCTTCGGCTCCCCCCTGGGCTGGCAGCCTGGCCACAGCTGTCTGCAGCTGAAAAAGCAAATCCTTGCACTTAGTATTTAATTCTGCTTGGCAAATTGTGCAGCCCAATGAAGTGGTCTGGAGCCACTGGGTGTGCGGTCTTGGTGGTTTGTCCTTTCAGCCCGCTTTAGGACTGAGTGGATGAATTCCCCTTCACCCACTGCTCTGCGATGGGAGAGGGGTTAATTGATCCACTGCCCCGCTCCCCAGCCACAGGGTAAGAGAGGCTCCAGGATTCACTAAAAGCTCCCACTCGTGCTCCAGAGAATGCTTAATAAATGGTAACACTGCAGCCGCGGTCTGTCTCCTGGAGTTAAAAAACAGCCTGAGAGAGTAAAGGAATTACAGACGTCAGGTTACAGACCAGGAGACAGGGTCAGAGACACGCAGAAACGTGCCACACAGGCTCATGGCCTCGTGGCTGAGACTGCGGTATACAACCAACTGACCCTTTAATCATCTCCTGATTGTTCTTTACACAAAGGCCTGGCATGACCCGGCCCTCCCAGCTCTCTGACCTCATACTTGCTCCACTCCTGGCCACCCTGGTCTTTCAGGCCCTCTTCTCTACTCTATGCTGGGCCCTCTGCATGGAGGCCCCTCCCCACCTTCCAGGGACCCACTGGGCCCTCTTCTGAGAGGTACTTCCTTAACCCACCCACCCACTGCTCTCCTTTTCCTCGGCCGCGGTTTACAACTATATTACAAATTGGTGCTGGCCTGTCCCCCAGGAAGGGGACAAATTGTCTATTTTGCTAAAATATCTATTTTGTTCCTCACAGCATCCCCAGGGCCTGAGATGGTGCTCAAAACATCTGTTACAGAATCAAGAAGCTCTAATTTTATGCCAAGTATAATGACAAGGTGGGTTTTGGAGGGCAAAGCACTGATTTGCAATCCAGTGCCACCACTCACTGGCTGTGTGACTTGAGAAAGCCTCTGAGTGTCTCCCAGCCTCTGCTCCTCAGCGATATGAGGAGACTTTCCCTCCAGCACGTGGATTCCATTCTAATTCCTAAGGGCCATGGACCACTTGGCTGTGTCCTTGCCGAGAGGGCTTTGTGATCAGCTTGGGAGGGCTGGTGGTCCCAAAAAGGAGAAGATGGACAACAGCGGAACCCTGACTGAGGGGTTGTTCCTGCCTCTAGCTTCAAGATAGCAAGGATCCCTGTTCACTCAATTACAGTAACTTTGCTTTTATTTGCTTAATTTATTTAGCAAACGTTCATCCAGTGCTTACTACGTGCCAGGTACTGGTCTTTTAATCCTCAGAAACTCTTGAGGTGAGTACTACTAATACTGTCATGTGACAGAGGAGGAAACTGAGGCACAGAGAGTTTATAATTTGCTCGAAGTCACAAAGAAAGTCAGTGGCAGAGCTGAGATTCACACACAGACAGTCGGGCTCCAGGTTCGTGCCCTTAACCAGGTTGCCTCTCAGTGACCTGTGTCCCCCTTGCTTCCTGACACACTTCCCCCTCTCAGAACATGACAAAGGCCCAGGAACTCATTGTAAGCACTGGTCCACAACCCTTCAGAAGCACCCAAGGTATCTACATGTGGCTCCATCTCTGGAGGAGTGGCCTAGGCATTGAGAGTCCCCTCCAGAGGCAGGAATGGACAAGGCCCCTCACGTCCCGCTCCAGCTCCTGGACACGATTGCTCAGCTGCTTCACTCTGGTTTTCGCGCCCTCCGACTCTGCCATCAGCACCCGGTTCTTTTTGGACAGCTCGACGATTTTGGTGGCGACCATATCCCCGGCCACACCGGCTGTCCCTAAAATGAGGGAAATGGTGAGGTTAATTAAACACACAGGTCTGCTCGTCAGACTCACGCCACGTCACCAACAGCACCAGGCTTTAGCAGTTACAGCCGCTTGGCGTGAATGCGCTCAAAAGGGTGGAGGCTCAGGTGAGTCGCCACATGCCCAGGAGCCGAGACCCATCTCCAGTGAGTGGAAATTCAGGATGTTCTAAGACAATGCAGTCAGAAAGGAGCATTTTAATTCTGTGGGGACAGGTTTACTGCTCCAGTTCTTCAAGCCATCCCCAGCGATAGGATGATACAGCCACCACCTATGCCCTGGAACTTTGCTGTGCCTTCTGGTGAGCAGGGTGCAGTCTCCTCTACCCCTCAATGCCTGCCTGACTTGGGGCTCAGCTAGAGTTTTGGCCAACATTCACCCAGTATTCCTGTCCCTTCCTGGCTTCTCATCTTTGCTATTCGGCACGTGTTGCCCATTTGGTTTCATACACTTGGTTGAACTAAGAAGCACGTTCCACGTGTGTGTTATTGTTTGTTTTATAGGACCGTTTAATCTTTGGCTAAAAAGCAGACTTGTGGAGTAGCTTCAGTTTTGAGTTGCAGGGTGTCTGGGGGCCACAGTCTCTGGGCTTCCTCCAGTCTCTGTCAGACCAGTAAGTCAGGTCTTTTTTTTATGAATTCGAATTTTGTTCTACATTTTTCTCCTGCTCTGTCAGGAACCTTCTACTGTGATCCCTGTCGGAGCAGTCAGCGGCGGTAGCCAGGCACCACCTAGTTCTTCTGGGCTTAGGCCAGGGAAGGCTGTGATTCATGTGGTCCATTAGTCCTCTGGATTAATATTTTCTTTGTGTCTTTGGTTTTCTTCATTCTCCTTTGCTCCAGATGAGATGGGACCAACAGACGCATCTTAGATGGTCACTCACAAGATTTTAAGATCTCAGACACTACTCCCCAAAGTAGGATGTAGAATATTTTCCTTCTGGACTATGTTACGCCAATTGACCTAGATGTCCCCTAAGACCATCTCAAGCCCTCAGCCCCAGGAACTCAGTCCCTCAAGGTGTTTGGATGTGTCTAGGAAGCTTCTATGACTTTGCCTTGGTCAAGTTGTGCTAACTTTCCTTATATTGTGTGTTGTCTTCCCCTTCACCAAAGTTGACACTGGTCTACTATCTACTTAGTGATTTCCCCTCGTCACCCCTCCACTCCCTCGTAACCATGAAAGTTTTTTTTTTCTGCTTGTAAACCTTCCCTTGGTTTTTTATAATAGTGGTCTCATACAGTCTTTGCCCTTTTGTGATTGACTTATTTCACTCAGCATAATGCCCTCCAGATTCATCCATTTGGGAGATGTTTCCCAGATTCATCATTGTTCTTTATTGTTGCATATATTCCATTTTGTGTATGTACCATAATTTGTTTATCCATTCATCTGTTGATGGACACTTAGGTTGTTTCCTTCTTTTTACCATTGTGGCTAATGTTGCAATTAACATGGGCGTGCATATGTCTATGCGTGTGACGGCTCTTATTTCCCTAGGATATGTTACTAGGAGTGGGATTGCTGGATCATACGGTATTCCCGTTTCTAGCTTTTTAAGAAGGTGCCATATCATTCTCCATAGTGGTTGTACCATTTTATATTTCCACCAGCAGTGCATAAGAGTTCCAATCACCCCACAACCTTTCCAATATGTGTTATTTTCTATTTTTTTGAATAGCGCCAGTCATGTCCGGGTAACATGGTATCTCATTGTAGTTTTGATATGCATTTCCCTAATGGATAACAATCGCAAGCATTTCCTCATGTGTCTGTTAGCTACCTGAATGTCTTCTTTGTGAAGTGTCTGTTTATACCCTTCGCCTATTTTTCAATTGGGTTATTTGTCTTTTTGTTGTTGAGATGTTGAAGTATTTGACAGATTTTCGAGATTAGATCTTTGTCAGATATGTTGTAGCCAAATTTTTCTTCCCATCTGTAGTTTCCCTTTTTCAGACTTACTTTTCAACATGACCTAGATTCATCTCAGAACAAGACTAAGGGTAACAACTGGTGGATAGCAAAACAAAAGCACTGACACTTTTCAAATCAACTCAGTCCAGACTTGAGGCTGCTAGGCAGCAAGCTGAGTGACAAGGAATGGCTGCCCTTGGCACCCTCGTGTCTGCTGATGAGGATAAGTACGTATTAAAAGAAGGGGCTCAGAATGGTCTAGAGTCCTGGGGTATCTAGAGGGAGGCAGGCATTATTTAGCACAGAGATGGCACACTTGGCTCTCTTGCTCCTTTAATAGGGGATGTGGGGCAAAAATAGACATTATAAGATCACTGGGAAAATCGTTTACTTTAGCAGTCACAGAAATGCAAATTCAGCAGAGGTTCTGGTTCTGGTCAACAGTACAAAGAGAAGAGCCCAATCAGGGCCAAGGTTACCACCAGACACCATAGGTCTGGCACATAGCCACAGAGCCAACATCTAGGACAGTGTGCAGGGCCAAGGCAATCTCAGGCCCATAAAGCCAAGGTCCCCACTGAAAGAACCAAGGTCCAGCCCAGACCTACAAGGTCAAGGTCCAGCCTAGACCCTGCTGAGAGTGGCTGGGGCCTAGGAAGTCCTCCTGGAACAGCCAACCTCCCTGTCCATCCCTCTGGAGCAACAACAGCAGGTGCTGTAGAGTAAATGTCCACTTCTACTGGGGCTTTACCCTTATGACACAATGCCTGAGCCAAGCACCAAGGTGAAATGGATCCTGCTGGCCCACCCAACATGTTGTGAGCATCTCAGAGAACCCTTGTCATGGGTCCCTGCTGGGTCCCCAGCATTGCCTGGATGCTTGCCTGCTGCCCTGAGGTTCCTTGCACTCCCATTCCCTGGTGTGGGGGCCTCCCTGGGCCTTCTGTCTCCTTCTACCCCTCCCTTGTTGTCAGGACCTATCTGGACAAACCTGATCACAACTGGCCCTTGGCACTCACTCTGGGGCACCTGCCCTCTGGAATTTGCTGTCCGTCTGCCACGTGGACTCTTGGGCAGGGAAATGGGTCAGGCCGTCATAACTACCTGTGAAGGCAAATCTGTCCTCTTCTATTTTCTTTTTGAGGTGTTTGATTTCAAAGTCCCGTTCTTTCAGCAGCTTATGCAATCTTCCATTCTCATCTGCTGTTTCTCTGAGCTGATCTCGAAGCTGTGCAATCTCATCTTCGAGCACCCTACAAGGCAAAGGCAGAGTTAACTGCCCCTTCACAGGGTCCCACGGGCAGGGGTCCGGCCTCTACTGCCCAGGGTTGTTGTGCCTGGATTGGACACTAGGTGGGGACAAGAATGGGTCTGTACGAAACAGGAAGGAGAAATTAACGTCAATGAGCAGATTTTAACACATCATTCTCAGAACTGAGTGATTAAGAGCGTACACCTGTGTGCACGTGCGCACGCGCGCGCACACCCACACACAGAAAGGAGAAAGAGGGTTTGAATAACATTGTTTACCAGCTGGATTCATCAGAGAGCTATATAAAACCCTCCGCTGAGAGAATTCATACTCCTTTCAAGCAACTAGGGAATATGTATAAAAACGTATTACATTTTAGGCTACAAAGGCAGTCTGGGCAAATTCCAAACAGCAAACATCACACGGACCATTTTCTCTAATGGCAATTGATTAAAATTATAAATCAATACTAAAAGCAAAAATAAATAAATAAACCCCCAAACCTACCATACGTTTGGAACTAAACACACACACACACACACACTTCTAAATTACTTATGGGTTAAGAAGAAAGAGTAATGTATATCATGAGGTACTTACAACTGAATGACAGCAGAAGCAATATATATCAAAACTTGAGGGATGTTGCTAAAGCAGTACTTAGAAGGAAATTCAGTCTTAAACGTATGTATTAAAAGACCAAATAGGAATTTTCTAAGCCTTAAATTGAGGTGAAGCCTCCAGATCGCAGGTAAACCCAAGGGGAAATCAGAACAGGTGGTTGGTTTTGTGTGTTACAAATTGTTCTGCAAGGCTCTTTCCAGAACTTTTAAACGCTTCTATCGTTTTTTTATCGTTACACACAGCATAGGACCCCATAGAGACAGTTGCACAAGAAGTAAATAAGTGATAGAAATTATAGGCCCAAACCAAACCCAAGTTGCTGTTGAGTCGATTCCAATTCATAGTGATGCTATAAGACAGCATAGAACTGCCCCATGGGGTTTCCAAGGAGAGGCTGCTGGATTCAAACTGCTGACCTTTTGGTTAGCAGCCAAATGCTTAACCACTGCACCACCATGGCTCCATAGGCCCAAGGTGATAGTAATTATTACTACTATTACTATTATCCTAGCAATGGCTTGAGTCTCCACCAATTCATTTCCCCGATTTGGAGAAAGATCATTTGGAAATGGGTCTGGGGTTAATTTAGAGCTAGTGATTAGGAGGCAAAATGAATTTTTCAATTATCGAGAAATCTTTATTTCTTTCCCAATTAACTTTTTTTTTTTTAGTAGAATATTAAAAAAAAATTGGGAAACCATACGTGGTGAAATAGCTTCCTTTGTGTACCTTCTGCCTTGGTCTTTGAAAAAACAGCTTGAGAGATTTTTTTCCCCTAATCCTTGAGGATTTACCTTTGCCCTAGTTTTCTATCCTAGAGGGTTTGTTACTTTTGTCCAGGTTGATTGACATTTCCTGGATAAACTGCGAACAATTTGTGATTTGATACTTTTTGCCTGGTCCTGGGCTTTAGGCTGCCCTGTGATTGGTGTGCACCTTGCAGGGACTGGTCAGTAGACTATGCAAATAAAGAGTCTATAGCCTACTGAGACAGGATTAGTCAGCTCGTGGCCCAAGTCCATGCCTTGAAACTGAGTTCTGTATGTAAACAGCCAACCCCACAGGTTTTTCAGACAGAAAGAAGCAGGAAAAGAAGCAGAAGGAAGAGAGAAGCTGAGAGAGGAGGTGAGGAACTTCCTAAAAGAGCTGTAACATGGGTCAAGAGCTGTAATACTGAAGACAGCTATACCAGACAGCAGGGCCAAGAGAAGCCTGTCCTGAGGGAGCTGAGAGCAGGCCTTTACTCAGGGGACTGAGAGGAGGCCTGCACAGCTGAGAGGAGCTGAGAGAGCTGCCCTGCACTGAAGGGAGACTTAGCCAACATGCTTCCTAATCCTGATCCGGACTTGTACCCTGTTACTTCTTTAATAAAGCACTTAACTGTAAGTATGGTCTGTGAGTTTTGTGTGGCCGTTGCAATGAAATATCAAACACAGAAGAGAAATAGAAAGTGCTGTGGGGACAGCTAGTATTAGAATTGGTAAAAAGGTTGCAGAGTGGAGGTAGGTCTGACCTCCACCTCATAGGGGTCAGCATTGGGCTGATCTTGATTTGCATTATCCCCCCTGAAGTTAGACAGGTTCTGATGCTACTACTACTACTAGTACTAGTCCCATTTCGCACCATAAAAAGCAGAATTTAAAGATGGAGAAAGTAGAATCTGGGTGAAACTAGAAGCAAAAAAAAAAAAAAAAGGGTCAGTTAACTCTTGACTTTAGGGAATTTTGTATCAAAACAGATTCCTGCTTCTAATAACCAGTAGAAATCCATATGCATCTGTGTAACATTGTCAAATTTAGAGCAAACAGAGAAAATTCTGGACTCCCTCAAACTTTTCACCAACTGTAAAAAAGCAAGGAATTTACCAAGAGCTTCTTTAGGACAGGATGTGTTTACGTGTTATGTGTTATGTGTCAGGAAAGGGACATTGGCATGGGAGAATGATCCCAGATGAGATTTGGAGCAATGGTCACAATGAGTCAGCAGAGTCAGCCAACCAGCTCCTCAGAAACTCAAGTACAGTTTTCATGAGAGAGACTGCAAAAGAAATTCAAGTGAATGAATAATACCTTAATGAGTTTCAAATTTTCTGTTTGACTCTAAATGGTTTATAAATACATTTCACATCAAATTATGTGACATTCCATTGGATATGAGTCTTCAATAACAAGCTCTATGTCTCAACATATAAACACACATCTAGTTAACCCAATTGCTGAAGGAAGTCAGCAATCATCTCTCCCTCCCTTTCCCCACCTCACTGCAGTGCCCCAGGGAGAGTTCAAATTTTACCTCTTCTCAAAGCTGTCTTTTGAGTGTTGCTCCCCTGTGTGGAGGAGACTGAATCTGTCAGAGATCTCTAGTAGCTCTTCTTGGTCATTGTCTTTGCTTTGGAGACTCAGTTCTTTCTCCTTTCTTTTCTCCATCTGCTTCTGTAGCCTTTTCTGCTGCATCTCCTGCAGCATCTTGAACTGGAGCCGCAAGGTGTCCTGTGAGCCTGTATCTGCTGCCATCTTGCCCTAGGAGTCAAAAAGGCAGCTTGAACTCATGCAAATTCCATAAAGTACCCATTTCCCAGGAGTGCTCAGCGCATATCCAAACCAAAAAAAAAAAAAAACCAAACCCACTGCCGTCGAGTCGATTCCGACTCATAGCGACCCTATAATAGAACAGAGTAGAACTGCCCCATAGAGTTTCCAAGGAGTGCCTGGCAGATTCAAACTGCCGACCTTTTGGTTAGCAGCCGCAGCTTTTAACCACTACATCATGAGGGCTTCCAAGCATATATCCAGCCCTGTCTAAAGACCCCAACCCTGAGGTTTCCTGCTTAACTTCGTATGCATGTCCATGTGGAAGCTCAGAAGCCCCACCTTCACCTCCAATCCCTTGAAAGCCAAAGCTGAACTGAGCATTCTCCCCCAGCCCTGAACGTGCCACCAGACTGCAAGTGGCATCAGAAAAACTCCCATCATTCAGCCTCAACATTTGACTCTTTCCTATCCCTTACAGTGGCTCTCACCCTGGCTGAACATCAGAATTGCCTAGGAGCTCCTAAAAAGTAAGAATGCCTGGGCCCATCGCCAGACCAATTAAATCTCAATTTCTAGGAATGGGGCCCAGGCATCATTGATTTTTTTTCCTTTTTAAGCTGAGGTATAATTTACATAAAGTGCATAAATGCTGAGTGTACAGCTCAATGAATTTTTACATAGGTAGACAGCCCTGTGGTGACCACCCAGATTAAGGTATAGGGCAGCACTAGTCTCTGAGCAGGCTACCTTTTGCCCCCTCCAGTTAACTGTCCTCCAAAGTAACCATTATTCTGACCTCTACCATTGAAGATAGGTTTTGTCTATTTTCTTTTTAACCATCTGTATTGAAAATATAACTTACATACAATAAAATACACCGATTTTATGTGTACAAATGAGTTTTGGCAAATGCATATGCCTGTGTGAACTACTACCACCATCATGATATAGAACATTTCCACAACCCCCAAAAGTTCCTTTTTATCCCTTTACAGTCAATTTTCCTGCCAACCAAATCCCAGGCAACCTCTGATCTACTTTCAGTCACTGTAGTTTTGACTTTTTTAGAATTTCATGTAACTAGGAGACTACAGTAGATAGTCTTTTGTGTCTGGTACCTTTCATTAGCCCTACCTTTTGAGATTAGTCCATGCTGTTGCATGTATCATTAGTTTGTTCTTCCTTTTTTTTTTTTTACCATTGAGTATTTCACTGGATATAATGAAATTCACATTTGGATGCCACAATTTGCTTATCCATTCACCTGTCACTGAATACCTGAGCTGTTTCCAGTTTGGGCTATTATGAGTAACGCTGCTGTGAATATATTTATAGTAAGTAAGTATAAGTAAGTCTTTCTGTGAACATATATTTTTATTTCTCTTGAGTAAATCCCAAGAAGTGGAAAGGCTGGGTTATACCTTCATAAGAAATTGTTTTTAAAACTGTTTTTGGGGAGCCCTGGTCGCACAATCGTTAAGCATCAGGCTGCTAAGTAAAAAGTTGGAGGTCCGAATCCAGGCAGTGGCTCTTCCGGAGGAAGATGTGGCAATTGGTTCTGTCATGGATTCAATTGTGTCCCCCCCAAACATCTTTCAACTTAGCTGGGCCATGATTAGTATCGTGTGACTGTCCACACTTTTATTGGATTGTCCATCATTTTCTGTGATTTTCCTATATGTTGTTAATCCTATCACTACGATGTAATAAGATGGATTAGCAGCAGTTATACTGATGATGTCTACAAGATTAGGTAGTGTCTTAAGCCAATCTCTTTTGAGATATTAAAAAAACAGAAGCGAGCAGAGAGACATGGGGACCTCATACCACCAAGAAAGCAGCGCCAGGAGCAGAGAACATCCTTTGAAGCCAAGGTTCCTGCACTGAGATGCTCCCAGACCAAGGGAAGACTGATGACAAGGACCCTCCTCCAGAGCCAAAAGAGAGAAAGCCCTTCCCTGGAGCCGGCGCCCAGAATTAGAACTTCTAGCCTACTGGGCTGTGAAAGAATAAACTTCTCTTTGTTAAAGCCATCCACTTGTGGTATTTCTGTTATAGCAACACTGGAGGACTAAGACAGGCTCCCATAAACATGGCAGCCTAGGAAACCCTATGGGACAATTCTACTGTCACATGGGGTCACCATGAGTCAGAATCCACTCAGTGCCCAACAACAACAAAATTGTTTTCAGAGTGGCTGTACCATTTAACATTCCTACACGCAATTCATTGGACACGCAATTCACGAATGTTCCAGTTGCTCTACATCCTTGCTAACTCTTGGTATGGTCAGCCTAAATTTTAGCCATTCTTATGGGTATGAAGGAGCCCTGGTGGCACAGTAGTTAAGTGCACAGCTGCTAACCAAAGAGTTGGCAGTTCAAAAACAGTGGCCCCATGGGAGAAAGATGTGGTAGTAGGCTTCCATAAAGATTACAGCCTTGGAAACCCTGTGGGGCAGTCCTACCCTATACTATGGCATCCTATATAGGGTCCTATATAGACTCAGCGGCAGTGGGTTTGGTTTTGGTTCTGGTGGCTAAGTAACAGTATCTCATTGTGGTTTTAATTTGCATTTCCTTGATGACTCATTATGTTGAGCATCTTTTCATGTGCTTATTGGTCATTTGTACATCTTTTTTTGTGAAGTGTCTGTTCACGTTTTTTGCCTATTTAAAAATTGTGTTTGTCTTATTCTTATGGAATCGTCAGAGTTCTTCACACCCACTAGGATGGCTATCATCAGGAAAACAAAAAATAAAACAAGTGTTGGTGAGGATGTAGAGAAATTGGTATCCTTGTCCATTGCTAGTAGACATATAAAATGGTTCGGCCACAGTGGATAACCATTTGGCAGTTCCTCAAAAAGATAAACATAGAATTATAATATGACCCAGCAACTCTGCTGGTACCTATATACCCAAAAGAAATGAAAAACTGGTACTCGAACAAATACATTTACATAAATGTTCATAGCAGCGCTATTCACAATGACCAAAACATGGAAACAATCCCCAGGTCCATCAGTGGATAAATGAATAAACAAATTGTGGTGTGTACATACAATGGGACATCATACAATCATAAACAAGAATGAAGTACTGATTCCAAGCTACACTGTGGATGAACCTCGAAAACATGATGCTGAGTTAAAACACCCAGATACAAATGATCCCATACTGTATGATTTCATTTATATGAAATATTCAGGATAGGTAAAATCCAGAGAGACAGAATATAGATTGGTGGTTGCCAGGGGCTGGAGAAAGGGGAAATGGGGAGCAACCACTAAATGGCTATGGAGTTTCCTGTGGGGTGATGAAAACATTTGAGTGTAGACAGAGGTGGTGGTTTTAGGACAGGGAGCAAAGTCCCTGAGATCGGAGGGTGCCCGTTTGAGGAATAGGAAAGAGCCTGGTGTGGTTAGAGGAGAAGCAAGTAAAAGAGAAATAGACTATTTTTTTTTTTTTTTTATCAGGGAAGTAATAGGGGGTTGGGTGTGGAACGCTAGAGACCTAGTGAGACAGGGAACAGAGGGGCCCCCAAATCTGCAAACAAAGTAACAAGAAATGGGCCAGGGCACAGAAACAAAGCCACTGCCCAGAACAATGGGGCAGGGTATCTAAAAATAGCCCGCAAACTTCTTTAAAGTTGCCTTTCAGAAGAAGCTGGAGAAAACCAGCTCCAGAGACGTGCGCAGAACATCCACCTGTGACAGCTGTGTGACCTTCCACCAGGGGCAGTGAAGGCCTGCAGCCCCAGCCAGGGAATTGAACCTGGGGAGCAAGAGGCTGCCCAGGCGCAACACCCCATAATAAGTCCTGCTACGAATCCCAGAGGCCTCCAGGACAGGAGCCATCTTGGAAAGCTGCTGCATATGCACCATAGTTAACACATCCCCGCCTGTGTCTATGAATAAACATGAATCTTACTACCCCTGCCCCCCCACCCCCACCTGCCCAAGAACTTTTAAAAACTCAGGCCCATCTTTTGCTCTGTGAGACGAGGGTAAGCATTGCTCTAGGCCCTCCTCATCCCTGCTCGCAAGCCTCTTCAACAGGGCTTTGCTCGTGTGGAAAACTCTACGCGCCTCACTTGCTCATTCTTGACCAGTGAGAGGCAAGAACCTTATTCTGGTAACAGCTGCACAACACTGCGAATGCACTGAATGCCACTGAATTCTTCACTTGGAAATGGTTAATTTTCTGTTATGTGAATTTCACCTAAAAAAGATTATCCTATGTTTCCCAGCATTTTGGACACCCTGTAGATTATAAGAAGGGATGACCATATACTTCATTGCCCAAACTGGGTCACCCTGGAGAGTGGAACCAAACCCACTGCAGTCAAGTTGATTCCGACTCTACGGACAGAGTAGAATTGAAAGGAGGAGCTATTTATAACCATGCTGGGTCACCAGTGAGTCAGGAAAGCAACTTGGAGGCTGTGAGCATCATGTTAAACAATGGTTTTCACCCTTGCTGTGCGCTGGAATCACCTGGGGGGCTTTTAGGGCACTATGCCTGGGTCCTGTGCCCAGGGATGCTAGTGTCATTGGTCAGAGTAGGGTCAGGTGGTAGATGTGGCTGGTCCAGGCTGCCATTCAAGTAGCCCAACCTGAGCTGAGAGAGCACCTGGGGCCAAGGGTGGACTTGGTTCTCTCCTGGCTGGGTGAGCCTCTCTGGGCCTCAGTCCCATCTTCAGTAAACAGAGAAGACGATGATATGGAGGCTACAGAGTGCTGTGAGGGGCAAATGCAAAGAGGGTGTGAAAACGCTTTGCCGACTGTAAATTGCTAGAAACAAAATCTGTTATTATTTTTTCCCTTCCTGTTGGTCTCTCTTGAGGACTCCCCTCCTCCTCTTCCTTGCCCACATGCAGACCCTTCTTGCCCCCCACAACGATGCTGTGACCCACCAGCAGAAGTCCTTCCCTGGCTGCTGGGCCCACAGTGTCCACGTCCCACAACGCGGCTGCGTCTCGCCTCCACGCCCACTGCCTAGTATCACAAGGCCACCTCCTCTGTGCCTCATCTCCTCACTCTGGATCTCAGGGTGACACTGGGTTCACCCCAGTATCCCCCCACTGCCTTTTCATTTCTCTGGGTATTTGCTTCCCACCCCAGCTCCCTGGGTCTCATCTTTGTTCCTCTAATCCATACTGAACACAACCATCTGGGGACCTGTCTAAAACCAGATCGAAGCGGTCCCTGCTTCTGTGTGACCCTGCCAGGACCCATGGAGTGTGCTCCTGCTGGCCTAAGGGCTGCACATCCATTCCGAAGACTTTTTTGTTTGAGGCTCACAGGATGCTTTGTTAAGGTTTGAATCTGTTGCAAATATGCAAAGATCTGTAGATTTCAATTAAATCCAGATCTCCAGCTTCTTTTCTAAAAGTTGGCAGATCTGGCAATGCTGGACCTATAGCACCACACGGTGAGCAGCTGCTGGGCAGAGGAAGTCCTCCCTGGGCAGGGTATGTTCGTTCCACTCAACCACTGTCCCCACCACTGCCAGGTGCTGTAGCCAGCATGCCAGCTGCCCGTTACCATCGCGCGTAAACATTCTTCTTCCTCTTACACCTGCTGGACTCATCCACTTCCATCCCCACCCGGTCCTGCAGGCTCTGGGTTTGTGACCCCTGTTAAGGATCAAGCCTGCAGGCATCTCAGAACACTTACCCCGGCTACTCCTCCTGCCTGGGATGCCTTTCTCCCCAGGCTTCCCTACCTCAGTCCTTCTCCTCCCTACTAACTCCCATTCTGCCTTTAGGATTCCCCTCTGGGCACTCTATAGACTCCCAGAATCCCCTGGCTTCCCTTGATCACTAAACTTACTTCACTTTATTATAATTATCTATGATTTTATTTATATTCCTTCCCTTTACAAAAAGGGCTCTTATGGGCAAGGGTCTTAATCATCTTTTAATCCTCAGCGTCTTGCCCAGAATAGCCCTTCAGTTAGTATTTGTACAATTAATTGTCATTGAATGAATATAGCAGGTGTTCAAGAATGACATGCAGAATGAATAAGTGAATGAATGAATGAATGAACACAGTAACTTGTAAAGCCTTTGCCCTTTTCCACTTCCAACTTGCACTTGGCTCACTAAGAAGCCGACATTTCTTGGACATATACTGTGTCCTGGGCAAATTAATCTCTTTGTGCTTCAGTTCCCTTCATCTGTAAAATAGGATGATAACCACTATGTACTTCATGGAGTGGCTGTGAGGATTAAATAAGATAATGCATGAAAAGTGGGTAACGCAGTGCCTGGCACACAAACACTCAGTTTAGCTACTACTACATTTTATCATATGAAATGTTGTGTCCTTAGCCCAGTCAAGCCTCTGGGAGACAGAGTCATGCCTTCACAGGCAAGACACCTATGGTCCAACTCAGCCCCCCGAGTGTTAGCATGTGCTGTGCAGTGTGCAGAGATTTAACTGGTGTGGCCTGTGGCCTGGGCACTTGCCTATCTTTCAAGCTTCCTAGGTGAGTCTACAGTGCACTTGGGGTTGAAAATGAGGGATTAAGTGCTGTGAGAGGCTGGCAGGGGAAAGAGCTGCAGAAGAGAGCACAGGTACCTGAGGCAGCCTGAGGCTGAATACTGAAGGAATTAGGCTGGGTGAAGGAAGGGAGGGTTCCTGAGAGGGGGCTGAGGGCACTCCAGCCAGGGGAAGAGATTTTTTTTTTTAATTGAGCTTTAGATAAAGGTTTACAGAACAATTAAGTTTCTCATTAAATAATCAATACACATATTGTTCTCTGACACTGGTCACCAACCCTGTGATGTGTCAACACCCTCCCCCTCTCGACCTTGGGTTCCCCATTTCCATTTGTCCAGCTTTCCTGCCTCCTCCTGCCTTCTCATCCTTGCCCCTGGGCTGGTATGCCCATTTAGTCTCATATAACTGGCTGTTTTTTTTTAACTGGCTGAGCTACATGCATCATCGTTTGTTTTATGGGCCTGTCCAATCTTTGGTTGAAGGGTGAACCTCAGGAGTGACTTTAGTATTGAGTTAAAAGGGTCTACGGGGGCCATACTCTCAGGGTTCCTTTAGTCTCTGTCAGACCAGTAAATCTGGTCTTCTGTGAGTCTGAATTTTGTTCTACATTTTTCTCCAGCTCTGTCTGGGACCTTCTATCGTGATCCCCATCAGAGCAGTCAGTGGTGGTAGCCAGGTACATCTAGTTGTGCTGGACTCAGTCTGGTAGAGGCTATGGTAGTTGTGGTCCATTAGTCCTTTGGATTAATCTTTCCCTTGTGTCTTTGGTAGTCTTCATTCTCCCTGGCTCCAAAGGGTTGGGACCAGTGGAGTATCTTAGATGGCCACTCACAAGCTTTTAAGACCCCAGATGCTACTCACCAAAGTAGAATGTAGAACATTTTGTTTATAAACTATGTTATGCAGGTTGAACTAGATATCCCCCAAGACCATAGTCCCCAGCCCTCAGTCCAGTAATTCTGTCCCTCAGGGATTGTGGATGTTGTCTATGAAGCTTCCATGACCTTGCCTTGGTCAAGCTGGGCTGATCAGAAGAAGAGCATTTGCAGAGAAAATGTGTTCAATACGGGGAACTGATAAAGGTTCAGGATGGCGGGAAGACTGGGTAGAGATTTGGGGAGGGGCTGGAATTTGGGTCTTGTCAGCCCCAGCTAAGGGCTTTATCCTGAGAGCCCTGCGGATGATCAGAGTGGGCAGACAGGATCATACTTACATTTTGTAAAGCCAGATGCAAGAGGTCTAGTGGGGAGGATGTTGTTGTGTGCTGCTGAGTCAATTCTGACTTATAGTGACCCTGTATGTTAGAGTAGAACTGCCTCATAAGGTTTTCCAGGCTGTAATCTTTACAGGAGCAGATTGCTAGGTCTTTTATCCCATGGAGCAGCTGGTAGGTTCAAACTGGTGACCTTTTGGTTAGTAGCCGAGTGGTTAACCATTGTGCCACCAAGGCTCCTTTGGGAGGATGTTACCAGAAGGATACTGTCTTAATCAAGCTGTGGCCGTGGGATGTAGAGGGGGAATAGGAATTGGCATCAAATGGATGGGACTGGAGGCAGGTGTGCACAGGAGAAGAGGGGAACATCTAGGGAAACCCCAGGGGTCTCGGTTTGAGTGACTAGGAAAATGATGGGCTCAGGCAGAGGAGCAGTTTCCTGGGCTGCAGGTAAGCCTGGTGTTGGATTGTTGGGTTTGAGACACCTTGGGTCTTCCCTACAAAGATGCTTGGGAGGCAGTTGGCTGGGTGGCTCTGGGGCTCTGAAGGGTGGTCTGGGCTGGAGCCTCAAGTGGCTGACACCTTGAGTGTGGAGAAAGTAGTGTGGAGAGAGGGTGCAGAATGAGAAGAAGGCTGGGAAGGTGGCAGGAAAGAGGGAAATGGGGGTGGGGGGTGGGGAAGGAGAAATGGCCAGGAGCAGATAAAGGTGAGGTGATACACCAGGTAAAGATGAGGATGGACACATGAATCAGCAGTACAATATGGTTCCTCTCCTACCCTATTCTTCATTATCAAGAACACATCAAACTCACAATGGCTGTTCCCTCTGCTGGACCATTTTTCCTCAGATTTTCACATAGCTCCTTCCCTGACCTTGGTCAGGTCTTTACTCAAAGGCTATCTTCTTATGACTACCTTATTTAACACTGCAGCCCCTCTGTGAGCTCCCACCTATGCATTTCCTCTCCCCTGTACGGATTAATTTTCCTCTCCAGTAACTTTCACCATCTGATAGACAGTATATTTTACCTATTTCTTATCTGTCTTCTTACACTAGTATGTGAGCTACCCGAAGGTACACAGTCCTTATCTACTTTGTTCACAGCTGTATTACAGCAACTGTAGCAGTGACTGGCACATAGTAGATGCACAGTAAATATCTGTGGAACAATCAATGAATTCAGGCCTTCCTTAGTCCAACCATCCTTGATAACTATCTGCTGTATCTGTGAACAGCTATCCACAATAACGCTAACAACTGCTTAGCAGGGTATAATCTCCTAAATTCACTCTTAATATCTGTGCCTTCTACATTAGGTGCCCTGGGGCATGGCCTGGGTCCTCTTACCAGCTCTGGCTGAGATGGTGGAAACTGAGGCACAGAGAGGTTCAAACATTAAGGCTAAGGCTTCATGGAAGGAACTCTCGGCTCCCGAAGGACTTCGAGCTGTGGGGTGGGGAGAGTGGCACCCACCCAGGAGACCTGTGGGTAAGGCAAGGGAGAGCATCCTCCCAAAAAGTGGGCAGAGAGGACAGAGGCCAGTGAAGAAGGGCTGAGGCCTCTTCCCTGTAGAAGGGAGGCGTCCTCAACAGCCTGCCATTTTTCTTTGTTGCAGTTTTTTTTACTGTGTCCTCATAGAGTCTTTCCAGCAACAGCTTGGGGTTTTCCAGGTGGAGGGAGACATGCCTGAGATGCCCAGCTCAGTGCTTTGTACACTGTTGGACAAGGCTCACCACCTGCCTGCTCCAGCAACTATTCAGGGATGGTGTTGTGGACTGAATTGTGGCCCCCACTCCTCCCCCCCAAAAAAGGTGACGTCAAAGTCCTAACTCGTGTACCTGTGAATGTGACCATATCTAGCAAAATAGGGTTTTTCTTTGCAAATTATCAGTTAACGAGGTCATCCTGGGGTAGGATGGGTCCTAATCCCTTCTGAGTGTGTCTTATAAAAGGGGAGAACAGACAAGGAGTTAGAGTCACACGAAGGGGAGATAGACACCATGTGAAAATTCATCTAAAAGCCAAAAAACGCCAAGAAAACCAGGGGCTACCACAAGCTGACAGCGACAAGGAAGGACCCTCCCCTAGAGCTCACAGAGAGCATAGTCCTGCTGACTTCCTGAATTCGGACTTGTAGTCCCCAGAACTGTGAGAAAATAAATATCTGTTTTTTAATGGCACGCTCTTTGTCGTATTTTGTTATGGCTGCTCTAGAAAACTCAGATGGGGAAGGCGGATGCCTGGCTGTGTTGGGGACCAGCCCTGAGGGGGAGCCCCCTTCCGAATCCCCAGTGCTGTGAGGACTGGCCCTCAGGCGGGGAATAAGGGGGAATGGATGCCACCAGTAATTCCCGCAGGTGGGCTCCATGCCAGAGACCAGAAAAGAGCGCCGAACAGGCAGATCTATGTTCAAGCCCCAGTTCTGCCACTTCCTATGTGACTTTGGACAGGCAACCCACCCTCAGCGCCTCGCTAACCCCATGTACCGCGCGAAAAATGTTTGTTTCTGGAGTTGGGGGGAGGGAGCGAGTGCGCGTGAAGATTCACAGAAAGAAGGGAGGCGTCCTCGCTCATCGGCCGGCACGCGGCGAGCGCCCTGCTAAAGGCAGCGCGCCCCAGAGAACGTGTGTGCGCTCCAACGCCAACCGGGGGCCCCGGCAGCTGCAAGAGCCCGTCCCCGGCTCTGCCCTGGGCCCTGCTACCCTCCGCGGCACTTACGGCGGTTGCTCGACTCCTCAGTTCCACGACCGTCGGGGCTCTATCACCCCTTCCGGACGCCAGCACGCGTTGCCCAGGCAACCGTCACCGGGGGAACCAGCAACGCCGCCTGCGTGACGTTAACACGTCTCTACGGAGGCCGAGAAGGCTCCTGGTTGGCCAGGGCTTATGGAAATAACAGCAATCCGCTGCCCGTTGTGTGTCCCTAGTCTTTAACATTGTTCCAAAAAAAATCTCTTCTGGAATATATTTTTTAAAAGTTTTGTGGAGTAAACGTTCTGCACAAAGGTGCACATTCCCGAGGGAAAGTGAACGTTCCTATCATGATTTAACGTGACCACTGAGAATGTCACTGAAAAACGTAAAACTGTGAGGGAAACCTCATGCAATGGAAGGTGAAAAAAGCAGGACGCAAAATAGTAATGGCTAAGCAAACAGAGTGTGTTTTTAAAAATTAGGCGCAGAAACATGGCTAAGAGGAAATGCATTTTATTTTAATATACATTGAAATATTAAAATAAAAAGTTATATTTGGGATTGCAGTGCTGTTTCTAATTTTACACTTTGTAGGATTTTAAAAATAGTGAACATGATTTATTTTCATAAAGGAAAGCATTTAGAAGTTAAAGAAAAAATATACTTCCCAATTTAAGTCGTTACTCTATTTCAGAGCTGTGCAGGCAGTTGCGGGGCGGGGGTGGAGGCCAATTCCCATGGCCTGAGGCTTCTGCGCTGAGATTCCCACCCCCCCACCCCCGCCCACCAAGGGAAGACTGATGACAAGGACCTTCCTCCAAAGTCGACAGAGACAGAAAGCCTTCTCCTGGGGCCAGCGCCCCAAATTCGAATTTCTAGCCTACCTGACTGTGAGAGAATAAACTTCTCTTTGTTAAAGCCATCCACTTGTGGTATTTCTGTTATGGCAGCACTAGATGACTAAAAAAAAAGATGACTAAGATAGGATATTATTCTTAAAGCAACCAGTTCTTACAAAACCAGGCATGATTTTCTCTTAGGTGTATTACCTGTCCACTGCCTCCACTGAGGCTTTCTTGCCATTTTTCTTCTGTTGATACAGTTTTTCAAGGATTTTCTGTAGTTTATCTCTATAAGCATGCTGTTTTCTCATCCAAGAAGCCAATGAATCTAGAAGGGTCACCGTGTACTTCCTCTTGTGTCTTCTACAGACACTTGTTGATCCCAGCCCACTTTCATTTTCTCTAACCAGAATACACGTTGGACCATTGCAATTTTTTTTATTGGAAAATTTTATTGAGGTAATTGTAAATTCACATGCAGTTGTAAGAAATAATACAGACAGATGTCCTTGTATTAGTTTCCTTGGGTAGCCGTAATGAAGTACCACAAACTGGGGGACTTAAAACAACAGAAACTTATTGTCTTATGGTTTTGAAGGCTAGTTGTCTCAATTCAGGGTGTTGGCAGGGTCATGCTCTCTCTAAAAGCTCTAAAGGAACATCCTTCCTTGCCTCTTCCTAGCTTCTGGTGGCTACCGGCAATCCTCGGTGTTTCTTGGCTTGTAGAGGCATCACTCCAGTCTTCCCTCTGTATCTCTGTATCTCTGCTTCTGTGTTTGTTCTCTCTCTCTTTTTCAAGATTTTACAGTGGTGAATTATATACAGCAAAACACTCGACATTTTAGCCATTTTTAAGTGTATAATCCAGTAACATTAATTACATTCACCATACTGTGCAACCATCATTACTATCCATTTCCAAATGTTTTTCATCACTGTCTTAGTTATCTAGTGCTGCTATAACAGAAATACCACAAGTGGATGGCTTTAACAAACAGAAGTTTATTCTCTCAAAGTCTAAGGAGATAGAAGTCTGAATTCAGGGCTCCAGCTCCAGGGAAAGTCTTTCTGTCTCTGTCAGTTCTAGAGGAAGGTCCTTGTCATCAATATTCCCCTGGTTTAGAAGCTTCTCAGCACAGGAACCCTGGTTCTAAAGGATGCACTCTCCTCCTGGCTCTTCTTTCTTACTGGTAGGAGATTCCTCTGTCTCTCTGCTCATTGTCTTTTATATCTCAAAAGAAATTGACTCAAGATACAACCTAATCCTATAGATTGAGTTCTGCCTCATTAGCATAACTATCTCATTCCTGCCCCATTAACATCGTAGAGGTAGGATTTATAACACACAGGATAATCACATCAGATCACAAAATGGTGGACAACCACACAATACTGGGAATCATGGCCTGGCCAAGTTGACACACATTTTGGGGGGACACAATTCAATCCATAACAATCACCCTAAATGGCAACTCAGTACCCCATAAACAATAACTCCCCATTTGTCCCTTCCCCAGCCCCTGGTAACTACTAATAAACTTTTGACTCTGTGTATTTTCTTATTCTAGATATTTCATGTAAGGGGAATCACACAATATTTGTCTTTTTGTATCTGATTAATTTCACTCAGCTTAACTTTTTTAGTTTATTCACACCATAGCATGTCCCCAGGGGAGATCTTGATTTCTCTTTATAGCTGAATAATATCCCATTGTATGTATATACATTTTGTTTGTCCATTCATCTGTTAGTGGACATTTGCGTTATTTCTGTCTTTTGGTTTTTTTTGTGGATAATGCTGCAATAAATATTGGTGAACAAGTATCTGTTTTCTTTTGGGTATATACCTAGGAGTGGAATTGCTGGGTCATATGATAATTCTCAAAGTAGGGTTGACCTTAATGACGTGGATGGAGTAAAGCTCTCGGGACCTTCATTTGTTGATGTGGCATGACTCAAAATGAGAAGAAACAGCTGCAACCATCCATTAGTAACTGGAAGCTGGAATGTAAGAAGTATGAATCTAGGAAAATTGGAAATCGTCAAAAATGAAATGGAATGCATAAACATCGATATCCTAGGCATTAGTGAGCTGAAATGGACTGGTATTGGCCATTTTGAATCAGACAATCATATAGTCTACTATGCTGGGAATGACAACTCTAAGAGGAATGGTGTTGCATTTATCGTCAAAAAGAACATTTCAAGATCTATCCTGAAGTACGGTGCTGTCAGTGATAGGATAATATCCATACACCTACAAGGAACACCAGTTAATATGACTATTATTCAAATATACGCACCAACCAGTAGGGACAAGATGAAGAAATACAAGATTTTTATCAGCTGCTCTGATCTGAAGTTGATGGAACATGCAATCAAGATGCATTGATAATTACTGGTGATTTTAATGCAAAAGCTGGAAACCAAGAAGAAGGATCAGTAGTTGGAAAATATGGCCTTGGTGATAGAAACTATGCTGGAGATCAAATGATAGGACTTTGCAAGACCAATGACTTCTTCATTGCAAATACCTTCTTTCACCAACATAAATGGCGAGAATGAACCACATTCTCTTATACACATGGACCTCGCCAGATGGAGCACACAGAAATCAAATAGACTACATCTGTGGAAAGAGACGATAGAAAAGCTCAATATCATCAGTTAGAACAAGGCCAGGGGCCGACTGTGGAACAGACCGATTGCTCATATGCAAGTTCAAGCTGAAACTGAAGAAAATCAGAGCAAGTCCACGAAAGTCAAACTATGACCTTGAGTGTATCCCACCTGAATTTACAGACCATCTGAAGAATAGATTTGACGCATTGAACAAGAGTGACGGAAGACTAGACGAGTTGTGGAATGACATCAAGGACATCATACATGAAGAAAGAAAGAAGTCATTGAAAAGACAGGAAAGAAAGAAAAGACCAAGATGGATGTCAGAGGAGACTCTGAAACTTGCTCTCGAACGTCGAGCAGCTAAAGCAAAAGGAAGAATTGATGAAGTAAAAGAACCGAACAGAAGATTTCAAAGGGCGGCTTGAGAAGACAAAGTTAAGTATTATAATGACATGTGCAAAGAGCTGGAGATGGAACACCAAAAGGGAGGAACACACTCAGCGTTTCTCAAGCTGGAAGAACGGAAGGAAAAATTCAAGCCTCGAGTTGCAATAATGAAGGATTCTATGGGGAAAATACTAAATGACACAGGAAGCATCAGAAGATGGAAGGAATACACAGAGTCATTATACCAAAAAGAATTAGTCGATGTTCAACCGTTTCAAGAGGTAGCATATGATCAGGAACCGATGGTACTGAAGGAAGAAGTCCAAGCTGCTCTGAAGGCATTGGCAAAAAACAAGGCTCCAGGAATTGATGGAATATCAATTGAGATGTTTCAACAAACAGATGCAGCGCTGGAGGTGCTCACTCATCTATGCCAAGGAATATGGAAGACAGCTTCCTGGCCAACTGACTGAAGAGATCCATACTTATGCGTATTTCCAAGAAAGGTGATCCAACCGAATGTGGAAATTATAGAACAATATCATTAATATCACACGCAAGCAAAATTTTGCTGAAGATCATTTAAAAATGGCTGCAGGAGTATATCGACAGGCAACTGCCAGAAATTCAGGCCGGTTTCAGAAGAGGACGTGGAACCAGGGATATCCTTGCTGATGTCAGATGGGTCCTGGCTGAAAGCAGAGAATGCCAGAAGGATGTTTACCTGTGTTTTACTGACTATGCAAAGGCATTTGACTCTGTGGATCATAACAAATTATGGATAACATTACGAAGAATGGGAATTCCAGAACACTTACTTGTGCTCATGAGGAACCTTTACATAGATCAAGAGGCAGTTGTTTGGACAGAACAAGGGGATACTGATTGTTTTAAAGTCAGGAAATGTGTGTGTCAGGGTTGCATTCTTTCACCATACCTATTCAATCTGTATGCTGAGCAAATAATCTGAGAAGCTGGATTATATGAAAAAGGATGGGGCATCAGGATTGGAGGAAGACTCATTAACAACCTGTGTTATGCAGATGACACAACCTTCCTTGCTGAAAGTGAAGAGGACTTGAAGCACTTACTAATGAAGATCAAAAACCACAGCCTTCAGTTTGGATTGCACCTCAACATAAAGAAAACAAAAATCCTCACAACTGGACCAACGAGCAACATCATGATAAATGGAGAAAAGGTTGAAGTTGTCAATGATTTCATTGTACTTGGATCCACAATCAACAACCTGGGAGCAGCAGTCAAGAAATCAAAAGACTCACTGCACTGGATAAATCTGCTGCAAAGGACCTCTTTAAAGTGTTGAAGAGCAAAGATGTCACCTTGAAGACTAAGGTGCACCTGACCCAAGCCATGGTATTTTCAATCGCATCCTACGTACGTGAAAGCTGGACAATGAATAAGGAAGACCGAAGAAGAACTGACGCCTTTGAATTGTGGTGTTGGCAAAGAATATGGAATACACCTTGGACTGGCAAAAGAACAAACAAATCTGTCTTAGAAGAAGTACAACCAGAATGCTCCTTATAAGCGAGGATGGCGAGACTGCGTCTTACATACTTTGGACATGCTGTCAGGAGGGATGAATCTCTGGAGAAGGACATCATGGTTGGCAAAGTACAGGGTCAGTGGAAAAGAGGAAGACTCTCAATGAGGTGGACTGACACATTGGCTGCAACAATGAGCCCAAGCATAACAACAATTCTAAGGATGGCGCAGGACCAGGCAGTGTTTTGTTCTGTTGTGCATAGGGTCACTGTGGGTCAGAGCTGACTCGATGGCATCTAACAACAACAATGTGATAATTCTAAGTTTAACTTTCTGAGTAACTGCCAAACTGGTTTCCACAGTGTTTGATCCACTTTACATTCCTACCAGCAATGGATAGGGCTCCAATTTCTCCACATCCTTGCCAATACTTGTTATTTTCTGTTTTCCTGATGATAGCCATCCTGTGAAGTAGTACTTAATTCTGGTTTTGATTTGCTTTTCCCTAGTGACTAACAACACTGAGCACTTTCTCATGAACTTACTGACCATTTGTGTATTTCTTTGGGACAATGTCTATTCAGGTCCTTTGCTCATCTTCTAAATTGGGTTGTTTTCTTGTTGTTGAGTTGTAGGTGTTCTTTATATATTCTGAATAATAAACCCTTTTCAGATATGTGGTTACCAGATATTTTCTCCCATTCTGCAGGTTGTCCCTTTACTTCTTAAGTCCTTTGATGCACAGAAGTTTTTAATTTTGATGAAGTCCAATTTAACTATTTGGTTTTTGTTGCTTGTACTTTTGGTTTCATATCTAAGAATCCAGAACTAGGTCCTAAAGTATTACCCCTGTTTTCTTATAAGACTTTCATAGCATTCATTCTTATATGTACATCATTGATCGATTTTCATCTATCAAGTGAGAAATGAGTCCAACTTCGTTCTTTTGCATGTAGAGGCCCAGTTGTCCCAGCATCATTTATTAAAGACATTATTCTTCTCTACTGAGTGCCCTTGGCACCCTTCTCAATTGACCATAGAGGTATGGGCTTATTTCTGAACTCTCATTTCTATTCCATTGGTTTATATATATCCTTATATCAGTACCCCCTTATTTTTGTTATTATAGCTTTTGTACATTATTTTGTCCATTCTTTGTGCATTTTGAATTTGGGAAGTGTGAGTCCTCTTTCTTTGTTTTTCTTTTTCAAGATTGCTTTGCCTACTCAGGGCCCCTTGCAATTCTTATAAATTTGAGGATTGCGTTTTCCATTTCTGCAAAAAAGGACTGCTCCACCCACCCCTACCTTGCGTGAGCTCCAAGGACAGCCAAGGGAAGCACCCCACTTCAGTCCCTCAGGCATGCCCCAGACAGATCAGAACAGCCATAGACAATAATCTACCAGCAAGTCTGCTGTACCCACTGACCCACAGTCAGGCCCCCCTGTCCGAGAGCACAGTCCACAGTCTGCCATCACCACTGTGCCAGGGAGGAACAGTCAGTAGAAATTAAATTTTTCCTACTGCTTAAATGTCGCATTTTTCCTGATTCAGCACTTGCTTAGTTGCTGCAACCCTCCGATTTCTTTTCAGAATTCTTACAGAGTTGAGTCTACCAATTTCTGGTTGTTTTCTTTGGTGAGCATGTGGGGGGACTTGAGCGTGGACGTTCTCTCTTCTTTTATTGATGACACCAGTCGTATTGGATTTAGGGTCCACCTAACTCCAGTATGACTTCAGGTTAACTGATAACTTTTTCAAAGACTCAATTTCCAAACAAGGTCATATTCATAGGTACCAGGGGTTAGGACTTCAACATGTCTTTTTGGGAAAGATAATTCAACCCACAATACCCCTGTACCCCTTACCTGGTTTCCTCCAGTGGTAACATCTTCCTAAACTATGTTACAATACCACAACCAGGAAATTGACATTGATACAATCCTCTGAACTTATTCAGATTTTCCCATTTTACTTGTACTCATTTGTGTGTCTCTTTAATTCTATAGTTTCATCCCATGTGTAGGTTTGTGTATCCACCACCAGTCAAGATACAGAACAGTTATATCACCATAAGGATCCCTCTGTTGCCCTTGTATAACCACACCTACCTCCCTCCTGTCCCTTTCCCCTTTATCGCTAACCTCTGGTAATCACTAAGCTGTCCTAAAATTTTGTCATTTCAAAAATGTTATATAAAGAAGGACATCTAGGGCTGTTTCTAGTTTTGAGCTGTTACGAATAAAGCTGCTAAGAATACTCATGTACAGGTTTTTGTGTGAACAAGTTCTCTGGGATAAATGGCCAAGAGTGCAATTGCTGGGTCATAATGGCAATTGCATCTTTGGTTTGAGAAGAAACTATCAAACTGTTTTCTGGAGTGGGTGTACCATTTTACATTCTCACTAGCCACGTATGAGCGGACTAGTTCCTCTACCACCTCTATAGCGGACTAGTTCCTCTACCACCTCTATAGCGGACTAGTTCCTCTACCACCTCTATAGCGGACTAGTTCCTCTATAACCTAAATGGTGTTAACAACATTTTTTATTTTAGCCATTCTGATAAGTGTGTAGTGATATCTCATTGTGGTTTTAATGTGCATTATGGATAATGATAATAATGAACTTATTTTTTCATGTGCTTGTTTGACACCTGTATATTCTCTTCAGTGAAACGTCTATTTATGTCTTTTCTCATTTTCTCACTGTTGAGTTTTGAGAATTCTTTGTATACTTTAGACACTAGTCCTTTGTTGGATGTGTGGTTCGCAGATATTTTCTCCCAGTCTGTAGCTTCTTTTCATCTCTTCACGTGGGTTTTCACAGAACAAAAGTTTTTTATTTTGATGAGGGCCAATTCATCAATTTTTTTTTTATGGTTTGTGCTTTTTGGGGTCAAGTCTAAGAACTCTCTGCCTAGCCCTAGATCCCAAAGATTTTCTCCTATTTTTTCCCAAAAATATTATACTTTTATGCTTTACATTTAAGCCCATGACTAATTTTGATGTTAATTTTTGTTTAAGATATGAGACTCTTATACAAAAGAAGTTGAGGTTCATTTTTTGGCCAGTGGATATATAATTGCCCTGGCATTGTTTGTTGAAAAAGCCGTCCTTTCTCCATTGAATTTCTTTTGTACCTTTGTCAATAACCACTTGAGCATATTTGTGCGGGTCTAATACAAGAGCTTGCGTGGTGTGAGTGGTTTGCAATCACCTGCTAACCTAAAGGTTAGCGGTTCCACAGTGGCTCCACAGAAGATTACAGCCAAGAAAACCCTAATCAGTTCTACCCTGTCACATATGGGGTTGCCATGAGTTGGGGGCTGACTCGACAGCAGCTTACAAAAAGGTACAAATGGTTAACAAGTGTGGCTGCTAATCTAAAGGTTGGCGGTTTGAGTCCACCCAGAAGCACCTTGGAAGAAAGGCCTGGTGCTCTAACCGAAAAATTAGCCATTGAAAACCCTATAGGTCTACTCTGACACACATGGGGTCACCACGAGTTGGAGTCAACCCTATAGCAACTGACTGGTAACTGCTGTTTCTAATCTCTAATTTAGGTTTTTCTCACAGCTCCGCATAGCACCAACTTAAAGTGGGACCTCTAGCCATGCTTATTTATCGTCTTAAAGATGACAATGGAGTCATCAAACAGGTCTCCCCTCACTAAAATTATATTCTCCCACAAATAAGTAAACATAATATAAGCAGTTGATGACCCTACTCTTAGTACAAGAGGCAAACTTGAGTTGAACAAACTCAGGCCAAGGTGAGAATACCTTTTTACTCTGTAACACTAATCAAGTCACAAATCTCAACTTTCTTCTTGAAAATAGGGATCGCATCATTATGACGATGATAATCAAATAGGCCATGAAAGTGCTTATAAACTGGTAAACCGCTCTTCGGTCGTCATATATTATTGCAGGTTTGGCTGGTTTCCCTCTGAATGGAAACGAGCTTTGTTGCAGTTTCAAACCAAGGTTCCATCTGGTGCTCCCTGTCTCAGAGCCCTCCAATCTGGGCCTCAGCTTTGCAGGTCCAAAATCCAATTTGGTCATTATAACCATGAGAGTCTCTTGGGGCTGGACTTAACCCAGTCATACTAAGTGATTGACATGCAAACCTGAATGCCAAGCCACCAGTTTATATTAGTGGATTGTGCCCCATATCCAGAGCTTCTGCCTTCCCAGAATCAGGCACCCAGGAAGCCAGAAGAATCACTGGAAAGATATCGCAGGCATGGATTCAGAGCAGACAGAGGCAAACTGTCTTGAGATATTTTTGACCCAGGGTTAAGCCTTATTAAATATCCCGTTTCACAATCAGGAGCCCACACATAGATACAGATTGTTCATTTTCTCCAGGTTCAAGGCTCTAGCTGGAAGGTGCTGGATACACAGTTCTGCTTCTTCGACTCCCTGCAGTTTTGGGCTTTTGGCTACTAGCCTCCTAGACTCCCTCCTCCCCTGCCCCACTTTGTGTTTTAGCTTGACCAGTTTGGTTAGTCAAGTCTTATTTTGTCCATGGAGCTATTTTGTCTAAGATGTGTTTGTATACGTGGTGATCTCATTCATCATATGCTGACTTTGTTAGAAAACTCAATGTTCTGCCAAATTTCATCACTCTGCAGTTCCAAGGAGCTTTTCCGATGGATGAGGTCTACCTTGGCTCTCTACCAAGCCCTCAGCGTAAGCCCTCAGCAAAATTATGTTGGTAACGTAATTTATATTTCCCCTCAAATTATCTCAACTTCATTCTTGGCCCAATCTTGGTCTCCTATAACACTGGATGAAAGTCATTTGCTCCCAGGGAATATTGGTTTCTCCTCCATGACTTGGTCCCCAAAGCCTTGCGCACTTAATGGTATTTACCACCCCGACAGGAAGACCATTTGAATGTGGGAATCTATTTAGCTTCATTCTTCTATAAACAAAGCAATTAGTGGCCTGACAGGACTGGAGGAGCCCCAGAGACAATGGACCCTGGACACCCTTCTAATTCAGAACTGAAGCCACTACTGAAGTCCACCTTTCAGCCAAAGATTAAAAAAAAAAAAAAAAAAGATTAGACAGGCCTATAAAACAAACAATAACACATGTGAGGAACGTGCTTCTTAGATCAATCAAGCATATGAGACCAAATGGGAAACACTTGCCCAAAAGCAAAGTGGAGAAAACAGGAAAGGACAGCAAAACTGAAAGAATGGTAATGGGGAACCCAGGATGGAAAGGGAGAGTGCTTAGGTATTGTGGGGATTGCAGCCAAGGTCGTGAAACAATTTGTGTGTACATCTTGAATGAGAAACTAATTTTTCCGTAAACTTTCACCTAAAGCACAATTAAAAACAACAACAACAAAGCAAATACTGACTGGGGATTTTCATATATGAAAAAAAATCTGGGGACAATGCAGCTCTGCTGTACTGGAAAAAAGTATGAGACTTGGGACCTTGGTGAGGGGCAAGTGTGTGTATGTGTGTGGTGGAAGGTGGAAATGAAGGAAAGGGAAGAACAAGCATTGCTTTGTGTACCTGGCTTCTCTTTCGTCATGCACCCTCTTCACGTGACCAAGAGCCTCACGTTCTGGGTTTGTGTCTCCGCTCTGCTGCTTTTTTAGTTGTATGACCATGAGTAGTAAATCACAGCCTTCCTCACTGATGAAAGTCAGGAAAATACAGACTTCAGAGTTTTTGTGAGGAACTAATGAGAAAAAGCACTAGAGCATTTTATATGCAGCAAAGCACTGTACAAAAGTAAAATGTTATCACAGCGGAGCATGCACTGTGTTTTAGACTCAAATACTACCAAAAAAACCCAAACAAATCCATTACCATCGAGTCGATTCTGACTCATAGCGAACCTATAGGACAGGGTAGAACCGCCCCATAGGGTTTCCAAGGAAAGCCTGGTGGATTCAAACTGCTGGCCTTTTGGTTAGCAGCTATAGCACTTAACCACTACACCACCAGGGTTTCCTCAAATACTGTTAAGAGTTGAAAAAAGGGGAACGTTCATTGTAGCCTAGAAGCGTTACCAAAAGTCTAACTGGGGTTGGGTCTTTAAGGTCCACATTTGACTTGACTGGGAGTGGGGGAGGGTAACACTTCAGGAAGAGCACAGCATGAGCAAAGGTATGGGGGGCAGTGGAGAGCACAGGGCCTTAGCATCAATGGCACCCAGTTAGGACAGGAGGCGAACCAAAAACCCATCGCTTTCGAGTCGATTCTGACTCATAGTGAGGCTATACGACAGAGTAGAACTGCCCCACAGGGTTTCCAAGGAGCGGCTGGTGGATTTGAACTGCCAACCTTTTGGTTAGCAGCCAAGTTTTTAACCATTGCACCATCAGGGCTCTGAGTAGGGAGAGGAAAAGGACAAATCTGAGGAGACTCTACTTTTGAAAACCCAATAGGACTTGCTGACTGGTTTAATAGTGATAATAAAAGAACAGGAGGAAGGAAAGACACCTCTAAGAGTCTGAGCCCAGGGAATGACAGTGGGAGCTGGGGGATGGGGTAGGGGGATCGCTGACAGAAATAGAGTTTGGAAGGGGTACCAGTGGGGACGATCATAAATTTGGTTGTAGACAAGCTGAGTTTCAGGTGTTAGTAGTACTCTAGCTGAAATGTATAACGGCATTTCCCCCTCACATTGTTAAATTTTAATTGCTCTGGGACACTTCCAAATTACCCTGGGAACAGGAAAAGGACCGAACACCAGTGTTAGGAGAAGCCCAGAATACTAGAGAGGATCCATTCCTGGCCCTCTCTGAGAGGACCAAGTGGACACAGGCCTCCACTCTTGAGCCATTTATCAGTACCGAATTTAGGAGGAAATCTCACTTTTGCCTTGCTAAAAGCAAATTCTTTCTTCCTTCTGCCGCATTTCGGTGACTAACGAGAGATTTGACTGAGAGTAAACCTAGGATGGCTGAGCAGAGTTAGTTCTCTCATGAACTTATAACAGATTAATCAGTCGCTAATAAAGTGGGCATAAGGCAGCCCAATCAAGACGGCTGTCCCGTTTCCCCATTATGTTTGACGAGCTTTCAAAACAGCATCAAATATGTGACTTGGTAGTTCCACCATTTGATACACAAAGATTTTAAAATCTATTCTGCTTGGTTTTGGTCTAGTAAATATGTGATGGGCTGTGGATTTACACGGTGAAAGAGCCTGAATTTCAAGTCTTTAAGTGACAGTGCCTCATCCATGAGGCAAGAGGCACAGCCTTGATAACCAAGCCTCTTGACTTTATGGTGCAGAAGTTCCGCGTAGTTAGGTTCCTAAGCGTGGAGTCAAATTCCAACTCTCGCCACCAGATGTCACTGTTGCTTATTAAGTAGAAATAGGTACCTTTGTTTTTTTCTAGGGACAGCAGGATGCAGAATGTAAAAAACAAAACCTCCTTATTTTAATTAATTCAGCAAACATTTACTGAATATCTCTGAGTCAGGCACTAATGCCAGGTACTTGGGATGAAAAAGACCATCATGCCTTCAAGCAGAATAGTGGGAAAGACATGGAAGCAATGACACACCAATGGTCCAAAAACATCCAACTTTTTTTTTTTCAGTGGTAAATTAGGTTTGATGTGTAGGCTATGTCAGATTTTGGAAATTCTTAGATGTGGCTCACGTGGATGTAAAGCTATTTATTTATTGGAATCAGTTGGATTCATGACTGCCATCACTACCTTAGTAGCCACGGTTTCTTCATCTGTAAAGTGAGGACAATATTAGCAGGCTAAGGTAATTGGGAAGATTAAATGCAATGGTGAATGTAAAGGGCTTAGCATCACACTCGACACATTGTTCTGTCCCATTGAGTCAATTCTGACTCAACCTGTGGGACAACCCAGTAGGACAGAGCAGAACTGCCCCATAGGGTTTCCAAGGAGCAGCTGGTGGATTCAAACTGCCAACCTTCTGGTTAGCAGCAAAGCTCTTAACCGCTGTGCCACCAGAGCTCCATTAGTAAACTCAGTAAATGGTTGCTCTTCCCATTATTACTGTATTAAGCACTGGGAATACTGGACCAACCACAGTTTCTACCTCTTAGGGTGGTTAGGAAGCTTCAGTGACGTTAGACATGAAAAGTGCTTAGAGCAGCCTGTGGCAGAAGGTACTCAATAAATGTTAGCCATTATTGCTATTTGGCAGATACTCTTTAGCTGGTTCCTCGCAAAGGTACAAAACATTACATCACTTTTCTTGGAACTTAATATTTGTGCTAGTTTGGGGAATGATTTATTTTTCCTTTTGGTTAAACTAAAACAGAAGACATTTGATATGTTCATTTACTTTAATGACAATATATATACCGCGTTAGTACCATGGAATGTAAGCTTGGGTTTAGACAGGTGAATTTCACAAGTGCATTCTGTAGTATCTCTAAGTTATGATGTTTGACCAAACCAGCTAGCTCATGAAATCATTAATCACCTCCAATATAGGTTGTGTTTAACATTTATGATTCTTACAGAGAAAACAAAAAGACTGCATACATTTAAAAAGTGCTCTTCATTTACTTTTGGATTAGCAATTAAAATACACATTTCTATTTCAAGATGACATTTAAAAATTATTCTAACATGACAGCGGCAAAAATATAATTCTGTGATTACAAAAGAGTTAAACTGGAATCCATAATTAAGTTATTCTCATGTGTATGATTCTAAGATAAATACTACTACTAAGCAGCTGTTACTAGCTCTTTAGATTTAATTTAAACACGCAAACATT
This sequence comes from Loxodonta africana, assembly GCF_030014295.1. Taxonomy (NCBI): domain Eukaryota; kingdom Metazoa; phylum Chordata; class Mammalia; order Proboscidea; family Elephantidae; genus Loxodonta; species Loxodonta africana. The sequence goes on along the minus strand of NC_087363.1, from coordinate 29,961,055 downwards.
TTCAGTTGTAGGGGACAATATGTTCTACTTCATCTACTTTGCTGAAAGGGTTCGTCAAGAGTCAACCAGCCCTAGAAACTGAGGTACTCAACGAGTCTACAAGGCAGGCAGAAAAAGGCGTACATAGCACTCTCACATGACATCCAAAGCAACTGGAAGTACTTCGGTACTGGCCGGCTGTCTTTTTTAGAATTTCATCCTAAAAGTTTAAGAATGTGGGCATTTTATCACTGTCAAGTGAATTTGGGTGGCAGGTTTCTTTTTGCTAACTTGACTCCCCTGATGACCTAGTTAGTGACCTAGGCACTAGCAATTTGGTCACTAGGCTAGTCAAGCCTGCAATAAAGAAAGCCTATATTCAAAATACTGCATCCTTGTCTGAACGCACTTAAATGATTTATTTTCAACATAAACACGTAACTTCGAAATGAGGCGTCTAATCAAGCAAAGCTAACAAGATGAAGATAGCATCTCTTCTTCTAAGGCTTAGGTTTTGCCCAGTATTCCTTATACAAGGAATAGCCCATACCTAAAGAAAAAGAATGATAGTTAAATACTCAAATAATGTTTTCAATATTAAGAAAATAGAAACAGTTCATAAAATAGCTAAAAGTAGCACCCGCGCTAGGACGGAGTATTTATAAGGGGAGTAAGACCAAGGTCACTCACTCTTGCCTTCTCAAACAATTTAAGTTTCTAAAACTTTATAGTTTCCCAAGTAGCTTAGGGCTAATATAACTAGCTCACACTGTTAAAAACATTTGGTTTAAAACACAATCAATATTTATCTGGCAATGTTAAAAGGAGTTACTCTTGCTTCACAGTACCAGACGAAGTCAACGAATGACAAAGCCAATAACTGCATGCAATACCTACACTTTAAACATCTCTTCTACTTTCAGAAACTCAAGAACATAGCAATCACATATTTATCCCAGATACTGGATTCCACTACCAGCCCTATTTGCAAATAGACTCTTCAGTGACATCGTAAACTCAGAGCTAAGCAGGATTGTTTTTTCTTTCTTCCTCTAAAATCCTAGTACACACTGTACCATAGGCAATAAAACTACATCACTAATTGAATGATTTTTATTAGTTCAAGTTTTATATTAAAATGCATTTAAGTGGTATCTGCAAACTGCTACAGGGTCAGATAAAAATATTGACTTTGTTTTGTTTATATAGAAATGCATGAACAGGTAACCAAAAATTTAAAATCTCCTCTAGGAACCTACCAACAGTCATTGCTCCCACAACAAAGCCTTGGGCTGCCACTCGCATGTGGATCAGGTGGACAGACATTTTAGTACTTCCCCTGCTCTTCAATTTGTATAATCCATACGCAACGATGGCTGCAAAACCCGCCACTCCTGTAAAAGAAATAGTCACATGGGTGTTAGATGCGTGAGGGTGGGGAGAGGATCATGATGACGTCACCACCAATTACTGTATTCTCCTCTATTTTATCACGTCATTAATTAGCGATCATAAAAATGGAGTTTATAATTGTTTCCCCTCAGAACCAACAATCTATAATTGCTGGCAAATAGTAACAGATTCAGAAAAATCAGGATAATCTTTAAAAATGTGGACTTGTGGAGCCAGTTGATAAATTCCTTTAAAAGAATTCCAGACCTCCTCCTCTCCCTGAAGGGAATCAGTTAATATAGCAGAGAAAATCCCCTACATTACTATCTGAGAAACAGAGATTGGTCGCACCTGTACACTTCAAACTTTGAGATACGGTACTAGGAAGACTGTAAGTAAAACACTCACAGGAGACAGTACTAGATCAATGGTAAGAGTTCTGAGGTAAAAGGATTATGACCCTAGAATTGTACACCTAGTCAAGCTCTCATTCATTTAGTGGGCAAAAAACACTCAGGATATGACCTTGCATGTTTCCAAAGTCTACCATCCACGTACTTATGTTAAAAAAAAAAAAAAAAGAAGAAGAACTAGAGTAAGTAAAGGCTCTCTGGTGGCCCAATGGTTAAGCACTTGGCTGCTAACCTAAAAGCTGGCAGTTCAAACCTACCAAGCAGCTCCTCAGGAGAAAGACCTGGTGAGCAGCCCCTGTAAAGATTATAGCCTAGAAAACTGTATGGGGCAGTTCTACTCTGACATGGGGTTGCTATGAGTCAGAATCGACTCGATGGCACCTAACAATAACAGAGGAAGTAATCTAGTCAAATGAAAAATGGACAGTTCAAGAAATAAACATAATATGTGAGATATAATGAGCAAGAAGGCCAGTAAAATCTGGTTTCTTGAAAACTGACAAGGTAGTATTATAGAAAAATTAATCTGGAAATAAGGTTATGATTATTACCATAAAACATCTGGATAATACAAGTATGTTAAAGGTCTTGTCTTAATTTATATGCATTTATATTCGGTTTAATACTTGAAAAGACATATGCTGAATAAAAATGTAAAGTAGTATAGAAATAGTTGCAGAATTTTCAAATCATTAAAACGAAAATAAAAGAATGGGTAACAACACAAAAGAAAACAAAGTAGGATGGCAGAAATAAATCTAACAGAACGGTTAAAATAAATATGAATGGGTTATCTTCCTCTACTGGGTTAAAAAGTAAAACCTGGATATATGCTTTGCATGGAAGATTAAAATAACACTGAAAAGTTGAAAATAAAAGGATGGGCAAAGATAAGGATAGGTAATACAAACAAAAAGAAAAAGCAGAAGTGGCAAAACTAATTGCTATCAAAATAGATTTCTAGGTAAAATTCTTCAACCATGTCATACAGACAGACATTTTATAATAATAAAAATGTTAATCCATAAAAAACAAGTCATAAACTTTTAAATAATCCAATTAATATAGTATAAAAATAAACGAAGCAAAAATTGTTAAGAACATAAGGCAAACTCTATTAGAAGATACTAAAAATGGAAAAATATATCTCAGAAAATTATAAAGAAACCCTAAAGTAAAGCTATTGAATTGAACATCATTAAATAACCATTAATTTAATAAGATATTTGAATTTAAAACAGAGATCACATATTCTTTCAAATGCCTATGAGGTTTTTACAAAACTGATTATGTATTAGGCCACAAAGAAAATTTCAAATTCCAAAGAGGCTATACAGGCAGTCCCTGGGTTATGAAGAAGATCTGTTCCTAAATCTGTCTTTAAATCGAGTTTGTAGGTGTAACTTGGAACAGGTACATAAACGGTTCTTATTTAGTGCCAGTTAATCAAATGTTTGCCTTAGTATATTATTTCACCTTTCTATGAATATAAAACACTTCCAAACCAAGCAATGTTTTCATGAGTGCTACAAAATAGTACGTGTTCATTATTACGAAACCATTGTATTTAACGCAATTTTTTGATACAATAGGTTTTATGGCAGCCCATTCTTTTTTTTTTAATTAATTTTTATTATGCTTTAAGTGAAAGTTCACAAATCAGCTCAGTCTCTCATACAAAAATTTACGTACACCTTGCTATATACATTCCTAATTGCTCTCCCTCTAATGAGATAGCACAGTTAGTTCTTCCCTCCACTCTCTCTCCTCGTGTCCATTAGGGTGGCCTCTGGCCCTCTCTGCCCTCTCATCTCCCTACAGACAGGAGATGCTAACATAGTCTAATGTGTCTACTTGATCCAAGAAGCTTGTTCTTCATTTTCCATGCCATATTCCAGTCCAATTTCTGTCTGAAGAGTTGGCTTTGGGAATGATTCTTGTCTTGGGGTAACAGAAGGTCTAGGGACCATGGCCTCAGGGGTCCTTCTAGTCCCAGTCTGACCATTAAGTCTGGTCTTTTTACGAGATTTTGGGGTCTGCATCCCACTGGTCTCTTGCTCCCTCAGGGGTTCTCTGTTGTGTTCGCTGTCAGGGCAGTCATCAGTTGTGGCTGGGCACCATCTAGTTCTTCTGGTCTTAGGCTGATGTAGTATCTGGTTTATGTGGTCCTTACTGTCTCTTAGGCTCATAATTACCTTGTGTCTTTGGTGTTCTTCATTATTCCTTGCTCCAGGAAGGTTGAGACCAACCGAAGCATCTTAGATGGCCGCTTGCTACTGTTTAAGACCCCAGATGCCACTCTCCAAAGTGGGATGCAGAATGATTTCTTAATAGATTTTATTATGCCAATTGACTTACATGTCCCCTGAAACCATGGTCCTCAAATTCCCGCCCCCTGCAACGCTAGCCTTTGAAGCATCTTTATTCAGGAAATGTCTTTGCTTTTGGTTTAGTCCAGCTGTGTTGACCTCTCCTGTATTATGTATTGTCTTTCCCTTCACCTAAAGTAAAACTTATCTACTATCTAATTGGAAACCCTGGTGGCATAGTGGTTAAGTACTACGGCTGCTAACCAAAGGGTCAGCAGTTCAAATCCACCAGGCGCTCCTTGGAAACTCTATGGAGCAGTTCTACTCTGTCCTATAGGGTCGCTATGAGTGGGAATTGACTCAATGGCACCGGGTTTGGTTTTTGGGGTACTATCTAATTAGTGAATACCCCTCTCCCTCCCTACCTCCTCCTTCTTGTAACCATCAAAGAGTATTTTCTTCTCTGTTTAAACTATTTCTCCAGTTCTTATAATAGGTCTTATACAGTATTTGTCCTTTTGCAACTGACTAATTTCACTCAGCAGAACATCTTCCAGATTTCTCCATGTTATGAAACGTTTCATGGATTCATCATTGTTCTTTAGCAATGTGTAGTATTCCATTGTGTGAATATACCATAATTTATTTATCCATTCATCCATTGATGGGCACTTTGGTTGTATCCAACTTCTTGCTATTGTAAACAGTGCTGCAATGAACACGGGTGTGCACATATCTTTTCGTGTAAAGGCTCTTATCTCTCTAGGATATATTCCAAGGAGTGGGACTGCTAGATCGTATGGTAGTCCTATTTCTAGTTTTTTAAGGAAGCGCCAAATCAATTTCCGAAGTGTTTGTACCATTTTATATTCCCACCAGCAATGTATAAGTGTTCCAGATTCCCCACAACCTCTCCAATGTTTACTATTATGTGTTTTTTGGATTAATGCCAGCCTTGCTGGAGTGAGATGGAATCTCATTGCAGTTTTGATTTGCATTTCTCTAATGGCTAATGATCATGAGCATTTCCTCATGTATCTGTTACCAGCCTTAATGTCTTCTTTAGTGAAGTGCCTGTTAATATCTTTTGCCCATTTTTTAATTGGGTGATTTGTCTTTTTGTAGTTGAGTTTTAGTAGAATCATGGAGATTTTAGAGATCAGGTGCTGATCGGAAATGTCATAGCTAAAAACTTTTCCCCAGTCTGTAGGTAGTCTTTTTTACACTTTTGGTGAAATCTTTGGATTAGCACAGGTGTTTGATTTTTAGGAGCTCCCAGTTATCTGATTTCTCTTCTGCATTTTTTTTATTAACTTTTCTTAAGCTTCAAGTGAACGTTTACAAATCCAATCAGTCTGTCACATATAAGTTTACATACATCTCACTCCCTACTCCCACTTGCTCTCCCCCTATTGAGTCAGCCCTTTCAGTCTCTCCTTTCGTGACAATTTTGCCAGCTTCTCTCTCTCTCTATCCTCCCATCCCCACTCCAGACAAGAGTTGCCAACACAATCTCAAGTGTCCACCTGATATAATTAGCTCACTCTTCATCAGCGTCTCTCTCCCACCCGCTGACCAGTCCCTTTCATGCCTGATGAGTTGTCTTTGGGGATGGTTCCTGTCCTGTGCCAACAGAAGGTCTGGGGACCAAGGCCGCCGGGATTCCTCTAGTCTCAGTCAGACCATTAAGTTTGGTCTTTTTATGAGAATTTGGGGTCTGCATCTCACTGATCTCCTGCTCCCTCAGGGGTCCTCTGTTGTGCTCCCTGTCAGGGCAGTCACCGATTGTGGCCGGGCACCAACTAGTTCTTCTGGTCTCAGGATGATGTAGGTCTCCGGTTCATGTGGCCCTTTCTGTCTCTTGGGCTCTTAGTTGTCGTGTGGCCTTGGTGTTCTTCATTTTCCTTTGCTCCAGGTGGGTTGAGACCAATTGGTGCATCTTAGATGGCCGCTTGTTAGCATTTAAGACCCCAGACGCCACATTTCAAAGTGGGATGCAGAATGATTTCATAATAGAATTATTTTGCCAATTGACTTAGAAGTCCCCTCAAACCATGTTCCCCAGACCCCCGCCCTTGCTCCGCTGACCTTTGAAGCCTTCATTTTATCCCGGAAACTTTTTTGCTTTTGGTCCAGTCCAATTGAGCTGACCTTCCATGTATTGAGTGTTGTCTTTCCCTTCACCTAAAGCATTTCTTATCTACTGATTAATCAATAAAAAACCCTCTCCCACCCTCCCTCCCTCCCCCCTCGTAACCACAAAAGTATGTGTTCTTCTCAGGTTTACTATTACTCAAGATCTTATAATAGTGGTCTTATACAATATTTGTCCTTTTGTCTCTGACTAATTTCGCTCAGCATAATGCCTTCCAGGTTCCTCCATGTTATGAAATGTTTCACAGATTCGTCACTGTTCTTTATCGATGCATAGTATTCCATTGTGTGAATATACCACAATTTATTTACCCATTCATCCGTTGATGGACACCTTGGTTGCTTCCAACTTTTTGCTATTGTAAACAGAGCTGCAATAAACATGGGTGTGCATTATCTGTTTGTATGAAGGCTCTTGTATCTCTAGGGTATATTCCCAGGAGTGGGATTTCTGGGTTGTATGGTAGTTCTATTTCTAACTGTTTAAGATAACGCCAGATAGATTTCCAAAGTGGTTGTACCATTTTACATTCCCACCAGCAGTATATAAGAGTTCCAATCTCTCCGCAGCCTCTCCAGCATTTATCATTTTGTGTTTTTTGGATTAATGCCAGCCTTGCTGGTGTGAGATGGAATCTCATCGTAGTTTTAATTTGCATTTCTCTAATGGCGAATGATTGTGAGCATTTTCTCATGTATCTGTTGGCTGCCTGAATGTCTTCTTTAGTGAAATGTGTGTTCATATCCTTTGCCCACTTTTTGATTGGGTTGTTTGTCTTTTTGTGGTTGAGTTTTGACAGAATCATGTAGATTTTAGAGATCAGGCGCTGGTCGGAGACGTCATAGCTGAAAATTCTTTCCCAGTCTGTAGGTGGTCTTTTTACTCTTTTGGTGAAGTCTTTAGATGAGCATAGGTGTTTGATTTTTAGGAGCTCCCAGTTATCGGGCTTCTCTTCATCATTTTTGGTAATGTTTTGTATTCTGTTTATGCCCTGTATTAGGGCTCCTAGGGTTGTCCCTATTTTTTCTTCCATGATCTTTATCGTTTTAGTCTTTATGTTTAGGTCTTTGATCCACTTGGAGTTAGTTTTTGTGCATGGTGTAAGGTATGGGTCCTGTTTCATTTTTTTGCAAATGAATATCCAGTTATGCCAGCACCATTTGTTAAAAAGGCTTTCTTTTCCCCAATTAATTGACATTGGTCCTTTGTCAAATATCAGCTGTTCATACGTGGATCGATCTATGTCTGGGTTCTCAATTCTGTTCCATTGGTCTATGTGCCTGTTGTTGTACCAGTACCAGGCTGTTTTGACTACTGTGGCTATATAATAGGTTCTGAAATCAGGTAAAGTGAGGCCTCCCACTTTCTTCTTCTTTTTCAGTATTGCTTTGCTTATCTGGGGCTTCTTTCCCTTCCATATGAAATTGGTGATTTGTTTCTCTATCCCCTTAAAATATGACATTGGAATTTGGATCGGAAGTACGTTAAATGTATAAATGGCTTTTGGTAGAATAGACATTTTTACTATGTTAAGTCTTCCTATCCATGAGCAAGGTATGTTTTTCCACTTAAGTATATCCTTTTGAATTTCTTGTAGTAGAGCTTTGTAGTTTTCTTTGTATAGGTCTTTTACATCCTTGGTAAGATTTATTCCTGAGTATTTTATCTTCGTGGGGGCTACTGTGAATGGTATTGATTTGGTTATTTCCTCTTCGGTGTTCTTTTTGTTGATGTAGAGGAATCCAAGTGATTTTTGTATGTTTATTTTATAACCTGAGACTCTTCCAAACTCTTCTATTAGTTTCAGTAGTTTTCTGGAGGATTCCTTAGGGTTTTCTGTGTATATAATCATGTCATCTGCAAATAGTGATAACTTTACTTCTTCCTTGCCAATCCGGATACCTTTTATTTCTTTGTCTAGCCTAATTGCCCTGGCTAGGACTTCTAGCACGATGTTGAATAAGAGCGGTGATAAAGGGCATCCTTGTCTGGTTCCCGTTCTCAAGGGAAATGCTTTCAGGTTCTCTCCATTTAGAGTGATATTGGCTGTTGGCTTTGCATAGATGCCCTTTATTATGTTGAGGAATTTTCCTTCAATTCCTATTTTGGTAAGAGTTTTTATCATAAATGGGTGTTGGACTTTGTCAAATGCCTTTCTGCATCAATTGATAAGATCATGTGGTTTTTGTCTTTTGTTTTATTTATGTGATGGATTACATTAATGGTTTTTCTGATATTAAACCAGCCTTGCATACCTGGTATAAATCCCACTTGATCATGGTGAATTATTTTTTTCATGTGTTGTTGGATTCTATTGGCTAGAATTTTGTTGAGGATTTTTGCATCTATGTTCATGAGGGATATAGGTCTATAATTTTCTTTTTTTGTAATGTCTTTACCTGGTTTTGGTATCAGGGAGATGGTAGCTTCATAGAATGAGCTGGGTAGTATTCCGTCATTTTCTATGCTTTGGAATACCTTCAGAAGTAGTGGTGTTAACTCTTCTCTGAAAGTTTGGTAGAACTCTGCAGTGAAGCCGTCTGGGCCAGGGCTTTTTTTCGTTGGGAGTTTTTTGATTACCATTTCAATCTCTTTTTTTGTTATGGGTCTATTTAGTTGTTCTACTTCTGAATGTGTTAGTTTAGGTAGGTAGTGTTTTTCCAGGAATCCATCCATTTCTTCTAGGTTTTCAAATTTGTTAGAGTACAATTTTTCATAATAATCTGAAATAAATCATAATATTATTTCTAAATAATCTTTAATTTCATTTGGTTCTGTTGTGATGTGGTTCTTCTCGTTTCTTATTCGGGTTATTTGTTTCCTTTCCTGTATTTCTTTAGTCAGTCTAGCCAATGGTTTATCAATTTTGTTAATTTTTTCAAAGAACCAGCTTTTGGCTTTGTTAATTCTTTCAATTGTTTTTCTGTTCTCTAATTCATTTAGTTCAGCTCTAATTTTTATTATTTGTTTTCTTCTGGTGCCTGATGGATTCTTTTGTTGCTCACTTTCTATTTGTTCAAGTTGTAGGGACAGTTCTCTGATTTTGGCTCTTTCTTCTTTTTGTATGTGTGCATTTATCGATATAAATTGGCCTCTGAGCACTGCTTTTGCTGTGTCTCAGAGGTTTTGATAGGAAGTATTTTCATTCTCGTTGCTTTCTAAGAATTTCCTTATTCCCTCCTTGATGTCTTCTTTAACCCAGTCTTTTTTCAGGAGGGTATTGTTCATTTTCCAAGTATTTGATTTCTTTTCCCTCGTTTTTCTGTTATTGATCTCTAGTTTTATTGCCTTGTGGTCTGAGAAGATGCTTTGTAATATTTCGATGTTTTGGACTCTGCAAAGGTTTGTTTTATGACCTAATATGTGGTCTATTCTAGAGAATGTTCCATGTGCACTAGAAAAAAAAGTATATTTTGCAGTAGTTGGGTGGAGAGTTCTGTATAAGTCAATGAGGTCAAGTTGGTTGATTGTTGTAATTAGATCTTCCGTGTCTCTATTGAGCTTCTTACTGGATGTCCTGTCCTTCTCTGAAAGTGGTGTGTTGAAGTCTCCTACTATAATTGTGGAGGTATCTATCTCACTTTTCAATTCTGTTAAAATTTGATTTATGTATCTTGCAGCCCTGTCATTGGGTGCGTAAATATTTAATATGGTTATGTCTTCCTGATCAATTGTCTCTTTTATCATTATATAGTGTCCTTCTTTATCCTTTGTGGTGGATTTAAGTCTAAAGTCTATTTTGTCAGAAGTTAATATTGCTACTCCTCTTCTTTTCTGCTTATTGTTTCCTTGATATATTTTTTTCCATCCTTTGAGTTTTAGTTTGTTTGTGTCTCTAAGTCTAAGGTGTGTCTCTTGTAGGCAGCATATAGATGGATCGTCTTTCTTTATCCAGTCTGTGACTCTCTGTCTCTTTATTGGTGCATTTAGTCCATTTACATTCAGCGTAATTATAGATAAATAAGTTTTTAGTGCTGTCATTTTGATGCCTTTTTATGTGTGTTGTTGACAATTTCATTTTTCCACATACTTTTTTGTGCTGAGGCGTTTTTCTTAGTAAATTGTGAGATCCTCATTTTCATAGTGCTTGACTTTATGTTAGTTGAGTCGTTACGTTTTTCTTGGCTTTTATCTTGAGTTATAGAGTTGTTATACCTTTTTGTGGTTACCTTATTATTTACCCCTATTTTTCTACGTAAAAACCTAACTTGTATTGTTCTATATCGCCTTGTATCACTCTCCATATGGCAGTTTAATGCCTCCTGTATTTAGTCCCTCTTTTTGATTATTGTGATCTTTTACCTATTGACTTCCATGATTCCCTGTTATGTGTATTTTTTTTTTAATTAATCTTAATTTGTTTGTGTTTGTGATTTCCGGATTTGAGTTGATATCAGGATGTTCTGTTTTGTGACCTTGTGTTGTGCTGATATCTGATATTATTGGTTCTCTGACCAAACAATATCCTTTAGTATTTCTTATAGCTTTGGTTTGGTTTTTGCAAATTCTCTAAACTTGTGTTTATCTGTAAATACCTTAATTTCGCCTTCATATTTCAGAGAGAGTTTTGCTGGATATATGATCCTTGGCTGGCAGTTTTTCTCCTTCAGTGTTCTGTATATGTCGTCCCATTCCCTTCTTGCCTGCATGGTTTCTGCTGAGTAGTCTGAACTGATTCTTATTGATTCTCCCTTGAAGGAAACATTTCTTTTCTCCCTGGCTGCTTTTAAAATTTTCTGTTTATCTTTGGTTTTGGCGAGTTTGATGATAATATGTCTTGGTGTTTTTCTGTTTGGATCAATCTTAAATGGGGTTCGATGAGCATCTTGGATAGATATCCTTTCGTCTTTCATGATATCAGGGAAGTTTTGTGTCAGGAGTTCTTCAACTATTTTCTCTGTGTTTTCTGTCCCCCCTCCCTGTTCTGGGACTCTAATCACCTGCAGGTTATCCTTCTTGATAGAGTCCCACATGATTCTTAGGGTTTCTTCATTTTTTTAAATTCTTTTATCTGATTTTTTTCCAGCTATGTTGGTGTTGATTCCCTGGTCCTCCAGATGTCCCAGTCTGCATTCTAATTGCTTGAGTCTGCTCCTCTGACTTCCTATTGCGTTGTCTAATTCTGTAATTTTATTGTTAATCTTTTGGATTTCTACATGCTGTTTCTCTATGGATTCTTGCAACTTATTAATTTTTCCACTATGTTCTTGAATAATCTTTTTGAGTTCTTCAACAGTTTTATCAGCGTGTTCCTTGGCTTTTTCTGCAGTTTGCCTTATTTCATTTGTGATGTCTTGAAGCATTCTGTAAATTAGTCTTTTATGTTCTGTATCTGATAATTCCAGAATTGTATCTTCATTTGGGAAAGATTTTGATTCTTTTGTTTGGGGGCTTGGAGAAGCTGTCATGGTCTGCTTCTTTAAGTGGTTTGATATGGATTGTTGTCTCCGAGCCATCACTGGGAAACTAGTTTTTCCAGAAAATCCGCTAAAAAAAAAAATGCAGTCAGATCCCTATCAGAGTTCTTCCTCAGGCTCAGGCTATTCGGATGTTAATGAAGCCGCCTGGGGAGGGTGGGGGAGGGAACAGAGAGATAGGAGAGTAGCACCTCAGAATATAGCCAGAGTTGCTTGTCTTGCTTGGAATGACTATTATATCTGAGATTCCTGCGGGGCGCGTCGCCTATGTGTGCTGGCTGTGTGGAGATTGCCCCCGGGGGGCCTGGCCCGCTGGAGTCAAGGTCAGATCCTCCGCTTGCAGCCCGATGCCCTGCGTCAAGGCTCCCCTGCTGGGACGGTGCACTCTCGACTCCAAAATCAGTCGCTGCCTCCCGGGGACTTCTCATCCCTCCAGCCGCGTTGCCGTGCCACCTCCGCGAACCAGTGGGGCCGCCTCCCGGGGTTAGTTCAGGTGGGTGGAGCAGCTCCCCGTGCTTGTGCTGTGACCGAGTGTCCCGGCTGGGACGCTGTTCTCCCCGCTCCAATACCAGTCGCTGCCTCCCGGGGACTTCTCCTACCGGCTGCGTCCCACGCCGCCCGCGTGACCCAACTGGTCCCCCTCCTGGGGTTAGTTCAGGGGGGTGGAACAGCTCTCTGTGCTTGTGCCGTACCTGACTGGTACGCTGGCTCCAGGCTCTGAAAACAATCGCTGCTTCCCCGTATTAGTTCGTTCTCCGTCTCTAAATCTGTGTTTGTTGTTCAGGGTTCGTAGATTGTTATGTATGTGATCGATTCACTTGTTTTTCTGTGTCTTTGTTGTAAGAGGTATCCGAGGTAGCGTCTGCCTAGTCCGCCATCTTGGCTCCGCCTCCCTCTTCTGCATTTTTAGTAATGTTTTGTATACTGTTTATGCCATGTGTTAGAGCTTCTAACATTGTCCCTACTTTTTCTTCCATGATCTTTATCATTTTAGATTTTATGTTTAAGTCTTTGATATGTTTTGAGTTTGTTTTCATGCATGGTGTGAGGTATGGGTCTTCTTTTTTTTTTTTTTGCAGATGTATATCCAGTTATGCCAGCACCCTTTGTTAAAAAGACTGTCTTTTCCCCAGTTAACTGACTTTGGGCTTTTGTCAAATATCAGCTGCTCAAATGTGGATGGATTTATGTCTGGATTCTCAATTCTGTTCCATTGGTCTATGTAGTATCTGTTGTTGTACCAGTACCAGGCTGTTTTGACTACTGTGGTGGCATAATAGGTTCTAAAATCAGGTAGAGTGAGGCCTCCCACTTTGTTTTTCTTTCTCAGTAATGCTTTACTTATCTGGGCTCTCTTGCCCTTCCGTATGAAGTTGGTGATTTGTTTCTCCATCTCATTAAAAAATGTTGTTGGAATTTGGACCAGAATTGCATTTTATCTATAGATGGCTTTTGGTAGAATAGACATTTTTACTATGTTAAGTCTTCCTATCAATGAGCAAGGTATGTTTTTCCACTAACGTAGGTCTCTTTCGGTTTCTTGCAGTAGTGTCTTGTAGTTTTCTTTGTATAGGTCTTTCATGTCTCTGGTAAGATTTATTCTAAGTATTTGATCTTCTTGGGGGCTACTGTAAATGGTATTGATTTGGTGATTTCCTCTTCGATGTTCTTTTTGTTGGTGTAGAGGAATCCAACTGATTTTTGTATGTTTATCTTATATCCTGATACTCTGTTCAACTCTTCTATTAGTTTCAGTAGTTTTCTGGAGGATTCCTTAGGGTTTTCTGTGTATAAGATCATGTCATCTGCAAATAGAGATACTTCTTCGCCAATCTGGATGCCCTTTATTACTTTATCTAGCCTAATTGCTCTGGCTAGGACCTCCAACACAATGTTGAATAAGGGTGGTGATAAGGGGCATCCGGTTTTCAAGGGGAATGCTTTCAGAATCTCTCCATTTACGATGATGCTGGCTGTTGGCTTTGTATAAATTCCCTTTATTATGTTGAGGAATTTTCCTTCTATTCCTATTTTGCTGAAAGTTTTTATCATGAGTGGGTGTTGCACTTTGTCAAATGCCTTCTTTGCATCAATTGATAAAATCATGTGGTTCTTGTCTTTTGTTTTATTCATATGGTGGATTACATTAATTGTTTTCCTAATGTTGAACCAACCCCGCATACCTGGTATGAATCCCACTTGGTCATGGTGAATTATTTTTTTGATATGTTGTTGGATTCTATTGACTAGAATTTTGTTGAGGATTTTTACATCTAAGTTCATGAGGGATATAGGTCTGTAATTTTCTTTTTTTTGTGGTATCTTTAGCTGGTTTTGGTATCAGGGATATGCTGGCTTCATAGAATGAGTTTGGGAGTATTCTGTCCTTTTCTAAGCTCTGAAATACCTTTAGTAGCAGTGGTGTTACCTCTTCTCTGAAAGTCTGATAGAACTCTGCAGTGAAGCTGTCAGGGCCAGGGCTTTTTTTTTTTTTTTTTGGAGCTTTTTGATTACCTTTTCAATCTCTTTTTTTTTGATGGATCTATTTAGTTGTTCTACCTCTGTTTGTGTTACTTTAGGTAGGTATTATGTTTCTAGGAATTCATCCATTTCTCTTGGTTTTCAAATTTGTTAGAGTACAATTTTTTGCAGTAATCTGATAGGAGTCTTTTAATTTCAGTAGGGTCTGTTGTGATATCGCCCATCTCATTTCCTATTCAGCAGTCCATTCTTAAATATGAGTTGTCCATCAGTTGGACATTCGTAACCCGGGTACTTTCTATATTCCTGGACTACGATACCATAAAACCAAAATGTAGCAATCAAAATATAAAAGTCACACATACACATCCCTAACCACTTAGCAGTTAAACACATCTTAAATAAATAATTGGGTTCAGTGATTATAGTAAAAACAGATTTTAGGAAACTATCAAACAACGGCCTTAGTACTCAGAAATAAAATCAGTGCTGATTCTTAAACTCGTAAACAAGCAGATAAACCTCAAGGATATCTGATCAAGAAAAGGGAAAATAAGTACACAACATTAGAAATGGGAAAGAGGCTATAACCACAAACAGTAAAGAAATTAAAAAAATAGATTACTCTGCATATCTTTATGTCAACTAAATTTGAAAATCTAGGTGAAATGATTTTTTAAAAAAATTGAAAAAAATTTTTATTGTGCTTTAGGTAAGATTACAGAGCAGATTAGTTTCTCATTTGAAAGTTTATACACAAATTGTTTTGTGACATTGGTTGCATTCTCCCCCTTTCCCTTTGAACCTTGGGTTCCCCATGGCCATTCATCCAGTTTTCCTGTCCCTTCCTGCCTTCTTTGCTTTGGGGAAGGTGTTGCCTATCTGGTCTCTATACTTGATTGAACTAAGAAGCATGTTCCTTGTATTGTTTATTTTACAGGTCTGTCTAATCTTTGGATAAAAGGTGGACTCCTGGAGTTAGAAGGGTGTCTGGGGTCCATAGTCTTGGGGGTTCCTCCAGTGTCGGTAAAGTTGTGAATTTGAATTTTCTCCTACGTTTTTCTCTTTCTCTGTCTGGGACCCTCCATTGTAATCCCTCTCAGAGCCATCAGTGGTGGTAGCCAGGCACGATCTAGTTCTTCTGGGCTCAGGCTGGTGGAGACTTAGTTCATGTGGTCCATTAGTCTTTTGGACTAATATCTTCTTCATTCTGCTATGCTCCCTATGGGATGGGGGTAATAAATATATTTTGATGGCTGTTCATGAGCTTTTAAGACCCCAGATGCTACTCATTAAAGTAGGATGTGGAACATTTTCTTTATGAACTATGTTATGCTAAATGACGTAGCTGTTCCCCGCAACCATGGTCCCTGGCCCTCAGCCTCAGTAATTTGGTCCCTCGAGGTGTTTGAATGTGTCTAGGAAGCTTTAATGACTTTGCCTTGGCCAAGTTGTGCTTGGCTAAAGTTAACCAAAGTTAACACCTCCTGTCTGTTATCTACTTGGAGCCCTGGTGACACAGTGGTTAAGAGCTTAGCTGCTAACTGAAAGGCTGGTAGTTTGAATCCACCAGCTGCTCCTTGGAAACCTTATGCGGAAGTGCTACTCTGTCTTATAGGGTCACTATGAGCTGGAATCGACTCCACGGCAACAGGTTTTTTTTTTTTTTTTGGTTTACTATCTATTTTTATCTATTTAGCAATTTCCCCTCCCCTCTCCCATCTCATAACCATCAAAGATTGTTTTTTTCTGTCTGTAAACTTTTTCTTGGGTTCTTATAATAGTGGCCTCATTAAATATTTGTCCTTTTGTGATTGACTTATTTCACTTGGCCTAATGCCCTACAGATTCATCCATGTGTAAGATGTTTCACATACTCATCATTGTTCTTTATCCTTCCGTAGTAGTCCATTTTGTATATGTATCATAGTTTGTTTATCCATTCATCTGCTGATTGGCATTTAGGTTGTTTCCATCTTTCTGGTAGTGTGAATAATGCTGCAGTGAACATGAGTGTGCATGTCTATTCGTGTGACAGCTCTTATTTCTCTAGGATATATTCCCAGGAGTGGGATTACTGGATTGTATGGTATTTCTATTGCTAGCTTTTTAAAAGAGGTGCCATATCGTTTTTCATAGTGGTTGTACCATTCTACATTCCCGCCAGGACTGCATGAGTTCCAATCTCTCTGCAACCTCTTCAACATTTGTTATTTTCTGGGTTTTTTTTTTCATTAGTACCAGTAATGTCAGGGTGAGATGGGATCTCACTGGAGGCTTTATTTGCATTTCTCTAATGGCTAATGATTGTAAGCATTTCCTCGTGTCTGTTAGCTACCTGAATGTCTTCTTTGGTTAGGGTTAAAGTGTCTGTTCATATCCTTTGCTCATTTTTAAACTGGATTACTTGTCTTTTTATTGTTGAGGTGTTGAAGTATTTGACAGATTTTAGAGATTAGACCCTTGTCAGATATGTCATAGCTAAAAATGCTTCCCCAGTCTGCAGGTTCTTTTAACTCTTTTGATAGTCTTTTGATGAGCATAAGTGTCTAATTTTTAGGCGCTCCCTGTTGTCTAGTTTGTCTTCTGGTGTTTGTGCATTGTTAATTATGGTTAGTATTGTATTTTTGCCATGTACTAGGCCTCTAGCATTGTCTCTAATTTTTCTTACATGATCTTTATCATTTTAGGTTTTATATTTAGGTCTTTGAATTTTGAGTTAGTTTTTGTGTATGCTGTGAAGTATGGGTCCTCTTTCTTTTTTTATAGATGGACATCCAAGTTTGCCAGCACCATTTGTTAAAAAGACTGTCTTTCCCCCATTTAATGAACTTTGGTCCTTTGTCAAAGATCAGCTGACCATAGGTGGATGGTTTTACATCTGGTTTCTCAATTCTGTTCCACCTGTCTATGTGTATGTCATTGTGCCAGTTATCAGGCTGTTTTGACTACCGTGGCTGTATAGTAGGTTCTGAGGTCAGGCAGTGTGACGGCTCCTACTTAGTTCTCTTTCTTCAATAATGTTTTGCTTATCCAGGGCCTCTTTCCTTTCCATATAAAGTTAATGATTAGTTTTTATATCTCATTAAAAAGAATGCTGCTGGGCACAACTTGTACAAGGCAAGGTCATGGAAGCTCCATAGACACACCCAAACTCCCTGAGGGACAGAATTGCTGGGCTGAGGGCTGTGGGGACCATGGTCTCAAAGGAACATCTGGTTCAATTGGCATAATATAATTTATAAAGAAAACATTCTACATTCTAGTTTGGTAAGTAGCATATGGGGTCTTAAAAGCCTGTGAGCGGCCATCTAGTATACTCCACTGGCCTCACCCCTTTGGGAGCAAGGAAGAGCCCAGAAAACTAAAGATACAAGGGAAAGATTAGTCCAAAGGGCTAATGGACCACATCTACCATGGTCTCCACCAGACTGAGCCCAGTACAACTAGATGGTGCCTGGCTACCACCACTAACTGCTCCGACAGGGATCACAATAGAGGGTCCTGGACAGAGCTGGAGAAAAATGTAGAACAAAATTCTAACTCAAAAGGAAAGACCAGACTTGCTGGTCTGACAGAGACTGGAGGAACCCTGAGAGTATGGCCCCTGGACACCCTTTCAGCTCAGTAATGAAGTCACTCCTGAGGCTTCCCCCTCAGCCAAAGATTGGACAGGATCATAAAACAAAACAAGACTAAAGGGACACACCAGCCCTGAGGCAAGGACTAGAAGGCAGGCAGGGACAGAAAAGCTGCTAATAGGGAACACAAGGTTGAGAAGGGAGAGTGCTGACATGTCATGGGGTTGTTAACCAATGTCATAAAACAATATGTGTACTAACTGTTTAATGAGAAACTAGTTTGTTCTGTAAACCTTCATCTAAAGTACAATAAAAGAAAAAAAAAAAGAATATTGTTGGTATTTGGATTCGCTTTGCATTGTATCTGTAGATCACTCTGGATAGAACTGACATTTTCACAATGTTGAGTCTTCCTATCCATAAGCATGGTATGTTTTTCCATTTATGTAGGTCTCTTGCAATAGTGTTTTGTAGTTTTCTTTGAATAGGTCTTTTATGTCCTTGGTTAGATTCATTCCTAAGTATTTTATCTTTTTAGGGGCTATTATAAATGGTATTTGTTTTCCTGATCTCCTTTCTGAAGTCCTCTTTGTTGGTATATAGGAATCCAACTGATTTTTCTATGTTGATCTTCTATCCTGCTACTTTACTGAAATCTTTCTATTAGTTCCAGTAGTTTTCTTGTGGAATCTTTGGGGTTCTCTATATATAGCATCATATCATCTGCAAATAGGGATTTTTTTTATGTCTTCCTTTCCAATTTGGATGCCCTTTATTTCTTTTTCTTGTCTTATTGCTCTAGCTAGGACTTTCAGTATGATATTAAATAGGAGTGCTGATAAAGGGCATCCTTGTCTTGTCCTCATTCTCAGGGGGAATATTTTCAGCCACTCTTTGCTGAAAATGATGTTGGCTTTTGGTTTGGTATAGATTCCCTTTATTATGTTGAGGAATATCCCTTCTATTCCTATTTTAATGAGCATTTTTACCAGGAATGGATGTTGAACTTTACCAAATGCCTTTTCTGCATGGATTGAGACGATCATGTGATTCTTTTCTTTTGTTCTATTTATATGGATTTTGGAATTAATGATTTTTGAAGAAAAAACAAAGCACTTAATTTGACTCAGGAAGTGGTAGAAAAGCCTCACTGTACCATTAACCAGAGTCCTGGCGGCACAGTGGTTAAGAGCTCGGCTGCTAACCAAAAGGTTGGCAGTTTGAATCCACTAGCCACTCTTAGAAAACCTATGGGGCAGATCTACTGTGTCCTGTAGAGTCACTATGAGTAGGAATCGACTTGATGGCAGTGGGTTTATACCAATAACCATGGAAAGAACTGAAGGGACAATGAAGATTTAGGGCAGTCCAAAAGATAAAGACTCAAATAGTTTTATCAACAAGTTCTAATAAATTTTTAGGGCATTTTTAATTTGTGTGTTATTTAATGTTTTTCAGAACATTAAAAAGATGGTAAGCTTCCCAATACATTTTCTATGCAAACAAACCCTAATAGCAAAACAAAATTAGGATAATATGAGAAAATAATTATTGAGCAATTTAAAACAGATGCAAAATTCCTAAATAAAATCATAACTTAACAACTGTAAATATTACTGACCATGATTATTAGGTTTTTACTTTGGGAATTATTCATTCCACATAATGAAATGTATTAAAATTCACAAAGGATGAAACTATATCATCATTTCAATAAATATTGTAAAAATTAATAAATTAGAATAATAAAATATATTCCAGAAACCAATAGCAAATATCAATTGTACTTAATGTTGAAATGCTAGAAGCATTCCCATTAAAGTCAAGAATAAGGGAAGGATGCATGCAAACACTATTACTATTGCCTGGAGATACCAAACAATTTAATGACATGAAAAAAAGCTATAAGCATAACTTAGGAAGAAACATTATTAGTTTGGAAATTATATAACTATGTACAGAGAAAATCGAGAATCAAATGAAAACCAACTAGAACCAATAGGAGAAAGAATTACTCTCATGAATGCATCAACAAATATATCTAGGAATGTCTAAAAAGTAATGTGCAAAACCTAGAGAAATTTAAAATATGAACTTATACTTAAGGACACAAAAGACTTAAATAAAAATGTATTGGCATACCACATTCCAAAATGTCAATCCTCCTGAAATTTATAAATTAATTAAATGCAATCCAAATGTAAATTCCAATAAAATGAACCCTCCCCCACTTTTTTGGGGACAGGGGAACAAGACTTGTCAAGCCAATTCCAAAGCAAACAGGCAAGCTCTTTTTGAAAATAAACATACCATTAAGTTTCTGGTACACAACTAGACATAATAGAACGAAGCAGCAAACGGAGTTAAGAAACAGACCCCGATGTGTGTGTTAGGTATATGTTATAGCAACACTATGGGAACAACTCCAATGTCACAGATAGGGCAAGGACAATGGTTAAACAAATGGACCTAAAAAGTGGAATGTTCTTTTTTTTTTTTTCCAAGATTGTTTTGACTATCCTGGATCCTTTGCATTTCCATATAAATTTTAGTTTGTCATTTTCTGCAAAAAAGTCAGCTAGGATTTTAATAGGAATTGCATCGAATCGGTAAATCAATTTGGAAAGTGCAGTATTGCCATTCTAACAATATTAAGTCTTCTAAACTGTGAACATGAACTATTTATTTAGATCTTTTTCAATTTCTTTCAGCAATATTTTATAGTTTTCAGTGTACAAGTATTGTACTTCATTTGCTAAATCTGTTGCTAGGTATTTTTTTATGCCATTACAAATGGAATCACTTTCTTAATTTCATTTTCAGATTATTCATTCTACTGTGTAGAAATACAATTGATTTTTGTATCTTGATCTTGTATCTTTGTACATTTTTTTACTTCTAATATATTTTCCTTAGACATGTTTTACTCTTGTCTTAAAATCAGAAGAGAAAGAGGACTGTGCAAAATAGGTCAAATAAGTTTACGTTAAACGATTTTCAAAGAGGCATGTTTAAAGGAAGGGAATAGGCTTAATTGATTAAACTGATGTATAGACCTATTAAAATGCACTGTATTGAACACATACCTAAAAACTATAAAAAAAAGATTTCCAAGCTTTAGGAATTTGGCAGAATCAAAGCTGTTGTTTTTATTAATCTAGAAAATCCTTCCTTTGTGATAGTGAATGAAAAAAATTAAGATTCAGTGTGATTATAGACTTTCCCACTGCTGCATGTAGTTGGTAGCAAACCCAGGACTAAAACTGGGGCTTCTGATTCCCAATCCAGTGTTCTTTGCACTCTACTACACACTCAGTGAAGTAGGAATCAATAAAATGAGACGTCTGCGGATACACACAGAAGAATTTTTTAGTTAGATTTATATCATACCAATCTCAGCATGTTTCAACAACTAAAAAAAACATACTTGAAAATAAATGCTTTCAGGATGTGCTTGATGAAGAAGTTTACTGTATGTCTGCTGTATTCAGGCTTGCAACAGATTATTAGAATGTTAAAGGTAAGCTTACCAATGGGGACAAATGGTGCATCTTTAGCTTTTCGGATAAGTTTGGATCCCTGATCTTCATCATATGAAGGAAGAGAAACATCTGCGTTGGATGACATGGCGATTGGTTGAAGAATCTTCCTGAAAGAGAATTTTCATGAGATTCTATAATTAAAAGCATCTAGAACACTATAAAATGCCTAGGTGTACACGCAGTCCTTGGGTTAAGAAAGAGATCAGTTCCTCAGTCTTTAAGTTGAATTTGTAGGTAAGTCAGAACAGGCACCTATGATTCTTCTTCAGCGTCAGTCAAATGTTTGTCTTAGCGTATAGTATATCTATTTTACCTTTCTATCCATATAAAGGAAACCCTGGTGGCATAGTGGTTTAAGAGTTACTGCTGCTAACCAAGAGGTCAGCAGCTCGAACCCACTAGGCGCTCCTTGAAAACCCTATGGGGCAGTTCTATTATGTCTGATAGGGTCGCCATGAGTCGGAATTGACTTGAAGGCAACTTTTTTTTTGTTTTTTTAATACATATAAAACACTTAACACTTCCAAACCATGCAGTATTTTCATGAGCATCACAAAGTAATGCCTGCATTGATTATTCCAAACCATTGTATTTAACTCAGATTTTTAATATAATAGGTTTTATGGCAGTCCATTCTAAATGTGAGTTGTTCTTAAGTTGGACATTTGTAACCTGGGGACTGCCTGTACTTAAAAATTCCTAATTTCTATGCAAAACCTGTATATGTTATCCATGAACTTTTCTAAACATTTTTATTCACACTGTTAAAAGAAAAAAAAAAAAAAAGGAAATTACTTTTATCAATTAAAATAGCATCTATTAATTTTCTGGTTTTCTTTACCCTTAATCACTTCGACTTGACAGCTTTAAATTACTCAGGCCAAACTGATATTCCTTATTGCCTCCTCAGTATGTTGGAACTCCTACTAAGCACTTTTCATTGCAGTAAATATAATCTTAATTCCTTTCAACTGCTACTGACTCATTTGCTCCACCAAGCTACTTGGATTCAATTCTCAACTCTCAATAGTTTCCAACCCATTACACTAATCTTTATTATTGATGGTGGTGGTCTTCCGGGAAAGATAAAGGTCACTGTGAATAGCCAAAATTTCTACCTAACTCATCATTTACTCCTTTTAAGAACAAAGCTTCAATTTTAAATACAGTTGCTAAAAATACGTAATATAACCTTTTTATTTTTTATGACTCAGGGTTACCGTTTTCAACATCATTGCAGTATAAAACTGAAATACCCTGAGGGCTTCTTAATGAATATCTTCTAAGCTGCAGCTCCAAGGAGCCCTGATGGTGCAGTAGCTAAGCGCGTTTAGCTGTTAACCGGAAGGCTGGCAGTTCGAGCCCACCAGCTGCTCTGCAGGGAGAAAGATGTGGCACTTTGCTTCTGTAAAGATTACAGCCTCAGAAACCCTTTGTGTCATATCATGTACTTTGGACATGCTATCAGGAGGGACCGACCAGTCCCCGCAGAAAGACATCATGCTTGCTAAAGCAGAGGGTCAGCAAAAAAGAGGAAGACCTTCAATGAGGTGGACTGACACAGTGGCTGCACGGATGGGCTCAAACCAGGGCTTTGAACCGGTTTGAACCCCTGCTAATAATCTGCATTTCTGACAAGTTCCCAGACGACGCTAATGCTGCTGGTTAGGGACCAATTCTGAGAACCACTAGTAGAGCAGTGGTTCTCAAAATTTATTATACATAAGAATCACTTGAGGATCTTGTGAAAATGCAAATTCTGATCATTATATCTGGGGTTGAAATGCAAATTCTCAGTAGGGATTCAAATCTGAACAAACCAGTTCAAAGCCCTGGCTCAAACATTGAAACGCCTGTGAAGATGATGCAGGACTGGGCAGCGTTTCGTTCTGTTGTACACAGGGTCACTGTGAGCAGCAACCAACTTGACAGCACCTAACAACAATAACAAGCTGCAGCTCTGCCTTCCTTTACATATCTTATATTTTTCCGGCTTCTGTCTTAGAGTGGATACACTGTTCTCCCTGAACCTTCCTTTATAATATTATTCAAGTGAGGCAAAAAAAAAAAAAAAAAAAGATGCTACCCTGATGATAGAAAGACGGAAGAAAAAATTTATTACCATTATTTGGAAACCCTGGTGGCACAGTGGTTAAGAGCTATGGCTGCTAACCAAAAGGTCAGCAGTTCAAAACCACCAGGCACTCCTTGGAAACCCTATGGGGCAGTTCTATTTTGTCCTATGAGATAACTATGAGTCAGAACTGACTCAGCGGCAGCAGGTTATAACCATTATTGCAAAGACTCCTCCCTTTTCAATCATCTTCCTTCATACAGGCAATAATAAATATAATTCACCTTAGTCATAGTAACTATGTATATACTTCCTCCTTCATTGAATTGATTTGAACTACCCATAAACTTTACTCACAGATAAAATAAGGGAGTCAAACATAGTATATAACTACACAAGTCTGATTAGTATCAACTCTCATCCCACTGCCCAGATAAAATCCTACCTTCACTTCTAAGTTTTTCATGTGCATCACACTCCCCTTGATAATAGCTCTTATGCAACACCTTGCAACCCAAAGAGGGTTCGTGGTGGTTAAGGTCTCCCCCAGAATTGCAGGAAGTCTAGAGGTAAGGGTGTGTGCTTAGTTTGAAAAGTGAATTCATCCTTCCAGCCCCCCACCCTCACTGAGAATTAAGAGTTGAATCCTGTCATCTGACGGAGGAGAAAACCTTAAACCAGAGCAGTTGTGCAGTGTCAGTTAGATAGGAGAGAACTACGATTAGAACTAGAGCTTCAGCTTTTTTTTCTGTGCTCTATTACCTCCCAGTTGAATAAATTCCTCCTTGCTAAGCTCTTATTATATACAAGACTCAAGGAGGAGCCTTCGGGGAACTCACCTTTTTTGAAAACAGCTGAAGCATAAACAAAATCAGATTTTTTTTTAAAGAGGTGACAGAGTGTGATTAATTGTCAATAGTGTATTTTTTAGTGTAATAGAGACCATGTAGACTGATTTCAGAGGGAATGATACCTTTTAGCTAAAGCAGGTATGGAAGGTTTCAGAAAAGATGGGACTGGCCTTGAAGAGTCTGCATAAATGGACTGGATGGAGAGACTAAATATTGTATTTATTTTAGGCTGATGTTTATTAGCTGCCTTCATACCAAATCATAAGCTCCTCAAAGACATTAACTGTTTATCAAAAAACTTCCTTCCAACTGTCTTGCCCAATCCTACACCTCAGCCACACTAAACTTTCAGGTGCTCTCCATACCTCCAAGCCTTTGCACAAGTTGATTCCTCTGCCTGTTAACACTCTTCTTCCCTTTCGCCACTTTCCATCCCCTTTAGATACTCTTCCCTGGCTAACCCTTCCCATACCTTAACTGACCTTCTCTGGGATGGCTTCCTGACTCTATACATTTACAAGTGCTTTGGTTATGCGGTGCCATAGGACCCCGTGGGGGCACTGGAGGTTCAGTGGTAGAATTCTCACCTTTTTATGAAGGAGGCCCAGCCAATGCAACTCATTGTGGCCACTGCCCATTTTTCAGTGGAGGCTCATGTGTTGCTATGATGCTGAACAGGTTTCAGTGGAGCTTCTAGACTAAGTCAGACTAGGAAGAAAGGCCTGGTGACCTAAAATCAGCCAATGAAAACCCTATGGATCACAACAGCCCGATCCACAACCCATCATGGGAATGGTGCAGGACCAGGCAGGATTTTGTTCCATTGTACATGGTGTTGCTAAGAGTCAGGAACCAGCTTGCCAGCAATTAACAACAAAAGGACCTTTTTTCTATTATAACCCTTATCACAGCTGCTTGTTTACTTGCCTATTTCTCTTGCTAGAATCCTTGAAGCCAGGGGCCTAGATCTCCTCTGCTCATATCTATCTCCACTGCTGGTGTGATGCCTTGCAGGCAATAAACACACAACAAAATGTTTGCTGAATGAATTAAGAAGTCATATTTTTCAACAAGCAAAATTATTCTCAGGTAATTTATTTAGGAATATTTAGTGAAAACAGTAATAATTATACACCTCTGTAGAGCTTAATCACTCAGTAAGAAATATGCCAAACTGTATGTATGTAGGTACTTATTTCTTTTATAATTCTTCTGTTGTATTTATGAAAGAAGACATGATAACGAGGGTAGGAGTTGGCTCCTTGAAAACATGAGACAAAACTATTATATAACATAATCCAGTTTTAAAAACTAGCAACTTCTTCTGTAGACGTAAAGACATGTTTTCCACCTTTGCCTTAATTTTTCCTCAACTAAGAAATCATTTGGGAATTATCATTAAAAACAAGAATGTTGGTACTTTTTCCTCTAATCACTGCATATCTGGATAACTAATTACCTAACAGATCACCTCAATTTCTGTTCTTTGCTAAACTAATGTTGCTAAACATTTCTTTCTTTGTGTTACTCTTCCATCTAAAAATTTTCTATGGTTCTCTATGATTTACAGATTTAGTTCCTCCTGTCAGTGATCCTCATTCTTTTTATCTAGCTCAAACATCACTACCTTTCTGAAGCTTATCCTTACTTCCCTCAGGAGAGTTAAGTTCTGTTAGCACGCTGTTTTCGCATAAATTCTTTTGTTATCTCTATATAAGTTTTTCCCCCACACCTCCACCCTCTAGACAGCTAAGAATCTTAATTATATATGCATTCCTGGTTACTGGCACATTAATAGGCAGAAAGAAAGGCAGACAAAATAAAAATCAAAAAGCTTGCACAACATGTAGCCTTAAATAAATTCCATTTGTTTTGCCTAAACCCATCCTAGTGGATTTTTATTATCTATAAAACCCATTGCCACTGACTCGATTCCAACTCCTAGCAACCCTGGAGGACAGAGTGGAACTGCCCCATAGGGTTTCCAAGGCTATCATCTTTATGGAAGCAGACTGCCACATCTCTCTCCCAGGGAGCGGCTGGTGGGCTGGTGGGTTCCAATCATGACCTTTCAGTCAGCAGCCGAGTGTTTAACCGCGGTGCCACCAGGGCTCCCTTCTATTACCTATAACCAAGTCTTAATACAACACATAACCAAATTCTTGTCTTGGAATAAAACTTCTGTCAATTTCTGTGTTCCTGTAAAAAGCCTTAGCCTTGTGAGACAAGGAAATACATACAATATAAAGATTGTTTGCTTCCACTTTCCCTAGGAGCATTTTACTTCATATCAAATCATAAATACTTTGAGAATGAGATCTGTAGCTATTTGTCTAATTACCTGTTCTGTTCTGAGGGCCAAATGGTTACAGCCCAAACTACATCCTTAGGTTAAGTCCCAAGGTGCCAGGAAGGCTGGAGGGAAAGTATAAAGCCCAGACCTTGGAGGTATCTCTAGGTCTAAAAATTGGAGAGACCCCCTGGTGGCACAGTGGTTAAGAGTTTGGCTAACCAAAAGGTCAGAAGTTCAAATTCACCAGGTGCTCCCTGGAAACTCTATGGGGCAGTTCTACTCCATACTATATAAGGTCGCTGTGAGTTGGAATCGACTCCACAGCAATGGGTTTTTTTTTGGTGAGTGGGGGGGAGATGTTCATCTGTACACTGGAAGGATGCATTTACATTCTAAAAGGATAGGCTGATAACCGAAGATCCTTTGCATCCTGTCTCAATGAAGCAAAAGGGTTTTGGCCCCTCCTTTCAGGAAGGGAGGGGGATGGCTCTCTCTTTTCTGTATATAAACGAACACAAGGAGAACAGCTATGGTTCTCCATTCTTTACCTATGACACAGACTCGAAAGTTTGTATGAGTAGGACATTTGACCTGGCTTTCAGAATGTTACCCCTGGGGTAAGAATCAGGGTGTGGGGAGCCAAGTCATCATTATTTGCTCTAAGTGAGTAATGATAAACTTTCTCTGATCCATAAAACTCATGTGCACATTCAGAATAATATTAATAAAGATGAATATTAAAAATCCAACACTTACATCAGAGTCGTTACCTTATAGTTCAAATGGTATCTTTATACCATCTTAAAATTCTAATATAGTATATATTTATGACATACTCTCTGGACAGATTTTGATAACTGTCTTCCTAATTACCATCTAGAAGCTTCCCAAGTGTTCACAATATACAGCTACCTGAATTGAAGATGATTAGCTTTTAAAGTACTAGGGTCAACAATGAGAAATTCAAAATTTGAAAGTAAGGGACGACCCAGATGATTAATCCATGCCAATAACTTCATTTTACAAATAAAATGAGTTCTAAGCAGTTACATGAATTTTTAACAGGAGGAATACATCTCTGGCAGAAGAGGATTAGAACCCAGTTCTCTTCATACTCAGTCCAGGGTTCCTTTGATAGACAATATATTGCCAAATCACCAGTGTTACGATGTTGGTGCATATTAATATGAAAAACATTGAAATTCATTCCTTAACAGAAGCCTGGATCTCTCTTTGAACTGAAAAAAATGTAAGCCACGTGTAAAACTATATAGCCTCTTCCTGTCCGGGGACTTAAATCACCTAACAATTTTAACTGTGATTTGAAAATATTCTTTTTCACTAGCACCACTGCTAGATTTTCCTTTATCATCATTTTCTCATCCAGCTGCTGCCACTGACCCAGATTGCTGTCTGAAAGTTGAACAGGTTCCAAAAGAGGCACTAATAACCAGATATTTAAAGCGAGTTTGGAGAAAAGGAACTATTCAGTAAGCCTAGTAAGATACTACTGAAAACCTTTCCAACGCATGGGAACCTGGAAGAGGTATAATGGAAGATGGGCTGCCCCTGGCATCAGGCGATGTAACAGGCTGAAGGATCTTCACAGCCTGTCTTTTTGGTCACAGGAACTCTATCTAGAAAAGCAATGTTTTAAAACTTCGATTTTGCATCACTCACCTGTCAAGTTTGTTTATAATGGCTGCCGAGGCCCCACCCTGGAGATTCTGATTCACACGGTCTGGGCAGGGCTCTTGGAACCAGTATTTTAAGAAGCGCCATCAAGTGATTCTGGTGCACACCAAAGTAAGAGACCCCTAGTCTAAACCAAAAACCCGTTGTCATGGACTCGATTCCAACTCATAGCGACTCCTGGTCTACACTGCTCCAAACATGTTTGTCATGCTGGAGAACGGTACTACTTCCATCTGCCAGAACTTTTCATTCAAACCGGTCTTACTCCAAAGTGCCTGGGTACTTCCGGAAGCCTAGATGCCTTCGGTAGGGATTACCCTGAAGAGGAAAATAGCTGCATTCACCCGGGGTAGTCAGGAGAGGAAGACTAGCAGTAACACTGCTCAAGCCATTCCGGCTGCTCCCACTTCTAAGCTCATACCCTGCTTTGTAATTTCCCATCCCCAGGCTTACTTTCAAGAATAAATTTTAACTCCGCCAGGGATGCTTCATTCAGGGCCCGAGGCCCTCGTACCTTCGCCAGGTAGGTCAAGGCGCAAAGGGTGGTTGGAAGCACGGCTTGGGGAGAGGAGGCAGACGGCGGACTACCTCTGTTTTTCGCCGTCCCTTCAATCTTTCGACCTTCCTCCTCTCTCGCTTCCTGTGACCTTGTCAGGACTCCAAGGCCAGAGTCCTCCCCTGCCTATCCCTCCTGACCCACCGCTCAGCCCCCGCTCTCAAGTGAGCATGCTCCGGGACGCTCCTGGCTACCGGCTCCCTGCTCCCCAAGCCGGCCCCAGCCCCCCTTCACAGATCTCTCATCACTCGCCCATCAGTGGGTCTTGCCCGGTCGGCAGGGATTCATTCTGTCCGTCAGCTTCCGCTTCATCTGCTCGTTCGCCCCGTATGTTCTCACCCGACACGACCCCAGACCTTGTCTGCAGGCCCCTGGCCTCTCCGGATCCTCGTGGTCGGATCTCAGCGGCGCCAACTGTACCGCGATCCCAGGCATCGCCCCTACTCCCAGCCCCGCGGCCCCAATCCCTCAAGGTCCTCTAGGCCCAGCCAGGAGTTCCCTCGCTTCTTCCCGCCCGGACGCTGGGAGCCCACGGCGCCCAATAACTCCTCACGTTTCACTCACCACAGGTAACAAGCTGCGTAAAGCGCCACCGGCTTCTAACCCCGGCCTGCAAGCCTTCTCCGGCCGGCTTCTCTCCGTCCCGCCCACTACCGGCCCCAGCCAATCAAAATCCAGCAACCGGCACGGGGGAGGAGGCCCGGTGGGTGCGTGCTTGTGCGCGTGGGCGGGGCGGCTCAGAGACGGCCTTGGATTGGCTGGAGCGGCGCGGGCGGCGGGCGTGGCTCGACGGCCCCCACTCTCGCCTACGGGCCACGTCAGAGGGGAGCGTGCAGAGTCCGGGGTTCGTGCGGGGACTCTCAAAAACCCGTGGTCTGCCGGTAACTCAAATTTCTCTTGCTCTTATCCCTCGGGCGGTGGCTGCAGCAAACACCGTGAACGCTGTGTCCCGGGCGCTGGCTTCCGGCGTAATGTCGTGCGGGGCAGTGGGGCCGGGGGCGAGGGCTTTCGCCTGGGGCCCACCGTTGGGAGGCCTGGGGCTTAAGTGGAAGCGCATCCCTGCTCTCAGGGGCTTTGAAGGCTGTGGGGCGACTGAGCGTCCTATCCGTTCCTCTCTCCGGTTGCTTATCCGCCACGAACGTGTGCTGGCGGGCGTTCTGTTGGTCCGTAGTTGGGAGGAACAGGCTGCCCGGCCATGACGTGAACAGGACCTACGCCACTTTTATTCTTCTAAACTTATTTATTCTTGACTGCTCAGTTCCTTTTTCCTTGCTGTATGAAATACCTCTCTAATGTTTGCAATCCAACTCTCACCCTCTTGGTATACAGAAAATTATGTATCTTAAAGAAACCAGGTTTTCTAAAGAGATGGACCAAGGAGGGGCAGCTTGCCCTTGGGAGGAACACTTGGTATGTTTTAAATTAACTGGAGACCTCCAACAGGAATAGTCCATCCTGCATTGTATTGCTAATCATGTATTCTTTAATAGAAACTTGTTTGTCATGTGTGAATTTTTCTATTCTGTTTTCTCTAGACAAACTTCATGTGCTTTATGGATATATGTTTTTTCATGTGGTGGATTTAACTAAACTAGATGATCAGTTTCCAACTGACAGTGAATTGACATGGGCAACCTCTTGTTTAGATTACTGGGGAATACATGGACAGTGCACTTTGAGAGTTTTAAGATTATCTTTAGATATTCATAGTAATGAGGCTAGTAAGTACTAGAAAGATAAATGTTAATTTGTTGCCCATTATAAAAGGAGAGTCAGAAGAAATCTTATTCGTCCAACACTGAGGATATGGTTGGTAGCTTTAACTCCTACTTACAGTATAGCTGAATTAGTGAAATCTTTTAAGAAATTTATCAATTACCATGGGACAAATAACAGATGAAATTGCTAGAGGGATGGAAGCAGAACAGCTCTCTGACCTCATTAAACCAAGGTGACATGAAATAGACTTGAGATTTTTTTCACTACCCCAAGAAAGTGTAGTTTGTACTGTGAGGATGTAGACTAAGAATATTATTTGCAGTAGCCCATGTACTTACTCCTGATGGAAACCAACCAAATAAATCTGGTGTTTGTAAGGGTGTTACAGTGTGTAACCAAGTAACTTGTTCTCAAATTCTATTTGTATCTTGTTCTACTTCTCCTGTGTTATTTATCTAAATGCAACAAGAGGTATTTGTTACAGCACAGACTACATTATTCTTGGACTAATAAAATCTAAGGTATTTTGTTATCTCATGTCCCCTCGGCTTAATGAGGTCAGAGATCACTGTTGTGTTCACATCCCACTAGCAACGTTGTCTGTTATTTCTCCCATAGTGATTGATAAATTTCTTATAAAAGATTTTTCCGAATCAAATATACCACAAGTAGGAACTAAGGTTACCAACCATACCCTGAGTGTTGGACCAGTGGGGTTTCTTCTGACTCTCGTTTTACAATGCATACTAAATTAACATTACCTTTCCAGTATTTACTGGCATCATTACTGTGAAGATCTAAAGGTAATCCTAAGGTTCCCAAAGTGCATTGCCCACACATTCACCAAGAATCTAAATAAGAGATTGTCCATGTAAATTCACTGTCAGTTGGAAAGGGATCATCTAAACTACTTGCATCTACCACACAAAAACATATATCCATAAAGGGCACTCAAAATCTGTCAAGAGAAAACAGAAGGTATAGAAAAATTTACATGTGACAAACAAGTTTCTATTAATAACCTGATTAGCAAGATAATATAGGATGGGCTTCTTGTTGGAGGTCCCCAGTTAATCTGTCTAAAGCATACTAAGTGTTCTTCCCAAGCAAGCTGCCCCTCTTTGGTTTACCTATTAATAGTCATGGATCACTTTCTCAAAAGTAGAAGTGGAATCGAAGACAAATGGAGCCTGAGCCATGATGTCGATCTCACAACCTGATTTTTTTAAGATACATAATTTTCTGTATAGCAAGAGGGTGAAAGTTTGATTATAAACGTTAGGTGTTTTGTACAACATTGTCTTGAAGACTGATTAAACCAATTACTGATATATCCTAAACATAATTCTGTTTACTGATTTACCCTAAACATAACTCTCTGTCCGATCTTTGGAATCAGTTTTTCAAAACAGACCAAATTCTTCAAAAAAAAAGCACAATGTCCAAAGCAAAAGGGTCTTGCCAGTTTATCTGGACAATTGTTTGACTCAAAGTGGCTTCAGGAATCAGTGTTTTTCCTCAAAGCTCGAGGTTCAGAAGGACACACAAAGGCAGTTGGCTATGTAGGTTGTCCCAACTTCCATGAAAGCCAGAAATCTGGATTCCAGGAGGATTACAATTCTTTCATGGTTCCCTCCTTTGGATCATGATCTTTTTATAGAAACTTTGATCAAAAATCCTAAGTGGTAATTGGGCACTATCTGGTTTTTAAGATCTCAGGCACTATACAGCAAATCAGGAGGTAGAGTAGGAACACTAACGTTAGGCCAGTTGCCTGAAATAACCAATGAAACCATGACTCTAAGGCCTTTGAAACAGGAAACAAATCTCATGAGGTGTTTGTTTATGCATAAGCAGCACCAGCAACAGCTTTTCATGTGCCTCAGCAGCAACTGCACTGTGCAAAACCCCAGATTGTGCATTAATATAAATACACCAACGTTTATCTATTGACGCAGAAACTATTTCTTGAAAGAACTAATAGGAAACCTAATGCTATTCTAATTTGTAAAATCATAGCTCAAATTTCAGACACTTTTCTGGTTCTGATACTTATAACTGCTAAGTTTACCAGGAACTTTTAATTCAAGAGTTAAAATAACCCATTAGATAATTTAGGAGAAAAGAAAATGGTTTCTTATATCTAGAAAGTAGGACCTTAAGGCATTTCTTATTTCCAGAAAGAAAGACTTTAAAATGTCAGCAACAATCTCGCGTAAAACCCATAGTTTACTGAGTCTTACGTAGTTAATTTCTGTTACACGTGATTCTGGATTGACTGTAGTCTGTGAACCCATCAGCTTCTGCATAAGAGTTCTGGAAATCTTGATTGAGTCTAGTCAGTCTTTTTCATAAGTTCAATATAGTCCATCTTTTTTGTTAAAAGTCTGGCCAAACGTTTTCAGAAAATCAGCAAAGTATAAACTTATCTGCAGGTGACAAAACTTAATATGGCCATGATTAATTTATAAACATAACTCTTAATAGTGAAAGACCTGACAGAAATTACTTAAGCATAACGTAAAGGTCAAATAAAATCAGTTGAAAACTTTAGATAAAAAATATTTCTAAATATAATCATTAACCATATTTTTAAAGAACTTCATAATAACCTTGAAACATAATACCATAGTCAGAATATACTAAGAATATACCAAGATTATCAAGTTTCTAAATACCTGAATAGTAATAAAAAATAACTTCATAGGTAAATAATTTGAATCCTTCCATCAAACTATTGGCTTTGATGATGCTAGATTAAAAAAAAAAAAGTTTCAATGAAGTTAGAAATAAAAATAAAGTTATGACATAATACATGATATTATGAATTCTGTTTAGTGTTAGGCAAACATAAGACGAAATACAAATTTTAACCCAAAGAGAAAGAATTAGGTACTTCTCTTGATTTTGACAACACCTTCCATGTAATTTCTAACATGTTAAATAAATCTTTTTAGCACTTTTCCTTACAAAAAAAATTTCATGGCTTTCAAACTTACCAGGCGTTTATCATAAGTTACCATGAAACAAAAGTTATTTAACCAAAGACCTTAAAATAAAAACCTTAGCTTTTCTTTTTTTTTTTTTCCTAAATCCATGTGGCTTGGTTTCTGACTCAGGAATCTTACTCTAATGAGAGGCTGAAGTTTTGTCTTCTAGGCAGACTACACAAAAAACAGATAAACTCTTCAAGTCAGTAATCAAGGAAAATTTTGTTATTTTAACAGTGAGAAACCTAATTCTTTGTTTTATATGCTGTTTAAAGCTCCTGAAAAATCTCATAAATTAAGCCATTAAACTTCAGTCAGACAGATAAAACTTTTGACCATATCATATAAATTTCTTTTCAATAAACCTCTTAAACATTGTCTTTGTAGCATACCTTATAGTACCTCCATTTAAAATGGCAAAAATGAACTTGCTCATTAGCTGACCCAAATAAACACACATATATATCCTTTCTCTCATGGTGTTATCAGTCGCCAATCTGACACAAAGGGTCCTTGTCTTTTCCCAAGTAAGAATACACATGAAAAACAACCTTTATCTTCAGCAAGCTTTATTTTGCTTGAGTCAAGCAAAAGGAGTCAGTGGGATCTAAGCCTCTCTAAAAGACTGGAAAAGGGAAGAAAGGCTAGGGCTTAAATGGGTTTGTTGGAGACAATAGAGTAATGACTATTTAGTGGCTTCTTTCAAGGGGCGGACACTTCTCAGAATCAAGGTTGCATGCACATCTGGGATCCAAGATGGAACCCGCTGATATTCAAGATGGAGTCCTCTCTGCACCCCTTGGCATCACTTATTATGGGATATAGTGCAAGCACACTGATCTTTGGCACTACATCACCATCTCCAGAGAGCTAAGGAAGGTTAAACAGTGGTCACACTGTTCTTTTGCGTATGCGGGAGCCTGTAAAGGGGGAAGAGACTAGAAAAACACTAAGAAAAAAGTAATTCATGGGTTGTTTCAGCCTCATCTCATGCTGGCAGGGTGTGGTTCCTGTTTACCTAACTTCTAGATAACTTCCAGCACAGTTATCCCTATCTGTCTCAATGGTATAAAAAGCAAAAGTATATAAGCTTAAATTATGACACATACCTATTAATTTAACACCGATTATTACCTAAAAGATCTTAGATTATTTTAAGCCTGTATTCCATAAAACATAACTAACTGAAGTAAAGTTTCTTTAAATATTGTAAGTTTTCATTCGACTTTTACTATTTCCCAATCTTATCAACTGGCTTTGGAAATCACAAAGTCTCTGCTCAACTGGCTGATTCATTGATATGAATATAACCTTAAGTCTCTGGCTACAGCTAGAAACATTTTTCCAGGCCATTTTAGGTGTGTCTCATTGTGATTTCTATTTGACCTTGGAGACTGAGGGCTGGGTGCTGAGGAGGCCTGATCTTGCCCCACCCTACCTACCTTTTAAATGGAGGTGGAAGATAAGATTAGGTCACTCCATTTACATATGTTTAGGTTGGCCTAGGAGTTTTGAAAAGCAAAAGATAACTTATTTCTTTCCCTTTTGCTGTTCTGAAACTGCTACTTTAAGACAAAACTATCCTTTTTTCTTTAAATAAAACACATTTCATACAATGTCTAACTTAAGTTGCTTAGAAAGGTTTTGGTTTTAAGACTGACATACAGAACATAAAGATCTTGGTGTACTTTTCAAATAGACCAGTTTTTGTCAAAGTTTCTCCAAGTAGCTACTAAAAATCTGAATGGTAACACGGACACAAGACACAGTTTTTCTGAACAAGGAAAGTACTGAGGTTCTAAGATAGCCTTAAAAAAAAAAGGAACAATTCTTAACCATAGCCTCTAACCTGGTACAAAACAGAAATTTAGACACAACGCTGTAGACCAGAAGCAAGCTCTTAGAACAAAAGGAGATGGACAGATAGCTGCACACACACACACACACACACACACAAAAATACTGCACAAAACAAGGACTTGGAGATCCTAGTTTCTTAAACTGTATGTAGCAATTTTTGGTAAGATTGACTCAATTCAATGGAAAAAACAGGTTCTAGATAAAACATTAACTTGCTAGAGCTTCAGATGGAGGAATATTAGAACTTTTGACAAAACCTGAGCATCAAGCAAATTTCCCAAAGAGAAGAAGACAACACAAAAGTTAATTTTCTTAAAATGGTAACTGAAATTCCAAAGTACTTGTAGTATACTCAGTTTATAGTGTTTTAAAATATGAACCCCAAACCAGTGTCTCAGTAATAGGGGGATCAGTCAAAGATATTAAGCTCTAAGGTTTAAGCTTTTGGTTTTCTTCTTTTTGAGCTTAATTCATTCTGCCAGCTAGAGAACTAGTCTCTTATTTTAGGCCTTAAATATACTAGTTCTTCCAGTTGGAAAGTCCTTTAAAGCTACTGATGATTTCAATTTTAACATTGTGATTTTTCATTGAGAAACTATCTCATCAAAAAGGTAAGGAACTACCACTTCTCCCTTCGCCCCCTGAGAATTTGGCTAAACAGGTCAGGAACAGCCAGATTTTACAAAACAGAGCACTATTGTCCAGATTTTCTGAGTCACAAAAAGGCCTGAGCTTTGCAGCTTATGGTGATCCAGACCTCTTTGAAAATAGAATTACCTCTTTAATGTTTCAAAGTCTGAATCTGGACCTAAACTGTAGTTTACCAAAGAGTTAGCAAATATCACTCTTAGTCAAATGATCAAGGAAAAATCTAAGAAAGATTCTCCTTAATCAACCAACTGGTCTTTCAAACAAATATAGTGAACAAAACTTTAGAAAACATGAGAAAGAACAAAGAAGAATAAGCAAAGGCTCATTTTCCAAGAGCACTCACCCGGTTGGTGTCGAGGGGACATGAAGTGGGAACACGTAGGTCCAGAACATAGGACCTCTTTTTGCCAGCTTCTGCTCCACAGTCCAGGTCTCCTCAAGCTCAGCTAGATTCATAGCTTCAGATATCCTGCTGGCTATGCCATTAGCTGTTGTAGGGGAAAAAAAATCACAAAGTTTAGTAAAGCAAAAAGAAAGTTTTATTTGGCGTATATTCAAAAAGGCAAAAATGGGAAGCAAACAAGCATGCTGCCAGACCTAATGTCTGCCCAAATCCGAGGAAATATTACAGGGTCAGCAAGAATGGGAAAAAGGACAAGCATACTGTCACAGACATGTCTGTCCAAGTCCGGAGAGTATTACAGAATAAGCAAGAATGGAAAGATGGACAAGCATGCTGCCCCAGCCACTTCTGCCAGAGTTCAAAGAATGTTACAGTCATCAGTATACATTAACATTACAAATGGGCAAAATCATTGAAAACTTCACCTTTTCACAGATTGGCTAGAAACTGTGATCTTACGTTTTGAATTGTCTTTCTTAACAATCATTGGTGCAGGTTTCACTAACAAAAGGGTCTTCATTGGTCCAATAAATTTCTATTCACTAAATGCTAATAGAAAATGATGAGAGTGGAAAGTCTTTTGTGTTCTGGCTTATGTGAAAAAGGTTCCCTAAAAGATATCTTCTGAGATTATTCTGTTGTTTTCATCTCAGAGCCCAGTTGATGTGTCCTTGTGAGCCCAGCTCCAGCTCTACCAATGATTGCTAAGAAAGGCAATTCAAAATGTAAGATCACAGTGTGTAGCCAGTTTGTGAGAAGGTAAAACTTTTAATGGTTTTGCCCATTTTGTACCCTGTAATATTCTTTTTTTTTTTTTAATATTCTTAGGACTTGGACAGACATGGCAGTGGCAACATGCTGATCTGGTTTCCCATTCTTGCCTATTCTATAATATTCCTTGGATTTGGACAGACATGGATCTAACAACATGCTTGTCCGCTTCCCACTTTTGCCTTTTTGAAAATACGAAGTTAAAGGACTTAAATGGCTGTTCAAGAGACAAAACAAAGACTGGTAAATAACATAAAAACAAGTGCTGTATAGGTATTAAGAACTGTTTTTGCTCTATCTCTTTTATTTTTATTTTAACCTTTGTTTGCATTGTTCCTCTTTCTAGACAAGCTTATGTGTCTTGATGTATGTCTTAATGAGTTGGTGCCTTCTCCCTGAAGGGTAGAGTCATTTCAAGTGATTCAAAAGTTCTAGCTCCAAATGATGGTTGATCAGGGATTTCAATCCATCCCCCATCATACAGGACAGACGACAGCCTAATAAAGGGCCAATATAGATACAAGAGAGATATAATAGTTTAGCTCAGACAACACGAGAGTTCCACTCCTCTAACCTTCAGGGCTCTATGCCCGCATCCAGCAGCAAGCAGCTAGAGAGACTCAACGCCGTGTTTCCAAGATTGAGAAACTCACAACAAAAAGGGGGGATTGGAACAGGCTGCTCGGCCATGACATGAACAGGACCTACACCATTTTTGTTTCTTCTAAACTTATTCTTGACTGCTCAGTTCCTTTTTCTTTGTTGAATTTTTACTAATGACTAATGTCCTTTTCAGATTATATAAACAAAAGATATGATCTAAGAAAGTCTTATGACCACCGAAATCACCCCAGGAGACCAGTCACTCCCTGGGCAGATGAGATGATACCTTGGGACCATGATCACCGAAACCACCCCAGGAGAGAATGACATTCCACAAGTTTCTGAAACCCTTGATTTTGCCCAATAAATCTTTGAGCCAGTCTCCATTTGTGGGAGACAGGCTTTGGAGGAGATCATTCCACTCTGTCTCCTGTGTATCCATACACGTTAAAGCTCTTGCTACTCACCTCACCCCTCTCAGGAATTGGCTATCTACGGCAGGTGGCTCTGACCTGAGAAGTTGTGGTAACAGTGGGAAACAGTGGGGGCAGCCATCAATTAGACACTTCTTGCGCTGCCTTTCTATGAACTACAGGTGGTTTAATTTTGCATTTGAGAATCCAGATAATTTTTTTTTTAAAGTCTTCTGCATCGTTGTGCTAGCATTAGTCAGAAAAGTATACTTCAAAATGACACAATAAGGGGAAAGGAATAATATATGTTGTGTATTTGTTATTAATTATGTCTGTGTTATGAAAGATGTAATAGCTTGTCAGTGATCTCCATTGTTTTCTTGTAACATCATATAAAGTGTAGTAGGATCCCCATTTAAAAAAATTTTTTTTTCTGCATTATCTGATTACCTATGTTTCAGGTATTTATCACTAACTTTTACCAAGATTTTGGTTTCTGAGTACTGTAATAATCAGAAAGAGATCACTTCTTCATATTGAAATGGACTCTTTTATTGTTTCAGTTACCATAGCTGAGTTCCTGTTTATCACTACTTATCTTTTAAGTCCTCCAGTCCCTGCAGCTGTTACATCTCTCTTTCTTTAACATTACAGAGATACCAGGAGGAGCCCAACTTGTGCTTTTAAGGAGCTGAAATGATACATCATCAGAGTATGGGGTTTTTATCATACATAGCAGGAATGCTTCCTACATGCGTCTTAACTCAGTTTTGGATAAAAGGTTTTTAAAATCCTGAGCCCATGGCATATAATTCATAGCTGTATAATAGAGGACTTGGCAATCTTATTTTATGGTGAAAGACTCCAATTTAGTCACAGATCTAGTCCCCTGGCACAATCCTCAATGCATTGCATCACTTCACCATATAGTTACTGAATAGTCTATGCCAACGATTCAGATATGAACCAAAGAGGGGCCCTGTTCCCTGGAAGTTCACTGCCAGGAGGGGGTTTCTGTCACTTCCTTCCTCAGAGAAGCCTCTCCCGTTTGAGCGGGAGTAAGGTGAGATGGACAGATGGGGTGGTGGACAGAGAACGCCCCTGATTTAGCTGCACCCTTCCTGTCCCATTTCCTTGTTTTGAAGAGATTCTGATCCAGAATTAAAAGCACAACCATTGCTACTTAAAAACTTATGTAATTTTAGACTATGAGTCGGGATTGACTTGACGGCAACGGGTTTATATTTTGTTATTGAATATGTCCTTCAGTAGAAAATGACTAGGCAGGATTTGGTCTTTTTAATATTCAGTTTTATATGTGTTATATTTTATAAAACTGAATATTAAAAAGACCAAATCCTGCCTAGTCATTTTCTACTGAAGGACATGTATGTGTTATATCTTAGGGAACCCCTGGTGGTATAGTGGTTAAGTGCTACGGCTGCTAACCAAAGGGCCGTTAGTTTGAATCCACCAGGCGCTCCTTGGAAACTGTGGGGCAGCTCTACTCTGTCCTACAGGGTCACTATGAGTCGGAATTGACTTGACGGCGCTGGGTTTTTTTGGTTTATGTGTTATACCTTGGTTAGAAAATTTGTAGTTTTATATAATTTATATAGTTAAAAAAATTGACTTATTTTTATGACATATGTGTACAGACATTGGACTAGATTACACAAAAACAGCATTGATCGCCGGAGCAGAAGCTCTGCCACAGACAAAGAGCTTATTCCAGTAGAAAGGATAAACTTACGATTTTCTACCTGGGGTTTTCTACCTGGCCCTGGTACTTGGTTTTACGTTGAGTACCAGGGTTCTGTATGGAACTGAGCTACAAGCTCCTGGCTACAGAGCTTATATTGCATCCATCTTTATATCACCCCAGCGTCCGTCCGGTGGTGGTCTGCACATAGGAGGCCTCCAGTAAAAAAAACTGGTTGTATGGCTCACAGCTGTCTGCAGAAGTGAGCACCTGGGACCAGTGATGCCAACTGCATTCACAGCTACCAGGGGTGCAGAAGCAGGGCCCAAACCAAAAAAACCAGGTGCTGTTGAGTTGATTCTGACTCGTAGTGACCCCATGTGTGCAGAGTAGAACAGCACTCCACAGAATTCTCAAGGTTATGGACTTTAAGAAGCAGATCGCCAGGCCTTTCTTATGAGGTGCCAGGGGCTGTCTGATCCCCATTATCACCCACACAGCCTCCTTTTCAGGGCCCTCTCCCCACCTGCCTTAGATACAGATTGCCCCTCTGCTTTCCCGGCTCTGTCTCTCCTCATGATTTAGGGCATTTTTTTTTTTTAAATAATTTTTACTCTGCTTTAAGTGAAAGTTTACAAGTCAAGTCAGTCTCTCACACAAAAACCCATATACACCTTGCTACACACTCCCAATTACTCTCCCCCTAACGAGACAGCCTGCTCTCTCCCTCCACTGTCTCTTTTCTTGTCCTTTTCACCAGTTTCTAACCCCCTCCACCCTCTCATCTCCCCTCCAGGCAGGAGATGCCAACATAGTCTCAAGTGTCCACCTGATCCAAGAAGCTCACTCCTCACCAGCATCCCTCTCCAACCCATTGTCCATTCCAATCCATGTCTGAAGAGTTGGCTTCGGGAATGGTTCCTGTCCTGGGCCAACAGAATGTCTGGTGGCCATCACCACCGGGGTCCTTCCAGTCTCAGTCAGACCATTAAGTCTGGTCTTATGAGAATTTGGGGTCTGCATCCCACTGTTCTCCTGCTCCCTCAAGGGTTCTCTGTTGTGTTCCCTGTGAGGGCAGTCATCGGTTGTAGCCGGGCACCATTTAGTTCTACTGGTCTCAGGATGATGTAGTCGCTGGTTCATGTGGTCCTTTCTGTCTCTTGGGCTTGTAATCACCTTGTGTCCTTGGTGTTCTTCATTCTCCTTTGATCCAGGGGGGTTGAGACCAATTGATGCATTTTAGATGGCTGCTTGCTAGCGTTTAAGACCCCAGACGCCACTCTTCAAAGTGGGATGCAGAATGTTTTGCGAATAGATTTTATTATGCCAATTGACTTAGAAGTCCCCTGAAACCATGGTCCCCAGACCCCTGCCCCTGCGACGCTGGCCTTCGAAACATTCAGTTTATTCAGGAAACTTCTTTGCTTTTGGTTTAGTCCAATTGTGCTGACCTCCCCTGTACTGTGTGCTGTCTTTCCCTTCACCTAAAGTTGTTCTTATCTACTATCTAATTAGTGAATACCCCTCTCCTACCCGCCCTCCCTCCCCCCTCTTGTAACCAGAAAAGAATGTTTTCTTCTCAGTTTAAACTATTTATCAAGTTCATGTAATAGTGGTCTTATACAATATTTGTCTTTTTGCAACTGACTAATTTCACTCAGCATAATGCCTTCCAGGTTCCTCCATGTTATGAAATGTTTCACAGATTTGATTTAGGGCTATTTTTACAGTCTGCTAAATTCTTAGAGAATGAGATGCTTCTTCTGTGAGGCTCTGCCTTATTCAATGGCTTTGCAAATAGATTTTTATTGACTGATCTTCCAAGAGGAAACCCTGGTGGCATAGTGGTTAAGTGCTACAGCTGCTAACCAAAGGGTCAGCAGTTTGAATCCGCCAGGCGCTCCTTGGAAACTCTATAGGGCAGTTCTACTCTGTCCTATAGGGTCGCTATGAGTCGGAATCGACTCGACGGCGCTGGGTTTGGTGATCTTCCAAGCTCTTCAGGTCCTCCTGTCCTCACACTGATTACAGGGCACCATCTGTTTATCTTGGTGGCTTAATGAATTGAGGGCTCATAAATGTAGCTGACATCTAAATTAGACTGAAATCACAATAAGGACAGGATAATTCCCTCCTCTGCCAGAGGTGGATAGACAATTACTCTCCTGCCACAGCTCTGGGAGAAAAATGGGTTATGCAAACAGACGCTTCACCTAAATTGGTGCCCTGAAAGCCTCTTCCTGTGGGATGCTTTTGCCCACTGACAGGAACCTGTCTGCCTGGTTTCAGAGTAAACCAGAGAAGAGAGATTATCTGCCCTGCGCAGATTCAGTGAATTGGCAGCCAGGTGCTAGCCACCAAAGCCCTTCTGTCGCTCCACTTTACCAGAGTCAGAAACATTTTTTCAAGGATCGTAAGTATTAAAATAATAGTATGAAAAAATAGCTAGTAAGCTTAGCCTATTGCTGAGTGCAAAATGGCTGATCAGAGGGAAGTCACAAGTCAGTGAACCTGGGCTAAGTGTACTGTGCATGTTTATGACTTTTGTGGGGATTGGATATGCTGTTGCTTAAGGATAGTTCATCAATGGTTTTAAAAGACTTATCATTTCTAAGGAGTAGTGGTTAAGCGCTGAGCTGCTAAGTGAAAGGTCAGCAGTTTGAACCCACCAGCTGCTCCACGGGAGAAAAGACCTGGCGATCTGCTCCAGGAAAGATTACAGCCTTGGAGATCCTATGGGGCAGTTCTACTCTGT
Organism: Loxodonta africana; assembly: GCF_030014295.1. Taxonomy (NCBI): domain Eukaryota; kingdom Metazoa; phylum Chordata; class Mammalia; order Proboscidea; family Elephantidae; genus Loxodonta; species Loxodonta africana. The sequence goes on along the minus strand of NC_087363.1, from coordinate 29,918,450 downwards.
CTTATAGGGTCACTTTGAATTGGAATCAACTCGACAGCGATGGGTTTGGGTTTGGATATTATCTTTTCTGGCTAATTTTTACTTCACTAGTATTTGCAACCCTTGGGATCTGTGAACTATAGTGAGTAGGTTGTCCCTGGCCTCCCCCTTCCCTTCATGTACTTGACACCAGAAGCAAGCAGAACCACATGCAGCTGCCCAAACAGCCTGCTATACAAACACCCACATGCTCAGTGTCTGACATTCCCTAGGCCCAGTGCTAGGCACTTGGCATATTAAAGTGTCTTTGATCCTTAAAACAATATTGTTACAGGGCAAGGCTTCCCAGCTTGGGACTAAGCCCTGCCTAGGTTCTCACCTTTTTCTGACCAGGAATGACCAGGAGAGGCTCAGAGGTTCCACAGGAACAAAGGTTTATTTGGGACAGAAAAAGAAAGTAAAATGCTCTCGAGGGAGAGGAAGAGGGGTTTCCACCTACGCTAGCCTCCAGTATCTCACTGAACAAAGGATTTCCTACGGTTTATACAAGTTCTTAGGTGGAAAAAAGGCATTATCTTTATTCATTAGATGGGTGGAGATTTCTAGGAGAAGGGGAGGGATTATGAAAATCAAACGCATGCGCAGTTAGAATCCAAGATGGACTTCCTTGCAGAGGTTGCTGGTACCAAGATGGAGTCGGTCACAAAGGCTGCTGGGATGTTGAACAGGACTTATTCTGGGATGTTGTGCATGCGTGATGCTTCTGGATCTTGGTTTGAGCCCTGGTGAGGGATCCCTGCTCATGTTTGTCTCACGTGGAAGGTTATTCATAGGCCACGTTGATTTTTACTGCACATGCTCTGCACCTGGTGAGGCCTTGAAAAACAACTCAGGAGGATTATCAGTAATTTATAGCTGGTCAAGCACACAGGGCCTTGAAATGCAGCCCCTTATCTTGCCTGAGCACCTAGTTTATTAATCACAAGTAGTTCTCGGGTGCCAGCAGTAACGGTTGTATGGTGGCCTGCACTTAGGTTTAGATTTAATTATAGCTGGTTGAGCACACAGGGCCTTGAAATGTAGCCCTTATTTAATTCAGCTAGCGCAATCTCTTCCCTGTCTCAAAGTGTCTGGGAGATCAAGGTGTGGCTTCATCCTATAACTTATTCAGGTGTCTCTCTCCTGGGCAGCCTTTCAGCTTTCACCTGTCTAGTCGTTCTCTTTTCAAGGCCTGCCTGGGACTCTTGGAAGTGAAAGCTTTGTGGCCTGCCCTGGCATGTCCAGTACCAGCCATCTTTGGGCCTTCTGTCCACTGTGTGCTGTTCTAAGCCTCTCCATCAGCTTCTAAGACCCTTGGAGAGTGGCTGAACAACATCCAGCTTGGCACACTCTGAAGCATAGGGTGGCAAGAATCCCAAAAACGTTTGCACAATGACTTACTCAAATCTACTGAATTTTGTGCCCTGTTTTTCTCCGTTATATTGCAGCAAGTAATCGGATGAAGGTAGTCAGTCTCACTTTGTTCTGAATTAATTATATCATGCCATGATTCTGATTCCATGATTTATCTGAGTTTTTTTTTATTGTGATATAATTCAAGAAACCATAAAACTCACACTTTTAAAGTGTACAACTCTACAATTTCTAGTATATTCATAAATTTGTGCCACCACCGCCACTATCTAACTTCAGAACATTTTCATCATCCCAGATATGACTGACACCCATTAGCTGTCACTCGCATTTCCCCCTCCCCTACTCCTGGTAACCGCTAATCTACTTACTCTATGGATTTGCCTATTCTGGACATTTCATATAAATGGAGTCTCTTATAATATGTGGAATTGTGTCTGGCTTCTTTCACTTAGCATAATGTTTCAAGGTTCATCCATCTTGTAGCATGTACCAGAACTTCATTCATCTTCATAGCCGAGTAATATTCCATTATATGGATATACCACCTTTTTGTTTATTCGTTAATTGGTTGCTTGGCATATGGATTATTTCTACTTTGGAGCTATTATGAATAATGCTGCTGTGAACATTTGTATACAAATTTTTCTGTGGCCATAAAATTTCAATTCTCTTGGCTGTATACTTAGGAGTAGAATTGCTGGGTGTATGGTAACTCTAAGTTTAACTTTTTAAGGAGATGCCATACTGTTTTCCCAAGTGTCTGTACCATTTTACATTCTCACTGGCAATGTATGAGGGTTCCAATTTCTCTACATTCTCACCAACACTTGTTATTTTCATCTTTTGGATTATAGCCATCTCAGTGGGTGTGAAGTCGTATTTCGTTGAGGTTTTCATCGATGGCTAATGATGTTCAGTATCTTTTCGTGTGCTTTTTGGCCATTTGTGTATTTCTTTGGAGAAATGTCTATTAAGATCTTTTGCCCATTTTAAAGTTGGGTGATTTGTCTTTTTATTGTTGTATTATTGAGTTGCAAGAATTCTTTACATATTCTGGGTATTAGTTCCTGTAGATACATGATTTACAAATATTTTTTTCTATTCTGTAGTTGTCTTTTCACTTTTTTGATAGTGTCCTCTGAAGCACAAGAGTTTTTAATTTTGATGAAGTCCAATTTAATTCTTGCTACTTTTGTCCCCTGAACTTTTGGTATTATATCTAAGAAAGCATTGTCTGATCCAAGATCACAGGATTTACATCTATGTTTCCTTCTAAGGAAAACCCTGGTGGCATAGTGGTTAAGTGCTATGGCAACTAACCAAAAGGTTGGCTGTTTGAATCCACCAGGTGCTCCTTGGAAACTCTATGGGGCAGTTCTACCCTGTCCTATAGGGTCACTATGAGTCGGAATTGACTCGACGGCAATGGGTTTGGTTTTTTTTTGTTTGTTTGTATTTTTCTTCTAAGAACTTTATAGTTTTAGTTCTTACATTTAGGCCTTTGATCCATTCGAAGTTAATTTTTGTATATGTTATGAGGTAGGGAATCCAACTTCGTTCTTCTGCCTGTAAATATTCCATTGTCCCAGAACCATTTGTTGAAAAGACTGTTCTTTCCCCTGTTGAATTGTCTTGATACTCTCATGGAAAATCAGTTGACCAAACATGTGTGGTTTTATTTCTGGACTCTCAATTCTATCCTATTGGTCTATACATATATCCTAATGCCAGTACCACATAGTCTTGATTAGTGTAGCATTGCAGTAAGCTTTGAAATCAGGAAGTTGAGTCCTGCAACTTTGGTTTTTTCCAGATTGTTTTAGCTATTCTGGATCCCTTGAAGTTCCATATTAATTTTAGGATTAGCTTGTTCATTTGGCCGGCTGGGATTCTGATGGAGATTGCATCGAATCTGTAATTCAGTTTTGGGAGTATCCCCGTCTGAACAACGTTAAATTTTCCAGTCCATGAACACAAGATGTCATTCTGTTTATTTAGATCTTCTTTAATTTCTTTCAATGATGTTCTGTAGTTTTCAGAGTACAAGTCTTATTCTTCATTTGTTAAGTTTATCCCTAAGTATTTATTCTTTTTGATGCTATTGTAAATATAATTGTTTTCTTAACTTCATTTTCAGAGTTTTCATCGCTAGTGTAAAGAAATACAAATGATTTTTGTGTATTGATCTTGTATCATGCAATCTTGCTGAACTCATTTCTGTTTTTTTCCCCCAATTGTTTAGTTTTCTGTATATACGATCATGTCATCTGCAAATAGAGTTTTACTTCTTCCTTTCCAATCTAAATGCCTTTCTTTCCTCCCTCCCTCATTTCTTTCCCTTCTTTTTTTCCTCTAATTGTCCTTACTAGATCCTTCAGTACCACGTGGAATGGAAGTAACAGTGAGAGTAGCTATCTCTTTCTTTTCCCTGATCTCAGGGGGAAAACTTTCTGCTTTCATCATTAAGTATGATGTTAGCTGTGGGTTTTTGATAGATGCCCTTCATCAGGTTGAGGAGGCTCCCTTCTGTTCCTAGTTTGCTTAGATTTTATCATGAAAGAATATCAAATTTTGTGAAATGCCCTTTCTGCAGGTATTAAGATGATCATGTGTTTTATTTTCCTTATTCTATCAATATGATGTATAGATTGATCTTCTATGTTGAACCCATCTTGCATTCCTGGGATACATTCCAATTGGGCATCAGGCATAATCCTTTTTCTGTATTGCTGAAGTCGATTTGTTAGTATTTGTTGAGAATTTTTGTGTCTCTATTCTTAAGGAATGTTGATCTGTAGTTTTCTTGTGATGTATTTTTCTGGCTTTAGTGTCAAGGTAATAGTGGTCTTAAAGAAGGAGTTGGGAAGTGTTGCCTCTTCTGTTTTTTAGAAGAGTTTGTGAAAGATTGATGTTAATTCTTCTTTAAATGTTTGGTAGAATTCACCAGTGAAGCCATGTGATTCTGGGATTTTCTTTGTGGGAAGTTTTTTTTTTTTTTTTTAAGTTACTAATTAGTTTGCTACAGCTCTGTTCAAATTTTCTATTCTTGAGTTTTTATAGTTTGTGTCCTTATAGAAATTTGTTCATTTTATCTAATTTGTTGGCACGAATATGCATAGTGTTCCCTCTTAACTCTTTATTTTGTAGCAATTTCCTCTCTTTCATTCCTGATTTTAGTCATTTGAGTCTTTCTTTTTTCTTGATCAGTCTAGCTAGGCTTTATCAATTTTGTTGATCTTCTCAAGGAAACAACTTTTGGTTTCATTGATTTTCTCTGTTTTCTGTTATTCTTTTCATTCATTTCTGTTCTAACATTTATTATTTCTTCCTCCTGCTTGCTTTAGGTTTAGTTTGCTATCCTTTGTCTAATTTCTTAAGGTATAAGATTAGTTTATTGATTTGAGATATTTTTTCTTTTTTAATATAAGCATTTACACCTGTAAATTGCCCTCTAAGCACTGCTTTCTCTGAGCCTCTTAAATTTGGTATGCGTGTTTTCATTCTCATTCATCTCAAAATATTTTCTAATTTCCCTTGTGATTTCTTCTTGTTCCATTGGTTATTTAGGAGTGTTTTTTAAAAAAATTTCCAAGGAGCCCTGGTGGCACAGCAGTTAAGCACGCAGCTGCAAACCAGAAAGTTGGCAGTTCAAACCCACCAGCTGTTCTACAGGAGAAATACGTGGCAGTCTGCTTCCATAAAAATTTACAGCCTTGGAATCCCTCTGGGCAGTTCTACTTTGTCCTATAGAGTCCCTGAGTCGAATCGACTCAGGGGCAATGGGTTTGGTTTTGGTTTTGTTTAATTAAATTCACATATTTGTGAATTTCCCAAATTTCCTTCTACTGTTGATTTCTAACTTAATTCCAGTGTACTCTGAGGACATATTTTGCATGATTTCAGTCTTTTAAGTGTATTGAGACTTGTTTTATGGCCTAATAGCTTGTCTGCCCTAGAGAATGTTCCATGTATATTTAAGAAAAATGTGTATTCTACTGTTAGGTGGAGTGGTCTGCTTATCTGAACTTTTAGAAATTCATTTTTTACCTTATCCTTTGAGTCCTCTCTCCTTAATTCATCTCCCCGTATAAAATGTGGTTTCCTCATCTGAACCTCCATCACACTGCCAATACCCTTCCCTGTATCATAACCATTACTACAAGTCAGTCTTCCTGGATTCTGATGCTATGGGTTTTGTTCAGGCAGGGAACCTGTCGTAACCATGTTGTAATCATATCTCCATATTCCCGAAACTCTATTTCTAGTACAAAATTTAAAGCATGACAATGAGAGGATGAAAGAATTTGGTGGTTACTGAGCACCCCTTAAAGGAGCCCTGATGGCGCAGTGGTTAAGTGCTCAGCTTCTAACCAAAAGGTTGGTGGTTCGAATACACCAGTTGCCCTGCTTACGTCAAGATTTACAGCCTTAGAAACGCTATAAGCAGTTTTGCTTTATCCTATATGGCCACTATGAGTCAGAAGTGACTCGATGACAATGAGATTTTTTTTAAAGGGGGCCTTAAACGTCGAGCCCTAGGCTATATAGCATCCGAGACTGGCGCAGGAGAAGAGAAACGGTGCCGTTTGACCCTGGAAACCCTACAGCTTAGTTAAGATATGTACACAGAAAACCTGGAAGACAGGAGTTGACCAAGTCCCAAGACAAGGGCTCTAGGAGTTGGGCTTGTCCACTTTGTCTCTGTGAGGTCCAGCCTCTAGTCAGTGTGGCATTCCGGCAGCTGGTCATCTAGCCTCTCACTCACTGGGAGAAGTCCCAACACTCCTCACCTAGGACTTGATGATGGTTGTTTGCCAACTTTGGGCAGTGAAGAAATGTTGAATTGCCTTTGGCTATCATATACTTTTAGGTTTTTCTCAAAGGAAAAGGAAAGAGCTGTAGTCATAAGCTCTGATCAGTGAGATAGGTCAAAGGATGCTTACGTTATGTTTTGATTTCAGGTAAGGAAAGTCCGATCAAGTTCACCCTGAGAGGGTCACTTCTAGAGAAATCAAAAGGAATTGTTTCTGAAGTGTATTATCCTACCTAGGTCCCACCTGTATGTGAATGTTCTGGGAAGATCTGAGGGTATGAAATTTGGACGTGAAGTCACCCCACATGTTAGTTAGGGTCTGAATTGACACTTCATTCTCTCTAAAACCCAGCTGCTGAGTTGATTCTGAGTCATGACAACCCCACGTGTGTCAGAGAACTACCCTGCTACATAGGGTTCTCAACAGCTGATTTTTCAGAAGAGATAGCTAGGTCTTTCTTCCAAGGGGCCTCTGGGTATACTTGAACCTCCAAACTTTGGGTTAGTAGTTGAGCGCATTAACCATTTGCATCACTCAGGGACTCCTTGGTTCCTCTAGTTTAGGATAAAGACTAATGACTTTTGAGGCTAATCAGGGGATTCTTGAAGGTTTCTTGTCAAGAATATAATGTGTGGAAGAAGGTTTTCATCTCGGATGTAAACTCTTTTCTCTAGTAATCTCTGAAAATAGAATTATATTAGAAAATACAATTATATTATAAAGTACAAGCCCTGCCATTTTGGTGGTGCATACTTAATTTAAAAAAATTAAAAAAGAGGGAAGGTAATAAAGGTTATACAGGAGATGGTCCGGAGTTGTATATGATCATGAATGAGTGGTATATTATCATGATCACCATGGTCAAACATTTACGGACAACTAATGGAGGGCAGGACACTCCCAGGAGAGGGGAACATAAAGCTGCTTGGTGATGGAAGAATTATAGACTTAGAGAAGGGACAGAGTAAGTTGCCTAGTGGAGAACAGACTTGAGCAGAGTTGAAGAATGGATGAGTTTTGAATGGAGAGACGGACATGAGGGTCAGCGAGAGGACAATGGAAGTTGGAATGTGTACAACATACTATTGATCAATGCAAAGTGCCCAGGAGGCTACACACCTGGGCTTGGGTAGGACGCAGGAGAATTGTGTCCACGCAGGTGTGTCAGGACTCTTACAGCTTTCAAACAAGAGGATTAACTCACTGGATACAACCCAATTACGGGCATGACTCTTTGTGCCCTAGGCAATAGCCCCTATGAAGTTAATGACTAAGGCAATCCATCTATGACATATCATGAATTCTCTTTCCAAGGAGACCAAGGGAGAAAATGGGAGTGGTGGACCAGGAATGATAGACAGTTATGGGTGGCCCAGAGTGAGTCATTGTCCTCAATGCCAATACCAGGAGGTCAGGCCAAGGACTCCTGCCTTTACTGTTCATTCTCTTCACCTTTCGCCCAAATCCTAGCTCCTTCAGCTCTCTGATCCTTTGCCTTTTCTGATTAGGCACTGGAGTTGGACCAACTCTAATTTTATAGGTAAGGCCCCTGAGGTCCAGAGAGGAGAGGGGACTTGTCCTTATTCCTACAGCAAGCTGATTTCAGAGTTCAGATGAAGAGAAGACCCCTTGACTACCAGCCCTGTGCACTCTCTGCTCTGCCATGTGGACTTACTCTTTGAGTCTTCTACTGGTGGCATCAACTGAGACGAAAAGGGACACAGAACAGGACATGGGCACAGCTTGAACGGGCAGTTATGGGACTGCAGAGCGCCCAAGGGAACGTGTACAGAGGCAGAAGGAGTCTGGGGTCAGAGGACCATCCTCCAGAACCCTACCCTCAAGAAGCAATCAGCCCCCATCACCCACAGAGCTTCAGGTCACATATTCTAAAGTTTAAACTCTGAACTAGCATACACTATATCCTATTCATAGATCTCTAATATTTTACTATGCAAATATGGGACCTCTTTTCAAATTTTTGTTTTAAATCCCCTTTCAATTAGCTTTTTTGACGTTTGCCAGCTTAAAACAAAGTCCATATTTCTCTTAACTGCTGAATGGGATAAGGTCTCATCTGTCCTCCCTGAATGTCCCAAGGCCTCTCCTCTCCGGATAACCACAAGACAATCACGGAGGAGGTCTTAGGTTGTGTCCATGCATCAAAAGATGTGTGTCTGATGCAGACCTCAAATTCTCATAAAAACACCAGACTTAATGGTCTGACTGAGAATAGAAGGACCCCGGAGGTCATGGTCCCCAGACCTTCTGTTAGCCAAAGACAGGAAGCATTCCCAGAACTGACTCTTCAGACTCTTTAGTCTGTCTGACTGGACTATAAAATAGAAAGTGATATTGGTGAGGAGTGAGCATCTTGGATCAAGAAGACACACGAGACTATGTGGGCAGCTCCTGTCTGGAGGGGAGATGAGAAAGCAGAGGGGGACAGAAGCTGGCTGAATGGACATGGAAATACAGGGTGGAGAGAAGAAGGGTGCTGTCTCATTAGGGGGAGAGTAACTAGGACTATATAGCAAGGTGTATGTAAATTTTTGTGTGAGAGACTGACTTGATTTGTAAACTTTCACTTAAAGCACAATAAAAATTAAAAAAGAAAGATTTGTGTCGTTTCATTGTGTGAGGAATTGGGGTGTGCTGGTCTCCAGCCTCTGGCTGATAAGCATGCCCCTCCTACCTTCTGCAATGTAGTCCTGAAAAGAGGCAGTGCCTTGTTTAAAATGTACTGTGACTCTGTGCTCTGTGGCATAGTCAACATACCTGGCGCAACACAAAACAGCGACTGCTTGGAGCCACTCCAAGCAGAACAGAGGTTAGTTCCGGACACACAACAAGTGCACACTGGTGAGATCCCTTCATGTCTTACTTTTTTGTCCTCCTCCCTGCCCTCTGCTCCTGGTGATGCCATGTCTAAGCTCTGTCCCTGGACTGGTCTTCTTTTCTGAAAGGCTTTGTTGTTTCGGGGAAGCATCATAAACTGGACATGTTGGTCCATCTGTTGTCCAGCCTCTGTGTTAACCCTCCCTCTCAGACCCCCTAAAACCAGGTGTACTCCATTTCACCTTAGGCTATATATAGACTTCCTGTGGGTGCCCCTTTCTGGGTCAGGAAGGCAACTCCAATCTCCCTCAAGTCAGTCAATTGTAAACATTTTGGTCCCCATTCTGTATTATTTGGGATTGCTATACTAGGGAGAACCCCAAACAGGTGTTTTTCCAAGATTGACCCTGGGACCATAATTTCCTGAGATATTTATGGGAAAATACATGAGAAACCCTCGTGGCCACATGAAATGAGAGAGAGCTAAGAGAAGATGAAAGTTAAAAAATAAAGGCTTAAATTTGTCATCCTCACCTAGCAGAGGTTACAAAGCCTCATTAAGGATATTGGGAGCTTCTTCCCCCCCAGGGAGAAGTCTTTTATATACCTGTAAAAAGCCCCCAAGAGTAAAACAGCAAACCCTCCTATCTTTCGAGTAGGCGTGCAGGTTATCAGCTTCACTCCTTGCTGTTCTAAATCAACCTTTTATTGCCCTGCTTGTGACACTGGGTGGCGTAAATAGTTAAGTGCTCAACTACTAACCAAAAGGTCAGAGGTTCAAACCTACCCAGAGGCACCTCAGAAGAAAGGCCTGGCAATCTGCTTCCAAAAGGACACAACCTTGAAAATCCTATGGAGCACGGTTCTACTCTGCAACATATGCGGTCACCATGAGTCAGAATTGACTGAATGGCAACTGGTTTGGGGTTTTTTTGGTGTAGGGATGTTGGAAGATTTTTCACTCTTTTTTTTTTTTTTAGCTAGACGCTTTCTCGGTAGAGGGCGCTGGAGGGCAAGTTTAGATTCCTGCCTACCAGCTTCTGCCTGGTGACTACAGTTTAAAGCTAGGCTGAACCCACCAGCGGCTGCTGGGGAAAAAAATGCTCCGGGAAAGCTTAAATTACAGTCTAGGAAACCCTACGGGGCAGTTCTACTATGTTCTATAGGCAGTGGTGTCTTTAGGGTTGGTGTCACCGCCCCCCATGCTAATTACCACATTACTGTAGCTAAAACACCAGAACATGTGACAAAATCAGCAACTATAAAAACACCCGAAGCAACAAAAACAACAGCCTGTGCTTGTTGATTCAAAGTGTCATTGTAATTGGGTAACAATGACAGTTCTGACCTGAGCACATTAGAAGGTTCAAAAGGTAAAGTAGCGTAAGAGTTTTAGCCTTGTAGGTGTATTGATACGTGTTAGCTGGGCTTACGAAAAAAAAAATTTGTTGTTATAACTACAGGGATTTTTTATTAAAAAAAATTTAATTTCTGCTGGAACACTGCACAAAAATTTTATAGACAGTCATTTTGGTGTCACTCCCTCTGGCAGTGTCACCTTGTGTGGTCCGCGCACCCTCCTCCCCCAGCGACGTCACTGCCTATAGAGTTGCTAGGAGCAGAATCAACTCAATAGCACACAACAACAACCCCAATTGTGGGGAGTTCAGCTTGCCAGTCTTGGCCCATGGTTTCCTGCCTGCCAGCTTCAGCCACTGACTGTGGAGCAGCTCTGGTCTGGGGGAACCCAGTGAACCTCTCTGGCATCCAGTGGGCTGCAATCACACCCTCTCCAAGAAGGCCCGTACCCCAGCCTTGGAGAGGGACCCTTCCTCCTTCCAAGTTAATTCCTTCCTTGAGTACTCTTACTCTGCCCTAGGGTATTCTTTAGAATTCTCTTTTATTCCTTGGTGGTGTTGTTAGATGCCATCCAGTCAATTTTGACTCACAGTGAGCCGGTGTGACAGAGTAGAACTGCTCCATAGGATTTTCTAGGCTAAAATCTTTACCAGAGCAGATTGCCAAGTCTTTTCTCCAGTGGAGCCGCTAGGTAGGTTCAAACTACCAACCATCTCAGTTAACAGTGAAACCCTTAACCATTGCACCACCAGGGCTCCTTTCTCTATTCCCTAAACCCATTAAACTCATTGCCATTGAGTCAATTCCAGCTCATAGCAACCCTCTAGGACAGAGTGAAACTGCTCCATAGGGTTTCCATGGCTGGAATCTTTACGGAAACAGACTGTCACATCTTTCTCCCGAGGAGTGGCTGGTGGGTTCCAACCACTGACCTTTTGGTTAGCAGCTGAGTGCTTAACCATGAGCCACCAGGGCTCTTTTTATTCCCTAAAAAAACCCAAAACCCATAGCCAGAATTTCAAATTGGGAATTTGAATAGGGAAAATCTGAACAGGGAAAGCTTAATGTAAAGAAGTATTAACTACTTAAAGAAAAAATGTGTGTCAACTTGGCTACTCCATGATTGCCAGTATTGTATGATTGTCCACCATGTTTTCATTTGATGTGATTATCCTATGTGTTGTAAATCCTACATCTATGATGTTAATGAGGCAGGTTTAGAGATGGTTATGTTAATGAGGCAGGACTCAGTCTACAAGATTAGGTCATATTTTGAGTCAATCTCTTCTGATATAAAAGAGATAATCAAGCAGAGAGACAGGAAGACAGCATACCACCAAGAAAGTAGTGCCAGGAGCAAAGCACATCCTTTGGACCTAAGGTCCCTGTGCTGAGAACCTCCTAGGCCAGGGGACGATTGATGAAGAGGACCTTCCTCCAGAGCCGACAGAGAAAGAAAGCCTTCCCCTGGAGCTGGCATCCTGAATTAGGACTTCTAGCCTACTAGAATGTGAGAGAATAAATTTCTGTCTGCTAAAGCCATCCACTTGTGGTATTTCTGTTACAGCGGCACTAGATAATGAAGATAGAATCATTAAACCATTTTCTTGTATTATCAGATGCAAATAAACATAATTAGGGATTACACATATTTGATTAGGAATCAGGATTTTCAGTATAAAAGAAAAGGAAGTACAATTACAGAATTAAGAATTTAAGTAGAAATAGTGTTGTGTTAGAATTAAATTTTGAATATTATGAATACCCTGTGTTTACAGGGAAAAAAAATAAATATGTCTGTTTTAGTTCTATTCACTACAGTAGTCCAGGAGCAAAATCATTTTATGGTTCTGTTTTTCCTGTAAAATACTTTTACTCTGCTAAGAAGGGCTCTTTGGAGAAATGGAGGATTCCATGTTTGGGAGTTGGAAGCAGTTTTTAGAGTGTCTGCCAGAAAACAAGGACGCTTTCAAAAGATTAATGTGCTTATTTCCGAATGACCCAGGAGCCAACTTAAAGGGTTTCTTGCTAGCCTGAGCTGTGACTATTTGACCATCAAAAGGAGAATAATTACTGTGGCTTATTGAAATACATTAAATCTGTAAAAAGATGTGAGTTCATAAGGACACAGAAAGAGGAAAGCCAATAAGAAATATTCTAAGAGAAACTGAATGGCACTGCTGTTGAGCTCTTTACTCAATCATGTTGCTATTAACTCATCTATTGATATCATGAAGAATACCAAGAGCTGTCAAATATAGCGGTTAGAAGATATTTTCTGACTCAAGGGGGATGTTTGTAGAATGAACCTCTAAATTCTGACCTTGAGACAGATGCCGCGTGAAATATTCAAAATCCAAGATGTGATTTCAAGAATCCTGAGGAGTTATATGGAAACCCTGGTGGCGTAGTGGTTAAGGGTTATGGCTGCTAACCAAAGGGTCGGCAGTTCGAATCCGCCAGGCGCTCCTTGGAAACTCTGTGGGACAGTTCTACTCTGTCCTATGGGGTCGCTATGAGTCAGAATCGACTCGACGGCACTGGGTTTGGTTTTGGTTGGAGGAGTTATATGGTCCTAAGGATATAAAAGAACACAGAATTCCATCAGGCTCACATGTCTTTAAAATTAAATGCAAAAGACACCACTGTAGAGCATCAAGCTCAAAAGTCTCTACAGTTATAAGGATAATGATATTTACGTGCCTTGAGTTCATAACTCAATCAACTGAGCAACTAGGGTAGGAGCTGCAGACTTTTTGAAAAATTAGGTAACATAGAACTTGAATCCAGGGAAGTGGGCTAAGTAGTCACTCCTCTATTTATGTATTTATTTGCTGGAATATTTTAAATCAAATCCCAGACATCGTATCATTTCATCCAACTATTCCCCTTCTCGAAGTTACAGAATCAGTAATATAAGGATTATATATAGTCTTTAGTGTTGCCCATCAGGGTCTCAAACAAGATTCTCAGCCTCCCAGCCCAAGTGTCTGCTAGTAAATAGCTTCAGTTAACTGGTACGGTAATGACCTTCTTAGATGGTGTCTTAGTCATCTATTGCTGCTATAACAGAGATACCACAAGTGGGTGGCTTTAACAAACAGAAATTTATTTTCTCACCAATCCCACCCAATAGGAGGTTAGAAGTCTGAATTCAGGGCACCAGCTCTAGGGGAAGGCTTTCGCTCTCTGTCGGCTCTGGAAGAAAGTCCTTGTCTCTTTTCAGCTTCCACTCCTCTGAGATCTTCCTGTGGCTTGGCATCTCTCTTCCCCCATCTCTGCCTGCTTGTTTCCTTGCTTAATCTGCTCTTTTATATCTCAAGAGATTGATTTAAGACATACCCTACGTTAATACTGCCTTATAAACATAACAAAGAAAACCCATTCCCAAATGGGATTATTACCACAGGTATAAAACCAAAGCCAAACCCTTTTTAAAGGTCCAGTCAATTCCAACTCAGAGTGACCCTATAGGTCAGAGTAGAACTGCCTCATAGGGTTTCCATGGAATGGCTGGTGGATTTGAACTGCCAACCTTTTAGTTAGCAACCAAACTCTTAACCACCACACCAACAGATCTCCAGGTATAGGGATTAGAATTTACAACATGCGTTTTGGGGGGACACAATTCAATCCATAACGGGTGGGTAAACATCTTTCAACCTAGGAATCTTTAGAACAAAGCATGGAAATATTCAAGAGACCCATAGTATTAATTTTTTTTTATGTTAAGTAGGTGACTTTGTGTATCTGATGTTTTATATTTCACAGGAGGATAGACGTGGCCTAGTAGACTGACAGCTTTGTAACTTTAATTTAAAGTGTTTGAGCAGTTTAGATTTATGATTTTATGTGAAATCATACCAGATTATTCTTACTATTGAAACAGCTAAGAGAACTTTAGATGCCTAGTATTTATAAGAATGAATTTCTACTAGGAAGGTTTTGTTTATTAAGTTGACTCAGCTGAAGTACAGAAAAGGAAAACTCTTGAGATGAAGCTGTTCACTACATAAGTGCACATATCAGCACCCCCGGTTCCAGTCCCCAGGCCCTTGTCACTTTTCAACAACCACAGGACCTACAAAATGGGGCCTGGTATGGAAAAGGCCGCCTGGACACCAGCAGGTTGCTTCTTCTGTCTGCTCATAGCCTCCACCAAGATGGGCGCCCGGTGGTAGGTCCCTTCTCCCTCCCCCAGCCTATTGGAGCCTGGATATCTTACTTAGGGGCACTTGAGTGAAGAAGCATAAGAAAATAAGAAAAAATACTTGGTGTGCACTCGAGTTTTCCAATTTATCAGTTTCTCATTGTGTGCAGTGCCTGTCTTCTGCCACTGATAACACGGGGAAGCTCCTAATAAGACTTGGTTTGAATATTAGGAGCCTCGCGCTGGGTCTGAGTTATGTTATGCTTATTCTCTGGGTGGAGTCCCTGGGGAGTGCTAATGGTTAATGATCTGGTTAACTAGCTCAGCTCCAAACTGAAAGGTTGGGGATTCCAGTCCACCCAGAGGCACCTTAGAAGAAAGACCTAGTGATCTACTTCTGAAAAACAAGCCGCTGATAATTCTACACAACACAGTTCTACTCTGACACACACGGGGTCACCGTGAGCCGTGATCGACTGCACAGCAACGTTTTTTTTTTTTAATTCTCTGGGCAGCCTGAGGCATCCCCTACTGGAAGGCAGATGTTACTGCAGTCAGAACTGCTCCAGGAATGCATTCTTCCCCAGGAAAAAATAACCTCCGACTCAGATCAATGTTTTTATTTTAAGGGATTTTCCAATATGTATATAAATTGCAGTCCACACATCCCCTAAAACCTCTAAAGCTCTGGTGAGATAGAAGTGAAACTGCAGCAGTAAGCAAAAAAAAAGAAAAAGCAAAGCTCAGTAAAATTTTGCCATAAGCAGACTCTAAGTGGTCTGAAGCCCTTCCAAGGATCAAGATGAATTCTAGAGGTGCAATTTCACAATCCACCAGAGCCTGGGGCTCAGGCCATTTCAAAGTCATCATCCAGCTGATATTCTAGTAGTTTCACTCCAACTCCGAGAGGCTTTCTACTTCTCTGTTGCATTCTTATTTTCAAGTACTCACTTGTGTCCTGGATTCCTTCGCAGCACAGGCTGCAAGGCCGCCCTAGACTCCACACTGCACATCTCTTCCAGAGGATCCAGGGTCTTATGAAAAAGAATCCCAAGAAAGAACACAGGTGGAAAGGACCCTATGATGTTCTCTTGGCCATCCCGTGACTCTGTGAGGTTCTAGATCATCCTTGAGGATACAAAGGTGACAAGCCACAACCATATCAAAACAACCATATCAAAACTGATAGCAAACAAGATCAACTTGGATACCGTTCATAGAGACCAAGAAGCCCTGTGGCGTCGTGAACCTAGAAGAGAAAGGGGGTTACTGTGTGGTATTCTGGGCAGACTGAGTGAAGACCACAAAGAAGTTTTGTAGGACTGTATGGAGATGCCGATATGTGACTTCAGGGCTAGTATGTGAAATGGGAGACTAGTGGGCTAATACTGACTGTAGGATTCTTAAGTCCTCATCTTGCTTACCATCCCCCCCCTTCCTGCCCCTTCCTGTCTGTCTCCTTCAAATGCCCTTTGCAGTGCTGACACATGAGCACCCAACAGATCTTTGATGCTGCCTTTGAGACATGATGTGCAAGACCCTACAAAAAATTTCCCCACCCCAAGAACACCTAAGACATGAATCTTGCCTGACATGGTCTGTATGTTGGTCAGCTGCTTTGGGATACAGAGGAGTCCTTACTTTTAGGCAAACTTGATTTTATGCCTTGTCCTAGTTCTAATCCTTGGAATTGGCATTTTTGAATGGAGAGGCCCATCGTAAATCCCTTTTTGTTAGCAGCCATCACTCTTAACCACTATGCCACCAGCGTTCCCCGTGGTTTATACGGATAAGGGACTATTACTCAGCCCTAAAGAGCAATGGAAACCCTGGTGGCATAGTGGTTAAGTGCTACGGCTGCTAACCAAAGGGTCAGCAGTTTGAATCCGCGAGGCGCTCCTCGGAAACTCTATGGGGCAGTTCTACTCTGTCCTATAGGGTCGCTCTGAGTTGGAATCAACTCGACGGCACTGGGTTTGATATTTTTGGTTTAAAGAGCAATGAAGTTCTGAGACATGCTATGACATGAATGAACCTTAAAAACATTATACTGGGTGAAATAAGTCAGCCACAAAAGGACAAATATTCTATGATCCCACTTATATGAAAAATCTATAATAGCCAAATGTATAGAGACAGAAATTTATTAGTGGTTACCAGGGGCTGGGGAGAGAGAGGAATGGGAGTTATCGCTGAAGGCATACTGAGTTTCTGTTTGGGATGATGAAAAACTTTTGGAAATGGGTATAGTGATGATGGTAGCACAACATGGTGAATGGAATTAATGTCACAGAATTGTACACTTAAAAATGGTTCAAATGGCAAACTTTTTGTTAAATATATTTTACCACAAAATTTTTTTTAAAAATCGAGCAAAATATTTGAAAAGACACTTCACCAAAGGTATAACCAAAAAAAAAAAAAACCAAACCCGTTGACTTCAAGTCAATTCCGACTCATAGTGATCCTGTAGGACAGCGTAGAACTGCCCAATAGAGTTTCCAAAGAGTGCCTGGTGGATTCAAATTGCTGACTTTTTGGTTAGCAGCTGTAGCTCTTAACCACTACACCACCAGGGTTCAACCAAAGGTATACAGAAGGCACATAAGCACGGGAAAAGATGCTCAACATCATTAGTTCTTATGGAAAAGCAAATTAAAACCACTATGAGATACCACTGCACACCTATTAGAATGACTAAAAGTAAAAAGACTGACCACACCAAATACTTGAAAGGTTTGTCAAGAATGGCCAAGTACTTAGAAGGATGTACAGCAATTGGAATCTCATACTTCGCTGGTGGAAATGGAAAAAAGGTACAGCCACTTTTGGAAAAGAGTTTGGCTACTTTCTTACAAAGTTAAACACACATACCACACAACCCAGCAGTTCCATTCCTAAATACTTTACCCAAGTGAAATAAAAACCTATGCTGACACAAAAACCTGCACACAAATGCTCGTAGCAGCTTTATCTGTAATCGCCAAAAACTGGAAACAACCCAAATGTCCCTAAACTGCACACTGGACAAGCAAAAAAATAATAATAAGTTGGAGGGAATATAACTTGGTGGATCACTTTGGCAAACTTTGGCACTTTTTATAAAAGTTGAACATATAACCCAGCAGTTGCACCCCTAGGTATGTACCCAACAGATAGGCATAATATGCTTGCCAAAAGGCTGGTCAAGAATGGCCATGGCAGTACTACTCATAATAACCTTGAATAAAGGGTCTGACTCCATTTTTGATGTTTGACCCCTGACATCCTTCACTCCTTGTTCCCCTGTTGTCTTACACCTGGACAAGCTGTAAGAAAGCCCAGGTGCTCCCTGCTTTAGTGCTGTCAGGGAGATGTTCCAACCATGCAAACTCCAGCCTGTGGGAGAGAAGGCCCCCACCCTGGCCTCACTTTCCCCCACCCGCAACCACTTTACAAACCAGAGCCACTTGCCCCTCCTTTAAGCTCAAGCCAAATGGACTGGTTGGGTACCGCCCTGCTTTCTCCAGAAGGCCTCATTATGTGAATAATAGATCTTGTCACATCGCCTTGATGAGTGTGTAGCATCATCAGTCTCAACACATGAACCAGGTTGGGTGGGGTGGGGGGTTCATCGCATCCTCCGTGGAACAATAACAAAGTGAGCCCCAAACTCGAACTATCCAAAGGCCTAATCAACAGATCAGTGGACAAATAAATTCTGGTGTATTCACCCAATGGGATCTACACAGCAATAAGAATGAATGACCTACAACTACACATAATCCCACAAACGCATTGTTGAACCAAAGAAACCAAACACAGAAGAATTTTGTGTGACTGCATTTAAATGAGTTTTTAAAAACAGGCAAAGCTAATTCTGATAGGATAGTTACCGCTCTTCTGGAGGTGGTAATGACTGGAAAGCGGTGCATGTCAGACTGAACTAGGAAAAAATGCGGAAGGGAGTGATAGGGTTGGGAATCTGAGGGGATGGCCCCAGCTCTGAGTGAGGTCCTGGTTGCCCTGCTGGTTCGGCTGACGGGTTAAAAGTGTGAGCCAGCCCCACCCAGTGGACGAGTGTGGAAATGCATTTCATGGCTTAGACTAGGGAGATGACTAGCCTCTCTAGGGAGTGTCTGATACTACCAGCCAGTTTTGGGGGGCGGGGTGCAGTTTCGTGCTCAGAAATAGGACAGAGTGTCCGAGAAGGGTCTGAGGTCAGCATGTCTGTCCTGTTATACAGAACTGGGCTCGGCCAGGCTGAGGGGGGACAAATGACTGCTCTGAAAGGGGAAAAGTAGGAAGCAGGGGGAAAGGGAGACCATGTCCCAGCTGAGGGCTCCACCATCTCCAGGCTTGGGCTTCCTCTGCAGGCAGTCCAGGCTGAGCTTGGACGTCACCTTTACTCAGGTGCTAGGTGTTTATCCAGTAAGGTAGATAGTAATCCCCATTTTACAGGTGAGGGAATTGAGGCTCAGCCAGATATTAGGCCATTTGGCTTGTAAATGGCAGAACTAAGGGTTTTGGCCCCCATTCCCTGCCCTAAACCACAATTCTGTATGCAGAGTAGCCTAACCTTTTTTGTGTCATGGCTTCCCCTCCAGTCTGGTGAAGCTTATAAGCCCATTTCTGTATAATGCCTTAAAATGCGTAAAATAAAATACATACGGTTACAAAGAATGCCAATCCTACTAAAATCGTTATCAAAACATTTTAAAATTGTACTATAGGGTGTGCTATATACGTGATTCTTTTTCAATGTATTAAACACAAGATCTAGCAGTAGGTCTGTAAACAACCAGAATTTCAAGGAAACGATGACTATAAACAATATTTTGAGACGTCTGCTATGACGGTGATGGGAAATGAGACTACTGGGATTTTATTGGTGACAAAGTCACGGGGTTCTACTAATACTACTGTGGTTTGTTGCCCACGTTCCAATGGAAGAGAATGTTGAATTTCCATCAGAAGCTAGTGAAATTAAGGATAGAATTTGGTTCCCATCTAAGTTCACAGACCTCTAAGTGCGTATACTAGCCATGGGTCCCTTGGGGGTCTGTGGGCCCCAGGTTAAGGCTCCTTGCATCTGTTGCCTTTGATTCACCACCTCCGTCTCAGCTAGTCCCAGAGTTTCATGCGAAACCAGCCTGTGAGCTGGTAACTGGCAAAGAGAACAGGATCTTTGTCAAACAACAAGGCAAAAACACAGGGTTCAACAGACACTTATTGAAGGCTCCAGTGCCTTAGATATACTTTTGGACCCAAAGATACACAAAGGAATATAAGATTCAGCCTTCCACTCAAGGAAGGTCCTTGGGTGGGACAGTTTGTGCTCAACTGCTGACCTAAACGTTTGCGGTTCAAACCCGACCAGGAGTTCCATGGAAGAAAGACCTCCTGATCTGCTTCTGTAAAGATTATATCCAAGAAAATCCTAGGCAACAATTCTACACTGTAACACTTGGGGTCACCATGAGTCAGAACCGACTCCACAGCAAATTTGGTTTTTCTGTTTTTTCCCTCTCAAGGATTGCCCCCACTCCCCTTCTGCCTGGTTGAGGCAACGTATCCAGGCAGTTTATGATCAACCTTCAAATGAACTGATGGGGTAAAAAGTCATCTCTGTTGGGAACAGAAGAGTAATTCTGTGGGTTGAGCAGTTTTCCATGTCACTGTTGTTTTTAGGTGCTGTCGAGTCAATTCCAACTCATATCGACTGTGTGTACAACAGAATAAAGCACTGCCTGGTCCTGCATCATCCTCACAATCATTGCTATGTTTGAGCTCATTGTTGCAGCCACTGTGTCAATCCATCACATTGAGAGTCTTCCCTTTTTCACTGACCCTCTACTTTACCAAGCATAATGTCCTTCTCCAGCAACTTGTCCCTCCTGATAACATGTCCAAAGTACGTGAGATGAAGTCTTGTCATCCTCATTTCTGAGGAGCATTCTGGCTGTACTTCTTTCAAAACAGATCTGTTCCTTCTTCTGGCAGTCCATGGTATAGTCAATATTCTTTGCCAACACAATAATTTAAAGGCATCAATTCTTCTTTGGTCTTCCTTGTTCATTGTCCAACTTTCACATGCATATGAAGCAATTGAAAATACCATGGCTTAAGTCAGGTGCACCTTAGTCCTCAAAGTGACATCTTTGCCTTTTAACACTTTGAAGAAGTCTTTTGCAGCAGATTTGCCCAATGCAATACATCATTTGATTCCTTGACTGCTGCTTCCATGGTTGTTGATTGTGGATCTAAGTAAAATGAAATCCTTGACAACTTCAATCTTTTCTCTGTTAATCATGATGTTGCTCATTGGTCTAGTTGTGAGGATTTTTATTTTCTTTGTGTTGAGGTGTAATCCATACTGAAGGCTGCAGTCTTTGATCTTCATCAGTAAGTGCTTCAAGTCCTCTTTGCTTTTGGCAAGCAAGGTGTGTCATCTGCATAACGCAGTCTGTTACCGAGTCTTCCTCCGATCCCGATGCCCCATTCATCTTCATATAGTCCAGCTTCTTGGATTATTTGCTCAGCATAAGGAGTGAACAAGTATGGTGAAAGGATACAACCCTGATGCACACCTTTTCTGACTTTAAACCACGTTTGTTCTGTTCGAACAACTGCCTCTTATTCTATGTACAGGTTCCACATGAATACAATTAAGTGTTCTGGAATTCCCATTCTTCACAATATTATCCATAATTTGCTATGATCCACACACTCAAATGCCTTTGCATAGTTAACGAAACACAGGTAAACATCTTTCCAGTATTCTCTGTTTTCAGCCAAGATCCATCTGAAATCAGCAATGATATCCCTCATTCCACATCCTCTTCTGAATCCACCTTGAATTTCTTGGTAGTTCCCTGCCGATGTACTGCTGCAACTGCTTTTGAATGATCTTCAGCAAAATTTTACTTGTGTGTGATATTAATGGTATTGTTTGATAATTTCTGCATTCCGTTGAATCACTTTTCTTTGGAATGGGCACAAATATGGATCTCTTCCAGTCAGTTGGCCAGGTAGCTTCTTCAAATTCCTTTGCATAGACGAGTGGGTGCTGCCAGTGCTGCATCCATTTGTTGAAACATCTCAACTGGTATTCTGTCAATTCCCAGAGATTTATTTTCTGTCAATGCCTTCGGTTCATGCAGCTTGGACTTCTTCCTTCACTACCATTCATTCTTGATCATATGCTACCTCCTGAAATTGTCGGATGTTGACCAGTTCTTTTTGGTACCATGACTCTGTGTGTTCCTTCCATCTTCTTTTGATGCTTCCTGCATCGTTCAATATTTTGCTCATAGAATCCTTCAACATTGCTACTCGAGGCTTGAATTTTTTTCTTCAGCTCTTTCAGCTTGAGAAATAGCAAGAATGTCTTCCTTTTTGGTTTTCTAACTCCAGGTCTTTGCATGTTTCGTTATAGCACTTTGTGATCTGGAGCGGCCCTTTGAAATCTTCTGTTCAGCTCTTTTACTTCATCTTCCACTCACTTTTAGCTACTCAGCTTTCAAAAGCAAGCTTCAGAGTCTCTTCCGACATCCATTTTGGTCTTTTCTTTCTTTCCTGTCTTTTTAATGACCTTTTGCTTTCTTCATGTATGATGTCCTTGATGTCATTCCACGATTCATCTGGTCTTCGGACATTAGTGTTCAGTGCGTCAAATCTGTTCTTGAGATGGTCTCTAAATTCAGGTGGGATATACTCAAGATCGTACCTTGGCTCTTATAGACTTGTTTTAATTTTCTTCAGCTTCAGCTTGAACTTACATATAAGCTATTGATGGTCTGTTCCACAGTCAGCCCTGGCCTTGTTCTGATTGATGACACTGAACTTCTCCATTGTCTCCTTCCACAGATATAGTCGATTTGATTCCTGTGTTTTCCATCCAGTGAAGTCCACGTATAGAGTTGCTGTTTATGTTGTTGAAAAAAGGTATTTGCAATGAGTAAGCTGTTGGTCTTACAAAATTCTGTCATGTGATCTCTGATAGAGATTTTCTAACTATTGATCCTACTGAACAAATACGACCTAAACAAAAACCATCTGTCTTCCATACAGATGGTTTTTGCTTAAGTCATATTTGTTAATTATTTCTTTTCTGCTTCTGGGTACCGCATAGTTTGAAGAAGGGGCTGACTGTGTTTTAGGAAGCTCACTTTGGTGGCAACATGAAGGCTGGATGGAGGGCAAGAGGGTAACAGTCTGCTCCAACTCCGAGAAGCTTTTCAGGTGAGGCTGGGGATGGTTAGGCTTCAGAGTAAAAGGTAGTACCTAGGTATACAGCTCTGCCATCAGATGGCCTGGGTTCAAAGCCTGGGTCCATCACTTGTTAGCTGTGGGGCTTTGGGCAAGTATACCTGACATTTCTGTGTCTCAGACTCCTCATCTCTAAAATGTGGATAGCAGTAAAGCTTCATAGGGTTGGCGTGAAGATTAAATGAGTGTTTGTGCTGCTAGCCAGATGATGATGCTGTTTGTGACTGAAGAGGTGGACAGAAGGGTGAGGCCTCTCTAGGAATCAGGGGACAGCTGCAGCTGTGCAGAAACTGGATCGAATCCCCTATGAAAGGAACAGGGTGGAGAAGGCTGCTGGTTGGATGATGTAAGGTGAAATATGGACAAGCTTGTTTTATTTTCATAGTTATGTTTTTATTTTATTTTGTATTGGGGAATAAAAAAAAAAAAAACTCACTGCTGTCGAGTTGATTCCGACTCATAGCAACCCTACAGGACAGAGTAGAACTGCCCCACAGGGTTTCCAAGGAGTACCCGGTGGATTTGAACTGCCGATCTTTTGGTTAGCAGTCATAGCTCTCAACCACTATGCCACCAGGATTTCCATTTGAGAACATATAACCAGTCAAACCTGTCATTTCACCAATATTATTCCATAAGACAGGGCTAGAGAAAATATTTAAATTTCAAAAAGTTATGAGTTGATTTAGAGATAATAGTCATACAACAATGCACAGTAGGAGTGGTATGGGGATGTGGCCAAAAGTGAAGGTGTTGACAGTTCCTGGTTTGATTCACAGTATTAAGAGACTGCAACCACTTTCACCTTATGGAATTCTAAGGGTTCCCCTGGCTCAGCCCCCCAGTCCCTGCAGCCCTAAGCCCTGACTTTGAATGGAACACAGAGGCTGATGACAAATGCACAGTATTTGGGAAGAGCCCAGAAATACTTACCACACCCCTTCATTTCTGGATATGCTCAAGGACAGTATTTCCAACTGCAGGTCACCACCCAAAAGCAGGTTCTGAAATCAGCCACTGGGCTATGTCCAGCATTTTAAAACCGTGAAACAGGATCAAATAGAAAATAATAGAGCACATTTTCTGTGGTTAGGGAAATTCTTATCTTGGGAAACTTCTGCTTCAGGTGTATTACGTGTGCAAAGGGCTAGCAAGGAAAATGCATTTCATATTGTGAGTCACAGGCAAAAATGTCTGCTCAGGTGGAACAGGCCTGGATTCTAGTCCAAGTTCTGCTCCTCCCAGCTGTCTAGTAGGGCAGTCCCCATACCCTCTGAGCCCTAGATGCAGTGTAGTTTTGCTGGGTAGCTAACTGAGATGTTCACATGCTACCTTGATGCCCAGGGTTCTGATTTAGCCCAATCCATTCTGAACCTTCCACCTCAACATGCTGAGTTCTCTCAGAGGGAGGTCTAGGATCAGGCCAAATAGGCCTCTGGGGTTTTGCATAGTCACCTTCCTGACCTCATCCAAATGTTCCCTTTTGTAGACTTTGAGCCCACACCCAGAGCTTCTGCTTCCAAATATTCCATCCCATTTCCAGTTACAGCATTTCCATATCACTCATAATTTCCTCAGTTTGTGGCCACACTTCCCTCTGTGATATGCGCCCGGTGAGCATGTTCTCACTCCTGACGTGGTCTCTGTGTTGTCCACCCCACTTCCCAGAACCTATTGCCCTGTGGATCTGGGAAGCGACATAGGGGTTCTCTGTAAATCACAGGGCTTCAGCCCACGGTGCTTGGTTCAGCTCTTTCCTCCCCTTGATTGGCGAGGTGGCAGCTCAAGGGGACAGTCCTTAGATAGCATATGTGGATAGCTGTCTTAGAATAACCCAGAAGTCAATTCTGAGACAAAGATTTGAGTGTAAATATTAGGGTGAACTAAATGAAATTGCCATTTTTCTAAGTTAAAACAGCTCAAATATTGGCAGTGTCATATGGTTCAACTTAATTGCTTATTTGGGAGATGAAGGAGACACAGGTAGGCCACTAGGGAAAGGCAACCATAAAAGGTGAATTACCAAACGAGTTACCCCTGTAGGTTGCTGGAGCTTAGTCCCATTCAAGAACCTCAAGGAGACACTTTAGAACTGAGTGATTCCACCCAAGGACAAGGGAGCTGGGGTATTGATGCTCCCATCAGTCTACTGGGTGGGGAGCCCTCTTTTCCCACAACTTCTGGCATGCTGTCCTGGTGGGCAGGGGCAAAACAGGCTTCTTTGGGCAGAGCGAGCCCTCAGACAAAGCAGTGTGAGTTTTGACCATTGGAAGTCAGAAGCTACAGAAGCTATACCAGTGGATTCCAGAAGTGCTTCTAGCAGGTATTTCTGGCCACAAACTCAAGTATGTAAGAAAATATGGTCTTATTTTTCTCTAACAACTGATTTTCTGTTTTAAGATCCCCATCCCACAAGATTTTGGAAAGTAAATCTCAGTCACTGTGGGAGTTGCCCTTTCCTGGAATTGCATCAGTTCCAGGAGATTTGGTCAGTACCGTGATCCAGGACATCTGTCCATGTGGGTATTCACTTAGACATCATCATCCTGCCTTGCTGTTGGCCATCAGCCCCATACGCCCACACTCAGTATGGTCCACCAGCACCTGCAGGCCCAGTGGGTCTGCTGAGTACTTTAGTTGGTTGCTTCTGTGACAGGTTAGCACATGAGACAAGGCTACCTGAGGTCCTGTTCACCTCAGACCATGTGTCATGTCCCTCTGGCCCTGGATCCCACAAACCCCAGGACCCTGGCCAAGGCAGGGCACCAGTTACCAATGGCCATCAAGTTGATTTCAACTCATGGTGACCCCATGTGTGTCAGAGTAGAACAGTGGTCCATAGGGTTTCCGATGGCTGATTTTTTTATGAAAAGTAGATTACCAGGCCTTCCTTCCAAGTCATCTCTGAGTGGACTCCAACCTTTTGTTTAGCACCCAAATGCGTTAACCATTTGTACCACCTAGAGGCTTCAGAGAAGGCACAGGTTCCCTCTGATGTCTAGAGTGACCTGCTTCCGTCCTGCCTCTCATCTTCTCCTCAGCCTGGGGAATCATTTTTTACTTAGGTATAGGATAGAAAGAGAAACTTAATTTCCTTAAACTCCTGTACTCCAAGGTCAGAGAGAGACTCCAAGACCCTCACTGAAGCCTGGTTGTTTGCATGGAGGGAAGGTCAATGTGGGGAAACATCAATAATATTTCAAAAATATTACTCCACAGTCTCCAGACCACCCCCCACCCATGACCAAGGCTTGTGACTATTGTCCCTTTTGCAGATGCTCCATCTGGTACTTTTTGCCCTTTATGGTCTTTATAACTTGTGTAAAGAAGGAGGGAAAGTTGCTATCTTTCTAAAGCAGGAGTTCTTCATTTGGGGTTCATGATATACTTCTGGGGATCCCTGAACTTGCATGCAAAAAATTACTTATTTATTTTATTAACCTCTAACAAAATTAGCATATTCTTCAATTATGAATGTAGGCAACAAAAGGTAGTAGTATTAGCAGGACCTGTGACACTGTCACCAGTAGGCATCACAATATTTTTTTATTATATGACAATTGATGTAGGAGTCTTGAAATTTCGTTTACAGTCATCTCTATCATGGTAGTTGTAAGATCCATCGCTTTTTAAATATGTTACTAATGAAATGCATATGTTACTAAGTCATAATTTTGGTTTTTAAAAGTATTTTAATAACTGTATTTCAGAATTATTTTTTTAACTTTTTATTTTGAGATAATAGTAGTTTCACGTGAAGTTATAAGAAATAATGCAGATAGACCTTATATACCCTTTACCCGGTTTCCTCCAATGGTAGCATTGTGCATAACTGTAGTACAATACCACACCTGGGAAATTGACATTGATACAATCCACCAACGTTATCCAGATTTCACTAGTTTTACATGCGCTCATTAGTTTGTGTATGCATGTGTATGTGTGTATTTAGTTCTTTGCAATTTTATCACGTGTAGATTCCTGTGACCAGCACCACAGTCAAGACATAGAATAGTTTCATTACCAGAAGGATCCCTTGTGTCACTCGTTTATAGCCACAACCATCTCCCTTCCTCCCCCTTCTCTAAGCCTTGGCAACCACTATAATCTGTTTTCCATCTCTGCAATTTTGTCATTTCAAGAATGTTATATAAATGAAATCAAATGGTATTTAAACTTTTGAGGCCTGGATCTTTTCACTCAATGTAATTCCCTTGAGATCCATCTAAAATGTCGTGTGTATCATTAGTTTGTTCCTTTTTATGGTATGATGGGCAACAAGTGTTTACTCATTCAACCATTAAAGGGCATTTGAGTTATTTCCAGCTTTTGGCTATAATGGATTTTTAACATATTTTATTTTGTGCCTTAAAAAATATTATTCTGAGAGGAAGTCCAAGGGCTTCAATAGACTGCCCAAGGGATCCATTGGCACAAAAAGTAACCCTGGTAGCATAGTGGTTAAGAGCTATGGCTGCTAACCAAAAGGTCAACAGTTCGAATCCACCAGGCGCTTCTTGGAAACACTATAGGCCAGTTCTACTCTGTTCTGTAGGGTCTCTATGAATTGGAATCGACTCTGAGGCAACGGGTTTGATTTTTTTTTTTTAAGGGAAAAGGAATATAAGTCTCCACATTGTTCCCTTCTATCCATAGACTGGGTGGGAATGGGAACAGGGAAAGGCAGAAAGTTCAGGGCTCCTTCCAGGTCTTCTGTGCTATTGAGGCGAGACCAGAAGCAGATGGTCTCTGTCGTTGCAGAAAGCATCACTGAACTGATCTCTACTATAAGGAGGGGATTGAGTCTGTGGAAAGAAGAGAGGCTGAGGAAGGCCCAGGAAAAATAAGAGGGGTCCAACCACATGGCAACTTGAGATCCAACCATTGCCCCAAACCTAATGAAAACCTGCCACAAGCACAAATGAGTCCTACAGTGATTTAGAGCAGACAAAGTATGGTAACAGGGCTGAGTCCCACACCTAGGCCTGCAGGGGGACAGGGACAGCTGTAGACAGTGAGCTGTGAGGAGGATGGAGAGCTCAAGACTCAAAGCTAAAAGTGACTGTGACAGCATAAGCTCCTGGGAATGAGCAGAAGTCGAGGGACAAGTCCATTTCACTTTAATTCAAGAACAGCAGTCATCTCAGCTGACAATTGGACCTGACTTCACCTGTTGAGAATTTTTTTTTTCAGTTGGAGGACTCAGGGCTCATGTTGTGATGACCTCCCAGCATCCTATCCCCCAAGAACAGCCCCTAAGTGGGAGGTTCCAGGTAGAGCTGGAGTTCCGTCTTCTGCTTGTTGTACCCAGCCCTATGACGTACTGTGGCCTGGACAGGGGCCTGGCAGCCAAGGGCCCAGGAATGCCAGTAGTTAAGGAGCCAGCCAGGAAGAAGATGCTAGAGCAGGGACAGGAATGGGCAAGAGTCTGCA
Source organism: Loxodonta africana (assembly GCF_030014295.1). Taxonomy (NCBI): domain Eukaryota; kingdom Metazoa; phylum Chordata; class Mammalia; order Proboscidea; family Elephantidae; genus Loxodonta; species Loxodonta africana. The sequence continues at coordinate 29,890,211 of NC_087363.1, read as the reverse complement.
GGAGGAGACTATAGGTCCCCAAAGCTAAGCCAGATCACCACCGTGGAACCACTGAAGAATTAACGGTGCTTGGGATTTTTTTTTTTTGGCATTGAGTGGAAACCCTGGGGGTGTAGTGGTTAAGTGCTACGGCTGCTAACCAAAGCGTCGGCAGTTCGAATCCGCCAGGTGCTCCTTGGAAACTCTATGGGGCAGTTCTACTCTGTCCTATAGTGTCGCTATGAGTTGGAATCGACTCGACGGCACTGGGTTTAGTTTTCTGGGGTTTTGGCATTGAGCATTAATGGCTGCTCACCTCACAAGGACAGAAACCCCCAGACTGTACCTGCCTCCTGACAGGTGAACACAGCACCACCTGCTAAGCAGTCATGCCAACCTTATCAAACCTCAATCTGATCAAACCTCCAGCTTCCAGTTTACAGGAAATAGGACAGAGGAGCATGTTAAACAAGACTGTGAAGATGCAATCAGCAAAATCCAGACTATGGGAAACAGGATGAACGACCAGTGTCTTCAGTAAATAGGTTACAAGGAAAAGTGAAAAATTTGAGATGGAGAAAGAATTTATAGATTTAAGAAAGGCTCAAAATATCAACTAATCACAGTGGGTGGACTTTATTTGGATTCTAATTCAAACTAACTGTAAAGGAAAAAAAATTATCACCTTTAAATAAGCTGTAACTGGGTACCTGATGATATGAAGGAATTAGGACTAACTTCTTTAGGTGTGATAATGGTCAAAGTCCTTATCTTTTACAGATACACACCCAAATATTTACAGATAGAATGATATGATGTCTGGTATTTGCTTCAAGGGGCAAGTGGGAGGGAGTTTAGGTGAAAAAGATTGGCCGCTAGGTGAAAATTGTTGAAGCTGGATGATAGGTGCATAGTTCATTATACTTTTCTGGTTTGTTTTTCTTTGGTCTATGTTTGAAAAGTGTCAAAATAAACAACTTAATAAAATGAAAAAAACACCTGGATTCAGAAGGGAGGATGCAGAAACCAACTGGAGGAGTTGAGGGTGGAGTTGTGGGGGGAATCAGGCTGGCTGGGCTCAAATCACAGCTCTGGAATTTGGAAAAGTCACCTAGTCTCTATGTGCTCTTGTATTCTCATTATTCAATGGGTTTGTCAGGAGGGTTAGATGAATTTATACGTGTAAGACACGTAAAGTAGACCAGAAAACTGCACACCAGTTACGGAGTTAGCAGAGAATTGAGACCAGTCTTAGGTAAGAGCTAGTAATTCTGGGAAGGCCTTTTGCCCAGAGCATGCATTCACCCAGTAAACCTTTACTGAGTGTCTACTGTGTGTCGAGCACCGGCTGGGTTATGCTTTGGGGGACCCATAGTTGAGCATGAAATAATTTCTGTCCTGGAACCGCTGATCAGATCAGAGTTGGAGGGGCTGGGGACAAGGAAGGAGCAAAGAATTAAGCAGCATATTCACATACATTGCATGCAAGAGAGCACTTGGGTGGGAGTCAGACAGGCCAGGTGGCTTCTGTCAACTGTGTTTCTGGGCAACTCACTTTGCCTCTGAACCTTGGCAACCTTGTCGGCAAAATTAGCATGATAACCTCAACATGGTCTAACTCACAGAGAAGGCGTCTGGAGAACCACTCCATTTGCTCTAATGTGTAACACATGACTGAAGTTACTTAGTAAATGTATAAATATAATGATTTCAAACGTATGTTTATACTGGTACTTGGAGAAAATGCTATACATTCCCCCTTAGCCAAAAGCAGCCCTCTCCCAAGGCCCCGAGGACAGTGCCTCCCGGCAAACGTGCAACAGAAGGAGACAACACAAGTCTGGCATGGCTGGAGGGGGCCAGCATGGGGGGCAGCACAGAAAGAGGAAGTGGAAGAGGTGAGATGAGCAACATTTCCTTCCTGTCGTGCCATCAGTGGGCCATGATGGGAAGAAGCTGCATTTGAGATTCTGGCAGAACATCTAATCAAAGTGAGTAAGTGTGGGCACTAACAGAGCTGGTAAATTGAAGGGAAATTCAGGCTTTTAAAACCCCATAGATGGGCCAGACTGACCCCCTCATGGGTTCATACCAGAGTGGAGCGAACTTTGCCCAAGGAAGACGCAGAAACGGAGAGAGAGACGGAGCCTGAGACAGAGGATGAGGCCAGGCCAGGCCAGGCCAGGCCAGGGATCTTTCAGCAAAAAAGCCAGTTTGTGGGCAAATCAATTGGCCAGCATCTTTTGAGCTCTTGCTCGTGAGGAAATTGTGCCAGGCACTGTGTGTACAGATGAACAAGGCCTGCAGACCCAGAGCAGGGGATCAGGGAAGCCTAGAGAAGCCTGGGGAGGCTTCCCGGGTGAAGTGGGCCTGGAGCTGGGTCCTAGAGGACTGGAAGAATCAGGCTGCAGACAAAAGGCTCACAGATCGACAGTTGGTGCTCAGATGAAGAGAGAAGCAGGTGTTTTGGAAACGTTCTGAAAATGTGATGCCATTTTTCATTGTAACGGTAGGTGTGTCCATGTTTAAAATGTAAGTGTGCTATTTAACTCAGTACTGAAGTCACTCCTGAGGTTCATCCTTCAGCCAAAGACTAGACAGGTCCATAAAACAAACAATAATACACATAGCTCGACCATATATATGAGACTAAATGGGCACACAAGCCCAAAGTCAAGGACGAGAAGGCAGGAGGGGACAGAAAAGCTGGATGAATGGCAACGGGGAACCCAAGGTCGAGAGGGGGAAAGTGGCGACACATCACGGGGTTGGCAACCAAAGTCACAAGACAATATGTGTATTGTTTAATAGGAAACTAATTGTGCTCAGTAAACCTTCACTAAAGCACAATTAAAAAAAAAAGTGTGCTAAGAAGTATGTAAAAATAGTAAAGATTTTAACATCTCTGACCTGAAGTTGGGAGCCCTGGTGGTGCAGTGGTTAAGCACTCGACTGCTAACCAAAAGGTGGGCAGTTCGAATCCACTAGCCACTCCTTGGAAACACTATGGGGCAGTTCTACTCTGTCCCATAGGGTTGGTATGAGTCAGAATCGACTAGACGGCAACGGGTTTGTTTGTTTGTTTGTTTTACCCTGAAGTTGAGGGGACATTGGGGGTTCATTGGTAGAATTCTTGCCTTCCATGTGGGAGGCCCTGGTTCAATTCCCAGCCAATGCACTTCGTACACAGCTACCACCCATCTGTCCGTGAAGACTTGTCTGTTGCTCAACAGGTTTCAATGGCGTTCCAGACTGAGATGGACTAGGAAAGAAGACCTGGTTGGTGATCTACTTCCAAAAATCAATTAATGAAAATGGTCCGATCCCCCACTGTCTTAGTTACCTAGTGCTGCTATAACAGAAATACCACAAGTATTGGTTTTAACAAGGAGAAACAAATTTCTTCACAATAAAGTAGGCTAAATGTCCAAATTTAAGGTGTCAGCTCCAGGGGAAGGCTTTCTCTCTCTCTGTTAGCCTTCTCATCAATCTTCCCCCGGAAGAAGAGCTTCTCAGCCTAGGTACCCCGGGTCCAAAGGATGTACTCTGCTTCTGGCACTGCTTACTTGGTGGAATGAGGTCCCCCTGTCTCTCTGCTCACTTCTTTTTTTTATATCTCAAGAGATTGCCTCAAGACACAATCCAATCCTGTAGTTTGAGTCCTGCTTCAGTAACACAACTGCAGCCCATCCTCCCTCATGAACATCATAGAGGCAGGATTTACAACATACAGGAAAATCACACAATACCAGGAATAATGGCCCAGCCCAATTGATACACGCATTTTTGGGAAGATGTAATTCAATGCATGACACCAACTGATCACAGGGATGGTGCAGGACGGGGCAGCATTTCATTCCATTGTGTATGGGGTTGCCATGTGTTGGGGGCCACTTGACAGCAGATAAAACAGCAACAATCCTGATGTTAAAGTGGCACTGCAACCTGTGGGAGAGGCCCTGCGCATCAGAGGCTGGTCCTCTCCCCTCCCAGGGCAAACAGCCTCCTTGCGTGTCTTAAAGATAGCAAAGAAGATGAGTTCACAGCCTTCTTTCTCCAGCCTACTTCAATATCGGGAAGTTGCCCCATCTCCCTGACCTGAGTTTCTCTTGCTGCAATGCACTGTTATCTCTGCTTTGACTGGTCTTAGAGCTGGTGGAAGGAGCCCTGGTGGTATAGTGGTTAAGCACTCGGCTGCTCACTGAAAGGTTGGCAGTTTGAAACTACCAGTAGCTGCTCTGTGGGAGAAAGATATGGCAGGCTGTTTCCGTAAAAATTTACAGCCTTGGAAACCCTATAGGGCAGCTCTACTCTATCCTATAGGGTCACTATGAGTCAGAATCGACTACACGGCAATGGGTTGGGTTAGGGCTGGTGGAGAACAGCTGGTTACCGTCCCCTGGGTGGAGACAGCTTCCTTTGTATGAAAGAATTTGGGCAAATGCTGCCCAGCTGTTTGCCACCTGGGCTTTTCAGTAGCTTTCCCTCCAGTAAGGGCAGAGAAGGGGAAGTCAGACAGCAAAAGCTCAGGGCACGAGGTTGGCGGATGCTGCTGGCCAGGGCCGGGGATGGGGTGGATCACTGAAAGGCAGGATGACTAGAGTGCAGGGGAAGCACATGGGGTCACCTGGCCTGGCTCAAGCCTGCCTGGAACTCCCCACCATTGGCCTCAGGAGCCGAGATTGACTTCCCTTGACTGGAACCTGCCCATTCCAGGAAAAAACCCTGCCCTGGCTGGGGAAACTCCCAGCGTGTGCCAGGGAAACCTGTCTGCCCGCAAGTGGGAACCTCAGCTCCTTCACAACTTGTGCTTCACCCCAGGGTCCAGGTGTTTGATGTGTATGCTGTGGCTGGGGGGAGTCATGGAGGGTGGGCAATGTAACCTCATTACCGATTTCATTAGGGAAATCAGCTCAACACGAAGCAGATGGGTTGGATATCTTTTAAAAGGGGATGGGACAATTTGGGAGCCCTGGTGGTGCAGTGGTTAAGAGATAGGCTGCTGACTAACCACTCCTTGGAAACCCTGTGGGGCAGTTCTACTTTGCCCCATAAGGCTGCTATGAGTCGGAATCAACTCGACGGCAATGGGTTTTTGGGGACACTTTGAGCAACAAAAGGAATATGATAATAATGGGTGATAACCCACAGAAGACAAGAAATACTCATGAGTCCATACGGATATAAATAAATAATTGAACAAATAAATGGGGAGAAGGCTCAACTCTTTCTTACAGTGGAATTCTAGTTAACAAATGAAGGAGTGATGGAAATAGAAAATCACCATTAGGCAAACACCAGAGTAATAATTGTCAGAAAGAATCATCAACAGATACTAAAATTAGTGGGCAAAAGTATGCTGAGAAACAGGATATTTGCATAGTCTCAAAGTGTCTCCCCACAAGATGCTGAGGAATTACAAAGGGAAAAATAATAACTTCATAGTGGAAAAACCTGGCACATACCACCTTAACCAAGTCATCAAAGTTTAAAAAAAAACAGTTGCCATCAGATGATTCCGATTCCATAGGCTTTCTTAGGCTTTTTGGGGAGTAGATTGCCAGGCCTTTCTTCCGCAGTGCCTCTGGGTAGACTCAAACCTCCCATGTTAGCAGCCAAGTGTGTTAAATATTTGCACCACCCAGGGGCTCTAATCAAAGTTAACGCCACCAGAAATGAAACATATCAGCTTCATGCACTGCTTGATACGCCATAACCTCACTTCGGGAGCATTACTCCAAAAAATGCACAACCCTGAGCTAAGCATGAGGAAACACCAAACCCAAATGTAAAGCTATTCTACAAACTACCTGGCTGGTGCTCTTCAAAACTGCCAACATCATGAAAGACAAAGCCAGACCTTGGAGCTGCCCCCGAGTAGAGGACACTTAGGAGACATGACAACCCAATGCTGGGTGGGTTCCGGGGTCGATCCTGAACCAGAGAAAGGACAGCAGTGGGGCCATTGATCTGTAAATTAGTAGTATTGTGTCAGTGTTAGTTTCCTGGCTTAGATCATTGTCCTGGGGTTATATTAGATGTTAACATTGGAAGAAGCTGGCTGACAGGTATACAGGAATACATTATACATTATTCCTGTAAAATGTAAGCTATTTTTGTAAGTCTAAAAATTATTTTAAAAATTTTAAGAAGTTTGGAAAAAAAAAAAAGGAAGATGATGTGGAAGGAGCCCTGGGTCCTGGAAGGCAGCCATAAGGAAGTAGAACCAGGACTCTGGGTTCTTGTTGGGGGCTTCCTGAACCTCATTCTCCCTATTGGTGACTGAGAGTTTGGCCAAGAGAGGCTTGGAGGCCCACCCACTTGGAAGACTCCCTGATTTTCTCTGAGTAAGAGCCCATCCCATCACAGGCTCAAACTTCACTCTGGGTGGCCTGTGGACCCCGGGCAAAGGCAAACTTCTAAGCCCATGTCCATCTCTCTAGGGCATTCAGTTGTCATCACATCATCAGCATCCCCAGCATGGATGGGAAAACCGAGGCTCAGAGAGGGAAAGCCACCATCTCTAGGTCACACAGCCGGCATATGCAAAGCCAGATACAAGCCAAGCTGTGAGTGACCCAATGCTGGTGCCTTTAAACACCTAGCAGTATTGCTTCATTATTGCTCAATTCAGGTGGAGGGAACAGGTATTCACCAAGCACCTGCTATTGTCAGCCTGTCTGTGGGGCTGCAGGTGAAGGTGGCTGAAACATTGACTCTGGACCACAGGTGCTGTGGGGCAGAGGGACCCCCATATTGGAAAGGTGGCATACCCTGCACACTCATTCGTTCATTCAGTTGCTGCTCTTGCCTGGCCCTGGGCTGGGGCTGGGAGTCAGATACGGTCCTTGCCCTGGGAGCTCCTGACCTGGTTGGGGAACAGATATGTAAACAGGCAGCGAGTTATATAGGGATATAACTCATGATGAGGCAGCAGGGTGGGGAGAAGAAGAGAGAGGGAAAGAGGGAAGATGGTTTGGAAAATCTAGGAGATAAGGATATTGTGGGTGCTCTGTGGGTGTAGCCGACACAGCACTGTTTGGAGTTATAACAAGAGGAGACTCTGGGAGGGGTTTAGGGTTGGGGGAGGCCAGAGGTGGGCTCCTGCTGGGGAGGCCATCCAGGTGGGTGACAGGGTAAGCCAAAGCCTGGAGGCCTGGACTGGGGCCATTGGTGTCCTTGGCCCAGCTGCTGGGTACTTGGGGAATAGTTCCAGAGAGGTGTGGTTGGAGATACTTGTTTTCCTGAGTAATTAGACTCTCCTTGGTTGGGGGTGCTCCTTCATTGGGGGCGGTTATTTGAGCTTGACTTATTTGTTGACTAGGGAAACAGCTTGTGGCTATGCAGCAGAGGAGGGGCAGGGGCCGGTGCAAAGGGCCGCCTTTTCCAGCCCTAAAGCTGTGTGTCCAGGCCCCTGTCCAGAGAGGGGAAGAGCTCACAGAGGAGAATCACACTTCCTCTGCACTTCCCCTGAGGAAGAGGAACACAGGCGCTACTGCTCTCCTCCCGGCTCAGGCAAGTGGGTCTGGCTTCTCCGAGTGGGGTGGCACCTGCCCAAGGGCCACAGGGAGAGACCACCCAGTGGCCTGGGGAGTGGGAACAGGTGCTGGGGAGAGGAGGGGTTAGAGGGTGAGCGTGGAGTTTTCTCTCCCGGGCAATGGTTGGAGAGCTGCCTCCAGCAGTGGGGATGCAAGTGGTCCTCTGGTCCAGTTCTGGGAGGGAGTTTCCTGGGACTCCATGAGAGTTGGGCCTCAGACCTAGGTGGGAGACCTCAGGTATTCCATTCTCTCTCTGGGGCTCGATTTCCCCTGCTGCACTATGATGGGGGGAGATGAGGTGGTCTTTAAGGTCCCCCCCCCTTCCAGGGCTGAGGTTCCTTAGCTCTTTGGTGTTCTTTTGTACACTTCCACTAAGTGCTCCTTAGAAGGGAGGATGGCAAGACTTTGTCTCACATACTTTGGACATGGTATCACGAGGGACCAGTCCCTGGAGGACATCACACTTGGTAAAGTAGAGGGTCAGCGAAAAAGAGGAAGACCCTCAAAGAGATGGATTAACACAGTGGCTGCAGTAATGGGCTCTCTTAACATAGCGAGGATTGTGAGGATGGCACAGGACCGGACAGCATCTTGTTCTGTTGTACATGGCGTGGCTGTGAGTTGGAATTGACTTCACAGCACCTAACAACCATCCTCTCTCCATGTGCCCCTGAATTCTCAGCCCCCTCCTTCTGCCCCAGGATCCAAACAGCTCCAGGATCCCCTCTCATCCATCCCTCCTGAGCCAAGTGTCATTTAATCAGTGAGTTTACTCATTTCAGGACCTGGAAGTTAACTAATACTTATGTGCCAAGAACCCGTTTAATTATTATAAAAACTCTATGAGGGAGGCATTTTATAGACAGGACTTCAAACATGTTCCCTCAGGTTCGAACCCCCGCTGAGAATTTGCGTTTCCGTTCCAGATGGACTGAATCAGAATCTACATTTGTAACAAGATCCCAGGTGATTCTTATGTACAATAAATTTTGAGACCCACTGCTCTTCTAAGTGGTTCTTAGCATTGGTCCCTAACCAGCAGTATTAGCATCGCCTGGGAAGTTGTTAGAAATGCAAATTCTCAGCAAGGGTTTGAACCTGAAGGAACATGTGAAACCCTGTTTATAGGTGAGAGAACTAAGGGTCTGAGAGGCTAAGTAACCTGCCCAGGGATACCCAGCCATTAAGGAGCCCTGGTGGTACAGTGGTTAATCGCTCAGCTGCTAACCAAAAGATTGGGGATTTGAACCCACCAGCTGCTCTGTGGGAGAAAGTTGTGGCACTCTGCTTCTGTAAAGAGCACAGCCTTGGAAATTCTGTGGAGCACTTCTGCTCTGTCCTATAGGGTTGCTATGGGTCAGAATTGACTCTCAGAATGGCTCAACCTGTGCTTTGTCTATTCTACCATGCGGAGTATACTGCTCTCCCTGGGGATGGTGGTGGGGATGTTTGATTTTGAATCCAGAATAATGCTGAAATACAAACACAAGGAGCTAGTGGTGAAATTTCAGGCAACAATGAAGGGGGCAAAAAAAAAAAAAAAAGAAAATTCTGGAAAGACATGAAAAATCACATCTCCTGTCCTGAGGCAGCAGCTCCTTGGAGTTGGGCTCTAAAAGTCATTACGTTTTATTAACTGAAATAAGCCTTCGGGGGAAGGGTTACTCTTGGGATTTTATCAATGTCACAAACATCCCTGTTTCCTGATAAGAACCAGGAAGTATTGAGTAATGTGGGGTCCCAGGGAGCGTGGGGAGCAATGTACCTCACCTATCCCAGGAAGCAGGAGGCGTGTCTATCAAGGCTGCAGGGGGACCCCTGCCCTGCAGGGGACTGGACAGGGCAACTCCCTTCCAGTCCCAAAACTGTGACTGTACAAATCCAAGGCAGGCTGGTTCAGCAGATTGGGCTCTGGGTGTGAAAACAGACAGGGAAGCAATACGCCAAGAGCTTCCCCTGGGGTTATTTATCAGAGGTAGGATTATGGGGTTTTTTTTTTTTTTTTTTTTTTTAATTTTTGCCTCTTTCTATTTTTTTCTTCTGTATTTTCACATTTCACATTTTGTAATCAGGAAAAATACATGTTAAAAAAAGCAAAGAGACAAGGAGTGAGCAGTGGTGTGCGTGTCCAAGACCAGGGCTCTAGGGCTGGCCTGGTCTAGCTTGTGGGGTGGCTCTGGGTTTCTTGCAGGGCTTCTGCAACCAACACAGGTATATGTCTGTTGATGTCACTTCTGTTAGGTTTCTAGAGCATGTATATCTAAAGATGGGATTGCTGGATCATAAAGGAGTTCTATTTCTGGTTTTTTGAGGACACACCGCACCGTTTTCCGCACCGGTTGTACCATTTTATAGTCCCAACGGCAATGGATAAGTGTTCCAGTCTCCCCGCATCCTTGCCAACATTCGTTGTCTGTTATAGCCAGGGTAAGGTGGTATCTCCTTGTAGCTTTTTTTGCATCTCTCTACTCAAACGGCTAATGATCATGAGCACCTTTTCATGTGTTTTTTGGCCACTTGAATGTCCTCTTTGGTGAAGCTTCTGTTCATGTCCTTGCCCATTTTTAAATTGGGCTGTCTTTTTGCTGTTGCGTTGTTGGAATTTTCCGTACGTTTTAGAGATTAGACCCTTATCGGATATGTTGTTTACAAAGATTTTTGTCCCAGTCTATAGGTTGTCTTTTTACTGTTTTGATAAAGTCTTTTGATGAGCATAAGTGTTTAATTTTTTTGAGGTTCCGTTTATCTAATTTTTTGTCTGTTATCTGTGTGTTGTAGTTATGCTTGTTAGCCTTTTTTTTTTTTTTTGATAGGTCTTTATGTTTTCTTCCAAGAACTTTATAGTTTTATGTTTAACATTTAGGTTTTGATTCATTTTGAGTTAGTTTTTGTGTGTGGTGTGAGAGGTGGGTCCTGTTTCATTCTTCTGTGTGTGGATATCTAGTTTTGCCAGCTCCACTTATTAAAGAGACTGTTTCTTTCCCCACTGAATGCATTTGGACCCCTTGTCGAAAATCAGCTGTCTATAAATGGAGGGGTTTATTTCTGGGCCCAGAGGGTTTTCAATGACTGATTTTTTGAAAGCAGATCACCCGGCCTTTCTTCTGAGGCACCTCGGAGTAGACTCAAACCTCCAACCTTCCGGTTAACAGCTAAGCACGTTAACTATTTGCACTGCCCAGAGGCTCTATTGGTCAGAATCCACTGGAGGACAATTTTCCTTTTTTTTTATTTTTTATTTTACAGGTTAGAGGACAGGCTTATGGAGGTCAAAAGCCCTGGGCCGGAAGCCCTGCCTCTGTCTTGGGGCTGGCAGAGCCTGAAGATTTAAGCCCAAGGGCACCCCAAATTGAGCAGTGAAACCCAGTGCCAACTCTGTCCCCAGAGCTGGGCATTTGTGAGTTCCTCTCCTCGGTGCATTCCTGGAGCACTGGCCTTCTTCCCTCGTGTCCTCGATGTATGACTCTAAGTTCCTTTTCCTGTTTTCCATTCACGAGGTTCCAACCTTTTGACCAGGCTTCCATTCAGGCATCCTGCTACTTTTCTACCTCTAGGCCCATGCCTTGCCACATCTCATAATGAACTAGCCTTGGCTCTGGACCTGGGTTCAAATCCCAGCTCTGCCACTTACTGGCTGTGTGGCCCTGGGCAAGTTCCTTAGCCTCTCTGTGCCTCAGTTTCCTCTTATGTAAAATGGAGATGATAATAGTAGAGTTATTGTAAAGATGCAGTGAATCAATGCATGCAAAGTTCTAAAAACTAAGCCTGTCACATAGTAAGTGCTACATCCAAAAAACCCAAACCCATTGCCATCAAGTCAATTCCAACTCATAGCAACTCTGTAGTGCTCTGTAAGACAGAGTAGAACTGCCCCACAGGGTTTCCAAGGAACAGCTGGTAGTTTCCAACTGCCGAGTTTTGGTTAGCAACCAAGTTCTTAACCACTGTGCCACCAGAGCTCCAAGTGCTATGTAAGTGTTGGCTATTATTATTATTATTGTTGTTGTTGTTGTTACTACATACACAGTTTAATACCTATTAGTGGTTTCCCCAATGCATGTGTTCTACCACCATGCCCGACTGCTCTGTTCTGTACCTCTCCCAAGGCAAAACACTGTGATTAGAGCCTGAATCACTCCGCAACTCCTGCCTCAACTTTTCCAGCCACGACTGGCCCAGGAATGTGGGATGGAAATGCCAGAGGGATGGGCGGAGGGCCAGGGTGCCTAGCCTGAGCTGAGCCAGGAGAGGAGTCCAGGCTTTGGGCCCTTCTCCACCCAGTCCTCCCAAGAGCAGTGGGGGGAGTATCCTGGGAGGGAAATGGGGTAAGTAAAAGGCCACATTCTGTGACATTGGTCCAAGGAGGCTTTGCACCATGGTTCAGCAGAAACAGTGGGGGCTCTGGGCTGGTCACGCTCTGTGGTCACAATCTTCTGAGGCCACTAGGGCAGGGGTGGCCTAGGCTGGGGAAACAACTCACAGAGGGAGGATCTCGGCTCAGCTGTGTCCGGGGCAAGAGCAGGGGAAGTGGAAAACCAGGCCAAGGGAAAATGAGAAGAGAAGTGGGAGAGAGAGGTGCCTGTGGCAATTAATTCCATGAGGATTTGTTGAACACCTCCTGATGCCAGGCCCTATGCCTGCAAGCCCTGGGACACAGTTCCAACTCCTGAGAACCTCCAGTCTAGAGCACCAAAAGATGGCTCTTCTTCCAGGAGGTGGGCACTAAGACTGAAAAGTGACCTTCTGGGAGTGTCTGCAGGGCTGGGGTGGTGGCTTCCCCAGGCCAGTGGCACAGGCAACTTCTGGGAGGGGAGGATTTAGGTTGCATTTTAAATGTATTTCTAAATTCTAAGGAAGCAAGCCAAATTATCGTCCACTAGAAGCAACCTCAAATGGTGTTCTTGGTTTTTATTTCCAAAGCTTGTGTAGTCTATTGGGGTCATGCATGATCGTATTTATTTGTTCTCTGGCCACAGCTCCACTATGAGCCACACAACGTGTGTGTGCTGGGGGCACCAGAGAGGAGGCCTGCATGTGGCCCCTGTCCTACAGATTCCCAGGTGGGGGTGGTGGTCAGATTCACATGGAAGATGGCCAGAGACGCAGAGAGGGAGACTGCAAGCTGTGCAGGGCAGGTCAAGTTCCACAGGTCATGATCTACAGTATGCTGGCAAAGGTTTAATAAGTCTCCGGCATACCACCAGACCTGAATCTTCTCTGCCACTTGTTACTGAGGCCAGAAATCCCACCACCAGAGCCTTCTCCTTCAAATCCATGTTTGGTCCATGTTAGAAATGGGAGCTAATCCATCTTTTACTGTTGGGGCCCTGGTGGCACAGTGGTGAAGCATTTGGCTGCTAACCAAAAGGTCAGATCCATGGTTTGCTGATCTGAGGTTGTGGGCAATCGGGCTTCACCTCTCTAAAGCTTCAGTTTCTTCATCTGGAAAATGGGGATCATACTAGTGCTGCCTCCTAGGATTATGGTGAGAATTAAATGAGAAAACTACATGTCAGTACTCAGCTCAGAGAAGGAACTCAACAGCATGGCTGCCTTCCTGTCAGTATAGACATAGCAATATCCTCCCTCTTATTGCCTCAACTGCAGCTTCTCTGAGAGGCTTTGGAAGGTGGGCCCTAGATCCCCAGGAGGAGACATTACTCCTCCAGCCAGAGATTCTTGTGGAGCTGAGGTTGGGCCAGCCCAGGCCGGTGGCCTCATGAAGTCACCAAGAGCATGATATGGCTGCCCCAGAGACAGGCTGTAGTTTGCCTCTGTGCTCTTGGCTTTGTTGTAGGGGAAGTCCAGCTGACCTTGCTCTTCCTATCCCTCTTCCATAGGCCTCCCTCCCCACCCCCAATATAGTTCTCTGGATTCCTCAAAGGTCCCACTGCAGAGCTTCACCCAAGGCTGCTTTACTACCTCCTAATTCACACTAGGTTGTGAATGACTGATACCCCCACTCATTTCTCTCAAGGTATTGCTGGATAAGCCAAATGAATTTAGACAATAAGGGAAAGTGAAAAGAAAAAGGAAAAGTAGAATGAGAGTAGGGACTGTCATGTGTGAGTAGATGGAGACCTGAGCCACAGTCAGTAACAGCCTGGCCACTGACTACTGACTGTGTGCTTTGCACAAGTTGTTCCCCTTTTTCAGCTTCAGTTTCCCCACCTGTAAGTTGAAGGAGGTGGACACCAGACTCTCTCACTGTCTCAACCTGAGACTCTGAGCACATGAGGGATCACGGGAGGTGTATTAGTTTTCCACTGCTGCTATAACAAATTACCACAAATTTGGTGACTTAAAACAACACAAATTCATTATATAACAGTTTTGGAGGTCAGAAGTCTAAAATGGGTTGACAGTGCTGCATTCCTTCTGGAAGCTCTAGGGGAGAATACGTTCCTTGCCTCTCCTGGCTTCTAGAGGCCGCCTGCCTTCCTTAGTTAATGACTGAGACCTCTGCTTCCATTGTCAGTCTCCTTCTGTGACTCTGACTCTCCTGTCTCCCTCTGGTAGGGGTCCTTGTGATGAGATTGGGTCCACTGTCTAATCCAGGATACCCTCCTTATCTCAAGAGCCTTAACTTAATCATGCCTGCAATATCTCTTTTGCCACAATAACATAGTCACAGGTTTTGGGGGTTAGGGTGTGGCTATCTTTGGGCAACATAATTCTGCCTAGCACAGGAAGGGTGTACTTTGCAAAGAGTTCAATAAAGCCTTGCGGCATGGATGGTGGACTCTAGAACAGCCAGACTAGCCAACAAGGCCAATATCGTAGGCGACCAAGACCTCCTGAGCCTAACCACAACTGCCTTCTACGCCCTTCTTGGGTAAGGCCTTTTGATAATGCCTGGGTGGGGCAGAACAGAGATCAAGGATGAACTGGAACCTGGCATAGAATATTGGGCCTGGAGTCCAAAGACCTGAGTTTCAGATGCAGTGTGGCTGACAACTCACTGTTTGGCCTTGAAAATATTGCTTTACTCCTGGGTTATGAGGGGCCAAGTTCCGTTCTGGTTGGCCTTACAGAAGTGCTGCAGTGGATATGAAATTGTCTAGTCCATTGTAATGTGCACAATGGACATTACATTAGATGCTGGTTGCTGTTGTTGTTGTTGATATTGATGAAAGCGATGGGAGGGGCTGGTGGCCCTGGAAGCAGGAAAGATTACTGGGGTGAAGGATCAGGAAAGCCCCAAGAGGGAAGGAAACAGGGTGTTCCAGGGGAAAAGGACCCTTAGAAGATGGCCTGGTCCAGCCCCAGACCTGCTGTCCCTGACCTCTGGCTTTGATCAAAACAGCTGTCGGACTGCTTCCTGCTGTTTACGAAAGCATACCTTGTTCCAGGGTAGGTCCAAGGTCAGTGCTGACAGCTCAGAAGAGCTAATGTTTAATTATTTGCAACACCTACCTAATAGGCCCCAAATTAGGCCCGAGTACAAAACAGCCCCCCACCTTACTCCAGCAGCCACAGATTCCCAACACCAGCCATGTGTTGGGGATGTCCTTACTGCTACCTAGAAAGGAAAGAGTGTAGTGATGGGAGACCTCAATGCCCAGGAGGGGAATGGAAGACCAGGAAAAGAAGGTGCCAGGGCCAAGTTCCCAAGGACAGGGTAAAGCTGGGCTCTAGACAAGGCCTCCCAGTCTGTCCTGGGGTGGGGGTAGGGGCACATGGGATTTTCCCCAACAACTGCCATTTGGCGGGAGCCCAAGAGTGAGGCAGAGCTCATGGAGTGGGTGGACTCCAGGGATTCCCCAGGAGAGGTCCCACCTCAGCAGCATTGATATTTCCATCAGCTGTGAGGTCACAGCGTCATGGGTACTAGAAGAGTCAGCTGAAGGCCTGAGTCAACATCTCCTTCAAAATTCTACCTGGAAAAAAATAGACAAAACTTCTACCTGGAAGGAACTGGAGGACACTTTTCCAATACATATAAAAACATAAAAAAACCAGTGCCGTCAAGTTGATTCCGACTCATATATATATATATAATTTTTTTTTTATATAGGAAAGTTAAAATTAAAATTAAAAGTTAAAATTCTTACTAAAGGCCTCTTGAAAATGAGAACCCCACCCCATTAAAACAATAAATAATCCACAGGAGAAATATAAATAGACATTGAACATATAAAGGAGTTCAACTTCACTTGAATCAAAGAAAAAAAAAATTTTAAAAACTCACTGCCATCGATTCCGACTCATAGCGACCCTATAGGACAGAGTAGAATTGCCCCATAGAGTTTCCAAGGAGCGCCTGGCGGATTCAAACTGCCAACCTCTTGGTTAGCAGCCGTAGCACTTTACTACGCCACCAGGGTTTCCTAAAAAATAAAATGCAGGTACAATGTAGGGTTAACGGTATGTTTCACTTTGTACCCATTACCATCACCAGCTCACAGGCCCCTCTCTTGCATGTGTTCATGATTGCCTGCTTGGGCCACTTGTTACTTTTTATCTCCTTCCTCTCTCCTCTCCAGCCCCCATTCCCCACTGGTGAACATTCTAATGTGTTGAACATGACCTCTCTCTTTCTGTCCTTCTGGAACATATAATAAAATTGAGACTAATTCTTGGTTCACGACAGACTCATATCACTGGTTTATGTGATGTTCTCTTTTAAAAAATTATTTATTTTTAATAACACAATAAACACCAGAGAAGCCATTACCTCAGAGGAAACTAGACCACAGAAGTTACCACCCCTGTCAATGTGCCTCCCCTCATCCCTTTTCTCTGGCTTCTCCTGCCCAGGAGTCACCATCTTGAATTCTGCGTTTGTCATTCTCTGCTTTCCCTTTCATCTACCTGTACTACTTCCAAGAATGTATTTTTATTTCATTTGTTTTAACCTTATTAAAAGAGTATAATGTTGTATATATTTTTATGGGATTTGGAGATAAGTGGATATATTCAAGAGGCATTAGGAGGTAGAGACTGACAGGGTGACGGTGAAGGGATGAGGGCTAATCTGGGATTTTTCAGTCTTAGGTGAATGAGTAGTTGGTGGTGTCATTTCATTAGATAGACAGGAGAGACGACAAAGCTGGTGGGAAGATGATGGACTCAGTTTTGGGCAAAGCAATAATATAAACTAACATTTATTGAGTGCCTGCTGTGTGCTAGATACTCTTAAACCCACTTCCATTGAGCTGATTCTGACTCATAGTGACCCCATAGGGTTTCCAAGGCTGTAAATCTCTATGGAAGCAGACTGCCACATCTTTCTCCCATGGAGCTGCTGGCAGTTTTGAACCACTGACCTTTCAGTTAGTGGTCAATTGCTTTAACCGCTGCGCAACCAGAGCTCCCAGATACTCTTAGTAGAGCTTAAAGTGTTCTGTGTGTATTATTACGTTTAAGCCTCAAAAGAACCCCATGAGATCAGCACAGCTATCATCTTCATTTTAAAGATGAGGAAACCAAGGCATAGAAAGGTTTAATAGGTTCTGAGTCCATCGACATGATGGATCACATTCTCATGCTGCAAACACAGTGGAAATAGTTTATACTGAATAAAATATTTAAAAAATTTTAATACCTAACTGAACTCAACAGTAAGAGAAATTCTCAGGTGATAGAAGTATAGAGAACACTGGACGTTCATAGATAAAACAGGCCCTACTGAAGATAAACTCTCATTTTAAAAACAATTGTAAGCCACACAAGGAAGTGAACTGCGAGGAGGGGGTCAGGAGACACAATATGTTGGTGAATTGGCACCCTTAAATAATAAAGAAAATATGAAAGACATTTTAAGCCTTTTTAAATTATGAGGAAGAAAATAAAGAAGTAAAACCCTAATGAAAGAATTGAGTACTGTGAAAACACCTAAATGTTAAGTCACTTGCCTGTTACATAACTACTGAGTGACAGAGTGGGGCTCCCAAAGCTCATGCTCTTAATTGCTAGACTACAGTTACTGAAGTAGGCTTGAAGAGTCTGTAGGACATCCCAAGGCAGTAGCGAAAGTGGGTTTGGGGAGAGCTAAGGAATGCCTGGTTTTACCATCTTGTTTCTTTCACACCACTTTCTGGTCTACAGAGCTCCAGGACTAGGCGGGTCCTCTCTGACATGGCTGCCAGCACTTCACCTCCGTTGCTCACCACTGAGGACACCAATTCTGAGAACAGCTCTTACTATTACTATGACTACTTTGTAGACATTCCCTTCATGCTCTGCAGGAAGGATGCAGTGATGTCCTTTGGCAAAATCTTCCTGCCAGTCTTCTACAGCCTGATCTTTGTGTTGGGCCTGGGTGGGAACCTCCTTCTTCTTACGGTCTTGCTCCGGTACGTTCCTCGCAGGCAGATGGCCGAGATCTACCTGATGAATCTTGCCATCTCCAACCTCCTGTTTGTGGTGACACTGCCCTTCTGGGGCATCTCTGCAGCCTGGCATTGGGTCTTTGGAAACTTCTTGTGCAAGATGGTAAGCACCCTCTACACCATTAACTTCTACAGTGGCATCTTCTTTATTAGTTGCATGAGCCTGGACAAGTACCTGGAGATCGTACACGCTCAGCCCCACCACAGGCTAAGGACACGGGCCAAGAGTCTTATCCTTTCTGCCGTGGTGTGGGGTGTGGCCCTGGCCATCTCCATCCCTGACATGGTCTTTGTGCAGACACATGAAAACCCCAAGGGTATGTGGCGCTGCTACCCGGACTTTGGCGGGCATGGGACTTTCTGGAAGCTCTTCCTCCGCTTCCAGCAGAACCTCCTGGGGTTTCTCCTTCCACTCCTTGCCATGATCTTCTTCTACTCACGCATTGGCTGTGTCCTGGTCAGGTTGAAGCCCCCAGGCCAGAGCCGGGCTCTAAGGATGGCTGCAGCCCTGGTGGTGGCTTTCTTCGTGCTATGGTTCCCATATAACCTCGCCTTGTTTCTGCACTCACTGCTGGACCTGCAAGTCTTTGGGGACTGCAACATCAGCCACCGCCTGGACTATGCCCTGCAGGTGACAGAGAGCATCGCCTTCCTTCATTGCTGCTTCACCCCTGTCCTCTACGCCTTCTCCAGTCGCCGCTTCCGCCAGTACCTGAAGACTTTCCTGGCCACTGTTCTTGGATGGCACCTGGCACCTAGCACTGCCCAGGCCTCACTGTCCACCTGTTCTGGGAGCAGCTGCTTGACTGCTCAAGAAGAAATGACCAGCATGAATGAGCTGGGGAAGAAGCACGCTGACAGCTCCCCCAACAAGGGGGATGTGGGGAAAAATACAGCTTGAATGGCCACACCGTAGTCTGGTGAGAGCTGATATTTGGTGGGACCAATCTCAGTTAGGCTTCCACCTCCACCACTCCATCCAACTGCTCTCACCAAGGACCTCAGTGACCACACTGCTAAATCTGATGGCCTGTTCTGAGTTCTCAGCCTTCAGTAGCATTTGGTAGAGTGAGTGCTCACTCCTACCTTCTCCCTCTATTTTCTTCACTTGCTAACAGAACTCTACATTCTCTTGCTGAATTGCTGCACTCATTTCCCAACTGACCTCTGTGCTTCCAATTTGCTCTTCTGTTGCATAATCATCATATAGCAACCAGAGGAAACCTTTATGCATGTTAAGTCCGATCACACCCCTCTCAGCCATCACTCCCACCTCCTTCAGAGTAGCGGCCCAAGTCGTAATGGTCACCTCCCATGGCCTATGTGATCTGCCCCAACCCCACTTTCCCTCTCTGAGCTTATCTCTATCACTTGGATCACTCCCTTGGATCACTCTGTTCCAGGCACACTGGCCTCCCTGCTATTTCTCAAACACTTCAGGCTTGATTTCACCTCTTGCTGGAATGTTCTTCTCCCAGGTGTCTGCTTGGCTCACTCCCTCACCTCCTCAGGTCTTTGCTCAAATCTCTTCTCAGTTAGGCATACCTTGTCCACCCTACTTTATATATTTCCCAACATTCTATATGATTTGCTTGTTTGTTTTGTTTATTGCTTATTTTCCCTCAACCCCACTGGCCCACATGAACTCCCCAGGCCAGGGATCTTGGATTGGCTTAGTGATGTACTGAGTACCTGACACTGGGTCTGGTGTGTAGTTTTCAGTAAGTATCTATGAAATGCATGAGTAGAGGAGGTGGTCTTTTCCTTGTGGCACTGCTGGGGAAGAAGAGCCCAAGGTCTTCTACCCAGCAGGCTACTCCCTTCCCTGTAGATAGCTCAGCTGGGGAAATCTGATGAAATAGGCTGCTCATAATCTTGGCAGCCTTAATGGTGGCTCTAAACCAAAACCAAACCCATTACCATCACTTCGATTCCAACTCATAGGGATCCTATAGGACAGGATGGAACTGTCCTATAGGGTTTCCAAGGCTGTAATCTTTACAGAAGCAGACTGCCACATCTTTCTCCCGTGGAGCAGCTGGTAGGTTCGAACTGCTGACCTTTTGCTTAGTGCCGCCAGGGCTCCTTTGATGGTGGCACCAGGGCTTGGCAATCAAGAGGGGCTAGGAGGGCATGGGGGTGTCCCGCCTAAGGATTTGTCTAGGAATGTGTGTAGGCTCCAGGGGCGGCATGAACCTTGTGTTCCCAGGGGATCTATGATGATGCCCTCTGTATCTTCCCCCTGCCTGCCATGCCCCATCTCAAGAGCCTTCAGGGCTCCCTGAGGCCTGCAAAATGAAGTCCAGAATCTTTTTCTGACTTCAAGTCTAGGGCTTTAGCAAGTAATACCTTGCTAAAGTAGTGCCTTATACTCTTGTACCTTATACTTTCCCACTGCCCTTTTCGCTACCCGGATACCAGGTACCGCTTGAGTTTCCCATACATTCCCACCTCTGTGCTTTTGCTCTGCCTCATGTAATAGAGATCTGTCTTAGTTACCTGTGGCTGCTGTAATACAAATACCACAACAGAGTGCCTTTAAAGAGCAGAAATATATTTTCTCACAATTCTGGAGACTAAAAGTCCAAATCAGGGTCTCAGCATGTTGATTCTTTCCTTGTCTGTAGTCCTGGGCATTCCTTTGTTCCTTGGCTTGTACTAGAACCTCACATGGGGTCTGTTTTTCTCTGTGTGTGTGTGTGTGTGTCTAATCTGCTTATTTTATAACTTAGAAGTGATTCTATTTGAAACCTACCCTACTCGGGTATGATCTAATTAATGTAACAAAGAAAACCCTATTTCCAGAAATACTGGATACATCCACAGCTATAGGGGTTAGGATTCCAACACATATTTTTTTTAGAGGGAGGCACAATCAACTCCATAATAGAATCATTTTCCTGCCAAGCATTCACTTGCCCTTATCTTGTAATTGAATCCCATTTATTCTGGGAAGGCACTCCTTGGTGATTCCACCCTGTACCTTGGGTGGAGGCAGGGAGAGCGTGGGGCTTAGGCCAGTTACAGCTTTACGTTTCCCTGGCCCCAGTGATTTGTTCAGGGGTGGGCACATGGCCCTGGCAGAGCCAGTGAAATGCAAGGGGGCTTTGGTTGGGGGAAACTGAAGCTGAGAGGATGTGAGGTCTGGAGCTGCTCCCTATATCAACCAGAACTTCAGCAGGTGGAGAGGGGGACACAAGTGAGCCAGCAGACCTGTTGGCAGTGTGTGAGACCATAATCAAGGCACAGCTGAAACTCATCTCAGTTCTGGACTTGACACTTAAATAAACCAATAAATTCCTTTCCAATTTGAAGATTGTGTTTTTTTGTAATTTGCAACCTTAGGATTTCTGCCTGGGTGCTTTCTTCTTCATGTCTCCAAAGTTGGACCCCCTCCTCCCCGCCCACTGACACTGAAACCTTTCTCCAGTGAGCTGTTGGCCCACAGTGATGTCTCTTTCTGGAGCTTCTGAAGTCCTCACTGCTTTCCTCCACCTTACAACCTCCCGTGTCTTGCCTCATCTGTCCTGCTAGAGTTGCTTCAGTTCTGCCTATGTGCCAGGTTGGCTAATGAGAACAGCCTAAGCTGTCCCAGCAGGGCATAGGTACCCAGAGTCCCTGCCTTCGTGCCCATTATAAACAGATGGGATTAGGCAAGATGTACCAAGCAAGGCCGGCGGGATTTGTCTCCAGCTTTGGCAGATTAGTGTGTGTGTGTGCGTGCGTGCACATGTGTATGCATGGGTCTGTGTTGCTGTAGATAGTGCATAGCACATATGGCTGTGTATGTGGATCTAATAGTAATGTGTCACTGTGTCCATGTAGGGCTGGGTATGTGCCTGTGGGTTTTGTTTCTTGCTCTTGTGTGTCCAGTTGTGTAAATATTAGTGTGTTCTTGCTGCAGATATCTGTATGATAATCAGTGCTCTGAAGCCTGTGCCTAATGGGGAGAGGGAGGGCTGACTGCAGGTGGCCCATCATACCGTCTCACTGTCTGAGGTGCCATATACTGCTGCTGACCATAGGGAGGGCTTTGACCCCAATGCTGTTTGCAAGAAGGCAAGTTGGGTACTGGTTAGGGTGTGAGCTGGGGGTTGGCTCTCACCTTCCAGGCCAAGACAGAGCTCTCTGTACCCGACCTTGTTTCTTGGCCAGACCCTGGTCCATTCTGCTGCTCTCTGTCTGCCCAAAGGCCTGACTGAGCCTGGTTCCCTGTCTGCACTGCTCAGCCCTGCCTCAGAGGACTCAGCAAATACCCCAGAATTCTCTTGGCCCTGGGGGTCTGAGTCCAGGTGGACCCTTCCCCAAGGCTGATCTAGGGAGGAGTGCAGGAATGGCTCTGCCTGTGAACAGGGCTGCTGCCCACCCTCAGCCCTGTGAAGAGTGAGGTGAGTGTTCCTAGCAGTTACTGCCTATGAGAAACAGATCTCTTTTCTTTCCCAGATGCCTGAGATTCCAGCATTGGAGAGTCACCCTTAATCTTGCTCTGTTATATGCTATTCTCAGACAGAATGCATTTAGTGGGCTTTCCTCTGAGGCCCTGAGGAAGGAAGGAATGGGAGGGAGAAAAAAATCAGGAGCAGAAATAAAGAATGGGGGTCAGGGCTGCTGGATCTGGGCAAGCAGTGACTAACTGCATCTTTGAGGGTCTCAGCCTTTCCTGCTGCCTCAAGCTCACTGCCAGGGAAGGGAGGTAGTCCTTGTAGAGAGTGTCTCCAGCAGTCCCCACACAGATGTCTCTGCTGGAGGGACTGGAGGCCATGGCCTCCTTCCCCTGCCAGCGATGGGCATTGGCCTCTCCTTGCACACTGCTAATGCTGGTGTGCTCTCTGCTTCCAGTGTGGCTTCTTGTTATGGTGGACATCCTTGCCCCTGGCTGTGATATGGTTTCACCTGTATTCACCTCACACCTGACCCACTGTGGCTTCCCTCGAACCCAGGCATACCCTCTGGGGTTCTCACACAGGCCATGGGGTCCATGAAGTTCCTCCCGGATCTGAGTGTTATCACTCTCAACTGAGACCTCTTGGTCCCAACTCAGTGGACTCAGGCCCTCAGCCCTGCCCCAGCCTGTCCACAGGCTAGGCTCCTGGTCCATATTCCTTTGGAGGGGGTGGGATAGGAGAGGATGCAGCACCTGGGCTGGGCAGGGTCAAGGAGTTGTGTGTGGGCCCCCTCCCCTTGCCTCTCTCCCCACGCCTGGACTGGGCACACCTGGTGTGTGGGGAGGTCACTGGTTAGCTCCCCATGGATGGCTCCCAGCCTCCCAGCCCCCTTCACCTCCTCCTGTGCCTCCCACCCTAACTCTTCTCCTTGTGCTCCTGACCCCTGTTGGGATAGACTGGATTGTTCTGGCTTCTCCCAGTCAGAGCTCTATCAGGCTCCAGGTAGACATCATTATTTTGGGGCAGCTACATCTAGAGCATGACAGACCACCGGTCTGGGGTCTCAGAGCTAGTGGAGATGCACTCCTGCTCCTGTCTGCTCTAATAGCCTAAGATCCTGGCAAAATTCAGGGCCAAACAGGTAGCTCCAGGAGAAGGGAAGGGGCTAGATTAGAGATGTGGGGTGGGGGTAGCAGAATGAACCCCCCTGGATGGTCTCTGCTGGGGGAGTCCATGCCACCTATGCCTGCTTCTGCCTACAGGACCCTCTACCATCTCCCACAGTCATTCCCCTCCTGTCCCAACACAACCAGGTCCCTGCCATCAGCCCAGTGTAGCTCTTGCCACAGCATCCTCCCCATCCTGGCCCTGGGAATCATGCCTGGCACTGGGGATTGTCTCCATTCTACGTGCTGGGAAGCTGAGGCCAAAGAGGGGAAGGACATGATTTGAGGACATGAAATAAATTACCAGAGACTGGAAGTCAGATTTCTATACTTTAATCTATACTTAGGTTTTTGGGGGTCAGAGATGAATGAATAAGACACCAAACCCTAGTAGGTTTCAGTCTGGGGCTAGGGGCAGGGAACTAGGACACAGAAAGCAGCAACATATAACAGATGCGCTGTGATATGAACAACACTGGAGGAGCCCAGGGCACAGAGGCCATTTCTGGCCAGAGGATGAGTTGAGGAAGATCCAGGAAGGCTTCGAGGAGTAGCCAGCACTGGCGGGTTGGCAGTAAAAGCAATGCTCCAACTTTAGGGATGGTTCCATTGGAAAAGCTGGCCAAGTTGAATGGTACTGGAATGAGAAATTTGGGGCTGAACTATGGTGAAACTTAAATATCTGGTGTGTGGAGGCAATAGAGAGCCAGGAAAGTAAAAGAGTGATAATCAGAGGCACTTTTGGAAAGAACAGAGGGTTGGAGGTGGAGCAGAGGGCCCGTTAAGAGCTGGTGTGGACAGAAATGTGGAATTATCAGGATGGCACCAAGGAAGGACCCTGAATACCCCCTACATCAAAGGCAGCATTTCTCTAGACCTGCTCTCCAACATGGTAGCCACTAGCCACATGTGGCTGGTGATCCTGTGGAATGTGGTTAGTCTGAATTGAGAAGTGCTGCAAATGTAAGGTACACACCAGATTTTGATGACAGTATGACAAAAGGAAGGTTAAAAATATGCCATTAATATTTTTTATGTTGATTACATGTTGAAATGCTAATATTTGGGATACTTTGGGTTAAATAAAATATATTATAAAAATGAATTTCATCTGTTTCTTTTTACTTTCTTTAATGTATCTACTAGGAAATTTAAAATTACACACATGGCTTGTATTTCTATTGGATAACACTGTTATAGAACATGGATTCCACAGGTCATGGAATAAGCTTGTGGGGAAAAAAACAGCAGAGTAGAGGATGGTGGAGGCTAATGTTTGAAAAATGCTATGTTACTCTCAACTGCTTTCTGTACCACAGGGCTTCTCAAGGCACACATCATTTCTCAAATGGATTTGCCCACAGATATTCCCCCTCCAGCTATAAAAGGAAGATTCTGTAGATCCCACTGTGAGAGAAGTTGTCCTAAAGAGAGAATGATAATCATGTGAGATGGCTAGAAGGAGGCTAGAGAGAAAGGAGGACAACCAGGACAGAAGAAGGGGTGCCACAGAACCAGAGCGAGGGGAGCTTAGTGAGGCCTGAGGCTGCAGAGGGAGAGCTGGAGGAGGTGGGAAACCCACAAGAGCCTCTGTGGCTAGGCTTGTGGCAGGCTTGGTCATGGTCACTCAGCAGGCTGAAGGCAGTAGCGGAAGTGCACATCATGGCCGGGTTGTGTGGTGCCAAAACCCCAGCACTGGGGATCCACAGGCGGCACAGTTGTGTCAGGGTCCACCAGCTCCAGGTCAAAGTATGAGACCACGAGTAGGATGAAGAGCTTCGTTTCACTGAGGGCGAAGTACCTCCCGGGGCAGATGGAGACACCTGAGCTCCAAGGCATGCTGTAGTAGTGAATCTTCTTGCCTCCCTTGTAGAAGTCCATTTTTTGGCTGCCATTGGGGTTGAGGAAGCAATCGTACTTGAAGGCAGTGGGCTCGGGGTGACTGTCAGGGTCCATGTGCACTGAGAGATAGGGGAAGAGAGCCACTTTGTCTCCATGGCAGAGCAGGTACTCCCGCCCATTGGCCATCTTCAGGCTCTGGTCACCCTGTACTATCCTGACGAGGTTGGGTGAAGCCCCCAGACACAGTGGCTCCTCCATCACGCCGTCTAGCACTGGGGTGCATTTCAAGACACTGAGGTCACAGGTGAAGGACTGCCTGACCTCCAGCCTGGCCTAACCCAGGACCTTGGTGGCTTCCTCCCTCACAGCCTGCATGGCTTCTGGGTGCTTCAGGAGGAACAAGGGGGCCCAGAAAGTGGTAGGCTCTGTGTTTGCCTGGAGGCCCAGGGCATCATGAAGTTGAGCTTGTCCTGCATGGTCAGGGCTACTTCTTGCTCCCTCAGCAACTGAAGCATGTGGCATAACCAGTTGCTTATGCCCTCCTTCTCCAGGTTGTGTTTCACAGAGACCGCCTTATGGAAGAAATGCTGGAGCCGGTACACTTCTAGCCACTCCTAGGGCCCCAGCAGGGAGTAGACAGATCTGGGGACCAGGATGTCAAACTTGTGGAACTCCACAAATAGCTCCTCTGCCTGTAGCAGGTCCTGCTCCTTGTCCTCTGTATAGCCAAACAAGCTTCGGTAGCTGGCTTTGAACAAGGTGTTGTAGCAGAAGTGAAAGAGGCCATCCTCACACCAGCAACTGGCTTCTGGACTCCAGCCCTTCAGCCCCAGCATTCCCAATGACAAGCTGTCCAGCATGGCTTCACTGAGATCCTCCAAGCCAGCCTCCATCAGATGCTTGATGCTGGCTGAGTGTACCATACGGTAATCTCCCTGTACTGGCTGGTATCCAAATATCTTTAGCACTAGGTCTCTGGCATATTCCACAAAGTCCAGTTTTTTCTGTACATCCTTGAGGATGGGACCAAAGGAGAAGGGGTCCATGACAAAGGTGAAGTACTGGCCACCTAGCTACACAGTGAACACATCCCCATGCTTCGCCCACGTGATTTTCAGGAATTCAAACATATTTTTCCGGAAAGCCATGGCATGGCCCAGCCAGGGTACAGGACCCTTGTCCAGAAGGGGTTCCTGGGGCTTGCATTGTCAGAATAGCCCTGGCAGGCAGAAGTACCCCACGATGGCCACCAACAGGGCTCCCAGCATGAGACACCAGAGTACCATGGCTGTGCTTCCCCAAGTTAAGCTCCAGACACACTGGCTGCTCTCTTCATACCAAGAGAGTTTTGAAAGGCCTTGACAAATCGGGGATGGAAAAGTCTGTCCACCTAGACCTTGCCCTGTGGCTGCAAATCACAGCAAATAACACAGTGAGACGTACCTGGGAGCAAAATGTTGTCCTGAACTTAGCACTTACCAGAGCCTTCTTATGTGAAAGGAGCAGGAGGAGGGGCTGGGAGGAAGCCTGGTCACAGCCTCCTCACCAGCTTCAGGCCTTGCTCTGATCTTCTCAGGCTCAGCTCCAGCACCTTCTCCACGAAGCCTTCCTTGATCCCACTTCTTCCCCCATGACTTACCAGCCATAACTTTATTTACTTAAACATTCAGTTATTCATTTATTTGCTAGCTCATTCAGCAAAAACATACCAAGCACTTACTAAGTTTCACATCCAGTCCTTTCTCATCTTTAAAAGACCCAACTCAAGCCCTTTTCTTGGTTGGCCACCCTGGGGAAGTTACTTAACCTTACCGTGCCTCTGTTCCCTTATCTGTGAATAGTGGGGATAGTAATAGTGCCTCGCAGGTACTGCTGTAAGGTAGAAATAGACAATGCGTGCAAAACACAACAGTGCCTGGCTCAGTATATGCCAACTCTTCCCCTAAAGCTTTTTCCCATACCTCCTGCCACTTCCACTGGGTCCCATGGCTCCCCGGTGCCCTTTCTCCTCATTCTTTCCCAAGTCTTTCTTCACTTGTGGTCACAAAGCTGCTTGCTGAGCGGCAGGGCTGAGTCCAAGTCAAGTATGCTCCTAGCTCTACATACGCAGAGTACACACAGTCAACGTCATATGAGGGCTGAATTTCAGGTCCCTCTCAGTCGGAATCGACTCCAAGGCAAAGGGTAATCCAAAGGAGGAGCCCTAATGGTGCAGTAGTTCAGGACTCAGCTGCTAACAAAAAAGATCAGCAGTTCGAATCCACCAGCCACTCCTTGGAAACTCTGTGGGGCAGTTCTACTCTGTCCTATAGGGTTACTATGAGTCGGAATTGACTTGATGGCAACAGGTTTTTTTTTTTTTAATCTGAAGGAAAGACGCACTTGAGAAGGCTGAGGTGGTGGTGGGGGGGGGGGTGCTGACTCAATCTGTGGGCAGAGTGTGAATGGATCCAGCTGAGGAGGCGACAGAAACAGAACTCACTCTGAGCCTCTGGCTTGGAGCCCTCCCACTGGCCCAGCTAGCTTGCCTATACTTTTCTGTAGCAAGAACTGGCTGGGGAAGAATCCTGGTATTATAAAGTGTCAGAGATGATAGGAACCTCAAACCAATCGCTATTATTTTATGATAAGGAACTAGGCCAGAGCACAGTGGAGACTTTCTCTGACAGCTGCCCTGGCTTGGGGTATTGAGGTGAGCTGATCATTGCCTGGGAGCCTTCTACAAGGTGTCAGGCCAGGTCCCTGCCAGGAGGTCCATGGAGAAAGCTGTGTCATTGATTCCAAGGCTTCAGTCAGTCAGCCTAGCCCAGTGTTGCAACAGGTCAGGATCAGACTCAATTCAACCAGTTCTGAACCCCCCGCCCAAGTTACTCTTTAACTGTCCAATGACCTGTAAACAGGGATTTAGGCTCCTCAGACAATCATACCGTGTCCACATGCCTGCCTGAGTGAGCTCCCTTTTCCTTGTGCAGTTCATCTTAGCAGGGAGCTTGAAACAGCCACTCTGCCTCCAGGAAGCCCTCTCTGATTTCTCAGACCAACCATAGCAAGTACTCAGCATCATCTCCTCTCCTCAGCCTCAGAATCCACAGTCAGAAACTGTGGGCCAAATCCTATGAGATAAACTTTGTCCTGGCCATTTTTCATTCATTCCTCCTACCTCCCTTCCTTCCCTTTCTGTTTGGAGCAGCCTCATCTGTCCATTCAACGGATATTTATTGGGCACCTACAATGCACCAGAAACTTCGTTAGGAGCTGGGAATACAGCTGTGAATGAAATGGACTTGGTCCCGGCCCTCCTGGAGTTTATGATCTAACGGAGAGGAGCAGCGCACGAAAAGGTGGGAGTGGGGAGGAGTCCAGGTGGGAATTAAGCCGAGACCTGGACGCCAAGGCCAGGTCAATTTGTATTGGGTACGGTGGTGGCGCTAAGGGCTCAAGCATATGGCGGGGTCGGGGCACAGCCACCCTGTGAGCCAAAGTGGCTGGTGGGTTCAGAGGAGGGGAAAGAGTCTCCACAGGGTGTGGGCCCGGCTTTGACTCATCACGCTGCACTGACTCTCTCCCACGGCAGCTAGTCCAGCCGCCCTCGTGTCTGGGTCCACCCCACGGGGGCCACTGTGAGGCGGCTGGAATGGCCACCAGTGACTGTTGGCGCTCTTTCGGGCGGAGGCTGGTCGGCTCACAGAGATGCCCTCTGAGGCCTCCCAAGGGGCCGGAGGCCGGCGACCCAGGGTCAGCCCCGCGATCCCTTGCACACCTCAGCCTTCCGGTCTCCGGCCCCAGCGGGCTGGAGTGTAGGGGCGGGGCTACGGTGACCAGCCGGGACGCCGGAAAGACCAACGACGCCTAGCGCGGCCTCCGGGCGTGCTAGAGAGGACGCAGGCCCGAGCGTCGGAGAGCGATGACGCGCTTCCGGCTCCGCAGCTTCTGCGACGGCGGCTGTAGGAAGGTGTGGCGGCTCCGGCGTGGTGCGGAGGCGCCGTCTGTCGGTGTGTCTGCAGAGCTCCGAGCAAAGGCGCTGTGTGTGACTTCGCAGGCCCAGCAGTCAGTAAGCGGGTCTGGGGCTGGGAGAGAACGTGCAGAAGAGGCTGCCTTCTTCCCTGCCACCGCCGGCGCTGCCAGCGCGCGCATGCTGCGCTAAGCTCCTATTTCGGCCTACGCCCCTGGGAGGCCTCGTCTCATTAGCCGGACAGGAGCGTCATATCGGTCGTTCTTCAACATTTTTTGGCGTACTTTCATGCTCACCTCATTTGCACGTCTCTTGGTGAGCAGGAGGGTGGGTGGAATTCCCGTCCAAACAGGGCTCAGGCGGGTCTCTGGTTCTGCCCGGTGGCATTCTCATTCCCTCAGTGGCACAGAATTTTGGGCGGAGCAACTGGACACCGACCTGAGGGTTCTGTTTACCCGCTCTGGTTCCTATATTGAGGCTCTCTAGGTGCACTAATTGCAGGTGCACCGGCAATCTTCTGCGTCTTGTTTGCACTTCTGTCCAACTCTGGATGGTATTGACTGCTCCTCCGGTGCCTGCCACCTACTGTGAACAGCCCCAGCGGTCAACAGCAGTGCCACTGAAATGAAAATACAGGGCAGAAATTATTTCACCCTTACTTTAGATCAGGTATTAGTTATTTAATTTGCGGTTGGGCTTGTTTAAGGCTCCCTTTCCGTTCTAGCTTTCCAGGTTCCTTTTTTCCAGAAGGAGAAGAAAATCCTCCATGGCAACTGGGTTCTTGACAGCCTGGGCCCAGGTGGGGTATGCTTCCTCCTAGCCTGTATCACATATGCCAAAAACAAACCAAACCCGTTGCCGTCGAGTCCATTGCGACTCATAAGAGACTGAACTTGAGGTACTTGCCAGCACTGGGGTGCTATTATAAAGGTATTGGGCTGTGCGTTTACTAGGAGGCTAAGAGAGATAAGGGCATATAGATGGAGAGGATGGAGGGATGGGTGGGAACTTGGAGTACTTGACATTGAGCACCTGTACCGTTCATGGCTCTGTGCTGGCCATCCCCATTACCACCAACATCATCACCATACTCAGCTACCTCATTTTGAGAATTTCCATGAGCCAAGTATTATGCTAAATACATGTATTATATCATTTAATCCTCAACCTGTGTTGTGGGGTCTGCAAGACCACTGCTACGTTCAGGAATTACCTAGAACTCAGGGGACTCAGCAGGTGGTTGTAGTCATGGCTAAGATTCACCATAACAACATAGTGAGATATACAGTGATCATAAGGGAAAACAAAGCAGCTGGAGTCTGGAGGAACTCATGTGCGGTCTTCCTAATGCTTTCTCCTGCCTGTAAGGAATCATGCAGAGCTCATTTTTCCCCCAGCAATGAAAATGCAGCAACATATGTGCATTGTCTCTACTTAGGGAAGTCAGTTAGAGATGTGGTGCCCACTGTTTGTACTGGGGGCTGGTCACATAGGTACTGGGTAGCACGTACCAAAATTGCAGACTCCCAGAAGGAAAGCAAGTATTCAACCTAAATGATATTGTTTGCACAAATACTGTAGATACAGTGAACTAGCCTTATCAGTTAACTGTTGACTTAGAATGCTCCAAGAGCCAAGTTCAGAGACACCAGTCAGGGGCCGACCTTGGAAGCAGGTCTTTCTAAGAATAATATTCTTGGGGCTGCTATGCTAACTTTTTATGCACACAACCCTATGAATTCATAATGCCCTCATTTTACAGAGGCAGAAATTGAGACTACAGGAGGTTAGTGACTTACCTAGAGTTGCAGAGCTAGCAAGTGGCAGAGCCAAGATTGTTACCTGTCTGTCTGCTTCTGAACTTGAGCTCTTCTAGCCCAGGGCCCTCCTCAAGTCCTTTGCGCT
This sequence comes from Loxodonta africana, assembly GCF_030014295.1. Taxonomy (NCBI): domain Eukaryota; kingdom Metazoa; phylum Chordata; class Mammalia; order Proboscidea; family Elephantidae; genus Loxodonta; species Loxodonta africana. Next base: position 29,859,110 of record NC_087363.1, on the reverse strand, counting down.
TGCTGTTCTTTCTGCCTGAAATGTTTTTTCTTTTTTTGCGTGACTGGTGTCTTCCAGTCATTCAGGTCTCGGCTCAGATTTCCTTTACCAGAAAGGCTCTTCCTCACCACCCAAATGATGTAAAGTGGCTTTCTCTCCTTCAGTCACTTTGTAGCACATCACCCGATTTCAGTTTCTTCAAGACATTTATTATTATTTAAAATTGACACTGGGTGGGGGCGGGGGAAGCCCTAGTATGTAGGGTTTGTCAATTTCCATGGTGTAAATAATGCCTGCCCCTCCCTTAGGCCATTTTCAAGATAGCAACTTGAGGTCACTAAGGAATGACCAGTATGAGCTGGGGCTGGTAGACCTCTTAAAAGCAAGGCCTGTGTCTTGTTTATCACCATATCCTAAGACCTAGCATAGTGCATGGGACATAGTAAGTACTCTGTAAATGTTTGTTGAATGAGGGAATAATTCAGGAATTCCATCTTTCTGATTACTGATTCAGTGTTGGTCTTATTTCACAGATGAGAACATTGGGGCCCAGAGACGAGAGGAACTCTCTCATGGGTATACATATATTAAGTGACAGAAGCAAGCGTCAAATACAGCCGGTTTATTTGTGCACGATTCACTGCTAAGTGGATTAGAGAAACCTCAAATGGCAGAAATCAGGACTAGGGAAACAAGTTCTAGTGTACAATTCCATAGTTCATATCAATAAATCACTTATTTTAGGCCTCCCACATGCAGGGTACTATCTTAGGCACCATGGGGGAGACAAAATGGGTTAAAAGATGGTCCTTTCTTCAAGGAGCTGATGCTCAATAAAGAAAATGAAATAAGTACTTAAGTATCAAAAGCACTATGGTAAAAGAGGTAGAAGCCAAATGCCAGAGGATTCTCGGAGCGGTGGTACATCCTGTTAGGGGAAAGAGAAGAGGATCAGAAAGGTGTTTATGAAAAAAGTGAATCATTTGGAATGGACGGGAAAGATGTATAGGTCAGGTTGCAGATGGAGAGGTAAGGCGTTTCGGGCAAAGGGAACAGTATATGGAGAGAGGCCTTTAATGGGCTGATGAGATGTGCTTGAAGAAAAAAGTCCAGGTGTCTGGCATGTCAGGTTAACTCAGGCCTGAAGCCTAGATTGCTAACTGAGGTGCTATCTAGAAAACTGACCTTCAGTTCACCTCCCAGCAAGCCCTCAGGAAAATATTAAGGTTAGCTGCTGTTCTCACCGAAACAGAAGCAGCCATGCTACTAGAGCCTCCAGAGCAGTTGGGAGGGGTCTGGAGGGTGTAAATGCCACCTCCCGCCCCCAGCACGGCAAGGGAAGCTTTGTGAAGTACTGGCATCCAGGCAGTATCTTCAATGGTAGAGCACCTTCCTGGGGGATTTGAAGGCCAGGGAGGCCTACTCCTCCATGCAGAGACTGGATCTTTACCTCTAGCCTGAGTCTGATGGCACCTTTCAGTCAATCACCATCATCCTGTGACAGCTGTGCAGTAGTGTGGGCATTAATAAAAGAAACAGCTGGAAAGATGGCTTGATACCTATTTTGGAGCTCCTAGAATTCACCTGAAGAATGGTCCTTACTTGACAGGCAGTGGGGAACCTCTGAAGATTTTTGAGCAAGGTAGTGAAAGTGTCAAGAATATTAATCTAGTATTCATATGTTATATCTGAGATTAGGAGAAAAATATTATTCTCAATGAATAGTGGGACATAAGGAAAGATACAGGTAGGAAAAGGGGGGCTGATCTTTGCTTTCGCCCCCAAAAGAGGAGGAAGAGCTTGGGAAACAGGTGAGTGCATTCTAAGTGGGGCTAAAGATGAACAGGGTATCTGGACAGGGTAATTTTAGGAGCATGTTGGTAGGCAGGTCCCCAGCCCATAAATGAGCCATAGGATGTCTGGCCATGTGTTTACTGAGATTTCCCTATGCTTCCGTAGGGCAACCTCACCTTCTTCCTTGGTACCTTCCTTTCTCCAATGACATCTTTGGGTTTCCCCAGGAGTCAGAGGCCATAACTGATATTTGATCTAGCTTCTTAATTTCAATTTGGGGCCCAGCACCAGGCTGGATAGAGGGAGCCAGGTGAAAAGAAAGCACCCCTTAAGTGGGTAGAGAGAGAGAAACTGAACATGGAAGGATTTGAGAACCGGACAAGATAGATCCACAAAGGTCTTGACTTTCAATCTGGCTATAATTAAAAGAAAAAAAAGTTGTGTTGTTTTTTCCCCCTTATGACAATAATTGCTTATCATAGGAACTGTATGGTATGCTATAAAGGGTAAAAAAAAGAAAAGCTGATATATGTAAATAAAAAACAGAGTTTAATTTTTTTTTAACTTTATATTTTCCCATGTCATTAAAAATTCTCTCCTAACATCATTTTAAATGACCATGGATTATTTTGTTATAGAATATACTGTGATATATTCATTCAGCCCCTTATTATTGGAAATTTAGGTTGTTTTCACTGATACAAATAATGAGAGAGCAACTTTGTTCAAAGATTTTTGTGCTTATGATTATTTTCTTGGAATAGATTTCTACAAGTGGAATTATTAGTCAAAGGAATTTATGTTCATTTTAAGACTCTTGATACTTATTTTTAAATTACTTTTAGAACAACTGTACCAGGTTTATATCTATAATATATCAGAACACGCATCACACTTTGCCCTGACTGTTTTCTACAAGGTGATTTATAGGTTTGGTTTACTGAAACTAGGAACTCTTATTTCTCATAGAAACAATAAAGTGTATGTGATTTTAATTTTCCAGACTGGTCTACAAATACCTGTTGAATCCATAAAATAGCTCAGAGTTTTAACTAGGTTGGAATCCCTGAGCCCAGGCAACAGTCAGGGCAAGGGGTGATGCGTGTTCTGATATACTATAGGTATAATTTATAGGTTTGGTTTACTGAAACTAGGAACTCTATTCCCCATAGAAACAATAACGTGTATGTGATTTTAATTTTCCAGGCTGGTCTACAAATACCTATTGAATCCATAAAATAGCTCAGAGTTTTAACTGGGTTGGAATCCCTGAGCCCAGGCAACAGTGAAGTTTCTCTGGCTTAGTATACGAACACTTAACCTCTGCCTCCTGACTTTCAGAATCTTTGTCTTCTCTGTTTCTTCTCTCCATTTTACTACTGTTCACTCAGTCCATACGTATGCAATTACCCTCACCAACGCCTCGAGTTGTGAGATTGTGTCTAGAGTAGCAGGAACCTCTTGCTTCAGGCAGTGACCTTTGAGAACATGGCTGTATCCTTCATCAGAAAGGAAAGGTCTGGTCTGACCCCTGCCCAGAGGTCCTTTACAGGGATGTGATGCAGAAGGATTATGGAAACGAGGCCTACTTGGGTAAGGTCTCCTAACTCCTGGGATTCATCCTCTTTTTTGGGGTTTCTGGGGTTCTTCCTGTCTCAAAGGCTGAGGGATTTCTGATAATCATCAGCTGAGTGGTTGCTTTTGGGCCAAATTCTCCAACTTCAGGGGTTTCAGGATAGTCTTAAGGTTCTATTGGCCCTGAAACAGGGTATTTTTGCTTTCTTAGGGAATGCAGAGAGCTGAACACAGCTAGGAATGAGTAGAATCCATTTCACTATACTTCAGTCCTCTGCAACCTTCCTGCCCTCTCTGAGATTATCTCTCTTGTGTCCAAAAAGTATCTCGCAGAATCCCTTTGTGCAATGCAAATTTCCTATCTTCCTCTCAAGATTTATTGTCCTTTAGGTTGATTCTGTCTCCCATCAGTTTTATCGGAAGTGGAATCCTGAGTCTCCTTGACTCCTTTGCATTTCCATCTGGGCTAGCCTTTTGTGATCACTCTTAGCATCTCATCCACTACCCCCCAGCCGTTAGACATAGATCTGAGAAGGTCTTGACAGCAGCTCTGCTTGCGTTTACATGCCTTTATATTCAATTTCCTTCCCCTTTGAACAGCATTTCATTTCCCAGACTAGCTGTGATGGCTCAACTGGAGCAACGGGAAGAGCCAGAGGGCCTGGATCTTCTGGGAACTTACGAGAACATGGTATTGAGGCAGGTCCATAGAGGTAAATGAGGCAGAAGTTAATAGATTTTAACTTCTTTGCCTGTTTTTCTTCTCTTAAAAAAAAAAAAAAAAAAACCCTGATTCTGAAAGAAATAGAAAACATTACAAGAAAGAAAATAATTTTACTCATAATGCCACCATTCCTATATAAGAATTGATAATACATTTGTGTTTTTTCTTCTAGTCTTTTTTCTGTACATAATACAAACATGTATAAACTTGCTGTTATGGATTGAATTGTGTTCCCCAAGACACGTATTTTTAATCCTAACCTCTATGCTTGTGGTTATAATCCCATTTGGAAATGAGCTTTCTGTTAATGAGGCAGGATTAGTTTAGAGTGTGTCTTGAGTTAATCTCTTTACAAGAGATAAAAAAGCATATTAGGCAAGCAGAGGTGGGGGAAAAGTGATGCCAAGCCACATGGAGATCGCCAAGGAACCAGGAACAGAAGCTGAAGAGACAAGGACCTTCCCCCAGAGTGAGTGCCCTGAACGCACACTAGGGAGAAGCCTTACAAATGTAAGCAGTGTGAGAAAGCCTTCATGTTCAGCAAAAACCGGAGCATTTATGCAATAATTCACATTAGGGAAAAGCGTTGTGAATGATCAGAGTGTGGCAGTGCCTACAGTTGTAGTTCATACCTTATTTGGCATCAGAGAAACCATGGTGAGGAGAAACTTTATGGATGTGAAGAATATGGGAAAGCTGTCTGTTGCAGTTCACATTCAGCATCAGAAAATTAACACTGAGGAGAAAGCCTATGTGTGCACGGGGTGTGGGAAAGCTTTCATTTGTAGCTCACATCTTATTCGGCATCTGAGGATACACACTGGAGAGATCATTGGATGCTATAATTGGAGTCTTGAGATCTAAACAAGAATGCCTTATCAACTGCCACACTTTGTTTTCTTCTTTTTGCCTTCCACTCTCAACTTCGAGCATCGAATCCAGTCACATTCACCCACACACTGAAAGTTCCAGAGTCATCCATTGCTGCCTATCTTCTCCTCTTTATTTATATTCTGTTTACTTTTTAGGATTCAGTTCCTACACGGAGTTTTGCTGATACCTCTCCTCCCCATTTTCTTTCTTCTTGTAGTTACATTAAGTTCTTCCTGAAGCACGAGGGGGCTTTTTTGAAATAATTAGGAAATGAAAGAATATCAAATCGAAAAACTAGACCTTAACCGGAAACAATGGTGAAGGGTTCCAGAAACATTGGCTAGAGTAAGAATGCAGAAGAAGGTTTATGGTGACCCTCCACGGCTTATTTGAGACTACCTGTTTAAAGTTTCTTCCCTGCTGTATTTTTATAGGTTCACACATCAGCCTTCCTAGAGTCCTGAGAAGCCCTTCTGAGAAGAAAATACAATGGTCAGCAATATGTGTGGCATTTTTATTTGTCATTATAAGTTATTGAATACATCTCCTGAAACAAATTACTCTTGCTTGAATTAAGACAGAAGAAACTAGTTTTCTATGACCTCATCATTTTTGAGTATCCAGAGCAAGAAATCAGTCCTCAAAATTTCATGCTGCTTCAGACCTTCCCTAACTAGTCACTTCCAAGCTGCCATACATTTGTGATCCCAGTTTCAGGCTTGGTAAGTATGAGGCAGGATAGGATTAAAATGCAGAAGTCAGAGCTTTTTTGTTTTTCTGAGTATAACACATTTGGTGAGAGCTGTAAGATAATTAAATCTCCTGATATAATTGGAACCCTGGTGGCACAGCTCTTAAGAGCTTGGCTGCTAACCAAAAGGTTGGCAGTTTGAATCTATCAGCCACTCCTTGGAAACCCTGTGGGACAGTTCTGCTCTGTCCTGTTGGGTTGCTAAGAGTCAGAATCGACTCGATGGCAACGGGTTTGGTTTTAGTGTAGAGAAATAGAATTTATTTTTGTAAACTGATTTGTATCCCATAAGTTTGCTGAACTCATTTATTAGCGCTAATTTTTTTTTGTCCTTCATTGATTTTTTAGGATTTTCTATATATAGTATTACATTCTCAGCAAATAGTTTTACCTCTTCCTTTCAAATATGGCTGTCTTTCATTTCTTTTTCTTGCTTAATTGTCCTGGCTAGAACCTCCCGTATAATGTTGAATAAATGTGTCAAGAGTGGACATATCCAGCATATCTTCTTCCTGATCTTAGCGAGAAAACTTTTGTGTCTTTAGTCGTTAAATATGTTATATGTGGGTTTTTCGTAGATAACTTTTTTCAGGTTGAAGAAGTTCCCTTCTATTCCTAGTTTGCTTTTTGTTTTTGTTTTTTTTTTAATCATGAAGGGTGTTGGATTATATCAAGTACATTTTCTGCATCTATTGAGATGATTGTCTAATTTTTATCCTTTCTCATGTCTCACTAGTCCTCCCTCTTAAAACTAAAAAAACCTTCCCATTATACAACAAACAAGCATAAAAAGCTTCTAAAATGTTGAAAGAAGAAAGCCCTGGGGACCTCAGGACTTGAGGAACAATACAGTGGTGAGTTCCCTGGGTTACTTTTTGTCTCTCATATATCACAGATGTGGTACTGAAGAAGCCTGAAATGCAGAATTAGCACCAGGCATAGACTAAAAAAATTCCCAATAAAAACCTTCTTAGGCCTCCTTAGCCAAAAAACCCGGCTAAGGATGACCTAGCAGACCTGAAAACTTTTTTGATAATACCCTCCCCATTCCACTAAACACACACACACACACAGACACACAAAAACCTGCCGCACACTCACTTCACAGTGTCAGCAGAACTGCATGTGGAGCTGGGCATCTGGTCTGACCCAGCAGCACTGAGAAGCCAGCCTTCTGCTTTCCCCACTGGGGTAGTATCTTTGTTATCTACTGCTGCTACAACAGAAATACCACAAATGGATGGCTTTAACAAAGAGAAATTTATTCTCTCACAGTTAGGAGGCTAGAAGTCCAAATCCAGGGTGCCAGCTCCAGGGGAAGGCTTTCTCTGTCGGCTTTGAGGGAAGGTCCTTGTCATCAGTCTTCCCCAGTTGAGGAGCTTCTCTGCGCAGGGACCCCGGGTCCACAGGTCGCAGTATTATCCTGGCTCTTGTTTCTCAGTGGTATAAGGTCCCCTGTCTTCTCTGCTTACTTTTCTCTTTTATATCTCAAAAGAGATTGACTTAAAATCTTGTAGATTAAAATCTTGTAGATTGAGTCCTGCCTCATTAACAACCATTGCCTCTAATCCTTCCTCATTGACATTCTAGAGGTAGGATTTACAACACATAGGAAAATCACATCAGATGACAAAATGGTGGACAATGGCACAATACTGGGATTACGGCCTAGCGAAGTTGACACATATTTTGGAGGAACATAATTCAATCCATGACAGGTGGTATCAGAAGAGATGAGCAAGGAACTGAAATTCCATCCCCACCCAGCAGCAGAGAGGCAGAACGAGGCAATGTGAGGTGGTGCTAATGGACACTTTGGTTTTCTTGCTGAGAGAGTCAGTGGGTCCCAGTGGGACCTGAAACTTCCACTGAGGTTGAGGCAACGCAAGACAGTGCTAATTACCATTCAACCTACCTTCCATTCCAGTGTCAGGGAGGCCCAGAGAGGAGTGGAACTTCCACCCTCACCTCAAAAAATAACTGTCTGCAAAAAATACATAGGATTCAGAATCTCACAACATAATACTCAAAATTAACAGAATAAAATTAGAAAAAAATTTTTATATCAAGAACCAGGAAAATCTCAACTTCAGTGAGAAAAGGAACGAACAGATGCCAGTGCCAAGATTACATGAATATTGGAGTTATCTGACAAGGATTTTAAAGAAGACGTCATAAAAGTGCTCCAGTGAGCAATTAAACACACTTGAAACAAATGAAAAAATAGCCTCAGCAAAGAAGTAAAAGATATTAAAAAAAAAAAAAAACTAAATAGAAATAAAACTGAAAAACTCACTGAATGGGCTCAATAGCAGATAATATAAGAAATGGAACAATCAGTGAACTTGAAGATGGAACAATAGAAATTACCCAGTCTGAACAACAGGGAGAAAATAGTCTGAAAAATTGCCAGAACCTTAGGGACCTGTGAGACAATAACAAAAGATCTAATATTTGTATCATTGGAGTCCCAGAAGGAGAGGAGAAAAAGCATGGGGCTGAAAAAAGTATAAAAAGAAATAATGGTGGAGAGCTTCCCAAATTTGGTGAAAGACAAATTTCTAGATTCAGGATGCTGTACAGAACTCAACAGGATAAACCCAAATTTCATGTCCATACACCTTGTAATCAAACTTCTGAAAAATAAAGATGAAATATTTTGAAAGCAGCTAGAGAAAAACGACATATTATCTGTAGAGAAGCAATTCAGACAACAGATTTTGCACCAGAAACCATGGAGGTTAGATGGAAGCACCACAAAATTTTTCAAGTGATGGGAGAAAACAACTGTCAGCATAGAATTCTATACCTAGTGACAGTATCCTTCAGGAAGGAAAGTGAAATCAAGATGTTGTCAGATGAAGGAAAACTAAGAGGATTTGTCACCAGCAGACCTACTCTAAAAGAATGGCTAAAGGAAATTCTCTAACCAGAAAGTAAACGATAAGGAATCTTGGAACATTAGGAAGGAAGGAGGAACATAGAAGCCTGACAAATGTGCCCAGAGTGCCAGCCACATAGTTAAGTACCAAACAAAATGGGCACATAGCTAGGGGTACCAAACCTGGCCTGTCCTGGAAAGTAGACTAAGCCCCTTACCCCTCTCAAGGGTACTGGGCATTGACTGCAGTTGACACCTTTTCAGGGTATGACATTGCTGTCCCAGTGCACACAGATGTGGAGTAATATAGGCTATTACATATCTGGATTACCCAAACACCCCCAATTAGACATGGTTGGAAGGATGATCTGTTGCAGCTCCTGCGCTTCTCACCCAGGCCACCTAATCAGAAGGCTTGGGCCCAAAACATTCCGTGATAATGGAGTCCGGGAACAGAGCTCCTCTCTCCTTCCACTTTATTCTCCTTATTGGGGAGCCTCCTTCCCTGCTCAGGGTGCACAGTAAACTTTGTCTCTCTGTTAATGTGTGTGCATTTTATGGCACCCGGCCAACTCTTTACATCTCTTCCCAGTGGGTAGTGAATGAGGTTCTTCCACTGCCACACGAGAGGGGCATGTACGGCCCACCATCCCTGCAGCGGCTGCAGGGAGTGACTCGCTGGCCATGGGGGACTGGCTCCCACAATTGAAGCTGATCTTTTTCTGTTCCTCTGTGTGAGTAAAGCAATGTTCTATCCAATGTCTGTGAGTACATTGTGCTGTGTTGGTGACCCTGGACTTGGACTCGACAGCAATAGTGCCACTTTTATAGCTAAAAGTAACTAGCAGTGGGCAGTTACCCAGGACATTACCTGGACTTTTTATGCCCTGTGTCATCCCTAAGCAACATATGCTATTAAAAGAAGGAGTGAACCCTTAAACTGAAAAAGATAACTGGACAACCAAGATTCAACTCTCAGTGGCACACAATTTAAGATAGGTGGTATGAGCTCTGAATGTGGTAGTCCCTCAAAAAGATACCTCCCACTTAAATGTTAAATTTTGAAGCTTGAGAGTGGGAGAAAACCCAGACTGAATTTAAGAGACTCAGCAGACATAATTAAACCTCACTTTTTTTTCCTCCCACACCTATCCTTGGAAAACTGGGCTGCTGAAATTTGTGAGTAGGAAAGAGCCAGGGGGAGGAAACTGAAACCTGGTGTTTTGTTTTTGCTACCCACCTATGCTTTTGGGATTTGGCAATTAAAATGATGATAATGATCATGAATATGAATTGACAACTCCTAACGTGGACCACGTGTCTGAGGGTGGGAGATGTTCCAGGATGGTACAGGTTAGAAGTAAGAAGGTGATACAAGTAAGAAAGAAACTTCTGAGCTAGTTAAGGATGAATCTGGGCATATGGTATGGGTAAGGCATGGGGGAGGATGGGAAAAAAGGTGAAGTGATTGCTTCAGGGATTATCAAAATGGTCATGTGGGTGTGGACGGAGAGAAACAGTCTGGGTTGGTGTCATGGATTGACTTGTGTCCCCCAAAAATGTGTGTATCAACTTGGTTAGGCTATTATGCCCAGTAGTCTGCAGTTGTCCTCCATTTTGTGATTGAAATCTTCTGTTGAGAGGATTAGGGTGGGATTATAACACCACCCTTACTCAGGTCACTTCCCTGAGCCAAGGTAAAGGGAGTTTCCCTGGGATGTGGCCTGTACCACCTTTTATCTCTCAAGACATGAAAGGGAAGCAAGCAGAGAGTTGGGGACTTCATACCTCCAAGAAAGCAGTGCCAGGAGCAGTGTGTCCTTTGGACCTGGGTTCCCTGCACTTGAGAAGCTCCTTGACCAGGGGAAGGTTGAGGTCAAGGACCTTCTTCCAGAGCTGACAGAAAAAGCCTTCCCCTGGAGCTGACACCCTGAATTTAGACTTTTAGCCTACTGTACTGTGAGGAAGTAAACTTCTTGTTGTTAAAGCCATCCACTCGTGGTATTTCTGTCATGGCAGCACTAGATAACTAAGACAGTTGGTAAAGAAAGAACACCTTGGATACTGGGAAGTCAGGATGGAAAAGGGACTATTGTTCTTATCTATTATCTGCAGGGCAACTGACCAGTTCAACCCAGGCCTCTGCCACCACCCTCAACTTTAATTGGCCAACAAACAATTGTAAAACTCTCAGAAACCACCCAGCAGCCACTGACTCCTGAAAGGAATGGCCTCCACTCTAAAAGACAGGACAAGTTTAACAGTCTGGACACTGATATGATTCCATTTAGCCACATCCTGTTGTTGTTGGGCTTATGTACATTTTTCACAGATTACTACTGATACTTCTAAGCTGTCAGCAGAGTAATGGACAATCATTGCCCTGGATTTCCTGTTGGCCAGTTTGTGTGGGTGTGTGCTATTACTAACGCCTCTTGCCACACCTGGATTAATGACATATTTAGCTGGTTTGCCCTGGATGGGGAGTCTGTCACCAGGAAGGCCTGGGCACCCTACTGGAAATCATAGTCATGGTCATTCTTGTTCAGTGTTGCCTAAGATGAATGGAGTTGGCCAAACTTCTATCAGTACAATTAATTAGAGTATTCGATGGTCTATGTGGTGCCCAATGTTCCTGTGACGACTTGGCTGGATGTGTGAAAGGTTGGTGAGTGGAGGGTGGAGCTGTAGGGGAATAGCTCCACCATAGTGCCCTGGCAATCTTGCACGTATCTATATAGGCAATGCAGGCAAAGGCTTGAGCCACAAATTATCTGAGTTTTGTCAGATCACTTTGTAATCCTTCTAGAACATGAGAGGATGGGAGAAGCTTTACAAGCCCATCTCCCGGGGGAGGCTATCAAGATATAGTCTGTACCTATAATACTATATAGCTACAGTTTAGAACTGGCTTCTCAGCAATGGTGTGTCCCACAACTCTCATTATTGTCATCCAGCCCCTTTTGTTTTGTTGTTCTTTTTGGAGTGTGGGGCAAGGATCTGGGGAGTTGGCACATTTGGCCATTCTTACTTTCTATGTAAGTAATAAATTATATAAATCCAGAAGTGGCTCATTGCGTCTTTACTAGACAAATTAGTAAGGCCTTGGCCTTAGCTTTGCCTGCTGCTCTGTGCTTGAGACAAAAAACAATGGAAAGAGGAAAAATATGGGTAAATATAGATTATCTATCTCCTTATTAGTTTTCTAAAAGTTTTGAACAAAAACACTGATCAGAGCCATAAGAAACCTTCCTTCTGGTGGAACGTTACCTAGTAATCATGCCGTCCTGGTATAGACTTGTAATGTGACACTTCCCCCCAAAAATAGAGGGCATCAAGAGACCAAAGAAAGAGGTGGGCAACTCCAGGGGGGCAGCAAAGGAGTTTGTTACGGAGACTTACATATGAATCAAGTCCTGGGCTACTGGAGAACCAAGCAGATTTCGATGCCCTGCAGTGGGAGGGCAGAGGTTTTATAGCAGTGGTGGACAATAGTAGCTACATATCAAGGACTTACATAAGGATCACTTAGCAAATGGTCGTGAACTAGTGGAATGCATGAGGGTGCTTGTGTTTAGCCTCACAAAACCTGTTTCCCCCTTCACAAGCGTCTCCAGGGCTCAGCGTTCAATTAGCTAAAATCTCATAATGGTTTTGTCACCCAGTCCAGGTTTCTCCATCTTTTTCCCAAGAAAATTATGGGAAACTTTGTTGTATGGTCAACCTACCTAGTGACTTTGACCATGGTAAGAGTCACTGCTTCCTTCTCTGCACTCACAGCAAGTGTCCATTCACGAGCTTCTCCAGTATCCTCTTAAAAACAAACCTGGGAGCCTACCTGAGGCCTTTCCTCTGTGGTTTTTCACAGGTATGGTATCTGTAAGCTCTCAAAACCTGGAGAGCTATAGGTATCCAGTCAGCTGAGTCTTGTTTTCCCTGCTTAAAAGGTTAACTTCCTGACTTGCTTTGTGATGTTAGGCAAGCCATTTCCTCTCTTTTGGCTTTACTTCAACTGAAAGAGTGACGGTTTAACATTTATTAATTCTTTTACTCAACAGCTATTCCTTGGCACTTCAAGAAATTGGACCTCATGAGATGACAGACATCGGGTGGATGTTAAAGGCACAAAAACGAATAACTCAAGAATATAATCTGCCCTCTGGGAATGTAAAACTAGTAAAGGGAGGCAGATACACAACGGGCAAGGTCAAGTGAAGTGTTGTAAGGTGCCATCGAGTCAGTTCCGAGTCATAGCCACTCTATCAGACAGAGTAGAACTGCCCCATAGAGTTTCCAAGGAGCGCCTGGTGAATTTGAACTGCTGACCTTTTGGTTAGCAACTGTAGCTTTTAACCACTACACCACCAGGGTTTCCTCTGACTCATAGCGACCCTAAGTACAACAGATCCAAACATTGCCCAGTTGTGCGCCATCTTCAAAATTGTTATGCTTGAGCCCAGTGTTACAGCCACTGTGTCAGTCTTTCTCGCTGAGGGTCTTCCTCTTTTTCGCTGACCCTCTATTTTACCAAGCATGGTGTTCTTCTCCAGGGACTGATCCCTCCTGATAACATGTCCAAAGTATGTAAGATGAAGTCTCACCATCCTTGCTTCTAAGGAGCATTCTGGCTGTACTTCTTCCAAGACATATTCATTCTTTTGGCAGTCCATCGTATATTCAGTATTCTTTGCCAACACTGTAATTCCAAGGCAGTAATCCTTGGGTCTTCCTTATTCATTGTCCTTTCACATGCATATGAGGCTATTGAAAACACCATGGCTAGGGTCAGGTGCAGCTTAGACCTTAAAGTGACACCTTTGCTTTTTAACACTTTAAAAAGGTCTTTTGCAGCAGATTCGCCCAATGCAATACATCATTTCATTTCTTGACTGTTGCTTCTCTGAGCATTGATTGTTGATCCAAGTAAAATGAAAGCCTTGACAACTTCCAATCTTTTCTCTATTTATCATGATGTTGCTTGTTGATCCAGTTGTGAGGATTTTTGTTTTCTTTATGTTGAGGTATAATCCATACTGAAGACTGTAACCTTTGATCTTCATCAGTAAGTGCTTCAAGTCCTCTTCACTTTCAGCAAGCAAGGTTGCGTCATCTGCATAACACAGGCTAATAAGTCTTCCTCCAATCCCGATGCAGCATTCTTCTTCATATAGTCCAGATTCTCAGATATTTGCTCAGCATACAGATTGAACAAATATGTAAGAGGATACAACCCTGGCACGCCCCTTTCCTGACTTTAAGCCATGCGTTATCTCCTTGTTCTGTCTGAACAACTGCCTTTTGGTCTATGTACAAGCTCCTCATGAGCACAATTAAGTGTAACCGAAATACGAGCTGCCGTACGTATATCAGCATCCCCCCATACTATGGTACAGTGGGGTACAAGGGAAGGGGTGGTTAGTGGGAGGACGACCGGGAAAGGTTTTCCATAGGAACCCTTCTCTCTAGCTGTCTGCTCCCCTAGAGTCCAGTAGCGGTGCCCCTGGGGAGGTCAGTGTCTTGGCAAGGCAGTGGCGTCACTAGGGTTGGTGTCACCTAGTGTGATAGCTTGTGGTGTCACCCCCCTACTGTGGACCTCCTCCCTTACCAGACCATACAGAATCCTTAGCAATGTTTTTTCGTACTGATGTCACTCATATATCATAGTTCCCATATATCACTCCTTCTTTTCCTTTAATTACTATTTCATTCTTAAAAAAGTTATTCATGTAGGTTCATGAATACTAATTACCACAATATTTTAGCTAAAACACCAGAAAATTTGACAAAATCAGCGACTATAAAGACACACGAAGCAATGAAAACAGCAGCGTGTTAGCAGTGTCCTGCAGACAAAAGGACGGTGATTCCAAGCATCACTGTAATTGGATAATAACGACAGCTCTGACCTGAGCACATTAGAAGGTTGGAAAAGTACATTAGCACAGTTTTAGCCTTGTAGGTATATTGATACATGTAAGATGGGCCTACCAAAAATGTTTTTAAGTTAGAGTTAACTACAGGGATAATGTTTTTGTTGTTAGAGTTAACTACAGGGATATGTTTATAAAAAATAATAAATTTCCCCTAAAACCGCACAAAAATTTTATAGTCATTTTGGTGTCACCCCCCCACAGTGTCACCCAGTGTGGTCCGCACACCTGTACCCCCTCTAGTGACGCCACTGTGGCAAGATCTAGCTAGTTCCCCTCCCTTTTGCTCTGAGGGAGGGGAAGGAGGACCACAGAGACGGCTCCCTCGCCGTCCTAGAGAAGCTGGAGCAGCACGAGGGCCGCATTCTTGGTCTCGCGAACGCCGAGGCCTGGGGGGCGCAGAGCGCTGGGGGCCGGTGGGGCGCGGATCCTGGGTCTGGTCCCGGCGCGGAGGCGCTGTTCCAGGCGACCCGGGCCCAGGTGCCCCTCCCCGACCCCGATCAGACCACCGCGCGCTCGCTTCCCCTGAGGGCGGCCGGGGCCATGGCGGCTGCGGCCCGGGAGTGCGGGGCCCGCCTCGGCCCTGCCCTCGAGCTGCTGCCCGGAAGTCCCGCGCCGTCCCGGGCGCGCCCGGTGAGTGCGGGCCTGGCGCCTGGAAGCGGACTCTGCCCCGCTCGGGCCTCTAGGACCAGATAAGGGGCGAGAAGGGGAGCGGTGCGGCGGGTACAGGCCAGAGTGGAGGGCCCCGAGGGGTAGGCCGGGTGCACAGTGAATTCGACACCCCCAGACTTGAGTCGGCAGGGAAGCAGACGTGCAGCTGCACTGGCTGGAGCTGAGGGCAGAGGTATTAACAGCGCTTGGATAGCGGCAATGGCCGTGATTTTAATGAGCCTAGTTTTTTGGGGTAGTTTTTTACAGAATAGGTTGCATTTGAGGTGAGTCTTGAGATGAACAGGAGTTTGCACATTCAGGAGGAAGGAACTGGATCTTCAGGCAGGGGGAGCTGCAGGTTCAAGGGTACAGATCTGGGCGAGGAAAGGGTTTGCCATCTTAACAGGATGTTGAGAGGGTAGGGAATGGGTGTGGTCGTGCCAAGATAGGATCCTGGGCAGGTAAGCTGGGTCCCCGGATGGTGCATGAAATTGTCTGTGGTGCGGAGGAATTTGGACTTTATTAGGTACAGCGCGGTGAGCTAGCCCGAGCCTTTGAGCTCTGGAGTGCTGGATAAATCCCTGTGGGGACTTCGTAGGACAAGGGTTGAAGTGTAATGGACCAGAATCGGTAGCTCCTTGGTATGGAGACAGAAAGCCTGAATTATAGGATTTCCTGTAATGTAGGAAATTATAGAAAGGCTCGTTAGCTGTAGGTTAACACTGTCTTTTAAAGAGGAAGGAAAGAAAAGGTGCAACAGCTCAGGCTCCAAAAGAAATATTGAAAAACAGGACTTTGAGACTGAGACGTGGGGAAGAAAGAGTGGGGTGGGATGTTTTAGGGAGTGCATTGAGGTGGAGGGTGCAGTGAAGTCAGAGTTAAGGTCTATTCTGTTGTACAGTATCTAGGGCAACGTGAGTGTTCCCAGGACCCCTTAGCTGCGTCTTTGGCTGGTGGCAGTGACTGGTAGGGAGAGAAGAGGAAGGGTCCTACATAGGAGAAGTGGAGGTGGCAGGAGTGAGGATAGAAGGGAGTGTGGCATAGTAGGTTAGAGGCAGAAAGTCACACAGGCCTGGGTTCTGTCTCAGTTCTGTGACTTCGGGCAAGTTCACCAGAGCCTCAGATTCTTCTATAAAATGGATCTGATGCCTTCTTCCTAGGCTGTAAAGCATAGGCAGCATCATGTACGTAAAGTGCGTGGCACAGGTTCAATAAACAGTAGTCGTTCTTGTTATCAAGGGCTGGTGGCCTCTGGAGGAGGGAACACACTGTGGAGAAGGGATAGAATGTAGAACACAAGTGGTTGTTTTGAATATAGAGATGAAAAAGGAGAACTTTTTGCAGATACTTGTGAAAAAGATGAGGATGTTTGCTGAAATAAAGATGAAGAGACATGAGGAAATTGATGGCTGATCTTTTATATCTTCCCTGTAAGTAGGGGATGAAATCTTCTACTTGGAGTACCCTGAGATATTCAGGATCCAGGAATCCAGCAGGCTTCTGCTCTAGTACCTCTTAGTGCCCTGTCTGCCTGGGTCCTGAGGTTATCCTGGGGCATTCATGCACTTGTTGTTTCAGGACTCAGTGACCTTTGAGGACGTAGCTGTCTACTTCTCTGAGAATGAATGGACCAGCCTGGCCCCTGCCCAGAGAGCTCTGTACAGGGATGTGATGCTGGAAAATTATGGGGCTGTGGCTTCCCTGGGTAAGGGTATCTCCCTTCGGGCTCTGCCTTTGCCCTTCAGAGTTTCCTGGCTCCTTCTATCTCAGAGGCCCAAGAGTCACTGATAATCCTGAGCTGAGTGGTAGCTTCAGGCTCTTAGATTCTTAATGGCCCAACTTCAGAGGTTGCTGAGAAGTGGGAAATCCTGGTATCAATTTGGGCCTCACACAGGACTTCCTTAAGAGGCCTGCCCCACCCCATCTTTTGTGGGTACAGTGGGAAGAGAGAAGATTCCTGGGATTCCACTGAGCTCTCACAGTTCTATAGGTGAGATCCTGGCCCAGTACTGAACATCCTCGTACAGATGTCTGAACTTGAGAGCCCTGAGAGAGAGGACAAGAAAGTTTAGTTCCTCAATGAGTGAAATCATCCATTTGCTCACTCAAACTGTTATTGAGCTCCTCTTACTTACTCTGTCAACTTCCTGACCTTTGTAAGCCTCCTGGCCCTCTCCCCTGGGTCTCCTGCCCCTTATCCGTTCTTGCAGTCCCTAGTTATTCCCTTCTTCTTCCTCCTGCCCCAGAAGTCAAAGGCCTGGGAGGAGCCCCGGGATTGTTCTGTGTGACTCCACTCACCTCCTTGTCCAATTTCCTTCCCCTCAAGCAGCATTTCCGTTTCCCAAACCGGCTCTGATTTCCTACCTGGAACAAGGAGAAGCACCCTGGTGCTCAGCTCCTCAGGGAGCCCTGGATGGAGAGGGCCTGAGGGGCATCTCCTCAGGTGAGTGAGAACACACATGCCACTCATCTGACCAGTTCCCTTGTCTTGTTCTTTAGCATGTAATAGGTATGTGTTCTATTAACCCAGTGCTGTAGACACAGTGGAATTCCCATTTTTCTCTGTGTTCTCATGGTTTTCCATCTTGAGTCCTTCTATTATTCATCCTGCTCACTCCTGGCTGCTATGTGCCATCTTCATTCACCTGTTTTGCCTCCTCCCCATTTCTTTTGTTCTTACGATGGTCACCATTTATCTTTACTCCCTGACTTTCCTGTTTGCTCCCTGATCTGAAGTGGTCTTTCTACTTCCCTGGCCTACTTATAGTCTTCCAGCAGAAGATTCTGACTCCGTCCTTGGCAGGTGATCTTTATCGTTAGAAGTTGAGAAGTCTTGGTAACTCTCAGCTGAGTAGTTCCTATTCCCAAGGGATTGGTGGGGAAAGCCCTGGGATTCCTGTGGGCTTTTCTGCTCTGTTTCCTAGTGAGTCTTGTGTCCCCTTACTGCCTCTCTGGCCCCATTCCTCCTTCTTCTTACCAGGCTTTTCTGTGGGCACAGAGGTACTTAAGCTTGGTTTCAACTTCTCCATTCTCACAGTTATTTGCTGTGTCTGACAGTCTTTCTGTATTAGAGTACTTTTGCTTACAAGTAACAGAAAACCCTATTCAAAGTGACTTAAACAATAAAGACGAATTTACCATTTCAGCTGGCTGGAAGTGCATAGGTAGAATGGGCTGCAGGTAAAGTCTGATCAGAATTCTAGTCTCTTTGTCTCCTTGTATGTCAACTTTGTCCACAGCCTGGCTCCTCGCATAGTTGTAAGGTGATTGGTAGTTGTACCCAGACCTTTTTGCCTACTTCTTCATACCTATGGGGAAAAACAGGGCAGGCCTTTCTTAGCCTTCAGTCATTAGGAATCAGAGTCCCAAGTATTGCGCAGACTGGAACATCATAAGTCATATGCCAGCTCTAAATCACTGTGGCCAGGGAAACGTCATGTACTGATTGGCTTGACTTGGATTGTTCGTCCCTGAATCAATTATTGTAGCAAGTGGGATGGGCTTAGCCTGATTGGCTTCTACCAGTCAGGGCCTACCCTAGAAGCTGGGGCTACTCAACATTGGGGGAGGATTAGAATGGTTGTAAGGAGACAACGACAGTGTCCTCTACACTCACTCAGGAATGTAGTGCTTACTCCTCCTACTGCCTGTGGGAATTTCTCATCTTTCTTTTGGGCAGAAAGCCAACAGCTAAGTTATTCCTTGAGCAAAACCCTGACTCCCTGACCTGCAGCAGCCTTCCTGGAGCATATCTGCCCCTACTCAAAGTTCACTTTTGTCTGAGAGAAGAGAATACTCAGGGGACACACTGTCCCTGGCTTTAGCGATATAAAAGGTTGTCATTTGGAGGATGTAAAATTGCCCTGAATCTTAGGAGGCTTTAGATGGGAGTGACAAAGGACGGGTTTTAGCTCAGTTTGAAAAAGAATTTAATAGAGTGGACCTATGTGAATAGAGGTGTCCATCAACAGAGTAAGGTAAGACTTCTGGAAATAGCTGATAAGGCTTGAGGCCATTTCTTACAAATGCCATAGAGAGACCCATCATTGAACTGCCTCAGGTCCTTTGTGGAATACGAAGGCAATAAATAGATGGATAGGAAGGAAAGAAACTAAGATTGTGGTTTTCCAACACATCCTGACTAGACAGAGTTCCCAGGAATAGCTCTTTGCAATTCCATCCTATCCTGACCCATTTACTTTGTGAACTGGCTTTCACCTTCATGCGGCAAGTGAAGAAGAAGCCTTAGTTTTAGATCTTAAAGGTGTTATGGCTGGAGAGGGCTCAAGAAGGCTGTGTTGGGACATGAAAACTTGCTTAAGTTTCTTTCCCAATTTTCCTGTTTCTTCTTTTTGGCTTTTTAAAATGGATTATATGTTTTCATCTCTTTGAGAATTGATGGAATTACAACTTCCCTGTACCTCTGTTTCCTAACCTTCATATTATTGTCCCCCTCAAGATTCAGGTCATCTATGTTACCAACACCCACCTTCACTCTTCCCTTGCCACTTCCATCTCTGCTCTTTTCCTAATGGGCCCCACACCTCTGACTGAGCTGGCCTTATTTGTATCTTGACCCTGGCAGGATATCCATTTCTAAAGCCTGCTGGGATCTCCCAGCTTGAGCAGGTGGAAGAGCCACTGAACCTGAAACTGCAAGGAGGGGGTCCATGTCTAAATTGTACTGGTAAGTGAGAGAGAAATGAGCACTTCTCTCCCAATCACACATTTTCTTTTGCCTTTCCTTTGTAAAATGTTAAAAATCCATTTTACTGTTCATGCTGTAAATGACGACTCTCCAGAAACCTCTAAATCAACCAGTTAATCAAGAGGAAACTTAAACCCTAATATTTCACCTTTCATGAGGTCAAGTCAATTAATTAAATTAGGATGGGTTTTTGGTCCTAGGATCAAACTGAATACATGGCCTACCCATCTGGCCACTATGTTCAACCAATATTTTTTAATGTAAATGCTATACTTTACTCATTGTGTTAGTTGGCAGGGATCAAAACACAATTAAGCTATGGCATTTATCACGGAAAGGTTCACAGTCTAATGCAACAGTCAGGTACATGAATGCGTAATTACAGCAAAATTATGATGCTATAACGTAGATGTGAACAGGCATTATGGGAACAAAGAGGACGGAATCTTTGCCCAACTCTCCCAGAAGTAGTGTGGGGAAACATTTTTTATGGTGAGCCTGGTAATCAGATTGAGTGACAAGACTACATTTTCTTTTATTAGTGTTGAGAAGCTAGAAGAAGGTCCTTCTTCTTGCTGTTGCCTCTTGTGTGACAAAGCTCAGTTCCTCAAGTATTCCACAAAGGATTCTTTATCTCTGAACAGGTCCTCTACCCTGAATTTTGGCCTCCTTCTCATATCATAAACTGGACTGAGCTACTCAAAAGGAATTGTGACTTGTCTCACTTGGATTCAGTGCACCTGTGTCCTGAGAGCCCACCTTGTGCTTCATCTGGTGCTGGGAATCACAGCCCTCAGAGACTCTCTGTCTAGTTTCTGTCTTTTGCTTTTGTTTACTTTTTATGTGTTAGCATTGCTTTGACATTTTCTGCTAGGAAAGGCTGCCAAGACACAGGGGTGGCTCTTGGAGAGAAAATGGACATGTTAATACCACTGAGTGGGTAATGATAACATTTGCAGCTTTGATTTCTTCTTTCAGAGGGTGTGTTGAAGAGTGAAAAAGAGGAATTTATTCCGAAGCAGGAATTTTTTCAGGAGACACACAACCATATGATGCTATCAAGTGGATCCCAGTGGTATGGCTCCCAGGAATTCTGGTTTGGAAAAACCTGTGAAGATAAGAAAAGCAGGTTAGGGAGATGGGCCAACAGGGAAAGTGTAGAGAGCGCTACAGACGATATTATAGAAGTGATTGTCAAGGACGAGATGATCTCAGTAGAAGAAAGTTCAGACAGTACTGACCTCAGTACCCACCTTACTATACATCATAAAATTCTAAGCGGGCAGCTATTCTGTATATGTGAAGATTGTGGCAGGTGTTTTTATCAAAATGAAGACTTTGATCAACACCAGAGAACTCATAATCAAGACAGAGTCTATGGATGTAAGGAATGTGGGAAGGCTTTCCGTTTTAGATCACGGTGCATTGCACATCAGAGAATTCACACTAGGGTAAAACCCTATGAATGTCAAGAATGTGCTAAAGCCTTTGTTTGGAAGTCAAACCTGATTAGGCACCAGAGAATACATACTGGAGAGAAACCCTTTGAATGCAAGGAGTGTGGGAAGGCCTTTAGTCAGAATACAAGCCTTATACAACATCGGCGAATCCACACTGGGGAGAAACCATATACGTGTAAAGAATGTGGAAAAAGCTTTACTCGGAACCCTGCCCTTCTTCGACATCAGAGAATCCACACTGGGGAGAAGCCTTATGAATGTAAGGTCTGTGGGAAAGGCTTCATATGGAACTCAGACCTTGCTCAACACCACAGGGTCCACACTGGGGAGAAGCCTCATGGATGTACTGAGTGTGGGAAAAGCTTCATTTGCAAGGCACACCTTATCCGACATCAGAGAATTCATACTGGGGAAAGACCCTATAAATGTAATGACTGTGGGAAGGCCTTCAGTCAGAATTCTGTCTTAATTAAGCACCGGAACTGCCATGCTAGAGAGAAACCCTATAACTATCAGACCTTTCGTCTTCTTGAACATTAGAGAATGTATAATGGTGGTAATTGTTTGTAATTCTCATGCTACAGGAACCCCAGAAAGAAAATGAGGTAACCTTCCAGAATTTTACTCTTACCCTAATAGCCAATAATATCTTGCTCCTTCTCCTGAACAGATACCAAGTACTCTAACAAGACCAATCCCCCTGTTCAACCATGTTTATACCAGCCACTATTTAGTTGAGCACCTACTATGTGTCAGGTGCTTTACATGCATTATTTAATTTTCCTAACAATTCTATTACGGTAGGTACTCAGGTCCATTTTGCAAATGAGGAATCTGAGGTTGAAAGAGGTTATTAAAAAACTTATTCAAGATTACGCAGCTAACAAGTGAAGAGCTGAAATTGGAACCAGGCTATCTGACTTCAGAGTCCACTGTTCTTTTTTAATTATGCACATTCCTGCCTCTACTCGTTTTTATCTGGTCAGGTTTCCCTGGGCTGAAAGTTTCCCTTCATCAAGACCCAACTCCTTCAACTAAACAGACTTCTGTTTCTATCCTATTTGTAATCAGCGCCGCTGAAGTTGGTATTTAATTATGTGCTGCCTTATACTTTTCTGACAGTCTCCTATGTGTTAGTCTTGACTCCAGCTAAATTTCCCTTTGAGAGCCAACACTGCATTTCTTCTATTTATCATATTTTAAAACTTATTTATTTTTTACTAGGTGTAACATGAGTATGATAAACAAAAAATTGATATAGTTAAAAAGACGTCAATGAAAAGTAAGTTTCCTTTTAATTCTTCTCCTTAGAGGCAATTACTGTTACTAGTTGTGTATTCTTCTGGATATATTCTCTCTATATACACAAGTATTTATTAATATTGTTTTTCATAAGTCTGCCTCACCAAATGCTTATTTGATATAGCTGACACTGAAATTAATATTGCCAACTCCAGGATCTTCTTTTCCTCAGACATTGTGGTCCACTTTGGTGTCACCAGGGTAACTGAGGAAAAGCAGGAGAAGGTAGTCTGGGTTGTGCAGTCTTGGAAGGCCTGATGGCCCTTATGTTATCAGCCTACACTCTGAGAGTGGGAAATAGGATGTTGTAAGGCAAGCTTGAGATTTTTTCGTAAAAATCTGTATAGCTACAGCTCCTTTCCTCACTGCAGCAGTATCCTAAATCCCCTCTCAGTCTGTCCCTGTCTCATCACCATAATAACCCACATCCCCAAATAAGCTGTGGGCTGATCACCAAGGGAGAGAGAAACAGCCGGTTTCTGATGGTGGTTAATGCGCTATTAGACAGCTTCAGCCAGTCAGCAGTTGAAAAGATACCATCTGATCCATTATCCTGGTGACAGAGTCACAAATTCCCTTCCCAAGGTCTAGGATCAAAGATAAATGCTAGGAACACATAGATCCTACACACGTAAGGGGAAAGTGAAGAATTCCAGAATTAACTACACTTGAAATCAGGAGGAGTCTGTGTAACAGTATCTTTTTAAAGGGGATGCAAGCTGTAAATAGTAGCCATTAAATGCAGGATATTAGAAAGTAATACTGTCCATCTTGACACTATTCAAGAGAACCAAAGGCCCTATTCAGGGGAGAAGGATGCTGACCAAAACAGACAGATTTGAAATATCCATTTCAGTCTCTTGACCTTTAGAGCCATTCTTTAGACAATGCACTGCCGTTTAGGCATTTCATTTTGTAAACTGCCTGCCAGTTAGATTACTTGTTGATTAAGGAGCGATGAAGAGAAGCTTCCTAAAAATCATAAACATTAACTCCAGAGACCCTGATTGCTGAAGCCTAAATCCATGTAGTAAGGAGAACTTGGCCTAGCACAGCATAGCCAAGACAACCTCTAAAAGCAGTAGAAATTTTGTATCACATGGAACCAAGGAAATGGAAATGAATGTTGTGAACAGGTGTTTGAAGAAAGTTGTTTATTAAATGTTACTGAGCACCTACTTGTATGCAAAACACTGTGCCAGGCACTGCATAAACAGTAAGTAACACTTGTTCCCTGCCCTCCTGGAACAGTTAGTCTAGTGGAAGAGACCAACTACTCCCTCAAAGGAAACCAAGTAAAATAATTCAAAAAAATATTTTGAATTGCAAAGTGCTATACAGGGAATGAACAGAGTGCTGAGAGACTGGTATGGAGGGGACCTACTTTATATAGGTGGTCAAGGAAGGCTTATCCTAGGAAGGAAGTAACATTAAAGCTAAGAATCGACAGGTGAGAAAGAACCACTTGTATCAAGAGCAGAAGAGCAGCAGGCAAAGGGAACAGCTATGCAGACTCCCTGATGTGGGAAGAGCTTGGCATGTTCAAGGTACCAAAAAGAGTGTAACACAAGTTGGGTTTGGAGAGAAGTGGACCAGATCATTCAGTTCTATCCTATGTGAGAAGAGAAGCCACTGAAAGGTATTCAGTGGAGAAGTGACGTGTTCGATTTATATTTTAAGAAGACCACTCTGGCTGCTAAGTAGAAAATGGTTTGTAAAGGGACAAGACTGAAAGATAATCTTGGAGGCTGTAGTAGCAGTCTAGGGGTGAAAGGATGGTGACATGGAGAGGGTAGTAGTAATGGAGATGGAAAGATGTAGATAGATTTAAAAGATATTTTGGAAATAGAATCAATGACCTGCTAATGGATTGGATAGAAACGGTAATGTGCAGGGAGGAGTCGATTGCTGGCTTTAGCTGAGTGGATAGTGGTACCATTTACTGGAATGGGTAAGACGGGAGAAGGAATAGGTTTGGGGAGGAAGAAATCTAGAACTCTGTTTTAGGTTAACATAGTTGAAATTTGTATAAGAAGTGCAAGTGAAACTTTCAAGTAGTCAGTATACAGTTTTGGAGTTGTACATATGGGGGTCATCAAATAAGCAGAAGGGATATAAAGACATGGGAAGGAATGAAATAAATCCCTAGAACTATGCTATTCAATACAATAGATAGCCACTTGTGGCCATTTAAATTAAAATTAAATAAAATTTTAGTTGCTCGGTCACATTGGTCACATTTCAAGTGCTCTGTAATCATATATGGCAGTTGGCCACCATGCTGGATAGTGTAGATATAGTACACTATTTCATCACTGCAGAAAGTACTATTGGACATTGCTCCTAGAGAAAGTATAGCAAGATAAGAGCCCAGGATGGAGTCCTATGACATTCCAATTTGGTATTTAGGGAGTTGGATGGAGGGGGAGGAGCCAGCAAGGGATGCTGAGAAAGAGTAGCCAGTGAGGGGCTGGCGACATTACCAGTGTACACGTTATGCAGGAAGTAGTTGAAATTACCGGGTTGAAGGTTAGACCGTGGCTGAAAGGTGGTGATTATTAAAACCCCAAATATTCACAAGCTTCCAGGGTGGCGATGATGTATATGCTGGAAGAGGTCAGTATCTTAACATGGGAAGAAGCAGAGAGATTATGAGTACGAGGGAACAGGAGAGAGAAGGGAGAGTTTGGCCTTAGAGAGGAGCATTATTGAAGTTGATCAACCCCGGAAACTCCTTCAAAGGTGGAAGTGTGTGTGGGTAGGGAAGATTTTTAAGATTGTCACAATGAGAGAATTATCAAAATATGGCAACAGATGGGTATTCTAAAAGGTTTAGGAAATAGAATGTGGAAATGGATCCCCTACCAAGAGAATTCCTAACTTGTCATTTTCTTACCAGAGGCCCAGAGATAAACATGTGGAAGCCCTGAGCCCACTTCATGGACTCTATAGTGTAACGTAAGGCAGTAACTGGGTTACGAACATCTAACTCACTGACAACTCATACTTAAGAACAGACTGCCATAAAGCCTGTTATATTGAAAATCTGAGTTAAATACAATGGTTCATAATGAACACACGCAGTACTTTGTGATGCTCATGAAAACATTGTGTGGTTTGGAAATGTTTTTTTTTAACTGTTTTATATAGAAAGGTAAAATATATACTATATACTAAGACAAACATTTGACTTACTGATCCTAAATAAGAACCATATGTACCTGCTCTAACTTACCTACAAATTTGACTTAAAGACAGCCTTAGGAGTGAGTCTCACCTGTTACCCAGGGACTGCCTATGTTCACAAAAGTAGGAGCATCTGTACAGAGAAGTGACTGTTTGGCCTGCCACAGAAACTCCTCGGTCTCAATTCAGAGATCCATCTGGCTCTGTCATTTAGTGTTCAAGTCAATGTCACTAGAAAAAAAAAAGATCGAAAGAAAAAAAACTTTTAACATGGAAGACCTTCCAATTTGTAATGATACTTTCCAGACTTCTAAAAATCAGAAGAGGAATAAAAAGTACTACTCAGTTCCTAAATTCTGGACAAACATTAAAGGTGGAAATTTAAGATATTCTCTGATAAATTGCAATGAACAATATATCAAAATCAGTAATTGGACGTGGTAAAATTTTGTCTTGGAAATTTTTCAAAATTGCAAAGTAAGGAAATAATGAAAATAGTATGTAAAGTCATTCACATATTAAAAATTAGCTGGCCTACCCAGAATTTCTTGGGAAATCAATAATTATATCCCTGCTGTTTTACACCCGGTGTCAGATACAGTTACTTATTTTAGAAGCAACTCACTTGCAGATCACTGTCTGCAATTCTGAGCACCTTTCTTTGTGACTTTCAGTTTGGGGCTCAGCAATGGTCATCTCTTATTTGGTTCCCAGTGTCCATTCCTCTTCCTTCTGGGAACAGTGACCCAAATGTTTTTTGGGAAGGTATCCTTTCTCAGCCACATGATTGGGTTTCCTGCAAGTTTATGAGTGGACCTGTTTGGCTTAGGTCAATCAATTTATCCCATTCCCTTGGCCACAGAGCCAGTGAACTGTGAGAAGATATTTCCCGGGCCTTCTGGAAGAGAGAGGCTTCTTTTCTTCTATGAGAGCTGACAAAGGAGATATTCTCGGTCCTTTCCTTGGTATGTAGGAGGACATGAGGCCTAGAATTGTAGCAACTATTTTTTTCTATTAAAAAGGGGAGAATCTGGAGCTTCTAGGTGCTACTCTCCAGAGCCCAAAGGTGAAACCAATACCAAAGAAGACAGTGGCAAAATGGAGAGAAACTGGGTCCTTGGTGACAGCTTTTAAGCCATTAGACCAAGCCTTACTTGAAGTAGAACTACCTCTGGACTTCTCAGCTATGTGAGCCAATAAACATCTTTTGTGAAGCTGGTTACATTTGGGTTTTCTGTCATTTACAACTGAACTAGTCATAACTGTTACAGGCTTGAATATGAAAACACTTTGGTCATACGGCACCGTAACATGGCATTTTTCTCTTGCTTGGTAGTCACACAAGCTCCTCATTTGTATCTCATTTCAGCTGCCTGAGGGCTGTGTCTAAATACATGCCTTTCATGTCCTAAAGTTAATTTCATGAATACCACCTGACTGATTTTTAAGTCATACTGTAACATACCCTCCAAACTTGATAAAAATATATTCCCAGCTCCACATTCTGTAGAGGATAACTTCCTATCTCTTTGAGGTGACTTATAAGCCCCCCTACCAAATTTAAGTGAATTTTGTATTTGCCACGTCACCTGTATTTTAAGTCCGTTTCATTGTGAAATAGTCAGGTGCTTGATTCTGATCTGCTAGACACTTTGTTTTATTGAACGATTCTGCAGCGATTGTTGAGAAGGACAGAGTCCAGACCTGGGGATAGATTCTGTTAATCTAAAAGTCATCTCTCTGCCCAGGGACTGAGATGAAATTACAGATTGAAAAGTTGCTTCCTTATTTTAGCAACAGAAAGCATGCAAAAGAAATAGTGTTGACTTTTTTTTTTTTTTTTCCAGAGAAGAGCTATAGTTTTCTGGTGTAAAGGATGTAAGTGCTGGCGTTAAGCAAGCACACTTGTCAGACCCCACCCCAATTTCACGCATTCCTAGTTCAAGCTGGACTAAAGTGTGTTTAGTATAAATGAGGTTTGAGACCCAATACCTTCTGATTTTCACTATATTGTACCCACTAAGGAAACCCTGGTGGTGTAGTGGTTAAGTGCTACGTCTGCTAGCCAAAGGGTCGGCGGTTCGAATCCGCCAGGCACTCCTTGGAAACTCTGTGTGGCAGTTCTGCTCTGTCCTGTAGGGTCGCTATGAATCAGAATTGACTCGACGCACTGGGTTTGGTTTTGGTTTTTTGGTACCCACTAAATTTGGTGAAAAGTTACTCATTGGTTTTCAGATGATATAGTAAGGAACAGACACTTTTAATCTGTTGATAATAAAAAGAAATGAAAAAATTGGTGTGAGAGAAGAAACTAAAAATAAATTTTTCTACCAAGCAATCAAGTGGTGTCTCAGGTGTCCTGGACCTCAGATAAGTTTCCTGCCTACTAGGAGCACCCTGTAGAGAGGTTGAGGTAGGCTTTTGACTCTGCTTTCTACTGTTTGAGAGAATATTAATTCTATATGTATGAGATCTAACCACCAAACCCAAAACACACTTTATTATTTTTCCTGGGAGGCTCAAGGGATCCACATGAAAATGGGTATAAACTCTCCTGAAATTTTACTGTCCTGGGGTGGCAGATGAACAGTTTGTGCCTGTGTGAAGGGGAAACAAAGGAGTGAATACACCAATCCACTGTGAAACTATAAATGAAAAAATGTGGTATATACTGGTAACTGGTGGCAAATGAGATTTTTTTAAAAAGGCGGGATGTATAAAGTAAAAATATTCTGGAAAGGTAACATGTTCCTGAGGGAAGCCATAAATGATGGTATAAACATGGAAACTGAAAATCAACTCAGAACACATACAAGAGGTGGGCATGTTCCATCTTTGATGCCCAGTTAACCTGCAGATGGGGCTGGATGCTATTGTCCAGGAAAGTGGGAATTGTCCTGAAGGACTAGCCCAGGTTCATGACACTCTCCATTTCCTCTCTGTCCACTCACTGTTCACCCACAGCAATTGGCTTCTGCTTCCACCAAACTCCTTGAGCTAAGGTTACTACCAATAATTGGTTTCTTTGCCTTCATTCTTTCCAGCATGTTACCCTGTTGACCACATTCACACCTTGAGAATGCCCTCTTGACTCCTAGGACACCACTTTCTTCTGGTGTTTCTGACCTGTTAACTATCTACCACTTTTGAGGTCCCTCTTGTTTTACCCACCTTTAAAGATAAGCAGGCCCCTAGTGATCCAATCTTGTTCTTTTTCTGACTTTACATAGTCACTAGGAGGCAGAATTATTTATCCATTTGGATTAAGCTACATCTAGATGTCATGTGTACAAAACGGAATTTATTGTCCTTACCCACAAGTGTGCGTTCCCCATTTTCCCTACCACCCATCGCCTGCTCCGAGCCAGGAACTTCATGAGAACCTTCAGCTCCTCTCTATCCTGCACCCTTATAAACAGTCTGTGGTCAGGCTGTGATGATTCCTTCCCACAAATACAGTACATCTACCACCTCCTTTCCACCTCCTCACTTTTCTTCATGTGGTGACCATCCCAGAGTTCTGGGACAGCTATTGTCTTTTCCATCCTCTCGTTCTGAGGTCAAGAAACTTTTCTTAAAATGAAAATCTAATACCACTCCCTTTCTGAAAACCCTTTAATGATTCTCTGCTGTCTATAAAACCATCCAAATTCCTTAGGTCAATATTCAAAACTTCATAAATGATTGTTTTAATTTATAATTTGGCTCTGTCTTCCCTCAACCTCCCACTTCCCTCATCGCCCAGCTTCAGCCATACTTGCCCATTTCTAATTTTTAGTCATGTCTTCCTCTTTCAAAGAATGGGTGAATATATCAGTATAAACCAGTCGCTCTCAGGTATGGGTGGTTTTGCCTCACGGGATATTTGGAAATGTTTAAGGACGTTTTTATTTGTCACGAGGGAGTGGATGCTACTGGCATCTAGTGGGTAGAGGCTAGGATGCTACTAAACACACTACAATGCATTGGACATTCCCCCACAGCAAAGGATTATCTGGCCCAAACGCCAATAGTATTGCTGATGAGCACTCCTTGTATAGGCCAACCACATCTGGAAGTGTGTTGCTCATTTCTTTGAGCCTTCATACATCTACAAAGGAGGAGTGAGTTTCAGCATAAAGGAAACAGCAGCATGGAAACATAGATTTATTACGAGGAAGACTTTCTGTCTCCTTTTGATCACAGTAAGTGATTACCTCAGTTGCGAAGTACTCCGCCAACTTGTAAGGTGCAATTTTCTCCCCCAAGTCAAAGTGAGTGTGAGTGCAAGAACTAGAAATGGGAATATTCAGAAAGAGCCAGGTAAAGGGACCAGTGGATCCATCAAATTTATGTCTGCCCTCTGCCTGACAGAGGTAAGAGGAAGCACAGGTTGTTGAGGTCAGTCTGGAGGTACGAGGCTCTGCCTCTTCTCACCAGTTTATTTTTTTTAAGTTTCTCAGAGGCCAACACTAAAATCAGACAAATGGAGATCTAGGAGGATGGGGCATAGTCCTAGTCCTGTTGCTTAAAGACTAAGACAGCAAGGTCAATATCTTAATTCCTAACCTGCTGCCTTCGAGTCTATTCCGACTTACAGAGACCCTGTAGAACAAAGTAGAACTGCCACATAGAGTTTACAAGGCTCTAATCTTTAAGAAAGCAGACTGCCACATTTTTGTCCCACGGTGGGTTCTTACACCAACTATTCATTTAGCAGTTGAGCGCTTAACTACTGCTTAACCTCTTAGTTTCCTAGGGCTGCCATAAAAAAATGCCATGAAGTGAGTTGCTTAAAAGAACAGACCTTTATTTTCTCACAGTTCTAGAGGCTAGAAGTCCAAATCAGCTGTGTGGATTCCTTCCAAGGACTTTGAGAGAGGAACTTCCATGCCTGTCTCCGAGTTCTGGGGGCTGCCTGCAGTTCTTGGTGTTCCTTTGCTACTAATAGATACATCTGCCTTTGTTGTCACGTGGCGTCTGTCTTCTCCGTGTGTGTGACTCTCTTTTTATAAAATACCACTCGGAAGAGATTAGGACTAGGACCTACCCTATTCCAGTATGACTTAACTGATAATATCTTTAAAGAAAGACCCTGTTCCCCCAAACAAGGTCACATTCACAGGTATAGGGGGTAGGACTTCATCATATATCTTTTTCGGGAACACAGTTCAATCCATAACAGTCAGGGAGGCCAAATGTAAAGATCTTGACAAAAAATCTGATAGTGCTCAATAGCTAATAAATGCTACCTTCCCTCATGGTAATTGAAATAGATGATGTAGTGGACTTGGCTGACTGCTTATCCAGCATCCATAACCCCCTGTCCCCTTCTTAACATTTCACAGCCATATAGTATGGGTTTATCTATACTATCAAGTACACAGGTGGACCCTGATAGTCAAGTCAATTGGAATAATCCCATTTCTGTGGCTACAGCTATTGGTACAGGAATGGGCATGTGTCCTATACTGATCCAAAGAGTGAAGCTCAAGATTTGTAAAAAGTTTAAGGGGTAGGTACCCTCTCTTTATTCCTGCATTTACATTGAGAAGCATATAGCTAGGGCCCCTACTAGCCTAAATAGTACTTTTGTGCAATTAGAAATAAGGCAGATAGATGAATTAGAAAAATACACCCCTTCTGGGCAGATAAATTAGAAAAGGGTGCCCAGTCTGGGTAGACAGATTTGAAAAGGGCAATCCTCTGGGCACTGGTTCAAGTTTGGTATGAGAATTAAAAGACTAGTCTTTTTTGGCAGAAAAAGGGTGATGGTGGCAAGGCTAACCTAAAAAGGAATTAAAGAACCAAAGAAGTCAGTGCCGTGACTTAGGAAAGGCAGGAATCTAAGAGCTGATTTACAAGTCCCTTGTTTGAACTTTGGAACACATTAACTTGGAGATATAGTCCTGTATGTTAGTTTATCAGGCCAACCCACAAGAACTTATTTTTCACTCACAGTTTAAAAAATTTTTAAGAATAACTTTTTTACTATAAAAGTATTACATAAAGAAACTGAACTGTAGAAATTTGGAAAATACATAAAAATAAGTTTTTCAAAAATCACCTGTAATCCAATTACTGAGAAATAGCTATGATTAATATTATTTTTAATTTTATTGTGTTTTTATATATATGTGTATACATATATATGTACACATATATAATATATACTATAAACACAATTTTTGCCATTTTAAGTGTGATTAAGTGTACAATTCAGTGATATTAATTACATTCACCATATTGTGGCGTAGTGGTTAAGAGCTACAGCTGCTAACCAAAAGGCTGGCAGTTCAAATCCGCCAGGCGCTCCTTGGAAACCCTATGGGGCAGTTCTACTCTGTCCTATAGGGTCGCTATGAGTCAGAATCAACTCAATGGCAACAGGTTATGTTGTGCACTCATCACCACTATCTATTTCCAAAAAATTTTCATCACCCCGAACAGAAAATGAGTGCCTCTTAAACAGTAACTCCCCACTTCCCCCACCCATGGTAACCTCTGAAAACTTCTGTCTCCGTGCATTTGCCTGCTCTGGATTTTCATGTAAGTGGCATCATACAATATTTGTGCTTTTGTGTTTGACTTATTTTTACCAGGCAGAATGTTTTCATGGTTGTTCCATGTAGTAGCGTGTATCAGAACGTCACTTCTCTTTATGGCTGAATAATATTCCATTGTATGTGTTAATAAGTTTTAGAGGCAAAAGTTAAAATGGCTTCCCTGCACTAACAGCCAAACAAAAATTAGTCATAAGTCCCTTTACAAGAAACAACTTTGTGCAGACTCAAGAGTTTTGCAAGTTTTCCTTATCAGCATGAGTTGGCAACACTCATCCAATCAAGCCAGCTTTGCATTCAGTGACCGACTTTTCCAAAACAAAAGGAAAATTAATGTAATTAACCAATCAAGGCAAAGGACAAAATACTCATCTAAACTTTAAAAGGGTATTATAACTGTGTAAGCTCTAGCCCCCTTACTATTTTCATTTTGGGGTGTTCCCTCTTCATGAACAGCTTGTCACTCAATAAACTCTGTTAACTCTAATTGACTTGTTAATCAAATTTTTTCTTTTGACATATGTATATACCATATTTTGTTTATACATTCATCTGTTCATGGACACTTGGGTTGTTCCGCCTTTGGGCTGTTGTGAATACTGCTGCAATAAACAATGATGTACAAGTATCTGTTTGAGCCCCTCCTCTGGGAATATACTTAGGAGTTGAATTCCTGGGTAATAAGGTTAATCTACGTATAACTTTTTGAGGACTTGCCAAACTGTTTTCCACAGCAGCTGCAACATTTTACAACAGCACCAGCAGTGTACCAGGGTTTCAATTTCTCCACATCCTCACCAACATTTATATTGTTTTTCTGATAATAGCCATCCTAGTGGGTGTGAAGTAGTGTCTCATTGTGGTTTTGATTTGCATTTCCCTAATGACTAATGAGAAGCCCTGGTGGTGCAGAGGTTAAGAGCTTGGCTGCTGACCAGAAGGCAGGCAGTTCAAATCCACCAGATGCTCCTTGGAAACCCTATGGGGCAATTCTACTCTGTTCTATAGGGTCGCTATGAGCCTGAATCGACTCGACTGCAACAGGTTTAATGACTAATGACACTGAGCATCTTTTCATGTGCTTATTGGCCATTGGTATATCTTCTTTGGAGAAATGTTTATCAAGTCCTTTGCTCATTTTTAAATGGGGCTGTCTTTTTGTTGTTGAGTTGTAGAAGTTCTTCATGTATTCTGGATATTAAACCCTTATCAGATATATGGTTCCCAAATATGCTCTGCCAATTTTGTAGGTTGTCTCTTTGCTTTGTTGATAAAGTCCTTTGATACAAAAAAATTTAAAATTTTGAAGTTAAATTTATTATTTTGTCTTTTGTTGCTCATGTTTTTGGTGTCTTATGTAAATTCATTGTCAAAAACAAGGTCCTGAAGCTCTACTCCTGTGTTTTCCTCTAAGAATTTTATGGTTTTAGTTTTTAGGTTATTGATTCATTTTGAGCTAATTTTTATAGATGTTGTGACGTATAGATCAATTTCATTATTTTGCATGTAAAGATCTAGTTGTCCCAGAAACATTTGTTGCAGAAACTACTCTTTCCTCATTTAATGGACTTGGCACCCTTGTCAAAAATGAATTGGCCATGGGTATGTGGGTTTACTTCTGGACTCGCAATTCAATTCCATTGGTCTGTATGTCTGGTGGTGTAGTGGTTAAGTGCTACAGCTGCTAACCAAAAGGTCGGCAGTTCGAATCCGCCAGGCTCTCCTTGGAAACTCTATGGGGCAGTTCTACTCTGTCCTATAGGGTCGCTATGAGTCGGAATCGACTTGATGGCGCTGGGTTTGGGTTTTTTTTGGTTATATGTCTGTCTTTATACCTGTAACACCCTATTTTGATTACTGTAGCTTTGTGGTACATTTTGGAATTGGGAAGTTTGAATCCTCCTACTTGGTTCTCCTTTTTCGAGATTGTTTTGGTTATTCTGAGCCCCTTGCATTTAAGGATCAGCTTTTCCATTTCTGCGAAAAAAAAAAAAAAAAGGTTGGAATTTTGATAGGGATGTATTGAATCTGTAGATCAGTTTGGGTAGTACTGACATCTTAACGGTATTGTGGTCCAATCCATGAACAGGAGATGTCCTTCCATTTATTTAGATCTTATTTAATTGCTTTCAGCAATGTTTTATGGTTTTCAGTGTACAAATCTTTCACATCCCTGGCTAAATTTATTCGTAGATATTTTATTCTTTTATATGCTATTGTAAATGAAATTGTTTTTGTTAATTTCCTTTTCAGATTGTTCATTAATGGTGTATAAAAACACAACTGATTTTTGCGTGTTGATCTTCTACCCAGCAACTTTGCTAAACTCATTTATTAACTCTAGCAGCTTTCTTGTAAATTCTTTGGGGTTTTCTATATATAGGATCATGTCATCTGTGAATAGAGGTAGTTTTACTTCTTCTTTTCTGGTTTGAATGCTTTTTCTTGCCTGATTGTTATGGCTAGAATTCTAGTACAATGTTGAATAACAGTGGTGATAGCAAACATCCTTGTCTTGTTCTTGATCTCAAGGAGTAAAGCTTTCAGTATTTCACCATTGAGTATGATGTTTGCTATGGGTTTTTCATAAATGTCTTCTATCATGTTGAGGAATTTCCATTCTATTCCTGGTTTGCTGAGTACTTTTATTATGAAAGGGTACTGGATTTTTCCAAATGCTTTTTCTCCATCGAAATGATCATGTGGTTCTTTTCCTTCATACTTTTTTTTTGTTCATTTATAGTTGTATCTTTTATGTAGTATTTAAGCAATCTTTGCCAAACCTAAGGTCATTAAGATTTTCTCCAGGTGTTTTGCAGTTTTAGCTCTTACATTTAAGTTTATGATTCATTTCAAGTTATTTTTTTGTATATGGTGTTAAAAAAGGGTTAAGTTCATTTTTTTTCTATGCAGCTATCCAAGTTTTCCAGCACCGTTTGTTGAACAAGCTATTCTTTCCTCATTGAATTATTCTGGCAACAGTGTCAAAAATCAATATATGAATATTTCTGGATTCACTGATTTCTTTATCTTCACTACTGTAACTTTATAATACCTCTTGAAATCAAGTTATGTAAATTCTCCAATTTTGTTCTTTGTTTTGGCTTTTCTTGTTCTTTTGCATTTCATATAAATTTTTTAATCAATTTGTCAATTTCTACAAAAAACCTTGCTGCGATTTTTGGTTGCGTTTTTGTTGAATCTGTAGATCAAATTGTGGATAACTGACATCCTAACAACACTGAGTCTTAATTTTTTAATTTTTGTGTACAGATCTTGCACATCTTTTGTCATACTTATCCCTAATGTAAAATTAACTTTGTGCTTTCTGTGTACAGATCTTGCACATCTTTTGTCATATTCCTAAGGATTTCATATATTTAGAAGTCACTGTAAATATTATTAAAGGAGCCCTCATGGTGCAGTGGTTAAAGCACTGGACTGCGAACTGAAAGGTTGGCAGTTGGAAACCACCGGTGGCTCCACGGAACAAAGATGTGGCGCTCTGCTTCTGTAAAGATTTACAGCCTTGGAAATCCTGTGGGGTCACTGTGAGTCGGAATCAACTCGGCAGCAGTGAGTCTGGGGTAAATAATGTTGGTTTTTGAATTTCAAGTTCCTCTTTGCTAATATATAGAAATATGATTGATTTTTAAAATATTAACAATCCTCCACCTCCCGCCCCCCAAAACAAAAACCAAACCAGTTGCCCTCCAGGCAGTTCTGACTCATGGAGACCTCATGTGTGCAGAGCAGAACTGCCCTCCATCGGGCTTTCAAGGCTGTGACCTGTCTAAGCAGATGATCAGGCCTTTCTTCCAAGGGGCCTCTGGGTGGGTTCCTCACGCCAAACTTCTGGTCAAAGTCGAGTGCTTAACCTTCAGTGCCACCAGCCCGCCTGCTGCCGTTGAGTCGATTCCAACTCATTGCGACCCTATAGGACAGAGTAAACCTGCCCCATAGGGTTTCCAAAGAGCTGCTGGTGGATTTGAACTGGGGACCTTCTGGTTAGCAGCTGGGCTCTTAACCACTGCGCCACCAGTATCCTTAAATATTTCTAATTGCCCAGGCAAATCCCTCAGCGCTGTTCAAATTTCCCTGTCAGGTCTGTCTGCCCTCAGGACAGTAGCTGGAATGGGACTGGACCTGGTAGGCAGGAACAGGCTCCAGTCTCCAAGAAGAGGTCTCTGCAGGCTCTGCTGTTACCTGGTTGGGTAGGGCCAGTATCTAGTGGAAGAAATGGCCCCTCTCTTTCTCCCTCCTTAGATTCCCAGCTCTTTTCCAAGGAGATCAGTTGGAGAAAGAACCCAGTCCAGGTGTCCCGACTCAGCACAGGAGGCTGTAAGGAAGAAAGAAAGAAGCGCGCAGGGCCCGCTTGTCCGCCCTCTTCCTCAGGTTGGTCTCGTTTCAACGAGGAGGAACCAGTGAGGTGTGGGATCCTCCCGGATTCCTAGAGAAACCAGAGGAAGGTTCTGTGCCGGAAGGTCCCTGCGATGACGCGTTTCCTCAGGACGAGCTTTTGAGTAGCAGAGCTTGCTCTTCGCTGAAGGGCTGCGGGGCTCTCACTGCGCCCACGGTGAGCGGGTCTGGCTTGGCCCGGGAAGGACGGGGAGGACCCCGGGGGAGGCGGGCGCAGCTGCCGCTGTCACCTGGACCCTCGGCCCGACGCTGGTGGTAGCTGTGGGAGCGATGAAAAGGGGGCGTGTGCTGGCCTGGGGAACCGGCCGCCCTCCCACCCCATTACTTTTCGCGTGAGGCAGCCTGATGGAGACTGACAGCATGCGCCCCACAAGATTGTCACCGTCCGCCTTTCTGGGTCGGTGTGGCGGCGGCGAACACGATCGTTGGTGATCCCACCACCTTCCCTTGCTCGTGGACTTTCCTCCTAAGGTGTCCAGCGCCGGCGGCCCCCCCCCCTTTTTTTTTATGTGGCCACAGGAAATACAGTAAGTCTCTGCGTTAGGAACGTCAGACTTGTGGACACCTTGTTCAAAAAAAAAAAACCCAAACCCAGTGCCATCGAGTGGATTCCAACTCATAGCGACCCTGTAGAACAGGGTGGAACTGCCCCATAGAGTTTCCAAGGAGCGCCTGGCGGATTTGAACTGCCGACCTTTGTGGTTAGCAGCCGTGGCACTTAACCCCTATGCCGCCAGGGTTTCCGGACACCTTGTACTTGCCCTTTAATGCTAAGTAAATTTGCCCTCACTTTGACCGGATTGAACCAACCCACTACTCACAGCACATTCTCCATCGTAATCACCTTCGCTTGCTGCACGTGCAGCTTTTAGTCATTGAAACGGCCTTGAGCCTTTTCTTGCACTAAAGCAGGGCATTGAACCGGAACCGGTTAGAACCCCTGCTGAGAATTGGCTTTTCCACCCTAGATATACTGAATCAGAATCTACCTTTTTTTTTTTCATGTAAAAAGACTTAATGGTCTGACAGACTGGAGGAACCCCCGAAACTCTGGCCCCGGGACACCCTATTAACCCAGAACTGAAACCATTCCTGAAGGCCACTCTTTGGACAAAGACAGGACTGTAAGAGGAGGAATGATACACGTGAGGCACGTGCTTCTGAGTAGCTCCTGTCTGAAGGCAGGAAGAGAGGGCAGGAAGGGACAGGAACTGGTCAAATGGACACGGGACAGGTTGGAAGGGGGAGGCGTGCTGTATATGCATATAAATTTTTGAATGAGAAATTAACTGGAGCTGTGAACTTTCACCTAACGCACAATTTTAAAAAAAAGAAAGAAAATGACGCATTGACTGCCAGAAATTGGGAAATTAGAAGTTCAACGAACCAAAGTCAAGTTTCTAAATAATTTGATGTTCAGTGTCAGGTCGCACTTCCTCAAGCATTAATAAAATAATAATACTGCTTTTTGCACTGGGGGACTCCAGGAAAACCCGTGAGTGAGGCGGTGATGCCTAGCACAGCCAGGAAACCATTCTTCTCCTGGGAGTAGATAGACAGTGGACTGTGCTTTGCTCTTAAGTGAGGCCCACAAGACCTG
Source organism: Loxodonta africana (assembly GCF_030014295.1). Classification (NCBI taxonomy): domain Eukaryota; kingdom Metazoa; phylum Chordata; class Mammalia; order Proboscidea; family Elephantidae; genus Loxodonta; species Loxodonta africana. The sequence goes on along the minus strand of NC_087363.1, from coordinate 29,820,735 downwards.
TGTGTCTTCTGAAAGGGGGTCTATGAACTTGCTCTGAGGGGGAGCACATGTATCTTCTGCCTCAAGTAGATGCTTGAAAGCCTCTTGAAAAATCCTGCTTGCTCTGTTTATGGGCCACTGAAGTTTGGAAAAAAAGAATCTACATTTTAACAAGATTCCCAGGTGTTAAAATGTAGATTCTGATTCAGCATATCTGGAGTGGAAATGAAAAATCTCAGCAGAGGTTCAAACCGGTTCCAGCTTGAAGTAAGGTACTAAAGGAAGACACCGTCTGCACCTGTTCTGACTTACCTACAAATTTAACTTAAAGACACAGTTAGGGACTGCCTGTAGTTTATAAACACTTAATTCACCAGGCATGGCTTTTAGCCCGGACTAGATGCTTTTAGTTGTCTATGGAGCAATCAGAGTGTCTAGGACGTTGGAATATTGGACTTTTATGCCAAGATGGAACTTGTTTAGTCCACATTAAAGATTTGGAGCCCCAGGATTTGAACTGGCATAATGAAATTTCTTCAACCTAAAATCTTCCTTTGTGCACAGTTGAAATACATATCCTTTCCAAATCTGAGAGATAGCAGAGAAATCTTACTTTTCACATCTGTCTGTTTACTCTTTTCATTGCATCCTCTTTCTCTTACTTTGTGTCATAACATTAAAATTCTGAGGATTCAGACTTGACTGGGTTTCACAGTCTGTTAGTGAAGTAACACATGTACAGCAGACTTGGTATTCGGACCTCAGCTCAGTGGTTATGGTTTTTATGTCTAGCATCAGGTCCTAAGGAGCATTTAGGGGAACCTCTGTTACTAGCATATTCCAGGTAACCCACATTGGGCTTTAGTATTTTCTGAGTATATGCTTTTCAACAGCTCGTTCTCTTGATCAGACCTTCTTTCCGAAGTCCTCTTGTTTGAGTTTTCTAATCTATGAAATATGCACTGGATAGGACAAATAGGCACAGAGGTTCAACAGGTTCTCAATTTAAGAGAAATAAAACACCACTTTCAAGGAGTACCTATTTACTCTGTTTACAAGGAATTACTGCTTGGGTTAATATTGAATGGAAACCTTTCATGAAATTAGCAGCGTTACCTATGAAGATTTTCACGTTTTCTTTTATGTTCTTGAATTCATGCTTTTAACTACTTGTTCTCATTAGGTTGTTTCTACGTGCAAAGGTGTGGTTTCTAGCATCGTCTGACAACTTTTCCCGTGACCCACATGGCTCAGCTTTCCTACCTTCCTGAAATACCTGTAGAGTCAGAATGCCATGGACTTGGTAAAGCTGCAGAACTGATACTGGCTTGTGGATTTTTGTCTTGTCTGTCTGTCAAAGCTTGATGTATGAGCAGAGGGGGGAAGCTGAGTGTGGTGATTGCATCTATTTGGCCTCAGACGAGGCAGTTGAGGCTTAAAGAGCTATTAGGACTTACAGATTCATGCTGATTGGGGATTTCTGGTCTAACCAGTGGTAGCTGTTATATTGCAGGCATTGCCTTTAATGAGTATATCTTGCAGAATCAATTCACCGAAAGATAGAATCCCTATTTCCCAGTAATGAACTAAGTAGCACAGAATGGGATTGGAAATAGTTTGCTATTACAATACTGTAATATTTCCGATATGCCTTATAATTTGATATGTAACTTTAAGGTGACTACTGTTCTCTCTTTTTATGCCCATCTTCCTCCTGCCAGAGCTATAAAATCAATGAAGCATTTTAAAATTAATCTGCATGTCTTCGGGAAAAGCAATATTTGAAAGTTATTAAAATCTTGTTGGCAGACAGTTTCCAAATCCTCTTTTGGTTTAGTTCCTTCAAATCATAGACTTTTGTTGCTGAAAGGGACTTCTGAAGTTGTCTAGTCCAATGCTCTTTTCTATACAGAAAAAAAAGCAGACTGAGAGTTAAGGACTTCGCCCAAGGTCTTCTAGTGTTTGCGCGCATATCTAATAAGCTCCTCTCTCCTATCTCTGGTGTGTAGATTCTAGGGAACTCTATCCATAGCTTGGGTCTCTATTTTTCTTCTTGACTTATAAGTTCTCTACCCATCAACTCCCTCAGTCTCCCGTCTGTGTGCTTTCCTGTGATGTCACCTTTGCATCCACAGAACTTACAGTTTTCTTGCCTAAGAATCCACTTTCTGGAATGATCTCTGCTTCATCTCTATTCTTCTATGTATGTTATCTCTGTCTGTGAGCAAATATCATGCTGCCAGTATAAACCGTGTTAAATGTTAAAATAGAACCTGGGGCAGAGGGTCTATGAGGAAGTTATGGTCAGTTCAGTCTTGCTGATACATCTTTCTCTGCCTTCAGCTCCTGAGAATTGTGCCTTTCCCCATGAGAGAAATTAAAAATACCAGATGTTGACAGCTATGTCTTTTATAGCCAGGCCTCGGGTAAGTGTTGGTTCTTTTAATCTTCTGTCCACTTAAGGTTTTTTTTCTGGAGATGAAGAGGGACATTTTATTTATTCATTTTATTGTGCTTTAAGTGAAGGTTTACAGTTCAAGTTAGTTTCTCATACAAAAATTTATACACACGTTGTTATGTGACCCTAGTTGCTCTCTATATAATGTGACAGCACACTCCTCTTTTCCACGCTGTATTTCCCATGCCCATTCAACCAGCTCCTGGCCCTTTCTGCCTTCTCGTTTTGCCTCCAGACAGGAGCTGCCTGTTTAGTCTCATGTATTTACTTCAGTTAAGAACCAGACTCTTCACAAGTATCATTTAATGTCTTACAGTCCAGCCACTTAAGTTTTATGATAAACCAGTGCAGGCATTTCATTGAACCTGTGTCTGAAGGTGAAGATATGCCTGTCTGTATTCACTAGCAGGATGAGCTCTGAAAGGTTCCAGGTAAAATGAGGTGGATGCCGAGAAGAGGTGCACCTGCCGCAGAGGATAGGCTGAAGAATGGGAGTTAGTTGGCAGCAGCAAGAAATACCCTCAGGACGTGGTAGTAAATGAAGGACAGGCATGGACTGATCATACAGAAACCCATTCCTTTATTCTCTAGTTAAACCAATATTCGAATATATTGGCATAACACCAAAATGTGGGAGAACCCCACAGTGTATAAATATGTCAAGTAATGATAAAGAAGCAAGGTCTGCTCCTATAAAGATTATAGCCTTGGAAACCCTATGGAGCAGTTCTGCTCTGTCCTATAGGGTCTCTGTGAGTTGGAATTGACTTGATGGCACACAAAAACGATATATTCTATATCGGAAAATAAAACACAGAAGGATAGAGAGGGAAAGATAGGGTGGTAAGGAACAGTCTCTGATGAGGGAACATTTAACAGAGACCAGAGTAAAACAGAGAGCAAGATGTGCTGATATTTAGGAGCATAGCATTCCTGGCAAATAGTAATAGTAAGGCCCCAAGTTAGGAAGAAACATGTATTAATAGAGAGGGAGCCAGGGAGGCAGCAATGATTAGGGGGTGAGTTCAGAGTGTGAGAGGAAATGACATCAAAGAGAGAGCCAGGGATCAGGTCTTACAGGTCCTAGTAGGCCATGGTAATGACTTTGGAATTTTTTTTTAATTGTACTTTGGATGAGGGTTTACAGAACAAACTAGCTTCTCATTAAACAATGAGTACACGTTGTTTTGGGACATTGGTTACCAACCTTTACAACATGTCAGTACTCTCCCCTTCTCCGCTTTGGGTTCCCTATTATCAACTTTCCTGTCCCCCCCTGCCTTCTAGTCCTTTTCCCTGGGCTGGTGTGCCCCTTTAGTCTTGTTTTGTTTTTTGGGCCTGTCTAATCTTTGGCTGAAGGGTAAACCCCAGGAGTGACTTCATTACTGAGCTAAAAGGGTGTCCAGGGGCAGTGACTTTGGATTTGGATAGCTGGGTAGCCACTGGAAGGTTTTGAACAGGGGTGCACGGTCTAAGATGGCTCACCACTGTGCAGTCATGCTTACCACCAGGATTTAGTCATGAGTTCATTTCTTATTACATTCTGCAGTCATACCTAGCTGCAAGGGCATCTGGGAAGTACCTTTATTTTTGGACGTTCACATGTTCAATTAAACTTCAAGGATTTTTGTTTGTTTTATTTTGTTTATCTCTATAAACAAGGGGAAAAAATAGTATTGAGAGATACCTAAGAGTCTGTTTTAGAGTCAGAAAGACACCAAATATCTGGCATACATGGAGTTCTAAGAAGGGTTGCTATAAGTGGGATGGGTGGGGTAGAGTTTGCAAAGTATTTATTTAGGGGAAGGGTGTTGTAGACCTTGGTAAAGTTTCATGGAGGAGGTTAGCATTTGAACTGGGATTCCAAAGAATGGGTTCTGTTTAGACAGCAGGGAGATGGGCAGAAAGGGAGGAAGGGCAGGCAGGCATTATAGGCAGAGAGAGCAGGCATGAGCAGGGGCATATTTACGGAACAGACAACACCCGGGTGTGGCTGCAGTGTACTGTGCATGCAGGGAAGGAGGGTGAGGCAGGGTTGGAGAGTGAATTCTGGTCGTGATGTGGCCCTGAATCCCTGGGTGAGGAATTGTAGAAACTGAGTTAGACAGCAAGCGTATTTGAACAGGGAAGTGATAAGCTTGGGTTTTCACTTTGTCGATATATATATAGATCAAAAGGAGTATGGAGAAAAGTGATCCCATTGATTTTTGAAACTGTTTAATTAGAGTCTTCAAATGTTCTAGCCTCTGATTTTGCCGTAGCCTTCAAATTTGCCATTGGGTTGAGTGGAGAACGTGAGGTTGGTGGGTGGGTGTGAGTTCCTGGATACTTACTGCTCTGTGTCGAGCAGCTGCATAACCAGGCAATACTGACCATACCATGCATTGCATGGTGTAATAAAGAGCCTGACTCCAGTTTTGATGCTTGACTGCTGACAGCTTTTCTAGCCCCCTCGCTTTTTCCCCATCTACCCCACATCTGGGCAAGACAGTAAGAAAACTTAGATGCTCCCTTCCTTGGTGCCAGTGGGAAGTTCAAACCACACAAGCCTTGACCCAAGCACAGAAACCCTCATTTCAGCTCCACCCACTGCCCGCTGTAAAATCCCAGGCCAGTCCCCTCTCCCTGCCCTCTCAAGCCATTTGGACTAGCTTGGGAGCCTGCCCTGCTCTCCCAGAAAGCCTCATTATGTGAGTAATAAACCTTTTCATCCCCTCTGGGTGCGAGTGTGGTACCTCCAGTTGCAACATCTGAACCAAATTTTGGGGATGTGTGTGTGGGATCTTCTCTGTTTCTGTGGGGTGACCACAACCCATAGTCTACAGAAAATTGTTATTGAATCAAGATATTGGTGTGGGCAAAGCCTGACACAGGAATGCTTCTTTGTGTGCAAGACATTCATTCATTTTTTCATTCATTCCCTAGATACCACACAAGTGCCTACTAAGGGCCAGATGCTAGAGAGAGTGCAGTGAATTGGCTGTGATGGAGATTATATTCTAGTCAGGGAGAAAGACAATAAGCAAAAGGAGTAAATTGCATGATATGCTTGAAGGAAAGGGGGTTGGGAAGTACTGGGGATGGGGGTTTGCTATTTGTAAAGGTTTGTAAGGGTAAGGCCTTACTGAGAAGGTGTTAATTGCGCAAAGACTGAGGGATTTGAGAGAACATTGCGTGGTGATGTCCGAGGAAGTGTTTTGACTAGAGGGAACAGCAGGTACAAAGAAAGAGCATGTGTGGCTGAAGCAGAGTGAGGAGAATTGTAGTAGGTGAGGCCAGAGTTATGGGGTGGCCCTTTTGACACCTAAGACAGATCACGTCACTCCTCTTTCAAAGTGTTCCCTTGGCTGCTGTGTGGAGAATACAGCTCTAAGTGTAAGTGGCACTTGCCTCCCCACCTCAGGCAGCGAGGAAGAGTTGTCCTCTGGCTCTGCTTTCTTGTCCCCTTACCACTGCACACACATACCACTGCAGGAAACAGTTAATTCCAGGTCGCTAATAAACCATTTAGTAAATGCAGTGAGTGGGTGGAGAACCACAAACAGGGTGTGGAGAGTAAGGTGAAGGAAGAATTAAGGTGAAAGTTGATGACATGGTTACGTGGCATCAGGTGAGCAGCCCACATAGTCACCCAGATATATGCATCAGTATGCATTGATGGTCCTGACCAGGGCTAAGTTCTCCTTCCATGAAGGTACTCATGCTCAGACCCAAGCCCAGCAGTGATCCTGTAGGTGAAACGTCCACAGGAAGTCCAGCTGCATGGTAGCTCATATTGGATCTACCAACTGAGAAACCATGTTGCCCTGTAGCTGGCTGCCTTAACTCCTGTGTCCTCTTCTTCCACACCTTCTCAATTTCACACACAAACCTGTCTACCACACCAGAAACTCAGGACCAAATACATGTAGATCACCAAAGGCCTGAGAATGGGTGGTTCTGAGACAGCAGGACCTTGTCATTTCAGGAATCAGTGACCTTCAAAGATGTGGCTGTGTACTTTACCCAGAAGGAATGGGCCAGCCTGGTACCTGCTCAGAAGGCCTTGTACAGAGATGTGATGCTGGAGAACTATGAGGCTGTGGCCTTCCTAGGTAAGACCTCTGTGCCACTGGTCTCTGCCTGGGTCTTTACAGGCTGTAGGGGTCTCTTATAATTATTAACTGAGTAGTGGCTTCTGGGGTTTGGACCTTAAGTAGCTCAACCTTGGAATTTTCAAGTGGTGGAGAAATATCCTTCCTTTCCCACTTGCCTTAGAGATGGTCCTGTAGGCACAGAAGGAGTTGAGGAGCTTCTTGGTACCCCTAGCTATCTCATCTGTTAAATTATGTGGGGGAACCTCAGCCTCCTTGTCTCCCACTGGTAGCTTTTTTTAGGAGTCATGTGTCTGTTTCCTCATGGGAATTTCCCATCCTCTAACAAAGAAGGTAAGAAATCTTGTTTCTCCTTAAATACAGATCTGCCTCCCAGTGTGCCTCAGGCTTCCTGGGACCACTGTGCTGAGGCTACTCCCTGGGTTCCCTGCACCTTCCTGGGCACCCACTGCGCAGCCCATCCAGGAATTACTCCCCTCACCTCCTCTGCTGTGCTTGCTCCCATAGACTGAAACCGGCATCTGTGACGCTGCTCATCATTGTGTTTTCTTTTCTTCCCTTCAAGCAGTGTCACCGGCTTCCAAACCAGCTCTGATCTCTCAGCTGGAGGAAGGGAAAGAGCCGTGGTTCAGTCAGGCACAGGGAGCCCTAAGCAGGAGGGGCAGGAGAGCAGGCCTCACAGGTGAGTGAAACAAGGGGTACTCTCTCCTTTCCAGCTTGGCCGCTTCATCAGTATGACAGACATGTGCTCTCTCTTCCTAGCCTCACGGGATTCACTGGGATACTTAATTGCACCCTTTTTCCCTGGTCTGTTACTCATTGCTTCCCATCCCTTTAAGCTGTTGTACATAACACCCTAGCTTTCTCATTTCCCATGCTGAGATGGTTTTTTATCCACGAAGGTATTTGAAGGAAAATGTTCTATTTGCTGGCTTGGTATTTGTTTCCACCTTCTTCAATTTAACTCATTTTCCAAAATAGGTAAATTCAGTAAAAAAAAAAGTACTGTAAATAGGAAAGAGAGAAGTTAATTTTTTTCTTTATTTCTCATTCTGATCTTGGGTAGACATAATGACATTTTACTCCTAAAAACTTCAGGACACACACCTAAAACATAGGAATATTTTCTTACATACCTAAAATAATACTATTGTATATGGTAAAATTAACAGTAATTTCTTAATACTATCTGGTACTGGGTCTATACTCAGATACCCATATTTGTTCCCAAAATAGCTTTTTACTTGGTTTGTTCACTTTAGGATCACATATTACAACTGGTTCCTTAAGTCTTTATTTATTTATTTTTAAACTCAGTCTCTTTTTCAAGACACTGACTTGGTGAAGAGACAAAGTTATTTGTTCTACTTTCTGTTTTGGTTTTTTTTGATCATTTCTGTGTAGTTTCATTTAGCTTGGTTCCTTCCATACTTTCTTAAACTGAAAGTTAGTTACATAATTCCTAATAAAATTTAAAGTAAAAATTTTTGACCACATGGTGTCATATGTGATATCGTGTATTGCTGATGCCCATTTGTGATGCCAGGATTGATAACTGGAATAAGGAGGTGACAGCCTAATCCCTCGTTGTCCATTTAGGTTTGTCCTTGGGAGACCAGAGAGATCCTGTGGCATTATGAGATTGTCAAGTTCCTGGCCAGTCGTTCACTTAATGATTTGAACACCAACTCCTAAGTCTTTCCTGAATACACTAATTTCAGTAGGGGTTGCACAGTGATGATTTTCTAGTTTTATCCTTCCTTCTAAATTTATTAGCAGATATTAGTCTGTAAACCAGACCATTTTGTCAGCAGCTACTTCTAAAAAGGCAGGATGAATGATTAATTCTTCCTCTTCAATTAATAATGTTGGGTAAGGAGGTGATTTAATGGCAGCCTCAAATGGTAATAAATATTTTTTTTTTTTTTTTGCCTTTATCTTTTTTAAGTATCATTTTGGATTAATGGTTTTTTATAGATTGAATAATGCCTACCTAATTAGGTTATTAAAACTAGATAAGATAACCCATATACTTGGCACGTAGTACGTGCTAGTAATTACTAGCTATTGGTTTACATTTCCAGCCCATGTGGGTCTGCTAATGAGCTCCACTGCTCTTTATCCTGTCCTATTGGTTTGTCCTCAGCCACTATGGGGTTTGCATTTTCTGCCGATGGTTCTCAGAGCAAGGGGGAAGAACCTTCAGTCTGGATCTTCAGGGTAGTTTCTCCAGAGAGGCTGTGGGGGCATCCGTGATGGTGAGTGCCGGGAAACTGGTTACTTGCCTCTCTCCATGACATTCTGTTTTGTTGTCAGAGAATGGGCTTTTATTGCATTTCTCAGACTTTTCCTACTTAGCTGTTCTCTACAGGAGTAAAGACTCTCCAGAAATGCAGATTAATTTTGTCCATAGGATTTTGGCTCATTACCCTTTCTTGGAGGGTATTGTTGTTCTTGGCAGAGTCAATCTGGGCCCATTCTCTTAGAGTAACACCTCTTAAGTTTCAGTGTGCATAATAAGACTCACCTTGAATACTTTTCAAATGCAAACTTGGGGCTCTTCCAGAATTTCAGATTCAAGAGGCCTCAGGTAAGGCCAGGTAATTTATATTTTTAGCAGCATATCAGAGGTGATTCTAATGGATAGTACAAGGGCAACACTTTGAGAAATACAGCCTGGAGCCAACTGTAATGGCAAAATGGCAAAACTGCAGTTACCTTACAGTTTACCATTAGTTAGTCACTGTGGGTGGCAGGTTTGATCTGTGTGCCCTTGTCCCAATGTTGTTTTCTCTAATTTTGTGTGTTACTTAAGTTTATAAATAATTTAAAAGCTTCTCGATGGCATTTATGAGCTTGCACATTTGTCATATACCGCTGATATGGAATATCTAAATTACTTAATTTTATTTTTTGTTTGATAGTTGATTAATTAATGAGAGTCTCACTTAATTTTATCCTCACTCATTTTGTTTCTTCTTAATTGTCAGTCTCCTTACTAAGGGATTAGCCTGTTCACTTTACTGTTCTTTTTTCAGACCATTCCCAATACCAAATAGCTCATCATCCACAGTGTTATCCTTTCTAATCAGCCATAATTTGCATCTTTAGTCACAAGACTAGATGTAGCCCTTTTCCCTTTTGAGTCCCAGGACTTTTCCTATCTTTCTTCGTTCCGTATATGCTGTGAAACCAATTTGTAAACATATAAAAGCTGTGTACTCACAGGACACAGTTGTATCCTTGATGGTCCAGTTCCCTCTCTGGCATTGCTAAGAGATGATATTTGCATTTGTTATTTCTCCTCAGGTTATAAAGTCAGGGCTGGAAATGAGCTTTCAGCTTCCAATCAAGACATTTCTGAGAATAGCAAATCCCTTGGCTTGGCTTCAGAGGAATATCTAAGAGACCTTTCCCAGAGACACAATTTTCAAGGCACTTCTGAATCAGAGAGCAAAATAGAAAGGAATTCAGGAAATCCTGTGGGAGCTACACTGACGAAAAATAAGACAGATTCAGTGAAGGAGAGAGTAAATGATGAGAAAATTCATAAAGAAAATAGATGTCGTCCACACAAGAAATCAGAGAAAAATATTGATGTCAGTTCTTATCATGTAACACATGTGCAATTTCCAGGTGAAGAGATTGCCAACAATTGTGATATGCATGGCAAACATTTCAGTAGCAATTCAGACTTTTCTCGACACCGCAGAATCCACACTGGAGAAAAGCGCTATGAGTGTAAGGATTGTGGCAAAGCCTTTACCTTGAACTCCACTTTTGTTCAGCACCAAAGGATCCATACGGGAGAGCGACCCTACATGTGCAAAGAATGTGGCAAGGCCTTTAGCTGCAGCTCCTACCTCACTGCACACCGCCGAGTCCACACTGGAGAGAAACCTTTCAAATGCAAGGACTGCAGCAAGGCTTTTAGTCAGAAAATTACCGTCATTCGGCATCAGAGGACACACACTGGAGAGAAACCCTACGCGTGTAAGGAATGTGGTGAAGCTTTCAAGCTGAACTCGCAGCTCACTTACCACCAGATGCTACATACTGGGGAAAGTCCCTACCAATGTAAGGAGTGTGGGAAGGGTTTCACTTGGCACTCACAGCTCCTCCGGCACCAGAAAATTCACTCTGGAGAGAAAGCCTATCAATGTAAGGAGTGTGGGAAGGCCTTCAAGCAGAAAGCCAGGTTGAATCAACATCAACGGGTCCACCCTTGTTGGAAAGCCCGTGAATGTAAAGACTGCGGGAAGGTCTTTAACAAGATTTCAGGACTGAAGCGGCACCAGAGGCTCCATGCTAGAGAAAAAGATTGTAGGAAAATCTTCGTTCAGAGCTCAAATTTTATTCGCCATCAGAGAACTGATCCCGGAGAGAAACGTTCAAATGTAATTGTTCGTCTGTGTGTCCCCCAGGTGCAAGTTAGCAGGCCCATCCCTCCTTGGCCTGATTCTCCCAATACAGCTGTACCTCCTGCCCCTCCCCAGAGTGCTCACTTTGCTCCTGCTGGTCCTCTTTGCTCACTGTCTACACCACAGGCTAGTTCACTTCCTACCTCTGAACCTTTGCTTTTTCTGCTCCCCCAGATGCCCTCTCCTCTTCTCTCCCCCTTCCTCTGATCCTGTCTTGCCTTAAAGCCTTTCGAAGCTTGCCTCCATGATGGTACCTTTCTCATTATGCTTCCTTCATCCCTGAATATTTTCTTAAAGGCAGCGTTATTCTATTTACAACTCATTTAAATCCTGGATTTTTTTTATATATATATTTTTTTCTCTCTACTTGACCCAAAGTCATTTCTAACTCTGCATTTGCAAGCTTCTCCAGAGCAGGATAGGTCGGGAGGGTGGAGTATCCCCAATGGATAGAAATAAGGAAAAAAACGGTTGCGTGTTCTCTCAACTTCTATTGACGTAACTGTTATTTACTATTGATTAGGAGCCTGCTTTGTTTGATTTGCTGTCTACTGTTGGTGTAACAAGGAGCTCTGGTGGTGCAGGGGTGAAGCACTTAGCTGCTCACTGAAAGGTCAGCCACTTGGACCCACCAGATACTTCCCAGGAGAACGATGTGGCAGTCCCCTCCCTTAAAGATAATGTTGGAAACCCTGTGGGTCAGTTCTGCTCTGTCGTCTAGGGTCACTGTGAGTTGGGATCAACTCGATGACAACAGGTTATCGGTATAACTCTGTTAAGTTACATCTTAACTTTGCGATTTTTCTCCTTTAAAGATGCAAATGATTCCTGAACGGGTAGTAAAGGTAGCCACAAAGATTATGGTTTTATTGACCTGGAAGAAATTAACTAGTTTTTTTTTTCTAACTTAAAACAACAAAGGGATAACTTATTTCGGTATTCTTTCCTGACCTGCCTGTTCCTTAAATGTTCCTTGAACCAGCTTTATTTACCATGTTGCTCTTTCCTCATTAAGGAGTTAAGTGAAATTTTGACATGTATCATTCTGTTTGTATTTAAATACAAAAAAGGGTCATATTTTTAAGTTTTTGAAAATTACACCTTGACAATTTTGGATGTGGCTGCACTGAGATGGCCACGTAGGCTCACCTGCCAGAGACAAACTGTCGCTGTTCCTCCCTCATATACTATTTAAACCCGGGCGTGTCTTTTCTTGGCTCCTGAAGAAAATCCCAAGTCACACAAGAACTCTATCTTTGTTGACTCCCTGTTTTTCTGCCATTTTTTCTTTTCATTTTATTTTTATTTTGTTGCTGGCTCTTGGTCACAGCAATACCTCATTCTGTGCATGGCCAACACCTTTATTATAGCCCAGTGAGAGACTCTGAAGTGAAGACCCAGTCCATGCTTGGACTCCTGACGCACAGAGACTGTGAGGTAATAAATGTATATCGTTTTAAACAACTAAATTTGTGGTCATTTGTTACATAGCCATGGATAACTAGCCACAACACATGGGTCCAGGAATCAAGGGAAGGAAGTGGAAGATGTTCCTCCCACTCACTATTACACCTAATAACACACTCACAAAATTTTTGTTTCCACTCACAGCAGCTTTGAACTCTGCTGGTTTAGAGATTTTAGTCCCAAATGAAGAATGATGCTTCTGCTAGGGGACACATTCCATTGATTTGAAAGATGAGTACTACCTGGCCATTTTGCAACTGAACCAACAAGAAAATAAAAGGGGGCTTAATCTACTGGCTGGAGTGATTAATCCTGATTACCAAGGGTAAATTGAGTTGCTGTGACACAGTGAAAACAAAGAGGACTATGTCTGGAGTCCAGGAATTCTCTGGGGTGCCTCTTAGTACTTCCATAAAAATACCAAACCAAAGCTGTTGCCGTTGAGTCAATTCTGACTCATGGTGACCCTATAGACAGCGTAGAACTGCCTCTTAGGGTCTCCAGGGAGCAGCTGGTGGATTTAAACTGCTGACATTTTCGTTAGCAGCCAAGCTCTTAACCACTGCACCACCAGGGCTCCTAGTACTTCCATGGCCAATACTAAAAGCTAATGGAAAACTATAGGAACCAAAAAACAAACTGCAGGATGATTGAGGACTCAGACCCTTTGGGAATGAAGACTTGGGTTATTTCACCAGGTAAAGTATCCAGAGCTTTTGGCTAATGGTAGTTAAGAAGGAAGCTATAAATGCATACTGTGATTTCATAACCCACTACAGAAATGAAGACTGGGTAACTGCATATTTTCTCTTTGCTTGTTACATACCTGTGATTGCTTGTGTACACTAACCATTTTCTTCTCATTTCATTTTATATGCAGTATTCAGTGGGGCCGTGACTCAAACTGAGGAGTAACTAGTATAGTCAGAAAAGAATACAATGACTATTGAAACTGCTTCTCATTTTGGAGAAAAGGTGAGAGCTTCTTGTAATCAGTATTAAAGGGGAAACAGGCTTTGTGAAGCTGAACGTGAGTGCCCTCATGCAGTCTGCTAGTTCACTACAGTTTGCTAAGTCATCTATATTAAGTCCCTGGCATGTAGCCACTATTGTCTACCACCACTATAAACATTTACAACCTTTGATATGCAGATGACACAGCCTTGCTTGCTGAAAGCCAAGAGTACTTGAAGCACTTAACTGATGAAGATCAAAGACTATAGCCTTCGGTAATGAGTATATCTCAATGTAAAATAAAAATCCTCACAACTGGACCAATAAGCAACATCATGATAAAAAACCCGAAAACCAAACCCACTGCGGTAGAGTGGATTCCGACTCATAGCGACCCTATACATGGAGAAAAGAAGTTGTCAAGGATTTCGTTTTACTTGGATCCACAGTCAACACCCATGGAAGCAGCAGTCGGGAAATCAAACAACGTATTACATTGGGCAAATCTGCTGCAAAAGACTCTTTAAAGTTAAAAAGCAAAGATGTCAGTTTGAGGACTGAGGTGCACCTGACCCAAGCCGTGGTATTTTCAATCACCTCATATGCATGTGAAAACTGGACAATGAATAAGGAAGACCAAAGAAGGATTGATGCCTTTGAATTATGGTGTTGGCAAAGAATATTGAATATATCATAGATTGTCAGAAGAATGAACAAATCTGTCTTGGAAGAAGTACAGTCAGAATGCTCATTAGAATCAAAGATGGTAGGACTTTGTCTCACATGCTTTGGCCGTATCAGAAGGGACCAATCCCTGGAGATGGACATCATGTTTGGTAACGCAGAGGGTCAGCGAAAAAGAGGAAGACTCTTAACGAGATGGATTGACTCAGTGGCTGCAACAATGGGCGCAAACAGCAATGATTGTGAGGATGGCGCAGGACTGGGCAGTGGTTTGTTGTACTTGGGGTTGCTATGAATCGGAACTGACTCAACAGCACCTAACAACAAATAACAATAAGCTTTGTCAAAAGAGGTAGCTGGAGAGAAATTTCAGGAGTTGGGGGATTCTCCTTCATGTTTCCAGTGGCTTATTTGCCAGGCTACTAGAGTGTGCTTTTTAATCCACTGTCCCTTTTCTCCCATGCTAGGTACCTGGAGAGCACAGCTTTCTCCAATGTTTGGACACAGTCTGTTTACTTCAGTTTTTGCCTGAGGCGGTGGCAGATGGCTGGGAGACCCAGACAGTATAGGCCTGTGTCACAGCTCAGATTGCTGAACTGTGTTACAGGGCTGAGTGACACTCCTATCAGGAAATTCCAAGGTTACATCTCTGGAACCAGGACAAAGGCCAGACTTCTCTTTGGAGTCCAGATTTCCTTACTACACAGTTGGCTTGTGTTTTCTTACTATTGAGTTTTGAGAGTTCTTTATATATTCTGGATAGGAATTGTTTATCAGATATATGATTTACAAATGTTTTCTCCTAGTCTGTGTCTTGTTTTTTTACTGTCTTAGTGTTTTGAAAAGCAGAAGTTCTTAATTTTGTTGAAGTCCGAAATAATCTTTTTTTTCCTTTTATGGATTGTGCTTTCCGTGTTGTTTCTAAGAAATCTTTGCTTACCCTAAGGTCACAAAGATTTTCTCCTGTTTTCTTTAAAAAAATTTTTTTTTGTGAAAACATACACCCATTCGAGAATTTCTACATCTACAGTTCAATGACATTGGTTATATTCTTCACATTGTGTCACCATTCTCACTGTCTCAACTCATATTGTTTTACCACCGTTAGACTCTCTGCCCGTTCAAGTTCTCATCTGTGTTTTAGAGCTCCTGTTGTCTGTTTGATCTCATATAGATAATTATTTAAAAGAGCACAATGTTCAAGGCAGATTTTCCTGTTTCCTTCTAAGTTTCGTAGTTTTAGGTTTTACATTAAGCCTGTGATCCTGTAGAGTTAATTTTTGTCCATGGTACAAGGTGTGGCTTGAAGTTTTTTTTTTTTTGCATAATAGATATTCAGCTGTTGAAGCACCATTTGTTGAAAAGATTATGCCTTTTCTATTGAGTTTCCTCTGCAAATTTGTCAAAAATCAGTTGGTAGTGTATGTGAGTCTGTTTTTAGAACTGTATTCTGTTACATTGATCTATATATGTATACTCTCTCCAATACCACATTGTCCTGACTACTGTAGCTTTATAGTAAATTCATAAATCATATATTTGAATCCTCCAACTTTGTTCTTTTTCAAAGTGATTTGGCTATTTTCATTTCACTTTTCAAATGTAGAATCATCTTGTTTCCTGACTTGCAGCTAGGATATGTCACTGATTGTTACTTATTACCTATGCATTCAATTCTCCTTCCACAGAAATTGCTAAATTTCTCGGTTGCCCCATAGGGAGGTGTCTTGGTTATCTAGTGCTGCTGTAACAGAAATGTAACAAATGGATGGCTTTAACAAAGAGAAATTTATTTCCTCACAGTAAAGTAGGTTAGAAATGCAAATTCAGGGCTTAACTTAAGGGGAAGGCTTTCTCTGTAGGCTCTGGAGGAAGGTCCTTGTCCTCAATCTTCCCCTGGTCAAGGAGCTTCTCAGGCGCAGGGACCCCTGGTCCAAAGGATGCGCTCTGTTCCTGGTGCTGCTTTCTTGGTGGTATGAGGTCCCCAACTCTCTGCTTGATTCCCTTTCCTTTTATCTCTTGTAAAAGGTGGTGCAGGGAAACTCCGTTTACATTGGGTCAGGCATGTGACCTTAGTAAGGGTGTTACAAACCAAAAAAACCGAACCCGCTGGGTGTTACAATCCCACCCTAATTCTCTTTAACATAAAGTTACAATCACAAAATGGAGGACAACCACACAATACTGGGAATCATGGCCCAGCCAAATTGGTACACACATTTTTGGGGGGACATAATTCAATCCATGACAGGAGGTTTGACCGTGTGACTCACTGTGATGAAGTGGTGTGTGCAAGTCTCTGGCCATGCACTTGAACGCATTCCACCCTTAGATCTAGGAAAGCGAGGTCTTGCCCCAGGCGAAGTGCCTCAGGCGTTCCTGTATTTGGAGTGCCACACATTTTTTAAATCCTCCACTATTGCCTGGGAGTGGCTGGGCCCAGCAGTGTTGTCCTGTGGTGTGCTCCAAGGGCAGACTGGGACCTATGTTTCTCCCCTTAGAGGTATTCCCTGACCCTTCACCCAGTGTGTGGGTCGACTAGGTGCACTGAGTTGCTCCATAACTCATACCTGTAGAGTTGCTCAGGGCCCTGTGGCTGGGCCTCGGTTCCAGGAGAGCAGCCATCATTGTATTTCTCTCACAGGATCACATGGGGTTGGGCCAACAGAATGGCATTGACACTGGTTTTGGGTGACTCTCATGTCAGGCACAGGATGAGTTCAGGGATCTGGGCTACTATGGGTGCATTGCTGACCCTTGGGCATGAGCTGCATGTGTGGGCCCATGTGTCAGCTCCTTCCCATCTGTGTTCCAACTGCAATACTGCCTCTGGGCTACACACCTCAGGACATAGAGGTGGTGGTGTCCTTTATCACTTTGCCCCCGTTGTTGGCATTTAGGGTGGGCAGCCTGCCTCCTACACAGTCTCTGGTACCACATGTCAGGTGGTTCCCTGGGGGTGGCCACAACTGTCTCCTCTGAGGCCTTTCAACAGGCTTTTCTGATAGATGTCCTCTCCTACGATTGATGCCAGGACACTATGTTCTCTCTCCTGAGTCAGTCTTAAGCTGTGCTGGATGAGGGATGGACATTTCTTGGGTGAACTGGGCTGCTTTTCTAACTCTGCCCATGGGCCCCTTGCTTATGGTGGGGGTGTATGAACGGGAGAGTTGTGATCAATATTTAAAGACATGACATTCTAGGAATACAGTGATTACAGCCTAAAGAGCTCAAGATATGTCATGGTTGTAAAATGTGTTGTTCCATGATTACACTATAAAATTCCAAACGGTAAGGTTAATATGACCAGGAAACTGATTGCCATTTATATTTTCCTGTGTATTCTGGGTAAGACTTGTATTTATAGTAATTACCAATGAAACACAGTAACAAGCTTTGAAAATGTCATTGGAAGCCATGATAAGGTAATACCCCAGGTAATGATGTAACCAGCATTTAATAAATGGTACTAGGGAACTGCAAATCTATGGGAAATTGACGGCGGTGGACTAGGGACCTGCAGATGCGAAAAGATCTATACAAACAGGTTTCAATACAAACAGGTTCTGCAGGGCACTGTCAGGCTTACTGCCCTTTTCCTGTGATGGGATATATGAAATTAGCCAGCTTTGACCACAAAGAAACTTCCTGGGGATGAACAAGAACAAGTGGTACCTGGATGCTATGAGGAATCTCCATGTGCACTGATTGGACAATAACTATTAAGTACCTCTTCTTAACCATTATTCTAAATCTTCATTGAAAAATCATTCTACCTTACATGGGACCATGAATTTTGTAATATGTTGTTTAATTAAATTGTTTATAGAGACAGGGATCCTCTAAAAAATATTTCCCCCAGATTCTCATACAACCTGTGGGTGCTCTCCACTTGTCTCCCCGTAACTCCTTTCACTTGAGCTGGAATGAGGAAGTGGTAGTGAGTCATCCTGGACCAGGTAGATGAGATAGCACCTTCATGGTGAAGCAACAGGACCAAAGGAGCCGATGTTCCTGGATGACTTCATGGAGCAGAGCTCCCTACCAGTCCTACACTACCTGCCTTCATACTGTTAAGCAAAAGGTAAATAACTTTCTTCTTTAAGTCATTAATAGACACTATTCTGGCAAGTGAGATATGAGTAGAAAACTGTTCGAGGGTAGTGATGGCTAAAACGTGACTTTTCTGGTAAAATGTGCAGGATATAGTGCCAGATATTCCTCTTTCTTCCTGTCTGGAGTAAAGATGTGCTGTCTGAAGCTGTACCAGTTGTCTTGGAACAATGAGGGAGTGGCCAAGAGCGTCTCACAGGCGCTGGCCCAAGCATTAAGCCACCCACACAACACCAGCTACTGCCTACATCCAAGCTTCTTGTTAATGTGAAAAAACAAACCAGTTTAAGTGAGTGTTTTACTGGATTGTGTGTGTGTATTGTGGATAAAGGCATTTCTAAGTGCGGCAGGAGGCTTATTTTATATTTTAATATCTCTGTAATATGAGAAATATTGAATATAAGTGACTGATTTTCAGGGGTATATGTGGTGTTTCTTGTATCTAAAAGCTTTACTGTGTTGTGAGGCTGTTTTTTAATCATTTGATTTGTTACAATGAGCAACCTTTGTAACTTAAAAAAAATAATAATAATAAAAAGCTTAAACATGTGTACCCTTAAAGCTTGATATAAAATCCTTATGTTTATAGGTATTACACTCTTATAACCAAAACTTCAAAATCAATGATATTCAAATTGCATTAATTTAATGTTAAGGACAGTAATATTTTGCTGAAACTAAATTGCTGTTCTAAAATGAGTATTATACTAACCACTCTGATAAAGGTTGTTTTGATTTGTCTTGGCATACCTACCCAACCAGTTACCTGTGATGACTCAGTTTTCTCCCTACTTTCTTCTGAACAGGAAGTGAGGTGCCAGCCCCTGCACTCCCATATTTAAAGGTCTTTTGGGGGGTCATCAGTGAAGCTCCGCTAAGAGCCCTGGATTTTGCGGGCCACCTTGAAAAGAGGTGACCTGGGTTGCACATAAGGGCTTCATGGATCTTGGAGAAGTGTTGACCTCAGTGGTCCATGGCTGAGGGCTGCATGCTCCTCTGGACTCAGCCTTCTCGGCAGAGTGGTTGTTTTGTGGGAAACCATGATTGAGCATGAGTGTGAGATAAAAAGAGTTGTGTAAAAAAAAAAAGAAAAAAAGTTGTAATCTTTGAGCCCCAAGGCGGGTATCGCCGTGGCCTGGGCAGAAGTTGGACAGACAAATAAGGACATCTGGCAGTGTGGGACAAGTGAGGTCCGTTGAACCCTAAAGGACATCTGAGAGTGGTGTGCAGGATGGTGTGCAGGCCTCTAGTCCAGCCTGGGCTCACTTTGTCCTGTTCCTAACCCTGCCTCACTCATTCCTGGTGGCCCTCCCTATGCACAGGATGGAAAAAGCACAACCTTTTTGACACCCTGAGGGTCTTCTGGAGTCCTTGAGTGGTGTAAACAGGTGAAAGGCTCAGCTGTTAACAGTTTGGAGGTTCAAGTTCATCGAGAGGTGCCTTGAAAGAAAGGCCTGGCGATCTACTTATGAAAAATCAGCCACTGAAAACCTTATGGAGCACACAGTCCTGCTCCAACACACATGGAGTCGCCAACAGTCAGAATCCACCAGATGGCAACATTTTTTTTTTTCTTTTGAGGGTGTTCTGCAGCTATTCCAGCAAACGTTTCTGAGGCTCCACTGCTCTGAGGCCCATTCTGTCCAGGCCAGACCTTCAGCTCCATTCAGGTCTCCTGCTTGACTCCTGATTCCCCTCTTCTAGACCCAGAAAGGAGGGACCGCCAACCAAAAAAAAAACAAAAAATTGCCGTGGAGTCATTCCGACAGAGTAGAACTGCCCCATACAGGTTCCAAGGAGCGGCTGGTGGATTCCAACTGTCAGCTTTTTTTGGTTAGCAACCATAGCTGTTAACCACTACGCCATCAGGGTTTCTGGAGGGACCACCTGGAGGTGGGAAACCAGCAGGGCAGGGGTTGGGCCGGAACAGGCTAGGACTTCCAAAGTGGGGAAAGACTTATGCAGGTTCCGCTTCTCGTTGGCTCAGCTGCGCCTCACCGGGTATCCAAAGGAATGAACGGCAGCCTCTTGCTGCCGCCTTAGACTCCTGCCTCCTAACCCTGATCAGGCGGAGAATGAGTCACAGATCTGTTGTCTTGATTCAGAAAGAAGCTGAGGAAGACAAGGGCAGGGCTTCCAACCAGTTCGCTGGGTTCGACCCCATGCTGAGAATTCCCTTTTCCATACCCCCTCCCCGAAAAACCCAAACCCTTTGCCATCCATTGGATTCCGACTTCTAGAGACCCAGAAATACTGAACCGGAATCCACATTTTAACAAGACCCCCAGATGATTCATTATATATGTATATATGGAAACCCTGGTGGCGTAGTGGTTAAGTGCTATGGCTGCTAACCAAAAGGTCAGCAGTTCGAATCCACCAGGCGCTCTTGGAAACTCTATGGGGCAGTTCTACTCTATGGGTCGCTATGAGTCGGAACGCACTCGACGGTAACATATATATGTAATGTAAATAAGCAACCCTGGACAAGAGCGTGTCTCGCCCACTCGCCCTTTGCTCTAGGCTTGCCTTGCGGGAACTAGAAGGAGGAAACCACTGAGATGTGGGTGTCCTCCAATATTGCTAGAGAGAATTCCAGGGAAGGTAAGGGTTGGAGAGTCAGTGTAGGGACGACTTCTAGCGGGGCCATGGTGACTTTTAACGCCTTAAAGTTCCATTTGTGAGGGGCGGTTTGTGGTGGCCACGACCTCTGTTTTCTGGAAGCTGCAGAGGCTGCCTGAGCCCACGGTGAGCGGCTCCGGCTGGGCCCGGGAAGAACAGGACAGGGCTCCGGGGGAGGAGGGCATGATGACCACTGCTGCCCTGGGGCCCTCAGCCCGACCCCCGGCTCGCCTCGGGCGCCGAGAGGGGCGCCGCCAGGCCTGGGGCGCTGGTCGCAGGCTCCCGCCCTTGGCTTCCCTTCCCCAGGCCAGCTCACGGCCTCTTCAGGCTCGGGAACTGACAGCGAATTACCCGTAAAGCTTTAACTGTCCGTTCGCCAGGGAACACGCCCCTCGGCTGCCCACCCCCCTGCCCTCCCCCGTCCTTGTCGCAGCTGCGGAGACCCCAGCCCCAGCCCTGAACATGAGTACAGCTCAAACCTTTTCTCCTTTTCAGGTGGCACTAGGAAGTCAGTTTGTGATCATTTTATTCACCTTCAAAGCTTATTGTGGTGCGTAAAGCAGTCTAAGTTTTGAGAATACTGAAATGTTTGTTTTCTATCCCCAGAATGAAGCCTGTTTAGTCCACAAATTGGAGAACGTGGAGCTCTGAGATTTGAATTGGCTCACATGAATGTTTTAATTGAAGATCTCATGCTGGGTCATATCTATCAAGCACTCTAAAATATGTATCCAATGTTTAGCATAATTTCCTCTGTACAGTGTTAGAGACAGGGAAGGAATTCTTGATCTAGCTCTCTTTATAGCCTGCATTTCACTTATATTCTTTTTTATCCCATTGTCATAACTTTGTCAGTCTTATTAAGTACCCACGGTAAGGAACATTTATCACAAAGATACAAAAAGCATCACAATTTTAGAGAAATAGCACACACAACTGCAATGCAGTACACAAGTACCAAGGTACCCCTTCACTCAGTGTCAATCCCTGCTTCGTTACCCTTGGACAGAAGCCATCCACGAATTTCGTTGCATTACTTGTGTAGATTTACACTGTTTTTTTAAAAGTCTTTGTGTTTACACTTGAAACTACTGTTTCTCCTTATTGGACTCCCCCTAACTGCCAAGATGTCCTTTCTAGTCTCTCCTGACAACTCCGTTGCCCTGACAGCCTCAGCTTCCCCTGCCTTCCTGGATTCACTAAGGGGCAGTGGAGTGAGGGGCAGTCTTTTTCCTGATGCTGCTGTAGTTCCATGAGGCTTATGGCAAACTGCAGAAATGGAAGTTGAAATTGAAACTCTTTAAGGTCTACAAACAAGTACATGCATTTTTATGCTGGTTAAGTATTTCTGATCTCACTGATGGCAGCTATTTGGATTTCAGGTGTTGCCTTTAATGGGTATACGTTGGTGATTCACTCTGTTGAATGGCAGAAGGCCTACTTCTTAATGATGAACTAGTTAACTTACCCCAGGGGTAGTTGGGACTACCTGAGAAGTGAGATTGCTTTGCTTCCCTCATTATATTTGGAACTTGGAAATATTTGGGACAAGTCATGAAATTCCTAGGTTCATTTAATATGGTAATGTTTTTCTTCTCAACACTAGTCCCCAATGCTTACAAAATGCACATCTTATAATCAACCTTCGTATTTAGAGGCAAAAAGTAGTAATAGGTAATTAGGACCAAGACAGTCCTAATAAATTATTTTCAAATTTCAAATTTGAAACTGTCCTATACAAATATCTTGTGTAACATGAGAGGAAAACCAGTATTTGGTGGATTTCTTGTTTACAACTCATGTGTGTCTGTATTTTATAGATTCCAGGGAATCTACCTTAACTGTTTGGTGCTCCAATTTTCTTTTCAGCCCATAACTTAGTTTCCTTTAATGTCTCTTCTCTGGATTACTGAAAATTACAGGCTTCTCAGTTCACCTTCTTAGCTCTTACCATATTCATTCCTGGGATGATCTCTGCTTGCATTCCCCTATTTAATGTCTGTGAGCCTAAAAATGACACTGATATAAGCAATAACTGAAGAATAGTAGTTCATGTAGCCTTCAAAAGAGGATGAGTCAGAGGTTATATGCAGGAGTTACGGTCAATGGAGTTATGGTCACTAATGTTTCCTTCTTTACCTTCAGCCCCAAGAAAGGAATAAAAGAGGTCAGATGATGACAGCTATGTCCTCAGCAACCAGACCCCAGGTGAGCTGGGTTTCCTCTGCCTTCTGTAGACCTGAATTAAGCCAGTACAAGCACTTCAGTGAACGAGTACCTGAAGCTAAAGATGTAGTGGTCTGTATTAACCAGCAGGTTTTATATACACATGTATGCATGGGTGTGTATATGTATTTGTATGAATAATATATATGTAATATAGATGAATATGGAGTCCCTGGACAGCACAAGTAGTTAAGGGCTCTCCTACTAGCTTAAAGGCTGGCGGTTCAAATCCACCCAGAGGCACCTCGGAGGATGGGCCTGGTGATCTGCTTCTGAAAGATCACAGCATTCAGAACCCTATGGAGCAGTTCCACTCTGCACCCATGGGGTGGCCATGAGTTGGAATTAACTAAATGGCAACTAACAGGAACATATATGAATATATACATATGTATATATTACAGATCTATATCAATTTTTATAAACATGCACACCTGTATAAATATCACCCATATCAAGACAGAACATTATCATCACCCCCAAAAGCCCCCTTCTTGCCTCCTTCCAGGAATACCCCTCAAAGTTGACTACTATTCTGATTAGTTTTGCCTGTTCTTGAGCTTCATATAAATGGAATCATTCAATATGTACTCTTTTGTATCTGCCTTCTTTAGCTCAAAGTCTGTGAACTTCACTCATGTTATGGCACGTAGCAGTTGTCTGTTTGTTTTCATTGCTGAGTAGTTTTCAACTATATGATTATACTACATTTTATTTATTCATTCTGCGGGTGGACATTTTGTTTTCAGTTTTGACTATATGAATAAGAATACAGTGAACGTTCTAGTAGCTGCCTTTTGGTGGACATGCACCCTCATTTCTCTTGGGTGTATCTGTAACGGTGAAATTGCTAGATCATAGGGTATACATTTGGGTAGTTTAGTAGGTGCTACCCAACAATTTTCTAAAATGGTTGTTCCAGTTTATACTTCTACCAGCAGTATATGAGACTTCAGTTACTCCGCATCCTTGCCAACACTTACTGTCATTACTTCTGGGCATCTCATTGTGGTTTTAAAATGGTCTTTTCTCCAGTGATGTTGAGCACTATTTTATATGTTTATTAGCTAAATGAAGATATTTTTATGTGAAGTGCCTGTTCAGATGTTTCCCATTTTTTATTATATTGTGTGTCCTTTTTTCCCTTAAACTGTAATAGTTCTTTGTGTATTATGGATATAAGTCTTTTGTCAGATATATGTATATACAAAATGTCTTCTCCCAGTACGCAGCTTGCTTTTTCATTCTTTTAATGGTGTCCTTTGATAAACAGAATTTCTTTTTTTTTAACGAGTTTTTTTGTTGTCACCATTTTCTTATTGTGTGTGTGTTTTTCTTTTTTTTCTTGTGCTTTAGGTGAAAGTTTACAGCTCAAGTTAATTTCTCATATAAAAATTTATACCCATATTGGTATGTGACCCTAGTTGCAATCCCTATAATGTGACAACACTCCCCCTTTCCACCCGAATTTCCCATCTCCATTCAACCAGCTCCTATCCCTTTCTGCCTTCTCATCACCCCTCCAGATAGGATCTGCCCATTTAGTCTCATGTATCTGCTTGAACTAAGAAACATGCTTTTCATGAGTATTGTTTATGTTTTATCACACTCTTCATGAGTATTATTTTATGTTTTATAGTCCAGTCTAATCTTTGTCTGAAGAGTTGGCCAGAATTTCTTATTTTTAATGAAGTCCAGTATATCAGGTTTGTTTGTTTTTTAGTGGTTAATGCTTGTCTTGTGTAAGCAATCTTTGTTTACCCCAAGGTCGTGAAGATATCCTTCCATGTTTTCTTCTAGAGGGTTATTGTTTTAGCTTTCACATATAGTTCTGTGATTCATCTAAAATTAAGGGTGTGAGATATGGGTCAAAGTTCTGTTTTCCTCCATAAGGATATCCAATTTACTCAAGACCATTTATTGAAAAGCCATATCTTTTCACTATTAAATGGCATTTACTACTTTGTCATATATTAGGTGACTATATATTCTGGGTCTATTTTTTAATTCCCCATTTAGTTCTATTAGTCTGGTTGTCTGTTTTTGTATCTACGCTCCACAGCACTCACTGTTGGGGAAGTAAAATAATTTTTACAACATAATATAACATAAAGGGCTTGCCTCCTAGATAATTTAAAAATATATCTATAAGATAACTTACAGCTTCTTTTAGCACTTGGTTCATAGGTTCCCCCAATCCCATCCTCCAGGTTAAGACCCCTTCCTCTAGAGCTCTTTTTCTGAAATACGTGGCTGAGCTCCTTTTTCAGGACTTGAAACCTTTGAATAGCCTTTTTTCAGGCCTCCTTGAGCTATGCACACCAGGGTGATCTAGACTGTCGCCTTTCCCAAGTAAGCAGTATTTTCCTATCCCTCTCTAACCTCTCTAACCTCACTCCCTCTGTATGGGGACGGGGAGGGGGTGCGAGTGTCATCAGCAGACCTGAGAGCTTTGTGCCGGGCTAGTGGCTGAGAAGACAAGAATGAAGAGTTGGGGCAAAAGCAGAATTGGGAAATGTCAGCTCAAATAATCACCCAAATAAATACAAAGTGAGGAGGGGCTTAGAGCTAAGGGGACAGCTATATACAGGGGTCCGTTCTCCTGTTTATATCCTTTTTGCTCAGGCCCAAGCCCTGGTCCTGTACAGCAGGTTCAATGTCTGTGTGGAGGTCATATATATTTGGAAGCTCATAGTGCAGACATACTTGGTTCTAACTGGGAAAGCGTGCTGACTTCTGGCTGTCTGCCCTTAATCCTGTGTCTTCCTCCTCCACACCGTCCACATTACACACACAGACCCCTTAGGCACATCAGGGACCCAGTACTAAACACATATCATTGCAGGTGCCTTTCTCAGGCCTTTCGTTGACAGTCTTGACCATCATCAAAGTCCTGAGACCTGGGAGAGCAGGAATTTGTCGTTTCAGGAATCAGTGACTTTTGAGGATGTGGCTATGTACTTCACCCAGAAGGAATGGGCCAGTCTGGTGCCTGTTCAAAAGGCATTGTACAGGGATGTGATGCTGGAGAACTATGAGGCCGTGGCCTTCCTAGGTAAGACCTCTGTGCCGCTGGTCTCTACCTGGGCCCTCTGAGGTTGAAGGGGTCTCTTATAACTATTAGCTGAACCCACATGGCAATCTGAGGTTGCCAGGTATGGAGAGCCCTGGGGTCTCTCTGACCTCCAAGAGGGCTTTCCTTCTTTCTCTATCATAAAAACTATGCTTTCTCCCCACTTGCCTCAGAGGTGGTCCTCTGGGTACAGCACAGTTTGAGCTATATCTTGGTACTCACCCTCAACCTAGTATTGAACCCTCCAAATTATCTTGAGAGAACCTCACCCTTTCATTTCTGGGAGTTGCTTCTAGGAACCACGTGTCCGTTTCCCCGCAATGGGAATTTTCCATCCTCTGACAACGAAGGTAAGAAATCTTGTTTCCCTTTAAAAAGAAATTTGCGTCCTAGTGTGTCTCAAGCTTCTTCCTAGAATCCTTATACCTCTCCAGAATACTTCTTGCTAAGTCCACCCAGAAATCACTCTTCTCACCTCCTCTGCCTGTTCTTGTGTCTATAGGCTGAAACTGACATCTATGACTCTGCTCATCATTGTGTTTCTTTTCTTCCCTTCAAGGAGCATCACCTGCTTCCAAACCAGCTCTGATCTCTCAGCTAGAGCAAGGGAAAGAGCCACGGTTCGGCCAGGCACAGGGAGGCCTAAGCAGGAGGGACAGCAGAGCAGGCCTCATAGGTGAGTTAACAAAAGGTACCCTCTCTAGCTTGGTCTCTTCCTTTGCCTTATTTCATCAAAGTGAAAGACATGTATTCTCTATGTGCATGGAGTACACTGGGATCCTTGATCACATGGTTGTTGACTGGTCTGCTACTCATTGCTTTCCATCTCTTTAAATTGTAGTATACAACACCCTGCTTTGATATTTCACACACTGGGATGCTTATATCCCTGGGGATATGTGGAAAACATTTTCTAAATACTGAGTATGTGTGATCACTTTTATCCAATTCCTCCCCTCCCCATTTTATAAAACTGATAAACTCAATGCAATATTATCCTGTCCACTACCCAGTAGACCAAATAGAAAAATTTGCTTTACATGATAATAAAAAACAAACAAAAAATATTTATTATACATAATATATATTTATTATAAATATATTTATTATACATGATAATAAATATATTAAATTTTAAAACAGTTTTTTATATTGAAATAGTTGAATGTAGCTTACAAATATTATCATTTTCCTCCCCTTTAGGATACATCTCAAAACTAAGAAGATTTACCTACTTAACCAAAATAACATTATCACATACAATAAAATTTAAAATTCCTCAAAATTATCAGTGTTGGGAAGATAGGACAAGGGCTTAATTACTTTACCTTTAAATAACAATTTTCAAAGTAAGGATTTAAGAGTCACCTGTCAATGCATTTTGCTTTTCTGTAAACTCATGAATGTCCATAGACTAATGTTTTTCAACCATTAAAATCATTCATCTTGATGTGCAAAGTAGACTCTCATGTCTTTTTTTAATGGCCACACTGAGATATAATTTACAAACTATACAATTCACCATTTAAAGTATACAATTCAATGGTATTTAGTATTTTTACAGAATTGTACAAGCATCACCACAGTCAAGTTTTAGAACATTTTTGTCACCCAAAAGAGAAACAAACCTTGTGTCCATTAGCAGTAATTCCCCACTCCCCCCACATGCCCAGTTTTAGGTAACCACTAATCTACTTTGTCTCTATAGATTTGCCTGTTGTGGATATTTGATATAAATGGGATCATACAATATGTTGTCTTTTGCAACTGGCTTTCACTTAGCATAATGTTTTCAAGGTTCATCTATTTCGTAGAATGTATCATATCTCATTCCTTTCTATGGCAGAATTTTATTACATTGGATGGATATACCATATTTTGTTTATCCGTTCATCAGTTAATGGATATTTGGTTGGCTTCCACTGTTTAGGGATGATGAATAATGCTGCTGTGAACACTCATGTACATGTTTTATTGTGGGCATATGTTTTCTTTTCTCTTGGGTACATATTCTAGATAATACCTGCTGCATCATATGGCAACTCCATGTTTAACGTTTTGAGGAAATGTCAAAATTTTATCCCAAAATAATTGAGCCATTTTACATACCCACTAGCAATGTATGAGGGTTCCAATTTGTCCACATCTTCCCTGCCTTAGGCTAGGTTCTCTAGAGAAGCAAAACCAGTGAGACATATCTATATAAATATATATAGAGAGATTTATCTCAAGGAAATGGCTCACGTGGTTATAGAGGCTGACAAGGCCCAAGTCCGAGGGTCAGGTGTCACAGTGGAGGCTTCTCCTAACTCACGTAGCTACAGGGGCTGACAAACCCAAAGATTCCTGGCTCACAGCTCGCAGGCTGGGGAAGCTGACAGATTCAAGATCAGCAAGTAAGACAACAGGCTGCTGAATCACAGGTTGTGGAGGTTGACTAATCCCAAGATTGGTAGGTGTCATGGATTGGATTGTGTTCCCCCCCAAAATATGTGTCAGTTTGGCTAGGCCATGATTCCTAGTATTGTGTGATTGTCCACCATTTTGTAATCTGATGTGATTTTCATATGTGTTGTAAATCCTACCTCTATGATGTCAATGAGGCAGGATTAAAGGCAGTTATGTTAATGAGGCAGGACTCAATCTACAAGGTTAAGTTGTATCTTAATTCAATCTCTTTTGAGATATAAAAGACAGAAGCCAGCAGAGAGACAGGGAGACCTCATACCACCAAGAAACAAGAGCCAGGAGAGTAGTATGTCCTTTGGACCC
The DNA here is from genome assembly GCF_030014295.1 of Loxodonta africana. Lineage (NCBI taxonomy): Eukaryota > Metazoa > Chordata > Mammalia > Proboscidea > Elephantidae > Loxodonta > Loxodonta africana. The sequence continues at coordinate 29,791,872 of NC_087363.1, read as the reverse complement.
AGGGTCCCTGTGCTGAGAAGCTCCTCGACTGGGGAAGATTGATGACAAGGACCTTTCCCTAGAGCCAACAGAGAGAAAGCCTCCTCCTGGAGCTGGCACCCTGAATTCCAACCTCTAGCCTCCTAGACTGTGAGAGAATAAATTTCTCTTTGTTAAACCATCCACTTGGTATTTCTGTTACAGTAGCACTAGATGACTAAGATAGTAGGTAAGATGGCAGGCTGCTGGCTCAAGTTCTAAGAACCGGAGGTCAGATGAAGATGAGCCAGATGCAAGATCCAGAGCAAGGAAGTGAGCTTTGCCAGACTGTCCATATATATATTGAATGTTGGCCACACCTCTGAGGAAACTCCCCTTACAACTGATTGGCTGATCACATCATGGAAGATGACTACATCATTACATAACTGCCAAGGTACATCATTACATAACTGCCAAACTGCATCATTATATAACTGCCAACCTACATCATTACATAACTACCAAACCAGTAAGAATTATGGCCCAGTCAAGTTGACACACAACATTAACCGTCACAGTCCACCCTTTGTCACCTTAGTACCTGTACGCATTTCCTTAAACCATACATAGTCTCTAAATGAAGACAATTGTGTCATGCATGCGCCTAACATGATACAACTAATGTGTATGACTGAAAACACACTAGCCCCTTTTACATCTTATATTTTATAAGTGAAGAAAACAAAAATATTTGATGCACACACACAAGGAAGAAATACTCATAATGGTTTCAGTCCTCATTTCTGCAATTGGTCACGTTGTCATGACTGGTATTTAGAACTTCCTTCTTCTTCTACCCATTCCATAGTCCCTTTACCCTAAGCAAGTACCTAAGCTGGTCGTGGTTCTTTGCCTGATGGAGTAACCCAAACTTCATTCCTGAAGGGTCTGGGCTATTAGTACTCATATCAGAATTGGGTTGCTGTAGTTTTCCATTGACTTTAATCACAGGGTATGGTAGAATTAAGAGATGCCCTAAGGGATCTCCTGAATTCCAGACATACTCTTTTTTACCTCCATTATGCAACATCAGTTTCCACTTGGTAGTTAGTCAGGATAAGTCACACCAGACAATATGATAACTCCCTTCTTTGCCTGTTGATCCAGAGGCGTGAGGATCCCAAAGTGGCCAAGTGGCATTCTTAACTTCCAGTTCAGTGGAATCAAGTGTTGTGTCTCCAGGTGGGAGCATTCCTACCTTTGGAATTAAGACCTCTAGACCCCCAAAGCATAGGGTCATGGGGTCAGGAAGCAAAAATTTTTTTAAGTGGGTCACTGGGGTGATAGTGTGTTGTGCCACTCTCATTTCTGCCCCTTGATTCTTGGAACCTTGAATCCTGGCTATGGGAGAAAAAGCATCATATACTGGACTCTGGTTTAGAGCATATACAGCCTCCTGGAGAACATTTCCCCAGCCCTGCAAAGTGTTGCCACCTAGTTGGTGCTATAAGTGTGTCTTTAGAAGGCCATTCCATTGTCCTATCAAGCCAGCTGCTTCAGGATAATGAGTAACATGGTAAGACCAGCGAATTCCATGAGCACGGGCCCTTTGCCACATTTCATTTGTTGTGAAGTGAGTCCCTCGATCTGAGGCAATGCTGTGTGGGAAACCACGACAGTGGATAAGGCATCTTGTGAATCCGTGGATGGTTGTTTTGGCAGAAGCATTGCATTCAGGGAAAGAAAATCCATATCCAGGGTGACTATCCCAGTGAGAATGAAACGCTGCTCTTTCCATGATGAAAGTGGTCCAATGTAGTCAATCTGCCGCCAGGTTGCCTGCTGATCACCTTGAGGGATGGTGCCATATCAGGGACTCAGTGTTGATCTCTTTTGATGGCAGATTGACATTCAGCAGTGGCTGTAGTCAAGTCAGCCTTGGTAAGTGGAAGTCCATGTTGCTGAGCCCATGCATAGCCTCTGTCCCTGCTACCATGGCCACTTTGTTCATGAGCCCATTGGGCAATGATGGAGTGACTGGGGAAAGAGGATGACTGATTTCCACAGAATGTGTCATTCTATCCACTTGAGTGTTAAACTCCTCCTCTGCTGAGGCCAACCTTTGGGGAGCATTCATGTGAGACACAAATATCTTCTTTGGCCTATTCAGAGAGGTCTGTCCACATACTCTTCCCCATACCTCCTTGTCACCCATGTTCTAATCATGTTCCTCCAGTTCCCTGACCATCTATCCAAACCATTGGCCACAGCCCATGAGTCAGTATACAGTCACACATCTGGCCATTTCTCTTTCCAGTCAAAGAGAACAACCAGGTGTACTGCTCAAAGTTCTGCCCACAGGGAAGATTTTCCTTCACCACTGTCCTTCAGAGAGGTTCCAGAAAAGGGCTGCAGTGCTGCAGCTGTCCACTTTTAAGTGGTGCCTGCATGTCACACAGAACCACCTGTAAACCAGGCACAAGTTTTCACTTAGTCAAGTGATCATGAGGAACTCCCCATGAGGCCATAGGTGCAGACTGGGAGAGGGCGGGTAATGTGACAGGAGTGGAGACCATGGGCATTTGGGTCACTTCCTTATGCAACTAACTTGTACCTTAAGGTCCTGCTCAAGCCTGATCTCGTATATACCACTTCCATTTAATAATGGATTGCTTCTGTGCACGTCTGACTTTATCACTCTGTGGGTCAGACAACACCCAGTTTTTGATGGGCAGTTCAGGCCACATGGTTACTTGGTGGCCCATGGTTAAGCATTCAGTCTCTACTAAGGCCCAGTAACAAGCCAAAAACTATTTCTCAAAAGGAGAGTAGTTATCTGCAGAGGATGGCTGGGCTTTACTCCCGAATCCTAAGGGCCTGTTCTGTGATTCACCAATGGGGGCCTGCCGAAGACTCCAAATGGCATCTCTATCTGCCACTGATACTTCAAGCACCATGGATCAGCCAGATCATATGGCCTAAGTGGCAGAATGGCTTGCACATTCTGAACCTGTTGCAGAGCCTTCTCTTGTTCTGGGCCCCATTCAAAACTAGCAGCTTTTTGAGTCACTTGATAAATAGGCCAGAGTAGCACACCCACATGAGAGATATGTTGCCTCCAAAATTCAAAGAGGCCCATCAGGCATTGTACCTCCTTTTTAGTTGTAGGAGGGGGCAGATGTAACAACTTATCCTTCACTTTAGAAGGAATATCTTGATATGGCTTACACCACTGGACTCCTAGAAATTTCACTGAGGTGGAAGATACCTGAATTTTTGTAGGATTAATTTCCTACCCTGTAGCATGCAAATGTTTTACCGGTAAGTCCAGAGTCATTGTCACTTGTTCTTTACTAAGTCCAGTCAGCATAATGTCATTAATGTAATGGACCAGTGTGATGTCTTGTGGAAGGGAAAGACGATCGAGGGCTCTGGGGGCTAAATTATGACATAGGGCTAGAGTTGATATACCTCTGAGGTAGGACAGTGTAGTTGTATTGTTGGCCTTGCCAGATAAAGGCGAACTGCTTCTGGTGTTCCTTCAAAACTGGAATAGAGAGAAAGACATTTAGGCCAGCTCAATAGCCGCACGGTAGGTCCAGGAGATGTATTAATTCACTAAAACAATGAAACCACATTGAAACAGCACCTGCAGTTGGAGTTGCCACTGGTTAAGTTTACGATTTTTCACTGTAATTCTCCAAGGTTCATCTGTTTTTTTTTTTTTTTTTCTTACTTTCTTTTGCACAAGTCAAATAGGTGAGTTTAATGGGGATGCAGTGGGAATCACCACTCTTACATCCTTGAAGTCCTTGATCGTGGCAGTAATCTCTGCAGTCCCTTCAGGAATGTGGTATTGCTTTTGGTTTACTGTTTTCCTGGGTAGGGGAAATTGGCCTTCCCTTACCATAATAGCATTTACTCCACATGTCAGGTTCTGTTGGCAAGAGTGATTCAACAGAATTTATGGGCTCAGTGTCCCCAGCTTCCTGATTATCTGCTCATATGTCCACATCCCAAGTTTATGGATCCCATTTCTTCCCAATCAATGCCCTCACTTTAACTTCAGACACCATTCAAGGCTGGGAATCTATTGGCATTGTAATTCAGCCACTCTTAGGATAAGACTCTGGGTTTGGTTTTCAGCAATGTCAGCTCTGTTACCATAAGAAGGCTTTCTTCAGGACACAAGTGGCAACTTTGAGGTCTTTTATGCAGTGCTTGAGCTGTGACTCTGAAGCCCTGAGCTCATCTTTCTTTCACCACTTTGTCTAGTGAAAGTACGACCAACAAACCAGCTTTCCTATACTTCTCATTCTGACCAAATTGTAGAAAAGTATCAAACATGTGATCACCCAGAATCTTGCTTCTCAAAAATACTTGATCTATTGGTGGTAATATTTTGCATATTAATATTGCCACCTCACTCCATGGATTAGCAGCACTCTGTTTACTACTGGAGGCAGAGTCATCAGTGCCTTTAAGATTAGTCAGATTGAGGACTAATTTAGAAAACTTTTCCTTACATTGTTGTTTGTCTAGAAGCACTCTTGGTAACAAATGCCTTAGGCAGCGTTGTCTAGAGAAGCAAATCAGTAATGTGTGTGTGTGTGTATGGACCTTTCTCAAGAAAATGGCTCTCAGGTGTCAGGCTTCTCCTGACTCACGTAGCTGCAGGGTATGACGAACCCAAGATTGGCAGGTCAGATGTCAGGCTGCTGGCTCACAGGCTGCAAAGGCTAACAAATCCAAGACCAGCAGGTAAGATGGCAGGTTGCTGGCTCACAGATTGTAGAGGCTGATAAATCCCAAGATAGTCAGGTAAGATGGCAGGCTGCTGGCTCAAATCCCAAGAACCGGAGGTCAGATGATGACAAAACGGATGCAGGATCCAGAGCTAGCAAGCAAGCTTTGCCTGAACGTCCATATATATATGTTGGATGCAGGCCACACCCCTGAGGAAACTCTTACAACTGATTGACTGATCACATCAGATTGTATCATGGAGAATGACTACAGCATTTCATAACTGACAAATTACATCATTACATAACTACCAAACTGCATCATTACATAACTGCCAAACCACTGAGAATCATGGTCCAACCAAGTTGACACACAATCTTAACCATCACACTCACCAACACTTATTGTTTATCTTTTTATTATAACCATCCCAGTAGGTGTGAAGTGTTATTGTGGTTTCAATTTGCATTTCCCTAATGACTAATAGGAGTATCTGGATAGTGCAAATGGTTAAATCCCTTGGCTGCTAACTGAGAAGCTGGAGCTCAAGTCCACTCATAGGCACCTTTGAAGAAAGACCTGGTGATTTACTTCTGAAAAATCAGCTACTGAACATCCTGTGGAGCACAGTTCTCCTCTGACTCATAGGGGTGCCATGAGTTGGAATCTAGTCGATAGCAATTGGTTTGGTTTTGATGACTAAAGAGATTGAACATCTTTTCATGTGCTTTTTGGTCTTTTGTATATCTTCTTTGGAGAAAATGTATATTAAATTCTTTTGCACATATTTATATTGGGTTACTTGTCTTTTCATTGTTACGGTTCTTTACATATCCTGGATACTAAACTCTTACCAGATACATGATTTGCAAATATTTATTTCATTTTGTGGGTTATCTTTTCACTTTCTTGATAGTGTCCTTTGAAGCACAAAGTTTTTAAATTTGACGAGGTCCAACTCATCTGTTTTTTCTTATGTTGTAATAACTAAAACATTACTCCCTATTCCAAGGTCACAAAATTGAATACCTATGTTTTCTAAGAGTTTTGTACTTTTAGTTGTTATATTTAGGTCCTTGATCTGTTTTTAGTTAATTTTTGTATATGGTGTGAAGTAGGGAATCCAACTTCATTCTTTTGCATGAGAATATACAGTTGTCCTATCACCATTTGTTGAAAATACTGTTCTTTCCACACTGAATAGTGTTGATACACTTGTGGAAAATCAATTGACCATAGATGTATGGATTTATTTCTGGACTCTCAGTTCTGTTCCATTGATTTTTATGTATATCCTCATGGCAGTACCATTCAGTCTTGATTACCTATAGCTTTGAAATTGGGAAGTGTGAGTCTTCCAAATTTTTTCTTCTTTTTCCGTATCATTTTGACACTTCTGGGTCTCTTCCATTTTCATATTAATTTTAGGATCAGTTTGTCAACTTCTGTCAAAAATTCAGTAGAGGTTTTGATAGGAGTTTGCATTGAATTTGTACGTCAATTTGGGGAGTATTGTCGTCTTAACAATATCAAGTCTTCCAATCCACGAACAAGAGATTTCTTTCCACTTATTTAAAAACCCATTGCCGTCAAGTCAATTCCAAGTCATAGTGACCCTATAGGATGGAGTAGAACTGCTCCATAGTGTTCCAAGGCTATATCTTTTACGGAAGCGGATTGCCACATCTTTCTCCCATGGAATTGCTGGTGGATTCAAACTGCCAACTTTTTGGTTAGCAGCCAGTTAACCACTGTGCCACTAGGGCTCCTTTCCACTTATTTAGTTTGTCTTTAATGTCGTCCAACCATGTTTTGTAGTTTTCAGTGTACAAATCTTGTACCTTTTCTGTTAAATTTATTTCTAAGTATTTTATTCTTTTTGATGATACTTTGCAATTGTCTTTTTAATTGTACTTTTGAATTTGTCGTTACTAGTGTATAGAAATACAGTTAATTCTTAAAATATTGATCTTGTACCCAGTGGCATTGCTGGGCTCAAACATAACAATGATTGTGGAAATGACTTGCCTCACATTGACCCTGTAGAACAAAGCAGAACGGTCCCACTGGGTTTCCAAGGCTGTAATTGTTAAGGAAGCAGACTGCCACATCTTTCTCTCCTGAAGCGGCAGGTGGGTGTGAACCACCTACCTTTCAGTTAGCAGCCAAGCGCTTGACTGTTGTTGTTAGGTGCCGTCGAGTTGGTTCTGACTCAATAGCAACCCTGTGTGCAACAGAGGCAAACACTACCTGGTCCTGTGCCATTCTCCCAATTGTTGTTATGCCTGAGTCCGTTGTTGCAGCCATTGTGTCAATCCATCTCATTGAGTATTTTCCTCTTTTTCACTGAGCCTCTACCCTACCAAGCATGATATTATTCTCCAGGGACTTGTCCCCACCTGATAACATGTCCAAAGATGTGAGACAAAGCTTACGCTATTCCTTCTAGCTTACACTATTCCTTCCAATTCTGAAACCCTATAATTCAGACCACTGTTTCATAGTATCTTAGATGTGCCGTGCCAGTTTACGTCACCGATAGCATGCTTCAGAGAGCTGTGCCTATGACTCTGTGACCCAACATGTCTACGATGTTGACAACCCATTCTGGTTCCCTATCATTTACTTCCTCATTCTCCATGCATTCATCCAGGGGACATTTATTGGGCACCTGTATTGTGCCAAACCCCGTGTTTGGTGCTGAGTGTCAGGAATGAGTAAGAAGCCACAATGAGATATCACCTCACCCCCATTAGCATGGCAATAATTAAAAAAAAAAAAAGGAAAATAACAGGTGTTGGTGAGGTTGTGGAAAAAGTAGAACCTTCATCCATTGCTGATGGGAATGTAAAATGATGCAGCCACTACAGAAAACAATTTGGTTTCACTACAGAAAACAATTCCTTAAAAAGTTGAACACAGAACTACCATATGACCCAGCAATTCCACTTCTGGAATGCCCAGAAGAAGTGAAGGCAGGAATGCAAACAGAAACCTGTACATCAATGCTAAGTGTAGCATTTTTCACAATAGCCAAAAGGTGGAAACAACTGAAATGTCCATCAATAGAGAAATGGATAAACAAGATGTGGTACATACACACAATGGAATACTACTCAACCATAAAGAGAAACGAAGTCCTGATGCATGCCACAACACGGACGAAACTTGAAAACATGCTGAGTGAAATAATTCAGTCACAAAAGCAGAAATATTGTATAAGCTCACTTATATGAAATAAGCAAATATCTAGAAACCAAAGATTATTAATGGTTAGCAGAGGTGGCAGGGATGTGGGAAGGGGAAGTTCATGTTTGAGTTTATGTCAATGGTGGTAGAGTATTTTAGAAAAGAATAGCGAGAATGGTGGCAGAACATGAGAAATGTAATCAGTGTCACTGAATTGTAAGTGTGGAAGGTGTTGTACTGGCAAATGTTTTGGTCTGTATATTTTCACCATAATAATAATTAAAAAAAAAGAATAAACAAGAGGCATCACCACATTAGAAAACTGCCTCTCACCCAGCAAATACACCCCTAGACCCATTCGCAACAGAAATGCCTATGCATGTTCACCAAAATGTTCACAGGAATATTCATAGCAGCATTGTTCACCATGGCCCCAATGTGGAAACAACCCAAATATCTGTTAGCAGTAAAAAGGATAAATAAATTGTAATATATTCACACAACGGAGTGTTTTACAGAAGTGGGACTTGAGGAACTACAACTATGCTCAAATATTCTGTTGAGGGGAAGAAGCCAGCCACAAAAGCAGTCCTGCTGCTTGATCCCATTTCGATGAAGTACACAAACAGACAAAGCTGATTTATGCCATTAGAAGTCAAGTGGTTGCCCTGAGGGAAGGGTAACAACTGGGAAGGAGACATGAGGGGGTATGTGCAGAGATGGAGCCTCTGTCAGCCTGGGTCTCTGAGTGACTATAGCTGGCAGAGAGCCTTCCTCAGCCCTCACTGGATATGAGAGTGAGAAGTAAATTTATTGTGTAAAGCCATTAAGATTTGGGAATGAAGTTCTGAGACATGCTATGACATGGATAAACCTTGAAAACATTATGTTGAGTGAAATAAGTCAGACACAAAGGGACAAATATTATATGATCCCATTTATATGAAATACCTAGAATAACAAATGTATAAAGTAGATTAGTGGTTACCAAGGGCTAGGGGGAGGAGAGTGGAGAGTTATTACTTAAAAATTTTTTTTTTTTAATAAAAAATTCTACTGTTACACTCACCACATAATATTGAAGAAAAAAGCAAAACAAAAAAATATGCACACCTTTCCTGGAAATGCTGGTAAAACAAATCAAAAAAATCTGGAAATTGTTGCTGTTGCATAACCTAGTCCATCCTGATTACATGAATAAAATTGCTTTTGAAAAGAGCTGCTTAAATCAGATTTTGCTGGTCCTGTGCTGAAAACCTCCTGATGGCTTCCCATCTCTCAGCTAACATGGCTTCCTGTCTCCCTCAGAGTAACATCTCCAGTTGTACAAGATCCTGTAAGTCCTTCCGCACCTGGTCCCTCATTGCATCTCTAACATTATCACCTGCATGCTCTCTCTTACTCATTGTGTTCCAAGACAAAACCCAAACCAAACAAAACCCGTTGTTGTCGTGTCTATTCCAGCCCATAGCGACCCTATAGAACAGAGTAGAACTGCCTCATGTAGTTTCCAAGGAGTGGCTGGTGGATTCCAACTGCCAACTTTTTGGTTAGCAGCTAAGTTCTTAACCACTGTACCACCTGGGCTCTGGAAGCAATATTAAAGGGTTTTAAATACAGATAACAAATAATCCCCCCTTTGGAGGATTTAGGAAAGAGCACTTCATGCATTATTTACTTTCAAATCTTCAACAGATTGGCAGTTGGCTGCTCCCAAGTTGCTGGGAGGGCCTCTGGTTACATCCAGACCTTTCAAGTTGGAAAACACTCAACTGAGACAGGTGCTGCTGTTGTTGTTGTGTGCTGTCAAGTTGATTCCAACTTATAGTGACTCTATAGGACAGACTAGAACTGCCGCATAGGGTTTCCCTGGCTGTAGTCTTTACAGAAGCAGATTGCCAGGTCTTTTCTCCTGTGGAGCCCCTGGGTAGGTTCGAACAGCTGACTTTTCAGTTAGCAGCTGAGGGCTAAACCATTGCATGACCAGGCCTCTTTGAAACAGGGGCTAGTGAGAAATATTTTGTAATTTCCACCAGAGGGCGCTTTCTACCTCATCGAAGTCTATCTTTACCTTTGATCTGTTCTCGAGTCAGATTTCCAATTTGTTCTAATGACGTCTGAGGGCTACTTAATAATTGGTACCCCAGGCAGCTGCCCTACTGGCACATTCTTTAATGTGGTTTCATGTCTGACTGTATCCCAGAACTACTGAACCAAAATTTTCAAGGCTGAGAATCTGTGTATTTTTAAAACATCACAATTACTTCTAAAGCACAGCCAGGGTGGAGAACTGCTGAGGTAAGTGATTCTCTTCCTTGGCTCCCACGTCCCAATGGTGATTTTAACGGACTTTGGAATCTCTCTCCTTCTGTCCATCCTCACTGCTACTCCTTTGGCTCAAACTTTTGTCATCATTCACTGTATTCCCGGAGGAACCCTGACTAGTCTTTACTTTGTGTGTGTGTTGCAAGTCAATTCTGACTCATATTGACTCTATAGGACAGAGCAGAGCTGGCCCATAGTGTTTCCTATGCTGTAATCTTTACGGGAGCAGACAGCCAGGTCTTTTCTCCTGTGGAGTTGGTGGTGGGTTGAAAGTGAAGACCTCCTGGTTAGCAGCCAAGCACTTAACCATTGCACCACCAGGGCTCCTTAGTCTCTAGCTCCCTCCGATCCAACCTACACCCATACCCGTTGCCATCGAGTCGATTCTGACTCATAGCGACTCTATAGGACAGAGTAGAACTGCCCCATAGTGTTTCCAAGGAGTGCCTGGTGGATTCGAACTGCAGACCTATTGGTTAGCAGCCGTAGCACTTAAGCACTATGCCATCAGGGTTTCCCCATCCTACAGGTCACTACCAAAATGTAAGTGTAGGCCTGCCACTGGCCTGCTTCCCGGTAACTCTGGGGATTAAATAAAGGCAAACTCCTCCAAGGTGACCTCTGATAACGTGGACCTCCTTATCTGCAATTCCCTGCATCTCAAAGCTTTTCCTTGACATACTCTATTTCCAACCTGACCTTCCCCCACCCCAATTCTCTCTATCTGAAGACCCAGCACAGCATGTTCCCTGAAGTTACTCTGTTGCAAGTATTATCTTTTTGGTCTCTCTGGTAGACTATGAAAGGTGCACTGGTGGTGCAAAGGTTAAGCGCTCTGGTGCTAACCAAAAGGTTCGTGGTTTGAACCGACCCGCGGCTCTATGGGAGAAAGACCTGGTCTGCTGCTGTAAAAATTACGTCCTAGAAAACCCTGTGGGGCGGTTCTGCTCTACCAGATGGGCTCACTCTGAGTTGGGATTGACTTAATGACACATAACAACAGCTACAGGGACACAGATAGCCAAGTTTGTTAAATTTAAAAAATATATATATATTTTTTTCTCATGGATTATGAACTCCTTAGAGAAAATGATGACTCTGGGCCTTCTGTCTCCATCTGCCTAGCACCAAGTAGCTACTCAGTAACTGCTTTTGAATAAAGGAATAAGACAGGAGGGAGGCAATGCTGCATCTACCACTCACGAAACATGGTCCACAGCAAAGCAACGCCCCCTCCTCGGGTTTCAGGTTCCTCACTTGACAAATGAGGACCATCAACCCTGCCCACTCTACTTCGCCCGGTTCCTGCAACCACGGAACATGTTCGTATAGGTTACATCATCCAGAACAGGGATCTCTCTCATGGAAGATTTTTCGCAAACATTTTTTGAATCCATGAATGAATGAATGAGAAAGAAACTTCCTTTAATGTAGAGACTGCTATCATCCAATTTCCATTCTCTCTTTTTTCTTCACTCACTGAATCCCTATGTTTTAGCGGGCAGCAGTATATTCAGTCAAAAATATCATACAGCTCACAACCTCACTTGCAGAAAAGGACGGTCAATGGGAAGTAAATGGAAGTCATTGGGTAGGGCCCATAGCAGCTCTTAAAGGGGGCTGGAGTGGTGATTATTGTTCAGCAAATGCTCACTTCTCTTCCCCTCACTGTGAACACTTCCCTCCACTGTCAGTGGGCTTGGCCATGGACTCACTCTGATCAATGTAACGTGAGCAAACAGAGGCATATATGTGCTCTCGCACTATGGTTTGGCTTTGCTCTCTGGTATTCACTATATGAAGAACAAGCTCTGGGTAGCCATTTTCCCTCTAGTCTGATCCCCAGAACGAGACAGGTAGGACAGACCTAAACCCAGCGCACTGCTTACAGCCATATCCATTTGAAGCAGAACCCATTCTAGACCAGTCAAAGCACGGTCAACCTGAAGACCCTTGGGTGTGGAAATAAATGTTGGAGGCTACTGAGTTTTGGAGAGGTTTGTTACATAGCATTATTGTGGCAAAAACAGACTGACGCAGGTAGGCTGGCCAGCTTTTTAGAGAGCCAATCCAAGACAAAAAAAAAGTTTACCAGACAAAATACTGTCCATACCATTCAAAAAGAACCCTTAATAACATAAACCACCAAACCAAACCCATTGCCATTGAGTCGATTCCAACTCTGACCATATAGGACAGAGGAACTGTCCCATAGGGTTTCCAAGGAGTGACCAGTGAATTCGAACTGCCAACCTTTTTGGTTAGCAGCCATAATTCTTAACCACTGGGGCCATACAATAAATAATTGTACATGTATGTGTGTGCATTATGGTGTTGGCAAAGAATATTGGATATACCATGAACTGCCAGAAGAACGAACAAATCTGTCTTAGAAGAAGTACAGCCAGAATGCTCCTTAGAAGCAAGGATGGTGAGACTTTGTCTCATGTACTTTGGACATGTTATCAGGAGGGACCAGTCCCTGGAAAAGGACATCATGCTTGGTAAAGTAGAGGGTCATCGAAAAAGAGGAAGACCCTCAATGAGATGGACTGACACAGTGGCTGCAACAATGGGCTAAAACATAACAGCGATTGTCAGGATGGCTCAGGACCTTCTGTTGTACAAACAGGTTGCTATGAGTCGGAACCGACTTGACGGCACCAAACAACAACAGCATGTGGGTGGGGCAAACAGTTCGCACTCTGCCGGTAACTGAAGGGTTGGCGGTTTGAACCCAGCCAGAGCACCACGGAAGAAAAGGCCTGCTGATCTGCTACCATGAAGATTGTAGCCAAGAAAACCCTAGGGAGCAGTTCTACTACGTGACACATGCTGTTGCCACGAATCGGAATCGATTCAATGGCATAAAACAACAGCATGTTATTACTTTAACATAAAAATATGAAAATAGGTGTTTATTTAAAAGTACATATTTGGTATTATTTACTTTTCTGTTAGATAAATGCTACTATTTAAACAAAACAAGACTACTTAGCAATGGTGATTAGTAGTAATTAATAATAAGGTTAAACAAAAATATATGCAAAAAACAATATTTTTATAGTGCTTCTTTTCTTTGATATACAAATTTAACTCTTTTTAAAAGTTAAATTGTCTTAATTGGACAGTCACATAGACCGTATTATCATGTAGTCTTAAGGTACTTATTTAAGCTTTTTAAAAGGAAAACATAAATACAATGTTGTTATTGTTGTTGCTGTGTGCCATTGAGTCAATTCTGACTCAAAGGGACGCTGTAAGACAGAGTAAAGCTCCTCATATATTTTCTTAGGCTGTAATCTTTACGGGAGCTGATCACCAGGTCTTTTCTCCTGAGGAGTGGCTAGTGGGTTTGAACAACTAACATTTCGGTTAGCAGCTGAGCACTTAACCACTGCACCATCAGGGCTCCTATAAATACCACAATCCTGTTGCCGAGTTGACTCAGACTCATAGCGACCCTATAGGACAGACTAGAACTGCCTCAGAGAGTTTCCAAGGAGTGCCTGGTGGCCTCGAACTGCCGACCTTTTGGTTAGCAGATGTAGCTCTCAACCACTACACCATCAGGGTTTCCAAAATACTACAGTAGGACTAATTAAACAGATACTACCTATATTTACTAAAAAAATTAAAATATTTCTCTCTGTTCCATGAAACAATAGGATATTTTCATTCTTCCTGATTCTTTTCCAATGATTCGTGTCTAACTGCCCTGCAGCCCTTAGGACAGCTCTTTTTTCTTTCATGCAGTGGTCAAAGGGAATACAGTCAGAGGTGAAAATCACTTTGACTTACAAACCTGTTCTCATCAAACACACACTGATTCCCGGTGTCAGTCCAACGTGTTAACAAGAAGCTAAATATCCCCTTAACAGCAGTACCGGAGCATGCGCTACTTAGGACTTTCCGCATTAGCAACAGCAGGTTTTTAGACTTATAGGAATTAGTTTCCAACTCTGCAAAAATGTCCATTCACTTCGTGTCTACAGGCACGTTTTGGTAGACCAGTGGTTTGCCAGTCAGGTCCTTTCCATCTGCCAATTTACTATATAGATGTCTATTATATAGACTATCCATGCCTAATATATTGATCATTTTAAACATGCCAGAGCACATTAAATGTCATTATGAAGTAAACCTTTCTTTCTCAGGGAAAATAGTTTTAAAGAACAGAGGTAATTTGAAGTTAGATTCAAAAGAAGTTATAGTTTTAATAAATTGAGAACGTCTTGTTTAACTTGGCTGCCCTTTTCTGGTGACAATTTTTGGAGTTTTGAAGCAGGCGTATTTCTAAAATATGTGTTTTTGCTACAACTTACCCAGAAAATCAAACCACTCAGATGCAGGCAGTTCACCTTTTTAGAAGCTCCTTACGGCTCATCAAAGATCACCAAAGGCTCTGGAGAAGCAGCACATACATTTCCGGGTAACCCCTTTTTCTATTCTCATCTTCAAGGTATTTCCACATGGGAGATGGACATCCTTCTTGTCGCACACTTTGAAAATGTGAATTTATGGCAGCCCAACCTTTGAATATCTTTTCTGTGGCTGGCAATGAGGACAGCCATTTTTTTGGCACAGGTATAAAGAGGCTCCTTCCATATCTGTAAAGCCAAAAACCTCATTCAGTGCTTCTGTATGCTTTGAGGAAATTAAAAAGTGATCAAAAACTTTAATCATAAAGCCCTCAAACTCACAGGTAAGTAAATCAAACCCCTTTCCAGCAGAGTTCTGTACAAGGTATGCAGGACATCTAGCAAGTAAGATCTTTTCATTTTCTTTCTCTTTTGTAAGAGTTTAAAGACTAAACAGAATTTACTAAAATTTATGTTTGCACCGTCTGTTGAATATGTAGATCGATGAGCAAAGTCTAGTTTGTATTTGGACAAGATACTATGTTTTCTGTGGTTTTATTAAAATCCTCACAGAAATCAAGAAGAAATTTGAAACTCCATTTTTCAAATCCAAGTACCTAAGAGCTAGGGGCAACATTTTCTCTTGTCATGATTTGATGCCTTGCTTGGTGCATGTGGAAGGCATGGCTGTTGGTGAGGTGTGACAGAATGAGCTCTGCACTGTACGGCCCAACACACCTATTATCAGATTATCCCCTTGTGTTCACCCCCAGGACATTTATGTTGCAACCACCGAATCAGGAAATGTGACTATGTTCAGTTTCATAGAGCAATCAAGGGAATGATAAAATAACGTGTTCATTTAGGTGGTAAGCCCAAACTAATTCAGTGGCCTTTATTTTCGATGGGGCACTGTTGTCTTTTGGTGAAGAGGAAACATTTGTTTTTAATTAAAAAACAACTTTTGATTGATTTAAAGTATCATTCAAACTAGAAATATGAATATGAAATATGAATCCCAGACTTGTGAGATTCAGCCCCCGTATGTGTTTTCAGATCTCCTTTTCTACCAAGCCCAATCTCAAATTCGTTTCTGCGTATTGCCCAGTATGTTCTGTTTTGGTTATTCACTTTCCTAATCCAGTTGTACGTGTCCTTCTGTCATTAAATAAGTCATTTAGCTTTCTTTTTTGGTGTTGTCTGGGTCATGCCATCATTGATATAGTAATCATTCTCGTTTTCATTATCTTAATGCTTAAAAAAGTATGGTCATAATAGTCACAATGTTAAAAATTTAAAAAGCACTATTTCAAATCCAAAGGCAAAACCGAAAGACAAACTGTTAACATTCATGATTACAACACACTTAAGTGGCCTCACTTGGAGTGAGGACACAGTGGAAGTTCCAGTATTGTGAATCGCAAATCATGGCGGCCAACGATAATGGCCAAGGGAAAAGCTAGCAACAGCAACCACAGAAGGCAGACAATCTATGGCGTATCCAGTCAACGCTAAAAACTGTGTTGCTTGCCCCTCTTTTGGGGGCAGCCATATGGGTTCTGTATCTCCCCACCCCCTCACTGAGAACCAAGACTTTTTATGTCCTCGTGAGAGATTTCCTGGGACACAGGACTGAACAGTGCTAAAACTGGGACAGTCCTGAGAAAACCGGACAGTTGGTCATCTAGTCTAAAGGAAGCTCCAGGTCCATATCAGTTATATCTGCTTCCAGAATGGGTGGATTTAACTAACAATTAACCTCACTTACTGGGTACCCACAAGGCACCAGGCATAGCACTAGGCCTTTTCATGTACATTTAATTTTATTTGTACTGTTTCCAAAAGCCCCTTGGGGTAACATTTTTTTTTTGGAATGGAGATTTTGTATTTTTTTTTTAATCTATTTATATTATTGTGCTTTAAGTGAAAGTTTACAATTCGAGTCAGTTTCTCATACAAAAACTTATACACACATTGTTATGTGGCCCTAGTTGCTCTCCCTACAGTGTGACAGCATACTCTTCCTCTCCATCCTGCATTCCCCGTGTCCATTCAGCTAGCTCCTGTCCCCCTCTACCTCCTCATCTCGCCTCTGAACAGGAGCTGGCTGCATAGTCTCATGTGTTTACTTGAGCCAAGAAGCTCACTCCTCACCAGTATCATTTTATGTCTTATAATCCAGTCTAATCTCTGTCTGAAGAGTTGGCTTTGGGAATGGTTTTAGCACTGGGCTAACAGAGAGAGTCCGGGGGCCATGTCCTCTGGGGTCCCTCTAGTCTCAGTCAGGCCAACAACTCTGGTCTTTTTACTAGAATTTGAGTTCTGCGACCCCACTTTTCTCCCTGCTCCTTCAGGGACTCTCTGATGTGTTCCCTGTTGGGGCGGTCATTGATGATAGCCTGGCACCACCTAGTTCTTCTGCTCTCAGTCTGATGGAGTCTCTGGTTTATGTGGCCCTTTCTGTCTCTTGGGCTCATATTTTCCTTGACTCTTTGGTGTTCTTCATTCTCCTTTGCTCCAGGTGGGTTGGGACCAATTGATGCATCTTAGGTGGCCGGTTGCTAACTTTTAAGACCCCAGGTGCCACTCACCAAAGTGGGATGCAGAATATTTTCTTAATAAGCTTTGTTATGCCAGTTAACCTAGATGTCCCCTGAAACCATGGTCCCCGGGCCCCCGCCCCTGCTACTCTGTCCCTCGAGGTGTTTGGTTGTATTCAGGCAACTTCTTAGCTTTTAGTTTATTCTAGTTGTGCTGAATCACCTGTATTGTGTGTTGTCCTTCCCTTCACCTAAGGTAATTCTTGTCTTGAGGTAACTATTTTCCATTTTATAGACAGAGGCACTGAGGCTCAAAAAGGGTCTAAACCTAGGCCGTACCACTTAAAGACTTAGGAAAAATAGAAGGTGAATTTTTGTCCCTGCTTGGCTATATTTGTCTTTGCCTCAGCTAGAGAGGCAGCATACATGAATAAACCAAGGGTCAGACCACCGGCAAGAGGAATTAGATAACTCCAAGGGAAAGTTAACAATTTATAGGGGGAGTGAGTTAGGGCCTATCAGTCCCACTACCTTTTGCTGTCTCGAGGTAAATCCTTTGTTCCTGGAAGATTGGGGTTTTGTTTTATTAGGAGTTGCATCCCTTATGCAGTAGTTCTTGAACTTTTCCACCAAGATATCCCCAGAGAGGACCATGGTTTCAGGGAACATCTAGGTCAATTGGCATAAAAAAATGTATTAAGGAAACGTTCTGTATCCCACTTTGGTGAGTGGCATCTGGGGTCTTAAATGCTAGCAAGCAGACATCTAAGATGCATCAATTGGTCTCAACCCAGCAGGATCAAAGGAGAATGAAGAACACCAAGGACACAAGGTAATTATGAGCCCAAGAGACAGAAAGGGCCACACAAACCAGAGACTACATCATCCTGAGACCAGAAGAACTAAATGGTGCCTGACTACAACCAATGACTGCCCTGACAGGGAACACAACAGAGAACCCCTGAGGGAACAGGAAAGCAGTGGGACACAGACCTCAAATTCTAGTAAGAAGACCAGACTTAATGGTCTGACTGAGACTAGAAGCACCCTGGTGGTCATGGCCCCCAGGCCTTCTGTTGGCCCAGGACAGGAACCATTCCCAAAGCCAACTCTTCAGACAGGGATTGGACTGGACAATGGGATGGAGAGGGATGATGATGAGGAGTGAGCTTCTTGGATCAGTTGGACACTTGAGACTATGTTGGCATCTCCTGTCTGGAGGCTAGATGAGAAGGCAGAGGGGGACAGGAGCTGGTTGAATGGACACAGGGAATACAGGATGGAGAGGAGGAGTGTGCTGTCTCATTAGGGGGAGAGCAGCTAAGAGTACATAGCAAGGTATGTATAAGTTTTTATATGAGAGACTGACTTGATTTGTGAACTTTCACTTAAAGCACAATAAAAAAAGATATCCCCAGAGGAAATTCAGACTCCAGGGGTCAGGACTAGGTATGTGGTGTTAAACTGTCTCACTGCCAGCATTAATTTTTTTTCATCCCAAACCATTACATACACATATATTTGTTTCAATATTAAACTTATTATTAAAATGTATTAAATATATTTCTGACATTTGTGTTTCAAAATCTTTGCCTAAAATTATTGCTCCAGAAAGCAGAAGCTGCAGGCAAGCCATTTAACCTTTATAAGCCTACATTCTTATAAGTGTAAATACAAAATGATGCCTTCCCTCCATTCTGTAGTCTTTGTAAGTATTGAAATGGAAATAATTTACATAAAAGATATTCTTTAAGCTTCTTATTATTTGTTTAGTCAAGGGTCCATGTTTAGCTTATTGCCATGGGTAAATGAACAGTGTCAATAATTACATTTTTTCTGGAATTCTTTAATACTAGTTCTCACTTGTAGAACAATCACAGCACAGCCAGGGAGGATATATCACATTTAATGCTAATTCTCTGGCCCGGTGCAAAGAGTCAGGGCTATATATACCTCATTTTCATACTTGTTTATCTTGTGTCCCAAGTGTAGGCAACAAGGTAACTATCAATTATTTCAGTAAGTATTAAGATTTATTATGGTGTTTTCAATTTCCTCATATGTATGTGAATGCTGGACAATGAATAAAGAAGACCAAAGAAGATTGATGCCTTGGAATTCTAGCGTTGGTGAAGAATATTGAATATACCATAGACTGCCAGAAGAACTAACAAATCTGTCTTGGATGTAGTACAACCACAATGCTCCATAGAAGCAAGGATGGCGAGACTTCGTCTCACATACTTTGGACATGTTATCAGGAGGGACCAGTCCCTGGAGAAGGACATCATGCTTGGTAAAGTAAAGGGCCAGTGAAAGAGAGGAAGATCCTCAAGGAGGTGGATTGACACAGTGGCTGCAACAATGGGCTCAAACAGCAGCAATTGTGAGGATGGTGCCGGACCGGGCAGTGTTTCGCTCAGTTGTCCATAGGGTCGCTATGAGTCAGAATCGACTTAATGGCACTTAACAACAACAATTATGTAATAAAGAGTCTGACTCCATTATTGATGTTTGATTTCTGACAGATTTCGAGTCCCACTTCTCCCTTTTCTTCATTTGCCCATATCTGGGCAAACCAATAAGAGAGCCCATACGCCCCCTTCCTTGACACCAGCAGAAAGTAATTTTAAACTATGCAAGGCCCTGCCTGCACACTGGGAACCCTCACTCCAGCCCTACCTCCTAACCACAATAAAGCTCCAAGTCACTCACCCCTCCTTGCCCTCTCAAGCCACTTTCAAAGTGGTTTGGGTGTATTCCCTGCTTTTCCAGAAAACCGCAATATGTAAGTAATACATTTCTTCATACCCTCTTGGTACGTGCATGGCGTCATCAGTTTTGACATCCAAACCAATTTTGGGTGGGGGTTCCATTCTGCCTCACAGGTGACCACAAAAGACATTAAAAACATAAGAGGACATTATGGACAACTTCATGCCAATAAATTTGACACCTTAGATGAACAAATTCTTTAAAAAAAAAAAACTCAACTTCACAAAAGTGACACAAGAATAAACAGAAAATCTGAATACTGTTAAAGAAATTCAATTCATAATTAAAAGTCTTCCCACAAAGAAAACTCTAAGCACAGATAGCTACACAAACTTTTTTGGAGAATAAAGAAAGAGAACATTTCCTAATTCATCTGATGAGGCCCTGATACCAAAACCCAACAATAACAATTCAAGGAAGGAAAATTATAGGTCATTATCTCTCAGAAACATAGACATAAAAGTCTTAAAGCAAAAAAAAAAAAAATTCTTTTTTTTCACTAAGGTATAAAACAAATAAGGGTCACAGAAACAGATACTTCTTAGATATAACGCATTGCCTCGTGGGATTAGTTTTCTTGGTTTGAAGATTCAGGATTATAGTCTTGTGGGACTACTCAGCCAATTGGCATAAAGTTTATGTTCTACATCCTAGACCGGTGAATAGTGTCTGGGGTCTTAAACGCTTGCGAGCAGCCATCTAAGATACAACTACTGGTCTTCACTCATCTGGAGCAAAGGAGAAAGAAGGAATCTTCATCCATTAAGGTGGGAATGCAGAATGGTACAGCGATGGGAATGGGTTTAATGTTCATTAATGGTTACCAGGGGGTGGGGTGAGGGGAAAGAGGGACAAGTACTCCTTAGGTAGTAGTCACTTTTTGTTTATAGTAATGGAAAAAGTGGCACCGAATGTGGGTGAAGTTTGTACAGCATGACGGATGTAATTGATGTCAGTATGCTGTACATAGGAAAAAGGGATGACTGGGCAAATGCTAGCTTACATGTGGCTTTGCAGCAATAACAACAACCAAATAAAGATGGGGGTGGGTACAGCTGTTGTGGAAAACAGTTTGGTAGTTTCTCAAAAAACCAGAGGTAGAGCTGTCATATGACCCAGAAATTCCACTTCTAGGTATATATTTTAGGGATCTAGTAGAAATGACCTGAACAGACATATGCACACCTATATTCACTGCAGCACTATTCATAGTAGCAAGAGATGGAAACAATCTAGGTGCTCATTAATGGATAAATGAATAAGTCAAATGTGTTACATAAATACTATGGAATACCAAACAGTGATAAAGAGAAAAGAGTTCCCAAAACATCGTACAATGTGGATGAACTTGGAGGACATTATGTTGAGGGAAATAAGTCAATCACAAAAAGACAAATATTGTATGTTTTCACTTTCAAAAAATGACATGAATAGGTAAATAGACACTAATGTTCATTAGCATCAGAATAAGATGGAAGGAATGCACAGTCACTATATCAAAAAAAATTGGTCCATTTCAGGAGGTAGCATATGATCGGGAACCAATGGTACTGAAGGAAGAAGTCCAAGCTGCACTGAAGGCATTGGCAAAAACAAGCTTTACGAACTGACAGAATGCGAACTGAGATGTGTCAACAAATGGATGCAACGTTGGAAGCGCTCACTTGGCTATGCCACGAAATTTGAAAGACAGCTACATGGCCAACTGACCGGAAGAGATCCATATTTGTGGATGACCCAACAGAACGCAGAAATTATCAAACAATATCATTAATATCACACATAAGAAGCAAGTAAAATTTTGCCGAAGATAATTCAAAAATGGTTGCAGCAGTACATTGACAGGGAACTGCCAGAAATTCAAGCCAGATTCAGAAGAGGACCTGGAACAAGAGATATCATTGCTGGTGTCAGATGGATCTTGGCTGGAATCAGAGAATACCAGAAAGATGTTTACCTGTGTTTTTGGGACTATGCAAAGGCATTCAACTGTGTGGATCATAACAAATTATGGATAACATTGCGAAGAATGGAATTCCAGAACACTTAATTGTGCTCATGTGGAACCTGTACGTAGACCAAAAGGCAGTTGTTCAAACAGAACAAGGGGATACTGTGTGGTTTAAAATCAGAAAATGTGTGTTAGGGTTGTATCCTTTCACCATACTTATTCAATTTGTATGCTGAGCGAATAATCAGAGAAGCTGGACTATATGAAGAAGAATTTGGCATCACGATTAGAGGAAGATTCATTAACAACCTGCAATACACAAATGACACAACCTTGCTTGCTGAAAGCTTAGAGGATTTGAAGCACTTACTGATGAAGACCAAAGACCACAGCCTTCAGTATGGATTACACCTCAACATAAAGAAAACAAAAATCCTCACAACTGGACCAATAAGCAACATCATGATAAACTGAAAAGATTGAAGTGGTCAAGGATTTTATTATACTTGGAGACACAATCAAAGCCCATGGAAGCAGCAGTCAGGAAATCAAATGACGTATCGCACCAGGCAAATCTGCTGCAAAAGACGTCTTTAAAGTGTTAAAAAGCAGAGATGTCACTTTGAGGGCTAAGGTGCACCTGATTCAAGCCGTGGTATTTTCAGTTGTCTCATATGCATGTGAAAGCTGGACGATGAATAAGGTTAAGACTGAAGAAGATTTGGCGCCTTTGAATTACGGTGTTGGTGAAGGATATTGACTGCCAGAAGAAGGAACAGATCTGTCCTGGAAGAAGTACAGCCAGAATGCTCCCTAGAAGCAAGGATAGGGAGACTTCTTATTATGTACTTCAGACATGTTATCAGGAAGGACCAATCCCTGGAGAAGGACATCATACTTGGTAAAGCAGTGAGTTAGTGAAAAAGAGGAAGACCCTCAAAGAGATTGACTGACACAGTGGCTGCAACAATGGGCTCAAACGATTGTGAGGACGGTGCAGGACTGGGCAGTGTTTCGTTCTCTTGTACATAGGTGGTTATGAGTCTAAACCGACCCCGCCGCACCTAACAATTCCCGAGGAGGAAAACTGTTCATTGTTAATGACCTTAAGTGATCCACGGATTTTCATTCTGTGTTTCCTTCCAAACCGCCCTTGGGGGCCAAACCCGAGCAAGGCGATTAGATCCTAGCAAAAAAGACTTGTCTTTCTAAAGGTTTGCAGGGAGGATGGCAGCTCCGGCGACCCTCCGCCGGGCCCCCAGGTTGCCGCGGACTCATAGAGGACTCGTACGCCTTAGAGGCGCAGCGCCCCTCGCCGCCGGCCTGGGCACCTCACCCGCGGGGCGCGGGGCGGGGCCTGTCCCTTCCTCTCACCTGCCCCCAGCCCCCACCCCAGTCCCTCCAGCTCCAGGCGGCTGGGCTGCCCGAGCCCGGGGCAGGGCTTTTATTGTGAAAGGAGCTCCCTCCTCCGCGCTTTCGGGGGAGCGGGGAGGCTGGGCCGGGACGCGCGGCAGGGACTTGGCAAACTCTGCAAACGTCCCCAGAAGAGGGCAGAGGCTCGAGGCTGCCGGAGGGCTCCTGCGGACCCGGAGATCCTCGGAGGTCCCGTCGTGCATCCACCCAGACCTCCTCTAACAACCCCACCCGCGGAGCATCCCAGAGTCCGGGGTCCCCTTGGTCGCGGGGACGCTGTGGACCTTCCGTCCGGGAAACCCGAGGCCAGCGCAGCCGCGAGTCCCTGGAAGCCCGGGGAGCCACGGCCTCGGGGGCGGCCTGGGACCGCAAGATGAGCCCCCGAGAAGGCTGAGCGCGCCGAGGAGCCGCCCCACCACCGTGAGGGACATGGTAGGGACCGTGGGAGGGGACGCAGGGGCCGGCGAGGTGAGGAGTGGACAGGTGGTGCGGGCAGAGCGCGCTGTCTCCTGGCGGTTGCAGTCCGCGCTGCCTCCTGGGGTCCGAGGTGTTCCCCGACAGTTGCATGGGGACGCGGGCGGCCTTTCAGTTTGGCACCCAGGACCTGGGACTGTCAGCTTTGCTGTCGTCTTTGGGGGGAGGATCTTCATAGGGGAGCTTTCATTATGCACCCACACAGGCTGGCAGAACCGTAACCCAGCCAACGCTCTGTGCAAACTTCACCCGACGCACAGAGCAGAGAGAGGGAAGGGTTCCTCTGGACACCCAAGCAGCCTCTGCTCAGTGAGACGCCTTTGAAGTCACTTTTTTTCTTCTCAAAAATGCATGGGAATTTTGTATTATCTATAACTTAGCCATATTTTCATATGAAAAATAATGCCTTACGTTTATTACCACGGAGTTAAATTGGCCCTGGTAAGGTTCACCTTTTATCCCCTAGCTCCTAGTATCCACCTCTTCCCACTTCCTGGACAGGACCACATCCCTCTGGGGACCACAGGGCAGGTGTGGCAGCACTGGGCAGTCAGGGATGTTCTGCATGAAGGGGAGGACCTCTGCACCTCTCTCTCCAGTTGATAAACCTCTCAGACACTCACAAGCAGAAAAGGTAAATCCTTTGAGAATGTGGTGCGGGCAGACACACGTGTAACCTCAGGAAAGGGGTTTCCCTCAGGACTGGCAGGTTTATCTGGCTTTCTGGCAGAAGCTCCCAGCAGCCCCCGTCAGATTCCTGCAGGTCATGACCGTCCTGTGTCCTTCAGGTCAGCCTCTGGGTGAAGTTGGAATTCTGAAGGAACTTGAAGGGGCCCTCCTGTCTGCTCCTCTGTGTCTCCCACGGCCAGGCTCACAGAGGGCAGATTGGGGCCCACCTGGGATATGCCTCCAGGAGATTAGCTGTGGGCTTGGCGTTTAGAAGAGCACCTAGAGACTCCCCTGTAGGGTGTTGGGTCTTTGAATATAAGGGTGTCACGACAGGTGTGGGGACCAGTGATGGAGGGCTGGTCAACAGGGGCTGGGGCCTGAGGGAGGATATTTGTGAGGCGCTGTGTGTGTGTGTGTGTATTTCACCTTCACTGTCATAATACCCTCTCCCTAATCCTGTTTTTTTTTTTTTTTTTCTCAAAGATGCTAAAGAGAAAGAAATAATAGAATCTTAAGGTTGAAAATGGGGAATGTTCACAGATACAGTATGGTGCTAAAGAGAAAGAAATAATAGAATCTTAAGGTTGAAAATGGGGAGTGTTCACAGATACAGTATGGGAAACGGAAAAGGGTAGAGATTTTTACTGCAAAATTCTGTTTGGGCCAAAGAGTGCTGCCAGAAGGGAGTTGTGCCAAGGCATTAACTTTGTGCAGTGGTCTCTTGGCTTGAAAGGCGTCTATGGCAAAGCCTCGCTGGCCCCCAAGGCAGAGGCAGAATGCACAGAGGAGAGACCGTACCTGCCTTCTGCTTGGACAGCCTAAAGAGGCACGGAGTTCTTGCCCCACTGCCAGTGTAATCTTCCTGCACTCACCAGCCAGTGCAGCCTCCCACGTTCACATCCGAGCTCTCAGGTGAGAGTCAGAATTTCACCGTGTCAGGGCCTGTTTGTCAGAGCTGGGTGGATGGGCAACCTTTGGCAGCTAAGTGGCCTTGAGAGCTGAGGGTTCTCCTTTGCTTCCCCCTGTGAATGAAGAGTCCTGTGGTCCAGAGGCCTGGGGGCCCATGGGGCAGCCTGGCACCATGGAAACAGCATGGGAGGAGGCAGGGAGCCCGGAATCCTTGGGGGGCCTCAGTTTCTTCCTCTGTGAAATGAAAGATTGGACCAGATGTCGTTTGAGGCACCATTTAGCTCCAAAAATCGAAGATGCATAAATAATTCTGAGCTTGGACCCCAACCCTGGGGGTTTGAGGAAGAAGTGGTTCTCAATCCCGCTTGGGCTGCACCCAGACCAAATCTGGGATGGGACCAGGACCAATGGGTTTTTTCAGGCTTCCCAGGTCATGCCAGTGCTCAGTCAAGTTTGAGGGAACAGGAAAGGCTGGGGCTTAGTGTTGCACTTCCCAAGATACCCCCACATGTATAGAACTTTATTCCTCCAGCTAGTACTAAAACAGAAGGTTTTGGTGAAGTTAGTCTGGGACAAACCAAACCAAACGCGTTGCATCTAGTCAATTCTGACTCATAGCGATCCTATAGGACAGAGTAGAAATGCCACGTAGTTTCCAAGGAGCGCCTGGTGGATTCGAACTGCTGACCTTTTGATTAGCAGCCGTAGTTCTTAACCACTACACCACCAGAGTTAGTCTGGGAAGCGATACATATTACATTCCCCTCCTGGAGGGCCCTTCCACTAGGGGAGCCTCTTTTAGCTCATTTACCCAAGATGTGGACTTCCCAAACTTGTTCGAATATGGTATACATTTATCCAGTAATTTCTTATTAACCCACCATATTACTGATTCAGGGTACACAAGATGGGAAACTCTGGGTTAAAAATATAAAGCTAAGAGCCTGGAATCCTTAAGTGTGTTTCTGAACAAGTGAACATTGGATCACAGGATCCATGGGGCATTTTTGAGCATCTTGAGGAGGGTGTGGGTCCCTGTCAGGGCTTGGTGCGTATATTTTTAAAGCTAAGGTTGGGACGCTTGCCGCCTTCTTCCCTTGCAGCAATGGTGGGGCCTCTGAACTTTTTGGATGAAAAATATAGATAGAAGAAGTTAAGACTATTACTGCCAATTTAAAAGAAAAGCTTCCTCCTGACTCTTGGGGGTGGGGGAATAAATGTGTATGACAGCCACACTGCCAGCTTCTACAGGTAACCGTGAGTATTGTTTTGGTGTGTCTCCTATTCTCTCTATTATTTGAAAGAGTTGTAGTATACTCAACATGCAGCTTTGCAATGTGAGTTGTTTTACTTTATATCAAAACACATGTTCCCATATCTACATCTCTGAAATATCTTTGTAAGTATACTTGGAATGCTTCGTGATTGTCATTTCCCTGTTTGTGGACATGTAGGTTGTTTCCAGCGTGGGGCTGTTTTTGATGGCATGTGGCCAGTTTCTAATGATCTGTGGAAATGGGAGCTGAGTGCCCAGCAAAGTGGGAATTAGACAAACTCACAAGAACAAATTGCTTCAGTCTTCTTCTCCACCAGAGGTTTTACTGGCAATCTCCCGAGAGGGCCCAAATGGCCCCCAGGGAGATGGGGGGCGTTTTCTCTTGTCTTTGCTCTACTGAGATGTCATCAGACGGCCAGGGGTGGGAGAAGGGGGTCCTGGGAGAGCCCACAGTGGGTCAGTTCTTCTCGGAAGGACAGAGCTAAAATCCCTGGAGGTTGAGACTCAGAGGTGAATCTCTAGGTGAAGAACTGAGGCCACAGAAGCGATGTGTCTTCTTCAAGGTCCCTTAGAGTTGGGCTGGAGCCTGGGCCTCCTAGTTCTTCTACCCAGGTAGGTCCCATCACTAAACACCCAGCTTCTTCATAAACCTGAAGGATTTGGTGCAGCTTGGAGCAGGGGAGAAAAGGCATAGTTGTTATTTGTTTGCTTTTAATCCATGTGTAGTGTGTATTAGTACTTGATTCCCTTTTTTTTTTTTTTAAACCATCACCACTATTTATTTCCGAAACTTTTTCATCACCTCCAACAGAAACTCAGTACCCATTAAGCAATAATTCCTCATTCCCCTTTCCCCCAGCCCCCGATAACCACTAATCTACTTTACGTCTCTACGCATTGGCCTCTTCTATGTATTTCATATAAGCGGGATCATACAATTATTTGTCCTTTTGTGCCTGGCTTATTTTATTTAGTATAATATTTTCAAAGTTCATCTGTGTTGTAGCATGTATAAGAACTTCTTTTTGTGGTTGAATATTATTCCATTGTACGGCTATACCACATCTTGTTTATCCATTCGTCTGTCGAAAGACACTTGGGTTGTTTCCACCTTTTGGTTGTTGTGAACGATGGTGCAGTGAACATTGGTGTACATGTGGCTGTTTGAGTCCCTGCTTTCAATTCTTTTGAAGTTAAAACAAATCAAGAGTAAAATTGCTGGATCTTAGGGTACTTCTATGTTTAACTTTTTGAGGAACTACCAAAATACGACCAAAATATTTTCCAAAAAGCACAGGGTTTGAAATCAGAGTGGGCTTTGTGCCATGCTGGGTGACGTGTGACTCAGTAAGCACTCCAATGCTCTGAACCTCTGGCCCCGGTCTATGAAGTGGGACTATAATAATGGGTTTGTTCAGAGGAGCAAATGGAATCATGAAGGTGAAAATACTTGGTACCCCTACCGTGCTATAAGAATGCGGGTTTTACGGAGAACCCACAAAAATAGTTTTTCTTTCTGTCAGGCCACTAACCAAAAGGCCAACCGTTTAAATCCACTAGCCGCTCCTTGGAAACCTTATGGGGCAGTTCTACTGTGTCCTATAGCCTCGCTTTGAGCTGGAATCGACTCAGTGGCATTGGGTTTGTTTTTGTTTAAAGGAATGGTGAGGCAGTTACAGATACCTTTCATTCCATATCGGCTGGGGGGCTGGTTCTGGGACCCCCCTAAGGGTGGGTCAGCTATAAACAGGTTCTAGTCTAAAAACCTTTTCTTGATCCCTTATATCTCTCTTCTTACCAGGCAGGAAAAGCCTAGCCTGTGGGAGATGTCTGTGCAGTCATGTGTCCCCTGGGCCTGCTTGCTCTCTGATGAGACTGCTGCAGGCGCCTGAGGTCATACTGCTGGGGTGCCCCCCGGAATCCTCTTGCAGAAGGTCTGATGCGCCCCTCAGGTTCTCAGGTTCAGATGAAGTAGAGGTTAAACCGGTTTTGGAATCAGAACCAGGACATGGAATGCAGCCCTGGGAGCCTTGTGGGGAATTTGACACCATCGCTCCCACTCTTGAGGACACCCCCCTCACCTGCAGCCCCTGCTCCATATACCACCCAGGCTCTGTGCAGGGCTGGGCCTGAGAGCCGATGCTTGTAGACAACCAACCCACTGGCCCCAGTCAAACCACGCAAGCGGGTGGTCCAAAAAATGGTGGTGGTGGTGAGGGGGAACAAATTCACAAAGAAATTAGTTCCTCAGCTCTCTGTTTCTGAGGCCGGTGGGAGAAAGGTACTTCAGATGGGCCTCAGATTCCCTGATAGTCCCCTCACAACAGGCCTGGGAGGCCCAGCCTCCTTCCCCACTCAAGGTACCTGGTGTAGACACAGAGCGTGTCAGGTTTGCTGGAGGCCTGGGTGCTGCGAGCCATCTGGGGCTGTATTTGTTTGGATCGTCTTGATGTGACTACTGAAGTATTTCCATCTGGAGAGTTTGGAGTGCAATTCCTATATTGTCTGGATGTGTCTGAAGGGGTACCTGGCTTGAAAGGGAGAATGGGAACAAAGGTTTGTGGAACCCACAACTCTTGAGGATCCCCCCTCTTGGAAGTGGTCTGGGGTCTGGCCTGGTGGCTCCCCAGGGCCCAGCCTGGTGGCTTCACAGCTGCTCCTTAAACGGAAGTAAGAAGCTGCCTGGCTTGATATCAGCTGGTGAATCCTGGGGCGGGGGTAGGTAGTTGGGAGGGGGATGATGAAACAGTAGGAGCCTTGCTCAGGTCTCCAGGCCTTGACTGGTTCTGGACAACATGTAAATCCTTGGTCAGGGCCTGAGTCTTACTGCCAAGTGGCTTTTGAATTCTTGAGTGTCATATCTAAAAGGCCATGTAGGGAGGCTCATGATCTATGGGTATGTGTGCATTAGTGCTCTCTCTTTCCCTGACACGTTTTCATCCATCCGTCCATCCCCCCACCCACCCACCCATCCACCCACCCATCCATCCATTCAGGAAACACCTGCTTTAAGGTAGACAGTGTACTAGGGCAGAAGATACCAAGGTAAATAACATAGGCCCTGCCCTTGGGGAGTGCATAGTCTGGTGAGGCTGCCTCTGTGTGTATGTGTGCCTGTTTCTGTGTATGTATGCACGTTTGTGTGTGTGTGTATGTATGCATGCCTGTGTGTATGTATGTATGCCTGTGTGTATGTATGTTTGTATGTATGCCTGTGTGTGTGTATGTATGTTTGTGTGTATGTATGCCTGTGTGTACATGTGTATGTATGCCTGTGTGTGTGCATGTATGCCTGTGTGTGTATGTATGTTTGTATGTATGCCTGTGTATGTATGTTTGTATGTATGCCTGTGTGTGTGTATGTGTGTATGCCTGTGTGTGTATGTATGCTTGCGTATGTGCGTGTGTATGTGTGTGTGTATGCTTATGTCTGTGTGTATGCCTGTGTATGTATGCATGCCTCTGTGTGTATGTGTGTGTGCGTGTGTGTGTGCCTGTGTGTGTGCGTGTGTGCCTGTGTGTGTGTGCCTGTGTGTGCATGCGTGCGTGTGTGCCTGTGTGCGTGCGTGGGTGTGCGTGGGTGTGCCTGTGTGTGCGTGTGTGTGCCTGTGTGTGCCTGTGTGTGTGCGTGTGTGTGTGCCTGTGTGTGCGCGTGTGTGCCTGTGCCTGGGTGTGCGTGTGTGTGTGCCTGTGTGTGCGCGTGTGTGTATGCCTGTGTGTGTGCGTGTGTGTGTATGCCTGTGTGTCTGTATGGCAGGAGCAGGTGTTGGGTTTAGGGGAGAAGGAGGCATGAAGAAACGCCTCGGTTCTGTGAGCTAACTGCTCTGATGGGAGAGCAGAGAAAGAAGGGGCCCAGCCTGAGGGGTGAGGGTTATGGGGAGGCTCCAGGGCAGGGAGTGTCCTAGGATGGCCTGGACTTTGGTAAGTGTGGAAGTGGGGAGCCACTGCACACCTATTAGAATAGCTAAAAAAACAAAATACAACAACAACGATTAAAACCAAAAACCTTGCCAGTATCAGTGCCGGCCAGGATGCAGAGCGGCTGGAACTCTCACACATTAATGATGAAAATGCGAAGTGGTGTGGCCGCTCTGGAAAAGTTTAGCAGTTTCTCATAAAGATAAACACACACTTGCCATGTGACCCAGAAATCCCATTCCTCTATATTTACCTAAGAGGAATGAAAACATATGTTCACACAAAAACTCTTACACGAATGTTTATAGTAGCTTTATTTATAATTGCCAAAACCTGGAAGCAACCCAAATGTCCCTTGGTTGTAGAATAGATAAACGAACTGTGATACGTCCACACAAGAGAAGACTGATCAGCATTAAAAAAGAACAAAATTTTGATACATGCAGAAACGGGAGTGAATCTCAGGCGTTACGCTGAGCGGGAGAACTCAACCTCAAGAAGTTAGATGCTCTGTGATTCCATTTATGTGACAGCCTGGAAAAGGCAAGGCGTGGGGTGGGGAACAGATCCGTGGTTGCCAGGGGCGGGAGGGCTGTGACTACAAAGGGGAAGTACAAGGGGGTTTTCTGGGTGACGGAACTGTTCTGAATCCTGATTGTGGTGGCACTTACACAAGTCTATACACGTATGAAAACTCATAGAATGTACACAAACAGTTTTAGTTTTATCGTATGTAAATTTTGCTATTGTTAGTTGCTGTCCGGGTGATTCCGACTCATGGCAGCCCCATGTGTTACAGAACAAAACTGCTCCATAGGGTTTTCTTGGCCTAATCTTAATGGAAGCAGATCACCAGGCCTTTCTTCTTGGCACCTTTGGGTGGGTTCAAACCGCCAATCTTAGGTTAGCAGTTGAGCACAAACTCTTTGTGCCACTATCTTAGTTATCTAGTGTTGATATAACAGAAATACCACAAGCGGATGGCTTTAACAAAGAGAAGTTGATTCTCTCACAGTCTAGTAGGCTAGAAGTCCCAATCCAGGGTGTGAGCTCCAGGGGAAGGCTTTCTCTCTGTCAGCTTTGGAGGAAGGTCCTTGTTATCAATCTTCCCCTGGTCTAGGGCCTTCTCAGTGCAGGGACCCCGGGTCCAAAGGACATACTCTGGTCCTGGCACTACTTTCATGGTGGTATGAAGTTCCCCTGTCCCTCTGCTTGCTTCTCTCTTTTATATCTCAAAAAACATTGATTTAAGACGCAACATAATCTTGTAGATTGAGTCCTGCCTCATTAATCTAACTGCCTCTAATCCTGCCTCATTAACGTCATAGAGGTAGAATTTACAACACATAAGAAAATCACTTCAGATGGCAAAATGGTGGACAATCGCACAATACTGGGGGTCATGGCCTAGCCAAGTTGACACACATTTTTGGGGGACACAATTCAATCCCTAACAGCCACCTAGGGGCCTTATTTTAAATTTTAAAAGTAATAATAACAAAAAGAAGAGGGAAAGGCATTCTAGCAGGAGGAAAACAACAAAGAAAACAACAAAGCATGTGCAAAATCCTGGAGGCAACAGTGAGCTATCAAAAGTTGTCTCTGGTTGGATGGAGCTGGGGGAACTGCCAAGGGAACCACCTGGAGATGGGGCTAGGGACAGAGCCTGCTGACCCTTGGGCTTGGGTGGTCTTGTGGTCCAGCTAGGAATTTGTCTTATTATCCTTAGGACAATGGAAAGGCTTTTGAGCTTGGTGAGGTTAATTGCGTCTTTAAGTTAACCCTTTGGTGACTCTTTTCTGCTCTGAATTTTTTGTTGCTACCGTGTGTTTTCATAATTTTTACCATGTGTTTTCATTAATGGAAGCATGCTGAATCACTGAGTGTGTCTGAATTTCTGGTAGGTAGTATGGATTTTTTTCCTTGCTCCCTCCCACAAACCTACCTTAAGTGTTTAGTGGTATATATGAAGTATCACTAATTATATACCCTACAGTCCCTACTGGGGTCTATTGGTAAATATGTGCAACAAATAAAAAGTTTCAAAATTTCAATTTTTCTCTCAAAAATTCAGACACCTCTTACCAAAAAAAAAAAAACCAAACCCATCTCTGTCGAGTCGATTTCAACTCATAGTGACCCTAGGAGGACAGAGTAGAACTGCCCTATTAGGTTTCAAACTGCCGACAGTTTTGGTTAGCAGCTGAGCTCTTAGCCACTGGGCCACCAGGGCTCCATTCTTCATACAGTACCCTGTAAAAATAGTAATTTGTGGCACGTGCTCATTTCTTTGGTTTCAAAAAGTCATAAAGGCCTTTGCCTTGCGGTGGCATATGCACTGTTAGTGGTGTGGCAGCTTCCCTGTAAACCCCAGAGGCTGAAAAATTTCGTGGTTGCTAAATGTACCACTGGGCACGAAAGGGTTAAGATGTTTTGGGGGATAGGGAGAGGAGGCTGAAAAAGTGGAGTGGAGGGAGAGTACAGTAGGCAGAATAATGCCTCCCCCAAAGATGTCCACTTCCTAACCCCCCTCCCTCTTCCCCCCCCCCCAAAAAAAGAAAAACCAAACCTGTTGCTGTTGAGTCGATTCTGACTCATAGCAACCCTATAGGACAGAGTAGAACTGCCCTATAGGGTTTCCAAGGAGAGCCTGGTGGATTTGAACTGCTGACCTTTTGGTTAGCAGCCATAGCTCTTAACCACTACACCACCAGGGTTTCCTAATCCCCAGAACATGTGAATATGTCACCTTAGGTGGCAAGAGGGACCTTGCAGAAGTGGTTAAGGATCTTGAGATAGGAAGATAATTTGGGGTTATCCAGGTGGGCCCAATATAATCACAAGGACTCTTATAAAAGGGAGGCAAGAAGATGTAAATCAGTAGTAGGAGATGTGAAAGGGAAGTGAGAGGCTGGAGTGACACTAGGAAGGGGCCAGGAGCCAAGGAATGCAGGTGGCCTCCAGAAGCTGGAAAGGGCAAGGAGGCAGAAGTTCTCCTCAGAGCTCCCAGAAGGCACCAGCCGTGCCCACACCTTGATGTTAGCCCAGTGAGACTGATTTCTGACTTCTGACTTCCAAAACTTAAAGAGAGTAAATCTGTGCTGTTTTAAGCCACTAAATTTGTGGTTGTTACAGCAGCAATGAGAAACTAACACAGAGGTGTCTGGGGAGTGATCCAGGTGGACAGGATGGACATGTGGAACTGTGACTGGCTAGAGGGAGTGGTGTGAGGGACGTTTGAGCAGGAGAGCCTCCAGCCCTTGGTAACTTCAGATGTGGAGTGTGAGGGCAGATCAAGAGTGACTCCATTTTCTTGTGCAAACATCTGGGCACACAGGTCTCTCTCTTCCTCTTCATTTTTATTTACCTTTTGGTGTCCTTTAACTAGTCACACCTAGAAGTAGTCATAATGCTAGAAGTAACTTACTTAAAAATGATGCTAATCATTTTAAGTCTATAAAACAGGTCGTTATATTCTTAACAGCAATGCCGTTTCACCTTTCTTCCCAGACCTCTGATTGGTGTTTACATACTGGTTTTATAATCATAAAAACAGAGTAGAGATAATTACAGTAATAAATGAGCACAACGTTATTCATGTCACCCTTGCTGTGGTTCCTGAGCTGCTCCCCCAGCCTGTGTGGCCTGGCCAGTTCCTGTCTTCCTGGCCTCCAGGGCCCGATGACCACCCTGCTGGAGGGTGGGCAGCGGTTTCAGCTGCTATGTCATTCCTAGCCCAACTTCCTCGCCTGCCATGGCTTGGGTTTTTGCTAAGTGGCAGTGGAAAGGGGCTGTGTCACAGGCTGTTTACCTGTGGGCAGTTTTTGTTTGGCTTTCAACGGTGTTTGCTTACAGTGAGCAAACAGACTCTTCCAGAACATTCTGGAGAATTCAAATTCTTCCATCTTGACTCAGGCACTGGGTTCATGGTTCCATGTTTAAGATCCCAGTCAGGCAGAAATTTTTCCAGAAATGTCATCAGCCAAAACTGATCAAAGACAACAGAGGGAATAGGACTAGGAGAGAAAGGAAGAGAAGAAAAGCCTGTGAGTCAGAGATGTCTGGATGTGAGTTAGAAAGAGTAAGGCAGAGGGACAAAGCAGCAGCCCTGGGGAGCTCATACAGCGGGCATCTACCCTGTGGTGTGGCTTGGGGCGGTGCGGGGCTCTCAGGCTGGGCAGGGCACCGAAGCAGCGCTGGGTTCAGCAGTCCGTCGCCCCAACAGAGCAGAGCTGTTTCCAGCTGGCCTGGCTGGGGTTGGGGTGCTGACTGCCTCTACTTCTCTGAGCTTCAGATCCCCAGAGCCACCACTGGCTTAGCCCTGTGCTCCAGCCAGGGGAGTATTTGTGTGCAGGACAAATATGACTTCGCTCCAGAGGCTGGACTTTCCTCCGTCTAGACTGGTTTTGCAGCAGTGCTATGAGGTGACTTCCAACGCCTCAGAGGGCGCCGGAGGCTTTGCAAGATATCCTGGCAAGAATTTGAGAAGCTGCTTTAATTGAAAGCAGCGACTCAAACAGACTCGTGCACCGCAATGTTCACTGCAGCAGTAGTCACAACGGGCAAAAGGTGGAAACAACCCGGATGTCCTTTGACAGATGAATGGAAACAAAATGTGGTTTAGCACGCACTGGAGTATTACTCCAGTAAGAATACAGTTCTGATACGTGCCACAACGTGGATGAACCTTGAAAACATTATGCTGAGTGAAATAAGCCAGACACAGAAGAACAATGTTGTATAATCTCACTTATCTGAATGAGATACCTGTTGTTGTTGTTAGGTGCCGTCGAGTCGGTTCCGACTCATAGCGACCCTACGCACAACAGAACGAAACACTGCCCGGTCCTGTGCCATCCTTACAATCGTTGTTATGCTTGAGCTCATTGTTGCAGCCACTGTGTCAATCCACCTCGTTGAGGGTCTTCCTCTTTTCCGCTGACCCTGTACTCTGCCAAGCATGATGTCCTTCTGCAGGGACTCAACCCTCCTGACAACATGTCCAAAGTATGTAAGACCCAGCCTCGCCATCCTTGCCTCTAAGGAGAATTCCGGCCGCACTTCTTTCAAGACAGATTTGTTCGTTCTTTTGGCAGTCCGTGGTATATTCAGTATTCTTCACCAACACCACAATTCAAAGGCGTCAACTCTTCCTCGGTCTTCCTTATTCATTGTCCAGCTTTCCATGCATATGCTGTGACTGAAAATACCATGGCTTGGGTCAGGCGCACCTTAGTCTTCAAGGTGACATCTTTGCTCTTCAACACTTGGAAGAGATCTTTTGCAGCAGATTTGCCCAATGCAATGCATCTTTTGATTTCCTGACTGCTGCTTCCACGGCTGTTGATTGTGGATCCAAGTAAAATGAAATCCTTGACAACTTCAAACTTTTCTCCGTTTGGCATGATGTTGCTCATTGGTCCAGTTGTGAGGATTTTTGTTTTCTTTATGTTGAGGTGTAATCCATACTGAAGGCTGTGGTCTTTGATCTTTATTAGTAAGTGCTTCAAGTCCTCTTCACTTTCAGCAAGCAAGGTTTTGTCATCTGCATAACGCAGGTTGTTAATGAGTCTTCCTCCAATCCTGATGCCCCGTTCTTCTTCATATTGTCCAGCTTCTTGGATTATTTGTTCAGCATACAGATTAAATAGGTATGGTGAAAGAATACAACCCTGATGCACACATTTCCTGACTTTAAACCAATCAGTATCCCCTTGTTCTGTCTGAACAACTGCCTCTTGATCTATGTAAAGGTTCCTCATGAGCACAATTAAGTGTTCTGCAATTCCCATTCTTTGCAGTGTTATCCATAGTTTGTTATGATCCACACAGTCAAATGCCTTTGCATAGTCAATAAAACACAGGTAAACATCCTTCTGGTACTCTCTGCTTTCAGCCAGGATCCGTCTGACATCAGCAATGATACCCCTGGTTCCACGTCCTCTTCTGAAACCGGCCTGAATTTCTGGCAGTTCCCTGTCGATATACTGCTGCAGCCGTTTTTGAATGATCTTCAGCAAAATTTGCTTGCGTGTGATATTAATGATATTGTTCTATAATTTCCACATTCGGTTGGGTCACCTTTCTTGGGAATAGGTATAAATATGGATCTCTTCCATTCAGTTGGCCAGGAAGCCGTCTTCCATATTTCTTGGCATAGATGAGTGAGCACCTCCAGCACTGCATCTGTTTGTTGAAACACCTGAATCGATATTCCATCAATTCCTGGAGCCTTGTTTTTCGCCAATGCCTTCAGAGCAGCTTGGACTTCTTCCTTCAGTACCATCGGTTCCTGATCATATGCCACCTCTTGAAATGCTTGAATATCGATTAATTCTTTTTGGTATAATGACTCTGTGTATTCCTTCCATCTTCTTTTGATGCTTCCTGCGTCATTTAATATTTTCCCCATGGAATCCTTCACTATTGCAACTCGAGGCTTGAATTTTTTCTTCAGTTCTTCCAGCTTGAGAAATGCCGAGCGTGTTCTTCCCTTTTGGTTTTCCATCTCCAGCTCTTTGCACATGTCATTATAATACTTTACTTTGTCTTCTCGAGAGGCCCTTTGAAGTCTTCTGTTCAGTTCTTTTACTTCATCAATTCTTCCTTTTGCTTTAGCTGCTCGATGCTCAAGAGCAAGTTTCAGAGTCTCCTCTGACATCCATCTTGGTCTTTTCTTTCTTTCCTATGTTTTCAGTGACCTCTTGCTTTCTTCATGGATGATATCCTTGATGTCATTCCACAACTCGTCTGGTCTTTGGTCACTAGTGTTCAATGCGTCAAATCTATTCTTCAGATGGTCTCTAAATTCAGGAGGGATATACTCAAGGTCATGTTTTGGCTCTCATGGACTTGCTCTGATTTTCTTCACTTTCAGCTCAAACTTGCTTATGAGCAATTGGTGGTCTGTTCCACAGTCGGCCGCTGGCCTTGTTTTGACTGATGATATTGAGCTTTTCCATTGTCTCTTTCCACAGATGTAGTCCATTTGATTTCTGTGTGTTCCATCTGGCAAGGTCCATGTGTATAGTCGCCGTTTATGTTGGTGAAAGAAGGTGTTTGCAATGAAGAAGTCACTGGTCTTGCAAAATTCTATCATTCGATCTCCAGCATTGTTTCTATCACCAAGGCCATATTTTCCAACTACTGATCCTTCTTCTTTGTTTCCAACTTTTGCATTCCAATCGCCAGTAATTATCAATGTGTCTTGATTGCATGTTCGATCAATTTGAGACTGCAGCAGCTGATAAAAACTTCTATTTCTTCATCTTTGGCCCTAGTGGTTGGTGTGTAAATTTGAATAATAGTCGTATTAACTGGTCTTCCTTTAGGCGTATGGATATTATCTTATCACTGACAGTGTTGTACTTCAGGATAGATCTTGAAAAGTTCTTTTTGACCATGAATGCAACACCATTCCTCTTCGAGTTGTCATTCCCAGCATAGTAGACTATATGATTGTCTGATTCAAAATGGCCAATACCAGTCCATTTCAGCTCACTAATGCCTAGGATATCGATATTTATGCATTCTATTTCATTTTTGATGATTTCCAATTTTCCTAGATTCATACTTCGTGCATTCCAGGTTCCGGTTATTAATGGATGTTTGCTGCTTTTTCTTCTCATTTTGAGTCGTGCCACATCAGCAAATGAAGGTCCCGAAAGCTTTACTCCATCCATGTCATTAAGGTCAACTCTACTTTGAGGAGGCAGCTCTTCCCCAATCATCTTTTGAGTGCCTTCCAACCTGCGGGGCTCATCTTCCAGCACTATATCAGACAATGTTCTGCTGCTATTCATAGGGTTTTCACTGGCTAATGCTTTTCAGAAGTAGACTGCCAGGTCCTTCTTCCTAGTCTGTCTTAGTCTGAAAGCTCAGCTGAAACCTGTCCTCCATGGGTGACCCTGCTGGTATCTGAATACCGGTGGCATAGCTTCCAGCATCACAGCAACACATAAGCCCCCACAGTACGACAAATTGACAGACACCTGGGGGGAATGAGATACCTAGAATATGTAAATCCACCCAGACAAGAGAAGATTAGTGGTTACCAGGGGATGGGGGAAGGGAGGAATGGGAGTTGCTTTAGTATTTTTAAATACTTGGTGGCACATTTGAGGTGGGATGGGAAGACCCAAATCTAGCCAAATTTGTAGCATCAGAGGGTTATAATTTCAGTGAGTGTAGGATTTACAACTCCTTCCTTCCTTCTCAAAGGAGATGACTGGATTCCAGTCCCATGGATACTCTGAAAACCCTGAACCCCATTACCATCCAGGAGAAGGAGAGGAGGTGGGGGGCAGGGGAGGAGCAAAACCAGCACCCCCAGCAGATTTATTAAGTTTAGTCATCAGAAAAACATGTGACCAGGTACCATGTGGGCTCTGGGATGTGAATGAGCAGCTATGGGCTCTGAGAGGAGCGCCCAGTCCCGAGGAGACCCGGGGTGGTGTGTGGGAGCCCTACTGTATGGCAGCCTCCTGGACTGCAGCCCAGGCATGACGTTTTGTGTTCCAGGTGTGACATTCAGTGTGTCCAGGTGTGATGTTCTGTGTCCAGATGTGATGTGCTATGTTCCAGGTGTGATGTTCTGTGTCCAGGCATGATGTTCTGTGTCCAGGCATGATGGTCTGTGTCCGGACATGATGTTCTGTGTCCAGGCATGCTGTTCTGTGTTCCAGGCATGACATTCTGTGTTCCAGGCATGATGTTCTGTGTGTAGCTAGACATGATGTTCAGTGTATCCAGGCATGGTGTTCTGTTCCAGGCATGTTGTTCTGTGTGTACAGGTATGATGTACTGTGTTCTGGGCATGTTGCTCTGTGTTCTAGGGATGTTGTTCTGTGTGTCCAGGTGTGTTGTTCTGTGTGTCCAGGCATGATGTTCTAGGTGTCCAGGTGTGACGTTCTGTGTTCCAGGCATGATATTCTGTGTTCCAGGTATGATGTTCTATGTTCCAGGTGTGTTGTTCTGTGGGCCAGGTGTGACTTTCTGCCTTTTATAAATGAGGAAACTCAAGCTTACAGGAGCCAAGTGCTTTGCCCAAGGTCTCATGACTGGGAAAGCTGGGGTCAGGCTGAAGCCCAATCTGAATGAGCCCCAGGCCTGTGTCCTTTTCCTGACCATGCAGTGTGGGAGGTGGAGAGGGAGAAATGGGTGCAGGGGGCGGGGCGGGGGAGTTATCTCACTGTTCACCTTTGATCCAGACAGCTGGGAGGAGGTCAGGTGATCCCTAGAGCCTCCATAATCCAAGCAGAGCCCCTGAAGTCCCTTGGACATGTCTAAGTGGAAGCTGTGGGGGTGCAGATGGGGGTGAGGCCAGGCCAGACCACCCAGGGCTGAGGACAGCTCCTGTAAGGATGTCATCTGGGGTCTCGGGAGGCCCCTGGGGGCTTGTCTTCTATGAGTCTGCTTTTCTTGCTGGCATCTCAGCTATTCGTACTGCCCTGAGTTACACAGACACAGGTACTGACACACTCACAGACCCTCACACACTCATTGTGATATAGACACACACACTCACCCACCCACACTTGCACACCTTCGGAGTGTTTCAATCCACCAGTCATTCCTTGGAAACTCTGTGGGGCAGTTCCACTCTGCCCTATAGGGCCACTATGAGTCGGAATCAACTTGACAGCAACGGGTTTGGTTTTAACTTGGTTGAAGGAGCCCTGATGGTGAAGTGGTTAAGCGCTCGGCTACTAAGCAAAAGGTCAGTGATATCGAACCCACCAATTACTCCATGAGAGAAAGATGTGGCAGTCTGCTTCTGTAAAGATATACGGCCTTGGAAACCCCATGGGGCAGTTCTACTCTGTCCTATAGGGCCACTCTGCTCTGAAGCCGGGGTGCTTGGCTGGGTGGAAGGGCCGGAGCCAGGCTCAAGCTGTACCCAGGCTGGGCAGGGGATTTGGGTTGGGCTTCTGGGGTTGCCTGGGCTCAGTGGAGGGGCAGGCTGTGGCCAGTTTGAGGGCTGGAGCTGGGATGGCCAGTGAATGGGCCATCTGGTTGTCCATCCCTGCAAGTGCCAGAGATTTCTCCAAGCCTGGAGGAGGGTAGGCGGGACACAGGAGCCTCTTTCTCCAGGACAGAGTTGCTCTGTTGTCTGTCCACACAGAGGCTCAGTGTATGCCTCCAGGGGACCTTGACCTGGCTCAGGGACTGGCTGACGGCAGGAGGTGGCCTCCTGGACAGGACAGCCGCTTCCTCCCAGCCTCCCCACACACCTGGCCTCCCCGCGCACCCGGCCACTGTCTGCGGGCCCTGGTCCCAGTCAGCACTTACAGTGGGTCACCACGTCCTGACTCCCTCTCCCCTCCCCACTTCTGCTGGTTTACAGGAGATCCTGGTGCAACTACAAAGATGCTATTGTGTTCCTTTCTTTCAGAACATTCACTCCTGAAACTCTAGTTAAAGTCCCCCCATTTCTCTTCGGCTGCTGGCTGGTGGGAGGTGCAGATGGCTGACTGGGAGTGCCACGCTCTTTAGCCACTTTGCTGAGGGTCAGTCAAGTCTCCTGGCCCCTTGTCCACACCCACTCATCCCCCTCGCAGTGGTCCAGGGTGACATAATACCTTACTTGCCACAGCTTTAAAGCATGGAGGGTTCAGAGGGTAAGCTATGGAATCAGAAATGGATTCAAACTCTGCTTTACCACCTTGAGCAAGTCAGTAGACCTTTAACCTCTCAGCCTCATTTCCCGTGAAGGTAACAGCACCCCCTTGTGGGTTGAGAACAAAAGTCGGCACACAGTAAGTGCTCACTTAGTAGGAGCTGCGATTGCACTGTCCTTAGACAACAGGCAGGGCTGGAGGCGCAGCAAGGCTGGGCCTGGATGACTGGTAGTAGGGTTCTTTAGGGCATCAAGGGGAGCAGGAGCAGGAGCTGGCCTCGGAAACTAGCTGCCACACAGAGGGGATTCTGGAGCAGGAATATATGCTGTAAAGGGACTGCAATATGGATATCCCTTTGATGTTGAACTAGAGAAAGATGGAGTCAGAGGGGAGGGGAAGGGGTACCTTAGTTTAAGGGGTCTTGACCCAAGGTCATGCATAGAATTCAGGGATCCTAACTTGGTTGAATGGAGACTTGGTGGCACAGTGGTTAAAAGCTCAGCTGCTAACCAAAAGGTCAGCAGTTTGAATCCACCAGCCATCCCTTGGAAAACCTGTAGGGCAGTTCTACTCTGCCCTGTAGGGTCACTATGAGTTGAAATCAACTTGACAGCAAAGGGTTTGGTTTTAACTTGGTTGAAGGAGGCCTGATGGCTCAGTGGTTAAGCTCTCAGCTGCTACCAAAAGGTCAATGGTTCAAACCCAGCAGTTGCTGTGTGGGAGAAAGATGTGGCAGTCTGCTTCTGTAAAGATTTACAGCCTTGGAGACCCTATGGTGCAGTTCTACTCTGTCCTATAGGGCCACTATGAATTGGAATCAACTCGATGGCAACAGGTGAACTTGGCTGAAAAAAGTTACATCTTTATTTTCACTAATCTTTAACTGAAATTCAGCGTTTCTTTCAATAACGAGCAGAGGCAGTAACCACAGTTGCGTTAGCAGGACCAGTGACTCCATCAGAGGTGGAAATCCCAGATAATTTACATCACATGACAGCGGAAGCACCTACTTTGAAATATAGTCCTTACTCCTCACAGCTTTGAAATTATGTTTGTTATTAGGTGTGCTAGTAGATCTTGTTATCTAATGTCCTGATTAAGCAGCACATGTATTTTTATGTCATAAATTTGTTTAAAAAAATATTTTGATGACTGTCTGTCAGTCCTATGTCTTTCATTTTATGTACTTACAGAGAGCATCCTGAGAAGGGTCCACCGGCTTCACCAGGCTACCAGAGAGGTCTTTGGGACTAAACAGTTCAGAACCCCTGATGTCTGTGATATTCATTGGTGTGATATGATCTTTGGGGGAACATCAAAAGCCCCCTGTGCCTGAAAGTGCCTTCCTCAGCCTCCACTGCAGAGCCATTAAAAAATAATCTTCAACAAACTTCTAGTGCATGTTGGGCTCTGTGCTGGGTACTGGAAGATAATTCCCTTTTAATACTAGTAACATCTATCTTTGCATTGGGCTTTGTAGCATTCTTATCCATTATCTCATTGACTCCTTAATCTTTTAAAGGTTAGAACAGTTGCTGTTGAGTCAATTTTGAGTCAAGGAGACCCCATGTGTTGCAGAGTAGAACTGTGCTCCATATGGTTTTCTTGGCTGTAATTTTTTTTTTTTTTTAATTTCATTGTGTTTGAGAATATACACAGCAAAACATATATCGGTTCAACCATTTCTTCTTTTTTAAAATTTTTATTGTGCTTTAGGTCAAAGCTTACAGAGCAAATTAGTTTCCCATTCTATAGTTTGTACCTAAAGTGTCCCATGACATTGGTTTGTTTCCCCACGACGTGCCAGCACTCTCTCCACATCCACCCTGGCTTCCCCATTTCTTTCCATCTGGTTTTTCTACCCTTTCCTGCCTTCTCATCTTTGCTTTTGGGCAAATGTTGTCCGTTTGATCTCGTATAACTGATTGTTCTAAGGAACACGTCAGTTCAGCCATTTCTACATGTACAATTCGGTGTTGGCTGTCATCTTTATGGAAGCAGATTGTTAGGCCTTTCTTCCATGGTACCATTGGGTAGGTTTGCTGGGTCGGTTTGAACTGCCAACCTTTTGGTTAGTAGCCAAAAACCAACTGTTTGCACCACCGAAGGACCTCAGACCCATTTTAGAGGTAAATAAATAGAGGCTCAGTGAGCTGAGCAGCGGCCAAGCCATGCGGTTCATAAACCAGAAAGCCTTCGACG
This sequence comes from Loxodonta africana, assembly GCF_030014295.1. Lineage (NCBI taxonomy): Eukaryota > Metazoa > Chordata > Mammalia > Proboscidea > Elephantidae > Loxodonta > Loxodonta africana. Next base: position 29,748,544 of record NC_087363.1, on the reverse strand, counting down.
CTGGCTCTCCACTGACAAATGTGCTGATCTTTCCACTCAGTCAGCCCGAAAATTCTCATACCTAGACTAGCCCTTTCATTTTCATATGTAGTCTTTGGAAAATTTCTATTAAAACTAAATATCCTCAGAAATTAGTTTGTTCTGTAGAGCGTTGTTCTGAGAATCAGGGTCCCAGAGCACCCAGTTTATAGAGAAGAGAGGGAAGGACAAGGGCTGGAGTAGGAGGCCCAGGGAGGGAGGCTGGGCCTGGATTTGGGCAGCCGTGGGATGGGACAGCTCTGGGGAGGCATGAAGAGAGGTAGCGGGCAGTGGGGTGTGTGGGGGCATCTGAAGCTGGGGGAGAAGCACCCAAATTTGACTCTGAAATCTGCTTGGGAAGCCTCCAAAACATGGGTGGGGCTGAGCCCCAGGCACCTAGTTACTGAGTAGCCTCTCTGCAAGAGCCTGAGGAAGCCCCCATTTCTGGAAGCCTCTGATGCAGCATCTGCCTCGGACTCGGCCAAGAGGGCGTTTGATGGACCAGCAGAGAGGATCCATGCCAGGCCTCAGGTGTGGCTCCCACCAGGCACTTCCCATGATGGCTTGCCCGTGCTGTGGCCTGTGACCTAGTTGACAGTGAACTCCTGGAAGGAGGCAGCTCCAGTGTGCATCACCTCCCCACGATGCCCAGTGCTGCGCAGGTGCAGAGGATGAACTCAACACAGGCTTTCATTGGGTGGTAGCTGTTATGAATTGAATTGCGTCCGCCAAAATATGTGTTGAAATCCTAACCCCTATACCTGTAGAGGGGAAACCCTTGTGGCGTAGTGGTTAAGTGCTATGGCTGCTAACCAAAAGGTCAGCAGTTTGAAGCCACCAGGTGCTCCTTGGAAACTCTATGAGGCAGTTCTACTTGTCCTACAGGGTCGCAATGAGTCAGAGTTGACTCGATGGCAACGGGTTTGAGTTCTCTTTTTATACCTGTAGAGTGGAGCCCTGGTGGCACAGTGGCTAAGAGCTCAGGCTACTAACCAAAAAGCCAGCAATCAAATCCACCAGGCACTCCTTGGAAACCCTATGGGGCAGTTCTACTCTGTCCTTTAGGGTTGCTATGAGTTGGAATCGACTCGATGGCAATTTTTTTTTTTTTTTTTGGTTATAACTATAGCAGGTCCGCAGGTGGCATAAGCAGTTTGCAATTGGTAGCTAACCTAAAGGTTGGCAGTTCAAACTCACCCAGCAGCACCACAGAAGAAAGGCTGGGCAATCTGCTTCCATAAAGATTACAGCCATGAAAACCCTAGGGAACAGTTCTACTCTGTAACACTCAAGGGGTTGCCATGAGTTAGAATGGACTCACTGAGGATGTAACCCCATTTGGGAATAGGGTTTTCTTTGTTACGTGAGTGAGGCCATATCATTGTAGGGTGTGTCTTAAACCTAATTACTTGTGAGATATAAAAAGAGCAGATTAGGCACAGAGACAAGTAAGCACAAACAGGGGAAGACAGAAGCACAAGTGAGGATTGCCAAGGAACCCAGGAAGGACGGGGTTACAGAAGCTGAGACAAGGATCTTCATGGGGGGCGGGGGAAGGGAAAGAGAGAGAGAGAACATTCCCTTAGAGCCAGTGCCCTGATTTTGGGCATCTAGCCTCCTGAACTGTGAGAAAATAAATTTGTTCTTTTAAGCCACCCACTTGTGGTATTTCTGTTACAGCGGCACAAGATAACTAAGACAGTGTTGTTGTAGTGAGGTGCCGTTGAGTGGGTTCTGACTCATAACGGCCCTATGTACAACAGAACGAAACACTACCTGGTCCTGCGCCACCTTCACAATTGTTGTTGTGCTTGAGTCCATTATTGCAGCCACCGTGTCAATCCGTCTCATTGAGGGTCTTCCTCTTTTTCTGCTGACCCTCTATTTTACCAAGCATGATGTCCTTCTCCAGGGACTGATCCCTCCTGATAACATGTCCAGAGTATGTGAGACAAAGTCTTGCCATCCTTGCTTCTAAGGAACATTCTGGTTGTGCTTCTTCGAAGACAAATTTGTTCGTTCTTTTGGCAGTCCATGGTATATTCAATATTCTTTGCCAACATCATAATTCGAAGACATCAATTCTTCTTTGGTCTTTCTTATTCATTGTCCAGCTTGTGGATGCATATAAGGCGATTGAAAACACCACGGTTTGGGTCAGGTGGACCTTAATCTTCATGGTGACATCTTTGTTTTTTAACACTTTAAAGAGATCTTTTGCAAAAGATTTGCCCAATGCAATGCATCATTTGATTTCTTGACTGCTGCTTCCATGGGTGTTGATTGTAAATACAAGAGGAAATCCTTGATAACTTCAATCTTTTCTCCATTTATCATGATGTTGTTTATTGGTCCAGTTGTGAGGATTTTTGTTTTCTTTATGTTGAGGTGTAATCCGTACTGAAGGCTGTGATCTTTGATCTTCATCAGTAAGTGCTTCAAGTCCTCTTCACTTTCAGCAAGCAGGGTTGTGTCATCTGCATAACACAGGTTATTAATGAGTCTTCCTCCAATCCTGATGCCTCACTCTTCTTCATACAGCCTAGTTCCTTGGAGTATTTGCTCAACAGACAGATTGAATAAATATGGTGAAAGAACACAACCCTGACGCACACCTTTCCTGACTTTAAACCAATCAGTATCTCCTTGTTCTGTTCAAACGACTGCCTCTTGATCTATGTACAGGTACCTCATGAGTGCAATTAAGTGTTCTGGAATTCCTATTCTTTGCAATGTTATCCATAATTTGTTATGATCCACACAGTTGAATGTCTTCGCATAATCAATAAAACACAGGTAAACATCTTTCTGGTATTCTCTGTTTCAGCCGGGATCCATCTGATATCAGCAATGATATCCCTGGTTCCACGTCCTCTTCTGAATCTGGCTTGAATTTCTGGCAGTTCCCTGTTGATATACTGCTGCAACTGCTTTTAAATGATCTCCATCAAAATTTTACTTAAGTGTGCTATTAATGATATTGTTCGATAATTTCTGCATTCTGTTGGATCACCTTTCTTTGGAATGGGCACAAATATGGATCTCTTCCAGTCAGTTGGCCAGGTAGCTATCTTCCAATTTCTTGGCATAGAGGAGTGAGCACTTCCAGCGCTGTATCCGTTTGTTGAAACATCTCTATTGGTATTCCATCAATTCCTGGAGCCTTGTTTTTTGCTAATGCTTTCAGTGCAGCTTGGAACTCTCTTTTCAGTACCATTGGTTCCTGATCATATGCTACCGCCTGGAATGGTTGAACATTGACCAATTCTTTTTCGTTTAGTGACTCTGCATTCCTTCCATCTTCTTTTGATGCTTCCCGTGTTGTTCAATACTTTCCCCATAGAATCCTTCGATACTGCAACTTGAGGCTTGAATTTTTTTTTTTCCAGTTCTTTCAGCTTGAGAAATGCCCAGGCTACTTGAGACAGCAGCTTCCCCATACTTTATTTTAAATATCTCCAGAGAAACCCAGTAGAACTTTCTGTGTGTCCAGTATGGTAGCCACTAGCCCCAGGTGGCTACTGGACACTTGAAATGTGGCTAGTGCAACTAAGGAATTTAAAATTTTAATTAATTTAAGTGTGAATAGTCATACATGGCTATCCTATTGGACAGTGCAGCCCTGTACCAAGAGGTACAAACTGAAGTGCCGGTGGTGGCCAGGCTGCTGGCATGTGTGAATGAAGTGGGCCGAGTATAATATAATCAGCTTATGCTTCGTTTTCTCAAGTTTTATGGAGCTGTGGTCAGAGAAGTGTTTCTCTTCTTTAAGAAAACAATAAAGTGTGATGCCAAAGTCATTGCCTTCCTTCTCTCTGTGTTGGGAGATAATAGAGAGTGGTGGGGCCTGTGGTGAACTGCAGATGGCATGTCATTAAAAGTAGAAGCCATGTGGGAACATAGGTCCAAGATACAGGTAGAATTTCCCTTTTTCAAGGAAAGTCAGAAGTCTGGATTTTTATGTGAAATATCCTGGTTTTTACACGTTGGCTTAGGTTTATTTAAAACACTTCTGGCCAAACAAAACACATCTGCCGGCCAGATCTGACCCATGAATCCCTATTTGCCAAGTCTCCTCTAGGCCTAACCCTGTAGAAGTCCCTCTGACCTGTGGGACTGGGATGGATTTAAGGCAGTGAGGTGTCCCTAATGGGCTCAGCCATCTGGGTTATCAGAGTCTGATCAGGAGGGAGGGAAAGAAGTGCAACTAGAAGACACAGACCTGCCTCTCCTCCTCTTCTCTGGGGCTATGGCCTGGCCTCCCAGCAGCCAGAGTGTAGGAATCTCCTGAAGCCCAGAATGGAAGGGCCCAGAGAGAAACTTGCTATATTTTTTGAGCAGCAATCCTGACCCCCTTCCTATTCAAGGGCCTGAGAGTGAAATGTGTGGCTGTTCATACAAAAGCAGCCAGAGGAATTTCCAACAAATGACAGGGTCTTCAAAATTCCATCGGGCTTGTGGTGTTCCCATACTGGAGCGCTTGTGAGCTGGAACAAAGTGGTAATTCAGTGACGGATCTGAGAGGGCTCCTGGGGCCGACGGGACTTCAAAAGCCCTGAAGTGTAATCAAGCTTGAGGCTGGAGCACGGTGATCAGCGAACAGGGCAGGAGAGGTAAAGGACACCGTGGTGACCTCCCTCCCACCTAGGGAGCTGGCTGAGGGTTCACACTCCACCTGCCGGACATTCATTCTCGACGCAGGTTCTAGGATCCCCAAGGTGGAGCTAATCCCATAAGCACTGCTAGAAAATCATAATCAAAGTAACAATACTAATAAGAAGAACTAACACTGGACTCAACTATGTGTCAGGCTCTGTTTTCAATACTTTGGCTATAGTAGCTGATATTACCTTTATGGTACTCAGTGAAGTGATTTTATTTTTACGAGTGACAAGTCACATTCTTTTCCCACCTGAATGTCATACCCATAAGGAAAGGGTCTTAATGTATCTCATCTACCCAGGACACTGCTTGGCTTAGGAAGTATTTATTGAATGAATTAATGAATGGATCGCCCTATGAAGAAGGTACTATTATCATCCCCACTGAACAGATAAGGAAATTGAGGTCCAAGGTCACACAGCAAGGATGCAGTGGACTTGGAATTCACACCCAGGCAACCTGACTCCGTGCCCATTTTGTCTTTTTAAAATAGCTTTATTGAAATATAATTCACCCATTAAAAACGTGCAATTCAATGGTTTTTAGTATATTCACAGGTATGTGCAGCCAGCACCACAATTTGAAAATGTTCAGTTTTAGAACACTTTCTAAAATGAAACTCCACACCTATTAACATTCACGCCCTATGGCCCCCTTCCCCCAGCCCCTGGCAACCACCAATCTGTGCTCTGTCTATGGATTTACCTATTCTGGATAGTTCATATAAACGGACTCATACAATATGTGGCCTTTTGGTCACCCTTCTTCATATAGCATAATGTCTTCAAGGTTCATCCATATTGTAGCGTGTATCAGGACATCATTCCTTTTTATGGCTGAATAATCTTTCATTGTATGTAGGAACCACATTTATTTATCTATTCATCTGTTGATGGACACTTGGGTTGTGTCCACCTTTTAGCTATTGTGAATTGTACTGCTGTGAACATTTATGTACACGTTTCTGGTGGACATATATATTCTCTTTTCTTGGGTATATTATATACCTAGGAGTGGAACTGCTGGGTCATGTGGTCCAATCCTGTTGCCATCGAGTCGATTTCAACTAATAGTGACCCTATAGGACAGAGTAGAACTGCCCCATAGAGTTTCCAAGGAGTGGCTGGTGGATTCGAACTGCCAACCATTTGGATAGCAGTCGAGCTCTTAACCACTGAACTCTGTTTAACTGTGTGAGGAACTGCCAGACTGTTTTCCACAGTGGCTCAACTGTTTTTCACTCCCAGCCCATGCGTTATTAACGGCTACATTAGGCTGGTGATGGCAGGAGGGCCCAGAGATGAAGCTTATAAAAACAGCTTGAGGACTGGAGAAACGCTGGGGTGAGCTGATTTGTCCTGGGCCGGGTCTTAGAGTCAGGAGCTGGGCGGGCCAGGGATCATTAGGATGTGGGTGCTCAGTTCCTTGCTCAGTCTGTGTCTCGTGGGCCTCGGGCCAACCACTTGGAACCTGAGGATTTGTGGCCTCCCTGGAGAATGTCCACAAACTCCCAGAGGCTGTTTGTCTTCCTGATGAGGAGCAGATCACTCTGTTCCTAGAGCAGAGACCTGGCAGTGCGTGTACTAAGGAGGCCTGTGCAGAAATGCACATTCCACGTGCCCTTCACGCAGTAAACCAGGGTGGAGGCTCTTCTGGGCCTGGGGCTGGAAGGGCCGGCCTGGAATGACGAGACAGCCCCCCAGCCAGCAGTAAAAAAAAAAAAAAGCAGTAGATGCAGATTTTTTCCCTCCTGCCCACCTTCGTCCTCTGTTCCCCACACCTGTAGTACCATCTGCAGCTTCCTTTACGACAGTGCAAGGCAGGTAGTTTTGTGTGATTGGATTTGGGGATCAGCTGGGGCATCTGGAGTTGCTGGGTTTGAGGTGAGAAGGACCTCTGCAGGTCTGGCTGGCTCCACCTCTGGCCTCTGCTCCCTGCTCTGTGGGGTTATCCTTTTGGGCTGACTTTTCCATTTTTCAAGTGGGAGATACTAAGTGTGCAAGCTACTGTTTTCTTCAGAGAGTTCTGGAGTCCACAGATACGGGGAGAATCTTCAAATTGGAAAACAACCATTTTTTTTTTTTTTCCATAAAAGCACTTCCCAGGCCTCCCACTCCCAGGCTGGTGTGACCTTCCCTGTGGGCAAAGTCTTTCCTCCCCTAGCTGTGCCTCACGTGATGGTCGCACAGGGGAGGGGTCCTCTTCCTCCTCCTCAGAGCTGACGTTGATTGAGGTCTACTGTGAGGCTGGTAAAGCTGTAATCACATCACTTGACAGCTATCTCATTTAATTAGCATAACTGCCCTACAAGGTTGTGTCTTAGATTGGTGCTCCCAGATGTAGACCTTGAGACAGGGATTCCAGTGCAACTGGTTTGTTTGGAAGATGACACCAGGAAACAGCAGTGGGGCAGGGGGAAGTGAGACAAGGAAGGGATGCCAGACGATGCAGGTGCATTATAGAGCGGACATTAGGTGGGCAGGCTCAGTCCCGCCGAGGACTTCTAGGAGACTGTGTAGAGCCCGCTCAGTGTTGCCCTGCACGAGAATAAAGAAGATGGAGTCTTTATCCACCAGTTCCTGTCTGTCATTGGCTGAGGGCTGCTCCTGGGAGCATTAATTACATATACATTCTCAAGATAAATGGTAACGAGTCCTCAAGTTTAGGAGTCCCTAGGTGGTGCAAATGATTAAGCACTCGACTACTAGTTGAAAGGTTGGTGGTTCGAGCTTACACACAGGCACCTCAAACCCTATGGAGCAATTCTACTCTGCACACATGGGGTCGCCATCAACTCAATGGTAACTAACAACAACTAAAAAAAAAAAAAACAACAACAGTAGTCATCAATTAAGAGGACTTGATGGCACCAATTGTCACGCATAGTTCATCCTATATTTACTTGGCAATTGGGATGTCATCTGTGTTAGTTAATTGCTTTTATCCAAAGGAAAAAGAAACATATATCTTTATGATGGGATAGGTTTGCAACTTGGAGCTAGATCTTCCCCTTGGCAGAACCCGGAACTAATTCAGAAAGCTGGGTCACGAGCAGTAAGAAGCACCACTTCATGCCATGGAGGACAGTATAGCCCTCCAAGCTCCCGTTCTTCTTAGTAGAAACTGGTGACACACAGTCCAGGTTAAGGGATTGTTTCTTCTAACACTGGACGCAGCTTCATCGAAACAGCACATGGTCACATCCAGCCTGAAATGGAGTTGACCCGGCCAGCCCAGGGCAGGAGGCCAGAGGAGAGGAAAAGGAGCCAGGAATTATGAAATATTGGTCTGTGCTTGCACAGCCCTCGGCGTGTGTGTGGAAAAGAACACAGTGCTTGCTTATGAATTTGTGGATGCAAAACTGGATGGAGCTGAGGGGAAATGTGAATTGGCTTTATCCCTCTGAAAAGAGGAGAACTGACAGTCAAGGTGGAAGGGTATAGCTACTGACTTCCAGGAGCTCCTGATTTTGCCAGGATCCTCCGTGAGAATTAGAGGAGGCGGGGAAGAAAAAGGTGAAGGTGGGGGCAGGTGGGACTCTGTGGGGGTAACTGGACTGCTATATCCGGGATATCTGTGGTAACAATATTTCCTCCATCTATATAGGGTGGCTATGAGTCAAAATCGACTCGACGGCACTGGGTTGGTTTATGTTCCACAACTCCTTCAAATAATCTCTAGTACACTGTGTGTATGCAGTTCTTAAAAATAATAAACGAACACAATTAAACTCAAGTCATTCTGTCAGAGCTATCTTGTGTGTGAAGAAGGCAGACTGCTTCTAGATCACAGGTCTCCAGTGTGGGGTTCCCTCACCTCAGCCGGTACACTAGGTGATCCACTGGGGCTCAGTATGAAAATACTAGAACATTTACTTTACTTTGTCCTTATGTAATTTTCATGTCTTGTTTAACTTTTATAGTGAACATATTCATGTAGTAATGTATGTTTATAATTTGCAAATAAAGAAATCTATATTGGATGTGATCAGAAAATTTTACCAATAAGGGTGTATAATAAAAAAGTTTTCAGGCCATTGGTCCAAGTAAGGTGATTTTCCCCCTAGTATTAATTGAACCCCGATACTGTGTCGGTTACTTTTTTGAACATATGCACTTCATTCATTCATTCATTCATATGTTTATTGAGGATTTAGTAGGTGGTGGTTGCTTTGCTGGCATTTACTTGCTCTGCATGCCTGGATTTTGAATCTGTTGGTTTCCCCCATCTACCTCTTGGCAGAAGTTTCATCAGGCTTCAGGTGATTGGGGATGAGGAGAAAGTAACAGAGACCTTTTCTCTTAGACTTGCCAAGGTGGCCTCTTGGTACTTAGTGTGCTCTCCATTGGGGCAGGATGTCTAAATCAGGCCATGGAAATAGAAACAGGTGACTTCAGGTGAGAGCTGTTAAGTTGGCCAAGAAGACCTTAAGATGCTGAGAGAGAAGGCTGATTGCTCCTCACTTAGCAGCCGAGACTCTGGGGACCTTGGGTGCACTGTTTGCCTTCAGTTCTCCCAGCTGTCTGGGCTAGCCAGTCAGGTGTCTGATGAACTAATTCACACCCAAACTGTAACCAGTAAAAGCATGAAACATTGCACAAGAGACCGCACCCATTTACAATCTTCTCAAGACGATTCATCGGGTAACTGAACCACAGTTTCCTGGGTTTCTTTCTCCTCGTCTATAAAAATGAGAGCAGGGAAGGACAGTAGTGCTCCTCAGACTATCTGGGGTAAAGGACATTAAAAAAAAAAAATTTCAAATCTATCACAGACCAAAACTTTTATAAACTATATTAAAACCGAATTATTAGAACAGTAAAATAAAATAAACATATAACATACGAGTTCAAAAGACATGAAATAGCGGGGTCTTAAAAACTTGTGAGTGGCCGTCTAAGATACTCCACTGGTCTCACCCCATCTGGAACAAGCGAGAATGAAGAAAACCAAAGACACAAGGGAAAGATTAGTCCAAATGAGTAATGGACCAACCACAAGTACTACAGCTCCCATCAGACTGAGAGCGGCACAACTAGATGGTACCCGGCTATCACCACCAATTGCTCTGACAGGGATCACAGTAGAGGATCCCAGGCAGAACTGGAGAAAAATGTAGAACAAAATTCTAACTCACAAAAACAAACAAAGAAAAAAAACAGACTTAATGGTCTGACAGAGACTGGAGAACCGCCTAAAGTATGGCCCCAGGCACCATTTCAGCTCAGTAATGAAGTCACTCCTGAGGTTTAGCCTTCAGCCAAAGATTAGACAGGCCTATAAAACAAAAGCAGACTGAAGGGGCACACCAGCCCAGGGGCTAGAACAAGAAGGCAAGCGGGGACAGGAAAGCTGGTAATAGGGAACTCAAGGTTGAGAAGGGACAGTGTTGACATGTCGAGGGGTTGGCAACCATTGTCACAAAACAATATGTGTACTAATTGTTTAATGAGAAGCTAGTTTGTTCTGTAAACCTTCATCTAAAGTATAATAATTAAAAAAGTAAAGAAAGAAAACACACACACACACAAAGACATGAAATACAAGCCTAAATTTTTGCGTGTATCATTACTTCTTAATGTTTTCCGCAATGGCCATTATTTATTAACGTCCCTCTACGGAAAATAAGGATTTGGCACTTTAATCACCTTGTCCCATTTCCACCACACACACCATTCTCATACATCCATCCTTCCCGTATGATTAGATAATTTTGTTTAGATCAGTGTTTACGTAATTATAACCACATAAAAACTATTCACAGATGTATTCATTTTCTACTGCTGCTGTAACAAATTGCCACAAACTGGGTGGCGTAAAACAACACACATTTATTCTCTTACACTTGCGGAGGCTAGAAGTCTGAAATGAATCTAACAGAGTTCAAATCAAAGCATTGGCAGGGCCGGTTCCTTTTGGAGGCACCAGGGAGAATCCATTTCCTTGCCTTGTCTAGCTTCTAGAACAGCCTGTATTCCTTGGCTTATAGCCTCTTCCTCTACCTTCAAGGCCAGTGGCATAGCATCTTCTTTCTGACTTTGCTTCCATAGCCACTTGACCTTTTCCTTCTGTAGTCAAATCTCTCTCTACTTCCCTCTTAAAAGGACACTTGTGATTATGTGGGGCCCACCTGGATAATCCAGGACAATCTCTCCATAGAAAGATCCTTAATTTAATCACGTTGGCAAAGTCCACTTTGCCACGTAAGGTAACGTATGCACAGGTACTGGGGATTAGGATGTTGATATCCTTGGGGGACCACTGCAGCCTATCACGACAGCTGATTGACTAGTACAGTACGTTATGATTGCTTCTCCTTTCCTATGCAGCTTTTTGTTCCCTCTGTAATTAATAATTGTCCTTTTGGTTTGCTTAGCTTTTCAGATACTTATCACCAAATCACCTTTCTCTTAATAGGTTCAAAAAAAAAAAAAACAAACCTTTGCCATCAAGTCGTTTCTGACTCATAGTGACCCTACAGGACAGAGTAGAACCGCCCCATAGGGTTTCCAAGGAGCGCCTGGTGGATTCAAACTGCCAACCTTTTGGATAGCAGCTGTAGCACTTAACCACCACACCCCCAGGGTTTCCCAATAAGTTCAAGCAGATATTAATTTCCCTTCTTAGGATACTCCTCTCCCAGAGCCTTCTGACCTGCTCCCTTCTGAACTGGTTTCTCTCTTGGTTTGCTGTACAGCTGTTTCCTTAAGATCTCCCTTCACCAAACATCTAGGGAGTTTCTTTGCCTCTCTTTTGTGGTGGATCTCTATTTTCTGAATCCCATGTCTTTTTTTCCTGGTTTACCAATTGGTTTCAGTGGATTTTATCCAATAGTTTATTAAAAATGATGTATGAGGAATAAACTTTTATGAAATATTGTATGCCCGAAAATGTCTTTATTTTAGCCTTACACTTGATTAATAGTTTGGCTGGGTATAGAATTTTAAGCTAGAAAACATTTTCTGTTAGAATTTTGAAGTCCTTGCTTAACTGTGCTCTAGCTTCCAGGGTTGCAGTTAAGAAGTCCAAAGTCATTCTGATTCTTAGTAACTTTGCATAAAGCCTGTATTTTTTTTTTCTGGAAACTTACAGGATCTTTCCCCAAATGTTCTGAAATTTCACAATGATGTGCCTTAGTTTGTCTTAACCTGGTTTCTCAACAGCAGAGCCTGAGGCAGAAGGCTTATGTGCTATTATTTCGTTAGGGAACGCAATCTCAGGGAACACAGAGAAGCAGGGAAGCAGGGAGAGATGATATGAGGATGAGTTACCTAGCTGGCTGTTGCTTAGTGTGATTGATTGCTTTGTTCCATGGATCTGTCCAAGAAACTACACACATGGAACTCAGGACCACTTGAATTTGTCCACTGGCTTCTGTCTCCCAATGGTCAAAGATTTGCTTCACTACGCATAGATTTCCCTATACTTCCACGTTGTGCGTTCCTTGGTATTGCACACTGGGTAGTTTTATGGGAGCAGGTAAGAGGCACAGCAGTGCCTGGTGCTGAGGCTTTGTCAAGGTGTGCAGATAAATGACAATGAATCCCAAGCAGCCACTGCCATGGAAGCCTTGGCTTTTAAAGGCTTCAGCAACATACTGCCTCCATGACTGCAGAAACAGGACCTGTAATGCTAGGGCTGATCCCACCAAAATGCAAGCGCATGGATGGGGAGGGAGGGCTTGCAAATAATTGAATACAATACAGTACAGTTCAGGTCTAGTTTTAGCTACTGTGTTGGATGCTTGGGAACCCTTTCAATCTTTCAATGTTCAGCATGTAAATGGTCTCTTAAAAATCCTGTTTTCGAAAAAAAGAAAAAACTCCTATTTTCAGTGTAGTCCCCCTGCCCTCAACTGTGCTAGTATAGGGATACTCTGGCCTTCTCTCTTCATAGAACAAAACAAAACCCCAAAACAAAGTAGTTGCCACTGAGTTGATTCCAACTCGTGACAATTCCTTGGTTGGTACAAAGGGTTAAACACTGGGCTGCTTACTGAAAGGCTGGCAGTTTGAGTCCATCCAGGGGAGACTCAGAAGAAAGAGCTGGTGGCCTACTTCTGGAAAAAAAAAGCCGTTGAAAACCCTACGGAGCACAGTTCTGCTCTGAAACACACGGGGTCACCACAGAATAAACCCCCAGTCTTTCGCTGGGTGGAGGAGGGGCGGTTGCCTGACCTTGAGACGTGGATCAAGACATCTGGAGGTCTAGTGTCTTCTTAGACTTTCAGCCAACTCTTGTTTATGATTCACCCTCACCTCTCACTTCTGGAAGTTCCTGGTGTCACCAGTTCGTGACCTGCTGGGCTCTTCTGTGATGTAAATCGTGCAGAGCTTTGCCCTCTGCCTTCCGGTTTAGGACTCAGGTTTGATGGGTCTGCTAAGGCAGGCATCACTCATTCACTAGCTTCCCAGCTTCCTGGATTTTGCTTATGGTTGCCTCCTATTCTGTTTGTCCTTATGGGCTTTGGGTTAAAACTACAACTCCTTTACTGTCATTTTACTGGGGTTTCAGGAGGAAAGAGAAGGAATAAACTCCCCTCAATAAAAAAAAAAAAAAAAATTTTGTTGCTGCCGAGTTGATTCCAACTCAGTGACCCTATAGGACAGAGTGGACCTGCCCCATAGGATTTGCAAGTATTTAAATCTTTACGGAAGCAGACTGGCACATCTTTCTCCCATGGAGCAGCTGGTGGGTTTGAACTGCTGACCTTTTGGTTAGCAGCTGAGCACTTAACCATTGTGCCACCAAGAGCAATAGCACGTGTTTATCCACCATTTTTGGCTGGACAACAGCACTGCTTTTCTAAATCAAATTAAATCTGGCTCCAAGCCTGCCCTCACGTGGGTGACTCAACATCAGTCAGACAGCCCAGCTCAATTTGCCTCTATTTGAAAGCAAAGGCCTTTAATTCTCTCCCGGGGCAGGAAGAGGCTGACTTCCAGCTCTCCAAGTTTGTTTACGCCTGTTCTTTGAAGCTTCTATAATAGCAGGGACAAAACTCCAGTTAATAAACTGACGGAGCCAGCCAGACCTGGCTTTGAATCCCGGCTCTCTCACTTAGCTGTGGGGCTATGAGAAAGTGACAAGCTCCCTGTGCCTCAGTTTCCTCAGCTGCCCAGTGTGAATGACGGTGCCTTCCTCGTAGGAAGGTTTCAGGGGTTGGATGAGATGATGTGAATCAAGCACCTGGCAGAGCCTGGACAGGATGTGCTCAGTAATGCTGGCTACAGTCTTGTCATAGCGTCTCCTGGAGGAAAGACCTCTGTATCCCTAGACACGGCTGCCCCGATCCACCCTTGTCCTCTTCAGCCTGAGGTCTTCTGGCTGGAAGGAGCTCTGTGGTCCATGGTTGTCGGGAAATACCCCATGAGCCTCCCCACTTCAGGGTTCTTCTACTTCCCATTCACCCCACAGACTGACCAACTGATAAAGGTTTAATTTTTCCACCTGGGAGTCCAGGAGTAGCGTTGTTTCAAGCATCCCAAGGGCCAGTCTTTAAGGCATTTCATGGCTGAGCCCTGCTCTCTGGGAGGCCAGTGTCTCTCCAGGAGGACGTTATCCTCTCCAGAGCTCACAGGTGTTTACAGAGCAGCCGACGTGCAGAGATCTGCTGTACTGGGCTGCACAGCGAGGAGTCAGAGCTGGTCTTTTGGTCACTCGAGCAAGTGGTGGCTCTGAGCAGGTGCCTTAGCATCAGTTCCTGAGACCTCCTTGACCCCTTCCTCTCAAGGTTAATAATAGTACTCCCTCAGGTGCTGGGACCTTAACTGTTACCAGCCCCTACACAGATGGAAAGACTGAGGCACGGGACAGTAATCTAAAGGAGGTGCTGGAGTTACAAAGTGCCTCAGGGATTTAACGATAGGACTAAATAATAACTATAACATATATGCAAGGCCCTGTTCTTGGCACTTTACACATATTAAAATTTATTTAATCCTCAAAACACCCTTTGAGGTAGGAACCATTACCATATCCATTTTTCAGATGAGGAAACTGATGTTAAGTGACACGGTCCTTAGTGGCAGAGCTGGGTTTGAGTCTAGATCGTCCAGCTCCTGTGTGTCTTCCACTGCATCCTTCAGGATCCTTTCTGAAATGGGTGTTTCAGGAGTATGTGCTGGAGGAAAATGAAGCTGGTCATCTCCTGTGTCTCAGTTGGTGCCAGGTTCCCTGCTCGTGTATCAAACAGATCCAGGTGTTCGAAAGCCTTCTGCCAGCGCTGGTCCCCCCGCGCCAGCTGGAAGCGTATGAGCACCGAGGGCTGTGCTTTCCCTTCCGCCATGCACCCCCAAGTCCCCAGGCCCAGGACTAGCTCCTGTGTGCTGAAAAGGGCTTGGTTTCTGGAAGCTGAAGACACGAGTTGGAATCCCAGCTCTTTTCCTTAATTGGCTGTGTTGTTTTGAGCAAATTACTAGGCCTCTCTGGACCTCGATTTCTTCATCTATAAAATGGGCTTGATGGGAATTCTTTCCTACCTGCCATGATAGTTGTGAGACTATTTTGAGGCAACATCCTTCTGGCCATAATAGTGAAAAACGCTAAGCACATATGAGATGTTACTAGACTCTGGTGGAGTCCTCAGGTTAGTGGCACCTGACTTCTCTCAACTTTCTGTGCTCTCCCAGCCTATCCACCCTATCCCTTCTTGCTTGGGAGGATACGCTGCCTGGATGTGGGCAAGGCCAGTTTTGTATAGGGTCGCTATGAGTTGTAATCAAGTCAATGGCAGTGGGTTTGGTTTTTTTGGTCTGGGGTGGGCAGAGCTGCCCTGGGGAAATGATAGTGCCATTTGGATTTTTACTAGGAGACAATGAGTTGCTTGAGGGCAGGGGTCGAGCCTTCTTCACACTGGTGTCCCCATTTCCTGACCCAGTGATGGGCAGAGAAGGGGCGCTCAGAATGAAAGGATGTAACTGTGATCCAGCAGAATTTGTCTGGGGAGCATTACTTCTCCATGCCTTAGCCTGGCATTGCCCCTTTGGCAGCGTCTAAAGCTGCTTGCCCCCTGCCCAGGGGTCTCCTTAGTGCCTGCCACCACATGCCTTTCCCAGGCTCCTCCACTCCCTGCGCCTACAAGCAGGTGTTGGGTTCCAGACAGTTGTAGGTAACAGTTCAGCTTCCAGCAACGGAAATCACTCCAGTGAAGGGGGGAGACTGGAAAGGTGGACCCAGGTGTTATCCAGCCAGAACCTTCTTGCAGAAAGGTAACCCTGACAACGGCCACTTCTGGAGGCTTTCTCAAATCCCCAAATTCAAAAACACCATTATACATAGCATTTTATGTTCTTCCATAAAATGCAGGAAAGTGGGCTGAGAGAGTTAAATTTCCCACTTTTATTACTGTCCTTAACAAATAATTTTTATTTTGGCTAAAGTCTCTTGAAACAATTTCTTAAACAGCTTTTCTTATTTCTGCGATGGTGTGGAGAATTCATTTGGATCACAGATTTCCATCATCTCTAAATTTGACATTCCACTCGTTATTTCTTCTAAAGCATACAGATTCTGGGGCTCTTCTGCCTGTTCCTCCCTCCCCTCTCCCCACCCCATTGACAGCCATCACTTTCTAAAACTTCTTTCAGTCTTTATTTCTATTCCCAGCACTAGCTATTGCCATTTGCTCACCAAGGACGTTTCCATCGCTTCACACGGTTACTGCATCCCTGATGTTACACAATGGAAGCTAACCAGCAGAACTTGCACAGACAGCCAGGCTCATCCATACGCTTAATGGCTGGCCCCTCTCACCACACCGGCTTGTGACAAATGAGATTCAAATCTGAACCTCAGCAGAACTTCAAATTATCTGTGTCATGGGCCTTCCAAACCAAAAACCTGTTACCATTGAGTCAATTCTGACTCACAGTGATCCTATAGGACAGAGTAGAACCGCCCCCTAGGGTTTCCAAGGCTGTAAATCTTTATGGAAGCAGACTCCTGCAGGGTAGCTGGTGGGTTCAAATGGCCAACCTACTGGTTAGCAGCCAAGCACTTAACCATTGTGCCACCAGGGCTCCTTCCATAAATCCCTCAAGGCCAAATATCTTGACGCCTTTTGTTCAAAACACTTTTCTTCAAATGTGCCAACCTGGGCATTTGCTTGGGCAGATTAAGGAAGGTTGAGGAGGAGATGGAAAGAGATTTCCATTTTCAAAAGGGACTTCTCTCTGTCCCTAAGAACCCACTATGTGGGCTGCCATTTGTAAGGCTGTGATGGCTTCTTGGACTTAGCACCTGGCTTGTTGCAAGTTAAGGTTGTCTGAAGTCACAGGAAGGGGCTGTCTGAAGTCACAGGAAGGGGCTGTCTGAAGTCACAGGAAGGGGCTGTCTGAAGTCACAGGAAGGGGCTGTCTGAAGTCACAGGAAGGGGCTGTCTGAAGTCACAGGAAGGGGCTGTCTGAAGTCACAGGAAGGGGCTGTCTGAAGTCACAGGAAGTTGTTGAAAGAGGCGACAATATTCCAGTTCTCTTTCTCATGCACAGCCCCTCCCTAAACTCACCTCTGTCTCCCAAGGCTCTGAATCTACCCTCATCATTCTCTGGCAGAGGGAAAGTACATGGGCTTTGGGAAAAATTTAAATCCTCCCTGTCGCTTTTTATGTGTTTAACAGCTAATGAGGCACTTTACTTCTCTGAATCTTAGTTTCTGCAATTGGCAAACCATCTCGTTAATATGTACACTGTAGGATTTTGAGAGTACCTGGCACATAGTGTGGCCTGGCATTTATTATGAGGGTCTGCTGTATTCACCACACATTTCAGATGTATTCAATTTCTTGGTTTATCATACTGAGAATGCTTGAGCTAAAAGGACCTTGGGCACAACCTGGTTCTGGATATAACAGGAGGCATAGAACACGCTTGGTTTTGAGATTAAGCCCTAGACCTAATTTGGGAGTAACAACTGAGAAAGCTGCTTCTGATACTACCTCTCAGATATGCCCAGATTTGAGCTTTCAGTAGGTTAAGTGGTGGCACTTTCTTCTTTTTTTTTTTTAAATAATGTTTTGTATTTAAAGTGAAAGTTTACACAGAAAATTAGGTTTCCAATTAACAATTTATACACAAATTATCCAGTGATATTGGTTATATTTTTCACAATGTGTCATCATTCCCATTCATTCCATTCTGGTTGTATCATTTCCAGCACTCTAGTTTCCTTGCCCCCTTACCTTCTCATCTCTGCTTTAGAGTCATTTTGGCACTTTCTGATTGATAGCCTTCTCTTTAATAAAGTGAGACATGAGACACAAGGAAGTTATTTTCATTTGGAATGAAAAGTATACCCTGAAAGCATTTTTATTTTTCCTGAATTAATTTGCTCCAGTGCAAAAAGGTTGCCACCCACCCCGATCTCATACGAGCCACATTTTGCAGATGGACCAACCAGTCCCAAACAGATGATCCTTCCTTGAGAGTGGGGCCCACCCCTCTGGCCCAGAGCAGTCCTTTGGAACCAGGGCTAGAGCAGGGCCCCCAGGGTAGCACAGTGATTAGTCTGGTGCCACAGGGCCCGGGTTCACGCCCCAGTGCTGCCCTTGCTAGCTGTGTGAGCCTTGGGTCACTTTGAGTCTCTATACCTTATTTTCCTCCTCTGTAAAATGGGGATAATAATAGTGCCCAAGCCTCATAAGACTAGCCACGTCCCTGGGTGGTGCAAATGGTGTGTGCTCAAACTGCTAACCTAAAGGTTGGTGGTTCGAACCCACCCAGCAGCACCAGGGAAGAAAGGCCTGGAGATCTGGTTCCCTAAGGATTAAAACTTATGGAGCAGTTTTACTCTGTAACACATGGGGTCACCAGGAGTCAGAATCAACTCAATGGCAACTTTTTTTTTTTTCATAAGGTTTGGCATGAGGATTTAAAAAAACCAAGCCAAACCCATTGCCGTCGAGTCGATTCCGACTCATAGCGACCCTATAGGACAGAGTAGAACTGCCCCATACGGTTTCCAAGGAGCGCCTGGTAGATTCGAACTGCCAACCTTTTGGTTAGCAGCCATAGCTCTTAACCACTGCATCTCCAGGGTATCCCAGAGGATTAGATGAGTAAAGTTCTTGAAACCATCCCAGACACATAGTGAATAAATGTTAGTTATCATTCCTTTGTTTTTTTTCTTGGAAATTGGCCGGACCAGAAATTACAGGGGTGAGAGTCATTTCTTTTCTTGAAGTTGCTGATGTGGAAGGAAAATCACAACCCCCCTCAATGGAGCTGACCAAGAGAACCTGGCTGGGTGGTGGCTTAGGAGACAGGCAGCCTGGGACCCTGCCCACAGTGGAACAAAGAGCTCCATCCTCCCAGGACCCAGCAGATCTGACTGGAAGAGGGATGTTGTGTGCCTGGAGGCTCTAATGGGCTTGTGACTGTCTCCTTTGCCATGGAGGCCGATGCCAGCCCTGCTCACTCTGCCTGGGGTCCAATTCTGGGCACAGCTAAGGGAAGCAAAATCCAACCAGAGTTACTCAGACGACTACGGTATATGGTTTTAGTTCAGCCCTCTGAAAATCCGCTCATATATTCCTTCTCAGCCCAGTCATACCTTTGTTATGAAAATTATTTAACTGAACTTTTAAACAGAACAGAAAACCTCAAACTTCAAAAACTCTCCCAGTCTCACTCAGAGTCTGAGTAATGATGAATCAGCCATCAGAAAGGGGTGGAGGCTGTTCAGAAGAGGACAAAGGCCAGGGGACAGAACAGAAGGGGCTGTTGCACCTTAGTGATGACTCCAGAACCGGAGCCAAATTTGGTTTTTATTAAAACATACACGCTAAACACACACACACGTATGCACCTCATCACATACCTTCCCTCTGCCCCTCTCCCACCCAGAAACACTTTACAGTTGCTTTGTAACTGTGTCTGCTTCGGTGGGGAGAGGAACATGGGATTTCTCTCTGCTTTCTCTCCATCTCCCCTACCCATGGGAGTTTGATGGAGGACCAGGTTTTTGTCATCTTTTTCTGATGCCTGGGAGTTGAGAAAGATGGCCTCGCCTCTGTCCCTGCCACTTGGCTTCGGTGCCGCCAGGCTGAGTGGGATCATATTTGTTAGGCACTGGGGCTGTCAGGGTGAGAGCAGGGTAGTCGGGGAGGTGGCTTGGGGAATGGAGATCTGGTGCCAAAAAAATAAGACAAAATCCTGACCAGATTTCCCTAAAGTAGAAGAGCATTCCTCCCCGTGGCTCTTTAGAAATGAGAAAAAGCCCCTGCTGGCTGTTGTGGTACAAACTATAATTGAGTCCTTTCCTCCAAGTGACCCTGTTTATCAAAGCGTCTCTGTGCAAAGGCCACCAGCTTGTGGCCAGATTTTTTACTCAATATCCCCCCAAAATTCCTTATCAAAAGAAATGTCTGGTTTCCATATGATAAAGGGCTCCACCCCATGCCATCTTACGGGGAAAACTGGGTCAAGGATAGACCCATGACCAGGTTGCACCATCATCCTCGTTACAGTCTGAGCCCCATTTGTAGAGTCAGTTCTGTGACCTTATTATTCAAAGGAAGGATACTACACTTTGTCAATAAACTGCCTTACGCTTATCTGACCCAAGTACACACATTGTGCCCCGTAGGAACTGACAAAAGACCTGTATTAGTCAGGTTTTGCCATGGTAATGCTGAATAACAACCTTACAACGTGAATAGCTTGCAACAACGAACATCTATTTCTTGGTCACAGGGCTGTGGGTAGGTGGGGCTTAGCAGGTGAGGCTGGGTTGGGTCCAGGTTGGGGATTGCGTTTACATCTGCTCCAAGTACCTCACTTGGGCCATGCTCTTCTCTTGGTGGAGGCAGGCTTGCAAGGAGTCAGGCCAAACCACACAAGCACATTTAAATCCTCTGGTAGGACATGACATACGTTATGTCCACTCACATTCCATTGGCTGAAGCAAGTCATATGGTCAAGGCCAAAGACAGTGGGTGTGGAAGTACACTCCATCCGCAGTGAAACCATGGTAAGGCAGGGAGGAAGGAAGAATTGTGAACAAATGATACTGTCAATGACAATCACCTTCGCTTCATGTTTGAAAGCTGTATTCTACCTTGTCTGGAGTCAGCGCGAGAGAGTTTGGTCCCTATCCCCACTTAGCATGTTCCCCCAGATTCTCAGCGGTCTGGGCATTTTTGATCACTACACTCATGACTTACCTTCCCAGAGCTGGTTGGGAACCCAAGCCCTACTCTTGTTGGAATCTCAATCTTTTCCTTTTAGCCTCTCTTTCTGCTCCCATCCTGGGTCCCTTTCTCTCCTTACCTTCCCACATGCTTTTAAGCCAAGTGATTCCTTTCTTTTCCCTTCTGGATATCTCTGGACAGAGCCCCTCATGACAATGAGACCTTTCTCACTGCCAAGATGGCTTCCTCCGAGCTTACACTCATGATTTTATGATCAAAGAGTTTTCTCCTTCTGCCTCTACTTTGAGTTGGGCTTCCGTATATCCCCATTTTTTACTCTCAGATAACAACATGCCAAGCTCCAGGAAGGGGTGGGTGGGTATTTTTCAAATCCCAGGACCATGGAGGGCTTTCGGGAAGTAGGCAGAGAAAAACCCTGATGCTGCCACCCATTTAAATGTGCCAAACCACGTAGTGGGCCCTTTACACATGTTGACTCACTTATTTCCCACATCAACCCTTGGAGGGAGGAATTATTTCACTTTTCTCCATTTTATAACTGAGGAATGGGGCAGAGAGGTTGTGTAACCTGCCCATTGTAACAGCTCAGAAGGGCAGAAGCAGGACTGTGTCTTTCCCAAAGCCTGCGCCATATGCTTTTTCTGCTTAATCCCCCTCCCCCCTATTTTTTTACCGTCCCTCCTCTGCGGCTGTGGGTGATGTGACTGTGGGACCAGTGGGCATCTTCTCTGAGGAATCAAGCGGGAGTCATGGTAAAGGAGTGAGCGCTGGGGATTTGAGGAGAGGTGGAGAAATACAGCAGCTGTAGAACTAGACAGTGAAGGTCATGACATTTCTTTCTCCCTCCTTCTATGATCATCGCAGGGCACAGAGGACAGTATCTGTGTTTTGGATGGTGAGAATAGGGGTGGGAGTAGGCTCAGCTGGCAAGTATGCAGTGATGGGTTCATATGGGTCCCATCAGCAAACTCTCTAGTATATTTATCCATTGCTTCCCTTTCTCCTTTCTCTAATTTACTTTTTATTATTCAGCTGAATTTTTCTCTTCGGAGGATATTTTTTCAGTTTGATCAAAGCTACTTTTCTTTCCCCAAACCTTTCCTTGGGTGGCCCTGCGGGGGCCAGCTGCTCATGGCCGTTTTGAACCTTCCTCTCTGCACAGCTGCACAACTGCCAACTTTTCCCAGGTTGTCTGAAGCCAAGTGAGGCCGAGAGAAGGATCAAAAAGAGTCTGTCTTCTTGAAATATTTTAAAAAGATGACTTATTTTTCCCTAGTGGTATCCAGAACTTTAAGAAGACAGGTTATGTACTCTACTTGAAAACACATTTTTCTTTTTAGAAAGAAAAAAAAGGCCAAACAGCCTTCTTTGTCCATGGCCATTTTTCCTGGTTTTCTTGCCAATTGTGTGACCCGGGGAAACACTAGCACTCTCTCCCTTTCAGTTTTCTCATCTGTAAAATAGGAATGATGTAACTCTCATTCCCCTGCTGGGTTGCTGTAAGGATTAAAGAAGATAATAACTGATATATAATGGAAATTAACATCAGTCAGAAGGAGGGGGACCCAACAACTTCATCCCGTGGTACCTCCTCTGGGGAAATCCTCAATTTTCCCTACAGATTCATGCACTGGATGCTCGGTGCAGCATTGTTAGAATAAAAAATGGAAGTGACAAGGTCATGGAAGCTCCATAGACCAAACTCCAATCTCCCTGAGGGACTGAATTACTGGTCTGAGGGCTGTGGGCACCGTGCTCTCAGAGAACATCCAGCTCAATTGGCATAACATAGTTTATAAAGAAAATGTTCTACATTCTACTTTGGTGACTAGCGTCTGGGGTCTTAAAAGCCTGTGAGTGGTCATGAAGGATACTCCACTGGTCTCACCCCATCTGGAGCAAGAAAGAATGATGAAAGCCAAAGACACAAGGGAAAGATTAGTCCAAAGGACTAATGGACCACAACTACCACAGCCACCAGATTGAGTCCAGCACAACTAGATTGTGACTGGCTACTGCCACTGATTGCTCTGATAGGGATCACAACAGCGGGTCCTGGATAGAGCTAGAGAAAAATGTAGAACAAAACTCAGACTCACAAAAAAAGACCAGACTTACTGGCCTGACAGAGACTGGAGAAACCTGAGAGTATGGCCCCCAGACACCCTTTTAGCTCAGTAGTGAAGTCACTCCTGAGGTTCACATTTCAGCCAAAGATTAGTCAGGCCCATAAAACAAAACGAGACTAAAGGGGCACGCCAGCCCAGGGCAAGGACTAGAAGGCAGGAGGGGATAGGAAAGCTGGTAATAGGGAACCCAAGGTCGAGAAGCGGGGAATGTTGACATGTTATGGGGTTGGTAACCAATGTTACAAAACAATATGTGTACTAATTGTTTAATGAGAAGCTAGCTTGTTCTGTAAACCTTCATCTAAATTAGAATTAAAAAAAAAAAAGGAAATGATGTAAAATCCTTCAGTAGAGGAATGGGTAAAGAAATTATGGCACATTCTTATTGCAAAATATTATGTAGCAGTTAAAGAGTAAGGTCACTGTATATGGACAAGTATGGAAAAAGCTTCAGGACAAGTTGTTATATCAACCAGAACAAGGTGTGCAACAGACATCTTCTTTACACTAAAAATGATTCCCATGTGTAGTAGGATGGAAAGTGGCTCTCCAAAAGTTATCCACACTCTAATCCCTGGGATCTGTGAATGTTACCTCAGTTAGGGAAAGGGTTTTTGCAGGTGTGATGAAGTCAGAGCCTTGTCGTAGCTACCTAGTGCTGAATAACAGAAATGTCACAAGTGGGTGGCTTTAAGGAACAGAAATTTATTTTCTCACATTTCTGGATGCTAAAAGTCCAAATCAGGGTCTTAGCTGTGTCAGTTCCTTCTGTGGGTCTCTCTCCTTGTTTGTGGTGTCTGCCTGAAGTCCTTGGCATTCCTTTGCTTGTAGATGGATCACCAAAAGGCACTTCCCCCTGTGTGTGTCTCTCTGTATTTGTTTTCCTTTTTTATAAGGTGCCACTCAAAACGGATTAGGTTTAGGATCCACTGTACTCTGGTATGACCTCATCAACATAGCAAAAGAAAACCACTATTTTCAAACAGGGTCAAATTTACAGTCAGAGAAATCTTTTGCTTTTGTCTTCTCCAAGAATAAGCAGAAATCCACGGGTTTATATGTGTAAAACCCAAGAAACTAAGGAACTGAGAGGTTAAAGTGACTTGCCCAAGTTACACATTAGGAAGTGGCAGAGTCCAAATTTGAACCTAAGCAGTCTGGGTCCACATGAAGTCTAACCCCCAGGCTCTGTGCTAAGTGCTCTAGTGTTTTATCTCATTTAATCCTATGAGGTGGGTATTATGGTTATATTCCCATTAAAAAAAAAAAATTCCTCTTCACTCTCCTGCATATGTTTTGGCTTCAGTCTTTCCCCTGCATTTATTTTTATGTAGGTCCATATACTCCTGTTATCATCTTATCTCGCTTCATTTTTCTTTACAGAGCACGTATTAGTACCTGAATTTATTTATACTTTGTGTGTGTCCCATCACTAGGTGACAGGTGTACTGTCATGTTTAACTCTAATTGGTCTGTTTTATTGCCAGTTAAGGGGATTGTTGCATAACATAGTTATGTTTTGCTAATTTATAGAGATTTAAATTATTGCTAATTAGGGCATGATATATTTATGTTCTTATTTACTACATACACTTCAAGGCCAAGTTAATTAAAAATTACGGGAATTGTTTAATGACATATTTACATTTTTTCCCTAAATTTCATTTATTTTGTTGTTGTTGAGAATATACACAGCAAAACATATTCCAATTCAACAGTTTCTACATGTGCAGTTTAGTGACATTGATTATATCCTTCAAGTTGTGCAACCATTCTCACCCTTGTTTTCTGATCCTCCCTCATTAAAATAAACTCATTACCCTCTAAGGTTCCTATCTAATCTTCTGAGCTGCTGTTGTCAATTTGGCCCCATACAGATAGTTCTTAAAAGAGCATAATGCTCAAGGCAGAACTTTTTTACTAGCTACGTTAAACTTGGTTCTAAGATGACTTCAGGGGATATTTTTGGTTTAAAGTTTAAATATTATCTCAGGGCAATAGTTTCAGGGGTTCATCCCCCCTCCATGGCTCCAGAAAGTTTAGAGTCCATGGAAATTTGAAATCCTGTTCTGCATTTCCCCCCTCTGATCAGAATTCTTCTATGGAATCTTTGATCAAAATGTTCAGCAGTGGTAGCTGAGCACCATCCAGCTCTGGTCTCCTGGCAAAGGAAGCAGTTGTTCATGGAGGCAATTCACCACACATTGCATTTCTTCCTCCTATTCCTGACTCTCCTTCTTCCTCTGTTGCTCCAGGTGAATAGAGAACAATTGTTGTGTCTTGGATGGCTGCTTGCAAGCTGTTAAGACCCCAGGCACTATGCAACAAACTAGGTGGTAGAACAAAACCGCTAAACACCTTATTAGGCCAATTAACTGAGATGTTTCATGAAATCATGACCCTAAACCTCCAAACCAAGAAACCAAATCACATGAGGTCTTTGGTTGTACGTAAGTAGCCTCAGCAGCTACTCTTTTTTTTTGTTGTTGTTGTCATTGTTGTAAATATATCTATCATACAACTTTTGCCAGTTTAACGTTTTACAGGTGTACGACTTATTCACAGCACTTAAAATAACTGGCTGTGCAATGCTACTCTTAATCAGTACAACTTTTCCACCACCGTTAACTCCCCTGGTCCCACTCCTCCTGCCCCTGGTGACCACTAATAAACTTTGTTCTCTACATATTTGCCTTTTCTTGTCTTTTCATATAAGTGAGGTCACATAATATTTGTCCTTTTGCGATTGGCTTATTTCCACTCAGCATAACGTCATCAAGCTCCATCCATACTGTAGCATGTATCAAGACTTCCTTTCTCCTACTGACTGAGTAGTATTCCATTGTTTATATGTACCACATTTTCTTTATTCATTCATCTGCCGATGGGCATTTAGGTTGTTTCCACCTTTTGGCTATTGTGAATAGTGCTTCAATGAACATTGGTGTACAAGTCTGTTTTTAAGTCTCTGCTTTCAAGTCTTTTGGGTATATATCTAGGAGTGGAATTGCTGGGTCATATGATAGGAAACTCTCGTGGCGTAGTGGTTAAGTGCTACGACTGCTAACCAAGAGGTCGGCAGTTCAAATCCACCAGGCGCTCCTTGGAAACTCTATGGGGGCAGTTCTACTCTGTCCTATAGGGTCGCTATGAGTCGGAATCGACTCGACGGCAGAAGTTTTCGGTTTGGATGGTAGTTCTATTATTAGTTTTCTGAAGAAACACCACACTGTTTTCCACAATGGCTGTACCATTTTGCATTCCTACCAGTAATGGATAAGGGTTCCAGTTTCCCCACATCCTTGCCAACATTTGTTATTTTCTGTTTTTTTTTTTTTTAATCTTAGCCATCCTAGTGGGAGTGAATTGGTATCTCATTGTGGTTTTAATTTGCATCTCTCTGATGGCTAATGACACTGAGCATCTTTGATGGCTAATTACGCTGAGCATCTTTTCATGTATTTGATGGCCATCTGAATGTCCTCTTTGGTGAAATGTCTATTCAAGTCCTTTGCTCATTTTACCATTGGGTTATATGTCTTTTTGTTGTTTAGTTGTCGAAGTTTTTTTATATTTTGGTTGTTAGATCCATGTCGGATATATTGCTTCTGAAGATATTCTCTCAGTCAGTAGCTTGTCTTTTCACTTTTTTTGTAAAGTCTTTTGATGAACAAAAGTTTTTAATTTTTATGAGGTCCTATTTATTTATTTTGTCTTTTGCTGTTTGTTGCTTTTGTTATTACATTAAATAATCCATTGTTGAAAGCAAGGCCTGACAGCGTTGCCCCTGCTTGTTCTTCTAAGAATTTTATGGTTTTAGTTTGTTCATTTAGGTCCTTAACTGATTTTGAATTTGTTTTTTAATATGGTGTGAGACACAGATCCTGTTTCATTTTTCTGCATGTGGAAATCCAATTTTCCCAGCACCATTTATTGAAGAAATTCTTCTTTCCCCATTGAATGGACTTAGCACCCTTGTAAAAAAAAATCAGTTGGCCATAGATATATGAGTTTATTTATAGACTCTCAATTCTACTCCATTGGTCTATGTGCTTATTGTTATACCAGTACAAGGCTGTTTTTATTACTGTAGCTGTATACCCAAAAACACCCAGTGCCGTCGAGTCAGTTGCGACTCATAGCGACTCTACAGGACAGAGAACTGCCCCATAGAGTTTCCAAGGAGTGCCTGCGGATTTGAACTGCCGACCCTGTGGTTAACAGCCTTAGCACTTAATCACTACGCCACCAGGGTTTCCCTGTAGCTATATAATATATTTTAAAATCATGAGGTGTGAGTACTCCTACTTTGTTCTTCTCTTTCAACATTGCTTTAACTATTCGGGGCCTCTTGCCATTCCTTATAAAGTTGAGGATTGGTTTTTCTATTTCTGTAAATAAGGCTGTTGGAATTTTTATCGGGATTGTGTTGAATCTGTAGATCACTTTGGGTTGTATTGACATCTTAACAATATTAAATCTTCCAATCCATGAACATGGAACATTTTTCCTTTTTTTTAAGTTTTTAAAAATTTCTTTCAGCAGTGTTTTATAGTTTTCATCATATAAGCCCTTCATGTCCCTGGTTAGATTTACTCCTAGGTATTTTATTCTCTTAGATGCTACGTAAGTGGAATTGTTTCTCTAATTTCCCTGTCAGATTTCTTATTGCTGGTGTACAGAAACCCAGCTGATTTTTGTTTGTCGACCTTGTACTCTGCAACTCTTCTAAATTCCTCTTTTAGCTCTAAGTGTTTTCTTGTGAACTCTTTGGGAATTTCTATATATAGGATCATATCATCTGTGAATAGAGATAATTTTATTCTTTTTCATTCTGGATACCTTTTATTTCTTTTTCTTGTCTTCTTGCTTTGTCTAGGACTTGACATATTTGTGTTTTGCCAATTCATAGAGATTTGATTAATGTTATATGTTGTTACATGTTTTTATCACAGAGTGCAGGTGCATAGCCCAATTTAGAGAAGTTATTTATGACCTACTTCACATATTTCTATTATCTATTTTCAAGGTTAGAACAACTTTCTAATTATTTACAGTTAATGGTTAAAGAGCATTATAAAAATATGTGGTTCTATTTCTAAGTTCAAAAATTCTCTATTTCTAATTTCACATTATAAGTGATTTATACATAAGTGTTTAAAAGCATTATAAAAACATCATAACAGTGTAAAAAGCAGTATAGAAGTATTTCTGATAGTGACTTATGTGATTTGAGAACATGTGTACAGAAGTATACATAACAGCTACCTTTTAGCCAGGTTGGAAACAGGAGCAAGAGAGTTAGTTATAAAGTGGAAGACTTCTAGTCAACCTAGTTGCCCCCCGCCCCCGGCTCTGTCTCCCTGATGCCTAAAAATCTAACTGTAATAGGTGGACTGCAAGGGTGGTCTCTTGGAAGTGGTGCTGAGTGGTCAGCCCACCTGGAGGTTGTACTCTATTCATTCAAAGCTGGTGCACTGTCCTGGATCTTGTGGAAATGTGCAGAGGGAGCAAGATTCTTGGGATTCCCAAGGCTGTCTGGGTGCTGTGGCTCCTCAGTCTGTGGGGTGGCCCAGTCACTGCATTCTGTAAAGGAATGCTCCTTTGCTTCTTAAAAACATGCCATCAAGGACTGTTGGTAGGAACAGGGCGGTCTAAACCCTGCATTCTCCTCTTCTACTGGAAACTATCCAAAAGCAACAGAGAGAATGAAAGACAAAACGCAAATCCCCTTTTCAGCTGCATTAGGAGGCAGACACCAGAATACTTGGAAGGGATGTAAAAAGCAGTCAAGTTCATGCAGGAGCAGTGGTGGCTGAAGTGAGAGAGTGGAGGAGAGACCCTAGTGGGGGCAGATCTCAGATAGCACCAACAAAAATACACCTGAAGGTAAGAGACACACTGAGGAGCAAAATCTCCATCTCTTATATGCAAAAAAGGGTGTAGAAATGGGGGTGACCTTTGTGGCCCAGAGGCCCCAGCTGGGCCCTCAGGGTTAGAGAAGCAGAGGAGGCCATGATACCCAAGGAACCATGCCGACCAGCCATATATGCAGGAACAGCCTGGCTGGGTGGTGCATGAGAAGGAGCGTCTGTCTGCATTATGAAAACCAGCTGATTTCAAACGCTACTTGGGACCCTCCTACCTATGTATGGAGCTTGTGCTGCCTCATTTGTGTGCCAACCTGCAGAAAAAGGGAAGAGAGAAAGGCCAGGGCAGTCAGTTTCCTTTTAAGCAAGTGAGGCAGGCAAAAGTGGTTGACTTGCCACAGGCAAGGACTTAAATCGCATGACCACACCCAGCTGCAAAGGAGGCTGGAGAAAGTCATCTTTAGCTAGGTGGCCATAAACCAAAAACCGAACCTACCGCCACTGAGTTGATTCCGACTCATAGACACCCTATAGGACAGAGTAGAACTGCCCCATAGAGTTTCCAAGGAGCACCTCGCGTATTTGAACTGCCGACCTCTTGGTTAGCAGCCGTAGTACTTAACCACTAGGCCACCAGGGTTTCTAGATGGCTGTGTGTCCTGGAAGAAGGGAAGAGCATATTTGTGAGACAACTAGAGTCTGCCACATGGGCCCTAGGGATCACATGGAGATGAAAAGAGTGGTCAGGACTTGGTAGTGGGGGGCAGATGTGGAAAGAGACTCTTACGGTTCCTGGTGACCATGTCCAAATGGGTGTTGACTGAAGGGCAGTGGAGGCCATAGGGGAGAAGCCAGTCTGCCTGCAGGCACCAGGGGAGGCTACCCCAAGGAGACAGAGCAAGCTAAGCCTTGGACCCTGGTGGAGTCAACTGGGGTTGCCCATCTCTTCTCTTGAGAGCAGCTAGATGTTTCTTGACCTAGACTCTCTTTACACTCCCTCACGTACCCAGATGCCCCCTGTCTCTGTTGTCATTGTTCTGGGGGTTGGGGTTGACATCTTTCCCAGGTCTCAAACTTTCTCTTTCTACTTCCTCCACTCCCAGGCACCGTGGCTCTGGAGAAGGCTGCGTGTCAAGAGACGGTCAGTGATGACATTCTGCCTCTTGATGACCCTGTCTGTGGTGGCTGTCATCCGTTCCCCCCCACTGCATCCAGCCGCCGGCCCGGACCCTGGTTCCATGGAGCCCCAGGGGATAACTGGTTCCCCTGTCCCCCATGTCCGGCAGGCTCTGAGCTTCAGCCGGAGGCAGCGGGCAAGAAGCCTGGGGTTTCGGAGAGGCTTGGCTTTGCCCAGGAATTCCAACTTGGTCTGTGCTGAGGAGCAAGACCACAGAGGGAGAGTGGAGAGAAGCAAGAAGTCCCCAGGAGGGGACAGCAGGCATCCAAGTAGGGTCCGGAGGGACATTGCTTCGGTAGCGTGTGAGCCAGACAGGCCCATCCGAAAGACACAGAGTGAGACGGGCACGCTGGTCGGCCGGCTTACAGGGAACAACACGACCTCTTTCCGGACTTGGAGAGCTACTGCTGGACCCACCCTCCAGCCTCACTCAGCTGAAGGCAGGGAGCTGCCAGGAGCTGAGAAAAGAGCCTTGGATGGTGGGCAACATGCCAGGGACTCTGCCCCAGCCCGGGGGGCTAATCCGTGGCCTGGCTCTGTTGGGGAGTTGCAAGGGTCGGTCTGGTGTGACACTGAGACCCCTGGGCTGTTGACGGGCTTGAGGACCGCCACACAGGTTCCCCCATGGTTCACAGAGCATGATGTGCAGACACTTGGGCTGCTGGCCCACGGGGAGGTGGTGGGTAAGGCCCGAGTCCCGGGCCACGGGCAGGTGCTGCAGGTCAGCCTCTCTGCCGAGGGTGCCCTTCAGGACACATCTGCTCCTGGGCTCAGCCGGCTTTGCTCCCAGGGGCTCTGCGGCCTCATCAAGAGGCCCGGGGATCTGCTTGAGGTCCTGTCCTTCCACGTGGACCGCGTGCTGGGGCTGCGGCGGAGCCTGCCTGCAGTGGCCCGGCGCTTCCACAGTCCCCTGCTGCCGTACCGCTACACGGATGGTAGCGCAAGGCCCCTCATCTGGTGGGCGCCGGACGTGCAGCACCTGGCTGACCCTGACGATGACCAGAACTCTCTGGCCTTAGGCTGGCTGCAGTACCAGGCCCTGCTGGTGCATGGCTGCAGTCGGCCAGGCCAGACCCTGTGCCTGGGCATCCACCGCGCCGAGTGGGCACGCCTGGCACTCTTCGACTTCCTGCTGCAGGTAGGTGGGGCCAGGCAGGCAGGTATGGGGAGAAGTGGGATTCAGGTGGAGGGGATTCAGGTGGAGAGGCCTGACCTGTCCACCTGAAGACGGATGGCGGTGACTCTCCCTGACGTCCTTGTCCTTTGATCACCCAGCACATGCTTTTGTTATTTCTCTGCCTCTGGGTTTATTCATCCAGCCATGTGCTGGAGCCACCTTGGATCAGTTCACAAGAGCTGATTGTTAAAATTTTCAGGAATTTCAGAAATTCAGCTGGTTGGTAAATACAGCCATTATTAAAAATGAAATTATGTAAACTAACTGTAGGGTTGTCATGAGTTGGAATCAACTCAACAGCACACACCAAACAGCACACCACTGTTTATAACCATCCTTGATTCAACAAGGATTCAAAATGGTTGCATCATTTTAAAATAAAGTATGTGTGTATGTGAGAGAGATACCCCAGAGAGAGAGAGAGAGAGAGACAGAAAGGTAGACAGAGAGAGAAAGGGGGATGATTCTGGTCTAGTTAGGGTGCTGAGGAATGAGAAGGAACTCCAGCCATTGGCCAGAGGATGAGGTCCTTGTTGTGCAGGAATTAACCCTGGACTTGCTGGATGAAGGGCAGTCTGGGATCCTAGGGAAGGAGAGTCAGGGCAGCAGGGGTTAACTGGTGGACTCCAGGCATCCATTATTTACTGGCCAGCCTGTTAACAACCAGCCTGTGACTGATGTCAGCTGAGGATACACATGTGAGGAAACTGCCAGGAACAAATTAGGACAGAAAGCGAATAAAGCTCAGAGTGTGGTGGATATGTGCACTACAAGCACACCGAGCCAGCCCATTTCTGTAGGAACCTCCTTTGAGGAAACAGAGAGCTTAATCTTGGCCCTGGAGCCTTCTCTACCCTGCTGTGTGACAGGCTGGAAGTGCTGGGGAATTAATGCCTGCTGGCATAGTGGGTTGGCGTAGTGGTGGAAACGCTGGTGGCCTAGTGGTTAAATGCTACAGCTGCTAACCAAACGGTTGGCAGTTCAAATCCGCCAGGCGCTCCTTGGAAACTCTACGGGGCAGTTCTACTCTGTCCTAGAAGATCACTCTGAGTCAGAATCGACTCGATGGCAATGGGTATTTTTTTTTTTAGGTAGCTTGAACAGCCACCTGGGTTGGGACTGAGGTGCTTCCCAGGATCGTAGAAGTTTCAGTGCTAAAGCCGGGACAAAAAATCAAAACCAAACCTGTTGCCCTTGAGTTGGCTGCAACTCATGGTGACCCCTTGTGTGCAGAGTACAACTGCTCCATAGGATTTTCAAGGCTCTGACCCCCAGAAGCAGATCGCCGAGCCTGTCTTCCTAGGCACCTCTGGGTAGATTTAAACCACCAACCATTCGGTTAGTAGTCAAGAGCTTAATCATTTGCAACATCCAGGGATTCCAAAACTGGGACAGTCCTGGGCAGAGAAGGTTAGTCATCCACCTCCCAGAGCAGCCCTTAACCAAGGACTGATGGGAATTGGTGCATAAATACTCCAGCTCCCTTGCTGGGATAAGTCTGAGGGTGTGTCCTATACTGTCTCCCAGAGTTCCCCAGCAGGACTGAACCCCAGGTAGCCACGGTGTTAACTGGTGGCCTTCCCTGTCTCAATTCCCCATTCCCTACTTTTTTTCTTGGAGTTAGCTCACAAATAACCTATTTCACTTGGATCCTTGTCTCAAGGTCTGTTTCTGGGGTAGTCCAGCCTGAGTCAGGTGGTTTCTGCAAGGACTGAGTGAGATCCTTCATGCAGTTTCCTCCAAACAGCTCCTGGCAGGCGGCACACCCTTAATAAAAAAGCAGGCATTGCTCTCGGCATTTTACAGGAATAAACTTATTCCAATCTCTATTTTAAATTTGAGAAAACTGAAGCCCAAGAGGTTAAGTGACTTGTCACAGCTGATGCAGCTGAGATGCAGCCTGGACAGTCTGACTCCAAGCTCACCCATTCATTCAGTCACCATTGGGATGGTTATGAACAAAAGCAGGAAGATGGACACTTGCAGCGAAGCTGGGGGGTCTCGGGCTCCGAGGCACCGCTCCTCACAAGGCCCCAGCTGGCTGAGGTGTACACTGCAGCTTTCTGCTCCACACAGAGCCTCTCTGTCCCTGCTATGGCTGTGGTGTGGGACCCTCCTGCAGTTGCCAAGCCCTGCTGTGGGGACCGAAGTCTCTGCAGCCAAGGCACACACAGGTTGGGTGTGTGATCAGATGCTGCTGGGCTGGGTTCGGCTGGGCTCAGGCCACCCCTTCCCTGGTTTGCTGAACACTAGTCAAGTCAAACACTCCTCTGGCTGCCACCACCTTCCTAGAAACCACTGGCAAGTCAGAGAGAGGCAGGGCTGCAAATTCTGGGGTTCCCTGCAGAGGAAACCGAGGTACCTTCTGGTCGGGGGCTGAGTATAAGCTTGGTACACAGTCTGCTTTGGGGCGTGCTTGCTCATTTGTTTTATGCATCATAAAGCCTCACTTTTCTTTGTCTGGTACAACATACCATTTACCCACACACAAAATACACAAGCACTGCACACATACATGCCCCACAAATCACACTCATGCTTCACAAATCCCACAGAACACTCTGTACTGGTTAGGTATTGCTGCAAAAATGCTGTGTAACACACCTCCCCAAGCTCAGTGGCTAAAAACACCAGCCCTTTATTTTTGACTCTAGGGTCTCTGGGTAAACTGGGCTCAGCTGAGCTTGGTGCCAAGCTGTGGGCTGGGCTCAGGTCTGCTCTTTATGTCTTATTCTGGTGCCCAGGCTGAAGAGGAGATAATGCCTGAGGCAAACTTCTTAGAGGGGGAATGGAAGAAGCCCTAGAGCCCAACCAAATTGCAAAAGCACATTTAAGGCCTCTGCCAATGTCACATCTATTATTCCATTGGCCAAAGCAAATCAATGGCCAAGTCTCATGTCAGGGAAGGAATGTACAATCTGCCTGTTCTGAATTCCAGTCCCCCATTCTCCCTCCTCAAAGGCAACTGGTCACTAGCCTTCCTTGTGTCACTCCAGAAAAATCCAGCACATTCAAGTATATCTACACATACCTAATCCTACCCCCCCTTAACACAAACTGTAACATACCACGCCCAGGATTTCTTTCTGTCCCAGTTAAAAGTATATCATGGCGACAAAGTATTTCATTGTTTGGCTGTACTACCATCCACTTCTCTCCTTTCCATTGAGAAAGTTATGTTCTTTCCAGTGCTTCATTCCTTGGAACAGCTATGCCTGCAAATCCTTAGTTACATACGTCTTTTTATCATCCGAAATTTACTGTAGAATAAAATCCTAGCAATGGAATTGCTTGGTAAAGGGAGAGGCATTTTTTTCCCATTTTGATAGATGTATCTGCCCAGCAGGAAATGGAATCTAACCCAGTTGGTCCATAGGAAGAGATTTTAATGAAAGGTCCAGTTACGGAGGTGTCGGCAGGGTTCAGGGAGTGAATAAGAAATGATAGAGCATCAGAGACTAGCCTTACTGCCCTTAGGCTTGCATGGACAAGGGGAAGGTAGAAAGCCACTGTGGTCATGGAAGGGGGCTGCCTGACAGGAGCTGTGGTGGAGGAGGGGTACAGCCAGTACCAGAAAAGAAGCCCAGAGCAGGCAGAGAGTAAGGAAAACGTGCCCAGACCTCTCTTTTCTCTGACCTTCCAGTCTCCTGCTGGTGCCTCCCACCAGCCAAACCCAACCAGAAGCCAGAGGGCAGGGATGATACAGCCCATAGGGTCAGCACCTAGATTGGGAGTGGCAAACAGCTCAGTAAACATAGCCATATTGCCCTCCCAACAGTTCTACACTTCCCAGCAATGTATGAAGCACCTACTTCCCCACCCCTTAACAACACTGGTTAACATCTATCTCTTTGATCTTTGCCACTATGATAGATTAAAAACAACAACAACAACAACAAAATTTTAATTATGAATGACACCGAACATCTTTTCATAAATTTAAAAGCAGGGCCTAGATGAGGATGAGGTGTGATAGGCAGAATTCTAAGATGGCCCCCAGTGATTACTGTACCCTAATATAAACCCTTCCACTTAACTGTGGTCAAGGCCTGTGAATAGAATGGAATATCACTCCAGTGATTAGATTACTAATCAGTTAAATTTAAATTCATCCAAAGGGAGAGTGTCCTGGGTGGGCCTGACTTAATCAGGTGAGTCTTTTAAAGAAGATGAAGCATCAGAGAGATCCTCCTTCTGGCTCAAGGAAGAAAGCAAACAGCCATGGTATGAACTGACTATCAGGAGGGAAGGCCTCCAGGAAGACTCTGAGATCCTCCAGGACCTCAGTCCTACAACCACAAGGAAGTGATTTCTGCCAACAACCCAAATGAGTTTGGAAGAGGACCCTGAGCTACAGATGAGATTGTGGCGCTGGCTGATTTCAGTCTGGTGAGGCTCTGGGCAGAGAGCCCAGGACAAACGAGGTGAACTCCTGACCCACCAAATCTGTAAGATAAACAAAACAAAACTTGTTGCCGTTGGGTTGATTCCACCTCATAGTGACCCTATAGGGCAGAGCAGAACTGCCCCATGGGGTTTCCAAGGCTATAATCTTTATGGAAGCAGACTGCCCCATCTTCTTCCTGTGGAGTGGATGGTGGGTTCAAACCACCAATCTTTCAGTTAGCAGGCGAGAGTGTAACCACTGTACCACCAGGGCTCCTTTGTAAGATAATAAATGTGTGTGTGTGTGTGTGTTTAAGCCACTAAACTTTTGATAATTCATAACACAGTAGTAGAAAACTAATGAATGAGCCAAGGGGAGGTACCCAAGGTACAAAAATTTCAGGCGGCGCTTACTCTCCTGTGCATACCAGGCACTTGCAGGACCCTGAGAGTGAGCGTCCCCTGACACCCTAGTCCTGCCTCTGTTTAAAAGCCTTTTATTTTATTTTTAACTTTCTGCTCATATTCAGGTTTAACTGTCATTAAGCTTTGTTCATAGTCTTTTTCTGTACAGAAATTAAAAAAAAAGGTAAAATTATCAAGCTATTCTTTTATAAATTCTAGTTTTGTATATCATGCTTTGGAAAAGTCATTCTAGCTTTAGGATAATTTAAAAAATTCTTCCATGATTTCACGTGTACTTTTATTGTTTCACATATCATCCATCCACCTGGAAGTTATTTTTGGGGTAAGAGATAAAGTATGAAACAACTCCCCCTCCCACCACCACCATGGCAACTCAAATGTCTCAACACCATTTGTTGAATAATCAATCTTTCCCCCGATTTGAAATGCTACCTTTATCAGATAGCCAATTTCCATATGTATTAAGGTCTATTTCTGGACTCTTTTCTTTTCCTACTCTTCATTTATTGACTATCTTGTTACCTGACATTTTGCATTTACGAAAACAGTAAAAAAAAATCTACTATCTATTTTGTGCATTAACGACGTATGCCTGGAAGTAACAAACACCGAGGTGCAAGGTGAGAGTAACACTGGCTGTGATGGTTAAGGTTTTGTGCCAACTGGGCCAGGTTTGGCAGTTACATAATGATGTAGTCATCCTCCATTTTGGCATAATGCCAATTTTCACAGAATGACCTGGTCTTTGGAACTTAACCATGTTGATAAGTGAAAAGATAAGTGAGGAGTGGGCGTATTTATATGCCAGAATCACATGGTTTTAATTCCTAAGGTTTACATATTATATTAAAAACTGGATGGCTTGTTCTTTTCATTGCTCTTGTTAAGAATTTTCCTGATAGTCTTGAATACTTTTTTCACATAAAATTTAGAGTCAGCTTGTTACTTTCTCCCCTTTCCCAAATCTTTTTGGGATATTACTGGAAGCAAACTAAATTTTTGTGGACTAATATAGAGAGAATTTATATCCTAAAATTTAGAGTAATTCTAGCCAAGAACAAGCATGTCTATTTATTCACGTTCAAGCATCTTAAAGTTTTCTTCAGCTGAATCTTCATGTTGTGTTACCTGTGGGTACTTCAACTTCTGAACTTCTGTGGGCATTCAAAATGAGACCTCTTCTTCCTTTTATGTCCTGGCTAGTAGCTCCTTAGGTCCTTGGGTGGTGCAAATGGTTGAGCACTCAACTAACTGAAAGGTTAGACTACAGTCTTTAGTATGGATTACCCCTAAACATAAAGGAAAACAAAAACCCTCACAACTGGACCAATAAGCAACATCATGATAATCGGAAAAAATATTGAAGTTATCAAGGATGTCATTTGACTTGCATCCACAATGCCCACAGAAGCAGCAGTCAAGAAATCAAATGATGTATTTACACTGGGCAAATCTGCTTCAAAAAAAAAAAGGTCCTCTTTAAAGTGTTAAAAAGCACTAAGGTGCGCCTGACCCAAGCCATGGTATTTTCAATCGCCTCACATGCATGTGAAAGCTGGACAATGAATAAGGAAGATCGAAGAAGAATTGATGCCTTTGAATCATGGTGTTGGCGGAGAATATGGAACGTGCTATGGACTGCCAGAAGAATGAACAAATCTGTCTCGGAGGAAGTACATCCAGAATGTTCTTTAGAAGCAGGGATGGCTTTGTTTCATGTACTTTGAACATGTTATCAGGAGGGACCAGTCACTGGAGGACAGCGTGCTTGGTAAAGCGTCAGTGAAAAAGAGGAAGACCCTCAATGAGATGAACTGACACAGTGGCTGCAACAATGGGCTCAAACACAGCAACAATTGTGAGGATGGTACAGGACCGGGTAGTGTTTCATTCTGTTGTACATGGGGTCGCTATGAATTGGAACCAACTTGACGGCACCTAACAACGACCGAAACATTGGTGGTTCGAACCCTCCCAGAGGTACCTTGGAAGACAGGCCTGGCAATCTCCTTTTGAAAGATCACAGCCTTGAAAACCCTATGGAACAGTTCTACTCTGTACACGTGGGGATGCCACGAGTGGGAGCTGACTTGGGCAACTAACGACAACAGTAGCTCCTTGCCTGTATTAAAGCTGCTTTATTTCTGTAATATTAATTCCGTTACTGGCTACCTTACTAAATTTGTATTGCTTCTAACAGTTGCTCAGTTTATTCTCTTGGGTTTTTCAAGTATACCGTCATTTCATCCGGAGTGAACATTGCTTTGTCTTCTCATTTCCTCTTCTTTCTTTCTCTTATCTCATTACGTTGACTGGTGCCTCCAGAGCAGTGTTAAATATTAAAGGGATAATGGTGCTGACTTGTTTCTTACAGTCTTGGGACTATTTCTAATGTTTCACCGTTAAACATTATGCTGGCTTTCGACTGAAGATATGAAACAGAACTAGTCATTATTCCTGCCTTATTAAGAGTTCTTCATGTCAGGAATGTATAAAATGTATAATTTTATCAAATGCCTTTCAAATATCCCTGGAGGAGATCACATTAATTTCCCTGTGGTGTGCTATAATGGGGATTTCTTGTGAAAGATGTCCTAACGGTGACTCATCCTGCTTCCTGGTGGGAACCTACTTTTCCCTAATGGATTTCTCTTTTAATGCGCCACTGGTTTTGTGTGTTGCCGTCCAAAATTGAGAGTGGTCTACAGATGTCTTCAATAAGCTCTGTTGTTGCTAGGTGCCGTCGAGTCGATTCTGACTCATAATCGACTCCGTATGACAGTAGAATTACCCCATAGGGTTTTCTAGGCTGTAATTGTTACAGATTGCCAGGTCTTTCTCCCATGGAGCCGCTGGGTGGGTGTGAATTGCCAGCCTTTCCTTTAGTAGCTGAGGGCTCAACTGTTGCACCACCAGGGCTCCTAAATAAGCTCTGGCTCTTCTCAATCCCTCTCCTCAAGCCCCAGCAGCCGGTCTAGTCACACAAGTCCAAGCTAGTGCCTTGACCTCTGGCCTCAGGCTTGGGCAGATGAGGAGATCCAGATGTTCCTTCCCAGGAGCCTCCTGAGAAGGCTGCCCTTTGTGGGGAGCACTGCAGGGTGAGTCCTCAGAAAGTGTGAGTCAGCGCCGAGCAACTTGCCCCTCCCTACACTCTGTCCTCTTCAAAGCAAGTCAGTCAGTGTGGGCTGACGCTGCTGCCCTCCACGGAGGGAGATGCTGAGGTGGGGGAGAGGGCTTAGCACCCCTCTGCCTCCAGCCACTTCGTGACTCTGTCTCCAGCAGGGTGCCTGCCCTAGTTGAGAACCATCCTTTCCACCCAGAAGGGTGCAGGCCCCCAGGGACAGCAGGTGGATCTCCTGGAACCCACCAGACCCAGATCAGGCCCTTGGTACCTGTCC
The DNA here is from genome assembly GCF_030014295.1 of Loxodonta africana. Classification (NCBI taxonomy): domain Eukaryota; kingdom Metazoa; phylum Chordata; class Mammalia; order Proboscidea; family Elephantidae; genus Loxodonta; species Loxodonta africana. Next base: position 29,709,154 of record NC_087363.1, on the reverse strand, counting down.
TAGCCCAGGAGCCTGGAGGGCCTGGTTAGAGAATGGGGCCACCCCTCCCCCAGAGCTGGGCCTGATGTCCCCTCCTCCACTGACCTCCTGGCCTGACTTCAGTGGCTCGTCCCACCCTGTTTGCAGAGCCAAGCCTTCCTCTGAAGCCTTCTGGTGTTGGCATCCTGAGCAGGGAGGTAGGGTGCTATGAGCAGGCTTTCAGTGGTCACAGTCCTCACGTGAAGACCCAATATATCCTTCCTCCTGTCAGCCAGTTGCTCGCTTCATTCATTCATTCAAAAGATTTCAACTAAGCCTCTAGGTTTTCTAAATGTGTGCTGGGTCCTGGGCATCATATTGAACCGTCTTCATCTTTGCCATCAAGGAACTTGTAACCTGATGCCAAGGGCACACATGCCGGCTGAACAGTCTGACTTAGTGGTTGAAAGCCAGAGTGCATGGGTTCGAATCTCGGCACCACCACTTCCTAGCTAGGTGACCCGGGGCACATTACTCAGTCTCTGTGACTCAGTTTCCTCATCTTTGAAATGGGGATAATAGCTATTGGCTGTTGGGGGAGATAAATGAGTTGCAATAGGTAAAGCACCCAGAGTGGTGCCTGGCATGGAGTAACGGTTTTATAACTGTTTATTTTAAAAATAAGCAAAAACTATAATGCAGCATCATGATCACGCAGTATTGCTACGTTGGATCAGAAAAGCAACACTGCCAAGGAGTTTCTCATTTTTCCAAAAAAGTGAAAAAGAATCAAATTCTGAAGGAATATGGGAATGAAATTTAACATTGGTCCTGTTTGGTTACTAGTATGCTGCTGTTTAAACTGAATTTCTCTTCAGTGGAAAAAAATAACCAGACAGCGTGGCAAAATAGTCAAACTGGCAACTGCACCTGGCCAGGCCCTTCCTGTTAACATTCAAATGGGTGTAGGTTTTGGGAAGCTAGCACCGCACGTATTGTATGGGCCGATATTCCTTCTAGCTTCCTCTGGAAATCAGCGCAGCTCTGGGGTGAAATCTTCTGCAGAGCCCGGTGGAGACGGGTCAGGGAGGGTCTGGCAGGAGGAGGGTGGTTTGGCTGGCTGTTCATCACACATGAAGCCAAGTCCAGAGCAGCTATTACATTTCACCTTGCTAGATCTGCCCTGGGGGCCCTGGGTGGTGCAAGCAATTAATGTGCTCAGCTACTAACTAAAAGGTTGTAGGTTTGAGTCCACCCAAGGTGCCTTGGAAGAAAACCCTGGTGATCTACTTCCAGAAAATCAGCTATTGAAAACCCTGTGGAGCACAGTTCTACTCTGACACATGGGGTCACCATGAGTTGGAACTAACTTTACGGCAACTGGTTTTAGACCGGCCTTGGCATTTACTCTCCCAGTCAAAGAGGACTCAACAGGTAGGTTTGTGTTGCCCAGATCCGTCTGTGCTCCAGAAACTAGGCCTGCATATAGAAGAGTGTCTAGTCCATCAAAACACTTACTTTATGTCAGACCCTTGTTCTTGAGCCTTTAGCCAAAGTAAGCTGGGGTGAGGCCAAGGCTTCCTGGGAGGGAACTCCTAAGATTCCCCTTTGGGCCCGTCCCTGCCAGGGCTGGAGACAACTGAAGACTCTCCACGACAGCCCCCTCCCTGCTTCATGTAGATCGTCATCTTGTGTGGTCCCAGAGCAGCCCATAGGGATGTCATGGCCCCATTTTGTGGAAGAGAAACCAGAGGTTTAGCGAGGTTAAATGAGTCCCTTGAGTCACATAGACAGGACAGAGTGACGCCAGGATTTATCCCCAGATCTATCTAGGCTCCAAACCAGGAGTCAGTAAACCAAACTATGGCCCACAGTGCAGGCCAAATCCTCCCCTCCATTTGTTGTTGCACGGCCCAGGATGGTTTTTGCATTTTTTTTTTTAAATGGTTGGAAAAAAAGAATATTTTGTGACATATGAAACTTTGTGAAATTCAAATTTCAGTGTACATAAATAATTATTGGAACACAGCCATGTCCGTTTGTTTACATATTATCTATAATGTATTCAATACATACCACACTGGCAGAGTCAAGTAGTTGTGACAGAGACCTTATGGCCCATAAAGCCTAAAATATTTACTATCTGGCCTGGTCTTCTACAGAAAAAGTTTGTTGATCTCTGCACTTAAATGACTGTGTTGAAAGCCTGGAGCTGGATCTCCTTGCTAAGATCAAGGACAATATGGAGAACTAAGACGGTGTGATACTAGCTTTACCGAACCAAAACCCGCAGCTGTCAAGTTGATTTTGACTCATAATGACCCTGTAGGACAGAGTAGAACTGCCCCACAGGATTTCCAAGGCTGTAATCTTTATGGAATCAGACTGCCACATCTTTCTTCCATGGAGGGGCTGGTGGGTTCGAACCATCGATTTTTCAGTGCTTAACCACTGTGCCACCAGGGCTCCATGATACTAGCTTCAGGTGGATTTAAAACCAGTTGAATGGCTGAGAGGTCTCTGGTGGCATGTTGCAGGGCTGTCCCGGTCAACACTTTTTTTTTTTTTTTCCCATCATAGCATAACTTTTTTTTTTTTTGTACTTTAGATGAACGTTTACAGAACAAACTAGTTTCTCACTAAAGAGTCAGTACACATACTGTTTTAGGACATTGGTTAACAACCCCATGACAGGTCACCACTCTCCCTTCTCAACCTTGGGTTCCCCATCACCAGCTTCCCTCTTCCCTCCTGCCTTCTAGTCCTTGCCCCTGGGCTGGTGTGGCCCCCTAGTCTTGTTTTGTTTTCTGAGCCTGTCCAATCTTTGGCTGATCGGTGAACCTCAGGAGTGACTTCATTACTGAGCTGAAAGGGTGTCCAGGGGCCATACTCTCAGGGTTCTGGTCAATACTTTTTTTTTTTTTTTAACTTTTATTGAGCTTCAAGTGAATGTTTACAAATCAAGTCAGACTGTCACATATAAGTTTATATACATCTTACTCCGTACTCCCACTTGCTCTCCCCCTAATGAGTCAGCCCTTCCAGTCTCTCCTTTTGTGACAATTTTGCCAGCTTCCAACTCTCTCTATCCTCCCATCCCCCCTCCAGACAGGAGATGCCAACACAGTCTCAAGTGTCCACCTGATATAATTAGCTCACTCTTCATCAGCATCTCTCTCCTAACCACTGTCCAGTCCCTTTCATGTCTGATGAGTTGTCTTTGGGGATGGTTCCTGTCCTGTGCCAACAGAAGGTTTGGGGACCATGACCGCCAGGATTCCTCTAGTCGCAGTCAGACCATTAAGTCTGGTCTTTTTATGAGAATTTGGGGTCTGCATCCCACTGATCTCCTGCTTCCTCAGGGGTTCTCTGCTGTGCTCCCTGTCAGGGCAGTCATCGATTGTGGCCGGGCACCAACTAGTTCTTCTGGTCTCAGGATGATGTAGGTCTCTGGTTCATGTGGCCCTTTCTGTCTCTTGGGCTCTTAGTTGTCGTGTGACCTTGGTGTTCTTCATTCTCCTTTGCTCCAGGTGGGTTGAGACCAATTGATGCATCTTAGATGGCCGCTTGTTAGCATTTAAGCAGGTCAACACTTTTATCAGTAGCCTGAATGAGGACATGGGGGCTGTGGTGGACTCAGCTGGTTGCCTTGTGTTCCTTCTTAGTAGAGCCCTGATTTGACTCAACTTCCACCCTTCCTGGCTTCAGAGGTGACAGGTGCAGGGATCCTAGCTTCAGCTGATCAGGGCATCGGCATTTTTCAGTGGCCTCTCTTTTTCCGGGGATGAGCCTGTGTCCTAACCTGAGTGAGGCTGGAGTTGCAGACCTCCATTCCACGGCTGGGGGGAGAGGTTCCCTCTCCGTCTTCTCCTCTCTCTCTTGTTCTCTCTCTCCCACTGGACATGGATGGGGAAAGTGGTCACCTGTAGACTTCCTGAGACAACACTGAGATGTTGTTAGCATTGTGGGTGGTAGAGTGGAGAGCAGAAAGAACCCTGAGTCCTGTCAGGACATTCTGGAGCTGCTAAATCTACACAGCCTGCCCTGCCTAAGATTTCCTGCTAGAGATGAGCCTCATTTTCCTCATAACCAAACCCAGTTGCTGTCAAGTTGATTGCAACTTATGGCGACCCCATGCGTGTCAGAATAGAACTGTGCTCCACGGGGTTTTCAATGGCTGGTTTTTTGGAAGCAGATTGCCAGGTCTTTCTTGCCAGGTACCTCTGAGTGGACTTGTATCTCCAATCTTTCAGTTTGCAGCTGAGAGCTTAACCATTTGCACCAGCCAGGGACTCAGAAGATGTTATCATGGGAATTCCTTGATCCACTCTGAGACATGGAGTGTGTTGACTCTGTTAAGCTCCTTAGAACTGACCCCACACACTTGCCAATGCTCACTTTAGGCCATCCAGTGGAAAATGAGGCTGTAACGGGCATGCCCTCCTCTTTTCCTGACACTGATTCAGGCCTACTGCAGAGCGCAAGCTGTCTGCCCAAGCACTGTCCAGACAATTGCAAAGGGACTTTTGTCTCCGAAGAAGGGAGGAATACCATGATGTAGCATTTGGTGCTTAAAGAAAAAATAGAGCCCTATGTGGTCCTCCCCAGGCAGACAGGTGGCTGGCATTTGGAGGCCCAGGGGCCCCAGGCTGGAGCTCAGGAGCAGTGGTGTAGTTTAAGCCCCGGCGTGGAGGCAGCAGGCACTGGGCAGAAACCCACGCTGGCCTGAGAGGGGAGTGGACAGCTCCTGGTGTGCAGGGTGAGCTGGCCAGAGGTGCAGAGCAGAAGCCCCATTACTAGCTAGAGGCCAGCAACAGTGCTGACCGGCACAGAGCTGCTGAGGATCGTCCCAGCCCCTAAGTCCCCTTGAGTGGGTGGAGGTGTGGCCCTGAGGTCACAGGGAGCGGCAGGCCAGGCGGCCTTGGCACTGGGCCTGGTGGAGGCAGGTGCCCTGCCACACTCCTTCAGAGGCTGGGTGTCCCCACAGGTCCATGACCGCCTGGATCGCTACTGCTGCGGCTTTGAGCCTGAACCCTCAGACCCCTGTGTGGAAGAAAGGCTCCGGGAAAAATGCCGGAACCCTGCCGAGCTGCGACTGGTCCACATCCTGGTACGTCTCCTCGCCAGCCCAGCCCGGGTCTTCCTGTCTCCTTCAGAAACCAGTTATTGAGTTTCAGAGGTCATCTGATGCTGCGATTTCCCAATCCTGTTCTTTTTGGCAGCAGAACCCTTCCTTTGAGTAAATGTTTCCAATTTATAAAACTGGCAAAACGGAGCTTTGAGAATGTGGCTAAGGTGAAGTCAGGGAGGAGGGCCTGGAGCCCTGTTTTCACCATTGCCACTGACCTATGACCCCCAAGAGACTCCAGGGAACCCCTAGGGCTCCAGGAGTCAAAGTCTGAGAGTCAAACTTCCTCACTGTGCATATAAATGAGGAAATTGTGGCCTGGGGAGTAGAAGGAGTTCTCAAGGCCCCGCGGCTGGTTGGTGGCAGCAATAGGGCTCCAACTCAATACCCTGATGTCCCCCAGGCCAGTACTGACCAGAGAAACTCGGTGCTGCCTCCAGTTAGAGCTGGAGACCAGGGTGGGAAGGAAAGTGGCCATCAGAGAGGGGCCGGTGTGGCCTAACAGCCACTTCTGCGCTAGAAGCAAGGTGCCACCTGGGGAAGCCTTTTCCACCTTACTGTCCTGACGAGGCCTAGTGTCTGCAGCCCCACTTTGGCCAGCTACTTTTGGAGGGTGGCTGTCAGTGTGGTGCTGGGACTGAGCTCCAGGCAGGCCACACTGACCCTGGAGGCCAGGGCTGCCACGTGGACCCACTGTGTGGTGGGATTTTTTGGGCCCCTGTCCCCCAGGGTCACCTCTTCTCTTCCCTAATAAAAGGCAAATATCCCTGGGAGAGGTAAAGCTTCAATATCTGTCACTCACCCCTTGCTGGGCAGCCATTTCACAGGGCCTTTAAGACAGTTTTCAGAGGGAAGAGTCACCAGATTTTGAAAAAAAAGGTGATCCCTGATGTATGGAGGGAGGTGAGGAGGGAGAAGAGGCAAAGAGAGGGGAAGCTGGGGCTCTGGAGACAAACAACCTCATAATTCAAGCCTAGGTCACTGGAGAAGATTATGAGAAATTACCACGGAATTTTGGCAAATATGTGGGAATGAGTGTGTGCACCTCAAACCCAAACCAAACCTATTGCCACTGAGTCAATTCCCACTCATAGCGACCCTGTAAGACAGAGTAGAACTTCCCTGTAGAGCTTCCAAGGAGCGCCTGTTGGATTAGAACTGTTGGATTTGAACTGCCGACATTTTGGTTAGCAGCCGTAGCACTTAACCATTACACCACCGGGGTTTCCCAGACACACCTAGTACCCTCTTAAAGATACAACACCTAGTGCCCTTTTAAAGGTACGAAAGAATTCCCTATTGCTGATTTTAGTTTTGAAAAGGCTTAGCAGAAGCCAAATCCTTCTCCTGTGGAAACATAGTCAGTGCTGTCAGAAGGTAACGGACATTGGTGTGTTACCTGTGGTGCGTGGGGGAATGCCCAGGTGTGCAGGCACAAGCGGCACCCAGGTGGTGAGCGTGTGTAAGTGTATGTGTGTGTACGTGAGAGTGTGTACATGGTGAGCATGTGTGTATGAGCACGTGTGTGTATGTAAGCATGTGCATGTGTGATACATTGTGAACCCAGATGGCCCTGATGAGTATGTTAGTCTGCACTTGCAGATTCTTGCCCAGGCTCCTCACCCCTTCAGCCACTTGGTGTGGGAAACTGAAAGGTGACTGTCTTCTCAGTAGTAACTAACCCAGCAATTAGTCCCTCTGCATTGCAGTTTAGCACAATGGTGCTGTGGCTTACAGCTACCAGTCTAGGTTTGAAATCAGCCCAGCTACTTACTAGCTGGGTGATCCTATGCAAATTGCTTAACTTCTTTGTGCCTCCACTCCTATAAAATGGGGCTAATCCTAGTGCCCACCTCCGAAGGTTGCTGGGAAGATTCATTCAGAAATGCCTTGGAAGGACTTTGTCTGCACAGTGCCCGGCACAGAGTAAGCAACCAGTACGTGGAAACCATTTGGGCAGTAGCAGGATGGGTTGTGGGACTGATAGTTCAGGGCCCCCAAACCACTCGGCCTTCCCAGAGCCGATAAGTGCCAGCTCTGCTGCACCCTCACCCCCTGTCTCTGTCTATCTTCTTTCCCTGAGGTCCGGAGCAGTGATCCATCCCATCTAGTCTACATTGATAATGCGGGAAACCTTCAGCACCCTGAAGACAAGCTGAACTTTCGGCTGCTGGAGGGCATAGATGGGTAAGGTTCAAAGGCAAGGAGACTAAGAGCAAAGGGCTGGGTGGAGTTGGAGGTTCAAGGAACTGAGGCTTAAAAGCCTTGCTACAGGCTGTGGGACCTTGAACCGTGGCTCCTGAGAGGTTTCCAGACCATCAGACAAAAGCTGTCAGAGCTGAGCTTCTGGTGGGGCAGAGAGCTCAGCCCTGGGAAAGCAGAGTCGGGGTGCAGTCATCAGGTCCGCCAACCCCTGGGTGGAGTGTCCTAGCCTCCACAATGTACAGAGGGCCTCCTGGCCCTGCAGAAGCTGGGGTATGAGAAAGATAGCCCTTCCCTTGTCCTGGGTGGGAGCGCTAGCCTGGGACCCCACCCTTCCCTGCTGACTTCTGGCAGCCAGCTCGGCCTTCCTGGGGCTCTTCCCATGTAGAGCATTTGCCATGCAGAGCAGTGGGCATTGCACCCGGGCAGAAATGTTGATTCCCCCAGCTTCTCTGAGGGATGGGACCATTCCGAAAGCTCTGCCCCTGCTTTCACAGCAGAGTGGGCCAAAGGGGTCTCTGCTAATCAGGGAGCAGGTGTGGCTCGGGACACTTTGAAGGCGACTTTGCCAGGGTTCCCCAGCTGTGAAAGTCCTGGCCAGCTGGCTTCCCCTTTCTCTGAAACTCTCTGAGTTTACTTTTGCTTCTCCTTTGTGTTTCGGGGGCTCGGGGACCTTTCCTCCAGGTTCCCTGAGTCTGCTGTGAAGGTCCTTGCATCAGGCTGTCTACAGAATATGCTGCTCAAGTCCCTGCAGATGGACCCGGTGTTCTGGGAAAGCCAAGGCGGGGCCCAGGGCCTGAAGCAGGTTCTCCAGACCCTGGAGCGGCGAGGACAAGTCCTGCTGGGACACATACAGAAGCACAGCCTGACACTCTTCAGGGACGAGGACCCGTGAGCCCCCACCAGGCAGCGCTCTTGCCTCACAACAGCACCCTGAGTCAATGGGCCCCCATCCTGATAGCCACACTTGCTTGGGCTCACTCATCTTGAAGACAAATTGGAGAAGCCAGAAACCAGAGGGCACCATGGCTGTCATGGGATGTTCCACCTGCCTGGGATGGTGGAGGTGGCAGTGAGTGCTCGGTGTTCAATGTCTCCGTGCTCCTAAATGGAAACACCTGAACTCTCTGCCCTCTAGCTCTGGCTACTTTCTCCCTTGCACCAATAAACGCATTCAAGAATGTTCTGTGAACTGCTCTAGATATTGTCAAATTGTGCATTCCACATGGGCATGCAGAGCTGACAACTGTTTGTGTGTAGAGGTGTGTAGGTTTGTGCAGGGATGCATGCATACATGAGAGAGCATGACAAGGCTCTTCATTTCATTGTACTTGTTGCCCAGGACTTCTCTGGTTGAAAGCAGACTCAGGTTCAAGAAATGAAACACTAGCATTTTGTCTTTCTAGTCTTTAAATTTTCAATTCTTACTCAGTTACATTTTTTGGTTTAAACATGAGCTGTGATTTGGCTTCCCAGGCATCTTATGTCAATCAGAGTTCTATTGTCATAGATGCTCTGGTCACTGTCTGTTTGTACATTTAATCTCTTGTCGGTGAGGCAGCGTTAGCTCTAGGAAGCCCAAGCACAATCTCTGCAGCAATCAAGCCAGAACAGGCAGGACTTGGTAAGTGACTACCAGCTTCCCTAATTTTTGCCCCCACCCCACTCCTGTTCGTCTAGCCAATTAGCCCTGGTGGCACAGTTGTTAAGTGATCAGCTGCTAACCAAAAGGTCAAAGGTTCGAACGCATTAGCCACTCTGTGGGAGAAAGATGCGACAATCTGCTTCTGTAAGGATTATAGCCTTGGAAACCCTATGGGGCAGTTCTACTTTGTCCTATAGGGGCGCTATGAGTCGGAATCAACTCAACAGCAAAAGGTATGGGAACCAATTACACAGGACGTACCACTTCTATCTAGTCCACCTCCAGCTTCCCTGTGCCAACAACCTCCAACCAGGGCACACCTGAGGCTTTTTCTGTTTTCCTTCTAAAGCTCTCCCCTCCTCTTGCCTGCCTTGAGTCTCTGCCAAATGCAGGTGATGGTGGCTGACTCCCTTGTTATAGCAAGCTCTGAATAAATAGCCTCTGCTTGTTTTCATTTTGGAGCCCTGGTGGCACAGTGGTTAAGACCTACGGCTGCTAACCAAAAAGTCAGCAGTTCAAATCCACCAGGTGCTCCTTGGAAACCCTATGGGGCAGTTCTACTCTGTCTTATAGAGTCGCTATGAATCGGAATTGACTCGAGGGCAACGAGTTTCGGTTTGATGTTTTCATTTCAGTGGTCTTTTATTTCCACATCACATTGTTGTGAGGATTAAACAAAGTTAAATGGTAACCTAGGTGAAGGCAGCTGCAGCACCCTGCAGGGCAGGCAGACCAAGCTACACCCCAAGCGCAGATTTCCTTTACAATGAACTAGGTCTGGGATTGTTGTTAGGTGCTGTCGAGTCGATTCTGACTCATAGTGACCCCAAGTACAACAGAACAAAATACTGCCTGGTCCTGTGCCATCCTTACAATTGTTGTTATGTTTGTGTTCCTTGTTGCAGCCACTGTGTCAATCCATCTCATTGAGGGTCTCTCTCTTTTTCACTGACCTTCTACTTACAAGCATGATGTCCTTCTCCAAGGACTGGTCCTTCCCAACAACATGCCCAAAGTATGTGAGACGAAGTTTTACCATCCTTGCTCCTAAGGAGCGTTCTGGCAGTACTTCCAGGGATGGCCCTCTGGAAAAGGCGGGGAAATCTGCCTAGAGGGTGGGTGGGTTGGCTGTGTGTGCTCTGTGTGTGTGTGTGTGTGTGTAGTTTCTCTCTGAAGACACCAAGTCAGATTCTTCCTATCAGGGAGCAAGGCCTCAAGTTTCTACCAAGCACTTTTGTGTCCTGATGAGAAAAGGTCTGCACAGCACAGAAAAGGGGGTCGCTTAGGCAGATACCAACAGATCCCTCCCAGTCCGCCCAGTCCATGTCAACCACTTGTGGCACTGTAGGACAGGGGCCTAGCTATCCCTGCTTAGCCTACCCAGCAAAAACACCACCTCTGGGCACTCCCCTCAAAACTGGGCCCTTCCTCCCTCAGGAGGGGCAGGCTCCACGCCCAGCCCCACCCGAGCTTCACAGAGCTCCAGGGCAGAACCACAGCCTCCCAGGCCTACCGTGGCCACTCCTCAGCTGAGAGCGAGACCACTTTGGGGCACTGGTCTCAGTGTGCTGTTCCTCAACAGGTTATTTTCTGAGTTCCTATCTTCTGCCTCAGGGCAGTCTTTATTTTATTTTTAATCCTTTATTATTTTTTTAAATTTGCTTTTCAGAACTACTTTAGGAAAATAACTTCAGCAAGAGAGATGACTGGATTTGAACACAGGAGCTCCGGGATCAAATCTGAGTTTGGCCACTTAAATTGAGCAATTGACAAATTTTTATGGAGCATCGTCTATAATAACCACTAACATTTACTGAGTGCTACGGCTGCTAACCAAAAGGTCGGCAGTTCGAATCCACCAGCTGCTCCTTGGAAACCCTATGGGGCAGTTCTACTCTGTCCTATGGGGTCACTATGAGTCAGAATTGACTTGATGGCAGTGGGATTTTTTTTTTTTTTTTTTGGTTTAACCATGTGCCAAGCACTGTGATACAGGCTTGACACAGATTGAAGCATTTTACTTCATCACAGCCTGATGTTGTTAGCTGCCATGGAGTTGGACTGTTGTGATCCATAGAGTTTTCATTGGCTAATTTTCAGAAGTAGATCACCAAGTCTTTCTTCCTACTCTTAGTCTGGAAGATCAGCTGAAACCTGTTCAGCATCATAGCAACATACAAGCCTCCACTGACGATGGTGGCTGCACGTGAGATGCACTGGCTGGTAAGTGAACGCAGGTCTCCGGCGTGGGAGATGAGAATGCTAGCACTGACCCACCAATCGCCTCTACCTGACAGGTAGGTGTTGTTATTAATATCTCCATTTTACAGATGAGTTACGTAACACACTCCGGGTCACCCAGCTTGAAGGTGGAAGGGCCTGAATTCAAACCCAGGCAGGAATTGTGCTAGCAGATCTCAACCCCAGGACCACCACTACGAGATGCTCCTACCACCCTCCCTGGCTTCTCCGACAGCTCCTTTTCCTTGGCCTGACAGCCCAGGACGCGGCAGCAGAGACTCTCCACGAAGCACATTCCAATGCATTTGGCTCCCTGCCCTGGCTCTTGGCCTGTTAAGTCTGCTCAGGCTATTACTGAGTCTTTATTGCAAACTTGAAACTTCATCCACTTTTTATCCTTTTCAAAAAAAAATTTTGGCCTCAGTGCCGGCTGCTTCCCCTCTGCCTCCTCTAGCCGTTACCTCTGGAATGAGAATAACGTGCCAAGTGAAGCAAACAGCTGGGGAAGCTAATCAGGACCTTCCCAGCCAGGAGCTGCAGTGGGGCCTGCACTGTGGCATGTGCTCGCTTCAGGCAAATCGGCCTCAGGAAAGAGGCTGTGAGGGGCTCTGCCAGGGCAGCCACAGTCGCCGGCCTCCACACCGCCCGGCTGGCCTCACCCTCAGGTCCGTGCCCACTCCTGCACCTCACCCCAAATGAGGCTATTCCAAGGAAAATGATGCTGTTTTCAAGCTGGGGTGGTGGTGGTGGTGGAGCGGTGCTGATAAAGTAACACAGGTTCACAACCTTCTAGATGCAATTCCAGCAATCCTCGAAGCTCTGGAAACCAAAAGCTTTTCCATCTGTTTGGTGCCCAAAGTCAGGTTCCACTCGGGGTGAATATTCATAGGTTTCAATGCAGAAATACCGATGTGTTTGCATATTGGGTGTTAACCTCAGACCCCACTGAGGGTGTTGCATAAAAAACCTACTGCCATATGCACCAGACCGCCTTTCTCAATCTGGAAAATTCAGAATTCTGAGTCACAGCTGGCTTTGAGCGGTTCGTGTGGGATTGTGGACCTGAAATAACTTACTGCTAAGGGCTTCACATAGATTCTCTTGTGAGTGCCTTACAACACCCTGAGAGGGACGCTATTATCTCTCACTTTACAGACGAAGAATGGAGGCTGTTGCGGGAACGACCTGCCCAGGGGCCCACCGACGGAAAGCAGCAGAGCTCAGACGTAAACCCTGTGGACTCAGCCATGGTGCTAGATGGAGACGGGAGGGACCCCTGAGGTCCTCAACTTCCTGGTTCCCAGGGAGGCTCTGGGGTGTGGTGAATCTTGGAGACAGACGCACAACCACATCAGCATATTAAAGGCTCGGTGACGTGGGGCCAAGAGCCCTGTTCAATGTTGCCTTTCCTAAATTTAGTTTGCTATGGAGCCCTCTCTTTTTGGGGGGAGGCAGGGGGTTGGTTGTTGTTGTTATAGCACCTAGGAACATTCCTCACGATGCACTTTGGGACATCCTGACTTGGTTCCAACCCATTCTTTTCTGCAGACAAGGATGCTGAGGTCCAGAGAAAGGTCCTGATCGAGGATACCAGGACCATAGCTCTTTCCTTGGTGGGATGAATGTGATGTTCCTCCTCCAGGCACAGCCCCCATCCTGGGGTTTCCAGGATGGCTGGAGGTCAGATGTGGGTTCTCTGAGAAAGTGTCACAGAGCCTTGAGGTTAGGGGGATGCAAAGCAGTCCCTTTGGCCGTTCATACCCCACTGGGCTGGAGGGATGTGAAAGTTGGTTTATGTGCCTCAGTGGTACTAAGTTGAACTGATTCGTATAATTCTTGAAACCAGAGCGTCAGGCTGGGCAGTGGAAGTATGAATCACGGCTGATTTCCCTCCTACTCTTCTCTTCCTCTCCCTGTCTCTATTGACCCCATTTTCAAGCCACTCTGTTTCAAAGGCATAAGAAACATCGGTGACGGCTACTGTGTGACCCAGAGAGTGCACCAAAGGTCAGAAGGGCTCGTGTGTCCACATAACCACGAGGTCTGGACCCCAGGGCTCAGCCAAGGCTGGACCGGCTGCCCTTCCTGGGAGGTGCGAGTCTTTCTGGGTGCTCTGGGCCTGTGGTGTGCTGTGCCTGTCCTCTTGCAGCGCAGGAGGATTGTGCTACCTGCCCCTGCCACTACCTTCCAGACATCATCTCCAGGGCCTGCTGCTGAATCTGAAAACCATTACTCAGTGGCTGTACCTGCAGACAACTGGACACACTCAAGCTGGTGTGAACCAAGAAAGGATGAATTAAATGAGACTGGGGAGCTCTGGAGGAGTCCCTGGGTAGTACAAATGGTTAATATGCTTGGTTAACACAAAGGTTGGAGGTTCGAGTCCACCCAGAGGCACCTTGAAAGAAAGGCCTGGTGATCTCCTTCTAAAAAATCAGCCACTGAAAATCCTATGGAGAAGCGTTCTACTCTGACACAAATGGGGTTGTCATGAGTCGGAATCAGGACAGATGGCCACACTACACCAAAGGCCGCACCATCGAAGACCCCACTGCCATCAGCTGAAAATGCTGATTATGGGGCTGCCCTGGATTTTCTACCACTTGGTCCTGTGTACCCTTGGTAGAAGCCAGAATGATTCCCCAGGGCATGTGCTTCTTATTTTGCTCACTTCTGAATCAAAGTCTCATGCGAAAAGTTGTGTGACAGATGTATTTACAGCAATGACAAAATAAATAAATAAATAAATAAAATAAAACAGTAGCTGCTGAAGCTGCTTATGTACAACCAAATACCTCATTGGATTTGGTTCCTTGAAGTTGGGTTTAGAGTCATGGTTTCAGGGGACATTCAGTCGATTGGCCTAATAACATGTTTAGTGCTTCTATTCTACCTCCTAGATTGTTACTAGTGGTCTTAAAAGCTTTCGAGTGGCCATCCAAGGCACAACGATTGGTCTCTATTTGCCTGAAGCAACAGAGGAAGAAGAAGATTCAGGAATAGAAGGAGGAAATGGAATGTGTGGCCAATTGCCTCCATGAACAACTGCCTCCTTTGCCATGAGACCAGAAGAACTGGATGGTACCCAGCTACCATTATTGAACATTTTGATCCAAGGTTCTACAGATGGATCCTAATCAAAAGAGGGAAAATGTATAACAGAATTTCAAATTCTCATAGAATCCAGTCTTTCTGGAGCCACGTAGGGTGAATGAACCCCTAAAACTACTGCCCTGAGATAATCTTCAAACCTTAAACCAAAAATGGCCCTTGAAGTCTTCTTAAAACCAAACAATAGTTTAGCTTAACTAGTAAAGAATGTCTGCCTTGAACAGTATGCTCTTTTAAGAACTATCTGTAAGGGATCAGATTGAAAACAGTAACTCGAAAGATTAGATAGGAAACTTATGGGGCAGTGAATTTATGTTAAGGGGAGAAGAAACAACTCAGAAAAGGAGAGTGAGAAGGGTTCACAACTAGAATAATATAATCAATGTCACTAAATGGTACATGTAGAAACTGTTGAATTGGCATATGTTTTGCTGTGTATATTCTCAACAACAACAAAATAAAGTGGTTAAGAGCTCAGGCTGCTAACCAAAAGGTCGGCAGTTCAAATCCACCAGCTGCTCCTTGGAAACCTATGGGGCAATTCTACTCCATCCTATAGGGTCACTATGAGTTGGAATGACTCTATGGCACACAACAATACATACATACATACACACACACACACACACACACATATATATATATAAAGTCTCTTGCAAGTCCTAATTAGTGGCGCCTCAGTCACTCACATGGTTGTGGCCTAGGTGCAGAAAAGGGAGTTTCCACCTCTCTGGCAGGGCAATCACCCAGTTATGAGGTGTTCAAAGGGGCTGGAGGTCCAAAAGCTCAACAGATGCCCACCACAGAAAGATCTGATTATTGCGATCCCATAACCGCTTGGCATTTGAGGGCAATGGTACCCACCATTCCTGTGTACCCATACCCTCTTACTTAATTTTTAGAGGTATGTTGACATGTGTCCTAGATTTCCATTTCCAAACCAAGACCAAACCAAACCCACTGCCATAGAGTCGACTCCGACTCATAGTGACCCTATAGGACAGAGCAGAACTGCCCCATAGGGTTTCCAAGGCTGTCAATCTTTAAGGAAACAGACTGCTGGATCTTTCTCTCACACAGCAGCTGGTGGGTTCAGACCGCCAACCTTTAGGTTAGCAGCCAAGTGCTTAACCACTGCGCCACCCAAACCAAAAAACTTGTTGAAGCTGACTTGATTCCAACTCCTAGCAATCCTATAGGACAGAGTATAACTGCCTGATAGTGTTTCCAAGGAGTGGCTGATGGATTTGAACTGCTGACCTTTTGGTTAGCAGTAGGGCTCCATTTTTTATCTCCACTTGCTCATTTCCCAGGAATATTCTGTTAAAAATATCAAAACTCATCTAAATTTGAATAGAAGTTTATTCTGAGCAGTTATTCTATATGTATATAGGGAGTCCATTTTGATTTCAGAAAAAGGTAAATGGCTTGAAGAAGGTAGCTACAATGGGGCTTATAAAGAGAAGATGAGGGAGAAATGTAGATCAACCACTGGCTAATTTTAAAGTGATTGATTGAACCCTTTCACTGAGATCAAGGAACATCAGTTCACAAAATAGTCTCTGCCTCCCCAACCAGCGTCACTTCTGAGATTCAAGTTTAGTAAGCCTGGCTTCAAACTGGAAAGAAAGGATTTGTGACTTAGGCTGAAAAAAAAGTAGCTGGCTAGTGATTTTGGTCAGGAATCTCTTTAAAGGAAATATTTGGTTCTGTGGGTAAGAAAAACCTTAAAATCAGAGTCTGTTATTAATATTCCTATTTGACAAGTTGCACCCCATTTACAACAGTGAAGATGAGGGGCCCAGACAAAAAGAGCTTAACAAGAAAGGTGTTGATTTGCAAGCACCAACCCATTCCATTTGACCATCAGCCTGATTCCCCCACTGCTCCTTGTCTGAGGCTCACTGATATGGCAGCAAACCTCCTGCTTGCTGGAATCTGCCTCTGAAGGCAAGGTCTTTGGTTTGCATCTCCTCCTGTGTTATGGATTGAATTGTGTCCCCCAAAGTATGTACTTAAGTCCTAGCCCCTGTACCTGTAAATATGATCCTGTTTGGAAAGTGAGTTCTAAACCTAATCACTTCTGAGTTATAAAAAGAGCAGATAAGTCACAGGCACTCACAGGGAGAAGAAGACAATGGAGACAGATGCACCTACATGGAATTGGCAGCTACTAGAAGCTGAAATAGACAAGGAAGGACCTCCCCCTAGAGCCATGCCCTGAAGTCGGATTTCTTGCCTCCTGAGCTGTTCTCAAGCACTTGTGGTGTTTGTGTTATCTGCCTCTACAGAGCCTAAGATGGTGCTTTGCCATGCTGCTACCACAGGTGCCAGGTGCCCTTGGTTGATTCGATGTCAAGGCTGACCCTTTAACTGAGGTCTCTTTCTCCCTCACTTTGCTACCTCTGGTTTAAGGTCATGGTTTTTGTTTTCAGATTCTTGACTCAACAATCTCTCAATTGCTGTAAGGCAGTGGGTTTGCAAAGAGTCAGCATCAGAATCCCCTGGAGGGCTTGTTAAAACCCAGTTGCTGGACCCTACCCTAGAGTTCCTGATTCAGTAGGTCCGGGATGGAACCCAAGAATTTGCCGGACAACAAATAAGGCAGATCGAAGAAGAATTGATGCATCTGAATCATGGTGTTGGTGAAGAATATTGAATATACCACGGACTGCCAGAAGAATGAACAAATCTGTCTTAGGAAGTATAGCCAGAATGTTCCTTTGAAGCGAGGACGGTGAGACTTCATCTTACGTACATGTTATTAGGAAGTTTCAGTCCCTGGAGAAGGACATCATGCTTGGTAAAGTAGACAGTCAGCAAAAGAGAGGAAGACCCTGAACGAGATGGATTGACACAGTGTCTGCAACAATGGGCTCAAGTATAGCAATGATTGCAAGGATGGTGCAGGACCGGGCAGTGTTTCATTCTGTTGTAAATAATGTCTCAGGAAAAGAGAGTTTTCAGTGCAGTCAGTGAGACAGAAGCATAATATGCTGACCATGCTATCTAATTTTAATCTGGATTTCTAGACTAACAGCTACACTTTTTGAGAAAAACATGTTTTTCCTTGGTGGTCAAAACCAGGATGTGAAACCATATGCCCCGAGGGGTCTTAACCAAGTGACCATCTGCACCCCTCAAAATACACATATGCACTCAGAAAGAGTGCTGTCTGAGTGCTGCTGCCAACAAGATATTTTTGCAAGACAGACAAAAATATATGTAAGCATCTTGTAACCATGATCTAAACTTCCTGTGAAACTATCTGCACTCACTCACTATTAATAATCAGTAACATTTGGCATTTCTCAAGCTGAAAGAACTGAAGAAAAAATTCAAGCCTTGAGTTGCGATAGTGAAGGATTCTACGGGGAAAATAAACGACGCAGGAAGCATCAAAAGAAGATGGAAGAAAGACACAGAGTCATTATACGAAAAAGAATTAGTCGGTGTTCAACCATTTCGAGAGATAGCATATGATCAGGAACCGATGGTACTGAAGGAAGAAGTCCAGTGTGCTCTGAAGGCATTGGCAAAAAACAAGGCTCCAGGAATTGATGGAATATCAATTGAGATGTTTCAACAAACAGATGCAGTGCAGAAGGTGCTCACTCGTCTATGCCAAGAAATATGGAAGATGGCTTCCTGGCCAAGTGACTGGAAGAGATCCATATTATGCCTATTCCCAAGAAAGGTGATCCAATCGAATGTGGAAATTATAGAACAGTATCATTAATATCACCAGCAAGCAAAATTTTGCTGAAGATCGTTCAAAAATGGCTGCAGAAGTATATCGACAGGGAACTGCCAGAAATTCAGGCCGGTTTCAGAAGAGGACGTGGAACCAGGGATATCATTGTTGATGTCAGATGGATCCTGGCTGAAAGCAGAGAATACCAGAAGGATGTTTACCTGTGTTTTATTGACTACGCAAAGGCATTTGACTGTGTGGATCATAACAAATTATGGATAACATTGCAAAGAATGGGAATTCCAGAACACTTAATTGTGCTCATGAGGAACCTTTATGTAGATCATGAGGTAGTTGTTCAGGCAGAACAAGGGGATACTGATTGGTTTAAAGTCAGGAAATGTGTGCATCAGGGTTGTATTCTTTCACCATACCTAGTCAATCTGTATGCTGAGCAAATAATCCGAGAAGCTGGACTATATGAAGAAGAAGGGGACATCAGGATTGGAGGAAGACTCATTAACAACCTGCATTATGCAGATGACACAACCTTGCTTGCTGAAAGTGAAGAGGACTTGAAGCACTTACTAATGAAGATCAAAGACCACAGCCTTCAGTATGGATTGCACCTCAACATAAACAAAACAAAAATCCTCACAACTGGACCAATGAGCAACATCACGATAAACGTAGAAAAGATTGAAGTTGTGAAGGATTTCATTTTATTTGGATCCACAATCAACAGCCATGGAAGCAGCAGCCAAGAAATCAAAAGACTCATTGCATTGGGCAAATCTGCTGCAAAGGACCTCTTTAAAGTGCTGAAGAGCAAAGATATCACCTTGAAGACTAAGGTGCGCCTGATCCAAGCCATGGCATTTTCAATCACATCATATGCATGTGAAAGCTGGACCGTGAATAAGGAAGACCGAAGAAGAGTTGACGTCTTTGAATTGTGGCGTTGGCGAAGAATATACCATGGACCGCCAGAAGAACGAACAAATCTGTCTTAGAAGAACTACAGCCAGAATGCTCCTTAGAAGCAAGGATGGTGAGACTGCGTGTTACATACTTTGAACCTGTTGTCAGGAGGGATCAGTCCCTGGAGAAGGACATCATGCCTGGCAGAGTACAGGGTCAGCGGAAAAGAGGAAGACCCTCAACAAGGTGGATTGACACAGTGGCTGCAACAATGAGCTCAAGCATAACAACGATTGTAAGGATGGCTCAGGACTGGGCAGTGTTTCGTTCTATTCTGCACATGGTTGCTCTAAGTCAGAACCGACTCGACGGCACCTAACAACAACAACCACTCAGAGTGATTACTACATTACCTGGTTTTCCTGTAATTGCCCTCCCTATGGCTTGGTTTATTTTTTTGCCCCATAAGAATACATGTAAGATGAAACCGTTCCAAGGACTACTGGTTCCATTTTCAGTGGGCTATGTGGTTCTCCAATTGTGATTGATTTAAACCCTTAATAAACCTGTTTTAACTGGAAACAGTGTTCAAGTTTTTCTCTACAAAAATAGGATCATTATAAGTTGGAACCCACTCAAGTGCACCTAACAACATACGACAGTCCAAGTTCCAGGGGATGCTGGTGCTGCTGATCCGGGGACAACATTTTGAGAGCCTCTGTTGTTAAGGAAAAGATGGAATCCTCCTGGGGTTTGCATGAACTTCCAGGGAATGTGGAGAGTAGGATGGGATAGCTCTACAACACATCTGAGAATTAAGCAAATAGCTTGTTCTAGTAAAACCTGAATTATATACTTTCAGAAGGAGATAGTTTGGAGACCGACAGAATTAAGCCTCGGGAGGTAGGGGAGAATTAACTCAGCTTTAAATCCAAAGGAAGAAATCTCTCTGCCAAAAAGGCAGCCATTGGCTCTGGTTTGCTGAGGGGCCGGACAAATATCTGAGGTCTACATGAGAAATGTGTCAGTGGGACTACTGTGTTGTTACTGTTGTTAGGTGCTGTCGAGTCAGTTCCAACTCACAGCGACCCTATAGGACAGAGTAGAACTGCCCCACAGGGTTTCTAAGAAGCAACTGTTGGATTTGAACTGGTGACCTTTTTGGTAGCAGCTGTGCTCTTGACCACTGAGCTAACAGGGGTCCAATGTTTGGAGAGAGGCCCAATTTTGCACATTCCGGCTGGTTGTCAGATGGCATGTCTGGTAAATGCTTTCCCGAAAGGATGACAGGGCACCTGAGCTGGGGGCTTGTGGGTGGGGCAGGTCTAATTATCTGCAGAGCTGGAGGGGAAACAAACTTTCCAGAAGAGGTGAGTCAGTTTTTTCTTTAATCAAGGTGTAATATACAGTTGCTATGGGTCGGAATTGACTCGATGGCAAAGGGTTTTGGTTTTAATACACATATGGTAATGTGTATGAACTGCACTGATCGTAAATGTAAGCTCGATGACTGTGTACATGGATATTCACTTGTAACTACCACTCAGTTCAAGACATTTCCAACCCTCCAAGTTTCCTTGTGTCCATCCCAGTCTTAACCCTTGTAGTGGGTTGAACAGTGTTCCCCAAAAATTCATGTCCAGAATGTGGCCTTATTTGGAAATAGGGTCTTTTCAAATGTAGTAAGTTAAGGTCATACTGGATTAGAGTGGGCCCTAAATCTAACGACTGGTGTCCTTACAGGAAGAGGAAGGACACACAAAGACACGCAGGGAAGATGACCAGATAGAGGAGGCAGAGGCTGGAGTTATGCTGCTAGAAGCCAAGGAGCACTAAGAGCCACCAGAAACGGGAAGAGGCAAAGGAGGATTCACCTCTATAGACTTTGCAGGAGTGTGGCTTCGCTGACACCTTGATTTCTTCTAGCCCCCAGAACTCTGAGAATAAATTCCACTATTTTAAGCCCAGTCTCGCCAGTATTCTTCACCAACACCAAGTTTCAAATGCATCAATTCTTCTTTGGTCTTCCTTGTTCACTGTCCAGCTTCTGCACACATGAGGTGATTGAAAATACCTCATATTGAATGAGGTATGAATATTTATATGAATATTGAATATACATACCATGGATTGCCAGAGGAATGAACAAATCTGTCTTGGAAAAAGAACAGCCAGAATGCTCCTTAGAAGCAAGGATGGTGAGACTTAGTCTCACATACTTTGGACATGTTATCCAGTCCCTGGAAAAGAACATGTTTGGTAAGGTAGAGGGTCAGTGAAAAAGAGGAAGATCCTCAATGAGATGGATTGATACTGTGGCTGCAATAATGGGCTCAAACATAGCAATGACTGTGAGGATGGTACAGGACTGGGTAGAGTTTTGTTCTATCGTACACAGGGTCTCTATGAGTCGGAACCAACTCCATTGCACCTAACAACATTCTGAGCCACCCAGTTTATGGTATTTTTTAATCACAGCCCTAGGAAACTAATACACCCCCTCTTCCAAGTAACCACGATTCCATCACCATAGATGTTTTCCTGTTCTAGGTCTGTATATAAATGGAATCAGACAGTATATACTCCTTCAGGGCTGGCTTTTCATTTAACATTATAGCTGAGATTCATCCATGTTGTTGCACGTATCCATAATTCATTCTTTTTTGTTGCTGTGTCCATTGTATGAATATATTGGTTGATGAACGTCTGGGTTGTTTACAGTTTCGGGCTATTAAGAATAAAGCTATGGCCTGTCTATGCTCATCCAAAGACTTCACCGAAAGAGTAAAAAGATTACCTACAGACTGGGAAAAAATTTTTAGCTTTGACATTTCCGATCAGTGTCTGATCTCTAAAATCTACATGATACTGCAAAAGCTCAACTACAAAGAGACAACCCAATTAAAAAATGGGCAAAAGATATGAAAAGGCACTTCACTAAAGAGACATTTAGGTAAACAGATACACGAGGAAATGCTCATGATCATTAGCCATTACAGAAGTGCAAATCAAAACTACCATGAGAGTCCATCTCACACCAACAAGGCTGGCATTAATCCAAAAAACACAAAATAATAAGTGTTGGAGAGGTTGTGGAGAGATTGGAACACTTATACACTGCTGGTGGGAGTGCAAAATGGTACATCCACTTTGGAAATCGATTTGGCGCTTCCTTAAAAAGCTAGAAATAGAACTACCATATGATCCAGCAATCCTACTCCTTAGAATATATCCTAGAGAAATAAGAGCCTTTACACGAACAGATATATGCACACCCGTGTTCACTGCAGCACTGTTTACAATAGCAAAAAGATGGAAGCAATCAAGGTGCCCATGAACGGATGAATGGATAAATTATGGTATAGTCACACAATGGAATACTATGCATTGATACAGAACAGTGATGAATCTGTGAAACATTTCATAACATGGAGGAACCTGGAAGGCATTATGCTGAGTGAAATTAGTCAGTTGCAAAAGGACAAACATTGTATGAGACCACTATTATAAGAACTCGAAAAATAGTTTAAGCAGAGAAGAAAATATTCTTTGATGGTTATGAGAGGGGGGAGGGAGGAGTGGTGGAGGAGAGGTACTCACTAATTAGATAAGAACTATTTTAGGTGAAGGCAAAGACAACACACAAGAGAAGGCAGCACAACTGGACTGAGCCAAAAGCAAAGCAGTTTCCTGAATAAACCAAACGCTTTGAAGGCCAGTGTAGCAAGGGCGGGGGTTTGGGGACCATGGTTTCAGGGGACACCTAGGTCAACTGGCATAATGATATCTACTAAGAAAACATTCTGCATCCTACTTTGGAGAGTGGCATCTGGGGTCTTAAACGCTAGCAGCCATCTAAGATGCATCAGTTGGTCTCAGATCACCTGGAACAAAGGAGAATGAATGAAGAGCACCAAAGACACAAGGTAATTATGAGCCCAAGAGACAGAAAGGGCCACATAAACCAGAAACTACATCAACTTGAGACCAGAAGAACTAGATGGTGCCCGGCTACAACCGATGACTGCCCTGACCGGGAACACAACAGAGAACCCCTGGGGGAGCAGGAGACCAGTGGGATGCAGACCTCAAATTCCGTAAAAAGACCAGACTTAATGGTCTGACTGAGACTAGGACCCTGGAGGTCATGGTCCCCAGACCTTCTGTTAGCCCAAGACAGGAACCATTCCCAAAGCCAACTCTTCAGACAGGGATTGGACTGGATTATGGGATAGAAAATGATACTGGTGAGGAATGAGCTTCCTGGATCAAGTAAACACATGAGACTATGCGGACAGCTCCTGTCTGGAGAGGAGATGAGAGGGCAGAGGGGGTCAGAAGCTGGCCGAATGGACGTGAAAATAGAGAGTGGAGGGAATGAGTGTGCTGTCTCATTAGAGGGAGAGCAACTAGGAGTATAAAGCAAGGTGTATATAAATTTTCGTATGAGAGACTGACTTGATTTGTAAACTTTCACTTAAAGCACAACAAAAGTTAAAAAACTGGAAATAAAAAAAATAAAGCTATGTCAGACACAAAAGGACAAATATTGAATGACCCTATTTTTTCTATTTATATGAAACATCCAGAATAGGCAAATGCATAGAAACCAAAGCTTATCAGTCATTACCAGGGTCGGGTGGGAGGGGGGAAGAGATATTGCTTAAGGGGTATCCAGTTTAAGGATGATGAAAAAACTTGGAACATGGAGAATGTAATTAACATCAGTGAATTGTACATGTAAAAATGGTTGAAATGGCAAATGCTTGTTATAATTTCACCACTATAAAAAAAGAACAAGGCTATGAACATTCTTACATGTCTTTTTAATGACCTAAGCACTCATTTCCCTTGGGCATATATCTAGATGTGGAACTGCTGAGATACAGTGCAGCTATGTGTTTAGCTTCAGTAGAAAATGCCAAATGGTGTTCCGACTGGCTGTGCCGTTTTACCCCCACACCAGCAGTGTTGACAGCTACAGTGAGCTGAATCTCGTTGTGTGGCTTCACATGGCAGTTTGTGGTCACCGGGGGAGATTTTAGTTAGAGAGCAAGATATTGTTGGTAAAAGGAATGTCACGGAAGTGCAGAGTGATCCTGAAAATGCCCCATTCAGAGCTCCTGCTCTGGAAACTGCTAATAGGATGGCCTCAGCTGCTGTGTTTTGAACCCACCACTGTATTAGCACTGACATGCACTTGCCACTGAGGCTCTCGGCCAACAACCAAGCGTGGCGGGGATACTCCTACAACGGATGACTTTGGCTCAAGAACTCCTGATCAATCAGGTGAAAGTTACTTAGAACTGCTCTGCGGCCTGAAATTCTACTACTCAAGCCCCTTCTCTGCCTCTCTCCTTATACAGGAGCCAGACCTCCCTCAGGGTCTATGAACAAAAGGTTAAAATCCTTTCTCCTTCTCTAAGGACAAACCTGATCTTGGGTTAACTTTGTAGCTCGGTTTGCAGTGTGGTATTAGGCAACCTGTTGATGGTAAAAATGACCCTGATTGATAAACTGCATCTGGACTGGAAGGGCAATGAATGATATGGTAGGAAGCTGTAGCTTTAGGCTTCCCTGAGTACAATGACTCTCATAAGGGCATGCTCCTTGAACGACCCTGGGAACTCTGATGGTGGGTTGTTACAATGGATACTGTCTCCGATCGCGGGTGGGGTTTCTAAGCCAAGGTAGCTCCCCACAACTACTGATGTGGATCTCATCTCACACCTGAACCGTCACCTGGGGGAGACAGTAAGAGAAGAGGCTCTGGGCTGCCGTGAGGACTCCCCCGTGGAAGAAAACTGCCTGACACACTGCCCTGCTGGCAGGCTGAGCATCCTCTGCTATGTCCTTCTAAGTGAATCTGATGCCCAGTGTGGCCTGTCAGGTCTTGTGAGCCTGAATGTCTAGCTGAGACCCTGGTGGACACTGCTTTCCCTCACCATAGCCCTCGCCTACCTACTTCCACTTCCAGGCTTCTTTCCCATTTAGATGGAACTGTGGTATTAATCCAGCCAGTCAAGATGAAACCCAACCAGGCTGCCTTGCTTCATAGTCCTTGATGCTTACCTGTTGTCACATCTCCTTGGTTGTCAACCAGAATTAAATGGTATCCAAGTACTGACTAGGAATCCCTGGGTGGTAAAAATGGTAAAGTACTTGGCTACTAACTGAAGGACTGGCAGTCTGAATTCACTCAGAGGTGCCTCAGAAGAGCGGCCTGGTGATCTGCTTCCAAAAGGTCATAGCCCCTGAAAACCCTATGGAGTACAGTTCTACTCTGAAACACATGAAGTTGCCATGGGTTACAACTGACTTGACAGCAACTTGTTTGGTTTGTTTTTTCATTTGGGTATTTGACTACCAGCCCCCCTTCCAATCCTCTAAGGATGATGACTTGACCAAGATGTTTATAACCATTTAATGAACGTTCCAGATACACCCTTCACTGGGCTACAGGTGAATTTCATAATGATGGAAGCTGACAAACCACCTACCCAAGCTACCACGACTGATCATTCAGTTTCCAGAAATGTGGATACCGACCAGAGGGACTCAGTAGGAAAACAGCATGATCACTTAGCCAGAGAGCCTCCCTAGGCTTCTTCCCTTCCTTCTTCTTTCTCCCCACTAAGGAACTTACGCAGGTGTATGGATGCTCGGCGGGGGAGAAAGATGGGGGAGAATCCCACCTCACCAATGTAAAGAGGAGTGCTGTGAACACCACACACCAGATGCAAAAGAAGACACTGAGGCATAGGCCTGGGTCAGGCCTTCTCAATAAATAAATCAATCTCAGAAGCCACAGTGGGGCTAGTGGGCTCAGGGGCATTGAGCTGGAGGAACTGCCCTTCTGAGGCCTGGCCATGGCGCACTTGCTACGTGCTGCAAACCAGCACATCTGCAAAGGGTCCCAGGAGGATCTTGTTGAAGATGCAGCGGACCCACACCAGGTAGGTAGTGAAGGGCTTGATGTTGTCAGTGAAGGTGTGGTTCTGAAGGGCCAGGATGTAAGGCACGTAGGTGTTCTCTCCCTGCTCCTGGAGCCACACCTCGTACTTTACCTCCCTCACCTTCAGGTACTTGAGGTTCCAGGGGATCTGCCAGGAGACGGTAAGGTGGGCCTCAGAGGCACCCTGCACTGATGCCTGGCACCGTGCCTCCCGCACCTTGCCCGGGTATAGGCCAACTGTCCATTTCTGCTTCCGTGGCCCAGGCCGGCCCTTCACCACACGCCGAATGGTTTGGATGAGGGACAAGATATCCACCTTGGTGTCCTGGTAGATTCTGAAGAGCCACTCAGGGTTTCGGCAACAGAGATGCCGCGGGACCTCACGGCTTTGTAGGATACGAGCCTGCTCCGCCCGGTCCAGGTGGGTGATGCCCCCCTGGTCCCAGGGCCGCTCAGGGTGCGTGACTGTGTTCTCTGGCACCGTGTTCCGCCAGGCTACGTACTGGAGGTCCATGCCGGGTAGCGTGGCCAAAGTCTTATAGGGAGTATAGTGGTCAGGATTGACGGCATATGGAAAGAGCTCAACCACGGTCGCCCCCCGGGGCAAGAAGAGGGCGGTGATCAGCTGGGCCCCATGCATGCTGACCAGCATGGAGGCATTGCTGACCAGCCGAACAACATCTGCAAAGTCATGGTCCTCCAGGGACACTGTCACTGTCTTCATCTGGAACTCCTGGGCCAGAGCCAGCAGCAGCTCTGCCTCATTCAGGATGAGCCTATTCTGGGTGCGGCTGAAGACCAGAATGTACTCCTCGCCAAGGGGGGCCCCTGTGTTGCTCACATTCAGCTTCTCTGTCATGAACTGTGCAAACTGCCGGATCTCACTGCCAGAGACAAGGATGTTGGCTTTCGGGCCCTGGGGCTGAACAAAGCCATACTGGTACCAGGTGGTAATCTTGGAGAGGCCCACAAAAGCATGGGAGAAGCACAGCAGCCGGCCGAGGGTCTTTAGCTGTGCTCGCAGGAGTGGCTGCTTGGGGCTGAGAAGCTTGTAGAGGTCGAAGTGAGCCCCCTCGCCCCAGCCCTCCATGAAGAAGAGCCGGGCCTCATGAGCCAGGCCGGGGAACTGCCGCAGGGTGTAGAAGAGAGGTAGCAGGTCGTCATGGAAGACATGCATGAGGTTGTCAGGGTTGAAGCGGTTGGCGATGAGTGCCACGTCAGGCACGAACACCGGCTTAGGCATGAAGCGCAGGGCGGCGGCCGGCAGCTCCACGAAGTTGAAATACTGGGTGTTGTGGTCCTCCACAGTGGACAGGTCGAGCAGGGCAGGCTGGAAGCGCCGGGAGCCCAGGTTGGGCAGCATCACAGAGGTGTTGCCGTGGAAGAAGAGGAACTCCTCGGCCTCGTTGGAATAGCAGAGCCACTTGAAGCGGCAGATGCGGTCAGTGTGCGTGCGGCCTGTGCACACCATGTGCGTGCCGCCCTCCATCAGGCTCTGCAGTGCCTTCGGGTAGTCGATCCTCAGCACTGCAGCTGGCTCAGGGGCCTGTCGGCTGAGGGCCAGCTCCTCCTCCAGAGTGGATGCATGCTCACGCAGCCGCACGTGCTTCCACAGGACTGCCGCCAGCACTGACACCAGGAGGGCATTGAGCACCGCCGAGAGGTGCATCCTAACGCCACTGTGGGGCCCTGGTGAGACGATGGCTACTGGGGACTGCCACAGGCCTGGTGGGCTTCATCCATCCCCATGGGACCTCTGAGGACCAGCCAAGGCCTGCAGAAGAAGAAAAGAAAAAGTGTTTAAATAGTCTGTCTGGAGTCTTTACAAGCTCCTACTGTGTGCCAGTGGCGGTTCCGTGGCAGAATTCTTGTCTTCTACGTGGGAGAGCTGGGTTCGATTTCTGGCCAATGCATCTCATGCACAGCTGTCTGTCAGTGGGGGCTAGCATGTTGCTATGATGCTGAACAGGTTCCAGCGGAGCTTCCAGACTAAGATGGACTAGGAAGAAAGGCCTGGCAACCTACTTCTGAAAATCAGCCCACGAAAATCAATCAATCATGGGGATGATGCAGGACCCCACAGTGTTTGTTCCGTGAGCATGATGCCGTGATTGGGGGCCAACTCGGCAGCAGCTAACAGCAATAACAACGTGCTAGGCTTTGTATACCTGAGACAACACTGGGATTTTATGTGTTGGTAAGTATGGCAGATGGACCACTGGTTAAACAGTATTCAGTCCCTCCCCTTGTCACACCCATGGCTGGAGTGCACACTCCCACACCCTGACTTTCAGCTTGGTGGTGTAACTTGTTTTGGCCAGTGAGATGTCAGCAGACAAAACATAACCAAAGGGTTGAAAAGTGCTTGTGTGACTGGCTTTACCCTCTTTCTACTTCAGACAGTGCCATAAGAAGAATGGGTTCAGGCTGACTCATTGGTCCCAGGAGTGAAATCCTTTGGAGCAGAGCTCCTCCAGCCACACCCAGCCTACCTCAGCTGACCCAATGTGTGAGCAAGCCAGCCAAGATCAGCAGTGCCGCCCAGTAAGTCCAGCCATGATCAGTCAACACAGGCACCTGAGCTAAAGGCTTACTACTGTGTGCCGCTGAGAGGTGCTTGTTAGGCAGCACTCCTGCAGCAAAAGCTAACTGACAAAGACGTCTGTGATGAGAGGCCCCAGGAAGACCCTCTTTAGGGGCCTGACACTCACAGCCCTGCAGGTAACGAGTTTTCTTCACTACGGGAACAAATGTCAGTGAAGGCCTGTGAGCACTGTTCCCAGTGGCACCCAAAGAGCCTGTGTGCCCCTTCTGCAAAACAAGCAACACATCTGTACCGGGGGAAGATTAGGCAACGTCTGCTCCTGTTGAAAGCTGTCATTTAGAAATCATGACTGCTGGCTTATAGGTTCCCATAAAAGGACAGGGAGAAACTGCCCCCTCACCGTTCTAGCGAGAGAATTGTGTAGGGACAAGGGAACCTAAATGGAAGTTAGGGTTTCTGCACTTTCCTCTACTTAGCCCATCTGGTGATTTTTTTCATTTTCGATACTGGATGTCACCACTGACATGTCTGGTATCTACAAGCGAGAAAGCAAAGCGGTTAGAACACCCTCCCACATGCATACCTACAGAGGCCTGGCTGGGCTGTAGGCACTCACTCCCTTTCTTGCACTACTGTGAAGGGCCTCATGTGGCTCCAGGAACCCAGGACTGTTCAGGCAGTTGAAGAATCTCACCCTCAACCAAGGCAGGTGCAGCACAGGTAACACCCGCCTGGCATTGCACTGGGGAGGGATTTATATGCTGCCTTTATCCCCTCGGAGTCCCTGGGTAGTGCAAACAGCTTGGCAGCTGTGGGACACACAACTCAGGTTTGGCCTTTTGTCTCTAGTTTCTGAAAACAGCCCTTAGAATTCTCCAGCAATTAATGAGTTGGGAGTCATCACCCTGGCAATAGGCCTCAAGAAGGGAGGGGGCATGATAAGGCCTCCAGATAAACCACTGCCTCCCGCCCTCTGAGGCCTGACGTTTGTTAGCACGGTTACATACCTTTATGGAGTGGTGCCAAGATGTCTATCCCACCCCACCCCCACGATCAGGGGGCATGTAGTCTGTTCCGTAGGCTCTGGGGTATAAAAATGGCTGAATGAGGAACCTCAGTGTCCTTCAGCTATGGTGCTACGTGGGAAGCACGCATAGCAGAAGCTTTCAGCCCACTTACCTAAGCCTGCCTGGCCGGGGGGACCGGGAAAAGATAGGTCCCCTTTAAGTCCCTTGTCTATGGTACAAAGTTGGGTATTCATGGAAGAGCCGTCCTCTCCACCTGGACAGCCTTCTTGAGTCAGGGGGACACTCAAAAATGGATCCACACTTGTTGTGGTGTACTGTCTGCTTCTTTTTCTAAGTAATAAAACTATTTTCCTTGTGCTAATGCTCTGGGAGCATCTAGTGTGTTCAGACTCTGTCTGGAAGAATGTAATATTCATGGAGGAATCACTATTAATGATTGGTCCCCTTTTTCTAATGGCCTCCTGGCTATTCAGAAATCTGGGATGGCCTGTGAGTGTACTGCAGTTGCTGTTATGGATTGAATTGTGTTTCCCAAAAATACATTTTGGAACCCTAACCCCTGTACCTGTGGAAGCAATCCTGTTTGGGAATAGGATTTTCTTTGTTACGTAACAAGACATATCAGTGTAGGGTGTCTTAAACCTGCTCACTTTCGAGATAGGAAAAGAACACACTAGATAGACACAAAGCAGTGGAGCACAAACAGAGGGTAAGATACATGCCATGTGGAGATCACCAAGGAGTCAAGGAATGTCAGATTCACAGAAACTGAAAGAGATCTCCCCCAGAGACAACAGAGAGAGCCTTCCCCTAGAGCCAGTGCCCTGAATTTGGACTTCTAGCCTCCTATCTGTGAGAAAATAAACTTCTGTTCATTACAGCCACCCACTTACGGTATTTTTTGTTATAGCAGCGCTAAGAAACTAAAAGATAGCTGCTAAACGAAAGGCTGGCAGTTTCAGTCTACCCAGAGACACTTTGGAAGAAAGGCCTGGAGAGCTACTTCTAAAAAATCAGCCACTGTAAACCCTATGGAACACAGTTCTACTCTGACACATAACAGGGTTCCCGTGAATTGGAACTGACTCCATGGCAGCTGGTTACTGGTTTATTCCCTTGGGGCTAGCTTCAGACTCTTGGTGTCGTGCAACTTCCACCTCCCTATGATCAAAAGGATCAACGTGCAATCTTGCCTAGAAAGACATAGTGTCTCAGGCTAGGATTTGAGTCCATATAGTCTGAGAAGTTATCCCAAGAAACGTGTGTAGGAGAGAAGGGAAGTGAAACAGAAGGGATGAAAGCCAGTACAGAGTACATTAATGAGCAAGCTACAACTGTACAAAAGCTGGGATACTGGTCTACCGACTCTTGTCCAGCATTAGCTAAAGGCCACCCCTAGGGGTACTAGTTCTTCTGACTTACCGTCAACCAAGGGTTGAGCATGCACAAATGCACACAGGTGCATAAATTTCCATGAAATAAGAACAACCTTGGCCAAGCATAATGTATCCCACGGTTCTCTAGTCTATTCCAAGTCCATTAAAAAAAAAAAAAAAAAAGCCAGCCATAATCTTGAATCTGTTGGTTTATGCCTTTCACCAAATTTGGGAAAATGTCAGCCATTATTTCTTTGAATACTTTTCAGCCTCATGACTCTCCTCTCCTAGACTTCAATGACACAAATACTCAATTTTTAAAAAATTGTTCCACAGGTCCCTCTGTTCATTTTTTTAAAGTGTATTTTCTCCCTGTTGTTCAGATTGGATAATTTTTATTGTCCTGTCTTCATGTTCACTGATTCCTTTCTTGTCATCTTCATTCTTCTATTAGCTCATCTGGTGAATTTTTTATTTCAGTTACTATATTTCTCAGTTCCATTAAGTTCTTCTTTATAGCTTCTCTTTCTTTGCTGGAACTTTCTATTGTTGAACAGGAAAATTAACAGACATCTTACTTTCATTTTAAGGTTTTTCTTATCCATAAAACCAAGTATTAACCATAAAAAGCCCTGCTCTACAGCAACGTAAATTTGTTTTATCCTGTTAGGAAATCATTACCTTCTAATTTAAATTTCAAAGAGTTACATGGCTGCAGGTAGGTGGAGGGCCAAATTACTAGCAGCCAGGCCAGAGGTAACCTGATATCAGTTGATCTCAGTAAAGAGGGGAAAAACCAAAAAATCCAAACCTGCCGCCATTGAGTTGATTATGATTCATAGCAACCCTATAAGACAGAGAGCTGCCCTATAGGGTTTCCAAGGAGCTGCTGGTAGATTTGAACTGCCAACCTTTTGGTTAGCAGACGTAAATCTTAACCACTGCGTCACCAGGTCTCCAAAGAACATTGTATCTAGCTTCTTCAAGCCATTTGCTTTTTCTGGAATCAAAATGGTCTCCCTATATGCACACACAATAACTGCTCAGAATAAACCCTATGTTCAAATTTCGGTGAGTTTTGATTATTTTTGACACTATGTTTTCATTTGTTTCAAGCATGTTCATAATTGCTGTTGAATTATTTATGATGGCTTATGTAAAATTCTTGTCAGATAATTCCAACATCTGTGTTATCTTGTTGTTGCTGTCTTTTGATTGTCCTTTCTCAATCAAGTTGAGATTTTCCTGGTTCTTGGCATGATGAGTGATTTTTAATTGTATCCTGAATATTCTGGGTATTGTGTTAGGATACTCTGGATCTTATTTAAACCTTCTATTTTAGTAGGCTTTGGATAAAACTGTCCTGGTGGGGAAGGGAGAGCACTGACTCTTTACTACTGAGTGGGGGTAAAAGTCTCCCACTCAGCCTCCACCAACACCACCCTGGCAATGAGGGCGACGGATGCCCTTTAACTGTTGAGTGATGGTCGAAGGAAATCTAGGTCCCCAGTTGGCCTCCCCTGACACTATGGGGTGGGGAAGGGGTGCCTTGTCACTGCTGGGCATGGTGGAAGGAGTGTTAGGGAGGGACACCTTGTCACCACTGGGCAGTGGATGAAAGTCCAGGCTTCCCGTTTAGCCTTCTCTGACACCACTCCAGTTGGGAAGGGTGGATCATCTGGTTACCACGAGGTGAGGATGGAAATCCAGGCTCTAGACTTCCTCAGCCTTTACTGAAGCAAGGGAAGGGAGGTAATGACTCTTCCCTGATGTTTTGCAGGAACAGGGTGTTTATTGCCAAATGGTTTCTCGTTTACGAGGCTGCTCCTTTTCCACTCCTTTGACAATACAGAGAGCTTTTCTTGTTTTTGTTTATGCTCATTGACATTTCTGGGTTGCAACCTTCTCTGGCACCCAGTCCAGGATATATAAGAGGTGAGAAGAAAATCCAAAGAACTTACCACTGTGTTGTGTTGCAAACCCCTGGGTCTAGTTGGTTCACATTCTTCTCTTCACCTTTCAATCTTCTTTTATATATATATATATATATCTAAAATGTCCAGTGTTTTTAGCTGTATTAAGAGGGAGGGATAGAGACTGCTGTTGTTGTTAGTTGTCAGGGAGTTGCCAGTGACTCATGGTAATCTCATGTGTAATAGAACAGAACACTGTCTGGTCCCGTGCCATCTTCATGATCACCAGTGACTCATGGTAACCTCATGTGTAATAGAACAGAACACTGTCTGGTCCCGTGCCATCTTCATGATCACCAGTGACTCACGGCAACCTCATGTGTAATAGAACAGAACACTGTCCGGTCCCGTGCCATCTTCATGATCACCAGTGACTCACGGTAACCTCATGTGTAATAGAACAGAACACTGTCTGGTCCCGTGCCATCTTCATGATCACCAGTGACTCACGGTAACCTCATGTGTAATAGAACAGAACACTGTCTGGTCCCGTGCCATCTTCGTGATCACCAGTGACTCGGTAACCTCATGTGTAATAGAACAGAACACTGTCTGGTCCCGTGCCATCTTCGTGATCACCAGTGACTCACGGCAACCTCATGTGTAATAGAACAGAACACTGTCTGGTCCCGTGCCATCTTCATGATCACCAGTGACTCACGGTAACCTCATGTGTAATAGAACAGAACACTGTCTGGTCCCGTGCCATCTTCATGACCACCAGTGACTCACGGTAACCTCATGTGTAATAGAACAGAACACTGTCTGGTCCCGTGCCATCTTCATGATCACCAGTGACTCACCTAACCTCATGTGTAATAGAACAGAACACTGTCTGGTCCCGTGCCATCTTCATGATCACCAGTGACTCACCTAACCTCATGTGTAATAGAACAGAACACTGTCTGGTCCCGTGCCATCTTCGTGACCACCAGTGACTCACGGTAACCTCATGTGTAATAGAACAGAACACTGTCTGGTCCCGTGCCATCTTCGTGATCACCAGTGACTCACGGTAACCTCATGTGTAATAGAACAGAACACTGTCTGGTCCCGTGCCATCTTCGTGACCACCAGTGACTCACGGTAACCTCATGTGTAATAGAACAGAACACTGTCTGGTCCCGTGCCATCTTCGTGATCACCAGTGACTCACGGTAACCTCATGTGTAATAGAACAGAACACTGTCTGGTCCCGTGCCATCTTCGTGATCACCAGTGACTCACGGTAACCTCATGTGTAATAGAACAGAACACTGTCTGGTCCCGTGCCGTCTTCGTGACCACCAGTGACTCACGGTAACCTCATGTGTAATAGAACAGACCACTGTCTGGTCCCGTGCCGTCTTCGTGACCACCAGTGACTCACGGTAACCTCATGTGTAATAGAACAGACCACTGTCTGGTCCCGTGCCGTCCTCATGACCACCAGTGACTCACAGTAACCTCATGTGTAATAGAACAGACCACTGTCTGGTCCCGTGCCGTCTTCATGACCACTGGTATGTCTGAGTCTACTGTCGTGGCTATTGTGTAAGTCCATCTCATTGAGGGTTTCCCTCACTTTCGCTGCTTCTTTATTTTACCAAACATGATGTCCTTTTCTGGTGACTGGTCTTTCCTGATGATGTATCAAAAGTAAGCAAGTTGAAGTCTTGCATCTAGTCCATCTTGACCGAACTGGAAGCCTTCTTGGCATCTGCTTTTTAAACAAGCTCCCTAGTGATTCTGGAGTACAGCCAGATTTGAGAAAAACCAAGTGGCTCTTAACCAAAGAACCCAAACCATGAATCACATGACCAATTGTTAGTTTTGAAGCTTGGGAATGTTCTACTTTTGTATATAAATTAGAATTGGTTCAGTGTTATTCCTATAATCACATCACTACCACTCAGGTGCTTTTTGATATACTTTCTTGAGTGGAGATGAGAATGGCTTTTCAGCTATCACAGGAACCTACAACCCTATTGCCTAGCTCTGTTAGGCTGTGGGCAGCAGTTAGCAGGCTATGTGTTATTCCTTACTAACAGCTGGTAAAAGTCACTGTTCTGTTTTACTTCACTGTAAAAAATATCTTTTGGTTTTCATCAACATCAGTACGCCCAGAGGAGTGTAGTACGCATGTGAATTTTCCCCATCTCTTACTAAGATGGAGAGAGATGGCCAAATGTTGTGGTAGAAACCTGCAGAACCTCAAACCAGGAGTGAGGCTGGCACAGCCTTACTCTGCTGTATGACTTTGGACACGCTGTTATGCTTCTCTGATCCTTGCTTGCGTGGATAAGGATAAAATTATGCTGGTCTTAGCTTCCTCTTTTCCTGCATTTCCTCACTTTCTTAGCATCCAAACATGGAGCAGGATGTCAGGAACAAACATCAGGCCGGTCAAGCCAAGATACAAAGGAATGGCTTCATGTTCTGCTCTCAGAAAGGACGGGAAAGGAAAGGTAACTTACCATGGCCCTCTCCAGAGAGCAGATGCCTCCAGTCTTTCCAAACCACCTCTGCTCAGATTAACTTGTCTGCAGGCAAAGTCCAGGTTGACACTGGAACACTTCTGCTGTTACTTACCTGGAAAGGAACATTTGCTTCTTGAAGCTGACAGCCTGGCATGGGTCTCCACCTGGAATGATCTTGGCCTCCCTGGGAATAGGTGGGGCTGCTGAAACTTCCAATAAGTGCCCACACATCTCACGCCTGTGAGTTCTGATGCCCACATCTGAGGGCTGCAGAGATTCTTCTTTCTTCCTCTCTTAAAAGGAGAGACCATACACAGGTAACCTGCCATGGAAGCAGAGGCACCAGAAACATTATCCCTGGAGCCTCAGAATGAAGACATGGCGAGCTAGGGCTGCCCAGAACCTTGGGTACCTAGTGGTTTGCTGATCCTGATCGCTGGGGGCTAGCAAGGGTGATGGTGGGTGGAGGGCAACAAGAACACGAGCCCAAGGTCTCAAGCTTCCATTTGGCTTCTAACAGAACCAAGTGCCTGCCTTTAATCAGTTTCACATTTAGGAGTATCATAAAAATTCATACGAAAAGGAGGTTCTTTGCTCTTAAGAGGGAATTCCACTCGTACAAAGGTTAAAAACCACGAAGCAAGTTTTCTTCATTTTGTAGAGGAGAGAAGCAATTTGTCACACAGCAAGTCTGTGGTGGGGCCAGGATTAAAAATCAAAGTGTCCTCAACATTTCTGGTGCAGTGCTGCCTCCCAGTGGGGATGGTGTGTCAGAAGCTGGGGAGACCAAGAGGTCACTAGCAGGCCTAGCTGCGCTGCATCTGTGTTCAGGTTCTAATGAAGCTGGACGGTCCGTCGTCCAGCCTTCGATCCACCTGCTCGGCTCCAGGGTCTGGGCCAGGTCTGACGTGGAAGAGCTGCTCTGATGGAGAACCCCAACTGGCACAGCTCTGCTGTGGGTGGAGAGCAGACCCATCCCATTTCCTGGGTCTTCATTATCCTGAGGAAATTCCTCCAGAGTTCACACTCTGCCAACACTGCTGGAGCCTCTGCTAAGCCTCCACTGGGGAGAGGAAGGGCTTGGGTCAGGTGCAGTCACAGGGATCTGACTCCACAGACTAATTTGCTCTTTTGGGGGTGCTTTTAAAGGTCTCACTAGTCAGTTGGTAGCCACCACACTGCATCCTACACCAGCCAGTCTCTGAGTTCCTGCTACATGACTGGTTGTAGGTAGCTCTCACAGAGGATGGACAATGTCTGGAAAACTTTGAGGATGAACAGTCAGCCAGTCTCGGGTTCAAATTCCAGTTCCACTACTTGCTGTGTGGCATTTCTGACTCGAGCTCCTCATGAGCAAAAGTGAGGGTATAGCACTCACATCACAGGGTTGTGGAGAAGGTCAGAAACAACGTATTAGTTAAGTCTTGTGAGTGCTGATACTTGGCTGCTTT
Organism: Loxodonta africana; assembly: GCF_030014295.1. Taxonomy (NCBI): domain Eukaryota; kingdom Metazoa; phylum Chordata; class Mammalia; order Proboscidea; family Elephantidae; genus Loxodonta; species Loxodonta africana. The sequence goes on along the minus strand of NC_087363.1, from coordinate 29,672,467 downwards.
TGACGTACAAAAACAGCAATTTCAATTAGGTTCAACCTAATAGGCAAAGTATCTAGTGGAGATGAAAAGAAAAAGGTTTTCAGGTGCCAGATGCTTAATAAGGGACCTCAAAAAACCAAACTCACTGCCGACTCATAGTGACCCTATAAGACAGAGTAGAACTGCCTCATAGGGTTTCCAAGGCTGTAAATCTTTACAGAAGCAGACTGTCACATCTTTCTCCTACAGACTGGCCGGTGGGTTCAAACCATGGACCTTCTGGTTAGCAGCTGAAAAACTGAACCACTGTGCCACCAGGGCTTCTTGTAAAGGGCTTCAGGGATACACAAATAATTTTGGCATTTTAAAACATTTTGGACACACTTGGCTACCTTCATTAGACTCAGGCAAAAGCTGATCAGTGCTGAGGCAGGAATTGTCGCTTTTCATCATCGTCATTTGAAACAAAGGATTTTAAACCTAAGCAGGAGAGGATTCCTTCCAAAGATGGAGACCGAGACTAGGCAATGGATGCTGTCAACTCTGTCACCTGCGGCACCTTACGATGAAATCAGCCACCAATCCCTGCTTCCTCGGGCCTCCAGGTCAAGTACATTAATAAATGAGAGTGGACACTGCTTGTTTCCACTCAGCGTCCATTCAAACACGTGCTGAGCCTAAGACAAGGCACAGGTGCTGAAGTTTCCTTAGACAATTCTCACGAGAGAAAAGAAGACTCAGGGAACAACTGTCCCAAATCTTTGGAAGGGCTGGTAGGTGAAGGCAGAACCAGACCCAGAGGTCCAGGTGAGGTCTACAGGGAAGGGCCGCCTGAGGCAGGGACTGCCTCCATATCCCCACTTGAGCAGAAATGCATCGTCCACTTGTTGGAAGCTGAGAGGTGGGCTCGTGGATCTGTCAGGACTGGAGACCGGACCTCTGTAACGGAATGTGCACACAGATTCCCTGGGTGTCTTGTTAAAATTCAGTCTTTTTCAGCAAGTCTGGAGTGGGGTTTGAGAGTTGATTTCTAATAAGCTCCTAGGAGATGCTGATGATCTTGGTCTACATACTCCACTGGGAACAGCCAGGTCTTAAGGACTCTTCCTACCTGTTGTTTCACTGTGGCTTTATGGGAACAAGAAACATCCGGACTGGCCCTGGAAGACCTTGAGACCTTGAACCAGTGAAGACGAGATTTGGAGAAGTGAGAGAGAGATTCTGCCCTTCTGATTATTATTATTATTTTTTAATTAGAATACTTGGTTTCCTGTACCCAGCTCAGCTATAAGTAAGAGAAGGCAGAAGAGAAGTAGGGAGAGTTTTAGGAACTTCTACTACCCACCTCCCCCCACACAAACATGCACACTCCCATTTATATTCTAGGGGAGAATCCCTTGTCTCAAATACATAAAGATTTCTCTTCTAAAACAAAGCCCACTACCAACCCAGCATGTTGCAGGCAAAGACACTACTGCCAAGGCTTGGGATGACTTCACACCTGAGTCTCTCTGACTCAAGTGACTTAGGTTTCACCAACAAGGCCTGGAGGCCAGGTTATGCTGCTGAAGGGCTCCCTGGCCCTGTTCCCCGCAGAGCCACCCTATTCCTGCAGTTCCCTAAAGGCCTTACTCCTTCCAAGTGTCACAGCCACTTACAGGTGAATGTGCCTGTGGCCATGCTACACAGGGAAGGGGAGAGGGAGGAGGGAAACCAGGATGTTTTCCATTTATAAAACACTTGAAAACATGCACATAAAATAGGCACTCAAACACAGCAGATTGCAAAATACTTTAAAAAATGCATATAAAAGAGGGAGGCTCAGTCAATTCTCAGTGTGTTTTATCCCTTAATTAGCTGGGTCCCCCAGGCCAGCTTCCCTGCATCAACTCCACACCCAATTTTCTCAACAGATACGGTATGCTCAGGGAATAAAAACTAATTTTATATTAACACATGGAAAATACAGTTAGGCAGGGAAATTCTTGGTATAAATAATTCTTTTTATAAAAATGCCTGGCTATAAAAAAAATTCTTGTAAAAAAAAAAAAAAACCCTCGACAGAGAAATAAAAACTCACTTATCAAAAAATAAGCAAGATATGCCCCCCATGCATCTTTAAGGGTATCAAAGACTAGCAAAGACTGATAAAATCTCAAGCATGATTATTTAAATCTAGGGGAAAAAATAAAGGGAAAATAAAAGGCGGGTTTTCTCTCTCTCTCTCATCTACAGTGTGAATTCTTGGAGGGCATTTGCTCAGCAGCAGGTGTTAAAGGAAGAGCTGGGCCCTGGCCTCTGACAGGCTGCAGTGGAGGTGAGTGTGTGCCCATGGAGAGTGCCCACCTTTGTCCCCTGAGAGCACCTGGAAGCGGACGCTGCAGTGACAATGAGCACGCCCAGCACCCAGATCCTGATTTCTAAATATCATTCTCCACTAAAAGGAGCCAGGGCTCCTTGGAGTAACTATTATTCCCTGGACCGGGGCAGGAACAGAACAAGAAGAACCTGGAACATCTTGCAGTGCCAGAAAGTGAGAAAGTTCTCAAAAAAAAAAAAAAGATGGAACATATTGAAAAGACAGAGGAGCCAACTTGAAGGAGCTCCCAATAGCTAAATCTGGGACAACCTGAGCAACAAAATGAAAAAATAATAATAATGGATCATGACCCACAGAACAAAATAAATACCCATGAGTCAATACTGACGTAAGTAAATAACTGAATGAATGCACGAACAAATAAGGGAAAGGAGGTAGATCCTCCTTACAACAGAATTCCAATTAATAAATGCAGAAGTGGTGACGGACACAGAAAATCACAATTTGGCAAGCATCACAGGCAAGATCCACTGATGGACGTGATGCTAAAATTAGTGGGTGAAAGTAGGATGCGAAACAGGATATTTGTGCAGTCTCCAAGTATCTGCAGGCGAGACACTTATTCAATGCAAAGGTAAAACCAGGAAGTTTACAGTACAAAAGCCTGGCAGACACCTCTCCCCCCAAACAAAATAATCAAAGGTAACGTCGCCAGTAATAAGGCATATTGATGTCCCATGCCTGCCCCAAACACAGAGCCACAATCTATAGTTCTAAATGGCAAGACTTGGTCCTAGCTCTGCATAAGGTCTTCAGATGAGGGATATTCTACAAAATAACTGGCTAGTACTCTTCTAGAGACAAGGTCTAAGAGACAAAGACGGACTGAGATGTCCCAGGCTGGCGACGACTAAGGAGACGCAGTAACTAAATGTAGTGTGGGGTCCTGATTTGGATCATGAACCAGAAAAAGGACAGCAGCAGGAAAATTGGCAAAATTTGTTAATGTCTGTAGACTACTTCACTGTGTAATGTTAATGCTAATGCCTGGTTTTGACAATCGTTCTGTGGCTATGTAAGATGTTAACATTAGGGGAAGCCGGGTGAAGAGTATTTTGCAACTTTTCTGTAAGTCTAAAATGATTTTTAGACTCCCAAGGAGTTTCCAAGGAATGGCTGGTGGATCTGAACTGCCAACCTTTTGGTTACCAGGTGTGTAGCTCAGAGCTCTTAACCACTCCACTAAGAGTGTTCCAAAATGATTTCAAAATAAATGTTATAAAAAAGTTAGGCAACATCCCTTAGGAAGCAAGGGGACATAAGTATTTACAGGTAAGACATGTTTGTGGTTTGCTTTAAAATACTCCAGGAAAAAGAGCATGGAGACAGACGGAACAAGGACAACGGGATAACGATAACTGTAGAAGGTGATGATAGGTACATTCGGTTCTTTACATGATTCTCTTCTTTGTGGCTGTATAAAATTTTACATAATAAAAAGTTAAAAAAGAAACAATAAAGAATCAAATAAATCACTACTACCAATGACAAAGGAATTCTGAAGACTGGATGAGTAGTAAGTTAATATTCTGAAAACATAAAGCCCTTGGTGGAGAGATGAGAAGCAGCTGTGTGCAGCATGAGCTGAGGCAGGTTTTGCTCTGATCGCAGACAAGCGAGCACTTCCAACAGAAAAACCAAACTGAATCAGTTGATTCTGACTCATAGTGACCTTTCAGGACAGAGTGGAACTGCCTCATAGGGTTTCCAAAGGGCAGTTGGTAAATTCAAACTGCTGACCTTTTGGTTAGCAGCCGAGCTCTTAACCACTCTGCCACCCAGGGCATATCAGAAATCAAGAGCCTTAGGGAAATGAGAAAAGGGAAGAAGACCCACCTCCAACCTGAGTGGGCATCTTAGCCCCAGGTACCCACCTCCTCCCCAGTAAACAATCTGCTCCTGGCCCTCCCCAAGGGGTCCCATGCTCCAAGGCAGGCTGGGAATGTGGGGCACTGGGGCCACAGGCAGGAAGGAGGCCGGGGTCCTCCCCCTGGACCTGGCTGGCTGTGTGTGCCATGGCCAATCAGGACAGAGCTTATGGGAACCAGGAAACATGGTGTGGGGGCGCCATGGGGCAACTAGGCAGATACCAGCCTTTGAGATCTGGTAGGGGCGGGGTGGGAAGAGAGTTCTCAATTAGATGTTACACTCCCACCCTACTTCCAGGCGATGCACAGTGGCTCCAACAAAAACTCAAACCAAACTCACTGCTGTCAAGTAAATTCCGACTCATAGCAACCCTATAGGACAGAGTAGAACCACCCCATGTGGTTTCCATGGGGCACCTGGTGGATTCCAACTGCCACCCTTTTGGTTAGCAGCTGTAGCTCTTAACCACTACGCCACCAGGGTTTCCAAAGCCAGCACAAATACAGACTGGTCCACATGGGCCTTCCCGGGGCACTGCAGGTTCTCTTCCAAGCAGGTACAGAGGAAGGAAGGTTTGCTGCAAATGGGACAGAACAAAGGTTCACCAGAAAGAGTGTGATGGCTAAAGCATGGGTCCTGGAGGTCAGACTGCCATGCAGCTTCCACTAACGTCTGATGGGAACGGATGCAAGAATACCCAGGTACCTTACCCACAGGTGGGACAGTGCTGAGGCACATTCTACACACTGGCTCGCAGAGTTCCCCAAAGGCATTAAGCTCCAGGTGCCCGCGTTGGTAAAAGGACTGATACATACATGCCTTTTTTGGCTGCCTTCCCTTCACTGTCTCACCTCCCCACTCCGCTATTTATATTTACTTGAACCACCTCCCAGATAATCTTCAAGCACTCAAATCCTTGTCTCAAGATCTGCTTCTCGGAGAACCTTAATTAACAGATATTACTGTATTATGCCACTGTGGGGACAGACACAAAGTCACCTTTGCGCTTTTACCAGCTGTGAAGTAACCAAGGTTTAATGGGAGAAAGTCAATAAAATCCTTCCGGCTGTTTCCCACCCCTCTTGTGTGTGCCCCATCCCCACCCCCTGCACCGCAGTGGCCTACATAATCCACAATTGTAGGATCAGGCGAAATCCTCAGGAAGGTTTTAAAGAGACAACAGATGGGGGCAAAGTGCCTTAATCAGACCGCAGTCCTAAAGAAGGTAAGTCTTTCCTCATCACTCTATCAACCTGTTCCTGGAGAACAAACAGTTACGCAGCAATTGGGCCAAGCTGCTTACTGGGCAAAAGACCCAGTGATGTCCCCTTTCCCCAGGTCAATTTTCATTGCTCCTGGGAGCTACCAAGATGAATGTGGTGTCTGGAGAGGCTGCTAGTCTCAGTGACAACCAGGCAGTGGCAGGGAGGCAGTGGCAGGGAGAGATAACTCAGGTCACCATGCTTGACCTTTGAGACCAAGACTCAGCTCAGTGGCTGCTGTCTGGAGGACTGTGCCTCGTTCTGACTGGGCGTGTTGTCTGTTTTATTCTGATGTTTGACCAACTGTTCAGTGCAATTGAATAGCTTCCCCAGGAAAACGGTGTGGGGGCTTCATTTCTTACCCCGCACATAGAGGGGAAATGGGAGCCCAGTCAGGGTACAGGCCACCACCTGGAACGAGTGTAGCCTGTGATGGGGCAGACAGCAGAGATACGGGGCAAGAACTCCTTCCGGCTGAAAGACTCCATGCCTTGCTTTGTTGCCTGGTTCTGCTGAAATGGGCAGAGGGGCCAAAATCCCAAGGAAACTTACTCTGCAGTGACAGGGAACTCCCTCCCGCTCCTTAGCAGTTCATCCGTCCTTTGTATACCTTTGTATCAAAGCCACTCCTGGCCCAGCAGCACTATCGTGCGCTTCTCTCCCTCACCTGCTGTCCTTAATTTGAACCCACTTCTGAGCAGGGAGGCAGGCTCCATCTTTGCAGTCAGATTTGGCAAGCACAGCACACCTACTGAGTACCTGCTATGTCACAGTGCCATGCTTGTATAACTTCACTTAATCCTGATCATCACATTTTCCACCCAGGGAGAGAGGCTCACAGGTTGGCCACATGTCCACAGTTCAGGGTTCAACCCTATGCATTTCCACCTGTGCTGCCTCTCAGAGATGAGGGCTGCCCCACCTGGCATCTTGTCATGAAACTCTATGGACAAGGAGGAGGTAATACAGGGGCTCTTAGAGGCATGGACCACCCAGGATAATTAATTTTGTCTCAATCTAGTGCCCCTCCCCCACAAAAACCAACCAATCAAACAAACAAACGCCCTCAAACATAAGTTGGTTCTTTAAGATCTACAGGTAAGCATGAAGGTCTGGTCGTCAGTGAGAAGTCAAGAAAACACCTTCCGGACTTAAAAGTGGTAAGGCAGAGGTCCCCAGGCTGCAGAAAATTCCACTGTCTCAAGCAGCTTGCTTGGCACACCCCGTACATAGCTTTACGTTAGAATCCTGGTTGCTTTGCTTGGCACGCACGGTAGCTTTACATTAAAATTCTGGATCCTCTCCCCTTAACTGTTGTGACCAAACTGGAGGAAACTGGCGAAATCCGGTTTAGGCACTATGTTGACATTCAGGATAACCTTTTAGACCTCATACATAGTAACTTCACCGCCTCTGGGTGGAGTTTAACCGCCACGCTCTGAACACATGATGTATGAAGTTATATGTAAACCCCATTGTATCTGAGTAGTATGATTAAGAATGTTGCTGATGTAACAAGTATGCACTTCCTACTTGGTAAACCCTTTAAAAGTAATCTTCCCCCTTGCCCTTGCTGAGCAGTCTTGGCGGCAGCAGCCCTGACTGCTCCCTTCCTTGCACAATGAAGTAAAGGTACCTTTCTACTCTCCCACCTTGGTCTCTCATTTATTGGCTGAGACAAACTGCACCGAGCAGAATGTGGGGTTTCCACCTGGCAACAGTGGGGTATGTAGAGACAGACTACCTGGGTTCAAATCCCAAATTGGCCCCAGTCCTACTAGCTACGGCCTAGCCCTTTTCCCTCTAAGCCTTCATTTCCTCATCTGTAAAATGAGGATTACTGTACCCACCTCAAAGAGTTCTAATAAAGAATCAATTAGCTTTCACATGCAAAGTACCAGAATAGCATCTGGCATATAGTGAACACTTGACAGGCGCTAGATATCACTATCATCTAGCTGAGCTTGTGCCTGCCTCTGGGCTTGCTTGTTTCTCCTGCTAGAATGATTTCCCCATGGATCTGCACAGAGTTGGCTCCTTCTCAACTTTTGGGTATCTTCAGAAGGTGCTCTCCTTTCTCCAGGTAGTTGAGTGTCAACTCTGATTCTCTCTGGGTCTCCCAGCAGCACTGTGATGAACAGACCAGCAGACCACATTTTCTCTATTCATGTGGTCCACAAATGAGCACCTACCATGCATCATGGACTGGGCATTCAAAAATGAAAAAAAAAAAAAAAAAAGGCATCCTAGTTCTCACTCACTGAGGCAGAGGAGATGAGAGGCCGTTGTTCACACTTGATGCGATGCAGCTGTTGCAAAGGGACTACGTGGTTTGGGGCACAGTGAAGGAAGCATCTTGATTCCTGGGGGATGACGTGGACGCCATCACTGCAAGATCCCCTCCTCCTGCTCTGTGAAATTTAAGCACTCTGCACAGGCTACAGGTTTTCCTCATTCAATACGAACAGCCCTCTGGATCATCCTGATAGACAGACACTTGACCTTTGCTTAAAAAATCCTTGCTTCCTCCTGGTCTTGTCCAAAATGCTTCCCAGAAGAAGAGTGCAGTCAAGTGGGTAACAGAGAGTCTTTTTAAGAAGCTAGAAAAACTTGACGGATCTCCCATACCCATGCACTCAATCTGGGCTAAGTGCAGGTGGCAGGACACACACAAGACTGCAGTGGAGATTTAAATCCTCTTCCCTAATGGTGGAAACCCTGGTGGTGTAGTGGTTAAGTGCTGGCGCTGCTAACCAAAGGGTCGGCAGTTCGAATCCACCAGGCACTCCTTGGAAACTCTATGGGGCAGTTCTACTCTGTCCTATAGGGTCGCTATGAGTCAGAATCGACTCGATGGCACTGGATTTGGTCCCTAATGGTGGTGGTCATGTGTCCTTCCTGGGCCACACAGCTCACACTCACGTTCTTCAGACTTTGGGTGTGAACTGCAGATCTACCACATGCTAGTGTTACAATCTTGGTGGGTTTCTTGACCTCCTCAAGCTTCAATTTCCTCATCTGTACAATGGGAATAATAACCTCCTAGGGTGTTGTGAGGTTTAAATGAGTTAATGCATGTAAAATATCTAACATATGCCTCAAAACGTATTCTCTGCCACAATCATATTTCCATTAAAAAAAAAAAAATAGGGTTGCTAAAATTAAGGGTGAAAAAAAGCAGGAACCAAATCAGCCATATAGCCCCAGACCAATTCCCAAAAAGGTGAACCCTCAACCATTTTGGGGTGGCACACTCACTCACAAATCCTATGTTCACTCAGTCTTCCTAAAGACTTGTTTCCCTTCTCTGGTTAAGACAGCCCCATAAATTTAGAAAAAGCTTCTCCCTGGCCTGAGTAGTCAGTTTTCAGTATAAAATCAGCCAGAACCACCATCACCTCCAGCATTTTACATTCCAGGTACTACACTAAAACCTGTCCTATTAACCTCAAACCAACATAAGAGGCTAACACTATTGCTATTATCCCCATTTTACAGATCAGGATACGGAGGCTGGGAGAAACTAAGTAAACTGTCCCAAGTCCCTCAGCTTACATGGAATGGAGTCAGAATTTGAACATGGAGCTTGTAAGCACTGTCTTATGCTGGCAGCCCAGGTACCATTTGGGCCTCATCCTCTTGTGGGTACTCAGATGTCACCATGGTTTTTATTCTCTGCCTCCTCTACCTTGGGCACCACATTTAGGACCCAAATGGTGTGGGAGCACAGAGCACTTAATGGTTCAGCCAGGAGAATGCCTGATACTGCAATCTTTTTCAAAAGAAAGGGGTAAAAATAAACAAGAGATAAAAAACATGCCTAAAAAACCCTTTAAAAACTGAGACAGGCTTAAGGAGGCCACTGATTCACCCCCACCCCTCCAAACTGCTTCACTCAGCTCCTAGAAAAAAAAAAAAATTTTTTTTTTCCTAGAGCAGCTCAATATATCGGATTCTCACAGACTCAGGAATCCTCCTTCCTAGGACCCCATCTGTACTAAGAAGCACCAGGAAAAGGCATTGATAATGGTGCTGTACCTGCCGACATCAATGGAAGCTGGGCAGCTGGTGTGGGGGCCCACCTGACAGGGGGAGCTCACCACCTGAGGCTGGTCCTACTGTCTGGGTGCAGGCTGCAGCTGTAGGGGGCCCAACCAGCCCCGGGCACAGAAAAGCTGTCCACAAACACCATGAAGTCTGATAAGGAGTAAACGCAGCAGGAATTCTGGGTCTAGAGCAGGGTGTGCAAACTCACATGCCTACTGGGGCCAGGAGCCAATGGGGAAAGAGAAGCTGGGGGTGGGTCTGTGGTAGCCGGGAAACCAAACGCCCAAGTTAAAGATGCAGCTGATTAGGGACTGGCAGGAAAATGGCCTGGTGGTATCAACTCTTGTGATGTGAAATGTCCTAATTTGTAACTACTGGCAAATACTCAAATCAAGTGAAGGCAGTGTGCAGGCCCAAGAGCTGAGCCTGCTGGCCTCTCATCTTCTGCCAGATTCAGCCACGGGCACAAGTTTGTAAGCTCTGGTCTAAGGAGACGCCCCTCTCCTGCCGGCCTCAGCATCTGCACTGGGTTCCCAGCTGCACCACTACCAGACCAGCTGCTCTTCACTCCTGCCAGAGCAGGGCCGTTGGGGCAGGGACACTGGACTGCCTGCCCCTGCCAGGCCCAGGCTGCAGTAAACCCAAGGCCAGCCTGTGGTCCGCATGGGCAGAGGGTGGTTGGGGGAGTGGAGAGAGGGCGGCAACAGCGCCTAGAGAAGGCTTTAAATTCGGATTTTGTCACTGAAGAGTGCTTTTATCCTAAATACAGCCTGGGGATTTTTAGTTACAGAACCTTTCGGTCTTGCACTGATTGATGCGGCTCAACAAGTTTCAATAACTCAGGCATATCCTCAGAGTGATCTCTTCCCTTTTTTGTATCAGAAGTAGTACACGGAACAGGTACCAGTAACATAATGCTGGCATGTGCTCCAAGATCAGCTATTAATCCAACACTATTGATAAACTCGGACAAGTATTTATAGAACATCAGGTTTTCTGACGCAAGTATTTACTCTTTGGCAAAATGTTGGCAGCCTCTGAATGCTCCTTGTAAAACTTAACATTTAATTGACACGGCATATTTAACACTGAATTAAGAGTTCCCATCCTTAGACTAAAACCTTGACATGGGCAATACCTCCTTGCTTTAGTATAAAGAGCAAAATAGTCAAAGCTGGAGACATTAATCCTGTGTCAATAGTTGCTGATTATGACTCTACTTCTTTCTCTATAAAAGGGTATGGAATCCCTTTAAAAGAAAAAGAAAAAAAAAAAAAAAACCCAATACCATAGAATTCAAGTCCATGCTACTCTGGTGAGATGGATGATATCAATCTTTGCTGAAGACAAGCCAAGGCTTGCAGCCCCTGAGCAGGTGGAGTGAGTCCAACATCCCCCCATCCCAGCGGCCTCTAATCCCCTCAACAGTTTTTGTCCTTCAAGTAGCGCAGATCTTTGCTAGCACAGCCTGCTGTGATGTCATCTGGCTTTGGCTTGGCACAAATGGGTCACTTACAAATTAAAGCTGGCTGTGTTGGTCCTTTCCGGCATAATAAAGCAGCAGTACCGCACATCAGTGTGGCTATAAACAGAGGCACAAACGGGACAGGATCGGGTCAGCCTTTGTTGTGAGGCTCATACAGGCGACACAGAACATGCCTCTATCAATTTTTTTAGGCAAAACTGCAAATGGAAAATAATTCTTCTAGGAAATGCTCAGAGCCCAGGGGTACACAAGCCCAGACGGGACCTCGGGGTTAGTTTGAGAAGACTGAATTCATCAAGAGAGTCAGAAGACATCCACTACTGAAATCATAAAATATTCACAGAGAAACACAAGAAATGTGTACAACACACAGGTGGTGACGGGAAACAGCTGTGGGAAATCAGGGTTGAGGCCACCCAGGGAAGCTACCTAGAGGGCTAGTGAATTTTCAGTGAGGTTTTGGAGGCATTTTGTGAAGGGTGGGTGGAGGATAAGATGAGCATCCCTGTTATGTATTTACATGTCCCCCACTGGCAATGACTGCAATGAACTCTGTTCACAGCAGGCATTACCATGCTCAGTTCTCACATCTGTTCACCAAGCCATGAGGCCACCAAGCCATGGAGCTCCTCCTCGACCCTGGGGCAGTGATGGCCAGACCCCAAGCCATGTGCAGCTCAACGGCACTCAGTGAGTAGCCAGGGAGGCAGAGACTGGGGAGCACAGGCCACAGGGCAGGTGCGGGCAGTGCCAGGTGAAGAGTAGAGGGATGCGGCTACCAGGAGACCTGGGTTTCGCCAGAGGAGCCCCACAGGCGCAGGTGACAACTCACTAAGCCCTTGAGAGGGTGAAGCTCTGTGGCAGCCAGGTCACCAGAGGTCCCTGCCAGATACCCAGGAAGCTTGGACTCCAACATCAGAACGGGGCGGGGGGGGGGGGGACTTGGCTTGGGCTTTCTTTGGGTCTCACTTATCACTCTTCCCATTCGTAATAACGACAACAGCATCATAGTTAACATCCACTGACCATTCACCAGGTGCCAGGGTCTCCACTTCACGTACATCACCTTGGGTGTGTGGTACAGTGACAATCCTCACTTTATAGAAGATAAAACCAAAGCTCAGAGAGGTAAAAAGCCTGCGCAAGTTTACATAGGAGGGAACAATGAGATTCTAACCCATGCAGGCTGGCTACAGGGTCTGTGATCAGTTTCTTTTTATTCAGAAATAATATCAAACTTACAAAAACACTGCACATGTACAAAGAACTCTTGTACACTCTTACCCAGATTTGCCGACTGCTAATCTGACATGCTCATCATTCTCTCTCTACACATATGTGCACACACACACACTTTTCTGAACCATTTGAAAATAAGTTGGAGAGACATTTTGCCCCTTTAGACCCTAACACTTCAGTGTGTAATTCCTAAGAACAGGGAATTCTTATATAACACAATTTCGGGGAATTAATATTGATAAAGTACTATCATTAGATCCAATTGTGGCACTCTGTATTGGACACTCACACCTGTAGGCCAGCAAAGAGAAAGTAGGTCCGCTGAGAAATGAGTCCCTGAACAGAACAAGGCTGGACTGCTTCTCCTGTTGCTTCGGACAGCAACTGGACACATGTTTTGGAAGCTCTGGCACCCAGTGCACCTGCGGCAACACCTGAGGCTACCCCAGGATGTGTTGTGATTTCTGCCACAAACCTCCACTGCTGGAGGACCCTGGGTGTGGCTCATCACTGGATGTGTCTAAAGGAACCCAACACAAGGGCCTGTATTGACAATGGTAGTAATAGTAGCAATCACAGCAATACAGCGACCCCTTCCTGAGGTTTGGCTCAGGGCTGAGTATGCACCAAGCTGAGACCGCAGCTTTTCAGAATGGAGAAGAGAGACAAACTCTTAGTATAAGACTGTGCCAGTGGTGGTGACTGCTGGCACGTGCTGGGCCCTGGGTATGTACCAGTAAGGATGCAGGGTCAGACAGAATGGAAGGATTGACTGCAGCCCAGGCTGGCTAAGGAAAAGAGGAAGCCAGCCTGGCGGTGGTGTGGGGGGGCGGGGGGGGGGTGTTATGTTATTGCCGTCTTACTTCATGGAGCACCTACTATGTGCCAGCACCTCTATCAGACAATATTCCTGTTGTGACCCATAAGGGCTTCACCAGCTGAGTTTCAGAGGTAGATCACCAGGCTTTCTTCCCAGTAAGTCTTAGTCTTGAAACTCTGCTGAAGCCTATCCACTATGGGTGGCCCTGCTGGTATCTGAAATGCCAATGACATAGCTGCCAGCATCATAGCAACGTCCAAGCCACCACAGTTCCAAAATGATATAGTGCTGGAAGATAAGCCCCCTGGGTTGGAAGGCACTACACGACAGCCACAACAATGGACTCGAGCATACTAAGGATCATGAGGATTGTGCGGGGCTGGGCCCCATTTCGTTCGGTTTTACATAAGGTTGCCATGAGTTGGAGCTGACTCAACAGCAACTAACGGCAACAACAGTATGTGCCAGGCACTGTCCGAAGCCCTTTTCCAGCCTCCCAAAGGCCTCTGATGCAGGTTAACTGCATTATCTGCATGTTCTTTTAACATAAGAAGACTGGAGCTCAGAAAGCTGCAACCTCAAGGTCTTACAGCTCAAGAAGCGACACCAGGATTCAAACCTGTGTCTGACTCCAGGTGTCTTTTTCTTAAGCACTGTCATCAGATTCGGAGGTGTAATCAGTGACAGAGAAGCAGAGAAGACCTCAGAGCAACGAGTTTTCATCACTCAGGGGCAGGGCAGGTGTGGACGGCTCTGGAAATGCAGAAACGAAGGCTCTCGACAGTAACTTAGCAACTCAAAGCTCCTCTTGCTACAGTTATTTTCTGCCCAGCTCTGCTGAGCAGAGAGAATCTGGTGGTGGCAGGTGACTTAGGGTGCTGAGGCCCTTCTCTAGTCCTAAGGAAAGACTGGGTAGCAGTCTATTCCACCTGCCCTGGTGCTTTGCTGACAGGGTGAAGTCACCAATTTAGAATCACAAAACTACGACTTTTTAGAGCTAAAAGAGCCCTTAGAAATGATCTGATCCAGCTCTTTATTTTATAAAAGATAAAATGGAGATCTTGAGAAGTAGTGTGAGATGCTTGACATCTCACATGCAGCCAGGATTAAAACAGAGGCATCCTGGCTCCGGCTCCAGGGCTCCTCCTTCTCGCACCCATGGCTCGTGGGCTGTCCTCCTCCCAAAAGCAGAGATCATGCTGGGAGAAGTCTGTAGCTCCCCAACTCTTCCCAGCAGCTAAACATTTTCTTCTTATAACCAAACTTTCCAGGTCCCACCCAGATTGCACCCCCACCTCCCCCGCCCAGCCCTGTGGTCCAGGGATGCGAGCCCAAAGAGGCTCTCTTCCTGACGCCTCATCCTCAAAGTCACCTAATGGATGCCTTCCTTCAAGCTTCCCTACCGGACAAAAGTAGCCTCATTCAATCTCTGACAACTTCCCAGGCTGCAGGGTCCTGCCTCTTCCCCAAGTGATGGGAGAAGACCTGTCTATCCCCAGCGCTGGAATGCTCTATTAGATGGCACTAGTTCTGAAGCCGGAGATGCCAGGAGCTGAGCTCCCATCACGTCAATTAGTAGCTGAGTGACCCAGGCCAATTCTTAACCTATCCAAACCTCCATTTCTTGCTCTGAAAAACAGGTACAATTATACTTTTTTGTGGTTTTGTGAATTCAAATGGACAACAAAGGCAAAGCACAGTGCCTGGCAATTATTTTTATGATAATTATTATCAGTCATAACAATGATATAACAACTAAACTGCCATTTACTGGCTCTTGCTCTATGTGAGATACAATGCTAAGTGATTTACATGCATTATCTCATTTATTCCCCACTACAAACCTAAAGGAGGTGTTATTAATCCCATTTCACATTTGGGGACATACGCTCAGAGTCATTAAATGAATTGCCCAAGGCTGCACAGCTACTAAGTGGTGGAGCAGTGTTTCAAACCGAAACGTGACTCCAAAGCTCATGGTGACAGATGTTCAACATACGT
The DNA here is from genome assembly GCF_030014295.1 of Loxodonta africana. Lineage (NCBI taxonomy): Eukaryota > Metazoa > Chordata > Mammalia > Proboscidea > Elephantidae > Loxodonta > Loxodonta africana. Next base: position 29,657,384 of record NC_087363.1, on the reverse strand, counting down.
AGGTTCCACATTTCATATCATTGTATGTTTTATCCAATTTAAAAAGGCCTGGTAATCAGGTAGTCAGGTGGGTCCTAGGAGAGAGTATTCCACTGACAACCAAAATGGGACTGACGAGGACCCTTGGGGAACGGAGTATTTGCTTAATTTAATTTTCTGGTTAGCTCAATATTCACAAGAAACCTTTGTTTATTGCTAAGTATCTTCTAAAGCATGGCTCAGAGCAAGAACACTCCAACCTGGAGGCTGGTTCAAAAACCAGTGAAGTTGCTCTGACAGCAGCCACATCAAGGTTACCAAGTCATCACATGGCCATGGTGTGCCGGAACCCAGCCACCAGCACCCTGTCCTCCCCTCTGCTGAGGATCTCTGTTCTCAGCTTCTCCTCACTCTCCCAGGGATCCGACTCAGGAACTGACATGTTGGCCATCCCCAGGGATGAGGGGACCTGTATTCTTATCCTAGCTCTGCCATGAAGTAGGACTCAGATTCCTCATCTGTAATGTGAAAGGATGAGCTGGAAGGTCCCCAAGATCTGTGAGAGGCAGAGGGCAGCTAGTCCAGTGCAAAGAGGGACCTGAGTTCCAATCTCACCTCTAATTCTTTCTATCATTAACCACAATTTCTAATGTTTACGCACACTTGCTGTGTAACCGACACTGGGCTGAGGACTTGCCTGGCATTGTTTCATGTAATCCTCACAGCAACCCAGTTTCAGGATGTTTGTGGGAGCTGGAGGAGTTTGCAGAGCAGAGGAGTGATCTGTGATGTGGCGGAGGAGCTGTGGAAAGTATTGGTGGTGGTGGTGGGGTCGGCCCTCAGCCAGTGGTGTACCCATCGAAGCCATTAGCTCCAGGTGGGCACTGGCAGCTGGTCCCCGCGCCCAGATGCAACCCTGTAAGGAAGGTACTTTTATTTTAGTTTTGCAGAGCAAAAAACAGAGGCTCTGAGAGGACAAGTAATTTACTCAAAGGCACACAGCTAGCAGATGAAAAGAGAATTTGAATGCCCCGCATATATAACAGTAAACATTTGTTGAATGAACCTTATTCTGTCTGTGCTCTTGGTCACTACGTCCTATGAAACTCACCCTAAAACCGTGGAAGTCTGCCCTTCCCTTCCCATACCGGGCCTCCTTTTACCCAAGAGTAGACTCTGAGAGTTGACATAAGGTAAACAGACAGTGGCCACCCACGAGGTGCAGGACTCTTGGCCTGAGGGCCGGAGACCTTGGCTGAAAACTCCCATCAGTGACCTGGAGGCGGGGCCCTGTGCAAATGCATGGGGTCGCAAACAGAATAACCAGAACGCAATTAAAGAGAATGCTGACGCACTGTTAAAAATCTAATTAATGTCACTGGACGATTTGTGTAGAAACTGTCAAATGGAAACCAAACCGCTGAATAAACTTTCACTGAAAACAAAGTAAAATATTATTTTAAAAAAGATAAAAGCACGGGATCAGGAGTCCACTGGGTCCCTCCTTCAGAGGCTACCTGGGCTCTGTCAAGCAGCCGTGACAGGCTCTTACCACGGGGCACACAGTAGGTGCCCCACCGAGTCCCAAGTCGCCCAGGGATCAGCTGCAGGCCTGCCCGTGTACTGCCGCTGCTCTCCAAGGGAGCTGGCGGCCCAGGTCCCCTCCGCGCACCTCGCCTGGCTCCTCGCCACCCGCGCCTCCTGCGCACCGTCACCCTGAACAAAAGGCCGTGGGGACCCGGCAGCCAGCGCCCGCCTGGAGCTGAGGGTTCGGCGCGCGCGCCGCCAGCCCGCACCCCGAGGGGACCCCCCGCCTCCCGCACCTCAAGCCGCATCACCCGTCACTCCTCCGCTCTGCAAACTTCCCCGCTCCCACAAACGTCCTGAAATCTCCCTCTCACCCCAGGGCCCGGCACCCCAGTCGTTCCCTCCTGAGGGAGGTCCGGGGGCTGAGCCCTCAACTCCAAACCCCAACCGGGTCGTGGAGCCCTCACAGCCCCCAGCGCGCGCCTCTCACCTGAAGCCCAGGCCCGCCGGACTGCAGCTGCCCCCGCCGACACGTCCAGGCGGTCCCTCCGCGCCGCCGACTCTGGCTGAACCTGCCACCGCCGCCGCCACCGGAGCCCGCTCCGAGCGCGGGAGGCCCCGGCAGCGAGAGAAGTCTCCGCTGAGTCGTCCAGCCTAGCGCCGCCGCCGGGCTCGCGACTCTCCGAGGTACGCCCTCCCCGCTGGCGAGCCCGGCGCGGGAGCCTGTGCGCATGAGCAAACCGCGCGTTCAAGCGCCCGGGCCCTGAGCCTGAGCCACCCTCTTGGCTCGCGGGATCCTGGGACTTGTAGTTTGAATCCAGGAGAGCCCGCCCCCTAAGCCCGCGGAATCATGGGAGTTATAGTTTGCACCCCTTGAGAGTCTTGCGTTTTACCTGATGTTAGAATTACACGTTATGGTAGTCCTGATTATAAATTTAAATGCAAATTAAACCAACAGCCAGGTATTATGTATAAAATTAGAGTAATTAATATGTTCACATGCTTTTAAAAAATATAACACTACCAAACCAAAAGCAAACCCATTGCTCTCCAATTGATTCTGACTCATAGAGATACTGTAGGACCGAGCAGAACGGCCCCACAGGGTTTCCAAGGCTATAATCTTTACAGAAGCAGGCTGCCACAACTTCCTGGAGCAGAGTGACTGATGGGTTCAAATCGCAGACGTTTCGGTTAGCAGCAGAGCGCTTAACCACTGTGCCACCAGAGCTCCATTCATAATACTACAAAACAAACAAACCAAAAAAAAAAAAGTTGGCTTAGAGTTGATTCCGACTCAGCTGCCCTATGGGACAAAGTAGAACCTCCCCATAGGGTTTCCAAGGAGCACCTGGTGGATTCAAACTGCTGACCTTTCGGTTAAACGCTGTAGCTCTTAACCACTACGCCACCAGGGTTTCCACTGCAATATCACCACTCCATGGAAACCCTGGTGGCATAGTGGTTAAGTACTACAGCTGCTAATCAAAGGGTAGGCAGTTCAAATCCACCAGGCGCTCCTTGGAAACTCTGTAGGGTAGTTCTACTCTGTCCGATAGGGTCGCTATGAGTCCGAATCCACTCGACAGCACTGGGCTTGGTTTTTTTTTTTTGGTTTATCAACACTCCCATGATACCACAGGGGGCTTAAATACAAAAGCACCAGCCTCCTGCTGTGCCACTGCAACTCTCCTACCCCTACTTTATCCCACCCTTGCCGTCTAGCTCCTCAAGAGCAACCACTCACAACTCATATGACTGTTATTTCTGGCATTTATTGCCAATTCTTGGACTGTACATATGCCTCTGTTTCTTGAATTATGAATTTTAGACCGCCACTGATTAGGATATACTAGAATTTAACTGAGATGTGCACCGGCCATGACTACCCACACCCCTATAGCATTGCAACAGTTCTGTCTATTTAATTGGAGAAACTCGGTCTTTATAATTATTGTAAGGGATAATGCCCAGTGTTTAAGAAGTAAAGTTGATCAAATTATGAAGGGCAGTTCAACAATACGTTCAAAAGCCTATAAAAACATATTGTAAACTTCTAACCAAGAAATTCTAATAATCGTGGATTAGTGCAAAGGCTGAACAGATTTGTTTGCAATAATAATAAGTTTAAAAGTTGGAATGACAATATTACTTTCAGACAAAGTAGAATCAAGAGCAGCCAAAATTACCAGGGATAAAAAGGAATCCTATACAGGGATAAAAAGGAATCCTATACAGTGATAAAAAGGTCAATTCACCAAGACATGAAAATCCTAAATGTGCAGGTACCTAACAACAGAGCCTTAAAATAAATGGCTCAAATATTAATAAAACTAAAAGGAGAGATAGACAACTCAGAAATTATAGTTAGAAACTTCAACATTCCTCTCCCAACAATTGATAGAACAATTAGAAAGAAAATCAGCAAGGATGTAGAACGTGGATCTGGAACTCCAGGGCTAGATATGTGGATTTGGGAGTCATCCACTTAGAGTGTTGTAGGGAAAAAATATCACATAGTTTAGTAACGCAAAAAGAAAGTTTTCTTTGGCATATATTCAAAAAGGCAAAAGTAGGGCATGGACAAGCATGCTGCTGGAGCCATGTCTGCCTGAGTCCAAGGAAATATTACAGAAAAAGCAAAAGTGAGAAAACGGACAAGCATTTGCTAGAGCCATTGTCTACCCAAGTCCAAGGAATAGTTACAGAACGACCAGTATATATTAATATTACAAAATGTGCAAGCTATTGAAAGCTTCACCATTCCACAGATTGGCTAGAAACAGTGATCGTACATTTTGAATTGTCTTTCTTGACAATCGTTGGTACAGGTTTCAGTAACAACAATCAGGAGGGTCTTCATTGGTCCAACAAATTTTCTATCACTAAATGCTAATAGAATAAGATACAGAGTGGAAAGTCTTTTGTGTTCTGTTTGATTGGTTATGTGAAAGTTTCCCTAAAAGATATTTTCCAAGCTATTGTCTTTATGCCTCAGGGCCCAGTTGATGTGTCCTTGTGAGTCTTGTCAGCCCAGCCCCAGCTGGGTCACATTCTCAATGCTTAAGGACTGGGAATAATGACTCCAATATTATTTCCTAAATCAAGAGAAATAGAAAGTGAATGGGACCCTAGAGAAAGAGAGGGGCCTAGCCTCGAGAAATGTGAGCTCAGCTTGGTGCTCCATAAATGTTATCGATTTACAGAAAATATTACACAAGACCTTAAAAAGCCAGCTACCCAGCTCACCTTGGATGGGAATTCCAAAACACTCAATTTTTCTCATGAGGAACCTGTACATAGATCAAGAGGCAGTTGTTCTAACATAAATGGATACTGCATGGTTTAATGTCAGAAAAGGTGTGCGTCAGGGTTACAGACTTTCACCATACTTATTCAATCTGTATGCTGAGCAAATAACCTGAGAAGCTGGACTATATGAAGAAGAATGGGGCATCAGGATTGGAGGAAGACTCATTAACAACTTGCATTGTGCAGATGACACAACCTTGCTTGTTGAAAGAGAAGAGGACTTGAAGTACTTACTGATGAAGATCAAAGACCACAGCTTTCAGTAGGGATTACACCTCAACATAAAGAAAACAAAAATTCTCACAGACTGGACCAATAAGGAATACAATAAAGAGAGAGAAGATTGAAGTTGTCAAGGATTTCATTTTATTTGGATCCACGATCAACACCCATGGAAGTAGCATCGACAAATCAAAAGACACATTGCATTGGGTAAATCTGCTGCAAAAGACCTCTTTCTTTCTTTTTATTGTGGTTTAAGTGAAATTTTACAATTCAAGTCAGCTTCTCAGACAGAAACTTATACACACATTGTTCTGTGACCCTAGTTGCTCTTCCTACTATGTGACAGCACACTCATTCTCTCTACCCTGTATTGCCCATGCCCATTCATCCAGCTCCTGTCCCCCTCTGCCTTTTCATCTCGCCTCCAGACAGGAGCTGCCCACATAGAAAAGACCTCTTTCAAGTGTTAAAAAGCAAAGATGTCACCTAGAAGACTAAGGTGTGTCTGATGAAGCCATGGTGTTTTTAATCGCCTCATATGCACGTGAAAGCTGGACAATGAGTAAGGAAGAACAAAAAGAATTGATGCCTTTGAATTATGGTGTTGGCAAAGAATATTGAATATATCAGGGACTGCCAAAAGAACAAACAGATCTGTCTTGGAAGAAATAGAATCAGAATGCTCCTTAGAAGCAAGGATAATGAGACTTCTCTTGTACTTGGGACATGTTATCAAGAGGGACCATCCCTGAAGAAGGACATCATGCTTGGTAAAGCAGAGGGTTAGCAAAAAAGAGGAAGAACCTCAAGGCAATGGATTGACACAGTGGCTGCAACAATGGGTTCACATATAGCAATGATTCTGAAGATGGCGCAGGACTGGGTATTGTTTTGTTTTGTTGTACATAGGGTCTCTATGACTTGGAATCAACTCAATGGCACCTAAGAACAACAACAAAGTATCTCCCACAACATTAAGTAAGTGTTATTTTGCAATATTCTTTTACTGACTTTTTAGATGGCCCATGATTTTATTTAACGGGTCCCTTATTACTGAGGAGTTAAGCAGTTTCCAAGTTTTACTTGTTTGTTTCTTATTTATTTTATTTTGAAATGATTATAGATTCACAAGAAATTTCAAAAATAGTGTGTGTGTGTGTGTATCCTTAAACCTGTCTCTGTCAAGTTGATTCTGACTCATAGCGACCCTATAGGACAGAGTAGAACTGCCTCGTAGAGTTTTCAGGGACCAGTTGGTGGATTTGAACTGCAGACTTTTTTGTTAGCCGCCAAGCTCTTAACCACTGTGCCACCAGGGCTCCACAGGAATAGTACAGAGAGGTTAATTTCATCTGGCCTTTCTGTTCCCCCATTCTTAGTAAATGGCTTTTGTTCTCAAAGTCACAAGAGGGTTGCTGCAGCTCCTGCCATCACAACTGGGATCCAGACAGGAAGTGGAGGAAGGACTGGAAGCAAAAGGGACTTTTCTAGAAGTCTCACACAAAATTTCTTCTTATATCTCATGGGCCACCCTTATTTGCAAAGAAAGCCCAGAAATGTAGCTTTTTGATTCCTAAGGGAACAAGAGAGTTGCTTGGGGTATATTGCCACTTGGCTGGCCTGCCACTGTCTTATAATCTACATGATGAAATTGATGATGATGGTGATGATTAGGACGGTTTTTAAATATGTCTGAAAATTCTTTTACTCTCCTTGTTTCAAAAGGCTAGGTTTAGTTCCCTTTCCCTTGAATATGAGTCAGACTTAGGGAATTGCTTCAAATAAATAGAAGTGATGTTATGTGACTTTTGAAGTGAGTTCATAAAGAGGATACAGCTTCCATCTGGCTCTTTCTCTCTCTCTCAATATAGTTGCCTTTGGAACCTAGCCACCATGTTGTGAGGAAGCTCAGGCCACATGGAAAGGACACACATGGCTATAACAGCCAACAGCCCCAGCTGGGCCTTCAATTGACATCCAATATCAACTGCCAGATATGTGAGTGAATAAGCCTTCAGCTGATTCCAGCCCCAGCCTTCCAGCTGTCTCAGCTGCAGGTGTAAGTCATCGCAGTTGTGCCTTGTCTGCATTTTTGACCCACAGAAACTGCGATAAATAATAAATGATATTGTTATTTTCGAGCCATTCAGTTTTGAAGTGATTTTTAATGTAGCAATAGATCCTTAATATCACCCTCCTTGCACCAAAACCTGTATGAGTTATCTGTTGCTGCATAACAAATAACCCCAAAACTTAGTGGCTCAAAACAAAAACAATAATCTTTTATTATATCTCACAGTTTTTCTGGTCAGGAATCTGGAAGCAGCTTGGATCATTAGTTCTGGCTCAGGGTCTCTCATAAAGTTGAGTCATGTCAGCTGAGACTGTAGTCAACTGAAAGCTTGGCTGAGACTGGAGGATCCATTTCCAAGATGGGTAAGTTACATGGCTTGGGAAGTTTGTTCCCCTTCGTGTGGGCCTCTCTATGGTGCCACCTGAGTGTCTTCACAACATGGGGGCTTGTTCACCCCAGAGTCAGTGATCCAAAGTGAAAGCTGCAATACCTTTTGTGACCAAGCCTTAGAAGTCACACACTGTCACTTCTGAAGTATTCTCTTGGTTACATAGATCAGCAATAGTTCAGTGTGGCAGAGGACCTTGCAAGAACAAGAATACCAAGAGATGAGGATCAGTGACGGCTCTTTTTGGAGGCTGGCTACCACAATGGTAATCAAAGCTACTATGCTTAGTATCTGTTATGGATTGAATTGCGTCTCGCAAAAATATGTGTTGTAACTCCTAATCCCTATACCTGTGATTATAGTCCTGTTTGGGAATGGGTCTTCTTTGTTATGTTAATGAGGCAGCATTAATGTAGGGTGTGTTTTAAGTCAATCTCTTTTGTGATATAAAAGAACAGATTGAGCAAGTAACCAAGCAAGCAGAGATGGGAGAAGATAGATGTCAGGCCACATAAAGATCACCGTGATTGTTAAGGAATAAGAGCTGAAGAGACAAGAACCTTTTCCCAGAGCCAACAGAGAGAGGAAGCCTTCCCCTAGAGCCAGCACCTTGAATTTGGACTTCTAGTCTCCTAAAATGTGAGAAAATAAATTTCTGTTTGACAAGGCCAGCTACTTGCGATATTTCTGTTACAGCAGCACTAGGTAACTAAGGCAGTGCCTATTATGCGCTTGGCTTTATATAGAACTTATTTTATTTAATCCACACACCAATCTTATGCAGCAGATTATTGTTTGCGCCTAGTTTACAGATGAGAAAACTGAGGCTAAGAGTCATTAGATACTTTGTCCAAGGCGATGTAGCTAGCAAATGGAGGAGGAGGAAGGGACCCAGGCTGGTGTGGCTCCATACCAGCCTCTCCTACCTGTGATCTCTCCCTTTCCTTTTCTCCCAAGGGCTTGAAGCCTCCGAGCTACTTTTCACCCCTTCTGCCCGCTTCCCTCCACCACCAAGTTGTGCAGATTCTCCTCTGCAAAGTCTATCCTTCCCCTCACCCTCTTCCAATCTGACTTCTACTCTCCTGGTTCAGGGTGGTACTATATGTATTAAAACAAAAAAAACCCCAGACCAAACCCATTGCTGTCAAGTCGATTCCAACTCATAGTGACCCTATAGGACAGAGTAGAACTGCCCACAGTGTTGCCAAGGAGTGGCTGGTGGATTTGAACTGCCAACCTTTTGGTTAGCATCCAAACACTTAACCACTGAGAAAAATAAAAGGATTAAAAAAGTACTTGTCTGTTAAATTAATGAAGAAATGAACTCTAGCAACTTGTCATAACAGAACTCATTTGTAAACCCATGAGCCTAGTCGGATCTTTGGAAGGAATCCTCAGACTCAAAGCAAATGGGGAAACAGACAGCCAGACAGTCTTGATGGAATCTGTGTCCAAGTCAGAAAAATGCAGCCAAGGCAAGGCCTGGGAGAGCTGACTGAGAGAGGAGGCAGAGTGTGAGAGCCTTCCCCCAGCCATCCTTCCAGGCCTGGTTTCTCCAGATTTGGCAACTGAATGAGGTTGTGAAGAGCCTTCAAAACAATGCCTTTTAAAATTTCATAATTACTTTTAAGAAAATGTAATTTTTGTAACTCTTACATATTGTATATTTTTAATTCAAGGTTATATTTTCCCAGGTCATTGATGGCGTGATAGACAGCATTGCTAGCGTTTAGGCTTACCAAGTCTGTTTGTTATGGAGACACCCTGCTTCCCTGCCAGGGTAAGCTCCCACCGCCCTATGTGAGCAGGAGGCATAATCAGGGCTTTGGTAAGGCCCCTGCTATGCACTGACTTAATTAAGTGATACCTGGGGAGAAGAATAACTGTAAAAAACACATTCATTTCCTGAAACTGAAGCTTAAATGATGGCAATGCCTTTAATAAATTTTAAGCTGTGGGGGAAGACCTGTGCAATTTGCATAACTTGAAATCACCCCATTCTTTCCTGTCCTCACTCCCAACACTGCCCTTTGCCTTTTCCTCCTGCTGATGACCGTTTTTGCATTGTCCTGCCCATTCAGGCTTGTGAAAGAAGATTTTATTCTGAATGTGAGTAGGCAGAAAGATATATCATTCATTGACAACAGCAATCCAAAACGTTGGGTGGGAAACTTAGGGAGCAGTGAATTTATGTTAATGGGGGAGGAATAATTTGGAAAAGGAGGGTTAGAATGGTTGCATCACTTGAAGAATGTAGTCAATGAATTGTACAAGGGGAAATTGTTGAATTGATATATGTTCTGTTGTGTATATTCTCAACAAAAACAAAAATAAATAAAATAAAAAGTGCATCTTCTAGTGGTAAATGCTAGAGTTACATCGAAAAAAAAAGTGCGTTTTGTTTGCACGCCTGCAAATGACATCATGAAAGCCTTATAAACTGGCCTCCCCACACCCTATAGGATTGTTTTGGGTCACTTGCTTGTCTCTCTCTGGTGGCTTATGGATGCTTCAAATGGATGCAGCAGCCCTCTGAATATGAAAAAATCTGAATATGGGTATTCCTAAAATCATTAACTCAGTAATTCACTTCACACCCTTTCTCCAGCCCCACGTCTTGAATTTCGTGGAGGATAGTGCCACTGGAAACACAATGGTAAAAAGCAGGGTACATTAAAATACCTAATGTTGGTGAGGATACGAGGGGAAAGGGGAGAATGTGCGTCAGTGTGAATCAGGGAATCCATTGAGCCGTTGGCAGCAAAGACCTACCTGAGATAGCTTAGAACACTCAGGACTTTGTTTGCTCACATATGAGGAATAGTCCAGGGTTGTTTGGAGGCTCTAAGAGGGCTTTCTGGGACCCAGATTCATTTGATCTTTCTATTCCCCCATTCTTAGCACATGACTTCTGTTCTCAAGGTCACAAGGGGGCTGCTGCAGCTCCTACCATCACAACTGGGATCCAGACAGGAACTGGAAGAAAGGCTGGAAGCAAAAGAGACTTTCCTGGAAGCCTCACTCAATATTTCTGTTTATGTCTCATTGCCCCCTCCCCCCTTATCTGCAAGAAGAGTAGCTTTGTAATTCCAAAGGGGACAAGAGAGAATGGCTATTGGGTAGGTCACTAGTGCTTTCTGCCATGAGCTGCCACTTTTTTGGAGGAAAAAAATTCAGAAACAACTATCAAGATTTAAAATTTTTCCCATAAAACGACCAGACTTAATGGTCTGACTGAAACTAGAGGGACCCTGGAGGTCATGGTCCCCGGACCTTCTGTTAGCCCAAAACTGGAACCATTCCTAAAGCCAACTCTTCAGACAGGGATTGGACTAGACTATGAGACAGAAAATGATACTGGTGAGGAGTGAGCTTCTCGGCTCAAGTAGACACATGAGACTATGTGGGCAGCTCCCGTCTGGAGGTGCGATGAGAAGACAGAGGGAACAGGAGCTGGCTGAATGGGCATGGAGAATACACGGTGGAGAGGAGTGTGCTGTCTCATTAGAGGGAGAGCACCTAGGTGTACATAAGTTTTAGTACGAGAGAGTAACTAGATTTGTAAATTTTCTATTAAAGCCCAATCAAAACAGTAAACAAATGAAAAAAGATTAAAAAATTTAAATGCATTTATCTCTTGACTCAGAAATCCTCCTGCTAGGAATTTATCCTGGAGATGTGTTCTCACATATACACGTCCACATAGCTGTTACTATGGCAGGAAAGGGGTCATGGAAATGCATTTTCACTAATTTTAATGTCCCAGTGAATGTCAGGCTCTGATCAATTGAACTACCAACACCTCTTCCCAAGGGGGAGATGGGTAGAGACAAGGAGCAGAATAGAAGTGTGGTGTGGGTGGAGGTTCCTTTGTGTGAGCCAAAGCACTCCCCCAAAGTAACCACTTAACAGGCAATCAGAGGGGAGGCAGATCACTCTGAGATTGAAGAGAGCTGCTCAAGCGTTTGCAAATAACTACCTTCCTTTTGTACTTTTCTGGGTAGAGGAAGCAAGAGAGGCAAGGCTCAGGGTGTGGCTGTTAACACTCAGGACTCTTGGAGAAACTTGAGTCCTCCCTTCATCTTCAGAGGAGAAAGCTGAGGCTGGGGGAAAGATGTCAGGGCAGCGGTGATGGGAATTTCCTAGATCTACTCGGTGGCAATTAGCTGCCTTAAGATAGATTCTCAGATACTTTGAGGCCATCATGTATACCCTGTTGGCAACAGTGGTGTTTGCAGCATCACACACCCGTGCTCAGAGGAGCAGTTGGTGGTGCTAAGTTGGCATTTCATGAGTGGGGCTGCCCAGCCCTCCAGAAACTCGTGCCTGTGTCATGTGGGGTCTCTGCTTGACTATCTGTAGACACAGGCCTAAGGCTCAAAGCAAGTGCCTCCCCTGGCTGTTCCAATAGCTCCTTCTAAATGAAATCCTGAAAGGACCCTGGGAGGAGAATTATTGGAGATTTATATGGAAACAGCTCCATCCATCTATGGGGAGGAATAAGGCCTGAGTTATCCAACTATAGCTTTGTATTTTCTCAAAATAATGAGGCATTTGGAAAAGAAGGGCTCAAAGTTGTGACCTGATAGAGATGGGAGGAATGACAATTTTTATAGCCCTGACTGGTCAAATAGCCACAGTGGAGAGGAGATTATCATTCGCGAGTCATCCTTAGTGATGTATTGTAAATTTGTACTGTGCTGTACATTACTGGTAAGGAGTGTTCATGCTAAGTATAAGTGGTGCCGCCTCCTTCCTCCTCTCCTCTCCCCACATAAACATCAAAGGCCTCAGCAGGTGTGGGAAGAGCATCATCACCTGGAACTTCTTTCCTTTCTACCTGATTCTCAGGTAGCATTGCCCCTACTTCACCTACCCAGGCTTAGCTCCCTTATTCCAGCCTAACTCTGGGCCCCTTTTCAATGAGGGATGCCAAGCATGCTTTAGAGGCCCTTTGGCATGTGTTACTGTGAGAATTTGCAGGAACTTGAAAGAAGAGGCAGAGCCAAGAGAAATTTCAGCACATATGGCTCTGTCAGGCTGGAATCTGGAGGTCTCCCCCTAGCAGGCTCAGGACAATACCTTGGGGTGGTTCTATGTCTACTCCACCTATGTGAAAGAGCTTGGTGGCCTGTCTGCTTCCCTAGCCTCATACATTCATGCCAAAGGCATTGTGTAAACACGGTACCTGTGCTGGGCACTGTGCTGAACATTGGGGATAAAAATGAGGCAGGCCTGGTTAGGCATGGCCAGCAAACCATATTTTGTCCCTAGGAGGGCTGAGACCTGAAAAAAATTCTCCTGAGAACGAGGATGGTGTAGAAAGGCTTCAACAGAGCACAGGAATGATGCTCTGATCAGAATGTCTGGTGATGGAGAAGGGAAGATTGGGGCGTAGGGAAGGCAGTAAAGGCAGAATAGGGTGCTTTTTTGGTTTCAAACCACACAGCATCCATTCTCCTTCTGGGTGTGCTCCCTGGGGGTATTATGGAAAGCCATACTGTCCTACCTCAGTCTAGGTATTTTGAGAAGGCTGGCCTTGTCTCCAGCACCAGGGGTGGAATATCACCACCATTTTGACCAATCCCCTTGACCACAGGATTTGGTTCAAAAGTGGATATTGAGCTTCTGTTTCAGGAAGCGTGTTGTTATCTTCTAAGAAAGAGAAGCTTTTTCCTCCGAGATTATTAATGATGTGAGCTTAGAGATGCCAAGAGGCACCTTAAGGTAAGATCCTACTGCAGAATGAAAGAAATGGAGTAAGGAGATGGTGGAGAAAAGAAAAAAAGAGTAACAAAGTCAGGGACTACTTGATCCCTCGGATCCAGCCAGAACTAAAGCTAAAATCCATAAACTTTTCAGAAACATAAACCAATCAATTCCTTCCCTCCCTTTTTTGCCTTGAACCAATTTGAGTTTTTCCATTATCGTTAGAAATGAGTCTAAGAGAAAGGCATTTTCCCTCCTTTTCTTCTATCTTTCAAGTTCACAAGAGAGAAAAATTTGCTTTCAAATGATTCCAGAAAGCCAAGAACACAGCCAAGAGTGTGACTGGGGCCTAGTGTTGCTAGTGATCGCAGAGGACTAGGAGGGACTCCACAGCTGAGGTAGGAAGGTAAGATCTGGAGAGCCACACCAGAGCACTCAGCAAAGGCTAGGGAAGCCACCCCAGCCAGGGAGAATCCCCAATTCTGCAATGTCGGTGGGAGCGTAGGGAATCCAGACAGGGACTGGGCAGCAGAGGGGCTCTCCCTTATCTTACACTATTTGCTGGCTTGGCATTTGCCATGTGCTTTTTCCTCGCACTTTAATTTGGCTAAACTGGCACCTTGTTATCAGTGAAGTTGTTGGAGGCCACTGGTTGGAGTTCGGGCTTCTAAGTCGGATAGATCTGATCGTGAACCCTGACTTGCCATGCGACCTTTTTAAGCCTTAGATTATTCACTGAGAAAATGCAGGTAATGGCAGTAACCACTGTGCAGGCAGAATGACACGGATGTCTGCTGGGGGTTCCTGCCTTGAGAAACAGAGAGAATCATCTTGATTCTCCCCTCTCCTTGAGTCTTATGGCCTGGTTTGTCACAAGGCCACCCCAGGACTGGTGGCACAGTGGTTAAGGGCTCACAGAGTGATTAAGAGCTCAGCTGCTAACGTTTTGAATCCACCAGCTCTCCTTGGAAACCCTATGGGGCAGTTCTGTTCTGTACTACAGTGTTGCTATGACTCGGAATTGACTCCACGGCAACGGGTTTGGTTTTTTTAATGTACTCATGGTTGCTATTATGCATCAGTCTGTACTGGAAACTGCCCCTTCACTAGTTTCCCCAAAAAAACTCACTCATGTTCAGCATTTGTGAGAGTAATAGAGTAATAGTATTTACTGAAGAATTGGTACTAAGAGTTGGGACATGCTGCATACCAAAAAGCAAACAATATCCAAATTAGATCCTCTTCGTCTGCAGCCACCAGGGGGCCCTCTTGCAGCTGGTACTTCTTTTTTGTCTTCCATGACTGTCTGCCTTCCTCCCTCTCTTCTTCCTCCAGCCTCTTTTCCCTTTTGCCCTTGGTGCCTCCAAAGCAGCAGTTTCTTCCCTTTGTCTTAGGTAGGGCGGTATTCTCTGAAGCCTCGGCATTTACTGACACCCTGGTCCTTGAGCAAGTCTCAGCTTCCATCTTGAAGGGTCAAAAGGTTTTTAGACAATGAAATCCACTCTGGGTGGTTAGAGTAGGGTGTGATTTGTTAAGGTATGTTAGTGACTCAGGTGACTCACAGATTTGTTGAGTGAGGGTGATGAAGGAAGAGATTCTAGCCTGGGTTTCTAGGAACAATTCCCTCCATCGTGATGGACTGCCAAGGGAACTCCTGCCACCCCAGCCCCAGGCCCAGCTGTCTCTACCATGAGCAGGAAGCTACCACTGCCCCTGCCAGCCAAAGAGAGAGCAAACTCTTCTGCCACTGTGTCCTCATGCAGGGGCACCACCTAATGGAGTTGCCTTCCTTCTTCCAAGTTTAATAGGGTACATCTGCTTGGTGGAGCCCTAGCTGCAAAACATTGGAAAATGGAATTTGTAGCTCTCCATCTCCAGAGTGGAGGGCGCAGTAGAAGGAGGCTGGAGTGGGTGACAAGTGAGCCAGCCTCTGGTATCTGCTACACTCACCAAACGCTTTATGTAGTTATTTTTCAAGACAGTTCCTTTCATGAGAAGAATTCTGTTGCCAGATTTCAAGACAATTTTTTTCTATTACATTACATGTCAGTGTGTATGGAGATTAAATAGAATAATCTGGTGAAGCTCTTGGCATGATGTCTGTCATATTAAAAAAAAAACCTGTTGCCATCCTTGTTGATTCTCACTCATAGCAATGCTATAGGACAGAGTAGAACTGCCCCATGGGGTTTCCAAGGAGTGGCTCGTGGATTTGAATTGCCAACCTTTTGGTTAGCAGCTCAGCTATTAACCATTGTGCCACGAGGGCTCTGTTGTGTAGTAAGTGTTTAATAAATGTTAACTATTAGCCAGTAAGGAGGTACCTTACTGACTCTTCAAGACCTGGGGAGGGTTTCCAACCCAAAATGCTTAAGGAGAGCAGGAAAAGAGAAAGACAGAGAGAGAGCCAATTAATGAAAGTGTTGATCTTTAAATCTCAATTCTCTCTGAATGTCTTTTCATTCTTCTAGAATGACCAGCTTCACTTAGCATTGACTCTACCTGTTGAAATCTCTGAACAAACCTCAGCCCTTCACAAGACTTGCGAGTGTTCTGTAGCTACTGTCTTAGTTTCTGCTGTGTATCTCCATCAGCCTTCACTAATTTTTGGTCCATTGTCCAGAGGCAGCATGACTGGAAAATGCATTACATTAAGATGTAATCGCCAAGAGTAAGCAAGGTGCAAAATGCCCCCATCTTGGCTAATACCCTGACAAACGTAGAAGATAATAAAGGATGCCCTGTTGTTGAGTTTCCCATTGGGACTCAGCATTTTCTTTTCAAACAGTCTAAACAACTTGCTGCACATCACATAGAAAAAACAATTCTATCAAGAGTACAGCTGGAGATCAGAGCTGCAGTTAGTTTGTTGAGGCACAGCTATGCGTGAGTTGAAGTTCACCCACATGTTACATGGACCAACATGGCCACAGGTCTCTAGTTCTACACAGGGAACACCTTTCTTCAACAGTTTCCTTCATTTGGCAAACACTCTGTGCAATATATTATTTGGGATATTTATCACATACATTTTCAGACCATACAGCTTTAGAGAGGCTAGTGGGCAGAGTTATGTCCATCAAAGAGAAGGTTGAAGGCTTGCTGGCTTTGCTTCTCTTATTTTTGGAAAAAATTCTTCCAGTCTGGCTGAATCTACCTTGGTTCAGAGCCAAGCTGGATGGGGATAATTGTCTGACAGACATTGTAAACAATTCTGGAGGAAAAAGAAACCCTCTATTCTAATCATATTGCTATCCACCCCCTCCCTGGTTCACAGGAGAAATTGCCAGCCCTTGGTCTGACTTCGGGTAGTAGAGACCAGGCTCTTTAATTTGCTCTGTCCCACATATTGTTCTTCTGTCAAGTACTTGATACTGGATTGTGAAAGAGACATTTTGTAAAAGCAGAAAGAGTAATAAAGCTGACTTGGGCAATGGGACCATAAACAGCAAATGATCTCATTGGCGCATTGGAATAAGAAAGGTTTAACTTCAGCATCCTGAGCCATCACTTACTTACTGTGTGACCTTGGGCAAGTTACTTGTTTCTGTAAAACGGCATAGTTATAATAGAACCTATTCCATAGGTTATTGAGCCGTCTTAATAAGATAACATACACTTTGTGCTTAGAATGTGCCTGGAGCAAAGTAAGTAAACCCTTAACAGGCGTTAGCTATAAACTTGATGTACATATCTAAACTGTATATAATTATACTTTCTTGTCAGTTAGCTATTGTTATATAACAAACCACCCCAAGATTCAGGGCCTTAAAATAACAATCATTTATTAGTATAACTTGCATGCCTATCTGTCAATAGAAGGCTAGCTCTGTTGATCTTGGCTGAGCTTGTCATGTGTCTGTGGGTTAGCTGGGGGAGCTTAGCTGGGGCAGCTTTGCTCCACATGATACTCCCCACCAGGAGCCTATGAGCTCACACCAGTATGTCATTCTCATGGAAATGACAAAACTGCAGTAACACAGGTCCGATTACATAAATGCTTTTTCATGCCTCTGTTTGTATCATGTCTGCTGGCAATCCCATTGACCAAAGAAAGTAACACTGCTGAACTCAGAATCGAGAGAAAGGAAAGTACACTACACTTCTTTGAAGTGAAAAGGTACATGGTAAAGAACATGGATATAAGATAGATCAAGAATTGAGTCATTAATGTAATCTACTGTACCTACAAAACAAAATTATTTTTGTGTAACTTATATAATATGTATAGTACATTGTAGGTTTTTAATAACTATGTCTGTTTCCCCTGTTCAATAAATGTTGGGTAATCCATTCTGATTTTAAGAGTAAAAATAAATTGGTTTCAGGCATTTAAAGCTATCCTTTCTTATTATGACGTTTTGCATATTATATAATATAGCAATCAATCAACAATTTGGGTTGGACACCCTCACACACTGCTGGCGGAAATGTAAACTGATATAATCGTAGTTGAAAGAAATTTGACAATGCCTATCAAGGTTTTAAAAATGTGTACTCTTGGACCTAGAAATTTCCATTATGGCAAATCTACCGTAAGGAAATAAGAGAGCTGTAGACAAAGGTTTATGCATAATGATGTTCACTGATGTGCTATTTAGAGCAACAAGGAAAAAGAAAAAGAGGGTGCTATGGATTGAATTGTGCCCCCCCAAAATGTGTGTCAACTTGGCTAGGCTATGATTCCCAGTATTGTGTGGCTGTCTACCATTTTGTGATCTGAGGTGATTATCCTATATGTTGTAAATCCTAACCTTTATGATGTTAATCAGGCAGGATTAGAGGCAGTTATGTAAATGAGATGGGATTCAATCTATAGGATTAGGTTGTATCTTGAGTTATTCTCTTTTGAGATATAAAAAGAGAGGCGAGCACAGAGAAGAGGGATCTCATGGCACTAAGAAAGAAGAGCCAGAAGAAGAGTGCATCCTTTGGAACCAATGTCCCTGTGCTGAGAAGTTCCTAGACCAGGGGAAGATTGATGACAAGGACCTTCCCCCAGAACCGACAGAGACAGAAAGCATTCCCTGGGAGCTGGTGCACTAAATTTGGACTTCTAGTCTCCTAAACTGTGAGAGAATAAATTTCTGTTAAAGCCATTCACTTGTAGTATGTCTGTTATAGCAGTACTAGATAACTAAAACAGAAGGCAATGCTGGGTTAGTTCATTGCAGAAAAATACCTGTCACTGAAAACAGCTAGAAAGCCTGGATTAAAATAAATCTGCATGAGGGTTTAAGAGTTACAAGGACAGCCACAACTTGAGGATTCAAGATTCCGAAGACATGGGAGAGTAATTAAGGTGAATCTGAATATCTATGCTACTTTGCCTCTCAAAGCATTTTTGGACTCTTGAGTAAAAAAAAAAAAAAAAAATTTTTTTTTTTTTTTAAAGCTAAGCAACACAAAGAGGATGCTAAGAAACACAGAATCTGAGCAAAGCTGTCAAAAGTCAGAGTAGGGGTTGAGGAGGCAAAAATTAGAGTTCAGGAATATTAAGACAGCTAGGCCTTGAAAGGCTAAGATTCTCTGAGAAAAGCAGTGCAGAGAAGACAGCTGCTTGTTCTCTTGAGGCATTCACCAACTCATAAACAGGCTAAGAGAAGCTGAGAAGAAAGTGACAGCCAAGAGGTTGAGGAGCTAAACAGAGATTTGTTTACGGCATCAGAGAGATGTGGGGATAAATATTGGTGTTGAAGTCTTGCCAAGAAGGGGAGGCTGGTAAACATCTCGGACTTTCAAATCTTACCCCTAAAAGCCTACATCCTAGACTAAAAGAGAACTGAAAATAAACCCGACCTTGTAAAGACCGATACCCTGGCTTGATCTGTGACTAGGTTAATTTGCCCTAATTCTAACTACCTGCCATAAGCTAAAGGCTCATTCAGAGCTTCTACAATATTTCATGCACATTTTTTGGCATTTAACCAAAATTCTCAGGCTATCAAGAGATAGTAGTAGGAAAAAAATCAGACAACAGAAATAGATTCTGAGGTGATAGACTTATTAGGGTTCTCAAACATGGTCTTCAAAATATTTATGATTAAAATATGTTGAAGAAAATCGATGACACAATGAAGAGCTTTGTCAGAGAATTTAAATATATTGTTTAAAATTCAAACAGAAATTCTAGAATTAAAAATGTAAGGGAAATTAAGAACTCAACAGATAGGTTTAATAGCAGATTAGGCACAAATAAAGAGAGTGTTAGTGATATGGAAAATAAGTCAAATGAAATTACCTAGAAGAAACATGGAGAGAGAAAAAGAGTAAAAAACACAAAAAAGAATTTAGGACATATATGGGGTATGGTAAAAAGATCTAACATACATGTAATTGGAGCCCTAAAAAAAGAAGAGATAAACTGGTACTGAAGCAATATTTGAAGAGAAAATTACCAAGTATATTCCAAAACCAATGAAAAACATTAAACTTAGTGAAAGACACCAAGAAGCATTATGAAATCCAAGCAAGATAACTACAAAGAATACCATACATAGACAAATCAAGTAAAACTGCTGTAAACCAAAGAGAAAGAGAAAAATTTTAAAGTTGGCAAATGAAAAAGACGTACTGTCATTTAAGAAAGATGATTGACTTCTCAAAATAAATAAACCCTAATTTATGGCACAAATAGAATATCAAGCATAACTAAAAATGCACAAACTCTGGGAAATAAACTAGATAACTGGCACCACCTAAAAATTAAATAGTTATGCTCATCAAAAGAGTTTTCCAAGAGAGTAAAAAGCCTACAGACCGGGAAAAAACCTTTGGCAATGACATATCTGATAAAGGTTTAATCTGTAAAATAACCAGAAAACTTCAACAACTCAATAATAAAAAGACAAGCAACCCAATCACAAAATGGGCAAAGGACGTGATCAGACACTTCACAAAAGAGGACATTCGGGTGGCCAACAAATACATGAAAAGATGCTCCCGATCGTTAGCCGTTAAAAAAAAAAAACAAAACACAACCATTGCCGTCGAGTCGATTCTGACTCATAGCGACTCTATAGGACAGAGTAGAACTGCCCCACAGAGTTTCCAAGGAGTGCCTGGAGGGTTTGAACTGCTGACCTTTAGAGAGATGCAGATCAAAACCACGATGAGATACCATCTCACCCCTGCCAGAAAGGCACTGATCAAAACTTCAGAACACAATAAATGCTGGTGAAGTTGTGGAGAGACTGCAACACTTATACACTGCTGGTGGGGATATAAAGTGGTACAACCACTATGGAAAGCGATATGGTGCCTCCTTAAAAAGCTAGAAATAGGAATACCATACAGTCTAGCAAACTCACTCCTAGGAATACAACTAGAGAAATAAGAGCCATGACATGAATAGACTTAGGAACACCCATGTTCACTGCAGCATTATTCACAATAGCAAAAAGATGGAAACAACCTAAATGCCCATCAACAAATGAATGGATAAACAAATTATGGTACATACACACAATTGAATATTACACAACTATAAAGAAAAATCATGAATCCATGAAACATCTTACAACATGGATAAATCTGGAGTGCATTATACTGAGTGGAATAAGTCAATCACAAAAGGACAAACATTGTACTAGACCGCTATTATAAAAACTCAGGAAAAAGTTTGCACACAGAAAGAAACAATCTTTGATGGTTACGAGTGAGGGAAAATGACTACCTAGATAGTACACAAGTGTTAACTTTGGTGAAGGAAAAGACAGCACACAGTATAGGGCAAGTCAGCACAACTTGACCAAGGCAAAGGAAGACACTTAGAGGAACACAAGGAAAGAAAAAAAAAAAAAAAAAGAGGCAACCACAGTAAATAGCATACACAACCTCACAAAAACAGTAAAAACAAATAATAACTTACAAGCAGGTACATAGGCAGATATGAATAGGGGAAGGACAGTGTATAGGAAGCCACATACATATATAGGTTAGGCTGTGGATATACATATTTGTATGCCCACCGTGTATATTCATATATAATAGAGCACAAAGGGGGCTTTGATCTTCATCAGCAAGTGCTTCAAGTCCTCTTTACTTTCAGGAAGCAAGGTTGTGTCATTTGCATAAGGAAGGTTGTTAATGAGTCGTCCTCCAATCCTGATGTCCCGTTCTTCTTCATAGAGTCCAGTTTCTTGGATTATTTGTTCAGCATGCGGATTGAATAAGTATGGTGAAAAGATACAACCCTGATGCACACCTTTCCTGGTTTTAAACCACACAGTATCCACTTGTTCTTTTCGAACAACTGCCTCTTGATCTGTTCCTCATGAGCACAATTAAGTGTTCTGGGATTCTCTTTATAGAACTGGCCCACAGGGTTTTCTTGGCTCTAATCACTGTAAAGATTACAGCCTAGGAAAACCTATGGGGCAGTCCTACATGGTCGCTATGAGTCAGAATTGACTAGATGGCAATGAGTAAAAAGATTAGTGGATGCCATTATAAGTGAAAACTGGAAAAGGCCTCCCTTGCCCAATGAAAGTTTTACATACAGACCAGCCTGAAAAACTGAAGACATAATCCCTTTGTCTTCCCAAGAGGACACTGTAGACAGATGCTGTAGGTGGAGGGCTGGGCAGTCAGTAATGGCTTGGACATGGCCTCCAGGAAACCTGCCTGCTCTCGTTACATTTTCCTGGAGCTCTGCTGGTAGAAAAATATCTGTGATACAAGCAGTCTCCTTTTTGCAAGGCTTATACTCCTCAGGATGAGCACATTTGGAAATACAAGGTCTTTTTAAAAAAGCTTTTGTGATTTCTTGATTGAAGCAGTAATAATATGTTCATTGCGGGTAAAATAAAAACCACTATAAACTAAAATAAAGCTATTTAAAATGACCCTTAATTTCTCTATCCAGGGAGCACCAGAGTGAGCCTTTGGTATATCACCTTCCAAAAGGCTTTCTCTTGCATGGGGACACTAAATATGCAAAGGGAGGCCATACTGTGCACGTTCTTTGTAACCGGCCTTTTTCACTTACCAATATGTCATGAATGTCTTGGCAAGAAAAGTCTTTGGAAAGTGACAGCAGTTCCCCCTGGAATCACAAACAGACAGGAACGAGGGAGCTGACTCATCTGCCTTGGCCAAAACCGCTTTCCTTTAAGTGCCTTAGAGATGAAAGTGGACATTGTTAAACTATAATTTTCTATTTTTAGTAAGCCCATGATTTTCTTTGTGGCCATGGGTACGTGTTTTTGCTTTGTTAAGGAATAAGATATTTTATTCCTTTCAGGAGGGTGTAATTATGTCAGTAATGTGAGCTAATTGCTCATGCTTTCATATCTTAGAGAAATTATTTTATTTTACAGAAGTTAATGGGACTTTATAATATTTTGTCCAGTCCCTTCTTTCTGGGTCAGAAATTTGATATCCACATAGGCGATAGAACTGGACTTGGGTCATAAAGATGACAAATGACACATTTTAAGACCTCAGAAATGCTTTGCACATTTTCGAAATGCTTCTGTGTTGTGGGAATAGTATAGCCAGTAAGATTTGAGGATGTTGACTTTGTCCTGAATAACACTGTGAAAAGAGAGGGGCTCTGGGTGCAAACACCCAGTGAAAGGCCACTCCACACGTATCCCTCTCCCCTCTGCAGATGCCCATGTAACCCTGGGGCTCAGGTGGGGTCCAATGAAATTAAGTCCTGGGGAGGAGGAAGACAGAGGGCTAATATAAAAACAAATCCAGGAGGATGTGTTGAGAGTCAAATTAGAGAAGCCAAATGATTATCAGAAACAAAGATAAACAAAGGGCTGGAAAGCCAGTGATCAGGAACCCGTAATCACAGAAACAAAGCAGGAGGTGAGGAGCAAAGCAGAGCCACATCTAGAACCCTCTCAGACCTGGTGATGCAATTGTTAAGCACTTGGCTGCTAACTGAAATTTCAGTGGTTCAAACCCACTAGCCGCTCAGCTGGAGAAAAGACTTGGTGATTTGCTCCCATAAAGATTGTTGTTGTTGTTAGGTGCCGTCGAGTTGGCTCTAACCCACAGCGACCCTATGCACAACAGAACGAAACACTGCCTGGTCCTACACCATCCTTATAATCATTGCTTTGCTTAAACTCATTGTTGCAGCCACTGTGTCAATCCACCTCGTTGAGGGTCTTCCTCTTTTCCGCTGACCCTGTATTCTGCCAAGCATGATGTCCTTCTCTAGGGACTGATCCCTCCTGACAACATGTCCAAAGTATGTAAGATGCAGTCTTGCCATCCTTGCTTCTAAAGAGCATTCTGGTTGTACTTCTTCCAAGACAGATTTGTTCGTTCTTTTGGCAGTACCTGGTATATTCAATATCCTTCTCCAACACCACAATTCAAAGGCGTCAATTTTTCGGTCTTCCTTATTCGTTGTCCAGCTTTCACATGCATATGATGTGATTGAAAATACCATGGCTTGGGTCAGGCACACCTTAGTCTTCAAGGTGACATCTTTGATCTTCAACACTTTAAAGAGATCCTTTGCAGCAGATTTACCCAATGCAAAGAGTCTTTTGATTTCTTGACTGCTGCTTCCATGGCCGTTAGTTGTGGATCCAAGTAAAATAAAGATTACAGAATAGGAAACCCTATGGGGCAGTTCTATCTTGTCCTATGTGGTCGTAATGAGTTGGAATTGACTCGACAGTACCTAACAACAACAACAGACCTTCTCCTTCGTGTCTCTTCTTTATGCTGGTCCTGATTTTTATCCTTTGTGTTATAATAAAACTGTAATCATAAGTACAGGGCTTTCCTGAGTTCTGTGAGTTATTCTAGTGAATTCTACCCCTGAGAGGGTAATGGGAACCCCCAAATTTGTAGCCAGCAGGTCAGAAGTGCAGGTGTTCTGAGAACCCTTGAACTTACAGCTGGTCTGAAGTCTTGGGCAGACTTAGCAGTCTGGAGAACTGTGCTGTTTAGCCTGTGAGAACTGACACAGCTCTAGGGAGTTAGGATTGGAAGACGAACTGCATTTGCATCTGGTGTCAGAAGACACATTGAAGGCACTAACCTAGACCTGGGGGCTCAGGAAGGGGTTCCCAAAGGAAGTGACATTTAGTTTAGAGTTGAAGAATAAGTAGGAATTGGGCAGATGAAGGGAGTTGAGGGGATGGTGGTGATGAAGAGTGTACCAGGAAGAAGGAACAGAGAATGCAAAAACCTGCCAATGAATCCGATTGTTAGGAAATAAATGAAAAATTGTGATGGCTGGGGCACAGGATAAAAGAATGTGATGAGGCTGGAGAAGTAGGCAGGGACCCTTTTCCTTGGTTCTCACATGATCATTTGTATTAGTTATCTGCATTACAAATTACCCCCCAACTTAGAGGCTTAAAACAGCAAACATTTATTATTTCACTGTTTCTGTGAGTCAGGAATCTGGGTACAGCTTAGCTGGGTGCCTCTGACTCAGGGTCTCTCACAAGGCTGTAATCAAGTTCTTTGACCAGGGTCTACTGTTTCATCTGAAGGCTCGAATCGAGGTAGGAGAGAGGACTCACCACTATGTTCACTCACGTGGTTCTTAGAAGGCTTCAGGTCCTCCAACTGTTGGAGCAACCAACACCAGTTCCTTGCTTCATGGGCCTCTCAACAGGAC
This sequence comes from Loxodonta africana, assembly GCF_030014295.1. NCBI lineage: Eukaryota > Metazoa > Chordata > Mammalia > Proboscidea > Elephantidae > Loxodonta > Loxodonta africana. The sequence continues at coordinate 29,632,571 of NC_087363.1, read as the reverse complement.
AGCTCACAATATGGCTGCTGGCTTTCCAGGGCAAGGGCTCTGAGAGAGAAAGCCAGAGGGCCAGCAAGATGGAAATCACCGTCTGTTTATAACATAAATTTGGAAGTGACATCCCATCACTAGGGCCATATTCTCTTTGTTACAAGTGCAGTACTAGGTCCAGGCCACACTCAAGGGAAATGGATTACACTAGGGCATGAAAACCAGGGGGCAGGGATCTTCGGTGGCTATTTCAGAAACTGCCTGACACACCATTCTTGTGCGTAATTAGTCTATGCAGCATAGATCTGAGGGAAGAGTTGGCTTGGTCACAGACCTCATCCACTCCACATACCCCGAACTTGGATTGCTTTCTTTCTTAGGAAGAGCTCCTTTATTTATTTATTTTTGCTTTAAATGATTGTTTGTATTTTAAAGAAATTAAGAGGACAAAAGTAGTCTTTTATATTTATCCACATATTTACCATTTTCAAAGATCTTTATTCTGTCCTGTAGACCTGAGCTTCCATCTGGTTTTATTTCCCTTCCACCTGAAGAACTTCCTTTAGCATTTCTTATAGTGCAGGTCTGTGGCTGACAAATTCTTAGGTTTTTTTTTTTTTTTAAATCTAACAATATTTCTATTTCACCTTTATTCTTGAAGGATATATTCCCTGGATATAAAATTCTGGGGTGATGGTTCTCTTTTGTTTTTCTTTCCTAGTATTTTAAAGAAGTTGTTCCATTGTCTTCTGGTCTTCTTTGTCTCTAACGGAAATCATGAGTCATTCAAACCTTTGCGCTCTTGTATGCAATATGTTGTTTTCTCTGGTTTCTTTTTTCCTTTTTTTGAACATTTTATTGTGGTTTAGGTGAAAGTTTACGGAGCAAATTAGTTTCCCATTCAGCAATTTATCCACAGCTTGTTTCATGACATTGATTGCAAACTCCTGAATGTGTCAGCACTCTGCCCCCTTCCTCCATGGGTTCCCTGTGTCCATTTGCCCAGCTTTCCTGCCCCTACCATCCTTCTGAACTTTGCTTTTGGGAAAATGCTGCTCTTTAGGTCTCTTATAGCTGATTTTTCTGAGGTGGCATTATTGTTCATTTCAGGAAGAGATCCTTTAAACTTCACATTCATGATTATTTCTTGTCTGGAGTCAACCTAAAAATATTTTGCAGACCGGAGTTTCTAAATAACGTTCCACTCACGGGTTTATCAAGTCACTCCTACTGCTTCATACTGTCTGTGTTATGGTTCCAGAACTGTAATATTTTGAGTTGCCCTAACACTTCTCAGTTGCATGTAGTATTTTTCCTTAGAAATAATGTATTTATCATCTTTGCTTAAATATTTTCTCTTTCTTTACTGAAAAACATTATCAAATATGTTTTTTCTCTTTCACGAACTCCTATTTTTTGATGCATGAAAACTTTTTCAGTTGCTGAGTCAACTCTGACTTATGGTGAACCTGTGCTCCACAGAGCTTTCGGTGGCTGATTTGTTTCAGAAGTAGATCACCAGACCTTTCTTCCAAGGTGCCTCTGCATGGGCTTGAACCTCCAACCTTTCGGTTAGTGGTCAAGTGTTTGCATTACCCAGGGATTTCATATGAAAAACTAGATGAGATTTTAAAAAGAGTAAACAAGGTTCAGAAGCTTGGGGGAACATTGAAGCCAGGCATGTGGTAAGGCTGTGGGTGCCCGGAGGGGAAGGCTGAGCAGCAGCAAGAAGCCTCAGGGTGGTGCTGTTCTGGGAAGCCACCAACATTTAGAGGATTCCACACAGCCTTGCAATCCAGAAACTCTGCCTTGTCCATATCCCAGAGTTGATGAGTTGGAAAGAGGCTGACTCAAGCTGATTATACTTATGAGAGATTGGTACCTATAAGCCATGGGTCAGCTTTTTTAATCTACATGGAGAAATGTAAGTACTGGTACCTGGAGACTCATGTCCTCTGGCCTGCATGTTATCTCCTTATAGGGACAGCAGCAGAATGAATGAGAACAAGCTGAGTTAGTTTCAAGACTTGAATGCTTAATAGCTTTGCATTGTGATGGTTTGAAATAACACCTGCATGACAGGGATACCCCTGCTTTTGGGATGCCAGGGCATGGTCCAGGCCTAGAGCACCTTATCCCCCTGGACAGCCATGACAACATTGCCAACATCTGTCACTCTACAGTGAGGCTAGCCAGCCAGCCACACCAGGCTCCACAAGTACAAGAGAAGTCTGAACTCTTCAGGTTATAAGGAGAGAAATCCGACTGAAATTACTATGGATGGAAATGGAATTTATTGGCTCATGGAATCCAGAAAGAGCAGGAGTGAAGTTATATGGATTCTCTCATCTTTGGGCTCAGCTTCTCTCTTCACTTTTTCTATCACCACTGAGCAGCTCCCACCACACAGGAGAAAACATGCCCCCTAAGCTTTATATCAGAAATGCCAGGCCACTGAAGAGGAGTTGATACTTGCTCAATTTCTAAAAAAACCCAAGGAAGGGTTCAAGTAAGGCCCTAAGAACAAGCAACTTGGAGAGAGTCAGGATCCTGAAATAAAATGGCAGCTCCTGGGTAATAACATGGGAATGACAGTTGGGGCAGGAGGTAGGGGAATCCCTGTAGAAGGTAGGTGTGATGGAGTACACCAAAGGGCCTCACTAGACCATGAGCTTCATGAGCAACCATGAGCAACCATCTTTTGGCCTAATTTGAGCACTAAAACAGTTGTTACACACATATGGTTCCACGTCTTTACACGATGCTGCTTTCTCCTAGTCTACTAGATGAATGTGGTTGTGTTTTCAATCATAATTTAGGTAAAATAATTTGTGTTTTGGATATTTCCTCTCCCATATTGCATTGGCTGTGCCAAATATTCACTTAAATATGCCATGGAGTCGATTCTGACTCATCGTGACCCCTCATGTGTTGGAGTAGAACTGCGCTCCATAAGGTTTTCAGCTGCTGAGTTTTTGGAAATAGGTCACCAGGTCTTTCTTCCAAGGTGCCTCTGGGTGGACTCAAACCTCCAAACTTTTGGTTAGCAGCTGAGTGTTAACAATTACACCACCCGGGGACACCAAATATGCACTTACAGTGAATAAAAATATTTTCTGACTATGTGAAGTGCATGTAATATGGTTTCTCACCAAGACTGCTTACCCTGCCTACACTCCTGGAGATAGACATTACCGACTGATGTTCTAACCAATCAGACCATGAGCAGACCCAATGAATAAAAACCAGGGGAAGGGTCCAGAGAAGAGCCAAAGAGGTAGGTGAAGAACAAAGTAGGGGACATTAAAATAAAGACTGTGTTCATTGAAAACTGAAGGGAACAAAGACTTCAGTGTAATTTAATGGTGGTCATTGAGGAAATTTCACATTGAACAACGAAGCACTTAGAAACTTAGACTTTTTAGAGTTCCAGTCCCATCCCTTTATTTATAGACAAGAAAACTGAGGCCTGATGGGCTCAAGTGACTGTTCAAGGTCCTTTAAGTCATTGGTGGTTGAAGACTCCTAGTGTCTTAGGCATTAATGTGCCTTTTCATAAGGCAATGGCTACGTGGAGATATTATTGCATTGAATGTCACCACAAGCTCATGAAAGAAGTATCGTTTTTCCCATTTTTCCAAATGAGGAACGTGGAGCTCAGAGATACTGAGTGACTTGTTGAAGACAACATAGTGAGCAGGTGTTAGAGTCAGGATTCAAGCCTAGTACTCTATAGCAAAGGCAGAGTGTCAAAGAATGCAGGAAAACAAGGGATTAACACTGCCCAGAGTGTAAGGATCAAGAATGCTTCCACAGAGAAAGTGACATTTGAGTGGGTCTTGAAGGATGAGTGGGAGTTTCCCAGGAGGACGAAAGAAAGAGAGCTTTCCAGGCAGTGGAGAACAGTTGGGACAAAGACACTGAAGTGAGGAAGAACAAATGGCAAATGGATTTAGGGGGTGAAAGATGACAGTGAAAAAGGAGGCAGGAGCTAGCCCACCAAGGGCCTTAAAAGACAAGCATTGGATTTAAGATTTTATCCCTTTGAGCAGAGGTACTCAAATTGTAATGTGCATGGGGATCTTGTAAAAATGCAGATGCTGATTCAGTGGGCCTAGGACAGAGTTCAGGAATCTTTATTTCTAATATAGCTCACATAATGGTAGTGCTGTTGGTTTGAGGACCACACTTTGAGTAGCAGAGCCTTAGGTTTGTGCTGACCAATATGGTAGTCACCAGCCCCATGTGGCTTTTGAGCACTTGAAATGTGGCTAATAAGACTGAGGAGCTAGATTTTGTATTTTATTTAATTTTAATTAATCTTAATTTTAAAACTTGTGCTCAATTTGCATTGGGAAAATCTGCTGCAAAAGACCTCTTTAAAGTGTTAAAAAGCCAAGATATCATATTGAGTACTAAGCCTCACCCAAGCCACAGTATTTTCGATTGCCTCATATGCATGCGAAAGCTGGATAATGAATAAGGAAGACTGAAGAAGAATCGATGCCTTTGAATTATGGTGTTGGCAAAGAATATTGAATATACCATGAACTTCCAGAAGAATGAACAAGTCTGTCTTGCAAGAAATACAGACAGAGTGCTCCTTGGAAGAGAGGATATTGAGACTTTGTCTCCCGTACCTTGGACGTGTTATCAAGAGGGACCAGTTCCTGGAGAAGGACATCGCGTTTGGTAAAATAGAAGGACAGCGAAAAAGAGGAAGACCCCCAATGAGGTGGATTGACACAGTGGCACAGCAATGGGCACAGGATGGCAGAGGGCAGAGGATGGCACAGGACCAGGCAGTGTTTCATTGCATTGTATGTAATGTTGCTGTGAGCCAGAATCCACTCAGCGGCACCTAACAACAAGAGCTCGATTTGTTATTGGAAAACTTTTAAGTATGTTTGGATTAACTTGAGTATGTGAAGCTACTTTTTCAATTGCCAATTTTATGAAATCTCAATATAGATTGAGTATTTCTGATGAAAATTTAGCTCCTGAATTCAAAGACTTAGTATGAAAAAAGAATGTAAAATATCTCATTAATAATTTTATGTTGATTATACATTGAAATGACATTTTGGATATATTGATTTAGTTTAAATATATTATTAAAATAAATTCCACCTGTTTCTTTTAATTTTTTTTATGTTGCCACTAGAAAATGTAAATTTGCATATGTGAGTCATATTTGTGGCTTGCATTTTATTTCCCTACAATTCATCTGTCAGTTTGTTTTAGTGTGGTGGCTTGTGTGTTGCTTTGATGCTGGAAGCTTTATTTCAAATATCAGGGGCCACCCATGGTGTGCAAGTTTTAGATTTTGGTAGAGCTTCCAGACTAAGACAGACTAGGAAGAATGGCCTGGCCATCTACTTCCAAAAATTAGCCAATGCAAGCCTTATGGATCGCAACAGAATACTGTCTGATATAGTGCCAGAAGAGGAGCCCCCTAGGTTGGAAGGCCCTACACAATGGATTAAAACATAACAACATTCATGAAGATGGTGTAGGACTGGGGCAACGTATCATTCTGTCATACATAAGATTAACATGAGTTGGAGCAATGGCAACTAACAACAACAACATCCTATTTCTACCGGACAGTCCTGCCATAGATGAGAGGGAGATGTTATCGCTTACTTTTCACCTAAGGAGAGTTCCTGGGAGATGCTCAGTCTTTCTCCATTTGGAGAGTTGCTAGCACACAGTGATTCATTCCTGTTTCCCATGCACGGACAGATGCAGGCAAAAAGAAATTGTAGGCTGTGTCCCGGGACACTGCTCTGGCTGCTGGAGGACAACATTTATTGGAATAGCCTGTGGCTCCATCCTTCCCTGGCCCACATCTGTCTGCAAGCTGTACCTTGCTAGGAAATGCTATTAATTCTCATTACTTTTCTAGCCAGGACAAGAAGACAAGTGGATGCATCTTTAAGACATGCAGTTCAGGGAGCTCAGAGTCCAGCCTGTCACAGCTCACTTTCTAGTTCACCTGTAACCATGACAACTCCATTGATGCAAGTTGCCATGGATCATAATTTAATCCGGATTGGATTTTTTTTAAAAGAAAGAATGGAAAAACACTCAGCTTTGTCTCAGGGGACTATCAGGGATGGTCTCTCTGGTGATATGTGGTCCTAACTACATTTTTTAAAAATGTCTTTATCAGTTAGAAAGGCATATTGAAGTAATTTGGGGGTAAAATGACATGATATCTGAGATTCTCGGTAAAATACTCTTGCAAAAAATAAACATACAAAAAATGGACAGATGAAATAAGACTTACAAAATATTGATAACTATCAAAGCTGGGTAATAGACTCATGGCAACTTATTATATTATTCTATTTTTATATAGGTTTGAAAATTTCTATAATGAAAGAAATCTGGGTTACATGGTTCTAGGAGAGAGGAAGCAAATGATTTTGCTCCAAAAGGAATGAAAAGCAGCTACATCACGCAACATTAGAGAGCTGTCCACAGTCCTAATACCAAACCTCTGGTAGAACAAACAGAGGGCCATTGGCAGGTCTTAGTCATTACTCAGAAATTAACTCTTATTGTATTAGTTTCCTATGACTGCCATAACAAAATACTACATACTAGGTGACTTATAAAAAAAAAAAAAAAACTTTTTTTTTTTTAGACCAGAAATTTATTGTCTCACAGTTCTGGGTGCTAGAAGTTCAAATCAATGTGTTGACCAGGCCATGATCCCTTAGAATTCTCTAGGGAAAGAGCATTTCTTGTCTCTCACAGCTTCTGGTAGCTACAGGCTTGTAGCTTGTAGATACAGCCTTGGCTTGTAGATTCGTTTCCACATGGCCATTCTTCCTTTGTCTTCTCTCTGTGTGTCTTCTTTTTTTATGAAGACATCACTCAGATTGGAATAGGATCAACCTTACTCTAGTACAACCCCTGAAATGCCAACAGGCAGAAACAAGATGAGCCCCAACAAAAGCCTGCTGTCTAGTCAAAGGACAGAGAAGGAGGCAGCCTAATAAGACAGAAAACTTTAGACAATAACCTCTCTACCTCAGCTAAATGCAACAGAAAAACTGTGGCCCCAACCACACATGTGACAGCAAACGCCAAGTGGGAATCCTAGAGTTCCATACTTGTGAGGCTGTGATGAGGAACCCCAACACATCTGCCGGGGTGCTGTTACAGAAAGCCAAGTAGGGAGCCAGAATTTTCATCCCTACCACCTGGTGGTGAGTTCTTCCTCCCCACAATGTCGGTGGAGACCTTATGGGGAACCTGGACTTCCAGCCCCACCCAGTGGTAACAAGGGACCCATCCATCTTCCTACTGGGGTGGTGTTGCAGGAGGCCTCGCGAAGAGTCAGAATTTTCACCATCACCCAGTGGTAATGAAGCCACCTCCACTGTGGTGTCAGTGAAGACCACATGGGGAGCCAGAACTCTAATCCCCACCCAATATTAATGAAGATTCTCTTACCCTTTGGTGTCAGTGGAGGTCAATTTGGGGAACTTGGACTTCTACCTCCACCTGGCAGTAATGAGGCAGGATTCCCACCTCTCCTTGCCAGACAGTGTCAAAGAAAGTTAACTGAAAGAGAAAGATTAAGTAAGATTCAGAATCTCATAATACAATATGAAATTCCAAGTTTCACTTGGAAATCACTCATTGTTCTAAGAACAGGTGGATCTCAAACTGCATGAAAAAAGACAGTCAGTAGATGCCAATGTCAAGATGACAGAGATGTTAGAATTATCTAACAAAGATTTTAAAGCAACCATGATAAAATGGTTCAATGAGCCATTACGAACATTTTGAAATTCATGAATAAATAGAAAGCCTCAACAAAGAAACAGGAAGTCTCAGCATAAAAAAAAATAGAAATAGAAATTGTCAGCAAAGAGAAGATATAAAGAAGAATCAAGTGGAAATTTTAGAACTGAAAAAATACAATAACTGAAATAAAAGCTCAGTGGGTTGGCTAAACAACAGAAAAGAATCACTGAACTGGAACATAGAACAATAGAAACAGAGAGAAAATAAACCAGAAAAAGAAAATGAACAAGACCTCAGGGACCTGTACCACTAAAACAAGTGACCTAACATTTACATCATTTGAGTCCCAGAAGGAGAGGCAAAATAGAGTGGGGCTGAAAAACTACTCAAAGAAATAATAGCCGAAAACTCCTCATATTTGGGAAGAGATATAAACCTGCAAATTCAAGAAGCTGAGTGAACCCCAAACAGTATGTTGTTAGGTGCCATTGAGTCGGTTCTGACTCACAGCGACCCTATGTACAACAGAAGAAAACACCACCCAGTCCTGCACCATCTTCACAATCGTTGCTATGTTTGAGGCCATTACAGCAGCCACTGTGTCAGTCCATTTGGTTGAGGGTTTTCCTCTTTTTCGGTGACCTTCCACTTTACCAAGCATGATGTCCTTCACCAGGGCTGGTGCCTCCTGATAACATGTCCAAAGTATATGAGATAGAGTCTCGTCATTCTCCCTTCTAAGGAGCATTCTGGCTGTACTTCTTCCAAGACAGATTTGTTCAGTATGAACCCAAATAGATCCATGCCAAGGTAAATCGTCATTAAACTTCTGAAACTTAAGGACAAAGTCTTGGAAGAAGTCAGAGAAAAAGAAAACCTTACCCTATAGGGTCACTATGTGTTAAAATTAACTCAATGGCAATGGGTATAGGGGAAAAGCAATTAAAATGCCCAGGTTTTTTTTTTTTTTGGTCAGGAACCTCGGAGGTTGAAAGAAAATGACAGTGTTTTTCAAGTGTTGAAAGAAAAGAGCTGTCAATTCAGAATTCTATACCCAGTGAAAATAACTTTCAGGAATGAAGGGAAAATCAAGACATTCTCAGATGGATGAAAACTAAGAATTTGTTGTGAGCAGCCAACTCTCAAAGAACAGCTAACAGAAGTTTTTAAAACAGAAAGAAAATGATAAAAGCAGAAACTTGGGAACAAGATGAAAGAAGAAAGAACAATGTAAGCAAAAATATGAGTAGATATGGGCTTTTCTTCTCCTGTTGAGATTTCTATGTTTGATAGTTAAAGCAAAAATTATAAAACTGTCTGATGTGTTTCTAAATTCATGTACAGAAAATATTTAAGACAATTTTATTATAAACAGGGTAGGCGAAGTCATCTAAAGAAAGGTAAAGTGTCTCTATTTTTCTCAAACTGGTAAATGACAACACCAATAGACTGTGAATGCATTGTTGTTATTAAGTTCCAAATCATAGTGATCCCACGTACAACAGAAGGAAACACTGCCCGGTTCTGCACCATCCTCACAATTGTTGTTATGCTTGAGCCCATTGCTGCAGGCACTATGTCAATCCATTTTGTTGAGGGTCTTCTTTTTTTTTTTTGTTTGCCCTCTACTTTACCAAGCATGATGTCCTTCTTCAGGGACTGATCCCTCCTGACAACATGTCCAAAGTACGTGAGACAAAGCCTTGCTGTCCTTTCTTCTAAGGAACATTCTGGCTGTACTTCTTCCAAGACAGGTTTGTTCATTCTTCCAGCAGTCCATGGTATATTCAATATTCTTTGCCTACGCCATACACACACACACACACACACACACACTAAGCAATACAAAGGAATGGATTATTGCTACACAAAACAACTTGGCTGAACTTTCAGGGGATTATGCTGAGTGAAAGAAATCAATTCCAAAATGTTACACACTGTATGACTCCATTTATATAAAATTCTTGAAATGATAAAATTATAGAAATGCACAACAGAGATTTAGAAGGTGGTAGGAGTGGGAAGGAAGCAGGGTTGGCTATAAAAGTGCTGTATGAAAGATCCTGGTGGTGATAGGAAGGTTCTGTACCTTGACTGTATCAAAGTCAATATTCTGGTCTGGATATTGTACTATATAAAAAAAAAATATATATATAGTTTTTCAAAATGTTAGCACTGGGCAAAGCTAGGTAAAGAGTACATGGGCTTGCTTGTTATCTGTTACAATGCATGTAAATCTACAATTATCTCAAAATAAAAAGTTTAATTTAAAAAAGAAACCACACATAAACAAATGGCTATTTGAGATTTATTTTTTTAATTAAAATAGTAAATAATTTCTTTATTTCTAGGGGTAATAGTGATTCACCATAATCTACCCTTCCTTTCCAAACTTTTTTTTTTTTTAAACACTTTCTATTTACATCTACTGTCCATCCATTGAAGCTACCATAATCCTGACTGGGAACCAACTTCACCCCAAGGCAAAGAGAATATGCAATATCAGAATCTGCAGTTCAAGTATAAACTCCAGTCTCCCAACCCTGTCTTGCTCTGTGCCCCAGAAGCTAACCTTTATAAGCAGCTTGTCCTCGGGTTTTCAACTGGATTTGGCCAATGAGATGCTCTGGCAGAAGATCAGGGCATGAGAAGAGAATGTTTTATTCCCCAATGTTTTTATTCTCCAAGCTAATGGTTGGTGTGTGTGTGGGGGTGGGGGCTGAGGTGTACAAAGGCTCAGCCCTCTCCTTTAACTGCAGATTGCTCTGAGAGTCATCACAGTCGAGAGCTTCCTGTGGATTCATCCGAGGTCTCTATTACAACTATATTGTAGTTCGCCTATCCTCTCTGCCCAACCCACTTCCCTCAACCTTCACAGGGATGGTTCCTAGAAGCATCCTTCCATATACCACTTTCACACAGGTCTCAGAGTCTCTTGGAATTCCAACCTGCAGCAACTGGGTTTGCCATCGAACTAGGAATAACTGTGATCCACAGGACTTTTGAGGCTCTGTGAGGCACATCTTCTGATTCTGCTGTCATTTCTGACACTCAGCTTACATGTGACCCAGCTGCTGGCCTTCCCAGAAATGAACGCTTCAGTGACATCTAAACCCCAGTCAGTACATCCTGAGGCACGATGAGAGCCCGTTGTGCCTTCTGAGTCATCAAAGCATTTCTTTATGGTCAGTGTGACTTTATGATTAAGGGTTTACAACCTAACTTTCTGAAAACTGTATGAGATTCACTTGCCCTGATTAACCCAGACAAGTCCATGTCATGGACTGTCTGATCAAGAGGTGATTGACTTTAAGATGGTGCTTCTCAGATTGGGAAACTAATGTCTGGATTTACTATGTGACCTCACTGAGCAAGCCAGAACTGTCTAGCCCTGGGCGTTCCAAGACTGCCATGAAGCCCTTGCTTTTCCCCTCACCTTAAAAAACCAAACAAACCCACTGCCGTCAAGTTGATTCCGACTCATAGTGACCCTATAAGACAGAGTAGAACTGCCCCATAGAGTTTCCAAGGAGTGTCTGGTGGATTCGAACTTCCAACCCTTTGGTTAGCAGCCATAGCACTTAACCACTACACCACCAGGGTTTCCCCCCACACTTCAGAGCCTATAAAATGAGTATAAACTGAAGACTTTTACAGTCATATTAAAAAATATCCATGGGATGGTAGGGGGTGTTAGTCAAAAAGTAAAAAGTGTTCTGTGATTAAATAAGTTTGTGAACAATGGATTAAACAAAGGTAAGCAGGTTTTTTCACTGTTAGGCTTGTGGTTCCTTTAATATACTACGTTTACTTTTATTCAAAATGTACTTAATGTCTACTATGTGTTTTTTTTTTTTTTTTTATGTGTTAGGCCCTCTTTGGGGGTACTTGGGATATATCAATGAACAAAACAAAGTTCTCTGAACTCATTGAGCTTACATTCTAATGCGGTCGCATGTGTGTGTGTGGGGGGGGGAGACAATAAATATAATAAATAAACAAATGATGCCATAAATTATTTCTACAATGATATTAGTGAAATAGCGATTTACCATAATCTACCCTTTCTTTCTAAACTTTTAAAGAAACACTCTTCTATTTACATCTATAATCCAGTCATTGAAACTACCATAATCCTGATCTGGGAACCAATTTAGCCCAAGGCAAAGAGAATACGAGAGATAAAATCTATAGTCTGATTACCCTCCAGTCTCCCATTGGAAGGCAATAAAAGCTATGGGAAAAAGAAGTAGAGCAGATAAGAGAATCGAGAGTGTTCAGGGCAGGGTAAGTTGGGATTGAAATTTTAAATATGGTGGCCAAGAGTAGGCCTCGTTGAGAAAGAGGCATTTGAATGAAAACTTGAGGAAATTGAGGGAATTATTTATGCAGGCATCTGGGGAAGAGCATTTCAAGCAGAGGAAACAGCCAGTGCAAATGCTGTGAAGCAGGAGCATGCATGGTGTATGTCAGGAATAGCCAATGTGACTGGAGTGAAGAAAGGTGCGGGGAGGAAAGTAGGAGAGGAGAATTCAGGTAAGGGAGGCCTTCTAGGTAAGGCCTTCTAGGCCACGGTAAGGACTTTGGATTTTACTCCGGGTGGAAGGGGGAGCGACTGAAGGATTTTAAGCAAAAGGATCACAGTCTGCCTGGAAAATCCAAGAGCACCCTTAGACAATTAGGACGGGTACTTTGCCTACAAGGTTGCTGGAGGCAAGCTCAACACAAAAAAATCAGCAGTGTTTTTATACACCCAGCAACAAATGATTACAAAATATAATTAAAAAAAAGTTAAATAGGAACAACAACAGCAAAACTACTTAGAAGAAAAACCAACAAAAAATGGACAAGACTTTTACAAAAAAAAATTCAAAACATTATTGAAAGACATGGGGGAAAAGCTTGAATAAATGGAAAAACGTACCATATTCATGGATAGAAAATTTTAATATCATAAAGATGCCATTTTCCCCCTAATCAATCTATAAATACATCATAAACTTAACCAAACTCTCAACAGAATTTCTTTTTCTAACTTGATGATAAACTGATCTTAAAATTAATACGGACAGTTATGGGACCAAGAAGAGTCAAGACAATTTTGAAGAATACTAAGGAGCAAGAACTTACCCTACCACATGTCAAAATTTATTATAAAGCTATACTAATTAAGATGCTATAATATTTGTAATATTTTGTCCTGAAACCATGCTGGTGCAGTGGTTAAGAGCTATGGCTGCTTACCAAAAGATTGGCAGTTCGAATCCACCAGCTGCTCCTTGGAAATCCTATGGGGTAGTTCTACTTTGTTCTATAGGGTCGCTATGAGTTGGAATTGACTCAATGGCAATTTTTTTTTTTTTTTTAATATTTGCCCTGGGATACACAGGTAAACCAACAGAAGAAAACAGCCCAGAAACAAACCATCCATATATGAAAAGGATACATGACAGAGCTGACATTGCAAATCAGTAGCAGAAGGGTGGAATAGTCAATAAATAATTCTGGGAACATTGGTAAAGCATGTGGGAAAAAGTAGATCCCTACCTAGTGCCACATCCAGAAATAATTTATAGACGGATTAAAAAAAAAACAAAACTAAATATGAAAAGCAAAACTTTAAAGCCTTTAAAGAAAACATAGCCAAATATCTAATGACTGTGTGATAGGGAAGATTTTCTTAAACAAGTTACAAAAATATAAACCATAAAGGAAAATGATGACATTTTTATAACGTAAACTTGAAAATAAGGAGCCCTCATGGTGCAATGGTTGAGCACTCAGCTGCTAACAGAAAGGTTGGTGGTTTGAACTCGACAGGTGCTCTGTGGGAGAAAAGATCTGACAAACTTCTCTCATTGATTTCAGCCTAGGAAACCCTATGTGGAAGCTCTACTCTGTCCTTTGGGTTGGCTACGAGTTGGAATCGACTTGATGGCACACAACAATGACTTAAAAATCTCCTTTTCTGCTAAAGAAGGAGAAATGTAGTTTGCAGGTCCAGCCGCAGCATCACAGAGGAGAAGGGTGGGTTTGAAACTGAGAGATGACAGCTTAACAACCAGCCCATCTGTATAACAAAATCCACTGCCGACAAGTCTATTCTGACTTACAGTGACGCTGTAGAACAGAGTAGAACTGCCCCATAGAGTTTCCAAGGCCGTAATCTTTATAGAAGCAGACTGCAACATTTTTCTCCTGAAGAGGGGCTGGTGGGTTCAAACCACCTACATTTTGGTTAGCATCCGAGCGCTTAACGACTTCACCATCAGGTCAGGGTAGTACTTCTATAAATTAATAAGAAAAAGACCAAAAATCCCATTGGAAAGTAGGGAAAAGGTATAAAAAGGCAATTCACAAAAGAAACTCAAATAGCCAATAAACATATGACAAGTTTTTCAACTTTCCTATTAATCAGGGAAATACAAATTTAAACAAAAATGAGACACCACTTTTAGGATGGCACATAGATACTGTATTGTCACATTTCACTTCACTGCTGCTGTGTTTTTCTGTGGCTTGGTCATCTTCCAACCAAAGGGATGCATTACGAATCTATAGTAGAAGTGAAGCTTAGAGGTGAGTTTTTCTGAAATGCTTCACATTTAATCAGGGTTGGGATGGATAAGAGAGTGTGAAAGAGAAGAGAGATATGTCTCCACAGGAGAAAAATCCTACTCAGCTAGGAGTTCAAATAACCAACTAGGAAGAGACCAGACCACAGAATCACTCTGGGCCACAGGACAGAGTCAAATAGCATCAAATAAGCAAATTAATTGGTCAGTATTTGTTCCAGTCACTATAGATGTGTAACAGACCACTGCCAATTTAGTGGCATAAAGCTACAACCATTTTATTATTCTCATGGATTCTGTAGGTCAGGAATTTAGAAACAGCACAACAGGGACAGGTTGTCTCTGCTCCATGGTATCTGGGTCCTCAAGTGGAACGACTCAAAAGCTGGGGGTGATTCAACTGCTGGAATTTGGAAGTGGCTGAAGGTTTGCTCACTCACATGCCTGGTGGTTGGTGCTGGCAGTTGGCCGGGACCTCAGCTGGGGCTGTCAGCCAGGGAATCTAAATGTAGCCTCTCCATATGGCCGCTTGGGCTTCCTCACAGCATGGTGGCTGTGCTCCAAGAGTGAGCATACCAAGAAACCAGGTAGAAGCTATATCGCTTTTCTGGCCTGGTCTCAGAAATCACAAAATGTCATTTCCACTATAGTCATAAACTCATCCAAAAATCAAGGAAAGGAAATATGGAATGGATCCAGCTTCTCAATGAGAGGAGTGTCAAAGTCACAATGTAAGAAGAGAATGTGGATTTGGAGATGTTCTTGCAGACATATGTGGAAAATATAATCTGCCACAATATTTACTAAACATCTACCAGTTAAGAGCTTGGCTGCTAACCAAAAGGTCAGCAGTTCAAATCCACCAGCCACTTCTTGGAAACTCTATGAGGCAGTTCTACCCTGTCCTATAGGGTTGCTATGTGTCAGAATCGACTCAGCAACAAAGGGTATGTGCTTAGCCCAATTTTAAGTGCTATGACATTTGTAAGAGGGGGACCTATTGTCTGAACCTATGTTGGTGGATGGGGGCTGCTTCCTGGCTCTGCCTTCTCTGGAAATAGATCTGATACATAATGGCTTGTGTGTGCCACTTGGTCCATCCTCCTAGCCACAGCTGATAGGTCCAGGAGGGACATCTGACGCAAGCTCGTCTCAAAATAGCCTTTCCTGGGATTTCTCTAACTGGTTCTAAGGGAAGTGGGCAGTCCCTCTGTGGCAGTGGCTACCATGGGATGTGAGGCTCAGCCGTGTTTCTTCTCACATGGAGGAGACTAGTCCGCACTAGGAGAGAATAGCAGAATAGCTGACTCTCAGAGAAAGACCAGACACAGAATCCTAGCAGCCTTTCATTACAGGTGTCTCTGAGTCCCATTAGCACTGCTGCCTTCCCCATAGGTACGTGCAATGTCCTAGAACCCTTTCTAAATATCCTCCTCCTTTTTAAACCTAAGGTATTTAAGTTGGATTTCTGTCACTTGCAACCGAAAGAGTTCTGACAAGCACAGGTACAAATACGATAGGGTGTCGTTTACCTGGGCTGGTTCTAGTGTAACGGCAGGTGGAGCAGGAGGAGAACCAAGTGTCAGTATTGCAAGAACAGCGTCAGCCATTAGATTCAAGAGGCAAGTGGTAGGCCATTGTCTGGTGGCCGGGTCAAATGTCAGGAGGCGAGGACATCAAGAGCTGGTCAGGACATAGAATTCAGGGGATAAAGGGACAGGTTTTGGAGTCAGGCAGATCCAGGTTCAAATCCTGCATTGGAGATTTGTTGTTGAATCTCTCTGAGCCTCAGTTTTCTTATCTGTAAAACATGATTAGTGACTACATCGTGGGATTACTGGGAAGATTCAACAACTAGTTTTAGGACTTAGTACTAGGCCAACAATTTGGGGAAATGTGAATGATTCATACAGAAATACAAGGCTCTGAATTTTTATTGTTCTATTGACCTAATTTCATCTGAAACGATTCCACGTCATTTTATCTGAAACTGATGATTCCGTTGGGCTATCAGCCTTGTGTTGTAGCTACTGTGGGTATTCTACCCTGTACCCTCTTGGCCCAGTGTAGCGTTCACCTGAGTCTGCAGCAGACAGGTCCCTGGATCCAATGATGTGCCTATTTAGCCAAAAAAGTGGCTCCCAGAGACTGTGTTGAGATCTAAAATCCCATGTACAACTAGGGTAGTAAGGGCTTCAGTGCCTGACACATTAAATTAAACTCTGTCTTGCAGAGACTAACATTGGCAGGGACTCAAGAACACCTTTGTCATGTAGGATTATTCATCATTAAGAACTGCAGTTGTAGTCAGCAAAGCTCTGCTCCCTTACCATGGGAATATCTTCGACGTGGTGCCTGGTATTGTGTGTCCAGTGTACGTTCCAGGCACAGCATGCATGCCTGAAAATGAAGCAGCTCACTGAGAGATTTTACAGACAGGTCCAGAAGGATCTCCAGTTTCAGTTTGCCTTTGTTTAGCCTGAGGGGTTTGTGCTCAGCTACTGAGCCAACCAGGGGGACTGAGGAGTGGGAAACGAAGGCCATTGGGTCTGAATGCACATCACTGGCTGAGGCTTTCTTTGGCTTGCTAATGTATTCAGATTAGAAATGAATAATGATTCTGTTCACCAAGGTTACCATTTCCCTCCAATCTCTTTGAGGGCTATTTTTGTTCTTCCTCCTGAAGGCAGTGCGAGAGGGTGTGTTCAGAAAAAATAACCTTACCCCACACTCCTGTTCAGCCTGGGCCCTGCTGGGGCACTGTCTTTGGAAACGTGCCTCTCACCGGGTGCCAGATGTCAGTATTTACTGCAGCCCTGAGCAACTGCGGAAGAACGCAGGGTGACTTGCAAGAAATCCATGACTCAGGGATCTGTAGATAAATTGCAATGTTGATTTTTGAGCTGGGTTTCTTATACTTGTTATTTACTGTCACTAGAGTTTTCTAATACTGCCTTCCCTGACAGGGTGCTAAGGTCCCCTTGACACAGCCCCTCTGTTACAGCTTTTTTTTCTAAAGAGAAAAGGAAGGAACAGTAAATAGATGATGCTAACAAGCATCAAGTGAGTCACTGGGTGACCCTGGGAGGGACGCAGAGTGTCTCCATCTGCCCAAGGATGAGACTGACAGTGTAGGTGATGTCATGGGGGAGGGGGCCAAGGGAAGGAAGCATCCCTTCTGGGGTAGCCATTTTCTGTACCATGGAGGCTAGACAGGGCTGCTCCTGGGCTCTCGGCTGATCTCTCAGATCCTGGCCTCTCTCTCAGCGTTGCTGGTTGGGACCTTTGGAACAGGCAAGGTGCTGATTTTATTGTTTTTGAGTCAGAATCGACTCAATGGCAATGGGTTTGGTTTGGTTTTAGGAGAGCTTCATAAGAAGACTAGTCTCAGTTGGTCTGAGAAATCCCATGAGTGCAGGTCCTGTGCTGCTGGGAGAGAGCTGTTCTCTGTAAGGCAGCACCTCACACCCTAGGAAGTTCCAGCTGACCGTTCCAATGGAAGGTGGGGGTTGGGTGCACAGGCAAGGTAAAACTGACCTTGTACATCAACATGATGTTTTACTTTGAAATTTCCTGATGATGTGCCCAAAGTAAATGAGCCACTGTCTTGCCATCCTCGGTTCTAAAGAGCATGTCATCAGGAAAGACCAATTTCTAGAAAAGGACGTAATGTTTGGTAAAGTAGAGAGTCAGCAAAAACAAGGGAATCCCCCCATGAGATGGATTGACACAAAAGCTGCAGCAGTGGGCTTGAACATGCCAGCCACCACGAAGATGGCGCAGGACTGGGCAACGTGTCATTCCGTTATACATAAAGTTGGCATGAGTTGGAGCCAACTCTATGGCGACAACCACAACAACTTTGAAATTTATTAGATGGCAGCAGACTTGTTTCCTTAATGGCGTTTACCTTAGAAATAAACATATTCGAAATCTCTGATCGCACAGCAATAAAGGTATGGAGTTGCGGCCCCGAAACACGATGGAGACCATCGTACCTACCTGCTGCAGCTGTGGGCCCTGGATGCACCACCCTGACCCCCCCAGGAATGAAGGACTTATTCCCCCAGCTGCGTATGGTAGCAGACAGCCCTCAGCTGTCAGCTTTCCCAGGGACATGCCCCCCGGGCTCAAGAAAATCGCCTTGCCCAAGATGGCACCCTTTCCTGTGGCGGTTGTATGCAATGACTGGCCAACCCAGGGGTAGAAATGCCTGGAGCCCTCGCCCCAACCTGGGCAGCCCCAGAGCTGAGCCCTTTGTTGGGGCTACACCAAAACTCAACTTCTCCCACTTCTTAATCCTACTTTCTCCCTGCCCCTCCTTCCACAGGTGATGATCCCAAGAGCACACCCTATTAAACCTCCTATACGCAATTAATTCTCTGTCCTGAGTCAGCTGCCTGGAGAACCTGACCTGAGGAAGCTCATGTCACAATACTGCTGTCTAACAAACCCCTCCAACTCTGGCTTACAGTGTTGTTGTTGTTAGTTGCCAATGTTAAAACAAAAATCATATTAAGCCAATAATATAAATTGATTGAAGTTCACTTAATATATGATTTGCAAATGGGGGTAACATTTTGACTAAAAACCAAAACAAACACAAAAAACCAAACCTGTTGCCAGCTAGTCAATTAGTCAGAAATGTTCCAAAGAATGAAGAATTTCCAAAGATTCTTTTACCCCATTTTATTGACATCGTCATGGAAAAAGGGCCAGAATAGAACTGATAAAACTATTTGTGGCCAGGAAAGATTTATTTACCCTGAAACATTGCTCTAGTCTGACCTTTGGAGTTTCTATTGAAACTGCACAGAGATAATACTTTTAAAAGAGCACAATGCCCAAGGTGAGACTATTATTTGAGTTAAAGGTGACTTTTAGAAATACAATTTTCTCAAGGCTCCAGGTTCAAAGATCATCTCAAGGCGACAGCTTGGATGAGTCACCTCAACCTCCACTGAACTCAGAAATCTGAATTCCATAAAAATAAAAAAATTCCATTCCTCACTGTTGAGTTGGCCCCTGACTCATGGTGATCCCATGTGTTTTACATAGTAGAATTGCTGCATAGGGTTTTCTTGGCTGTGATCTTTATAGAAGCAGATGCTAGGCCTTTCTTCCAAGGCACCATTGTGTGGGTTTGAACTGGCAACCTTTGGGTTTGCGGTTGAGCACAAACTATTTGCGCCATCTAGGGACCTCTGGCTTACCACACACACACACACAAAACCATTGCCGTTGAGTCCATTTCTACTCATAGCAACCCTACAGGGCAGAGTAGAAGCATAGGGTTTCCAAGGAGCACCTGGTGAATTTGAACTGCCAGCTTTTTGGTTAGCAGCTGAAACCTCTTAACCACTATGCCACCAGGGTTTCCAATAACAGGCTCTTATTCTTTCCAATACAGATCTGTGGGTTAGCAGAGGCAGCTGTCATCCAGGGTATAGGCCATCTGGGTTAGCATCAGGCTGAACTGGGTTCAGTTCTGCTCCACGTGTCCCTCACTCTTTCACCTTGTACTAGTAGCTACTCATTGTTTCTGTGCCAGATCAAAGGAGTGCAGGACCGAGCAGAAACACACGATGCCTTCTACAGCCTCAGCTCAGAGCTGGCACTGTCCCTTCTGCCCTAATCCCATTGGCCAAAACAAACCTATGGTTAAGCTTGACATCAATGGGGTAGGGGAATGGACTCCACACCACAGTGCACTGTGAGGTCTTGTAACAGAGGGAGGCAGGAGAGAACTGAGAACAAGACCCCAATCTAGTCTAATCATTTATCTGCCCATTCATCCATTCATGAAATACTTGCTGAATATGAACCATGTGCCAGACATGGTCCTAGTGCTGAGGTTGAAAGGGTTGGCAGGCCAGCCTCCCGCCCTCAGACGCTCACAGTCCAGTGAAGGAGAAAGCCAATAAGCAGGGCATTACAGCACAGTGTGGTGGATGCTGCAGCCAGGGTGGGCAGAGTGCCCTCAGAACACGCAGAAAGAGCACTGGTGGACTGTGGTCCTCTCTGCTCCCAGTATCCATTCCTCCTTCCCACCAGCACCCTGATTTTCTTTGGGGTTGCCTCTCCCACACTGTGCCAGTCTTGGAGGGGCTGTAAACTAGGGGCCTGGTCCACCATCAGCCCAGGGGTGACCAGATGGCCCAAGGCGGTCACACTTTTTCAAGGCCTCTGTGGCTTGGTTGAGTGCTATGAGATGATGGGTGGAATCCACCCATTCAGGGACAGAGCCTAGACTGAATGGCCAGTTTTATTCCCACTGCCCTGTTCCTACATCTATTTCCTAGCTGATGCTGCCTTTTTTTTTTTTTTTTTTTTAATATTTTATTGTGTTTTAGGTGAAAGTTTACAGAGCAAATTATTTTGCCATTTGACAAATTGTATACGAAGTGTTCTATGACATTGGTTGTAATCCCCACATTGTGTCAACACTCTCCTCATTTCTGACGCGGTTTCCATGGTTCCTTTCATCTGGCTTTCCTACCCCTTCTGCCTCATCTTTATTTTTGGGCGAATGTCACCCTTTTGGTTTTGCATAATTGTTTGTTCTATGGAGCATGTTCTTTTTCGGTGTTATTGTTTATTTTATAGGCCTATCTACTGCTTAAAAAAAAAATTTTTTTTTTCTTTTTATCTACTGCTTGGCTGAAAGATGGTTTCTGGGAATGGCTGCAGTTCCGAGTCAGAGGGGAGCCTTAGGGCTGTAGTCTTGGGCGTTCCTCCGGTCCCTATTAGGCCAGTAAGTCTGGTGAGTTTTTTATGAATTTGATTTTTTGTTCTACATTTTTCTCCCATACTGTCTAAGACCCTCTTTTGTGATCCTGGTCAGAGCAGTCGGTAGTGGTAGCTGGGCACCATCTAGTTCTTCTGGTCTCGGGGTCATGTAGGCTGTGGTACATGTGGTCCGTTACTCCTTTGGACTAATTGCTCCCTTGAGTCTTTGGTTTTCTTCACTCTCTTTCACTCCTATTCCCCAGCTTCTTGTCCACACTTTGAGAAGTCTTAAAATCCAGGAACAATTTCCCATTTTGCTTATATCAGCCAGAGAGGGTTTCTGTTATTTTATCCAAAGGCCCCAAACTGAATTAGGATCTGAACACAGACTTGGGCAAGGGGGAGAACAGCCAAAAAAAGGAGGACTCTATAGCTAAGCCCTAAAGTCTAAGAAGGAGCTAACAAGGGCACAGAAGGGCAGATCGCCCTCCAGGGAGAAGGAGCAGAAATGCAGAGGTCTGGAGGTCAGAGAAGGTACGCCACAGTTAGGAAGCTCAAGGAGAGAATGAGAAAAAAGCATTTATTTGGAGTTTATAAAATTAACCCCTCAGGCCTCTTTGCTGGAATATGACAGCATAAGGTATAGGAGAGGCCCAGAGCTCAGTGGGTTTATCTAGAAAGCCCTTTTGAGTTCCAGAAATGAGAGAATGTGGGTTGACAGCTGGGGACCAGCCTTCCTTGACAGGTGAAGCTGCAGTTGCTTACTCTCTGTTTGGGAAGTGCGTTAGTCTGTGCCCACCCTGTCGGGTGGCAGTGGCGGTGGTGGCAAGGATGGAGAAGGCAAGGCTGAAACTGGGAGTGTGAGGTGACAGGGAGGTATGGGGTAGATGTGAGAATAGATTCTGGGGCAGGCAGGATGGCAGTTGGAGGAACATGGTTTCAATCTGAGAGTAAGACTATAGGAGGCAAGGGTCTCACATTCTGCAAGAATAGGGCAACACCAGGTAACAGAGGGCACAGTGGGGATGCCCCAGTCCACACTGTGACAATTGTTGTGCCACAACTCAATCCTCTGGAAGTCCCTCCCTGTGTGTGCCATTTGCTTCCTGCTGCCCTCTCCTGGCATCTCCTGGAACTACCGTTACTACCACCAAAAGCTTCTCCTTGAGTGGTCTAAATGGTTAATGCTTGACTGTTGAACAAAATATTGGAGGTCCACCCAGAGGCACCTGGGAAGAAAGGCCTGGCGATCTGTGAAAAAGTCAGCCATTGAAAACCCTGCAGAGCTCAGTTCTACCCTGACACACATGGGGTTGCCATGAGTCGTAGTTGACCAGATGGCAACTGGTGCTGGTATTCTTCAAAGGATGAATAAGCCCTTGGCCAAGGCAGGCATTCAATGGGAGGGTGTCAGAGCTGGAAGGGACCTTAGGGATACTTCTGTTCAGTCACCACATTTTACAGATGAAGAAACTGAGGCCCACGGGGGGAAATGACTGATTTGGGGCCATATGCCACACCAGTGGGCTTGAGCTTTTAATGCCACAGTCACTAATGATCTTCAGGGCCCATAAATGCCACCAAACCTGGGAAACAGGGGCTTCCCCCTGAGAGTTCAGCCTATGGTTTAATCATAGATACTCCAGAAGCTTGTCCATAATCAGCCGTGTGATTCTGGCTATCACTAATGTAGCTGTTTATCATTCGAAACAGGTTGAATTCCAAAGAATCTGAGCCCCAGAAGAAGAATTAAAAGATAAATAAATAGAGACCTGGTCCTTTATCTATCAGAGCAGACCTTCAGTGGTGGATGCATCTAGATTCAGGAGAAGGGGTGGGACAGAAGCTCCTGAAGAATGTGTGGTAGCTTGGAATGCCCTGAAACATGAGATCTGAAAGTCCCTCTCTTGTTCTGAGCACCCACAGCTCTCTCCCACTATTAGTCATAAACACAGACTTTCTAATTTGAAATCCAGTCACGTAGGCAAGTCTCTGATCCTCGGGCAGTGCCTGACTTGTCTTGTAGATAAAATGAAATATTCATAGTCTATGGGATGCTGAGGGCGAAATGAAATCCTATTTCTGGCCATCGTCCTCCCTTGGAAGTGTCCAGCTGCTGGAACTTCATCACACTAAGTAAGAATACACCTTCTTCCTGAAATGGTGATTGCAAATTGGGGCACAGCAACCCCCCAATGGCAGGAGTTGGCAGGAGTAGAAGGGGAGGAAGGAAGAGCTTTCTGTGCTTAAATGCTGATTCGGAGTTGTGGGCAAATACCTGCTAGGTAGCAAAAGTGTACTGGGGGCACCCTCATTTGGGTCCGAGTAGAACTCTGCTTCATAGGGTTTTCAGTGGCTGAGTTTTTGGAAGTAGAATTCTGGGACTTGCTTCCAAGATACCTCTGGGTGGACTCCAGCCTTTAACCTTCCAGTTAGCAGCCAAGCACATTAACTGCACCACTCAAAACCCATTGCTGTCGAGTCAATTCTGACTCTTAGTGACCCTATAGAGCTTCCAAGGACGGCCTGGTGGATTTGAACTGCTGGCCTTTTGGTTAACAGCCGTAGCCCTTAACCACTCACCGTTACACAGCCAGGGTTTCACCACTCAAGGACTCCAGTAAAAGCCTTCAGGAGAAGCATTTAAAGTGCTGACCCGTTGCTGTTGAATCTATTCCGATTCATAGTGATCCTGTGGGACAGAGTAGAGCTGTTCCATATGGTTTCCAAAGCTGTAATCTTTACAGAAGCAGACCGTAATATCTTTCCCCCATGGAGCAGCTTGTGGGTTCAAACCAACCGACCTTTCCATTAGCAGCCTAGTAGTTAACCACTGTGCCACCAGGGCTCCTACTTAGTGCAAATATACATAATTGCCCCCATAAAGGTTGACAGAAAAGCAGAAATGCAGGTTGTTATAGATTGAATTGTGTCCCCCAAAATATGTGTTGTAAATCCTAACCCTTACACCTGTGGTTATAATCCTGTTTGCTGATGGGTTTTCTTTGTTAAGTTAATGAGACAGTATTAGTGTAGGATGTGTTCTAAGTCATTCTCTTTTGAGATATAAAAGAACAGGTTAGATTAAGCAAGCAAGTAAGTAAGCAGAGATGCAGGAAGATAGATGCCAGGCCACAAATGAAGATCACCAAGGAAATGAGGAGCAGAAGCTGAAGAGACAAGGACCTTCTAGAGCTGACAGAGAGAAAGCCTTCCCCTAGAGCCGGTGTCCTGAATTCAGATTTCTAGCCTCCTGAACTGCGAGAGGAAACCCTGGTGGCGTAGTGGTTAAGTGTTACGGCTGCTAACCAAAGGGTCAGCAGTTCAAATCTGCCAGGTGCTCCTTGGAAACTCTATGGGGCAGTTCTACTCTACCTATAGGGTCGCTATGAGTCGGAATCAACTTGATGGCACTGGGTTTTTTGTTTTAAACAGGGAGAAAGTAAATTTCTGTGTGTTAAAGCCACCCACTTGTGGTATTTCTGTTACGGCAGCACTAGATAACTAAGACACAGGTACTGGTCCACAAGCAAAGGGTGTAGGCAGCAGAGGGGGCAGGGCAATGGTGCCCACAAAAAGTGGAACTGGGGCAAGATGAAAACTATGATGGCAAGATGAAAACTACTGAAAGAGCAACTTCATGTCCAGGATAACAGCAGTAGAATTCAGGAGTGTAGCAGAGCACGCTTGATCATCACCAAGCTTTTTCCATCTCTTTCTGGGCACACAGCTAGGCCGCATTTCCCAGCCCCCTTGCAAATAGACATGGTCATGTGGCTGACTTCTAGCCAATGGAACGGGAGTAGCATGGCCCATGAAAACCTCCTACGGGTGACCCTTTCTTTAGTTCCCTGTCTGTCAGCTCAAGGTCAATGCCCAGTGTGACCTTGGAAGCCACATGATGAGAATAGCAGAGTTGCTGTCAGCCTGGGTCCCTAAATGACTGGATTGAGCCACAGTCTAGAAACATATATTTTGCTCTACTCTGTCCTATAGGGTTGCTATCAGTTGGAATCGACTCGAAGGCAACGTGTTTGGTTTTTTGTTTTTGTTCCATGGGGTGAGATCATGGGGTAAGACATATGTTTTTATTGTGTTAAGTCACAGAATTTTGAGGGTTTGTTTGTTACAGAAGATTGTGGTCAGGTGCCGTTGAGTCAATTTTGACTCACAACAGTCCCATGTGACAGAGTAGAACTGCCCCATGGGGTTTTCTAGGCTATAATCTTCACAGGAGCAGATTGCCAGGTCCTTCTCCTGCAGAGCTTCTGGGTGGGTTCCAGCTGCCAACCTTTTGGTTAGCAGCTGAGTGCTTAACCGTTGTGCCACCAGGGCTCCTTCTTACAGCAGATAACAATACCCTAATATAAGGAGCAAGGCTCAAAAGCTCCTAAATTTGCTGTATTTATGGAGATAGATCATGATAATATCATAGCCATTCTGCAACCCTCTGCAGGTAACCAGGGCCATTCCTACCAAGTGGGAGGCAAGCAGAGAAACACAGTTGAGTATGTTGAGGCTTAAAAAGATACAGTGACTTACTCAGACTGGCAAGTCCCTTTGTCAAGACTCAAATCCAGAATGCTAGAAGGTTTGTAGAATATTGTGTGCGGAAGGACCCTTATCTCACTGTAAAGGACTTTGCTGAAACTCTTCCACCTTCAGATTATTTTACCATTCTCAGATTATCGCCTCAGATCATTCTACCCTCAAATTATTTTACCATTCTCACTTGCAAAAGGCAACATCTGAGTCTCTTTGTCTGAGGACTGTCTGGCTGCTGCTGGTGTCTGCTTTGTTGTGCACATGGAAAGGGGGAAGTACCTGAGAATTTACACCAATCCAGGGGTGCTCTTGACCAAGAACTGACAGTAAACCCACTGCCATCGAGTTGATTCCGACTCATAGCGACCCTACAGGACAGAGTAGAAGTGCCCCATAGAGTTTCCAAGGAGCACCTGGTGGATTCGAACTGCCGACCTCTTGGTTAGCAGCAGTAGTACTTAACCACTGTGCACAAGGGTTTCCAGAACTGACAGGGCAGGGGTATAAATGCTTCACCCACCTCCCCTGACCACCCTGATTGTTGTTGTTGTTGTTATGTGCCATCGAGTCGGTTCCAACTCATAGTGACCCTATGCACAACAGAACAAAACACTGCCTGGTCCCGCGCCATCCTCAAAATCGTTGTTATGCTTGAGCTCATTGTTGCAGCCGCTATGTGAATCCACCTCGTTGAGGGTCTTCCTTTTTTCCACTGACCCTGTACTCTGCCAAGCCTGATGTCCTTCTCCAGGGACTCATCCCTCCTGACAACATGTCCGAAGTATGTAAGACGTAGTCTCCCCATCCTTGCTTCTAAGGAGCATTCTGGCCGCACTTCTTCCAAGTGAGGCTTGTTAGTTCTTTTTGCAGTCCATGGTGTATTCAATATTCTTCGCCAACACCACAATTCAAAGACTTCAACTCTTCTTCGGTCTTCCTTATTCATTGTCCAGCTTTCACATGCATATGATGCGATTGAAAATACCCTGGTTTGGGTCAGTGTCTGTCAGTTTGTCGTACTGTGGGGGCTTGCGTGTTGCTGTGATGCTGGAAGCTATGCCACTGGCATTCACGTACCAGCAGGGTCACCTGTGGAGGACAGGTTTAAGCTGAGCTTCCAGACTAAGACAGACTTGGGAGAAGGACCCGGCAGTCTACTTCTGAAAAGCATTAGCCAGTGAAAACCTTATGAATAGCAGCCACCCTGATTACCCCAGGTAATTCTGGGATGTGATCTAAACTGCCCTGGATCTCTGTGGGATGGAGCCAAGTAAAAGCCTACAAGGCACTTACCTGATCCTGGACCCCTCCTTCTTTGTCCCACTTCCCTACGCCCTACTGGCTTTCCTTTCTAATAAACCACTTTTCCATTAATGCTTCTCTCAGGGTCTGCTTCTGGGGCACCTACCCTAAGTTATTTAAATAGAGCCCAGCTTTCTCCTTATCGAAGCTGTTGGGCAGAGAAGGGAAGGGACTTGCCTGAGGTCAGACAGAGGAGAATGGGACCAGAGCCCAGGTCCCTGAGCTTCATTCTCTGCTGCTCTGACAGCTGGTGCCCCAAAGGAATCTTCACTCTTATAACCTGAGCTGTCAGCTTCAGTGACCCAGGAGTTGGCATTCCAACTGGAGCCAAGCAGATGGACTCACACGAAACAGCACTTACCTGACCGCATGATGCTCTGATACCCACCCCCTACTGTGGCACTGCGAAGGCATTCAACCAGCCTTATTTATAGAGCATCCTCTTTGTGCCAGGCAGTGTTCTGGGTGCTGGGGACACGCAATGAGCAAGACGACTCACACGCCTTTCTCTCATGGGGGCGAGAGAGGGATAATATAAAGTCAGGGAGTGATAGAGCTGGGAAGAAAAATACACAGAGGCCAGATTTGAGAGTGATGGGGGCCTTCTGAGGAGGTGACGTAAGAGCACCAGACAATGTGAAGGCAGCTCCTGACTTGAGCTCGTATCTCTCGGTCCCCTATCCTGAGACAGGAGAAAGCCATGCTTGGGCAACAATGTGGAGCCAGCATGGCACTCAGAGAATGCCGGCCATTGCTGGTGGGTGGTGGTCCTGCCTGGGGTGGCCTCCCATGGGCCCCAAGCTTGTGTAGACCCAGCTGGCCTTGCTATGAGAGGGTGGAGGGGACCAGCTGGAAGCAAGGGAGCTGGGGCTTCTGTCTCTGCACATAAGGCTGTAGCACCAGATGGCCTTCTAGCCACCAAAGGAGGTAACTGGATTTGTCCTCCGCCCCTCAGACAGTCCGTTATTTTAGAAAAAGGAAAGGTGGCATTATAGATTAGATATTCTCCCCATGGCTTCAGATAGCACTAGGGCCCCTTGTGTCAAACTTAAGGCAGGAATTTTCTCTTCTCAGACCATAACTATCTGCAATTCCTGGTGGAGCTCAGGCCTTGAGTTTGTAGGGTTTGGAATATGGCAGGCATTCGCTCTACCCCAGGGCTGTGTGCCCTTGGGTTCCTCATGGATGCTCTCTGAGCTCAGACCTGAAAGATAAGCACTGCGGGCTGAGGAAACAGCCCGGGCAAAGGCTCTGGGGCAGAAATGTGTGTACGTGTTCAGGGGGTGTTTTTGAAAAGGGGTAATATGGCGCCTCCCTCCTGCTCAGAGGGTGAGTGTAGCTGGCCACACCTCTTATCCTCCCCAGCCACCCATGATTCCCCCCTACCCCGCCCCAAATGTGACTCAGTGCATCTGGAGGGTGCAAAGGTGTTGCTGCTCTGAGCAAGCCCGGGGGAGTATCCACCAGACGCCAGTGTCCGCTTCTCTGCTTCAGTCCCCACTGTGAATGACGGTACGTGTGTGAACGTGTGTGTGTGGGTGTATGGGGAGTGCTTTTAAAAATACTTATCTTTACGTTTTGCTTTTACAACAGCAAAGGAGAAAGTAGAAGTTACCTTTGAGTTTGTTTTCCACAGACCACCTTCCTAGTTCTTGGGTGTATTTCATTCCCATCTTTTTAATAATAAATATTTTTGCATAGTTGAGAAATCACTATACATCACATATATATATTTTTTAATCTTCATGTGGTAGAGGAATTTCTCTCCACCTGGGGTTGTGGGAATAATTAAAAATGATTCTGTGGCCTTTATTGGCTGAAATGTGTGTTTTGCTGTAATGGACCTGGGACTCAGAATCTGGGCTCAGAAAATTAAACATAAGTTCGGGCAGCTCACATTGACTCCTGTTCCAGCAAAAACCCTCTTATCACAAGGGAATGCCACAACATGAAAACATGCTTGGACGGACCCCAAAGTAATTATCCCTCTGTGCTTTTCCCACCATTTTTTAACTTATTTGTATTTTTCAAGTTTTTCTGCAGTGAGCATGTAATTCTTGTATCATAAAAATAGTAGTGAACTTTTATTTCAGAAGTTCAGTAAGATAAGGAGGAAAAATGACAAAAGGCAAAGCATTTTATGTGTAGTATGTTGTGGTATGTTGCTGTCATCGTCAGCTGCCATTGAGTCAGCTCCGACTCATAGGGACCTTATGTTGCCTGGTTGTTCGCCATTCTCACAGGTGTTGGTGGGTTTGAGGCCATAGTTGTAGTCACTGTGTCAACCCATCTCATTGAGGGTTTCCTTCTTTTTCACTGACCTTCTGCTTTACCAAGCATGATGTCCTTCTCCAGAGATTGGTCCCTCCCTGATGACATGTCCAAAGTAAGCAATATAATGTCTTGCCATCCTTGATTCTAAGGAGCATTCTGGCTGTACTTCCTCTGAGATAGATGTGTGTAGTATAGTCTAGATTAAAATTGTGAAGTGTGTTACAGGATGTTAATAGATGTCCCGTGAAAAAGCGGTTCAGTGATGATATAAACTGGGAACTAATTTATTCCACTGTCCACCCATCAGCGTATTAAAGGTTCTGAGAAACCCTACAGGAAATAAATTGGGAAACAAATTATTTCCTGTAGGGTTTCTCAGAACACTTAATATGCTGTTGGGTGCACAGTGGAAAAGAAGATCCTCAGTGAGATGGATTGACACAGTGGCTGCAACAATGGGCTCAAAAGTACCTGCTATTGGGAAGATGGCACAAGACCGGGCAACAAATATTTTGTTCAGTTATACATAGGGTCGCAATGAGTTGGAGCTGACTTGAGGGCCCCTAATAACATTATGCTCTTTAAGAAGGAGCTGTACCTAATAACGTTTCCAACCTTTACCTGATCTCTAAACCTTTCTTCTGGACAGTATCTCTGAAGACTGATTTTCTATGGAACATATTTTGAGAATCCATATCCCAAAGCACTGGCTATATGCAGAATAAAAGACATGGCGAGGTCCCAACTGGCCACGTTCTAACATGATCTGTGTAGTTGATTGCAGACTTGTTAGGATGGGACTTTGAGGCCATGTTGGCTCTGGAGCACTGCTGCGATCTCCCTGGCAGAATCACAAGTGTGGCCAGATCTATGATGGATTTTCTTATCAATTGAAAGATCTGGAAAAGTAGAAACATGTCCTCAGGCAGTTGGTTATTATAGGGTCACTGAGCTTTTAGTTCAGCAGATACTAGAGGCCTTGAAAGAAATGTAAGGAAGGCCTTGAATTCCAGTGCCATAAAATATGTATGCAAATAAAGTGCTCCAAAGGAGAATAAAAGGAATCTGGAGAGTGGGTGTAGCAGGCATGTCAGCAGCTGCCCTTATCTGCTGGGGTCATGATGTTATAGGGACTAGACCCCAGTGACCATATGTGCACCTCTGCCTCAGGGCTTCCTCTGGCAGCTTAGCATCAATGCAAAGCAGACTGCAACCAATGACTGACCAGAGTTGCTGAACCCAGCTTTCTCACCCCTCAGGAGGAGTGATTCTGAGAGGCGTTGTCTACACTGGCTCCCAGGACTCCCCAGTGGAATAAATAGATCTTCAGTTGCCCATAGTGGCCCTCATTTGATTGTTGCTGGTGTTAGCAGCCTTCTGACTCGTGGTGACCCCAAGCATAACAATGGGGGAGCAAGACCGTTGTAATCTATAGGATTTTCATTGGCTGGTTTTTGGAAGTAGATTTCCAGGTCTTTCTTCCTAGTCTCTTCTAGTCTGGAAGCTCTGCTGAAACCCGTTCAGCATCATAGCAACACACAAGCCTCCACCGATAGGTGGTGGTGCTGCCATGAGGTGAAGCTGGGAGTCGACCCTGTTCTCCCGCGTGGAAGGTGAGAATTCCGCCACTGAACTACCATTGTCCTGCTGATTTGACTACACCCCCTTTAGAGGCTGCCTCACTTTCCCTGGGAAACAAGGTAAGTTCTGTTGGAGTATCTTTCCTGGCAGAATCGTTAATAAGAAAAACACTTCTGATTTTCCAAATCTGCAAACCAAATTTTGCCTTTAATAGGGAGGTAGACATCACCTCAACGAGCTAAGAACCCAAACCAAAACCCATTGCCACTGGGTTGCTTCTGACTCATAGCAATCCTCATAGCTGGTGGATTCCAATTGCTGACCTTTTGGTTAGCAACCGAGCTCTTAACCACTGCGCCACTGGACCTCAGAGTAAAGAACAATTCCACCTTGTTTCTGACAGAGGGCAGCATTTGGTTTCCTATCACAGGGAGAGTGATTCCTGGGCTTGCAAACAACTCCAATTCAAAATAAAGAAAAACAAATTGAAATGAGGATTTTAATCACTGGGAACGGAAAGAAAGGCTGTGTCAGCGTTCCCATGGTAAGTGGTGTCCTTCAGGGATTTATCATACCAGCTGTAAAAATATGCTTTATGCTAGGATTTGGTGAGAACAAGCCTCCAGTCACTTAAAATGTATATATTATTAAAGATTCTACTTTCAGTCAAGCCAGGGATGTGACTCTGTAAAAAATGGCACAGAACGCCAACTGCTGCCTGCCGCGTTCCCTGCCAAACCGGCTCAGCGCCAGGAGGAGGCACCGGCGGGTGACTGGACCCTTCCAGAGGCTGCTTTGTGTTCTGGAGATGGTTTCTCTAGGGGGAGAGGACCTGGTTCTTTGTGGAGGCAAAGTAGTGGTCCTTGCGGGGTCCTGTTTGTGGGGCTGTAGGTGGCTTTTCTCTGAGCACTAGCTCGTTTGCTCCCTTTCCCACATTCTGGGTCTCAGGACCACCCAGGGGAAGGGGACTGTCTGCACAACCACACACGACACTCGGCCCCTGGGCTTATGATGCTGAGGCCATTGAAGACATTGCCAAGCCAAAATAACCAAACCCATTGCCGTCAAGTTGATTCCAACTCATGGTGACCCCATGTGTTACAGAGTAGAACTGCTCCAGTTGCTGGGTGGTGCAATGGTTAAGCACTTGACTCCTAGGCAAAAGGCTGGCGGTTTGAACCTACCCAGAGGAGCTATGGAAGACAGGCCTGGAGATCTGCTTCCAAAAGGTCACAGATTTGAAAACATTATGGAGTAGTTCTACTCTGTACAGGTGGGGTCACCATGAGTTGGGACCAACTTGATGGCAACTAACAACAATCTTTATGGAAGCAGACGGCCAGGCCTTCCTTCCATGGACAACTGGGTGGGTTTGAACTGCCAATATTTGGGTTAGTGGTTGAGTGCAAACCATTTGTGATGACCCTGGAAGATGTCCCAAGTGGAGGAAACTCAGGTTGGGTTGTGGGAAACCTCAGACCTGTTCTGATTGCAACTTGTAGCCTGAGCTCCCGTGGTGTGAGGAGGATAAAAGGGATGCCTTACTGGCAGCTGGACCACATTATCGGCCAAAAGAGAAGGCAGTTTGGGCAAAACAGAGCCCAATCTGAGCCTTCATCTCACATCACATCAAAGGCACTTCTGCCTGGCTTCACATAAACCCATTTTGCAGAAACTTTGGTCTGTGCTTTATTTGAAATAGGGTAGGAGGGTGGAGGGGGCCTTTTTCAGATAAAAGAAAAGGTAAGATCAGAAAGGCAGCTTTTTATCATCAGAAATGAATCCTCAGTATATGCCAGCCGGTGTTGTCAGGTTTCAGGCACTGGCGGTTTAGCCTTGCCCTACCACAGTGAGTGGTGGGTTCTGTTATTCCCATTTTAAAGATGAACCAATTGACACTCTGATGTTAGGGAACTTACCCCTGTGGAGGCCTCATGGAGAGTAGGTGGCGGAGTGGGCCCTCAAAGGCAGGTCCTTCTGACTCCAGTTCACTAGGCTTTGTGCAGTGCACTCAGGAGCAGGTCTGAATTGTCGTCCCCTGAAAGGGCTCAGGAGCAGGGCCCCAGAATTGCACCAGCCCATCTCCCCTCCCTTCCCTGGGTGGTGGGCATCCTGGCACAGTGCATGGTAGGTTCCCCTCCCAGCAGATTCCCTGCTGCAGGGACAGGCAATGGCTGCAGAGGGACTAGTCGTAACAGCCAAAGAGAAAACAACCCCAGCGTTCGCCCACTGATGAATGGATAAGCAAAACATGGTATAATCACGTTGCTGTTGTTGTGGCGACCCTGAGCGCAAGGGAACTTAATGCTGCCCAGCCCTGCACCATCCCCATAACTGGTTACCGATTGGACTGCTGTGATCCACAGGGTTTTCATTGGCTGATTTTCAAGCTGTTCTGAGTCTGGAAACCCTGCTGAAACCTGCTCAGGCACATAGCAACACGCAAGTCTCCATCGACAGACAGGTGGTGGCTGTGCATAAGTCGCATTGGCTGGGAATTAGGTGAGAGAATTCTACCACTGACCCACCAGTGCTTCGGCATACCCGTACAATGGAATATACCCCGCAGTAAAAAGGAATTTTTATGCTAAGTGAAAGAAGCCAGACAGAAGAGGCCACATATTGTATTGTTCCGTTTATAAGAAATGTCCAGAATAAGCAAATCTATTTTTATAGGGACAGAGAGTAGATAGTGGCTGCCTACGGCTGGGAGAAGGAACCCTGGTGGTGCAGTGGTTAAGCACTTGGCTGCTAACCAAAAGGCTAGTGATTTGAACCCACCAGCTGCTCTGTGGGAGAAAGATGTGGCAATCTACTTCTGTAAAGATTGTGGAATCTTTGGAAACCCCATAGGGCAGTTCTACTCTGTCCTATAGGATCACTATGGTCAAAACTGACTTGACAGCCGTGGGTTTAAGGCTGGGAGAGGGGAAAAGAATGAGGAATGACTGTTAATAAGAATGGGGTTTATTTTTGGGGTGATGAAGTGTTCTGAAATTAGATTGTAGTGGTGGCTTCACGACTCTGAATACACTAAAACCCACTGAATTATATATTTAAGCAAATGATTTTTATGGTATGTGAATGTTAATAAAGCTGTTAGAAATTATAGGGGATTGGTTAAAAATATTATGGTAAAAGTATACAATGGATTACTCTGTAGCCACTAAATTAGCAATGGCAACCTATTTACTGTACATTGATGTGGAGAGTTGTCCATGGTGTAATAAATGAGGAAATCAGGTTAAAATTCATTATAACATGATCTCATTTTTGTAGAAATAAACAAAATGCTTGTGTGTGTGTTTGGGGAAAATAAAATCTGGAAGGATATGTATTAAAAGAATGGTTTCTACCAAGTATTGCATGATAAACTATTCTTTTTCAAAATTTTATTTGATTTTTAAAGAAATGATAAAAGCCACATGGCACAAAAATCAAAAGGTCTAAAAGTCTATCTGGTGACAATTCTTCCTCCCACCCTGGTCTCCCAACCACCCAGTTCCTCTTCCAGAGAGCACCCCGTGTCATCTGTTGCCTGAGTTTCCTTTGGGAGGATTGACACAAATGGCAGCTGCCCCGCACACTCTCCAGCCCCTTACTTTCTTTGTTTAATGATGCATCTTGTCCATACCAGGACATAACCAGACTCCTCAGTCCTTTTTTATGGCTGAACAGTGCTCCGTTCTATAGACACACCATTCAATTCTTTATACTCTTGCATTTTCTGATTTGCTTTTGCGTTTAGCAGGTATTTTATATTCAGAAGGAGACTAAGCTATTCTTCCAAAAGAAGTATATGTATTCAGAATTCGGGTCTAGGAAGAATAAGCCCCCAGGAAGGTGAGGGCTACATGAGGAAAACAAGAAACCCTAGCCCTGAAAACAGAAAAAGAACAAGAGAAACAGGGCGCCCTCTACCTTCAGGCAAGAAGAGCTGCTGGACCTGGGAAAGGTGTCCTGGCAGAATTTAAGAATCATTTCTTCCCCTTTTCACTATTACTCTACCCAAATATAAGGTGAATTTGAGTTTTACTGGGGACAATGGAGCCAGAATTCACTTCCCAAGGGCTGCTCTTGGCCTTAACTTGCTCACGGCAGTCTTTCTCTGCTCTCCAATCCAGCTTCAAACAGGGCTCCCTGCCCTTGCCCCAGTGCCGAGATGCTCTGAGAGCCCTTTGGGAACCTTATGTTCTTTTCCTAGAGCTTCATGGCCCATCTTCTTTATACTCTGTAGAAGCTTTATGAACTGCTTGGCTTTGATTCCAGTTTCCCCCTTCCTGGCTGTATGACCTTGAGCAAGTTTCCTAATCTTCCTGTGCCTCAGTTTCCTATCTCATGGCTCATGGTGAGAGGTCAAGGAAGGCTTATCTACCATCATTGTCACCCTTGTAGTAGGAAGAGGGCTCTGACAGGATAAACGAATGGGGTAGCAAAGGGCCCCTTTGGTGAATAGCTCACCCTGTGCCCTTCTTGCCCTCTGTTTGTTCAGCCTCTGGAAGGCATTTCCTGCTGGTCTCACCTACCTCCATCCAACCCAGGCCCTCTCCAGCTTAGTGGCCACCGGCCCTGCTGTGAGTGGCTGGGAAAGAGGAAGGAAGAAGGAAGAGATCCTTCTGGTTAAAATGAAAATAAAGCCCTTCAGGCCTTGTGGTTGGTTGACAACTTTCTTGTCATTTCTCCAAATAAGTGCTCCCCTTCCCTGCCGTTCCCATTCCATCCCATTTTGCCCTAGTTCCAACTTGCCAAAACCTCGCCTCGGTGCTGGCCCCTGGCTGACCACTGTACTGGGCCTGCTTTGGGTCTAAAAGTACAAACCTTCTCTCTCTTGCTTTTGCTCTGCCATTGAGCTGTTATTTATTTATTTTTTGTAAATATTCTTATCCCTTATGCTTCCTGACAGCCTGTAGGCTGTTGTGCTCCTGAGCCCGTGGCGTCAGAGCTTCTAGCATTAGCCACTTCTGGCCTTCCTCTGGGCGGAACATGGAGGAAACACATGGTTCCTGACATTCCTGGGCCTGGACCAACATGTGGCTGTGGGGCAGGTTGAGCCTGCCTCCCTGAAGTAGGTCAGCTGAGGATCTCTGATTATTAAATAGTCAGATAGGAAAAGGAAGTCGTAAACACCAACATCCTAGCTGAGGAAGAAATTAAATTTCTGGAACTTGTCCCAGAATAAAGAGCTGACATTTTCTTCCATGAGTTTATGCATGATCAGATGCAAGCTCAGAATATGGACTCCATCTTACAGAGACTCAGTCTGGAGCTGGAGGCAGAGGCTCAGGACCCATCACTCCAATGAAACAACCCATGTGTGCACAGGGACTTCATCTGAGCATCTCAAAGGGCTTTATATGTAAGAGCAGATCTTCACAGAAGTCCAGAGATGCAGGTCAGAAGGAGGCTTCTCTCTTTGGCAATGGAGGTACCAAGCTGGGAAGTGGTTTATCTGAGAGCAAGAAATACCAATGACCAAGAAAGGGAAGGCCACTTCTTTGATGTTGACAAACCAATCATTTGAAACAACACTGGCTAGTAGCATTTATTAAGCACCTTTTATAGGTGGGGCTCTGGAAAAGATGCATCACACACATTCATATTTATAATGTTCCCATTTGTTGGTACTATTACTACTGTCAGTTAACTGATGAGGAAATTAAGGTTCAGAAAGGTCCCCTAACTTACTCTTGTCCTTGTCAAAGTCAGTGCCTTCTCTCTGTCCTACTCTCCCATCTAGCAAGCAGTTTGTAAGCTTGCATAAACAGCCTCAAAAATGTCTCTGCTTTTTGATCCAATAATTCTACTTTAGGTAATCTATTCTTGTGATAAAATCCTAAATGAAGAATAAGTGTCTTCTAGTTCAACATTTTTTTTTTTTTTTTAGTTCAACATAGCTGATGACATACCTCTCTTCTTTCCAAATCCTAGTGTTTACTTTTCTTCCCAAAATCCCACTGAGATGACAGAAGAAATAAGAAAATAGAGTCAAAGTGGTTGTGGACAGTCAGGAGAGTGGGATCAACATCCAGAAGACAGAATGTTAAGGAATTTCTGGGAAATATAGGACATATGTGAACAGATTGAAGATTAAATGAAATAAAAGCTATAATATCACAGAGTTAAACTTGCAATCACCAGAATCAATTTTTCCAGTAGGACTTCAGAACTGAGACAACAAGTACTGGGAGACAGAGTGAGCTGGGGGAGGGTTTTGGGACATTTGAACTAGTTCTCCTCCACTGTCCACTAACCCCTTCCCTGTACATACAGAGCTGTAAGAGGCTGGCTCCTATATCAGGAACTTCACTCCCTGCCAGAGGAATAGGATTCTTATGTGGGGTAGACAAATGTCCTCCAGCCCCTAACATTGTTCATTTCAGACATTCATCTACAAAAACAGCAGACAACCAAGAATTGTCTGACATTTCAGAAAAGTCACAGCCTGAGAAAGACACAAAATACAAAAATAGAACCGACTCTAAGAAAGCAGAATTAATACCCCCCTCGAAAAAAACTTTAAGTAATTAAAATGAATATCCCAGAGAGAACTGAGAGAATATCATACCCACTTAAAAAGTAAAACCAAAACCCATTGCCATCGAGGTGATTCCAACTCATAGCAATACTGTAAGTCAGAGTAAAACTGCTCCATAGGTTTTCCAAGGAACGGCTGGCGGATTTGAACTGCTGACCTTTCGATTAGCAGCTGAGCTCTTAACCACTGTGCCACCAGGGTTCCGAAAATAAATAAAGCCTGTATGAAAAAGAGGCAGAGTTCTGGAAGTTAAAACCATAATTGGCAAAATTAAAAAAACTCGATAAATGAGTTGAATAGGCAAATGAAAACCAGCTTAGTAAACTGGAAGATCAAGGAGAAGGATTCTCCTAAAACGATTGGAGAAGGATAAGAAGCTGCCATCTTCTTCTTTCTTTTTGTTAAGAGATGTGAAGAATTGTTGGTGTGTTATTCTGACCCCAGTTCCAGAGGAGAGAACACAGAGAATGGACAGAAGGAAATAACCAAAGATACAGCAGAAAAAATGTCCTAAAATATGCTGAAGAAAGACTGTAGATAGAAAAGGACCATCTGAGAGTTGAGAAGAAATACAAAGCCAGCTTCTGAAACTCAATTTTTTAAAAAGGCAACAAACCTAATACAAAAAATGGGCAAAGGGCATAGGTAATTGGCAGAAGAGAATATGGCTAATAAATAGGTGAAAAGAGCTCAGTCTCACACATCATTAGGAAAATGAAAATTATATTTTTCACTCATCAAATTGGCATAAATGAAACGTACCCTAATATTCGACGTTGATGCACATACGGCTAACCAGTAATTTCACAAATGTCATTTGTTACATTCTTCCAGAGGGCATCTTGACAGCAGCTATCAATATTTTTAATGTAACTAAGCATTTTTACTTATAGGAATCTTTTCTGCAGAAATATTCACCTGTGTCCACAAAGATATATGCACAGGGTGTTCATTGGACCATTATTTGTAACGCTGCATATTGGAAATCAGGTAAGCGTTCATCAACAGAAAAATAATTATATAAATTATAGTATGTGTACACGTTGTTGAATTCTGTGTCACCATTAAAAAGAATGAGGTAGATGTTTATATTCTGATACGAAAATGTTTCCAAGATAAAGTGAAAAAAGTGAGTGTCAAAGTATCTACTTTTTTTTTTTTAACAATGTTTCTTCATTTCAGGGAAATTTTCTCTTGTTATTTCTTTCCCTCCTTTGAGAATCCTATTAGATGAATGTTCAAACATCTAAACCTGTGTCTCCTAATTTTTCTCTCATATTCTTCACATCTTTGCCCATTTATGTTCCCTTTCTGAAGGGAATTTCAGCCAGATTTTGTAAGAAATAACTTGCTCTTCAGCTGTTCTATTTTCAACTATTGAGTTGGGTTTTCAAAATTTCAGTAGTCAAATCTTTATATCCAATATCTATAATTGTTTCTATTTCCAGTTCAGCCTCCTCTCATATGGATGTAATGTCCTTCTCGATTACTCTGGAGTATTAATTGCACTGCTTCTAAAGACTCCTTACGTTTGCTTTATGAACCCTATTCCCTTGGGAATTGGGCGTTTCATGATGCGGACTCAAACATTTTGCTTACTTGCCTCCCTTTGCCCTCACATCAGCAGAGAATGTGAAGTCTGATGATTCCAAGAATTGTCTGGGCTGTGGGGAAATAGATTCTTTATATAATTCTAGTAGGAGTATAAATTGATACAGTCACTTCAGCGTGAAATCTAGCATATCTTAAATTTTAATGTGCACAACCTTTCCCCTTTTAGTTCTGGATCCTAGAGAAACACTCACCTGTGTGTATAAAGATGTTTACTGCAACCTTGTTTGCATGTATGAAAAATTAGAAGCACCCTAAATGGTCATCAATAGGAGACTGGTCAAATAAATACTATGAAATTCCACAGTCCAGTTGAAAACAATGAGAAATTGGCATGTACTGATATGAAAAGATCTTTTAAACATGTTAATAAATGAAAAAAAGTTGCAGAACAATGTATGCAGTATGCTATATAACAAACAAATAAATCCATGAACAAAATCTGTATTTACACAGGTACAAACATGTGTAAAGAAATTCATGGAAAACAGTGGCAGTTAACGATGAAACTGATAATAGCTATTATTTCTGGGCAATCAGTGAGGTTGGGTGATGGTTAAGGGGGATTTATGGTTGAAATGGTAATCAGAAGGCTAGATAATTTGCATAACTTAGAATTAGAGGATGTGGTGGTCTTGCATGGCAATGAGGTATGATTCGTCACCATCAATGTTAGCCCACGGTACACGCTGAGTGATGAAGCCTGGGAAATCTGGTTATTTTTTAAAATCTGGTGGCAGGTCTTTCTGTATTCTAGGGCTATGCTGCCTAATATGGTAGCCACTAGCAAGATGTCATTAAGCACTTGAAAAGTGGTTAGTCCAAATTGAGTTATGATGTAAGTACAAAATCGGATCCCTGGATGGCACGAATGGTTTGTTCTCAGCTACTAACTGAAAGATTGGCAGTTAAAATCCACCCAGAGGCGCCACAGAAGACCTGTCGACCTATTTCTGTAAGATTACAGCCGTTGAAAACCGTATGGAGCAAAGTTTTACTCTAACACACGTGGTGTCGCCATGAGTTGAAATTCACTTGACGGCAATAGGTTTTAATGGACAAGTGCAAAGTATACACTAAATTTAAAATACCTTAAAATACTCACCAAAATTAAAATAGCTTATCAATAATTTTTAAACTGAGTACATGTTGAAAGGATATTTTGAATATTGGTTAAGTAGGAATTATTATTAAAATTAATTTCACCTGTTCCTTTCATTTTTTTCATGTAGCTACTAGAAAACTTAAAATTATGTGGCTCACATTGTATTTCTTTTGGACCATACTCATCTGGGGTTTCATCAGGAACCATCTAGAAAGAAAACAACCCTTGGGTTTGAGAAAACAAACTATTGGACCCAGACTAGAGAGAGAATTTGAGGCAAGTGGGAGCTGAATTGCTTTGCATAAGGAAGTAGAAGAAATGGGAAATAACAGAATTGGATGAGGACAGGCAAGTGTGGTGTGGGGCTGGGTCTCCGGGGAGAGGGGAAATAGAGAAACGATGGGAGGGAGGCCTGACAACATGGCAGTAGCCGAGCCCGGGGAGACAGATGGTCAAGAAAGGACTGCCTGAGGTGGGACCGGCAGTGAATTCTGCCAAAAGGGAGGTCTGATAATAAATTTTAAATGCCCCACAGACAGGCTGTTCTACACGAGCTGTAGTTTAGAGGTGCTGTGAGGTGGAGGGGGAAGAGGATGGGAGCTATACCAGCACTTGGGCAAAGCAGGGCCCAGAGAGGACAGCAGCCTGCAAAGCAATGGCCAGAGGGCCAGAGGCGAGGAGGAGAAGCAAAGAGCAAGAGTGTAAGCTGAGGGATTCAGGCTACCATGAAGACAGTGTGGCAGCCCAGCAATTTTTGGAAGTAAGTATCTGGAAAAGCACGGGACTGCTGGCAGGGATGAGCAAGGGGCTAAGTTTTTATTTGGCTTTTGGAGGAAAGGATTAGCCCATGGGCAGGCAGACCCTCTGGTTATTTCTGAATGTTGTAGTGTCCCCTGGAGTGGTGGGCAGCCATCCTTTGGAAGGTTTGGTAGCAGTGCTGAGTGGGAAGGTGAGGAAGTAGATATTCACAATGTTAAAATCCATACTAGCGAATGACATGGAAAGAACTCCAGGATGCACCGTTAGGTCAGTCGAGGGGCAAGGCCCCTGACAGGGTGCGCTGCACATTGTCCACGTCCCCCGCAAAGCCACTCACACCCTTCTCCAGCCTGTCTGTGTTCGTGTGAAGACAGCACCCACAGGCCCCCTTGCCCTTTGACTTCTGGCCAATGGGGCCTACAGAAGACCCCTGAGGAAGGAAGGGAAGTGAAGGGAGGGGGCTTATTCCCTGGCGCCCTCCCTGCAGTGTGGCAGCAGGTGGTCTGTGTTCCTCTCCACAGTTCTCATTCTCTCTCCCTCTTTCTGCTTCCCTATTTCTCTCTCTGCCCCCGCTCACCCCAGCTTCCAACATCTGTTCCCTCCCCTTACCCCTGCAAGTCTAGGGCCCCTCAGTGACTAAAAAAAAAAAAAAATTTCAGTGACTAGCCCTGGGTTATTGCATCATTCCTTATTGTGTCCTCCACACCCTATCCTCACCTTTGTCAACAGTCCCTTTATTAAACCTGCTCCAGTTATTCATGCAGGAGACCAAGGTTCTATTCCCGGTCAATGCACCTCAGCTGCAGTCACCACCCATCTGTCAGTGAGGGTTTGTGTGTTGCTATGAAAGGAAACCCTGGTAGCATAGTGGTTAGCAGCCGTAGCTAAGGTCAGCAGTTTGAATCCACCAGGCGCTCCTTGGAAACCGTAATGGGCAGTTCTACTCTGCCCTATGGGGTCACTATGAGTTGAAATTGACTGGATGGTAGCAGGTTTTTTTTTTTTTTTTTAATGATGCTGAACAGGTTTCAGTGGAAATTCCAGACTAAGGCAGACTAGGAAGAAAGGCCTGGCAATCTACTTCCAAAAATCAGCCAATGAAAACTCTCTGGATCACAGCAGTCCAACTGGCAACTGATTGTGGGGATGGCATAGGGCCAGGCAATGTTCCATTCCATTGTGCATGGGGTCAGTATGGTTTAGGGGCTGACTTAGCAGCAGCTAACAACAACAGTTATTCAGCCTAAGTCTGCCTTTAGTTTCCTACCGAGACCCTGACTGATACACAGATTATATGATATGCTAACTTTTGTATAATTAAGGGAGAAGTCAGAATGAAAATAGTTATATTTGCATAAAGATACTAGAAGGATACCCAAGAAACTAATAAAGTAGCTTACCATAGGGGGTGCGATGGAGGAAAGTTGATGGACTAAGGCCGAGGTGGAGCAAGACTGCTCATTGTATCCAGCTTCTATTGTTCTGATTTTTGAACCTTGTGAATTTTTATCTATTCAAATAAAATTAGACTGGAAAGAGTGTGCTCTACCCTCAAGTCTGATTATTTGGAGGAATCAGTCGATACTGTCCAGGCCTTTCATGGAGGAGCTCCAGCCTTTCCACTGGAAAAGCCCAGGCTTTCCAAGTTGACTCCATAGAGCAGGGCCACAGCCAGCTGCCCATCTGCTCTTCTCTCCCTCCTGCCCTCCAGAGCTCCAGTCTCAGCCACCAGTATCCTAGAGGTGCTGCTACAGGGTTTTTCAACCAGGAAAACCCAATTAGATGAGAGAGTTGACCTTGAGAAATAGGTGAAACCAACCCTTAAAGAGAGCTTCTCTGGAGAAGACCCACTGAACCCATTGCCGTCCAGTTGATTCTGAGGAGTAGCAACCCTATAGGACAGAATAGAACTGCCCCATGGGGTTTCCAAGGCTGTAAATCTTTATGGAAGCAGACTGCCACATCTTTTTCCCTTGCAGCCGCTGGTGGGTTTCGATCTGCTGGCCTTTTGGTTGGCAGCTGAGTGGTTAACCACTGCGCCACCAGGTCTCCTTCCAGAGAAGACAGAGGGCATCAAGTTTTGCTCACTCCAATCTTGAGAGATGCTATTTGGTCTTTGGTTTTTTCTTTAGGGAGGTTCTCAGACACCCAGCAAGTTTCATTGGTTTTGGCTGACTTGCTATATTAAATGCTTCAGGCACGTGGCCTGAGCTTGGGGAACATTCAGCCCCAACCTCCACACACCCTTCTTGTAAGCGTGTCTTGTGGGCCTCTTGTGCCTGTGACACAGATGCAAAGCTCAGAACCACACCAGGAGGGGCACCGCCTGCAACACGAGACCTTAATCTCACATAGA
The DNA here is from genome assembly GCF_030014295.1 of Loxodonta africana. Lineage (NCBI taxonomy): Eukaryota > Metazoa > Chordata > Mammalia > Proboscidea > Elephantidae > Loxodonta > Loxodonta africana. The sequence goes on along the minus strand of NC_087363.1, from coordinate 29,589,453 downwards.
GAGCACTTTGACCTTTGTTGAATAATCAGAGGAACCAGCATGGGAACAAAGTTCCCATTCACAAAGTTGAGTGCTCATTCCCTCGTTAATCCTCGGAGTCACCATTACAAGGCAGGGAGAGGCCAAGCTCTATTACAGCCTTACCAGAATAGCACGTTAATGACCCACCCTGTGTCATGAATGAGTCATGAGAAGAGTGGGGTCTAAACCATAATCTCTGAACTCCTGGCACAGGGTTATATCCTCACCCTCAATGGCCAGGGAAGGGAAACGAGGGAGGGAGAGCTTACTAGATGCACACAGCACTCTAGGTGGTGTTCTTCCTTTCCATGGCTCCCTCTTGCTATGGGAAAGAAGAGACGATGGATTAACAGTTGCCCTAGTAGTTACCTCTACCATCTGTCAGTTTGTTATGCTGTGGTGGCTTGCATGCAGCTAAGATGCTGGAAGGTATGCCACTGGCATTTCAAATACCAGCAGGGTGTCCATGCTGGACATGGTGGACAGGTTTCAGAAGAGCTTCCAGACTAACACAAACTAGGAAAAAAGACCTGGTGATCTACTTCTGGAAATCAGCCAACGAAAACCCAATAGATCAAAACAGAATGTTTCTGTGATACAGTGCTGTAAGATGAGCTGCTTAGGTTAGAAGGCTCTCAAAATACACAGTGGACACAATGGACTCAAACATACCAACAATCATGAAGATGACGTAGGACCGGGTACCATTTTGTTCTGTTGTACATGGGGTTGCCATTTCTTGGAACCAACTTGGTGGCAGCTAACAACAAGGAGTTACCTAAGTGGCGTGACTTCAAGTTCAAAGGCAAACATCTCCCTCATGGGTCTGCACTGCCCAAATGGCTACCATTAGTCTCCCTTTGGAGGCTGGGCGTAGTTCATGGCAACATTGCCAAAAGGGAGCTTCTGGTCAAAGGCATTTGGGAAATGCTGGCCTACTGACTTCCTGAATGGCACTGAAGCATTGTCTGTGGGCCTTGGTGAAACATTACCTCAGTCACTGAAGTGTTAGTCAAGGTTAGTTTATCAGTTCAGCTGAATCCTGGTACAAGGCCCAGGACAGGCCTGTTTTCCTTAGGTAGAAGGGAGTCATAGAAAGTCTGTGGAGGGATAGGACCTACCCATCTCTGAGGCTGACAGAGAGCAGGAGGAATCCAAGTCTGAGGCAAAGTCTGTGGAGAGAGACAATGGGAGGGAGGTCTACCACAAGCTAGCCTGCGAGCCCTAAAGACAAACTTTGTCTTCTTCAGACTCACACTTAGCTTTGGGTGAAAGACCTATTTCCAGTTATTTCCACTGATTGCCCCTTTACTTTGTGCCAGATTCTGGGAAAAACCATTTTCCTGAATTCTCAGTTTCCAGATAAAAATCTGAAAGAGAGTTAAACTGCCCATATTAGTATAACCAGGAAATGGCTGAGCTGGAATTTGAACCTCTGTCTGGCTGGAGCCTGAGTGTTCCCACTTCTCAGAATATTCTCATACGTTCGCCCACAGATCTGAAGAAGTCGTGGGGAGGGGGAGAGAGAGGAATGAAGGGGACTGGCTCAGAGAGGGAAGTAGAGGCAGAGAGGGAAGGGGTAAGATGGAAGCAGGGGAATTCCGACCAAATGCACATGAATGAACTTCAGCACATAAACTGAGCTACGTCAATGTCAAGGCCAGGTTGCAGCCAAACAGAATTGCAATGGCCAAATCTGTTTGCTTCTGCATCTGGCTTTTAAAATACATTTTTGTTCACCAATTGGAGCCCTGGCGACCATCTGGATCATCATTTGACATTTGAAAAAATAATCTCAATAGAGCAAGTGCCCCTCAGGCTTTGTGGCCAGAAGTCTCCTGACCCTGGAGACCCTACTCACCGGGCCCCTCCTGTCGATAAACTTGCTGGAAGGAGCTCCAGAGAAGAGGGGTTAAAGGGTGGCCAAGCAAATGAAGTGAGAAGATGGCAGGCCTGGCAGGAGAAGTTGGCCATCATACACCTGGCAGCTTCTGCAGAAAAAGCTCCGGGTCCGTCGGCCCAACGTGCCTCTCCCACAGTCCCTGTGGGCTGCCTTTATAAGGGGGCCATGGAAGGGACTGGAGCCCTGTGTCCACTTTGGGGTGTGATACTCCCATCCCTCCTCCACGGCCCTGTAGGAAAACTTCCTGTGCACATCAAGCTGAAAACGTCCACCAATTACAATGATGGTCACTCCCAGCTCTGCCATGTGCGTGCTGGGTGACCTTGAGCAAGTTAATTAACTTCGCTGTGCTTCAGTTTTCTTATCTGGAAAATGAGTGTGTTGTAACACAACGTACCTCATAGGGTTGTAATTAGACTACAAAGCACTTAGAACAATATCCTGGAGCCCAGTGGGTGCCACGTAAAGAGTTTGCTGCTATTTCTTGTTCTGGTGAGGCTGTGGAGATCTCGGTGTGTGTACGTGTTATTGCACACCTACTATGTGTCAGAGGGTTTCCACAGGTGATCTTCAATCCCCCCAAAACCCCCGTAAGAAAGGGTTTATGACTAAAGTTTATAGATGAGGAAATGGAGTCCCAGAGAGGATAAATAATTTCACCCAAGGTCACAGAGTTTGGGGACAAGAAATCAGGATTTGAACTCACATCAGCCTAGCATTGAACAGTGCTATCTGCATCATTCCACACCTCCTCCCTGAAGCACTCCAGGCCTGGACTATTCCTGACACCTGCTTAGGTTGTTTGGGGATTAAGCCACAGCCTTGGCTTAAGCAATTGCAGTTGATGGGCACAGTGGTGAGCAGTCAGGGAAGGTACCTGAGGAAACTGAAAAGTGAGAGCAAAACTTCAAGAGGAGTTGGGATCCTTGGGACCTGGCATGAAATGATACATTTCAGCAGATACTGTTTTGTATTTCATCTGGCCTTTGAATTCTGGGGGAACAGGTCCCGGGAACAGTAAAGAGCGGGAAGGACAATGCTGGAAGAAATCTCATGGTGAAGGCACTCAGCCACCCAAGCTGCCCATCCTGCAATCTTCCCAGCCTGCTCCAGCCAGGACCAGGGACAGAGCATGGGCAGGAATGAGGCAGATCTCTCCCTCCAGCCTGGAATGCTCTGGAAAGGGACACTGTGGAGCCTGAGCATGGTGAATCCCCCCTGTTACAAGAGAAAGATTAGTCTGTAGGACTAATGGACCACAGCTACCACAGCCTCCACCACACTGAGTCCAGCACAACTAGATAGATGGTGCCTGGCTACCACCACTGACTGCTCTGACAGGGATCACAATAGAGGGTCCTGGACAGAACTGGAGAAAAATGTAGAACAAAATTCTATCCCACAAAAAAAAGACCAGACTTACTGGCCTGATAGAGACTGGAGAAGCCCTGAGAGTCTGGCCCCCAGACATGCTTTTAGCTCAGTAATGAAGTCACTCCTGAAATTCACTTTTCAGCCAAAGATTAGACAGGCCCATAAAACACAATGAGACTAAAGGGACACACCAGCTCTGGGGCAAGGACTAGAAGGCAGGAGGGGACAGGAAAACTGGTAATACGGAACCCAAGGTCAAGAAGGGAGAGTGTTAACATGTCCTGGGATAGGTAACCAATGTCACAAAACAATATGCGTACTAATTGTTGAATGACAAGCTAGATCATTCTGTAAACCTTCATCTAAAGTATAATTAAAAAAAAAAGTTATGACTCTAGGGTAGGTAACTTCTCCAGGGGACCCCAGCCCCTCTCAGCTCTGGGACTCTGCGAGTCCTGCTGCTCCTAACGGGGCCTGAATCACATCCTAGAGGGATTCAGTGTGATTGGTTAAGCTCTACTGACCTTCACACCTCATGTGTCAGCCACCAGCCATGGATGAGACTCCCTTGTGTCACCCTTCACCCAGCCAATGTCCTTCCTGGGGATGATCAGGACAGGCTTGCGGGCATTTCTGCTGATGAGATTGGTCATGCCCCAGGAGCTGACCAAGGCTCAGGCTAGGCACTCACACCATAGTCCAAACAACCTGGGGAACAAGTGGCCTCACTCACCTGGTGTGGGACGCAGTGACCCCTGCAGAGACCCTCCAATGGTCCACCATCCAAGCACCTTTGGCCATGTTGAGAAGACTATTGAACCTGCTTGTCCTTAGGCAAGGGTGACAAAAATGCCCCTAAGAAGTTGCGGGCTGGGGAGTTTAAGATGTACAATAACAGTATTTTTCTCTTATAGGAATGTCAATGAGCAAGGTTTTTAAAATAGCTATGTTGTTATTCTTGCTAAAACTAATCATCTGGGTAATCAAAAATGATGAAAACAAACTGTAACACACCTGAGGAAACCCCGAGGTGCACAGTCCATCGGGGGGAGGGACTTCCAGACCATCTAATGCACAGCAGTGCAGTCCCCAATCCCAAAAACACTTGTGAGGGTTCGCACTCTCGGGGCGTGGGTAGTCCCTGCAGCCTGGGGTCAGGTCTAGTAGGAGCCCACCGTAACAGCACAGTGCATGTAACCGGCCCCAACTGAGTGACCCCACAGATCCTGTTCTCATTCAGGAGGGACGTCCCCATCCATCCAGTTTATCTTTGTCTCCCCAGCACCCAACACGGAAACATGGAGCAGACCCTCAGGAAACATTTGTTAAACCAGTCAGTGAACAATCCTGTCATCAGTCCCTCCTGTGGGCTTGACTATGAGGCAGAACAATACCCCAGGCAGGGCTGTAGCTTTGCAGCCAGTCTACGTGGGTGCCAATCCTGGCTCTACCATTGCTGGCTGTGTGGCCTTCGCCTCGAACAAGTCACTTAACTTTTCCAGGCCTCAGTTTCCTTATAAGGGTAATAAGAATACTTGGCCTGTAGATTGTTGCAAAGATTGGATGCATTACATGTGTGAAGGCCTTAGAACGGGGCCTGGCACAATATACGTAGTGTGTTATCCTGCCTTACAGCACAAGAAGCTGCACTTCGAGAGTTTATGTAACAAGTTCCTCCTGGCTCTTCTGGCTTTGCTCTGTTCCATCACCTGTCTCTCTGTGGTTCTAGCCTTTTCTGCACCTCCTGGGTAAGCCAGTGGTGTTTCTCTGAGCCCAGGTTCCTCCTCACCTTCAGCGCGGGCTGAGCTCACAGTCCTTGCCCACAGCCACCTTAATCAAGCCAGGAGATTACCACTTCTGCCATCTCTTGACTTGGGTCCCCAAGCCAAGACATAGACGGATCTGGACATGGATACTTCTCCACCCTTACTAACTGCACGGATATGGGCAAGTTATGTGAACTTCTGTGCCTTGATTTCCCGATCATAAAACGGAGGTGAAGCACCTATCTTAGAGGGACAATGTTTGGTTTAATGTCTGGCATACAGTAAGCGTTGCATAATTGCTTGCAACTCCTTTTATTAATAGTGTTATTATAGGATCCCTGGGGGTGCGCTGGTTAAACCCATGGACTGCTAACTGAAAGATTATTGGTTTGAAACCACCAGCCACTCTGTGGGAGAAAGATGTGGCCCTTTGCTTCCATAAAGATTTACAGCCTTGAAAACCCTATGGGGTTGCTATGAGTTGGAATCGACTCAATGACAGTGAGTTTTTTTTTTTTTTTTTTTAATTATTATGGGGTTTTACTTAGCTTCTCCAGGGACCACCTACTCACCCTTGTTTCCACCTACGTGTCTGAGATGGACTAACACATATTCAGTCATTAAGTTCATCAAATATTTCCCAAGTGCTGACTATGTGCCGTGCCCTGGGGATGTAATGATGTGTAGTATCTGAGACGTCCAATGCTTTTTTCGTAGGCTCCGTTGGCATTCTACACTGGCTCCACAATTGTCTACACCTGGTGGTATTGAGGCTGGTTACCATTAATTGGGTGCTTACTGTGGGCCAAGTAATTTAGACTTACATTTTCCAGTTAGACCCTTAGGCAACCCTAGGTGCTAGGTGTTGTTACCTTCATTTCCAGAAAAAGAAACTGAGGCACAGAAAGGTTAAGTAACTTGCTTACATTCCTTCAGTGAGGTAGTGTCAGCACTGGGATTTGAACCAAAGTCTGTTTGACTCCTAAGCACTCCACCACATTCTTGGAGGCCTAGGGAAGATAAGATTCCCTCCTGTTCTTGGGGACCCACCTTTCTGTTCTGGAGGACTACCTTCCCTGGGCACGGCAAGACCTTCCCTCGGGTCTACCCCTGAGAAGCTATAAACCCTTCAGCAGCTCCTATTCCCAGCCACCACAAAAGCCTCCCTACGACCAGGAGCGTCAGCAACCAGCTCCTGCGTGGAATTGTGTGCGTTCGTGTTTTCTTTGGAGGAGATTCATGGAAAATCTTAGCCCATGTGCTAAATAACTGTTCAGAGATGCCATCCAAAGAGGCACAAGCATTCCAGAAATCTTTGAGAGTGGAAATGGCTTACAAGGCCCAGGTTCCAGGCAAGGATTTGAGGCCAAAGCAAATGCCATGTCCGTCTCTGAGCCCACAAATAGCTGTTGCAGTAAGTAGCAGGTCATCTGGAAGGATGTGATGACAAAGGAAGCCAGAAAGATGTTGCTGTTCTGATTTTAGATCAGCTTATGTAAAGAGGAAGAGCATGGGACAGTGTTCCCCAGGCCTCCAGGTGGCTTAGTCCCTCATCTCCTTCAGGTCATTGCCTCAGGCAGTAATGGATTGTCTAGGTTGTTGCCAGTTGCTGTCACGTCGGCTCTGACTCATGGCAGCCTGATGTATAACAGAATGAAGCATTGCCCGTCCTGAGCCATCCCGATGATCATGGGTATGTGTGAGTCCTGAGCCATCCCGATGATCATGGGTATGTGTGAGTCCTGAGCCATCCTGATGATCATGGGTATGTGTGAGTCCTGAGCCATCCTGATGATCATGGGTATGTTTGAGTCCATTTTTTGCAGCTATTGTGCAGTGCCTTCCAGCCTAGGGTGCTCCTTTTCCAGCACGATATTGGTCAAATACTCTGTTGTGATCCATAGGTTTTTTTTTTCCTTAGGATTATAGTGCAATTCTCTTTTTTTTCCCTAAATTTTATTTGTTTTTTTTTTGTTGTCATTGGGAACTACACAGCAAAACTTATACCAATCCAACAGCTTCTACAATTTAGTGACATCAATTACATTCTTTGAGATGTAAAATCATTCTCACCCTCCTTTTCTGAGTTGTTCCTCCTCCGTTAACATAAACTCACTGCCCCTAAGGCTCCTATCTAATCTTTTGAGTTGCTGTTGTCAATTCGATCCCATATAGATAGTTCTTAAAAGAGCACGCTGCTCAAGACACACAGTTTTTACTAGTTAAGCTCACCTATTGTTCAGTTTTAAGATGACTTCAGGGGCTATTTTTGGTTTAAGATTTAAAGATTATCTAAGGACAATAGTTTCAGGGGTTCATCCACCCTCCATGGCTACAGAAAGTCTACAGATTACTAGAATTTGAAATTCTGTTCTGCATTTTTCCCCTTTTGATCATGATTTTTCTATGGAATCTTTAATCAAAGTATTCAGTAATGGTAGCTGGGCATCATCTAGTCCTTCTGGTCTCAAGGCAAAGGAGGCAGTTGTTTATGGAGGTGATTAGCCATACATTCCATATCCTCCTCCTATTCCTGACTCTCCTTTTTCTGTTGCTCCAGGTAAAGAGAAAGACCAATTGTTGTGCCCTGGATGGCTACTTGCAAGCTTTTTAAGACCCCAGGCACTACGCAACAAACTAGAAGGTAGAACAGAATCTCTGAACACATTATTAGGCTAGTAACTGGGATGTCCCATGAAACCATGACCCTAAACCTGCAAACCAAGAAACCAAATCCCATGAGGTGTATGGTCGTACCTAAGCAGCCTCAACAGCTACCATTTTTGTTGTTGTATAAATACATCTGTCATACAACTTTTGCCAATTCAACTTGTTACAGGTGTACGACTTACTGACAGCAATTACAATAATTAGCTGTGCAACTGTACCCTTAATCAATGCAATATTTCCATCACAATTAACTCCACTTTTCCCTCTTCCTCCTGCCCCTGGTAAACACTAGTAAACTTTGATCTCTATACATTTGCCTTTTCTTGTCTTTTTATGTAAGTGAGGTCATACAATATTTATCCTTTTGTGATTGGCTTATTTTGCTCAGAATAATGTCTTCAAGCTCCATCCACACTGCAGCATGTATGAAGACTTCGTTTCTCCTACTGGCTGAGTCGTATTCCATTGTATGCATGTACCACGTTTTGTTTATCCATTCCTCTGTTGATGGGCATTTAGGTTATTTCCACTTTTTGGCTATTGTGAATAGTGCTGCAATAAACATTGATTTTTGAGTCTCTGCTTTTAGGCCTTTTGGGTGTATACCTAGGAGTAGAATTCCCAGGTCATATGATAGTTCTTTTTTTACTTTTTTGGGAAGCTGTCACACTATTTTCCACAACAGCTCAACCATTTTGCATTCCCACCAGCAATGGATAAGCATAGGGTTTTCACTGGATAAATTTTGAAAGCAGATCACCAGGTCTTGGTCCTAGTCCTTCAGCCTGGAAACTCTGCTGAAACCTTTCCACCATGGGTGATCTTGCTGGTATTTGAAATACCGGTGGCACAGCTTCCAGCATCATAGCAACATGCAAGCCACCATAGTACGACAGTCTGACAGATAGGTGGTGGTTTGTTTAGGTAAGGAGATACAAATGACCCTATAATCTTAGCAGCATGGGAGGGCCTCTTAGGGAGAGTACTAGCTTTGTTTGGAAAATGGACCTTAATAAATGCTTGGGATAGTGACACCTTGAAGTTGAAGCTACTCTGCCATAAAAAAAAGGGGGGGGGCTGTTTTTTAGCTTTGGGAAGAGTCTGGAGGAAGGGGAGTAGAGGAAGGAATAGGAACAAAGGCAAGATGGACAGAGGCTAGGAGAACGTGAAGGGAAATTCACTGTGGGGTGACCAGCGACTGCTTCAGGATCAGAGATGCACTTTTGCTGCATTTCAAAGTTGTGTTGCAATGACATAAAGCTGTTTTCAGCTCCTCTCTTAGCCCTTTCACTCCTAAAATAGTTGGCAAATTCTCCTCAGCTCATATATTTTGTGTGAGAGGAATTTTTTTTTATAAGCTTGATAAAAGCCATGGCATGCAAAGCTGCTGAACAGAGACACCACCCAATGTAGCTAAGAGCTGGGCAGGGGATGGGAAGACAGAGCACATGGGCCCCTGAGGATGTACAGAAATTGTAGAGAGAGCTGTAGGTTTCTAAAGGTCATGAATTTGATGGCTCAAGCCAGTTTCACCTGGGTCTCTGCCAGGCACGGGGCTCCACTAATCCACAAGAAAAATATTAGGGTTGTCATTTTGCAGAAATTAATCTTTTTTCCTGACTCTAATCAAGTTCTTTTGCTTGAGTTATAAAGCTAGAACTACTAAGAGCAAAGAACAACAAACCTGTATCCTGTCCCATTACCTGCCTTCCTTGGGAACAAGGCTTAATGGACCCTTTTGCTTTTCTTTTATAGACAGTGCCACATCCATACAGATACAGACGCTCTGATCATTCTTTGGACCATGGACAGATATTCAGATTTCAAAGCGCTTAAAGAATGTAGCACAAATATTTAAAGGAGCAGATGGGTTTATCCATTAGCCCCTCATGAGACTGGTCAGTGTGATGGTTAAGGTTGTGTGCCGACTTGGCTGGGCTGTGATTCTCAGTGGTATGGCAGTTACGATGTGGTTTGACAGTCATGTAATGATGTAATCACATCCATGATGACATCTGATGTCATGTGATCACCTCCATGAGGGGATCTGCTGTGAGTAACCAGACAGTTTGAAATGGAGTTGCCTGGGGGGGTGTGGTCTGTATCCAATATAGATGGACTTTCTGGCAAGGCTCAAGGGCTTTTGCTTACTCTGGATCCTGCAGCTAGCTCCTGTTCATCTGACCTCTAGTTCTTGGGACTTGAGCTAGCGAATTACCTGCTGATCCTGGGATTTGTCAATCTCTGCAGTCTGTGAGCTATGAGTCTACGAGTCTGCCAGTTAACCTGCGAATCCAGGAATTTGTTGGCCTCCATAGCCTGTGTGCCAGAGGCTTGTCGTCTGACCTGCTGATGTTGGGTTCCCCAGGCTCTGCAGCTACATAAGTCAGGAGAAGCCTCAGCGTGACCCACGGATGTGGGATTTTCCAGGCTTTTCAACTGTGTGAGCCATTTCCTTGATACAAGTCTCTCTTTCTATGTGTATATATAGATAGATGCTTCACTGGTTTTGCTTCTCTAGAGAACCCAGCCTAAGACAGTCAGCATGGGTAGGTTTCTCTGTTTGGTCCCACAGAGTGGCAGCTGCCAGCAATGGACATAAGCTGGGATTTTCCACTGTAAACTTTCTCTTCCTACCAGGGCTGGGCTCAGGCATGAAGTCACACGTAGCTCTGACTTCTCTGAAAGAACACTAAGTTCAGCCTTTCATGTGGGGCATTATCAGGTAGCAAAGCCAGAAATATCCTCCCTTCTTCTTTCCCATTTCACCCTCTCCTTGTCATCACCCCGTACAAGGAGCCTGTGAAGAGGCTCCTGGCTGCCAGGCCCTTGGAAAAGGTCTGTGCCCAGAGAAGTCAGTGTCTCTACTCTAAGAGATGCCCTGGGACCACACTGGGGACATTGTGACATGACCTTAGACCCTATCAATGGCTGTTCCAATTATTATCTCACTCCATCCTACAATAACCTGAATTCATGGAGGAAGTCCTCATCCCCACATTGCAGTGAGAACTGGAGGGCCAGAGAGGTGCAGGGACTTGACCAAGATAAGGGAGTACGTTATAGAGTAAGGAGCGGAGCCCAGATTTTGTGGTTGGAATAAGGGCTTTTCAGGTGTGTTTATTTGTTTCCCCATTATTTGGCATCAGAATCTTTGCTCACTAGATGCTCCATGTACTGGTTATTTTCTCTTCTCTGTACTTCTCTGCCCTGTTTGGTTCCCAGGTCTGACCTCCATGGGCAGCATCTGTCAGTGCCCCAGCTGGCTGGCTTCCTGGTGGCCTTGGAACCAGAGGATCCTGGGGGCAGAGGTTTGGCATCTATAGCCATAGCTCCTGTTGGATGGCCCCTCTCTCAAGGCTCCAGCTCTTATCAAACTCTGATGATGTCCATTCCCCCTCTTAGCCCTTCAAAATGGTAACTGCTTCACCCGTTGCTTGTCTCTGGGTGCCTCACCACCCCAGGGTTGGTTTGCAGCCCCTTGGAAATGGTCCCTTCCTTAACTGGAACAACTTTCTCCATGGACAACTGCCATGAGACCACCCGTTGCTTGTCTCTGGGTGCCTCACCACCCCAGGGTTGGTTTGCAGCCCCTTGGAAATGGTCCCTTCCTTAACTGGAACAACTTTCTCCATGGACAACTGCCATGAGACCAGAAGAACCGCCTGGTGTCCGGCTACCACTACTTCATGTTTTGATCAAAGATTTCATAGAAGAATCCTGAACAAAAGGGAGAAAATGCAGAACAGAATTTCAAATTCTCATGGACTCTAGACTTTCTGGAGCCATGGAGGGTGGATGAAATCCTGAAACTACTGCCCTTAGACAATCTTTAAATCGTAAACCAAAAATATTCCCTGAAGGCATCTTAAAACCAAACAATAGTTTAGCTTAACTAGTAAAAAGGTCTGCCTTGAGCATTATGCTCTTTTAAGAACTATCTGTATGGAATCAAATTGACAACAGCAACTTGAAAGATTAGATGGGAACCATAGGAGGCAGTGAATTTATGTTAGTGAGGGATGAACAACTCAGAAAAGGAGGGTGAGAATGGTTGCACACCTCGAAGGATGTAATCAATGTCACTAAATTGTACGTGTAGAAACTGCTGAATTGGTATATGTTTTGCTGTGTACTTTCTCAACAATAACAACAAAATAAAATTTGAGAAAAAAAAAATACCAAGAGGGCCATCCATGGTGGGCAGGTTTCAGCAGAGCTTCCAGACGGTGACAGACAGGAAGAAAGGCCTGGAGATCTACTTCCAAAAATTAGCCAATGAAAACCTTAGGGATTACAACAGAATAGTTTCCAGTATGGTGCTGAAAGATGAGTTCCCTAGGCTGGAAGGCACTCAAAATACACAGTGGCCACAAAAATGGACTTGAGCATATCAGCTATTGTGAAGGTGACACAGGACCAGATAATGTTTCATTCCGTTGTACATGGGGTGGCCATGAGTTGGAGCTAGTAATAAAATACATTTTTAAATATTCAAAAAAAAAAAAATGAAGTGTTGGAGAACTTAGGTCAGAGCTGTTTTTTGAAGTTTTGAGCTATTTCCTTGATGTTTTGACTCTGAAGCTCCTGTCTGTGAATAAATTCAGCCCTTGTTTCACCTTTCCCTGCTGAACAATGCCAGTGAGGCAGAAGGAAATATCCAGTAGGGATAGGTAGCTTTTCTTTGATCCACACACAAATCAAGCTTGCTTTAGCCAATTGAGGAGTGGAAGTCACCCATGCTCACCTGGCTGTGAACCACTGTCTGTGTTTAATAGAATGGGCCATCTATCTCTCACAACCCCACCCCCACCGTGTTCCAAGATGCCCTAACACGGATGGATTCCCTTAGAGTTTCCTTATGACGGCCGTATACACCCAGCAATGTTTTCATACTTCCGTTAATATCTCACAGTTTGAGATTTCTGGCACTTGACAATATTATTTAAGTGCAGAGACCCTTGAAAGCTGCATAATGCCTGGGCGTGGAGGGATATAGTGTTGAGAGAAGTGCTGATTCATTCTTCTTTTCAGCCTCACTTGTCATCCTTGCAGTGCAGAATAAATGGAGATCAGTCTTGGGGATGCCTCTGTCATCTAATTCAATGGCATCAAATGGGGTTTTCATGCAGCTGCTGCCAGCATCCTCTGATGGCCTCAAGGGAGGTGGCAGCTTCTCTGGAGACAGAAGTCACCACTCCCTTAGACATGACCCCAGTCCTGGGACACTGTGGTTGGCTTGGCTCACAATGCAAACCAGAACCAAACCAGTTGATGTGGAGTCGATTTTCACTCGTGGTAACCCCATGTGTGTCGGCGTAGAACTGTGCTCCATAGGGTTCAATGGCTGATTTTTCAGAAGTAGATTACCAGGCTTTTCTTCCAAGGTGCCTCTGGGTGGACTCAAACCTCCAGCCATTGCACTACCCAGGGACTCCCAGCTCACAGTGCTGTTTGAAATAATTTGTAATAGAATATCGGAGTCCATACACATAAACCACCTAGAACAGAAATAGTAAATGATCAACACATCACCTTTTGTAGCTTGACCTTTTGGCAAATCTCTAACCCTGTGATTTTGGCTACAGCTGGAACAGATCCCTGCTAATTATTCTTGGTTTCCCATTGTTGGCTTTATTCTTGACAACGATGCTGCTACATGTTTTTTTACGTGAGGCTAAACCTCCCACCTTCCTATCCCCAGACATAATTTGGGTAATTTGTTTTCATTGAGTCTTCCCAGGCTCTGTAGGCCCCCTGATGTTGGACCTGGCTCTGCCTTTGCCTTCGTCAGGGGCCACTCATTACAGCCTATTGCTGATTCCCCTCACCTGGACTCCCAGGGGATTGCCAATAAACCAAAGCCAAGCCCGTTGCTGTCAATTCCAACTCATTGTGACCCTATAGAACAGAGTAGAACTGCCCCATGGGGTTTCCAAGGAGAAGCTGGTGGAGTCATAACTGCCAACCTTTTGGTTAGTAGCAGTAGCTCTTAATCACTGTGCCACCAGGGCTCCGGACTGCCAATGTAGTTGCTAAACTACATTCTTTATAAAGAATTAGACACACAGCACAGCTGAAAGTGATATTGCAATGTACCAGCAGGCAAGTTGGAGAAAGAAGGGCCGATCCCTGCCAAGCACCCTAGTTCTCTGGCAGGTGACAGGTAGAGGCCTTGAGGCATCTCCTTCTTGGCTTCTGCCTCCTTAGGGATGCTGGTCGTGTTGGGGAAATAAATGTCCAATTGCTATTGTTTCCCTAAACCCTTGGTAGTGTGGCACAACGATTGCTCTTGTCATGCCATGAGCAACAATTTTCTTATCATCTGTGGTCTTCTCCCCTCCCCTGGGAAATGTATGGCATGATTCTGGCCTTCCACTTGAGTCCCATTTCTTGCCCTTTTGGGATGACTGCTTCCTTCTCACCTACGTTTAGGGAGAATTTCTGTTGGTTTGGAGAGATGGGGAAGGAGAAAAACATAGAACAAAAATTTGATATGTATGAGGGTAAGTCAAAAATTATTGCTACAATGCAATTAATGAGAACATCGCTTTTACGCTCTCCTAGTGAAGAACCAGATGGTATCCAGTGGAAAACCAGCACTGTGAGTTTACAAAGCCTGTCAGGGCTACTATCTAGGAGCCCAACTAAGTCCAGGTATTGATCATCAATGTACTATCTCCAATCTCCAATGAAAAGGAGGGAATGATTTGGGAGATAATATTGGAGCCATTATTCCCTGACCTAAAATGTGAACCAGCTGGAGCTTGACTCACTAGGACTCACAAGGACACATCAACTGAGCTCTGATGTATAAAGACAATAGCTAGGATAATCTTGGGAAACATCTTTTAGGGAAACTTTCTCATAAACAAATCATAAAACACAGCACAAAAGACCCACACACTTTCCACTCTTTTCTTTTTCTATTGCCATTTAGTGAATAGTAAGATTTATTGGACCAATGAAGACCCTCCTGACTATCGTCACTGAAACCTGTACCAATGATTGTTAAGAAAGACAATTCAAAAGGTAGGATCACAGTTTCTAGCCAACTTGTGAAAAGGTGAAGCTTTCAAAGATTTTGCCCATTTGCAATGTTAATATATACTGATGACTCTGTAACGTTCCTTGGACTTGGGCAGACGTGGCTCTAATAGCATGCTTGTTCGTTTTACCTCTCTTGCTTATTCTGTAATATTTCCTTGAACTCGGACAGACATGGCTGTGGCTGCATGCTTGTCCATTTTCCTACGTTTGCCTCTTTGAACCTATGTGAAACTTTCTTTTTGCTTTAAAAAAAAGCATTGCTACAAAATCATAGAAACCTTTACTAAACAAAAAATATCAAAATATGAAGCTATTTCTCAACATATCTTCCATCTAGGTCTATACACTTCTGAAGGTGGTGTTTCCATCTCTTCCCCAAAGAATTCCACCCTGTTCGATTTACACCACTTCAAAATGGCAGTTTTTGCATCCTCAGGGGATTTAAACTGTGTTCCTTTCAAATATTCTGAGCTTTGGGAACAAAAAGAAGTCTGAAGGGACAAGAACAGAGCTGTAGAGTGGATGGGGTAAGGTTTCCCAATGAAATTTTTGTAGGATAGCCCTTGCTACTCTCAAAGAATGAGCAGGTGCATTGTCATGATGGAAAAAAATTTCTCAGTGCAAATTTCCTGGCCTTTTTCTCACCAAGGCAGTTTTTGATTTTCTTAAAACTTCTTTATAATAAGCCCCCATGACTATCCGGTGTCCTTCGAGAAAATCTATCAAGATTACCTCTTTGAAATCTCACCAAAACACTTGCCGTTATCTTCTGAGCAGTCTTCCCTCTCTTGGCTAATCTTTGAGGGCTTCTCAACCTTCCTTAAATGCTTGATCTGTCTAAAAACTGTTGTTTCACGTGGGGCAGCATTCTTATAAACTTGTTGCAAAGCTTCGATGATTTGGGAAGATGTCCACTTGAGTTTTGTTAAAAATTTGATATTAGCCCTGACCTCAAAATCATTTTTTTTCCCATGGCACAAAAAGTATCCTTTTTTTGAAGGCACCTTAACGAGACTAAGACAAGTATATGACTGAGAGAACTTGTCTGTGACCATCCACTGATGGCAGAGACATGTTTAAACACATTTTGTTTGGAATAAACCCGTGAATGTATGAACTGCTCCCTTCCTTAAGTTATTCATTATACTGCTCGGCTCCTGTTGCTCATGAAGGCAATTAGCCACACGTTCCTTATTCTCCTCCTTTTCCTGACTCTCCTTGCTGTGTTGCTCCAGGTGAATGGAGACCAATTGTTGCACCTTGAATGACGACTTGCAAGCTTTTAAGACCCCAGGCAGTATGCCAGGAACCAGGAGGTAGAACAGAAGCACTAAACACATTATTAGGCCAATTACCTGAGATGTTCCATGAAACCATGATCCTAAACCTCCAAACCAAGGAAACAAATCCTATGAGGTGTTTGCTTGTACATAAGCAGCCTCAGTAGCTACTCTTTTTTTTTGTTGTTGTAAATATATCTATCACACAACTTTTGCCAATTCAACTTTTTACAGGTGTATAGCTTATTGACAGCAATTACAATTATTGACTGTGGAACCCTACCCTTAATGCAATATTTCCATCGCCATTACCCCCTTTTCCCTCTCTCTTGCTCCTGGTAACCACTAATAAACTTTGGTCTCTATACATTTGCCTTTTCTTATTTTTTTATATAAGTGAGCTCATACAATATTTGTTCTTTTGTGCTTGGCTTATTTTGCTCAACATAATGTCTTCAAGCTCCATCCATACTGTAGCATGTATCAAGACTTCTCCTACTAGCTGAGTAGTATTCCATTGTATGTACCACATTTTGTTTATTCATTCATCTGTTGATGGAAGTTTCCACCTTTTGGGTACTGTGAATAGTGCTGCAATAAACATTGGTGTACAAGTCTTTTTTTGCATCTCTGCTTTCAAGTCTTTTGGGTATATACCTAGGAGTGGAATTGCTGGGTCATATGGTAGTTCCAGTTTTAGTGTTTGAGAAACTGCCACACTTTTCCACAATGGCTGTACCATTTTGCATTCCCACCAGCAATGGATAAGGGTTCCAATTTCCCCACATCCTTGACAATGTTTGTTATTTTCTGTTTTGTTGTTGTTGTTGTTTATTCTTAGCCATCCTAGTGGGAGTGAAATGCTATCTCATTGTGGTTTTGATTTGCATCTTTCTGATGGCTAATGATACTAAGCATCTTTTCATGTGTTTGGTGGTCATTTGAATGTCCTCTTTGGTGAAATGTCTATTCAAGTCCTTTGCCCATTTTATGATTGGGTTATTTTTGTTGTTGTTATTAAGTTGTTGTTAGGTTGGTAGATTCTTGTCAGATATATAGTTTCCAAAGATATTCTCCCAGTCTGTAGCTTGTCTTCACTGTTTTGGTAAAGTCTTTCAATGAACAAATTTTTAAAAAAATTCTTATGAGGTCCTATTTATTTATTTTGTGTTTTGCTGTTTGTGCTTTTGTTATTATATTAGATATCCATTGTTGAAAACTAGGCCTGACAGTGCTGCCCCTGATTGTTCTTCTAAGTATTTTATGGTTTTAGTTTGCAGATTTAGGTCCTTCATCCATTTTTAATTTGTTTTGTGTATGGTGTGAGGCATGGATCCTGTTTAATTTTTCTGCATGTGAAAATACAAATTTTCCAGCACCATTTATTGAAGAAACTCTTCTTTCACCATCAAATGGACTTAACACACTTGTCAAAAATCAATTGACTACATATGTGTGGGTTTATTTCTGGACTTTCAGCTCTATTCCATTGGTCTATATGTCTGTCTTTATGCCAGTACCAGGCTGTTTTGATTAGTGTAGCTGTACAATATGTTTTAAAATCAGGAAGTGTGGGTCCTCATACTCTGTTCTTCTCTTTCAACATTGTTTTAGTTATCTGGGGCTTCTTGCCATTCCATATAAAGTTGAGCATTGGTTTTTCTATTTCTGTAAAGAAGGCTGTTGGGATTTTGATTGGGGTTGAGTTGAATCAAAAAATCACTTTGGGTAGTACTGACATCTTAACAATATTGTCTTCCAGTCCATGAACATGGGACATCTTTCCATTGATTTAAGTCTTTTTAAACCTCTTTCAGTAGTGTTTTATAGTTTTCACTGTATAAGTTCTTCACGTCCCTTGTTAGATTTATTCCTAGGTATTTTAGTCTCTTAGATACTATTGTAAATGGGATTGTTTCTCTAATTTCCCTTTCAAATTTCTCATTGCTAGTGTACAGAAACTCAACTGATTTTTGTTTGTTGACTTTCTACCCTGCAACTTTGCTAAATTCCTCTTTAGCTTTAGAAGTTTTCTTGAGGACTCTTTGGGGGCTTTCTATGTATAGGATCATATCTTCCATGAATAAAGATAATTTTACTTCTTCTTTTCCAATCTGGATACCTTTCATTTCATTTTCTTGTCTAATTGCTTTAGCTAGGACTTCTAATACAATATTGAATACAAGTGGTGACAATGGTAATCCTTGTCTTGTTCCTGATTTCAAGGGGAAAGCTCTCCATCTTTCTCCATTAAGTGTAATGTTGGCTGTTGGCTTTTCATATTGGCCCTGAATTATATTCTGTCTTAGGCTGGGTTCTGTAGAGATGAAAAACCAGTGAAGTGAATACATATATAGAGAGAGATTTATCTCAAGGAAATGACTCACACAGTTGTAGAGGCTGGCAAGTTCCAAGTGTATGGGTTAGACTTCAGGCTGAAAACTTCTCCTGACTCAGATAACTTCAGGGGATGACAAATCTGAGATTGGCAAGTAAGATGCAGGCTGCTGGCTCACAGGCTGAGGAGAATGACGAATTCCAAGGTCATCAGGTAAGATGGCAGGCTTCTGGCTCACAGACCTCGGAGGCCAACGAATCCCAAAATCAGCAGGTAAATGGCAGACAACTGGACCACAGGTTGTGAAGGCTGATGAATCCCAAGATCAGCAGGCAATACAGCAAGCCACTGACTCAAGTCCCAAGAACAGGAAGTCAGATGATGATGAGCTGGATGCAGGATCCAGAGCAAGACTGAGTTTTGCCAGAGTGTCCATATATATTGGCTGCAGGCCACACCCCAAAGGAAACTCCCCTTATAACTGATAGGCTGATCCCATCAGATCACATCATGGAGTTGATTACATTATATTACTTTTGGGAGATCACAACATGGAGGATAATTACATCAGATCACAAAAATGGAGGATGATTTCATCATTACATAACTGCCAAATTATGTCATAACTGCTAAACCACTGGGAATCACAGTCCAGTCTAGTTGACACACAAATTTAACTGTCACACCTTTTCCAATCTTTTTTTTAGTTTTTATTAAGAAAGGGTGTTGGATTTTATCCAATGCTTTTCCTGCGTCCATAGAGATGATCATGTAGTTCTTTTTATTTGTTCTACTGATGTGGTGTACTATGTTGATTGATTTTCTATTGTTGAACCATCCCTGCATTCCTGGAATAAACCCCACTTGGTCAGGGTGTATGACTCTAAATATGCTGTTGGATTCTGTTTGCTAGTACTTTGTTGAAGATTTTTGAATCTGTATTCATAAGACATATTGGCGTATAGTTTCTTTTCTTGTGATGTCTTTGTCTGGTTTGGGTATCAGGGTTATATTTGTTTCATAAAATGAATTAGGGAGTATTCCTTTTTTCTCTATCTTTTGGATGTGTTTAAACAGTATTGGTGTTAATTCTTCTCTAAATGTTTGGTAGAATTCCCCAGTGAAGCCATCTGGTTTGGGATTTTTTTTTTTTTTAATTGGGAGGTTTTTGATCACTGATTCAATCTCATCACTTTTCATGGGTCTGTTGAAACTTTCTATTTCCTTTGAGTCTGTTTGGGTAGGTTGTGTGTTTTTAAGAATTTGTCCATTTCATCTAGGTTATCCAGTTTGTTGCCATACAGTTGTTCATAATATTCTGTCATAACTCTCTATTTCTGTCGGGTCAGTTGTAGTGTCTCCTTTCATTTTTTATTTTGGTTATTTGCATCTTTTTTTTCTTTGTCCATCTAGCTAAAGGTTTGTTGATTTCTTTTTCTTTTCTTAGAAACAACTTTTAGTTTTATTGATTCTCTCTACTGTTTTTCTGTTTTTGATTAACATTTCATATTTTCAAAAAATCACAAGAAATGGATGAACTATCCAAAAAGAATTAATACACTTTAATTTCCATTGAAATGCCTCAAAACAAAAAGTCCGAGACTCCTGACTCTTCTCCCACTGCTCTCAGGGAGGCTGGAGGCTTCTTATATTCTTCCACATGATTTTTACATCTTAGGGTAAAAGTTTATTTTCCATGCTGGTGGGAAATGACCCTGCATTTATCAAAGTTACAGTTTCCATAACATACTTATTGCTTCAGAATAAAAGAAGTTGAACATCTCACAGGTTTACCTTACCCTCACAAGAATCTAAAGACAAATAAAAACTGGTTTTAAAACAAATGCCATTGTAAAACAGTTTGGTGGGTTCTTAAAAAATTACACATACACCTACTATATGGTCCAGCCCCTCTACTCCTAGGTATTTACCCAGGAGAAGAGAAAGCATATGTCCCTATACAAAGACTTATACATGGATGTTCTTAGTAGCTTTATTTATAACATCTCAAAACTGAGAACAACTGAAAAGTCCATCAATAATAAATAAATGCAGTATAAACAAAAGACTAAACAAATTGTGGCATATCTATATAAGGGAATATTACTAAACAATAAAAAAGAGCCAAATATTGATACATACAACAAAATAATTATGCTGAGTGAAAGAAATCAGACAATAGGGAATCATATTGTATGATTCCATTTATATAAAACTTTAGAAAATGCAAACTAACCCATTGTGACTAAAGCAGACCAGAGGTTGCTTTGCGAGGAAGGATCCAGCGAGATAGGAGGGAGAGAGGGATTACAAAAGAGCATGAGGAAACTTTAGGGGGTGATGGATATGTTCACTATTGATTGTGAAAAAATGTATATGTCGTACAGGTGATATATATACATATGTATGTCAAAACATATCAAATTGTATCTTTAAATATGTGCAGTGTATTACATCAAGTATATACTTGTCTGTCAGTGGAGGGTTGTGTGTTGCTACAATGCTGAACAGGTTTCAGTGGAGCTTCAAGACTAAGACAGACTAGGAAGAAAGGCCTGGTGATCTACTCCTGAAAATCAGCCAGCGAAAACCCTCTGGATCATAATGGTCTGATCTCAATGGGCATGGGGTTGCCATGAGTTGACGGCTGACTCGATGGCAGCTAAGAACAACAACAAATACTGCAGTAAAGCTGTTGAAAAAATTAAATCATGAAAAAAATATGCCATGATACAATCATAGGGAATAAATTTATACCCTTGCCTTAAACAATTAGAAAACCAAGCAAGAAATGAAGCAACAATTTTCAACACTGGACAAACAGCCAATGCAGGGCTGTGTTCCCTGAGGGAAGGAAAACAGCAAGGAGAACTCTGCAATGGTACCAGTTCTCTGCCTAGAGAGAACCCAAACAAAGGTCAGTGGTCTCCGGGGTTGAGACAGCGTTCAGAGTTCTGGGAGGCCAAAGATAAAGACCTCAAGTCTTTGATCTCTGATGAGTGTATGCATTTGAAGAAATTCCCTAAGACAGGAAAAAAAACCAACTGAAAACAGCAGACAGAAGAGTTCCTTGAGTTCATACAAAAAAAAAAAACAAAAAAAAACCAAACCCATTGCCGTCGAGTCGATTCTGACTCATAGTGACCCTATAGGACAGAGTAGAACTGCCCCTTAGAGTTTCCAAGGAGCGCCTGGCAGATTCAAACTGTCGACCCTTTGGTTAGCAGCCGTAGCACTTAACCGCTATGCCACCAGGGTTTCCTGAGTTCATACAGGTGTAGGAATAGTTGGTATTCTTACCACTCAAAGTGTAGAGATTTTGTAATATATGGGCAGAGTCCTCAGAAGAGTATTGCCTTATTTTTGTTGTTGCTTTGGGGTGCTGTTCAGTTAGTTCCAACTCATGGTGACCCCATGTGATGGAGCAGAACTGTCTCATAGGGTTTTCTTGGCTGTAATCTTTATGGAAACAGATTGCCAGGTCCTTCTCCCACAGAGCCTCTATGTGGGTTCAAACCACCAATCTTTTGGTAAGCAGCCAAGTGCTTAACCATTTGCACCACGAGGGCTCCTTATTGCCTTATTAAATGGGTTAAATTTGTCCTAGAATAATGTTATTCTGGACAGACCATAACAAGTTTTAAAAACAAACTGTTTCTAAGTAACTGTGTGCCAGAGTAAAGTCCAACACCCTTCAAAAGAATACAACAAAACCCAACACTCAGCACTACAAAATCCTTCATTTCTGGCATCCAGTAGAAAATTATCAGGCATGCAAAGCGGCAAGAAAACATGACTCTTAACCAGTAGAAAAAACAGAAAGAGACTCAGAAATGGCAGACAGGAACTTGCAGACAAGGCTATTAAAATACTATCATAAATATTATAAATACACTCAAGGAGGTTAAAAGGAAAACATGAACTTGATAGGAGGAATGCCCCATTGCTGTCAAGTTGATGCTGATGCATAATGACCCCATAGAACAAAGTAGAGCTTCCCCACAGGGTTTTTAAGGCTGTAATCTTTGCGGAAGCAGATTGCCACATCTTTCTCCAGTGGAGTGGCTGGTGGGTTCGAATCACCAACCTTTTGGTTAGCAGCCAAATGTTTAACCACTGCACCACGAGCTCCTTTTCAGAAGAATAATGCATATAAATGAAAAATGAGACAGAGCTTCTAGATGTGGACAATACAATGTCTGAAAACGATATAAATTATGAACAAAAACAATTTGACTGATACTGAACCTCACTTTCATGCTACCAAGTGATAATTGAATCATCACTTCCTTGGAGAACCTTTACCGGGTGGAACAAACTCACTATTCTATGTTCTCAGAGTGCTTCAACATTCTCTCCATGCCCTTGTCATAATTGTAATACCTCCATCATCTGTGAGATTATACAATTCGTATCCATCTTCCCCACTAGGCTGTAAGGTCCATAACAGCAGGAACATATTTTTGCTCCCTGTCTTCCCAGCGCCCAGCATAGTGCCTGGCACAAAGTGAGCACTCAATAAACTTGTTGACTGGCTGATGAATGAATGAAAGCTGTGATCAGCTTGCAGTGGGCTCATTCTGAAGCTCTCATTTAAAGCATCACCGCTGACTTCCTTCCTTCATCAGCATAGTGATGCTGTTTGGCCATAGCTGCAGTTCTCACATGGCCTCATAAAATGTGCTTCCTGCAGGCACTGCTGAGTCCTGAATTAAGTGTGAATAGACGATTCATGGAGCTATCTGGAGCAAGTTGGTTGACCTCTCTGCCTTTGGCTTTCTCAGCTAAGTAAAGATGTTGAAACAAATGGTCTCTAAGAACTCTTCCAGCTCTGATGTTCCAGGATGCTTGTTGTGGTCCAGCCTCCAAAAATACCCCTGTCCCCAGGACCCTCACCTCTAAATATCCATGCCCTTGTATTGAATGGGGGATGTCTGTATGACCAAAGAGTAGGGTGGAAAGAAAAAGTATATGACTTCTGAGGCTAAGCCATAAAGGGCATTGTGGCTTCTGCTTTGGCCTCTTGGATCCCTTGCTCTAGGGGAAACCAACCACCTTTAAGAACACTCCAGCAACCCCACAGAGAGGCCCTTGCTAATAGCCATGCGAGTGAGCCATCTTGGAATCGGGTCCTCCAGCTCTAATCAAGCTTCCAAGTGACAGCAGCCCCAACTAACACCTGACCCCAACCTCATGAGAGACCTGAGCCAGAGCCACCCAGCCAAACAGCTCCCATATGCCTGATTCACAGAAACTGTGAGAGAGAATAATTGCTTACTGTTGTTTTAAACCACTAAGTTTTGGAATAATTTGTTATGCAGCCATAAATAACTAATACACTGGTACTAACAGCCATCCCTCCCTCATGCTTTAATTATTGCTGCACTAAAACAATTTTTTTTTTTTTTAAAACAATGTGCAAGCTAAATCTCCAGAATGGAAATATTTCCTAACTTTGGGGACCACGTTAGGGGCCTGGAATCTAGACAATGGTCTCAAGGAATATAGAATCCCGTCTTTTCTTCATTTGGCCTCAGGGAATCTGATACTACACATATAGGCTCTGCTCCCTACTCTTGCCCTTCTTTTTCTCACAAGTCCCTTTTTTACTCCAGTTTCAACAGTTCCACTCCTACTCTGCTTCTGATTTTCTAGGTGACCTTGGGGCTCTTTTTTTTCTAAGACCTAAAATCAGTTGTGAATGTGAACATATAGCAGATATCGAACAAATATTATTTAGTACTTTGGTTCAGGTCCTCCAGAAAGCAGAACCTGAGGCAAGGATTAAGGTTCTAGCAACTTATTTAGAAGGTGCAAGTTTAGGGCAATAGAAGTGAAGGAAAAAAGGAAGTGAGGTAAGAGAAGAAGTGATTCAATGCAAAGCAACACATTGTTGTGACGCCCTTTGCTTCACCTTGAGACCCTGGGTTGCTCGTTCACTCAGTGTGAGGACTTGGCTGGAAAGACTGCAAGAAGGAATCACGACCCAGAGCCATCCATGGAGAAAGGAAGGGAATGAGTTTATTGGCCCTGCTCCCACTTCTCCTCTGCCTCCCACTGGTCGTTCACCCTGTGGGGAGTTATTTCCTTTGCATTATCCAGCCCCTTGATGACTGTCCAGAAAACTAGATCCCACGCCACATGGTGTGGTGTTTAATCCAAGTCCAAAAGTGCAGGGCATGCAGGAGCAAGTGAACACCAACCAAGAGAAAGAGGAAGCCGTTGAAGGAACCTAAGAAAGTATATAGGAGCACTCGACTGTTAACTGAAAGGTTGGTGGTTCAAACCCACCCAGCAGCTCTGTCAAAGAAAGGCCTGGTGATCTGTTCCTGTAAAGATTACAGCCTAGGAAACCATATGGAGCAGTTCTATTCTGTCACATGGGGTCACCATGAGTTGCAATCAACTCGACGGCACCTAACAACAACAAAGAAGACATATATGGTGTGTTGTTGTTGGGTGCCTTTGCTTCGGTTCTGACTCATAGCAACCCTATGTACCACAGAAGGAAACACTGCCTGGTCCTGCGCCATCCTTATGGTCATTGTTGTGCTTGAGCCCATTGTTGCAGCCACTGTGTCAATTCATCTTGTTGAGGGTCTTCCTCTTTTTTGCTGATCCTCTGCTTTACCAACCATGATGTCCTCCAGGGACTGATCACTCTTGACAACATGTCCAAAATATGTAAGATGCAGTCTTACCACCCTTGCTTTTAAGGAGCATTCTGGTTGTACTTCTTTCAAGACAAATTTGCTCATTCTTTTGGCAGTCCATAGTATATTCAGTATTCTTCGCCAACACCACTATTCAAAAGCGTCAATTCTTCAGTCTTCCTTATTCATTGTCCAGCTTTCACATGCATATGTCGCGATTGAAAATACCATGGCTTGGGTCAGGCGCACCTTAGTATTCAAGGTGACACCTTTGCTTTTGAACACTTTAAAGAGGTCTTTTGCAGCAGATTTGCCCAATGCAATGTATCTTTTGATTTCTTTTTTTTTTTTAATTGAACTTTAGATGAAGGTTTACAGAACAAACTAGTTTCTCATCAAACAGTTAGTACACATATTGTTATATTGCATTGGTTAATGACCCCACGGCATGTCAACACTCTCCCTTCTCAACCCTGGGTTCCCTATTACTAGCTTTCCTGTTCCGTCCTACCCTCCAGTCCCTATCCCAGGGCTGGTGAGCCCCTTTAGTCTTGTTTTGTTCCATGGGACATTTTTTGATTTCTTGACTGCAGCTTCATGTATGTTGATTGTGGTTCCAAGTAAAATGAAATCCTTGACAACTTCAATCTTTTCTCCGTTTATCATGATGTGGCTTATTGGTCCAGTTGTGAGGATTTTTGTTTTCTTTATGTTGAGATGCAGTCCATACTGAAGGCTGTGGTCTTTGATCTTCATCAATAAGTGCTTCAAGCCCTCTTCACTTTCAGCAAGCAAGGTTGTGTCGTTTGCATAACGTAGGTTGACAATGAGTCTTCCGCCAATCCTGATGTTCTGTTCTTCATATAGTCCACCTCCTTGGATTATTTGCTCAGCATACAGATTGAATAGGTATGGTGAAAGGATATAACCCTGAAGCACAACTTTCCTGGCTTTAAACCAATCAGTTTCCGCTTGTTCTGCTGGAAAAACTGCCTCTTGATCTATGCACAGGTTCCTCATGAGCACAATTAAGTGTTTTGGAATTTCCTTTCTTTGCAATGTTATCCATAATTTGTTATGATCCACACAGTCGAATGCCTTTGCACAGTCAATAAAATACAGGTAAACATCCTTCTGGTATTCTCTGCTTTCAGCCAGGATCCATCTGACATCGGCAATGACATCCCTGGTTCCACGACCTCTTCTGAAACCAGCCTGAATTTCTGGCAGTTCCCTGTTGCTATACTGCTGCAGCAGCTTTTGAATGATTTTCAGCACAATTTTGCTTGCCTGTGATATTAATGATATTGTTCAATAATTTCTGCATTCATTTGGATCACTTTTCTTGGGAATAGGCATAAATATGGATCTCTTCCAGTCGGTCAGCCAGGTAGCTGTCTTCCAAATTTCTTTACGGTGTGCATCCCATATAATTACCCTCTTGGTCCCTTTCCCAATTCCTCTGATACTAACTTCCCAGCACAGCTGCAGGAAGATAAGAATTCTTACTGTCTTGACTGCATTGATGCCTTAGATGTGTAGCATGGGGAGAAGATAAAGTAAGGCTGCGTATTAATGTGAGCTGCCCTCTGCAGGCTTCAGGACAGACAGTCACGCTCAAATCCTGGCATGCAAAATGCAAGACTCCCTCTTTCTTCAGCTGGGCTGAAAGGGAAAGCTTATCGCTTGGCTGAGGGGTCTCTGAGATAGTAACATCCACCCACCAGAGTAGAAAATACAATTTAATTGAGTAGAACTAAAGATTTTGAGCAGAGTCCGTGGGTGGCACAGACAGTTAACACTGGACTACTAGCCAAGAGGTGGGCAGTTTGAACCCACCCAGAGGCATCTCGGAAGACAGGCCTAGCGATCTGCTTCTGAAAGATCACAGCCTTGAAAACTCTATGGAGCCCAGTTCTGCTCTGCACACATGGGGCTTTCATGAGTTGGAATCAACTTAATGGCAACTAACAACAACAGAGGATTTGAGCAGCCACTGGGCTGTTTTAAACAAAATACAAGGCCCTCAAACCCTTGCCTTTGGCTAGGAAGAGAGGTGTTTCCTCCCAAGAGTTCTTTAAATTCCTGCTTAAAAGCAAGCTGCTTCAAGCCATAGACCAAGGCCCCACTTGTCCCTCAGAATTCCAGCATACCAGGAGCCTCAAAGCCCAGCCTTCAGTTAGATGAGGATGGATGGATGAATTGACAGATGGATGGGTGGGTGGGGGAATGAACAGATGAGGTAGCTGCTGGGTTCTGTGGTTATCCAAGAGACACTATTGCCCAAGGCATCCAAGTCCCTTAAATGCTCCCTTGCAAACAGGTAATCGAGAAAAAACATCACTGTGGGTTTCTACTGTCTTGATTCAGTCTCTCAGACATGCATTCTTCCTGTTCCTTGTACAGCTGGCTCCTCTGATTCCCTGCCCTCTGGGTTGTTATAAGCTCCACGCTGTCTCTTTGCATTTGAGTGACAAGAAGCAGCACAAAGCTGTGGACAGGAGGCTAGAGCTGTAATTTGCACTGACATTCTCTGGCGTTATCCACTTATTGTCTGGTAAGCCAAATGGGAGATTTGTCTGATTTTGATCCAAGGAAGGAAAATGACAATCCTGCTCTTGTTCTGCCATTTAAAACAAGGCACCAGGCTGGTCTTTGGGCCCAGTTAGGGCCGGAATGCTCACCTGCCTGACTTTGGTCTTCAGTATCTGTCTTCCTTTCCTCCAGCTAGAATTTCCCTTCAATGGGTTGGGAGTGGTGGGTGAGTGGGAGGATTGCATGCCTTTTTCTCAACCGGTGACAGTGCTGTTCACAGGTCGCCAAGGGGCCTTAAAGGATTCTTTGGGGAACTATGTGTCCCTTAGGAAGTCAGACCCTAGCTGAAAGCCTTCCTTCCTTTTCTCCTGGCCCCTGTCTGCAAACTCCTCCGGCTGCAAGAGTAATGAAGCAAATGAGAGAGTTTCAAGAGACGCAACATCAAGGGAGTGAGCCTGTGGGCGGGCAGGCTGCATTCTCCTCTTCCATGTGGGAGACCAAGGTTAGGTTTCTGGCCAATGTACCTCATATGCAGTCTCCACGTGTCTGTCGGTGGGCGCTTGTTGTGTGCTGCTATGATATTGAATAGATTCAGTTGAGCTTCCAGAGAAAGACAGACCAGGAAGAAAGGCCTAGAAATCTACTTTGCAAAAATCAGCTAATGAAAATCCTATGGATCACAAGGATCCAATCCACTGCCATTCATGGGGATGGCGCAAGACTAGGCAGAGTTGCATTCCTTTGTGCTTGGCATCGCCATGAGTCTCACTGAACTCTCACCCACTGTGGGTTCATGGAGCATCGTGAATGCTGTCTGTGAATGGGGCAGCAAGGGGCAGCAGACTAGCATGTTTCTCATCTGTCCTCTGCTCACTTGCACGCTCCATTGTCCTATTGGACTTCCCTTAAAACACAAGTTCAAGATGAAATGATTAAGAATTTCAAGTTGGTGACTGCAAAATATTAAACCAAATGTGGGGCCCTTCTGAGAGTGCGGATCTGTACAACACACAGATCTCACACCCATGAGGACAAGCCTATCTGTCAGGGTAGCAGAATAAGAGCTAACACTTTGATAGTGTCTATAATGCCCAGGCACTCATCTCAGCGCTTATTATGTATAAACATTTTGAATCCTCCTGACAACTTATCAGCAGGTAAATTACTATCCTGTTTTTCAGATGTGAAATGTGAGGCACTTGCCCAGCATCACAGACATGCCACTGGCACCACCAGGGTGTAGACCCAAGCAGTCTGGCTTCAGGGTCCAAGCACCCAACCACTACACTGAACTGCTTCTCAGGATAAATCAAGGAAAGCCTTGGGGAAGGAGAAAGTCTCACATTTCTCTTTCCATTTATACCTGTAGTCAGGTCTACATGTCAGGGTTTAGAGTTTCTTTCCCTTTAAATGGGAATCCAGAGCTTTACTTCCACAAAACGTTGTTGTTTTTTAGCAGTTGTGGAGTGGTCCTCGATCATGGTGATCTCATGCACAACAGAATGAAACACTGCCCGGTCCTGTGCCATCCCCATGATCAGCGGCAGATTGGACTGTTGTGATCCACAGAGTTTTCACTGGATGATTTTTGGAAGTAGATCACCTGACCTTTCTTCCTAGTCCTTCTTAGCCTGGAAGCTCTGCTGAAACCAGTTCAGAATCATAGCAACACACAAGCCTTCCATGATGGTCAGGTGGTGGCTCCGCCTGAGGTGTGTTGGTGGGGAATTGAACTCAGATCTCCCGCATAGAAGGTGAAAATTCTACCACTGAACCAGGGCAAGGGACCGAGAGACATTTTCAGGATGATGATGAGGGGTGAATCTCACACCAGAGGCCTTGGAGTCTGCTGAGTCTAAACAGGTTGTGGAGGGAAGCTGGGGTCTGAGGAAGCCCCTTCCAGCTGCTGTTAGATGGGGGGACGTGGGAGTTTTGCTTATCATTTAGTAAATGGCTTACACGTACACATGCATATACACAGACACGCACACGCACACACGCGCGTGTGAGCATGACCCAGCTCCGCCCCCAGATCAGATTCTCAGAAACTGAGTGTGTCCCTTCACACCCCCACATCTTGTCCTTTTCTGTGTGTCTCAAAAGCATTCCCCACCCGCTGGCCTGGACAGACGTTGCCCATCAAGTTCATCAGGTCAAAAGAGAAACCTTTTCCATCTCGAAGGCTGACCTTGATGCATTACCGTCACCACTGGGAAGGACAGCCAGGACAGTGGGAAGTGACAACTTCCTGTTGGCATTAGTGTAGCTGGGGAGGGAGTAGGGGGCTGGGAGGGCTGGAGGGCCATGGAAGGGAACGGAGGGCTTGGGGAGGCACAGAGGAGAGAAGTGGAGGCTCAGCTAAGCACTGTGCACAAGGTCCCTGGGAGATGGATGGATCCACGTGATGCCAGCCCAGCAATTTTTCATTATTGCCTTGATATGGCTTATTATCAGTGACCAAACAATCTAAACCTAGGCACTCATCTTTATGACCAACAAAACTAGTAACTGCTACTCTGCAGTAGTGCTTGTGCCCTGATTAGCTAGCCATCCAAACAAGGGTTATGTCAAATAGGAGCTGTGTCCGTAACCCCCTCTCAGCGTGAAGGCAATGGGCAGAAACCCCCAGTCTCACCCACTATAAAGACTTCTGTGCCGTGTGGATGAATACAGCAGTTTGAACGTTTCCTATACAATTTCCTGCACATACATAAAGCTGAGAAAGAAAACTTCAATGTCCCCTCATTTAGAGGCGAAACGAAAAGTATATCATAACTGGGTGTCCACTACTACAGACTGGGTGCCTGAACTTGAAGTGAAGAGCTCAATGAAGGGAAGCTATGGCTTAAAGCGATTGCTTTCATCATTCTGACAGCGGCAGTTTCAGCTTCTCTGCAGGGTTATTTTTGTTTTCCCAGCATGTTGAGGGCTTTCTCTGCCTTTTCTCCATCCTCTGTTCTACAGTGCCTTTAAAACCCATGCTGTCGATTTGGTTCTGACTCATAGCAGCCCTATAGGACAGAGTAGAACTGTCTCACAGGGTTTTCAAGGAGCTGCTGGTGGATTCGAGCTGCCGACCTTTTGGTTAGCTGCCGACCTCTTAACCACCGCCTTTAAAAAAAAAACCAAACCTGTTGCCATTGAGTTGATTCCAACTCATAGCGACCCTATAATAGGACAGATTGGAACTGCCCCATAGGGTTTCCAAGGAGCGGCTGGTGGATTCAAACTGCTGACCTTTTGGTTAGGAGCGGTAGCTCTTAACCACTACGCCACCAAGGCCTTTAGGGGAACCTTACTGACCAGCAACAGCAGGGGGTAGAACTCTCCCTCCTCTCCTGTTTCCTTTTTTGAGTTAATGTTCTATTTCTCTTTGGACACATTGTTTGGAAACCAATAGGCATGTACTTGATGCATGATGCAAATGTCATTTGATGTCATTAATGTCATATCACTGACAAAAGAAGACAAGGAAAAGAATCCCAACAGATGGATTGGTTTTACATTTCATGCTACACACAGTTGATTCCTGACAGCCCAGAGCAAACAGCAGCCACTTTGTCAGTGGAAAAGATATGAGGCTTTATGTCATCTTAAGCAAGAATTCCCCAGTGACTGTTTTGGGGTTCTTCCTGCATTAATGTCCTCAGTTAACCAAAAGGTTGGAGGTTCGGATCCACCCAGAGGCACCTCAGAAGAAAGGCCTCTGGGTGATCTACTGGTGATCTACTTCCAAAAAAAATCAGCCATCGAAAAGCCTATGGAGCACAGTTCTATTTGGACACACCCGAGGTCGCCGTGAGTTGGAGTCCTGCTTCTGAGGGAATTTCCTCTTTCATGGTTTTCTTTTTCCTCAAAAATGCTAGTTAGTTCCAGGACTTGGGACAGTATGAGTTTGGAATTCTCTGTTACAAGTAGGTTTTGTGGTCCAGAGAAAGTACAGCTAAAGAGCCGTGAAAAATAACTTTCTCCCCAGTTGTCATAATTGACTGTTTTGAGTGACAGAAGGGGATCATGGGTGTTAGGGTATATGAAACCAAACAATTGTTATCTTTTGCTCATCTTTTTATAGTCAGTCAAAAGAGACCCTAAACTGTCAGCCAGTGCTAAACCCTGAAGAGCAGTTCAGTAAAAAATTAAACATTTTTCTTCCTTTGTTAACAGACCAGTTGCAGTTGAAGCAATTCTAACTCATGGTGACTTCATGTGTGTCAGAGTAGAACTGCAATCCATAGGGTTTTCAATGGCTGTGACCTTTTGGAAGTAGATTGCCAGGCCTTTCTTCCAAGGTGCTTCTGGGTAGATTTGAATGCCAACCTTTCAGTTAGCAGCTTATCGCTTAACCATTCGCACAATTCAGGGGCTCCTCCTATATAGCCCACAGGCGGTGCACAGGGTTGGTGCATTTGGCTGCTAACCAAAATGTTGGAGATTTGAGTCCATCCAGAGGTGCCTCAGAAAAAGGCCTGGTGATCTACTTCCAAAAAATAGCCATTGAGGAGTCCCTGGGTGGTGCATAGTTGACACCCTCAGAAAGGTTGGAAGTTTGAGTCTGTCCAGAGTTTAGTCAGAAGTGAGGCCTGGCCTGGCAATCTGCTTTTCAAAAATCAGCCACTGAAAAACCTATGGAGCATGGCTCTACTCTGACACAAATGAAGTTTCTATGATTGGAGTCAACTCGACAGTAACTGGTCCTTTGTTAATAGTTTTCTACTAATATCATTTTTTAAAGCTCCAGCAAAAATTCTTAGGCTATGATGATACAGTTCATGTTTATAAAAATGGAGAACCTACTTTTGTCCTAGCTTGCTGATTTCCGAATTTATTCCAGCTCTAACACAGGAGGGGTGGGGCATTGAAGGCCAAACAGTTGGAGGCTGACCCCTGGCTGGCTGATCCCCAGCTCCGAGTTAATCTCCACCAGCCAGAGATCAGGTAGGAAGTGTCACTTTGCTACATGGCCACCGCGGGCCATTCCTTTCAAGTTGTTACAGGTTGCCAGGGAAACAAGGGAGTCTTAATGTTAAGAATAACCTGATCCTTAATGGAAATGGTCTCTCTCTAAAGAAAAGTTAACTTGGAAACCATTCCCGTCATCCATAGCAGCTGTCCCCACCCCACCCAAGCCCTATTTTCTTCTGCTTGCCTGGAGGTCTTAATTTTGATGATCTATGAGGTGTCAGCCAGAAGGTCTTGTGCTCTGCTGCAAAGCACTATAAAAAGGCAGATGTATGACTGTGTCATCCACAAATACCCTAGAAACTTAAGTGTTAAACTAGTGTTAATAATAAATGTTTTCCTCCAAGTAGGTTACAACAGTATCACCAGAGCCCCTTAAAATAAAACAAAGCAATAAAATCTCAGGGAGCTCAGGGATACCTAACCCTGCCATTGTCATTGAACTACAGTAAGAAAAGTTATTAAGTGTCATTCCATCTCATCTGCCTGAAACCCTTGGATGGAGAGTGGCATTCCCTCAAAGCACCTGAACTGATCATATCCACAAATGGGAAGTCTTGGAACCTGAATGCCCATGGAAGGCAGGAATGACTTTTTAAAGGTCTTTTTAAGGAAACATGGCCACTGACCCATCACCACCGACTGAATGGCCCCTCCCCATTCTGTAGAAACACTCACTGATCTAGGGTCCTGCCTGTCCTCCTTTCCACCGGCCCTGTCTCCCTCTTTCATCAACCACTGGACTTAAGCCTCAGCTCCTGCAGAGGTTTTTCCAATGGTAGCCCCCAGGTGGAGAGCCTGAAGGAAGGACCACATGCTGGCGTGCATAAGAATTTGGAGCTTACTTTGCAGTGATCCATAGTTGTATTGTCATTGCTTGAAAATTCCATGTTGAAATTCCATATTCCTCCCACAATGGATGCAAAATCTTGGTTGTTCCTCGTCTTCTATTGCTTCTCAAACAATAGAAAGATTCTTTGTTGTCATTTTCTAGAGAAGATCCTTCCTGGTATAGGGGGAAAAAAAAAGCCAGTAGGACTGGGAAAATGAGCCACAGTGAAGAATCCAAATGTCCCATCTCAAGCTGGGTTCCCCAGACTCTGACCCTGAGGGAAGATCCCTAGTGAAAGTGACTCATTAGGAAATGTTCCCAGGAAAGCCCAAAGCAGACTTGGGAACTGGTACTGAGAAGGGAAGGAAAGCAAACTAGAAGGGTATGGTGCCAGGTCAAGTCCCTTGGAGGGTAATTGGCTCAGTCCCCAGGGGGCCCTAGGCACAGTACGGTCACATCTAAGTGTCCCCATCAGGAATGAGGAGTTGGAGAGTTTATGCCCCGTACCCCTCTTTTTAAAAAAAAAAAAAAAAAAGCTGCAGTGTGTGTGGTTCCAGCAGCCTATGGACAGCCTTCCAATGAAGAAATGCAGGTGTTATTGGACCGGAGCATGTGGGGGAGCCGATGTGCCCAGGAATGGCAGAAGAATCTGTGGGGATATAGACACAGGACTGAGAGCATCTGCTACACACCCCACTCACAATAAAGCAAAGGTAGGAAACCAACATTTACTTCCAGATTCATGTTTTTGTTCATTGAGTAAACAAGTTATTGACTACTCATATGTCCCAGCCATCGTGCTAAATGCTGAAGATTTAAAAAAAAAAAAACTCCAAAATGGCAGCACCAACCTTGTACTTGACAGGCTCATGGCGTAACAAGGTGGGGTGGGGAACCTGAATCCAAATGGCCATCACCCAGCTCAGGTTTGGACCCAACAGTTCCTAAGTTCTACACAGGTCTCTTTCACAGAGGGCCAGCTCTTCTACCTCAGGGAAGCTCCCTGTGCAATTACATAATCCAGGGATTATAAGACTATGTTGCTTAATGTTAATAAAGCATCTAAAGACCCCTGGACAAAAGCACAATATAAGTGGAAGGTATTGTTAGTAATAAAGGTGGCATTTAGTAAGACCAAAAGAAATCAGCTGACAAGGGAGCTTTATTCTGCATTTGGAGGAGTGTTCTGTGTCTCCTACTCCTGTTATCTGAAAATCAAATGCTCTGAACAGCTATAAAACATTCCTGCATTGGTTTGTTGTAGGGCCTGAGTGCTGTTCTAACACCCACGCTTTGGTAAGAGCCCTACTGATTCCAAGGAGCATGACTGCCTTCGCAGCATTTCAACAGCAACACAGGCCAATGGGTTACTTAAGGTTTATCTATTGCCCATGACTCCCCAGCCAGGACCAAGAGGGCAGGGGGGCAAGACTGTAGTGAGTGCAGACTGATTGTAAAACATTTCCCATTTGTAGGATGAAACAGGTTAGGAAAAGTGCAAGCAGTTGTCTTGTCCTTCCACTGCCAGGACTAAAGACTCACAAAACAGAAGGGGCTCCCCCGATAGGGTTGCCAGAGAAACTATCTTATGGAACATGCCTATACTAAGAAATTATTTGTAGTTTATCTGAAATCCAAATTTGACTGGGCATCTTTTATTTTTATGTGCTTAATCTAGCAACTCTACCCGCAGGGCTTCACCAGGACTTTTCTTCTTTAATTCTCTGCAAGGGTCAGAAACGGGAGACAGGATAACTTTGGAAGACTCTGTTCTCTCCAAGGAGTCCCTGGGTGGTGCAAATGGGTAACATGTTTGGCTGCACCTCTGAAGAAAGGCCTAGGGGTCTACTTCTATAATGGATTAAATTGTGTCCCCCCAAAATATGTGTAAACTTGGTTAGGCCGTGTGTGGTTGCCCTCCATTTTGTGATTTTCCTATGTGTTATAAATCATAATCTCTGCCTGTGGTTAAACAGGATTAGGGTGGGATATAATATCCTTGCTCAGGCCACATCCCTGATCCAATGTAAAGGGATTTTCCTTGAGGTGTAGCCTGCACCACCTTTTATATCTCAGG
This sequence comes from Loxodonta africana, assembly GCF_030014295.1. Lineage (NCBI taxonomy): Eukaryota > Metazoa > Chordata > Mammalia > Proboscidea > Elephantidae > Loxodonta > Loxodonta africana. Next base: position 29,553,995 of record NC_087363.1, on the reverse strand, counting down.
AGATAAAAGGAAATGGAAACAAGCAGAGAGTTGGGGACCTGAAACCACCAAGAAAGCAGCACCAGGAGCACAGTGCATTCTTTGGACCCGGGGTCCCTGCACCTGAGAAGTTCCTCAACCAGGGGAAGATTGAGGACAAAGACCTTCCTCCAGAGCTGTCAGAGAGAGAAAGTCTTCCCCTGGAGCCAACGCCCTGAATTTGGACTTTTAGCCTACTTCACTAAGAGAGAATAAATTTCTCTTCGTTAAAGCTGTCCACTTGTGGTATTTCTGTTATAGCAGCACTAGATGCCTGAAACAACTTCCCAAAAAATCAGCCACTGTAAACCCTATGCAGCACAGCTCTATTCTGACACACATGGGGTTGCTATGAGTCGGAATTCACTAGATGGGAATAATCAAGTCATTTATTTGAAGTTAACTAAAGTAGCTTTTTGAGTTCATCTCAAAACTGTTCCTGGGACTAGCAATGTGGACTCAAAGCTGTTCTTTAACTCGCACTAGGACCAGGTGGCCTCCCATTTTGAAGAACACTACATCTTGATAGGACAACAGGGAAGTGTGATCCTGGATGGGAAAACAGAGGCAAGGAGAAGCCCAAGGTGTGTCTCCCAAAAAAACCTGCCAACATCGAGTCGATTCCTACTCATAGGGACACTATAAGACCCAAGTAGAACTGCCCCATAGGGTTTCCAAGGAGCAGCTGGTGGTTTCGAACTGCCAACCCTTTGGTTAGCAGTGGAGCTCTTAGCCACTGTGCCACCAGGGCTCCCTAAGCAGGGCCTCAAATTCCAGAATGCCTTCTTCAGAAATAACCCCTTAGGTTTTTAGGCTGTGAGGGGCGTGCTTGATGAGGAAGTTAAACAATGCCTTATTTTTTAAAACCACAACAAGCTAAAGGCTCATCTAAAATGAAATGCTTGTGCAGATTTCAAAGACATAGAAAAGTATAACCATCCCCAAACCTCAAATTTCCTCAGCACCTTTTTCCTGGCGTAACACATTCTCAGCAGTTATTCACTTGAGCCTTGAGACAGTCTTGGAGGCAGACAACACAAATGCTATTTGCTCCCTTTGTGGGCGAGGAAGGTCAGGCCAACATAAGTTGAGGGCTGACCGAGGGCAATGAGGGTGGGGTGATATCCCACTCCTGGCTCTTCCCATCCGAACAAGCTGTTAGGAAGTAGGCCTGGGGCTTGATTTGGAAGTTAAAAGCCAAGGTCTGAGATACGTCATTTAAGATTTCCAGACCCCACCTTCCATACTGTACCAATAAAAAAACCCAGTTGCTGTCAAGTTGATTCTGACTCATAGTGACTCCATGTGTGTCAGAGTAGAACTGGCTCCATACGGTTCTCTTTTTTAAAAATTCATTTTATTATTGTTTTTGTTGTTGTTGACAATATACACAGCAGAATATACAGCAATTCAACAATTTCTACATGTACAATTCAGTGACATTGATTGCATTCAAGTGTGCAACCACTCTCATCCTCATTTTCCAAATTGTTCCTCTCGCATGAACATAAACTCACTGCTTCCTATCTAACCATGTCAGTTTGATTACATATACATATTCCTTTTTAAGAGCACAATGCTCACGGCAGAGATTCTTTACTAATTAAGTTCAACTATTTTTTGGTTTAAAGAAGGCTTCAGGGGATAGTTTTGGTTTAAAGTTTATCTCAGAGCAATAGTTTTGGGGGTTCGTCTAGACTCCATGGCTCCAGAAAGTCTGGTTTTCATGAGGATGTATAATTCTGTTCCACATTTTCACCCTTTTGATCAGGATTCTTCTATAGATTCTTTGATCAAAATGATCAGTAATGACAGCCAGGCACTATCCAGTTCTTCTGTACCTGGTAAAAAATTGCGCAAATTTCTATTGAACACGAACTACATGCCAGGCACATCCTAGGTGCTGGGGACACAGCTGGGAGAGGCACACAATATTCCTGTCTTCCTACAGCTTATGAAGGAGTTCAGAGGCAGATAATGAACAAGTAAGCAAAGTAATGAACACGTATCAGATGGTGATAAGTGCTCTGAAGTTGGTGACAGAGGGTGCAGGTGGAAGGTGGGGCTGCTACATAGAGAGTAGGCAGGAAACCAACGGAAAGCAAATCTGGCCCCAGGTTGTTACCTTCGCCTGTAAAGATCAAGGAAGAGGATGTGGCCTCAAGTCATAGATGGGGCAGAGTGGAGAATATACAGAGGCTTTCTGCCGATGGTCGGGCCTCTCCCTCTTTGAGGATTTTTACTTCTGGACGGGAGCAGATTACTGCCTCATTTGCTTACCGCCTCATGTACAAAGGTTGGCTCCCAGAGCTTGGGATTTTCCCAGAGTATAAGATTCTATCTTCCCTTAGACTTCCTGTGCTTCTTCAGAAAGCTAGTAACTACCCCATGAGGTTTCAGATCCTGCTGGAGTAGTTTTTAGGCATCTGAGACCTTCTAAAAGGAGCCCTGGCGGCACAAACAGTTCAGCACTCAGCTGCTAACTGAAAGGTTGGTGGTTCAAACCCACCCAGCAACTCCATGGCAGAAAAATCTGGCAATCTGCTTCTGTAAAGATTATAACCAAGGAAGCCCTATGGGGCAGTTCTACTCTGTCCTGTAGGGTCTCTATGGGTCAGAATCTCCTTGATGGCACACAACAACAGCAAGAAGCCCTTCTAACACAGGCTGGAATGGCCTGGTCTGTCTGGGCCTTACCTCCAAGGAAAGAACTTCTAAGCCAGATGTGACGATGAACAGGAAGAGAGCTGGGCCCTGGCAAGTGGGTCAAACATTTAATACACCCAGTTTGTTGAACTTTGGAGAAGAAACGTGGTGCTTAGATCTCATACATTGCCCAGGGGCCAGACGAAAACATTTAGATAATGGTTCTCAACGTGTGGTCCCTGGACCAGCAGCATCAGCATCAAGTGGGAACTTGCTGGAAACACAGATTAGCTGCGCACCGCGCCCCCGCCCCCCCCCCCCCCGCGCCAGGCCGACTAAATCAGAAAGTCTAGGGTGGGGCTCAGCTTTCCCCGTTTTAACAAGCCCTCCAGGTGACTCTGTTAGTTCATAAAGCTTGAGAACTGCTGCTTTAGGAAAAAGCTGGGCAGTGGTTAAAAAAAAACCCATTTTTCCCGAGACTTGGATCTCAGTGCAAAGTCAAGCTAGAACAAAAACAGAACCTCCAGGGCCTCGGGATGTGTGATGTAGTCTTGCCAGAAATCAACCATCCACAGGGCCTAATGTCTGAATTTGACTTCTCCATCCGGCAAAACTCCTCTATGAAACAGATAAATAAAGAATGAACTCTGGCTATCTCCCCCAGCCAGGTCCTGAGATCCTAGTTTCTTCTGAGTACACTCTGGCAGCTCCTGGGACATTCATTCACTCATGTATTCATTCGTTCACTCCCACACACTTAGCTGCTGAAGATACAAAGAAAATAAAACATAACCTCCACCCCCAAGTAGCTTGTATCAAGGAGAGGAACATGATATGTGAATGAAAAATTACAATGTAGGATAATAAGTATCACAAGAGAGCTCTGGATTGGGGTGGGAGAGATGGGGGAGAAGAGACGAGGGCTCAGGTAGGTCTGGAGGAACAGAAGCACTGGAGAGAAGCATGGGTTGATCCATTCCAACCAGTCAGGTGGTGAAGTCGTATCATGACACAGTCAGATGGGAAAATTCAAGTTCACATCCCCACCTCCTCCTCAGAACAGAATCGTCTGCAGAGTCTAGATACACTGCATGGCCTCCGTGGTACCTTAGTACATGCTTGGGGTGATGGGGGGGAGACCGGAGTAGTGAGGGTGCCACTGGTAGCCCCAGTCCCCAAAGACCTGACCTCGGTCTGCATTCCCAGCCCCTTTTTCTGATCAGGGTTCTCCTAAAGACCAACACCCCCTTCTCAGTACTATCATCCCAATAAAAAAAAACAAACAAACTCAGTTCCTGTTGAGTTGATTCCAATGTACGATGACCCCTCGTGTGTCCAAGTAGAAACAGTGCTCCATATAGTTTTCAATGGTTGATTTTTCAGAAGCCCCTTTCTCCTGAGGCCTTTCTTCTGAGGGGCGTCTGGTGGACCTGAACCTCCAACCTTTTGGTTAGCAGCCAAGCGTGTTAACCTCTTGCATCCCCCATGCATCCCCCAGGGACACCATAAAAAAAAAAAAAAAAAAATAGATACCCACAAATCTCACTTTAACCCCAGAATTTTTTCCATTTGAAAGTACTTTCAATTGAGCCAGGAAGGATTGAAGATAAACCCTTGTTCATATGGCCAACACTTCAACAACTCCAGATCTTAGCATATAGCCTTAGCCATGTTCATAACCACAGCATGGCCCTGCCTTTGACCGATCATTCATTCGAAACTGTTTTTTACTCCAGACACTGGCCCAAACGTCCCCAAGTCATCCTGTTGTTGTTAGGTGCTGTCAAGACAGTTCCGACTCATAGTGACCGACCCTACGTACGATGGAATGAAACACCGCCTAGTCCTGCGTCATCCTCACGATCCTTGCTATGCTTGAGCTGTTGTTGCAGCCACTGTGTCAGTCCATCTCATTGAGAGTCTTCCTCTTTTTCATTGACCCTCTACTTTACCAAGCATGATGTCCTTCTCCAGGGACTGGCCCCTGCTGATAACATGTCCAAATTATGTGAGATGAAACCTCACCGTCCTCGCTTCTAAGGAGCATTCTGGCTGCACTTCTTCCAGGACAGACTTGTTCATTCTTCTAGTAATCCATGGTATATTCAACATTCTTTGCCAACACCATAATTCCTTATTCGGTGTCCAGCTTTCGCATGCACATGAGGTGGTTGAAAATATCATGGCTTGGGTCAGGTGCACATTAGTCCTCAAAGTGACATCTTTGCTTTTTAACACTTTAAAGAGGTCTTTTTCAGCAGATCTGCCCAGTGCGATACAGCTTTCAATTTCTCAACTGCTGCTTCCATGAGAGTTGATTGTGGGTCCAAGTAAAATGAAATCTTTGACAACTTCAATATTTTCTCTGTTTGTCATGATGTTGCTTATTGGTCCAGTTGTGAGGATTTTTGTTTCCTTTATGTTGAGGTGTAATCCATACTGAAGGCTGTAGTCTTTGATCTTTATTAGTAAGTGCTTCAAGTCCTCTTCACTTTCAGCAAGCAAGGTTGTGTCATCTGCATAATGCAGGTTGTTAATGAGTCTTCCTGCAATCCTGATGCCCCATTCTTCTTCATATTGTCCAGCTTCTTGGATTATTTGTTCAGCATACATATTAAATAGGTATGGTGAAAGAATACAACCCTGACGCACACCTTTCCTGACTTTAAACCAATCAGTATCCCCTTGTTCTGTCCCAACAACTGCCTCCTGATCTATGTAAAGGTTCCTCATGAGCACAATTAAGTGTTCTGGAATTCCCATTCTTTGCAGTGTTATCCATAATTTGTCTGATGAGTTGTCTTCGGGAATGGTTCCTGTCCTGGGACAACAGAAGGTTTGGGGACCATGACAGCCGGGATTCTTCTAGTCTCAGTCGGACCATTAAGTCTGGTCTTTTTATGAGAATTTGGGGTCTGCATCCCGCTGTTCTCCTGGTCCCTCAGGGGTTCTCTGTTGTGCTCTCTGTTAGGGCAGTCATCGGTTGTGGCCAGGCACCATCTAGTTCTTCTGGTCTCAGGATGATGTAAGTCTCTAGTTCATGTGGCCCTTTCTGTCTCTTGGGCTCATAGTTACCGTGTGACCTTGGTGTTCTTCATTCTCCTTTGATCCAGGTGGGTTGAGACCAATTGATGCATCTTAGATGGCCACTTGTTAGCATTTAAGACCCCAGACGCCACACTTCAAAGTGGGACGCAGAATGTTTTCTTAATAGAATTTATTTTGCCAATTGACTTAGAAGTCCCCTTAAGCCATAGTCCCCAAACCCCCGCCCTTGCTCCGCTGACCTTCGAAGCATTCAGTTTATCCCAGAAACTTCTTTGCTTTTGGTCCAGTCCAGTTGAGCTGCCCTTCCCTGTATTGAGTATTGTCCTTCCCTTCACCTAAAGTAGTTCTTTTCTACTATCTACATCAGTAAATAACCCTCTCCCACCCTCCCCCCTCCCCCCCCATAACCACAAAAGAATGTGTTCTTCTCAGTTTGTACTATTTCTCAAGATCCTATAATAGTGATCTTGTACAATGTTTGTCCTTTTGCATCTGACTAATTTCACTCAGCATAATGCCTTCCAGGTTCCTCCATGTTATGAAATTGCAACCGTTTTTAAATGATCTTCAGCAAAATTTTACTTGCCTGTGATATTAATGAGGTTGTTTGATAACTTCCATGTTCTGTTGGATCACTTTTCTCTGAAACGGGTACAAATATGAATCTCTTCCAGTCGGTTGGCCAGGCAGCTGTCTTCCAAATTTCTTGGCATAGACAAGTAAGCCTTTCCAGCATTGCATCCCTTTGTTAAAACATTTCAGTTGGTGTTCTGTCAGTTCCAGGAGCCTTGTTTTTTTCCCAATGACTTCAGTGCAGCTTAGACTTCTTCCTTCAATACCGTTGATTCTTGATCATATTCGACTTCCTGAAATGGTTGAATGACAACAAATTCCTTTTGGTACAGTGACTCTGTATTCCTTCCATTATCTTTTGATGCTTCTTGCATTGTTCAATATTTTGCTCATAGAATCCTTCAGTATTGCAGCTCAAGGCTTATCTTTTTTTCTTCAATTCGTTCAACTTGAGAAACGCTGAGCATGTTCTTCCCTTCTGGTTTTCTAACTCCAGGCCTTTGCACTTGTCATTATAACTCTTTACTTTGTCTGCTCAACCTGCCCTTTGAAATCTTCTGTTCAGTTCTGTTACTCATGGTTAATAATTATGCAGGAAATTTTAGCCATACTGGTAATAAAAATGCAACAACACAGTACTATTTCTCACCTATCAAATTGGCAATGCTTTGTTTTAAAAACAGTAATCAATACTAGTGACAAGGCTGTGAGATGGGCACCTTCATGCACTATCAGTAGTAACATAAACTGGATACTTTCTGGAAAGCCATTTGACAGTATGTATCATAAGCTGGTTAAACGTTTAAACTCATTAGCCCAGCAAGTTCATCCAGAAGTTTATTGTAAGGAAATTATCAGAGATTTAGATAAATACTTATACTGCCACGCCCATTGCCTCAAGTCGATTCTGACCCATAGCAACCCTATCAGACACAGTAGAACTTCTCCATACTGTTTCCAAGGAATGGCTGGTAGATTCTTACTGCAGATCTTTTGGTTAGCAGCCGAGCTCTTAACCACCAGGGCTCCATATTTGTACTAAAAAAACTAAACCCGTTGCCATTGAGTCGATTCCGACTCAGCGACCCTATATTTATACTAAAATATATTTATACTAGTGACCATTTATTAAGTGCTTACTGTATGCCGTGTCCCAAGTACATTAATTTTCTCCTTACAAAAAAATAAGTTCACAAGACACTGTTTTTAATAGTAAAAAATTAGAAACAAGCTAATTTTACAAAAAAAAAAAAAAATAGAGACTGCTTAAACAAATTAAAGTAAATCCATAGAACATAATATTATTCATTAAAAATTATGCCCTGAAACACTTTTAAATGCCGTGGGAAATGCTCTTGTATATACACAGGATGATTCTAACTCATAAAAATATGTAATAAATATGCATGCAAAAAAGATAGCAAAGAGAAATAAATCAAAATACTACTGGGTAGTATGGAAACTTTTCTTTACACTTTTCTGCATTTTCCTATTTTTCTACAATGGGTGTATATTCCTTTCGTAATGAAAGAGTTATAAAAATTAAAACACCCATGAATGTGACTGTAGCCTGAGTGTAAAGAACTCTTATCCAGTTCTGCCTCCAGACAGCTGCCTCCCAGACCAGGCCTGGTGAGTCACCACCACCCCGTCTGTGTTTTTTATTTTCTTTCTGCAAAATAATCTGATAATCCTAGCCTCTCCACCTCAGAAGGCTGTTGTGTGTCACAGATACCTTCTGCTCGTAAAGCCCCAGGTGAACCCTAATTACTATCATTACTGATACACTAATGCCTTTCTAGGACAGGTGCGTCACAGCCACTGTGATGTCACTGGCAAGGCTGGCATGAGGAATGGCCTCCTGGGGCAAGATTTTACTTGAAGACTCCTCTTCCCTGTGAACTTCTGTCTGTCTAGGGATCCAAGAGAGGCTTGGAGGTGGAGGTATGTGTCTGTCAACTATGGCTGGGTACCAGACAACTTTAAACCTCAGTAGCACGCCGCTGAGAGTTTATTTTTGTACATACACATCTAGAGTCAGCTGGACTTTGGCTGATCTTGGCTGGTATCAGCTGAGTTGGGCTTCAAGCTATAGTTTGAGGCCAGGTGTGTTCCATGTGCCTCTCATGCTCCCTGGGACAGCAAGCTAGCTGGGCTAGTTCTTCTCTTGGCCATGGCAGAGCCACAGGAGGACACTCCCAGTCGAACAAGCACGTTTCAAGCACCAGCATGAGTCACGTTTGCTAATACCCCAGGGCCACGCCAAGGTCAAGGGGCAGTAAAGTGTTCTCCCAGGATTGTAGGAGGATCTGCAAAGTCACATGGCAAAGGGGGTGGATGCAGGCAAAGGTGAACAACTGTGGCCAGTGATTCAGCCTAGCATGAGGAGGGTTGGAAAGCAACACGAGCCTGACTGTACAGACCAAAGGAAGGAGGGAAAGGAATGGAAGGAAGTTCAGGCTGTGACCTGTGGACCTGCTGGAGGTAACTGGGAAGTGACTTCTGTATGTTCATTTATTCATGCAGCCAACAAACATTTATTGGGGTTTGGGCTTGGAACGTGGTGAGGCTCTGAGCTGGGACACGTTGTAGGTGAGGATAAAGGTAAGATTCTATTCCGTCTAGTTATTTTCTTATTAAACCTTATTTCCAACCCTGCAGCCCATAGCCATATATTAAATGCACTTTAATTTGTAGCATTTCTGCCTCTCATGTTGCCATGGTTTTAAAAGGTGACGTGTATTTTTATAATCTCAAGACCATATCTTAAGCACTTCTCCAAAATGTCAACATCTTTATGATCTGAGCACTCCCTAGCAAGATAGAGTGGGTATGTCCATGTGGCAGACCCTAGTCTGGGCTGTGAGGATCCATTTGGTGGTGTGGTTTGGAGTCTGGAATGGTAGGTTTGATGGGTGCTTGGGTCCACCTTCCAGGACAGCATCTGAGGAGGGGGGGATCCCACAGATGTGCACAAGCAGGGCTAACTGAGGCGGTGTCTCCAGGAGACAGCAGAGATGGAGCTGTAGGGACTGAGCTGAGGGGCTAAGCCAGGGGGCAGCTGGCCATGTGCATGACATGGGCTGTGGCTCTGGGTTGAGTGAGGAGGTGACAAGGGCTCAAGGAAGGGCTGACCACAGTGAAGTAAGTAGGACAGATGATGGATGAGTGGGCAGGGCAGAGCCCTCCAGGGTCAAGTCCCTGGGATGCTGACAAAGGGGAAACTTGGTGCTGGGTATATAGGCACCCTCTACTATCTTCAGATTTTTCTGTAAGTCTAGAACTGTTGTAAAAAAATAAAGTCTATTAAAAAGAAAAATAAAGCCAAAGGGTGAGAGCACAAACTTGAAGACCTTGGGCAAGTCACTTAACCCTTCCGTGTTGGGTTTCCTCACTGTAAAATGAGGATAGTAATACTAGCTACCTACGATTGTTGTAGGGACTAAATGATTAAAACAATGTCCAGTGCTGGAAAAGTGCCTGGCACTGCCACTGCTGTCAAGTGGATTCCGACTCAACGCGACCCCGTTGGACAGAGTAGAGCTGCCTCGTAGGGTTTCCAAGGCTGTAAATCTTTTTGGAAGCAGACTACCACATCCTTCTCCAGAGGAGCGGCTGGTAGGTTCACATCACTGACCTTTCGGTTAGCAGCCAAGTGCCTAATCAGTGTGCCACCAGGGCTTCTTGAATAAATGTTGTATGTGTTTATTTAATACATAAATAAAACTAAAGATGAAGGTTCACCTCACATAGTCTGCAAAACAGAAGGAAGTGTACATTAGGTGAGAATTTGTGATTGTTGTTCTTGTTTTTCTTTACATATATTAAAAAAAAAAAGGCATGCTCAGGGCTGGAGCTTGGGCTCTGCTGTCACAGAAATCCCTAGGCCCTGCTCTCTCCCTCTGCCTCCTCCTGTGCGGCCTGAATTTGGCCCTTCCTGCTCTTTCCCTGTCATATTTTCTGTCAGGTTCAGAGAGGATGACTCAGCCTGAAAACCACCCGCCAGGAGCCAGTGTTCGCAGAGAGGATCCACCACGTCTTTGCTCTCCTCTCTCTTCCCCAGGGAAAGACCAGGTCCAGACCCGTTGCTGTCAGGTTGATTCCGACTCATGGCAACCCCATGTGTTTCAGAGCAGAGGGTTTCCAATGACTATAATCTTACGGAAGTAGATCACCAGGCCTTATTTCCACTGTGCTGCTGGATGTTATCAAATTGCCAACCTCTCAGTTAGTAGCAAAAACTGTTTGTGCCACCCAGGAACCCTCTTTTCTAGGAGCGTCCTACTAGTTCTAGGATGCAGCAATGCCCCCGGGTGCCCCCATTCCCACCACCCTGCCCCCATCACATGGCCCCAGCCCACAGATTGTCCAGCTCTCTCTCCTGATAGCACTGACACCCTTATAGCTCAAAGCACCTTGGTAAGGCAGGGTCCACCACTACTGAACAGGGTGCTTGGGAAATGCACGTGCCCCTTATCACTCAGAACGAAGTCTCCCTAAAGAATAATCCTGAGCCTTGTCCAAGTGACTGAAAGCTTGACATGGGTCATCTTCCTGTGAACATCTGGAAAAAAAGATGCCACAGCAGAATCAGGCTCACACATCTGCTGTTTTTTTTAGTTAAGTCCTTGAATTCCTGGAGCTATTTTCCGCTCTCCCTAAGGCCACATTCCTTCTCCCAGGCTGTTAGGCAAGGAAAAGCCAAACAGTGCAAGGATGTGGCAGGGACTGAAAAATCTAAAGCTATAGGATGAAGCTGAATCTCCCGGTACTATTCCCTGATGGGTTTTCCCTCATTTTCTTCTAAAGATGCCTATTTCTTGTAAAAAATCCCAAGACACCGGTAAGGTGGTCATTCATGTGAGCCTTATTTTATAGGTAGGGAAGCCAAGTCCTTCTGGGAGATGAGAGGCAAGAAATTTCAGGATTGTTTCCTGTTAGGAGAAGGAATTGCAGCTCCTCATCTGCATTCTAACCACCTGGGGTTGGCACAGTTCTTTGCTTTTCCTCATGCCAGTACTTGGCAATGACTTACACAGACCACATGCCTCGTAATAACTTGAGGTTTATCAGCACCCAACATTCAAGGGCCCCTAGGTATTTGGCAAAAACAATATTTTCTAAATTATCTGCTTGTTGCAAACAAACCTTCATGCCTCTGGGGCAGTCTTTGAAGAGACAGGGATAACGGCTGGGAGTATCTGGCATAGCAATTACTTATCTGACTTTTTTTCTTTTTAATGGAAATCTCTAAGATCCTGGTTTATTCACACAAGGTTGATATTTAAGATACATAACAACTGGTAAGGCTTAGGTATTGACCAATCAGAATAGCCATTGGTCATGGTAACCAGCTAGGGCCCTGTCCCTCTCCTCACCCATCCTTGGCCAGGCATTGCTCTTTTAATTGCAAGATTAAGAAAAGGACCAGGGAGTTCCAGAGAAGACACCTAGGCGGTCAGGATGGTAGGACAATGGCTATTTACAAAGTGGCATGGATATTATTCAATATTTAACCTGCTGACTAAACCCGTTGTTGCTGAGTCAATTCCAACTCATGACAACTCCATATGTTACAGAGTAGAACTGATCCATAGGGTTTTCTTGGCTGTAATCCTTACAGAAGCAGATATCCAGAGCTTTCTTCTGTAGTGCTGCTAGGTGGATTTGAACTGTCAACTTTTAGGTTAGTAGTCAAGTATCAACCCTGAATTCACACATATTCTCAGTTCTGAAAGAATATAGATCCATGTACTTTCTGAAGCACATGGGTGAACAAGAAGCAGGTGTACTGGATTCAGGAGCCTTGAGGACTTCATTTTACTACTTCCCATCTCCCCTCTGGAGGCCGGTGTAGGTTCGCTGGAGCTTGAGATAGAATTAGAGGTGGATGGGTGAGTGGTTACCTGAGATGAACATGTGTAGGAAGAACAAAGAGTGGGTGCAAATCATGATGACAGCCTGAGATGGTTAAACCTGAGGAAGCTCAAGGGGATCCCTCAGTCCAAAGGACAAGTGTGGAATCAGACTTTAGAGACAGGACAAAACAAGGCAGATGCTAGAGAGAGTCCAGGTCAAGAGGGTTGGTAAGATCACAATAACTGACGAAAAAAGGTCCAAAACCACTGTCTCAAAAGCTTCCACCATGCTTGTGCCATGGAAGCTTAAAATCAAAAACCAAAACCAAACCCATCACCTCCGAGTTGATTCAGACTCAAGGTGAACCCATGTTACAAAGTAGACCTGAGCTCCATGGGGTTTTCTTGGCTATAATCTTCATGGAAGCAGATGACCAGGTCTTTCTTCTGCAGGTGGCTGGATAGGTTCAAACCACCAACCTTTTGGCTAGTAGCTGATAGCAAACCGTCTGCGCCACAGCTTAGCTGTGGTTAAATTGTAGGGTAAAGGGTAAAGGTGGAGCTACTCAATACTCATCAGCTCTTAGAACCTCCTCCTGGTGAAAAGATTTCCCCAAGTGTTTGCAGCTCACGCAGGAAATTCATTCCAGAAAAGATACATCAGGTGCCAAATCCAATGTATCAGAAGGGCCATCATCATTTGAGGGACTGCTTCCCACTGGGACAAAGCATGATTTGGATGAATGGTCTTTTCCATTGCTAAGTGCCAAATCTCTAGGACTTTGGCTGTCTCACAGCGGGGCAGCTTTATCAATTTTTTGTCAGTGCGGTAACTCATCATTTTCAAAGTAGGGCTTGATGGCCACTGGGGGGGATGCAAGAGTCTATTGATGGGTGGCAAACTGCTCTCCAAACATGTGAGTCCTTTCGTCTGTGCTTCTGAGTGAACGCTGTGAAAATGAATCCAACTGTCATTTTTATGGAAGACGAATTGCTCCTTACTAGCAGCCTATTAAATGAATCATTAAGGATGACTGAGTTTGGAATTTGTGAACCAACATTAGTGTGTGACTAGAATACTTCAGTGTTCTACCAAAAAAAAAAAAACCAAAAACAAAACTGTTGTCCATGCAACACATGACAACTTACAAAACTCCCGCTGTGCATGCACACCTAGACGGCTCAAATGCCCGCACTTGGGAGAGGGCAAGTTGCATTATGTCCTTCATCAGTTGCTGCTACTGTGTTATCCATGGAGTTGGTTGCAGATTATCCGATCTCTCCTACAATGTTTAGGAATTGATATTTACCATAGAAGTATTTGGGTCCTATAATTTTCTAAGAACTAGATTTAAAAAGTAAAGATACATTGTACTTCAAATAGGAATCATCAATACCCTTGTTGCAAAGGCGAGTATTTATATGATGCCACCTGCCATGCTTATACAGTGATGTTCAGTTATTATAAACAAGTTTCATCTTTTTTCCACTGGAAAGTGGAAAAGGGTAGACTAGATGGACAGTGAGGTCTTTTGTTCCACGTAAGTGGGTTGAAGTCAAAATAAGTTTGCAGCATGATGAATATAATTAATGTCACTGAACTATATATGTGAAGATTCTTTAAATAGCAAATATTTTGCTACATATATGCTTATTGCAAAAATAAGTTTGGGGGTTATTGCTCTTCCCAGGGAAAGTTATATTTTTTAACATAATTTTTTCAAATACGTTATAAATTTCCATGATTCAAAAGTCAAAATGATGTTAAAAGATACAAATGAACAAAAGAAAACAATCACATGATCATCTCAACAGACGCAGAAAAGGCATTTGATAAAGTCCAGCACTCATTCCTGATAAAAAATGCTGAGTAAAATAGGAATGAAAGGAAAATTGCTTAACTCAATAAAGGGCATCTTTTTAATAAAAAAAAAAATCTTTTTTTTTTTTTTAATACAAAACCAACATCATTCTCAATGGTGAGAGGCTGAAAGCATTTCCCTTGAGAATGAGAACAAGACAAGAATGCCCTTTATCACCACTCCTATTTAACATTGTGCTGGAAGTCCTAGCTAGAGCAATAAGGCAAGAAAAAGAAATAAAGAGCAGCCGAATTGGAAAGAAAGGCATAAAACTATTCTTATTTACACATGATATGATACCATGCACAGAGAACTCCAGAGGTTTCACAAGAAAACTACTGATAGAATTCAGCAGGGTGGCAAGATACAAAATCAACATAAAAAATCAGTTGCATTCCTATACACCAACAAAGAGAACTTCGAAAGGAAATCAGGAGAATACTATCATTCATAATAGCCCCTAAAAAGATAAAGTCATTGGGAATAACTATAGTCAGGGATATAAAAGATCTGTACAAAGACAGCTACAAAAAGCTATTGCAAGAAACCAAAAGAGATCTACATAAATGGAAAAACATACCATGCTCATGGATAGGAAGGCTCAACATTGTGAAAATGTCAATTCTACCCAAAGTGATCTATAGATATGATGCAATCCCAATTCAAATACCAACAATATTCTTTAATGAGATGGGAAAACTAATCACCAAATTTATATGGAAAGGAAAGAGGCTCTGGATAAGCAAAGCATTACCGAAAAAAAAGAACAAAGTAGGAGACCTTACACTACCTGGTCTCAAAACCTACTATACAGTCATGGTAGTCAAAACAGCCTGTACTGGTACAACAGCAGACACATAGACCAGTGGAATAGAATTGAGATCCTACAAGTAAATCCATCTGCCTATGGTCAGCTAATTTTTGAAAAAGGGCCAAAGTCTATTAAGTGGGGGAAAAGACAGTCTTTTTTAAAAATGGTGCTGGCAAAACTGGATGTCCATCTGTAAAAAAAAAAAAAAAAAAAAGAAAGGTTCCATACCTCACACCATACACAAAAACTAACTGAAAATGGGTCGAAGACTAAATATAAAACCTAAAACTATAAAGATCATGAAAGAAAAAATAGGAACAATGCTAGGAGCTGTAACACACGACATAAATACAATACAAACCATAGCTAATGATGCACAAACACCAGAAGATAAACTAGATAACTGGGAGCTCCTAAAAACTAAACACGTTCATCAAAAGACTTTACCAAAAGAGTAAAAAGAGAAGCTACAGACTGGGAAAAAATTTTGGCTATGACATATCTGACAAGGACCTGATCTCTAAAATCTATAGAATCACCTCAACAACAAAAAGACAAATAATCCATCAAAAAATGGTCAAAGAATATGAACAGACACTGTACCAAAGAAGACATTCAGGCAGCTAACACACATACGAGCAAAAACCAAACCAAACCTGTTGCCATTGAGTCGATTCTGACTCATAGCAACCCTATAGGACAGAGTAGAACTGCCCCATAAGGTATCTAAGGGGCAGCTGATGGATTCAAACTGACCTTTTAATTAGCAGCCGAGCTCATAACCACTATGCCACCAGGGCTCCCATTAGCCATTAGAGAAATACAAATCAAAACTACAATGAGATACTATCTCACCTTGACCTTACTGGTACTAATCAAACAAACATAAAGTAACATATTTCAGAGGTTGCAAGGAGATTGGAACTCTTATGCACTGTTAGTAGGAATGTAAAATGGTACAACCACTATGGAAAATGATATGGCGCTCCCTTAAAAAGCTAGAAATAAAAATACCATGGATTCAACAATCCCACTCCTAGGAATATATCCTAGAGAAATAAGAGCCATCACAGAAATAGACATATGCACACCCATGTTCATTGTAGCATTATTCACAATAGCAAAAAGATGGAAATAACCTAAGCGCCCCTCTATAGATGAACCGATAAATTATGGTACGTATACACAATGGAATAATATGCAAAGATTAAAAAAAATGATGAATCCATGAAGGATCACACAACGTGGATGAATCTGGAGCGCATTATGCTGAATGAAATAAGTCAATCATAAAGGACAAATATTGTATGAGACCACTATTATAAAAACTCAAAAAAATGTTTACACACAGAAAAAAAACAATCTTTGATGGTTACTAGGGAGTGGAGGGGTGGGGAGGGGAAATCACAAACTAGATAGTAGACAAGTGTTAACTTTGGTGAAGGAAAAACAACACACATTATAGGGGAAGTCAGTACATCTTGACCAAAGCAAAGTGATAGAAACTTCCTAGGCACATCTAAACACCTTGAGGGACTGAGTTACTGGGGCTGAGGGCTGGGGACCATGGTCTCAGAAGACATCTAGGTCAATTGGCATAACATAGTTCATAAAGAAAATGTTCTACGTCTTACTTTGGTGAGTGGCTTCTGGAGTCTTAAAAGACTGTGAGCAGCCATCTAAGATACATTTATTGGTCCCATCCTGTTCAGAGCAAAGGAGAATGAAGAAAAACAAAGACACAAGGAAAATATCAGCCCAAAGGACTAAAGGTCCACAGGAACCACAGCCTCCACCAGCCTGAGCCTGGAAGAACAAGATGGTGTCCTGACAGTGATCATAATAGAGGGTCCCATACAAAATTCAAGTGCACAAAAAAAACACCAGACTTACTGGTATGACAGACGGGAGGAACCTCCAAGACTATAGCCCCTGAGCTCCCTACTAACTCAGAACTGAAGTCACCTTTCAGTCAGAGACTAGACAGGCCTATAAAACAAACAATAACACACATGAGGATCATGCTTTTTAGTTCATCAAGTATATGAGACCAAATGGGCAACATCTGCCCAAAAGCAAAGACGAGAAGGGAGGAAGGGACAGGAAAACCTGGATGAATGGACATGAGGAGCCAGTGGTGGAAAAGGAAAGGGGGGTGGGGGAGTGCTGACAGATTGCAGGAATTGCAACTAATGTCACGAAACAATTTGTGTATAAATTTTTCAATGAGAAACTTATTAAAAATAAAAGGTAAAATTAATAAGCTTTACTCCACTGCCCTGGTTGTCCTGGGCCCTCCACCCACTCCTTTGAAGTCACCACTTTGTTAGTTTCCTGTGTGTCCTTCCAGGGCTTCTTTATGCAAATATATTCATATTTTCCCCTAAAAGGGAGGTCTTCAATATTTCCCTAATGTGCAAAACTCCCCCAGCCCCATATTAGATGAAGGTAGAGGGAAGATAAAGGGAATAAACACAGAGGTGACCACAGAAGACTGAACTTGCATCTGAAGGCTGCCTTTCTCTGTCAGCAGCACTGACCTTTTTCTACATCTGCCTCTCAGTGAGACGGTGGAATGGAGAGTTCCGTTTCGTCTCTCTGGTTCTGCTTTTGTGACCCTGTGGATGTTCATACGTTGATAACCCCACAAAGGTCTCCAACAAAGGCCCACCTTTTGTTCTACACATCCCCCAACCACGCAAACTCACCTGTGCAGTGTCCCACCACATGGGTTTCTTTGGGAATGGGTATGTGGACTGTAATGTAAACATTGAAGGAGGAGGTGGTTGCTCATCAGATCAAAGTTTCTCCCAACTGTCCTTCAGAATGGGTGTAATGGGGAAACTTGATTCTGGAGGACATCCCAAATGTGTAAGATTCATGACATACTTGTGGAGTGCTTATTATGTGCTAGATGTTATGGTAGAAACAGGGTGGGGAGGGGTGAGCGAACACAGTTCCTGGAACTTCATGGAACTCACAGCCTCACAAGGAGCGTTACAACACGTTGTAATAAGGGCCATGAGAAAGCTCAGAGGAATGACCTCTAACCAGAGTGGAGATTTCAGAGAAGACTTGATGTGGGCAGCCTCATCAAAGCTGAGACTGGCAGGCCGTAAGTAGGGGCCTCGGGCAGCATCACAGACAGAAGGAACAGTATGTGCAAAAGCCTGAGGGAAGCAAGCCATAGCTCATTCCTCCTCTCCTGCAGCTTCCTTTCCCAACTAGGACCTTCTGGAGCTAATTCTGCTAGCTAAAGAAGTGACTTTAATGGAGGGTTAGCAGTAGCAGGAGTTGGAGGTATTTGGAGGTGGGTTGTTGTTACTGTTGTTAGTTGTTGTCTAGTCAATTCTGACACGTATAGACCCCATGTGTCAGAGTAGAACTGCCCCATAGGGTTTCTTGGCTGTAATCTTTACAGAAGCAGATCACCAGGCCTTTCTGCCACAAAACTGCTGGGTGAGTTCGAGCTGCCGATCTTTAGATAAGCAGCCAAGCGCTTAACCATTGTGCCACCAGGGCTCCCTTACAGGTGGGTGGGGGTATATAGGCATGGGCCTGGTTCGCCTCTGTGCAGAGTCAGGATGGGGTAATACAAACGAAGAATTAGGAAATTAAATGCCTTTTCTGCTCAGGATTCCTAACTTTATTCTAGGCATCGTTTCCAATATTACTTTGGAAACCTCAGAAAAGGTCGTGGCAACGAAGCTTCAAGGGAAAGGCCTCAAAATGTCAATGAGTCAGAAGGTGAAGCAATCAGGTTCCCAACTGAAAACAGATGGCACATTCAAAATAGGATGTCCTGGGGAGGGATTATTTACAATGGCATGGGTGGGTAGGGGCACCTCCAATCGTGCGGTAGCTCGGGTCTTAGCATCCTTGGGCCCAAAGGAAGACGAGGGGAAGTTACTGGGGTCTGGCATTGGAGACTGTCTTGTTAGGCCTCTGGGTCTTGAGAAGGAGCAATGACTTTCAGCAGAGGTGACCTTGCAGGGAGGAAGCCAGGGGAATACGTTCTCCCACCTTGCCCTTCTAGTAGCCAAATCTAGCCATAGGCGAGGACACAGAGCCTGCTGATGAGGCTCCAGGCACAGAGCAGCGTTCTGGATGTGGAAGGGCACAGGGGGCAAGATGACAGAGGGAAACTCACCAAAGTTTTCACTGTGACTCAGAATGGTGGGACACTGGCAAGTTTTCTTTTGCTGCTTTATGCTTTTCTCTATTTTTCCAACATTCTCAAAAGGAGCACACGTTAACTTCTACAACTGGAGAAAAAACATTATTTTTAAATTAAAAAAGACAACAACAAGGAATGTGTCCCAAGAGGCACCACTGGGCTACACAGGCCTTCATTAGTTAGCGTGGAAAGGTGAGGCCTCACAAAAAATTCTGTTCCCTTCCAAATGGTCAGCTGGCCTTTTCCCATAGGACACTGATCATGAACAAAGCAAATGCAACTGACATTCTCAACTAAGATCTTGAGAAAGAAGAGTCACCAGGCCCTGAAATGATGTCCAAGCTCTTCTTGTTTCTCTGAAGTGAACTTGTGGAGAGGGAGAGATTCAGAGGGAAAGACACTCAGGATTTGGAGTCCAGGGACACAGGTTTGAGTCCCAGCTCAACCACTCAGTCATGGTAAAACCTGAAGCAAGTCTGTCACAGACTCTGAGTCTTGGTATCCAAGTGATTCTGAGTGTTGATGATGATCCCCTTTCAAAGGCTCTGTGAGGGCCCACAGACTTGGGTGAAAGTGTCATGTAAACCGTTAGACACTCTGCAAACATTACTCGTAATTGTCAAAGAGAGGCCTGCAAAAAGGATAATAACCACCACAAAAGGCAAGAACGAAAGCATCAATGTGTTCCTTCTGCTGTGGTCCATGGCACCTGAGGAGCCTAAAAGCCTGGCTAGTCCTTGAGCAGAAAGAACACAACCTTGGGTTCACTGAACACAAATACACAAGGGTCCAGAGATAGGTGTGATGGATTTTTCTATTTCCCATCAAAAAGCCTCTCTCTCTCTCTCTCTTTCTAGTCTTCTCCTCATTCTCTGCCTTTTCCACCCCTCAGGTCCCTGTAGTTCCTGTGCTCAGGATGTTCACAGGAGTCTCTTTCCGTCTGGGGAGTGGAGGGAGACTAAGCTTTAGGACTTTCAGAGATTTGGGAGGGCAGCACCTATAACTTAGACCTTCCTCTTGCTATTTTGATTGTCTTTGGCAATGTAATTTCAGTGTGTAATTGTGCTAAGAAACCCTTGTCTGATGAGGAAGGGACAAGATAGATGAGACCAATGGAAACTCCATCTCACCACATGAAAAAAGTTATGGCAGAAGAGGGCATGAAAAGAAGGCAAAATAATGAAATGGGAAATTCACTATAAAGATTGCATAAAACCTCAACATGCAATCACATTGTTTCAGAGTCATTTTCGATACCTTTGACATTTGTTGCTGTGGGGTCTGATGTATTCACAGCCAGAGACTGAAGGTTTAAGGGCCAAAGAGAAGTGCGGTGGCATTGTGCAAAGAACAGGGATACAGAAGGGAATAGAGGCAGACATTACACAGAACTGAAAGTCTGAGGGGGAGGCATAGATTAATCAAACAGATCACACGGGACTGGCTGAACGAATGACAGCAGATTAACACATTGAAGTGCTATGGAGCAGTAAAAGGAACAAGGACAATTTCCATACACTGATATGGAGCGATCTCCAGCATAAGTGTCAAGTGAAAGAAAACCCAAAGGGGTAATGTTTATAGTATGTCACCTTTTAGACAAGAATGGGGGAGGGAGGTATAAAAATATACACACATAGCTGCTATCTATTAATATTATGAAATTATTATAGGCATTGTAGGATAAAACAGATAAGTAATCATGTTAGTATAATATTTTCAGTGTAACATTAAAAAGAATGGAGGCCCTCAGCTAGATGGATTGACACAGTGGGCATAAAGATGGACTCCAATATAACAATGGTCAGGCATGAAGATGGCATAAGACCAAGCAGAATTTCATTCCGTTATACATAAGGTTGCAGGGAGTCAGAGCTGACTTGATAGCAACTAAAAACAACATATCTGAAATTTGAATTGGAAATAGCATATAAATCCATACTTTTTTCTCTTAAATTTTTTTTTTCCAAAAGCATGAGCTACACAAGAAAAAATAAATAAATTGGGTTTTATTTAAACACACACACACACACTTGTGCATCAAAGGATATTATCAAGAAAGTGAAAAGACAACGTACAAAATGGGAGACAATATTTGGGAACCATATATCTGATAAGGGTTTAATATCCAAAATATATAAAGAACTCCTCCAACTCAACAACAAAGAGACAAACGATTCAAATAAAAAATGAACTTGATATAGACATTTTTATATCAATGAAATCAAGAAAGGGTTTGAATAAACATTTCTCCAAGAAGAGACACAAATGGCCAATAAGCACATGAAGAGATGCTCAACAATATTAGTCTTTAGGGAAATGCAAATCAAAACCACAATGAGATAATACTTCAAACCCAGTAGGATGATTATTGCATAAAAAGTAAACAAACAAAAACAGAAAATAACAGTGTTGATGAGAATGTGGAGTAACTGGAACCTTCGTCCATTACTGGTAGGAATGTAAAATGGTGCAGCCAGTTTGGAAAACAGTTTGGTAGGTATTCAAAAAATTGAACATAGAAACACCACATGACTCAGCAATTCCACTCCTAGGTACATACCCGAAAGAACTGAAAGCAGGGACTCAAACAGATGCTTGTATATCAATGTTTATTAGTTACAGCATTATTCACAATAGTTAAAAGGTAGAAACAACCCAAATGTCCATCAACAGAAAAATGAACAAGCAAAATGTGGTATATACATACACTGGAATATTATTTGGCCACGAAGAGAAATAAAGTTCTGATACATGAAACTTGAAAACATTCTGCTTAGTAAGATAAGACAGAAATATCCTGCATAGGCAAATTCACAGAAACAGAAAGTAGATTAGTGGTTACCAGGGGCTGGGGGGAGAGGGAGTAGGGAGTTACTGCTTTATGAGTACAGAGTTTCTGTTGGAGATGATGAACACATTTTGGGAATAAATAATAGTGATGGGTATACAGCATTGTGAGAGTGACAAATGCCACTGGATTTTTTACTTGAAAATGGTTAAAATGGCAAATTTTATGTTGTGTGTATTTTACCACAATTAAAAAATTAAAAGCGAAAAAAAATTTTGCAGGTTTATCCACTGAAGGGAAACCCTGGTGGTGTAGTGGTTAAGAGCTATGGCTGCTAACCGAAACGTTGGCACTTCCAATCCATCAGGCACTCCTTGAAAACTCTGTGGGGTGGTTTTCCTCTGTTCTATAGGGTCGCTGTGAGTCGGAATCGACTCAACGGCAATGGGTTTGGTTTTTTATCCACTGAAAAGGCCTAGTGGTGGTGAATACCCCTAGTGCTCAGATTATAGTCTCTGTCCTGGTTATTTGGTGCTGCCATAACAGAAATACCACAAGTGGATGGCTTTAACAAAGAGAAATTTATTTTCTCACAGTCTAGTAGGATACAAGTCCAAATTCAGGGTGTCAGCTCCAGGGGAAGGCTTTCTCTCTCTGTTGACTCTGGAGGAAGGTTCTAGTCCTCAATCTTCCCTTGGTCGAGGAGCTTCTCAGGTGCAGGGACCTGTGTCCGAAGGACTCTCTTTGCTCCTGGTGCTGCTTTCTTGGTGGTATGAGGTCCCCAACGGTCTGCTTGTTTCCGTTTCCTTTTATCTCTTGAGAGATAAAAGGTGGTGCAGGCCACACCCCAGGGAAACTCCCTTTACCTTGGATCAGGGGGGTGACTTGAGCAAGGGTGGTGTTACAATCCCACCCTAATCCTCTTAACATAAAATTACAATCACAAAATGGAGGACAAACACACAATATTGGGAATCACGGCCTAACCAAATTGACACATATTTTTTGGGGTACACAATTCGATCCATGACAGTCTTTAAGCACCATTTCCCAATGTAAAAAGCCAGCACTCTTTCAAGACATGACTGATTCCAGGGGTGGGTAGAAAATGTACAAAATGAGCCTGGGACATTTTATGCCAGAAAGGAAACTATGAAAGACCGTAAAACTGTGAAAAACTAAAGGGGGCATATCCAAAGTCAACTGGAAGGGGCTTCCACTGGCCAAAGATGGGACAAATTTCAGCAACAAAAAGAATAATGAAACTGTAGATTGAAACGCATCAAATGCATAACACTCCATGAATTCAAAACGATATTTAAAAAAGAGAGAGAGAATAAGAGGAAAGCTCGTTGGTCTCCACCAGAGCTTGCTAGGGCTCCAACTCACCACTTCAAAAATTGGTAAATAAAGAGAAAGTATCAACATTTGTTCCCGTATACTTACATTTCAGAATAATCAAGCGTTGAACCCCATTGCCGTCAAGTCAATTCCTACTCACAGCGATCCTATAGGACAGAGTAGAACTGCCCCGCAGGGTTTCCAAGACTGTAATCTTTATGCGGAAGCCCTAGTGGCATAGTGATTAAGAGTTATGGCTGCTAACCAAAAGATGGGCAGTTTGAATCCACCAGGTGCTCCTTAGAAATGCTATGGGGCAGTTCTACTCTGTCCTATAGGGTCGCTATGAGTTAGAATCGACTCGATGGCAGTGGGTTTGGTCTTTTTGGTTTCAGTGTTTATGGAAGCAGACTGCCATATCTTTCTCCCTCGGAGCAGCTTGTGGGTTTGAACCACTGACCTTTCAGTTAGCTGCTGAGCCCTTAACCACTGCACCACCAGAGCTCCTTAACCAAATGGTGGCTGGGGGAAATCCCTTCATTATAGAAGGATTTTCTGTATTAAATGCAAAAGGAATGATAGAATTCATTTGTGACTGTTAACAAAATAACGAATTTAGGGAACAATCACCATTGGATGCTGAGAAAGGCTGATGATGAACTTCATAATACAGGAAGCTTGCTGACATCACCTGAGCAATCACTACAAGTAGGATAGACATACTTCACGGACTTGCTCAGGCAATGTGATAAAAAATATACAGCACTAACTGTTATGCCTTCGAGCTTGCCTTTAAAAAAAATTCTAACCAAGCCTCTAGATCTCTTACCAGTTTACAGGAAAGATGTGGAAATTGAAGAACAAATTAAACAACACTACTTTTACAAAGAAGCAAGCAGGCAAATCCAGAATGTGGGGCATTCTACAAGATAAATTACCTAGTTTCTTTAACAAATCAATGGCATGGAAAAAAAGGAGCTGTTAAAGAAGAGACTTACCAGATAGGACAATCAGAGGAAATGCGTGAGCCTGGATCCTGACTTGAAAAAAACAACCCTAAAAAGCTCTTTAAGAGAACTATTCTAATGTGAAGGGATAATTGTTAATTTTATTAAGTAGTGTCTTCGTTTGCTAGTGCTGTGGAAACACAAATACCACAAGTGGGTGGCTTTAGAAAACAGGAATTTATTTTCTCACCGGTCCAGAGGCTAAAAGTCCAAATCAAAGTCTCCACCTTGTCGATTCTTTTCCTTGCTGGCAGTCTGGAATTTTCCTTCGTTCTTGGCCATCCTCTCATGGCATCTATTTTCCCCTTCTGTGTGCTTGCTTCTGTGTCTAATCTGCCCTTTTTATAACTTAGAAGTGATTAGGTTTCGTACACAATGGCCTCATTAACATAACGAAGAAACCACTATTCCCAAACAGAATTATATGCACAGCGTAGGAGTTGGGATTCCGACACGTTTTGGGGGAAACCACTCCATAACATGTGGGTAAGGGTGTGGTGGTTATATGTTTAAAAAGTCCTTATCAATTACAAATGTACACTGAAGTATTTATGGGTGAGATGACATGATGTCTGGGGTTCCCTGGGTCAGGGAGTGATGGGGACAGAGTTATAATTGCTGAAGCCAGATAATGAGGACCTGAGTTTTCATTATACTCCTGTGACTGCACTGTGTACTTTTGAAAAAGTTTACAATATAATGTTTTAAAAATAGGCACACAAGTATATAACTACAAATTATGTTAGGTGCTGTATTGGACACCTCTGGAGTGTCACCTCAGCATCCCTTGGGGTTACATTAGGTTGAAGCCCCAGCTGGATAGGTGGCTCCACACAGCCTTTGACCTGTCTGATGTCAAAGGAGCCAGGTGACTCTCTGACTTGTAGCGTGGGATGCCAGCTAGAACCTACTCAGCACCCACAAATGAAGAGCCCACACAACACACGTGCAGGGGAAAACAAGCCCAGGCATCTTGTTTGCAAGGTGCAGTAACTGAGACTCTGTGAGGTGGAGAGACTCTTTCATGCCCCCACAGCTGGTTGGTGACAGAACTGAACCAGGGATTCTGTCTTGACACCGTCCATAGCACCCCGCAGAGGCCTTAGCACACAGTAGGCCATGAATAAGGATGTTTTCCGTGCTCAAATAAATGCCTGAGCCAAAAGAACCTTGCTGCTGTTGTTGTTGTTAGTGGCTGTCAATTCCGTTCCTCACTCTCGGTGACCCCATGAACCATGGAACAAAATGCTGCCCTGTCCTGTGCCATCCCCGTGATCAGTTGCGAATCGGACTGTCGTGACCCATAGGGTTTTCAATGGCTAATGTTCAGAAGTAGATCACCAGGCCTTTCTTCCTAGTCCATCTTAGTTTGCTCAGCATCTTAGCAACACACAAGCCTCCGCTGACTGATGGGTGCGGCTGCACATGAGGCGGGCTGGCTGGGAATCAAACCTGGATGTTCCTCATGGGAGGCAAGAGTCTACCACTGAACCACCAGTGTGCCCTGGGCCAAAAGAACGGAGACTATAAAACACAACACAATTGACAATGGAAGCTTCCCAAAATAGATCTAATTTGTCTCACATGATGGATGTTAAGGCCCTAAAATGTCATTTGAGACAATAAGTAACCACAAAGAAATATAATCGTTATCCCAGCGCAATATACTTCCATATCGGTGATAAAACCCCAAGCTTACTGGCCCTTAGCTTTGTCTTCAAAGTAATGAATACAACTGTCCATGTGCACAGATGTATGTCCAAACAGGTGTGTACATTCCATATTGTTACAGGTCAAAATAGCTCATGAGCTTGGAAGAACAATCTACTTAATTCTAGGAATTTGGAAAAACACTTTAGTCAACAGCAGAGTCTCAGTTTTGAAGATAATTGGCATTTCCCTCAACCACAAATATTTTAAATATTTAAGTAAATGAGATAACACTCAGAGGCAATTCTTCAGGCCCAAGTCATTCTGACCACTGGCATCTGTTCTTTCTCCCCTTTTCACACTCTCCCTCTCTCTGCTATCAGTGTTTTCAGTGAGCTACGATAAAATCTGCAGCGTTGTCAAGGTTTTAAAAAACAAGCTACTTGTCTACCAGGTAAAAATATGCAAAAGATATGCATAGCCTCTTTTTGGTATGGAGAACAAGGTAGGACATAATTTTTATTAGAAAACTGGCTGGAAGAATGCTAGTTGAGTAATAAGGGTTCCAATTGCGTGGGTAACCTGTTCAGCCAGGACCAGATGGTTTGGAGGGCTGGTAATGAGATAGAAAGTATTCTCTATCTAGGTCACAAATAACAGAATTGTTTGGACTGAAGTGTGTTCAGAGGCTGATGCTAACTGAGAAAATGTTCTGAGATGCAGACATATCTGAATTTGGTTCTAATTGCCTCCTTTTTGGCAGCCTTTGGTTCTGAGTTTGCAGACGGAGCTGTAGTAGAATGAAAGCTCTCGTACAGGACAAATCTATAAATTTCTGTCCCAAAGATTACAGCATGTCACTGACATTTCAGAACTTTAAAGAAAACAGACTGTGTCTTGTGTGAAGTAGAATGAGGGAATCTGCTCATACATGGTGAATACCCACTGCCATTTAGTAGATTCCGACTCATAGCGACCCTATAGGACAGAGTAGAACTGCTCCACAGGATTTCCAAGGAACAGCTGTTAGATTCGAACTGCTGATCTTTTGGTTAGCAGCTGAGCTCTTAACCACTGTGCCACCAGGGCTTCACAAGGTGGATGGGAATTTT
Source organism: Loxodonta africana (assembly GCF_030014295.1). Taxonomy (NCBI): domain Eukaryota; kingdom Metazoa; phylum Chordata; class Mammalia; order Proboscidea; family Elephantidae; genus Loxodonta; species Loxodonta africana. Next base: position 29,527,101 of record NC_087363.1, on the reverse strand, counting down.
AAATATTGCCATTTTTCTGTAGGTCAGTTTAATCGTATATATCCAAACCCCCCTAAAAGTTTGCAAAGTACTCTACTTCTAGGAATTTATCCTTAAAAAATAATCAAGATGTGCCCGAAAATGTAGCTACAAGAGCTTGTTTGTAATAACAATGCATTTCTAAACTAAAGCAATGATCTAATTTATTGTCCAACAACAAGGGATTATTTTCTAAAAACTGATGGTGCAATGGAATATCTTCAGTCATTAAAACAATAATAAAGGTGTATATTTCTTGACATAGAAAGATCTCTATGACATATTGCTAGCGACAAAAAGCTGGTTATAAAATAGTCTGACCCCACTTTTGCTTTAAAAAAGTGTTACCTACATGCATACTTGCGTACACAGATAGTCCCCAGCTTATGACACATTTGAGCCATGACAAACCACACTTAGAGCCATCTTTTTTTTTGTACAACTTATCATTAATAATATGTACTACATACAACGTTGCAGCCCATAATTTGCTGATGCTATCACTCTCAGATGTTCAATGTTATGGTTTATAAAGATGCTGATAATAAAAGGCAATAGTAATGAAAAGTAAAAAAAAATAAATGAGGCATTCAGCTTACGTCAGAACCGACTTACAACGGAGTTGTCAGAATAGAACCCCGGGGACCACCTGTATATACATAATACATAAGTATTTATGTGCTAAAAAAATACATGAAAAGTTAGCCACAGTTATCTCCACGTAATAGAATAATGGGCAATTTTCCTTATCTTTATTTACCTCCATTTTCTAAACTTTCTACGATAAAAAAAAAAAATTCTTTTTTTTTTTTCTACGATAAACAACCTTTAGCTTTTATGTTTTTCATTGAAACGGAATTTAAAAGCAGAAAGTGAGAGTGTTTCAAAAGGAGTCCATGTAATGGCCAGAAAATAGGCAAGTGGAGGTGTAGCCCATGGAAGGTGTAGCCTGTAGAGGGAACATACCGGTAACCTGGATTCTGTCCTCCTTCATGGGAGGTGTTCCTGTAGGGGAAGACAGCCCCGAACTCCCATGGAAATGACTTTACCTGTGAATGGAGAAGAAGCTCCACGGTCCTTTCACAGCAAGGCTAAGCCACCTGTGCTCTTTTTGAACTGTCAGACTCCAGCCTAAGAAGCCCTCCACTGGAGTGTTGTGACGAGGGAAGCAGCTCCCAGTCAGGAACAGAAGTCAGGCCACCAGTCTCTTTCTCAAAAATTATTCTTCCTGGCTTATTTCTCAACATTAAAACAATTTAAACATTAAGGTTTCTAATCCTTCAAGAGGGTTCTTTGAAAATATGAAAGGAACCCTTATAACCTTCTGAAAGAAGATAGCCAACAAAAGAGGATGTCTTTTTAGCTTTCTCAATTTCAGATGTTCCATCTTAACAACAGATGTCTCAGCTTTGGGGGAAAACCCAGCTTTGTGGTTTATGCTCCTTTTCCTTTTTGGCCCTCTGAGACCTGCAATAATCACCCCAACCTACCCCTTTTCCCCCACACATCTGTCAGCTTGTTGTATAGTGGGGGCTTATGTGTTGCTGTGATGCTGGACTCTATGCCACTGGTATTCAAGTACCAGTGGGGTCACTCGCGACCAACAGGTTTCAGTTGAGCTTGCAGACTAAGGCACACTAGAAAGAAGGACCCGTCAATCTACTTCTGAAAAGAATTAGCCAGTGAAAACCTTATGAATAGAGCAGAACATTGTCTGATATAGTGCTGGAAAATGAACCCCTCAGGCCGGGAGACACTCAAAAGACAAATGGGGAAGAACGGCCTCCTCAAAGTAAAGTCGACCTTAATGATATGGATGGAGTTAAGCTTCCAGGACCTTCATTTGCTGATGTGGCATGACACAAAATGAGAATAAACAGCTGCAAACATCCATTAATAATCGGAACCCGGAATGTACAAAGTATGAATCCAGGAAAATTAGAAATCATCAAAAATGAAATGGAATTCATAAACATTGATATCCTAGGCATTTAGTGAGCCGAAGTGGACTGGTGTTGGTCATTTTGAATCAGACAATCATCTGGTCTACTATGCTGGCAATGACAACTTGAAGAGGAATGGCATTGCATTCATTGCCAAATAGAACATTTCAAGATCTATTCTGAAGTACAAAGCTGTCAGTAATAGGATAATATTCATATGCCTATGAGGAAGACCAGTTAATACAAATATTGTTACACACTAACCACTAAGGCCAAAGATGAAGAAACTGAAGATTTTTACCAGCTTCTACAGTCTGAAATTGATTGAACATGCAATCAGGATGCACTGATAATTATTGGTGATTGGAATGTGAAAGTTGGAAACAAAGAAGAAGTATCAGTAGTTGGAAAATATGGCCTTGGTGACAGAAACAAAGCCAGAGATCGCATGACTGAATTTTGCAAGACCAAAGACTTCTTCATTGCAAATGCCCTTTTTCACCAACATAAACAGTGACTATACACATGCACCTCACCAGATGGAATGCACAGGAATCAAATCAACTACATCTGTGGAAAGATACGATGGAAAAGCCCAATATCATTAGTCAGAACAAAGGCAATCTGCAAGTTCAAGATGAAACTGAGGAAAATTAGAACAAGTCCATAAGAGCCAAAGTACAACCTTGACTATATCCCACCTAAATTTAGAGACCATTTAGAGACCATCTCAAGAGTAGATTTGATGGGTTGAACACTAATGACCAAAGACCAGATGAGTTGTGGAATGACTTCAAGGACATCATACATGAAGAAAGCAAGAGGTAATTAAAAAGACAAGAGAGAAAGAAAAGACCAAAAAGGATGTCAGAACAGACTCTGAAACTTGTTCTTGAATGTTGAGTAGCTAAAGGAAAAGGAAAAAATGATGAAGTAAAAGAGCTGAACAGAAGATATCAAAGGGCAGCTCGAGAAGACAAAGTAAAGTATTATGATGACATGTGCAAACACCTGAATATAGAAAACCAAAAGGAAAGAACACGCTTGGTGTTTCTCAGGTTGAAAGAACTGAAGAAAAAATTCAAGCCTCAAGTTGCAATGCTGAAGGATTCTACAGGGAAAATATTAAATGATGCAGGAAGCATCAAAAGAAGATGGAAGTAATACACAGTCACTATACCAAAAAGAATTGGTCGATGTTCAACCATTTCAGGAGGTAACATATGATCAGGAACTGATGGTACTGAAGGAAGAAGTCCAAGCTGCACTGAAGGCATTGTTGGAAAAGAAGGCTCTGGGAATTGACAGAATGCCAAGTGAGATGTTTCAACAAACCGATGCAGCACTGGAATTGCTCACTAGTCTATGCCAAGAAATTTGGAGGACATCTACCTGGCCAACCAACTGGAAGAGAACCATAAAAAAAAAATTTATGCCTATTCCCAAGAAAGGTGATCCAACCGAATGTTATAATTATCGAACAATATCATTAATATTACATGCAAGCAAAATTTTGCGGAAGATCATTCAAAAGCAGCTGCAGCAGTATATGGACAGGGAAATGCCAAAAATTCAAGCTGGATTTAGAAGTGGACGTGGAACCAGGGATATCACTGCTGATGTCAGATGGATCCTGGCTGAAAGCAGAGAATATCAGAAAGATGTTTACCTGTGTTTTATTGACTATGCTAAAGCATTTGACTGTGTGGATCATCACAAATTATGGATAACATTGTGAAGAACAGGAATTCCAGAACACTTAATTGTGCTCATGAGGAATCTGTACATGGATCAAGAGGCAGCTGTTGGAACAGAAGAAGGGGATATTGCATGGCTTAAAGTCAGGTAAGGTGTGTGTCAATGTTGTATCCCTTCACTATATATATTCAATCTGTATGCTGAGCAAATAATCTGAGAATCTGGACTATATGAAGAAAGGGGCATGAGGATTGGAGGAAGACTTATTAACAACCTGTGTTATGCAGATGACATAACCTTGCTTGCTGAAAGTGAAGAGCACTTGAAACACTTAACTGATGAAGATCAAAGGCCACAGCCTTCAGTATGGATTACACTTCAACACAAAGAAAACCAAAATACTCACAACTGGACCAATAAGCAACACCTTGATAAACTGAGAAAAGATTGAGATTGTCAAGGATTTCATTTTACTTGGATCCACAATCAACACCCATGGAAGCAGCAGTCAAGAAATCAAAAGGCATATTGCACTGGGCAAATAAGCTGCAAGAGATCTCTTTGAAGTGTTGAAAAGCAAAGATGTCACCTTGAGGACTAAGGCGTGCCTGACCCAAGCCGTGGTGTTTTCAATCACCTCATATCAACGTGAAAGGTGGACAATGAATAAGGAAGACCAAAGAACTGTTGTGGTGTTGGTGAAGAATATTGAATATGCCATGGACTACCAAAAGAATGAATAAATCTGTCTTGGAAAAAGTACAACAAGAATGCTCCTTGGAAGAAAGGGTGGCGAAACTGCATCTCACATACTTTGGACATGTTTTCAGGAGGGATCAGTCCCTGAAGAAGGACACCATGCTTGGTAAAATAGAGTGTCAGTGAGAAAAAGGAAGACCCTCAATGAGACGGATTGACACAGTGGCTGCAACAATGGGCTCAAGCATATCAGTTGTGAGGATGGCACAGAACTGGGCAGTGTTTTGTTCTGTTGTGCATAAGGTTGCTGAGTCAGAACCGACTTGGTGACACCTGACAACAACAACAACCCCCTTTACCCCTCATCTTCAATTCCCTGCCTCCCCGCTCCACCCACCCTCCCAACCCTGCTTTCAGCTGCAAGTATGTCCTCCAACAAAAGGGGTTGCAGTGGTCAAACCCAGGACGAGTAAGTCCATCCCAGGATACTTACATCAGCTCAGAAAGCAAGCCAGCAGCCCATCCTAGGGCTTCAAGCCTCCTGGGTAAAAAGAGTGTTGGGGTGCCGGGGTGACGTGTGCAGTTTACCCTGCAGTGGGCTCCTGGGTGTCTCCATGGCAGGCCTTGGACTTAGGAAGGAGCAGATGCTTAGTGAGCACGCCTAGAGTTGAGAAGCGCTAATGGACTAATATAGCCAATCTCAGGCCATACAGTACCTATCGTCTTTTAGTGTTACAGAACAAGGAGTTTGGGGGCCATGCAGGGCTGATTCTGAAGAGTTTGAGGGGTCAATGGCACAACTTGTGGAGTCACTTTGGATAAGTGACATAAACTCTTGGAAATTTAGTAGTTTGCTTTTAAAGTGGTAGTGATAACATCAACCCTGGGGAATTATTAGGATGAAATGAGGCCAGAGGGTCTAGAAGAGTCTCAGGTAGAAGGTTTGCAGTATCTGTGCCGACAAAGAACTCCCAGAGTCTTCTCTGACCTAAATCTCGAATAGCAAAGATTGCTAATTGTTTCCCTTCTTAGCTGAGCAAACAGCTCCCTGGAATAAAGACCACAATGTCCATCTTCACTTGGAGCTAGGTGTGGCCATTAGAATCTATTCTAGCCAAACCAAACTGTTGCCATCAAGTCCATTCCAATTCATGGCAACTCAAGTGTTACAGAGTAGAACTGTTTATTGAATCTTTACTGAAGGAGATTGCCAGGCCTTTCTCCTGCAGTGTTTCTAGATGGGTTTGAGCAGCCAACCTTTCAGTAGATAAGTGCAAACCATTTATGTCACTCAGGAACCTTCTATTCTAGCCAACCAAACCTACTGCCGTTGAGTCAAATTCTGACTCATGGCGACCCTACAGGACAGAGTAGAGATGCCCCATAGGATTTCCAAGGCTGTAAAATCTTTACGGAAACAGACTACTGCATCTTTCTTCTGCAGAGCGACTGGTGGTTTCGAACTGCCGACTTTTTGGTTAGCAGCTAAGTGCTTAATCACTGCACCACCAGGGAGCCTCCTCTATTCTAGCCAGTGGGATCTAAATGGGAGTACCATGTAAAACTTCTGTTATTGGAAAGTGTGAGCCTTGCCACCCCTACCCCCAGGCCAGCACGTACACTTGACAGCTGAGGCTTGAATAGTCATATTGGGCTACTTGCTGAGGATGGCAGAGCAAAAAACAGAAGGAGCCTGGGTCTTTAACAACTTCAAAAAGTCACCCCACTGGTCTCAGATGCCCCACCTCTGAATTCTTTTACACCAGGGCAAGATAAATTCCGTGTTGCTACGTCACTATTGTTTTGGATTTTCACCGATATGCAGACAGACCTAGTCCTCACTCAAACATTCCTCATGCTATATACTTAAAGCTGAGTTTTTGTCTTGTGAAAACAAAGACTAAGAGCTTACCATCCTGACAGTGTTGTTAGCTGTCATGGAGTCACATAGAGACCCTATGCACCACGGAACAAAACGCTGGCCCAGTCGTGCACCAGCCTCATGATCTGCTGCAGATGGGACAATGTTCCATTGTGCATCACAGGGTTTTCACCGGCTGATTTTCAGAAGGAGATCGCCAGGCCTTTCTTCCTAGCCTGTCTTAGTCTAGAAGTTCCGCTAAAACCTGTTCAGCATCATAGCAACACACAAGCTACCACTGACAGATGGGGGGGTGGTTTTGCATGACATGTGTTGGCAGAGAATTGAACCTGCATGGGGGGGGGGTGAGAATTCTACCACGCAGTCACCACCACCTCACATCCTAATAGTAGCCATTCACATTTCTGAAATCACCTAATAAATCTCTACCCCCACTCACAACATTTCATATCACGCTGCCCTCCCCACCCCCAATTGTCCGCATGTTGTCTACAGCAAGTCACCACCACCCTGAAGAGGTTCCCAGCTGATTCAAGAAACAAGGCTGGCTCTCTTATGGGATACCCACCATAAGGAAATCCCAGAGTCACAGAGTCCATTTGAACATCAAAGAAAGATTATGTTTATAAGAGAGGAAGTAAGCGTATGCCTCAGGGAGTGTGGGGTGAAGGCATGGTATTTAAAAAGCTTTAACCCCCCTAACATTTCAGAGAGACCTTCTAAAAGCTTTCAAGAATGATCTTTCTTTAGATAGAAGATTTATTTTAGTCTCCCATTTCCTGTTTCTTTGTCCTTGTTTATCTTCTGATGAGGGACCCCGATATGATAAAAGAAGCTTGTTTTCTACAAATTTTCTTTTCTAAAGATTTTTGTCTCTGATAGTGTTTTGTGCAAAAAAAAAAAAAGAAAGAAAGGTCATTTTCTTGGATATGGTTTCTTTGAGGTGGCTCATGTCCTTGCTAGAAGAAATCTCATCGTTTGTTTTGGTAGTTGTTGACGGCGCTTGGTCGTTGGGTTTTGTGATTTTTTTTTTAGTGTGTTTATCTTAGTGTTGGGGTTTTGTGATTTTTTTTTTTTTTTTAGTGTGTTTATCTTAGTGTTGACCTCTGCTGTGCAGGTCCCATGCTGAATGCCACAAATACTACTACTTGTTGGGGAGGGGGCGCGTGAGGGAGACCTTGCTGATTTCCTCAAGAGGAGATTGCTGCAGGCAAGAAGGGGGGAATGCAACACTTTCTAGGGTGCCCTCCCTCTCCAGCAGGAAGCAGGGACTCTTCTCATGCAACCCTTGATCATTCAGATAGGATACAGAACAGCCAACGCTTCCAAGGAAGGAGTGTAAGCGTGAGAATACCAGAGATGGCTGGGACTAGAAAGGTTGGTTGCTCAAACTCACCAAGCAGCACCATAGGAGAAACACCTGGTGATCTGTTTCTGTAAAGATTACAGTCAAGCAAACCCTACGGGGCCGTTCTACTCTGTCACACGGAGTCACAGAATTGACTTGACAGCACCCAACAACAACATACCTCATGAAGCCCAGCTGCTGCAGGCAGGCAGTGGAAGCAAGCAGAGAAGTAGAAGGAAGGGCAGTGGCAGGAGGCACGGTAGGAATCAAGTCATAGGAGTAAACCCCCTTCCTGTATGGACAGTTGCCATGGAGGTAGGACCCCCATAGGTAAAGTGGCACCAACAGGCAAACCAAAGAGACAGGGCCCAGCCAATTAGCTCCAGTCTATAATTTGCCCCCAACTTGTGGATTTTTCCATTTGTGCTTTTGGTAGGTATTGATAAATTGGACATCCCTGGAATAACTGTACCCTCCTACGCTAATTCTAGAGTAATCCTTAACACCCGAATTTCCAACAACTGAGCAGTGGTAAAACCATGGTACCTGGAACTCTGGAACTCTTTTTTTTTAAATAATATTTTATTGTGTTTTCAGTGAAAGTCTACACAGCAGATTAGTTTTCCATTTAATAATTTCTACACAAATTGTGCAGTGACATGGGTTACATTCTTCACAATGCTTCAACATTCTCATTATTTCCATTTTGGTTGTTCTGTTTCCAGTAACCTAGTTTCCCTGCTCCCTTACCTTCTCATCTTTGTTTTAAAGTAATTGTTGACCATTTGGTCTCATATAGATGGTTTTTTAAAAAGAGCACAGTGCTCACGGGTGATATTTATTTTATGAGCCAATCTGTTATTTAACTACCTAGGAACCCTTTTAGAATACGAATTCCTGAGTACTCCAACCCTCAAGCCTATTAAGTGAGATTATCTGTGGGAGGAGCCAGGAATCTGGATTTTTGACAAGTTTCTCATGCCACTCTTCTGTGGAGTGGTCTTTGGAGCCATTAGGATGGGGGAGGAGGGTTCCAGCTGTCGGTGTAGTCAATTACACATACCCAAGGAGAGACAAGGTTTGTTTAGACACTGGGTCACACTCTGCCAAGATCTCTGTGTGTGGCAGAAGCTCCTTGTAAGAAAGTGAAGGACAGGAAAAGCCATTTCTGCAGCCTCAACGAGAGCCCGAATAATGGCTCTCATTGTTCGAGATTCACTGTTGCTTAATGGCCTGATTGTCCTTGTCCTTTCAGAGGTGGGCAGAGATGGTTTCTCTAGGAGTTTTGTTAAACACACATTCCTGTTTGTCACCATCCAATACCCAGGACATCTATTTTGGCAGTACCTTGAGTCAAGCCTTCTCATAAGTGGTGGCTATTGTTAGCTGCCATAAAGTAGGTCCCAGTCATGGGACCCCACACACAAAGGAAGAAAACACTGTTGTGATCCATTTTTCAGACGTAGATCACCAAGCCTTTCTTCTTAGTTTGTCTTCAGCTCTGCTGAAACCTGTTCAGCATCATAGCAGCCCGCAAGCCTCCACTGACAGCTCGGTGGTGACTGCTCATGATGTGCACTGGCTGGGAATTGAACCCAGGTCTTTCGTGTGAAAGGTGAGAATTCTACCACCGAACCACCATGGTGAGGCATTGGTGACTGGGCTTCCTTATATCCAACTTATTGGGCCTTTGCTTTCAATAGGGATCCTTTGTACAATGGATTGTGGCCAGGATGGCAGCGTCACTTGGCATAAAGTGTGACAACTCTGTAGGGTGGAAATTCTGTGTCTACCTTGCTCCTAATGGCATGCCATTCAAAGGAATGTTCACAGGCTCTCTTGGATCCCCCAGAACAGACATTATTCTCTTTTGAGCCCCAGAATATTTTTTTTTAATGATTTTTGTTTTGTAGTTTGGTATAAAGTCATCCATATTGAGCTAAGAAAGTTTAGAAACTATAGAAAAACAGGAAGGAAGAAAAATCACTCTTAATCCCACTCCACAGAGTCTACTATTTTAGTGAATTTCCCTCTGGTCTTTTTTCTCTGCATAGTTTTTTCTTGCTCACTTATTGTATTTTCCCATATTATTATAAACTCATAAATACATTTAAGCGTGTGTATTTTTATGGATCTATCATAAGTTAGTTAGCTGTTTCCCTACTGTTTAACATTTTTTTACTGTTTCCAATTTTCTGTAATGAAAACAATACTATACAGTACATCTTTGGGCAGAAATCTTACAAACTGTCTTTTCAGGGCAGAGCCTAAGAAGTGAGATTGTGGAGTCAAGGCCATGAACATATTATGGCCTTTGATATGTTATTGTTTGCTCTTGCTAGTTACTGTCGGGTCAGCTCTGACTCATGGCACCTTAATGTATTACCAGATGAAATGTTGCCCGGTCCTGCGCCGTCTTCCAGCGCTATATCAAACAATATTCTGTTGTGATCCATGAGAATCTCACTGGCTAATTTTTGAGGGTGGATTGCCACATCTTTCTTCCTAGTCTGCCTTAATGTGAAAGCTCCATTGAAACCTGTCCACCATGGGCGATCCTGCTGGTATTTGAAATACTGGTGGCATAGCTTTTGGCATCATAGTAACATGTAAGCCACCACAGCACAGCGAATCGATAGATCAGTGGTGGCTTTGATGTGTAGTTCATCTAATTTATGAAAGGATTGGTACCACCCATGAGAACATTCATTAGCAAGGACTAAATTGTGCACCAGCCCAGTGGTTCTCATCCGGGAGTGATTTTGCCCCCAGAGGACACTTGGCAATGCCCAGAGACCTTTTCAGTTGTCACAATGGGGGAGTCCTACTGGCATCTACTGGGGGAGGCTGCTACACATCCTAATATAGTAGAATTCCCACCAACAAAGAATCATCAGGCCCAAAATGTCGATACTGCCCAGGTTGACAAACCCTATTCTAACCATCACTTGGATCACAATCCTGTCAGAGAGAACAGAGAATCTTATTAGTCCAGTTTCAGGGCCCGGTTGTCACCTGCTGTTGTCTCCGTCAGTGCCATACGATTTTGACGTTGAGAACTGGCCTATGGCCAGCTGCATGTGTCCTTGTCCAGGACTGGCACCTTGTTCCAGAATCAGATGTCCCCTTGACCAGCTCAGAGCACCTGGGAAGCACCCTGTCCCTTGGGTGTCTGGGCTCCTGCTGCCGGTAGCTCTCAGTCCAGACACTGCCACATATCAGAAAGGTTCTAACACAATTGCACTTCAGAAAGGGGGATCTGATGTCCTGATTCTGAGATGTTTTCTGGGATCCTTTGCAAATTTGCCCACCTCTCTTCATCCCAATCCCACAGCAGCCCCTGTGTCACCCACCAAAACCCTAGAGCTCTGAGGACACAATTTAAAAATCAGCAACCCAGTCTGTGGCAGAGACAGCTGTGTTTTCCCTTTCCTCCGTGGTAAAGAATCCCTAAGTTTTACCTGGTCAAAGGCTTCTCAGAATAAATACCTCACTTTCCAGTCTCTCTTGCATCTAGCCAATGACTTATAAGTGGAAGTGTTGAGTGTAACTTCTGGCGGCGTCATTTCAGAGAGGCGACATGCCTTTTTTTTATGGCTGGCAGAATGTGGACATGATGGATGGAGCTAGAGAAGCCATCTCAGACCATGAGACAGAAGTCATATTTGGAGGATGGTAAGGCAACAAGATAGAAGGACTCTGGATCCTTGAAGATGATGGAGCTGCTCTATAAACCCTGCACTTATTTACCTACAGTTTTCACTTGTGTGAGAGAGAAATAACCCTATGTTTAATTTAAACCACTGTTATTTTGGTCTCTGAAGACATTGGCGGTTCAGTGGCAGAATTTTCACCTTCCATGCAGGAGACTCAGGCTTGATTCCAGGCCAATACACCCTATGTACAGCCACCACCCACCTGTCAGTGGAGGCTTGCATGTTGCTGTGTTGTTGAGCACATTTCAGAAGAGCTTCTAGACTAAGACAGATCAGGAAGAAAGGCCTGGTGATCTACTTCTGAAAAATGGTCAGTGAAAACCCTGGTCGCAACAGTCAGATCCTGTTGTGTGTGGGGTCGCCACAAGTCAGGGGCCACCTCAATGGCAGCTAACAACAACATTTTGAGCTCTGCCATTCACAGTTGAACCTAATCCTAATTGATACCTAATCCAACTCCCTCTTTTGAAAAATAAGACAAGGGGGCCCCAATGAACTATATCAGGCCTAGTTTTTGATGACTTTTCTGTCAGCTGTATTAGAGTTTGTTGAATAAGATAAAGAACGTGTGACTCATTCAAGGGAAATGGTGTATTTTGGGATACCTTATGAGATTTATAATACAGAAGAAGACAAAAGGCTTGAATACGGAGGAAAACACAGGTTTCAGAATAGATTAAATGAGATTAGGGGCATTGTCAGGAAGGGAAAAGAAAACATCAGCCCTCATTTTTCAGGGTTAGATGTTATGAATCTGGGAGTAATTAAAATTCTAAAGGCACCCTTGGTGATGCAATAGTCCATTTTTAGCAATTGGCACGTCTGAATGCAGACACTGTTTATAGAGCAGCGGAAGTAGTAGATACTTCATGGAAGTGATTGTTGCTGGTTCGATTATTCTTTAATAGATGGATAGATTGAGAGACTGCTCTGCTAGGCGAATCAACCTTCCTTTCTTTTTTCCCTCATCAGGGTAAGTGAGCACTCATCACTCGTTAAAATTACCCCCTTGGTTTCATTTCACTTACAAAGGAAATAGATACCTCTTGTTAAAGTATACAAATTTATTTCCCTTAGGGTCTAGCAGGTAAAGAAAAAGATAATCAACAATCCCAGTGAGTTAAAGAAAGCTGTGTTTGCACATCGCCTAAGCAACCAGTCACTCAGGACAATTCTGCCAAAACACCCTACGATCTTGTGAAAAACCTATCAGCCTGGTTATTGGACATCCTGTGGTTCTCTGTTTGTCCCTCCCTGGTTGAGTAACTGAATTTCTTATTTTCTACTGCCTGTGTTGGCTTCCTATAGACCCTGCTGCAGGTAAAGCTTTGATTTCATAAAGGAAGTCATCTATCTTACCAGTGACCATCAGAAAATTCCTGGCAGAAATAAGATTCAATCACCAGTGGAGTTTGGAGGGCCAGATAAAACCTAGACCCTTGGGCAAGAAGAAACGTATTTAAAAGATGATCATTAATCAACACTCCCCCTTTTCTTCTTCCCAAACCAAAAAGCCAAATTCATTGCCATGGAGTCAATTCCAACTCATCACGACCCTATAGGACAGAGTAGAACTGTCCTGCAGGGTTTCCAAGGAGCAGCTGGTGGATTTGAACCACTGACCTTTTTGGTTAGCAGCCGAGCTCTTAATCACTGTGCCACCAGGGCTCCAACATAATGTTAGTAGCTTGAAATGGGCATGGTAAGAGTATTTACGACACAGACAACATCAAATACTACAAATAGAGCTTTTCCCCGCAGAGAGATGGTTGTTAAACTTTTACCACCTCACCACTGGATTTGACTATTGTTGTTGGGTACCATCCAGTCGATTCTAACACACAGCGACTCCATGTGACAGAGTAGAACTTCCACATAGGGTTTTCTAGGCTGTAATCTTTTCAGGAGCAGATCATCAGGTCTTTCTCCCAAGGAGCTACTGGGTAAGTTTGAATTGCCAACCTTGTGGTTAGCAGCCAAGCACTTAACTCTTGCACCACTTAGGGCTCCTTCCACTTGATATTTCCTTTTTCAAACATTAAATCAAATTAGGATTCATTTTATTTTAATAAATGGTTAACTCTACTCTCAGCCCTAGAATTACAAAAGGAGAGTACTAATTCCGGGCAAAATTGTCATGTGTGCCGTGGGCCCCCCTACACAGTTTTCTACAGAACAGTCTTCTCCAGGTTGGCCCCCCTCACTCCCCTCCTTCACGACTCTGAGCCGTACCCAAGCCAGCTGCCCCCGAGCAAGGCTGATCCACCTGGAGCTTTCCTGACTATCTCCCCTATCAAAATTTAGCTGACCAATGTTCTATTAGCCTATGCCAATGTGATAAACACAGTCTCATTGAAAATGACTCCATGTTTTATTCTAGTATATTAACATATTTTTAACATAGGGCTTTCAATATCTTTGTTTCAAGGGGTAAAACTGGGGTAATTTCAGTCATATTGGCAAGGCTATCAAATATTTAGAGAGCAGAGGAACCAATCATTGCCTGTTATACAGGCGTTAATACTTATTTCATAAAGAATTACAAAATGGTGCCATCATAGAGTTACCATATGACCCAGCAATTCTATTCCTAGGTATGTACCCACAAGAATTGAAAATATATGACCACATAAAAACTTGTTCACAAATATTTATAACAGCATTATTCATAATAGCCAAAAAGTAGAAACAACCCAAATGTCCACCAACTGATGAATGAATAAACAAAATGTGGTATATCCATACCATGGAGTATTTTTCAGCCATAAAAAGGAATAAAGTACCGATACATGCTACTACATGGATGAATCTTGAAAATATGCTAAGTGAAAGAAGCCAGATACAAAGACCACATATTATACGGTTCCATTTATAAGAAGGAAACCCTGGTGGCATAGTGGTTAAGAGCTACGGCTGCTAAACAAACAAACAAAAAAAAAACGGTCAGCAGTTCAAATCTACCAGGCACTCATTGGAAACCATATGGGGCAGTTCTACTCTGTCCTATAGGGTCGCTATGAGTTGGAATCAACTTTAGGGCAACGAGTTTGGTTTTGGTTTATTTATAAGAAAGTCTGAAATATGAAAATTCATAGAGAGAAAGTAGATTAGTGGTTGTCAAGGGCTGAGGAAAGAGGAGACAGGGAGTCACTGCTAATGGGTACAAGTTTTCTTTTTGGAATGAAAAAACGTTCTGAGATTAGATAGTGGTGGTGGTCGAACTACTCTATGAATATACTAAAACCCACTGAATTGTATAAAAGAATGAATTTTATGGTATGTGAGTTATATCTCAATAGAACTGTTTATAAAAAAGGTTAAATGCTCACTAATATATGTTGGAGTCCCTGGGTGGGACAAATGGTCAATGCACTTGGTTGCTAATTGAAAGGTTGGAGGTTTGAGTCTACCCAGAGGTACTTTAGAAGAAAGGCTTGGCGATCTACTTCTGAAAAATCAACCATTGAAAACCCCATGGAGCACATTTCTACTCTGACACTCATGGGGTCACTAATCGACTTGATGGCATCTAGGAAATATATGGGAGATAAAAACCAATTGCCATCGAGTTGACTCTGATGTCACACAGTATTACGACAGCCAATGTAAGTAATTTTACTGCCTTCTAAGACAATAATAATTAAAAAAATAAAGAATTGCAAGCCAACTTTGACAGGATATTGGTTTGAACAAACCAAACTATAAAAAGGCATTTATTTCACCCGTGCCTTTTGGGCACTTATTAATTTTGACACTCTTTAATAAGTGAAAAGACACATTTTAATACAGACTTGCAGACAAATTTGATTTCATTCTGGTTTCAACAATCTCAATGGTAAAAGACACTTGGAGAAATCTGAAAACCTGTAAGTGTAGATGATGTTAAAGAGCTGCTGTAAATTTTGTTAGATGTAAAAATGGCAGTATGGTTATGCAGGAAACTGCTTCTATAGCTTAAAGGTGCATAGTGAAGCTTTTAGTATGCATACTAAATGAAATGCCATCTTGTCTGTAATTTACTTTAAAAATACCTCAGAAGAAAAATGAAGCAGTTATGAAAGAATGTTAACAACTGTTAAGCAAAATGGAGGTTCATTCTACTATTCTCTCTTCCTTTCTGTAGGTTTGAAATTTTTTATAGTAATGATTTTAAAAAGCACTTCTAGCCATATTGTTGTTGCTGTTAGGTGAAACACTGCCCAGTCCTACATCATCTTCACAATTGTTGTTATGGTTGAGTCCATTGTTTGAGCCACTGTGTCAGTCCATCCGGTTGAGGGCCTTCCTCTTTTTCCCTGACCCTCTCCTTTACCAAGCATGATGTCCTTCTCCAGGGACTGGCCCCTCCTGATAAGATGTCCAAAGTATGTGAGACTAAGTCTCACCATCCTTGCTTCTAAGGGGCATTCTTCATCCAAAACAGGTTTGTTCATTCTCCTGGCAGTCCATGGTATGTTCAGTATTATTCACCAATACCATAATTCAAAGGCATCAATTCTTCTTTGATCTTCCTTATTCATTTTCCAGCTTTCACATGCATATGAGGCAATTGAAAATACCACAGCTTTAGTCAGGCGCACCTTAGTCTTCAAAGTGACATCTTCCATTTTTAACACTTTAAAGAGGTCTTTTGCAGCAGATTTGTCCAAAGCAATACATTCTTTGATCTCTTGACTGCTGCTTGCATGGGTGTTGATTGTGGATCCAAGTAAAATGAAACCCTTGACAACTTCTATCTTTTCTCCATTTATCAGGACGTGGCTTATTGATCCAGTTGTGCAGATTTTTGTTTTCTTTTTGTTGAGGTGTGATCCATACTGAAGGCTGTGGTCTTGGTCTACATCAGTAAGTGCTTCGAGTCCTCTTCACTTTCAACAAGCAAGGTCGTGTCATCTGTGTATTGCAGGTTGTTAATGAGTCTTCCTCCAATCCCGATGCCCCATCCTTCTTTATATAGTCCGCCTTGTTGGATGGTTTGCTGAGCGTACAGATTGAATAAGCATGGTGAAAGGATTCAACCCTGATGTACACCTTTCCTCACTTTAAACCAAACAGTTTAAACTGCCTCTTGGTTCCTCATAAGCGCAATTAAGTGTTCTGGAATGCCCATTCTTCGAAATACGTCAGTAATTTGTCATGGTCCACACAGTTGAATGTCTTTGCATAGTCAATAAAACACAGGCAAACATCTTTCTGGTATTCTCTGTTTTCAGTAAGATCCACCTGACATCAGTAATGATATCCCTTGTTACACATCCTTTTTTGAATCTGCCTTGAACTGGCAGTTGCCTGTCAATGTACTGCTGCAACTGCTTTTGAATGATCTTCAGCAAAATTTTACTTGTGTGATATGAATGATTGTCGTGGATTGAATTGTGTCCCCCCAAAAATATGTGTCAACTTAGTTAGGCCATGATTCCCAGTCTTGTGTGGTTGTCCTCCATTTTGTGATTGCAATTTTATGCTAAAGAGGATTATGGTGGTATTGTAACACCAACCTTAATTAAGTCACCTTCTTGATCCAATGTAAAGGGAGTTTCCCTGGGGTGTGGCCTGCACCACCTTTTATCTCTCAAGAGATAAAAGGAAATGGAAACAAGCAGACTGTTGGGGACCTCATACCACCAAGAAAGCAGCACCAGGAGCAGAGCATGTCTTTTGGACACGGGGTTCCTGCACCTGAGAAGCTCCTCGACCAAGGGAAGATTGAGGACAAGAACCTTCCTCCAGAGCCAACAGAGAGAGACAGCCTTTCCCTGGAGCCAACACTCTGAATTTGGACGTGCAACCTACTAGACTGTGAGAAAATAAATTTCTCCTTGTTAAAGCCATCCACTTGTGGTATATCTGTTATGGCAGCACTAGATGGCTAAGACAATGATATTGTGTGATAATTTCCACATTCTGTTGGATCACCTTTCTTTGGAATGGGCACAAATATGAATCTCTTCCAGTCAGTTGGCCAGGTAGCTGTCTTCAAATTTCTTGGCATAGACAAGTGAGCACTTTCAGCATTGCATCTGTTTGTTGAAACGCCTCAGTTGGTATTCTGTCGATTCCTGGAGCCTTGTTTTTTGCCAGTGCCGTTGGTATAGCTTGGACTTCTTCCTTCTGTACCATCAGTTCTTGATCGTTATGCTACTTCTTGAAATGGTTGAACGTCAAATGATTCTTTTTGGTATAGTGACTGTGTATTCCTCCTATCTTCTTTTGATGCTTCCTGAGTCTTTCAACATTTTCTTGGTAGAGTCCTTCACTACTGCAACTTGAGGCTTGAATTTTTTCTTCAGTTCTTTCAGCTTGAGAAATGCCATGCCTGTTCTTCCCTTTTGGTTTTCTAACTCCAGGTATTAGCACATATCATTATAATACTTTACTTTGTCCTCTCCAGCAGCCCTGTGAAATCTTCTGTTCAGCTCTTTTACTTCATCATAGCTTCTGTTCACTTTAGCTACCCGATATTCAGGAGCAAGTTTCAGAGTCTCTTCTGACATCTATTTTGGGCTTTTCCTTCTTTTCTGTCTTCTTAATGATCTTCTGCTTTCTTCATGTACGATGTCCTTGATGTCATCTCACAGCTCATCTTGCCTTCGGTCATTAGTGTTCAATGTGTCAAATCTATTCTTGAGATGGTCTCCAAATGCAGGTGGGGTGTACTTAAGGTCGTATTTTAGCTCTTGTGAACTTGCTGTAATTTTTCTTCAGCTTCAACTTGATCTTGGCTTATGTGCAATTGATGGTCCTTTCCGCAGTCAGCCCCTGGCCATGTTCTATCTGATGATATTGAGTTTCTCCATTGTCTCTTTCTACAGATGTAGTCGATTTGATGCCTGTGTATTCCACCTGGTGAAGTCCATGTGTACAGGTGCCATTTATGCTGTTGAAAAAAAGTATTTGCAATGAAGAAGTCATTGGTCTTGCAAAATTCTATCATGTGATCTCTAGAATCAATTCTATTACCAAAGCCATGTTTTCCAACTACTGATCCTTCTTCTTGGTTTCCAAATTTTGCATTCCAAACAGCAGTAACTATCAGTGCATCTTGATTGCATGTTTGATCAATTTCAGACTGCAGAAGTTGATAAAAATCTTCAATTTTTTTCATCTTTGGCCTTAGTGGTTGGTGCATAAATATGAATAATAGTAGTATTAACTAGCCTTCCTTGTAGGTGTGTGGATATTATCCTATCACTGAGAGTGTTGTACTTCAGGATAGATCTTTAAATGTTCTTTTTGACAATGACTGTGAGGCCATTGCCCTTCAATTTGTCATCCCTGGCATAGTAGCCATATGAGTGCCTGATTGAAAATGGCCAATACCAGTCCATTTCAGGTCACTAATGCCTAGGATATTGGTCTTTATGTGTTCCACTTCATTTTTGGTGACTTCCAATTAGATTCATACTTTGTACATTCCGTGTTCCAGTTATTAATGGGTGTTTGCAGCTGTTCTCATTTTGAGTCATGCCACATTAGCAAATGAAGATCTCAAAAGTTTGACTCCATCCACATCATTAAAGTTGACTCAACTTTGAGGAAGCAGCTCTTTCCAGCCATGTTTTGAGTGCCTCCCAACCTGACAGGCTCATCTTCTGGCACTATGTCAGACAATGTTCCACTGCTATTCATAAGGTTTTCACTGGCCAGTTTCTTCCAGAAATAGACTGCTAGGTCCTTTTTCTTAGTCTGTCTTAGTCCAGAAGCTTCACTGAAACCTGTCTACCATGGGTGACCCTGATAGTATTTGAAATACCTATGGCATAACTTCCAGCATCACAGTAACACGCAAGCCACTGTGGTGTGGCCAACTAACAGACGAATGGTGTTATAGAAGCTATAAATTTGGGCAATCTTAAACAGAATGGTTCACATTGGTCCCTTAAAATCTAGCCCCATATTACTTTAAATTTGTAAGCCTATTGGTTTGTTAAGGAATCCCAGTGGTGCATGGTTAAGCGCTCGGCTGATAACCGAAAGGTAGGTGGTTCAAACCAATTCAGTGACTTTAAGGGAGAAAGACCTAGTGATCTTCTTCCATAGAGATTACAGCCAGGAAACCTGTATGGGGCAGTTCTACCCTTCCACACGGTGTTGCTATGAGTCAAAATCGACAGGATGGCATACAACAACAACATCAGGTTGTTATAGAAAACGTCTGTGATAACAAATTCGGATACTGTACACTTGGCAGTTGGCCCAGCACTCTGCCAGCCCGTGTCAACATCTGTGGTGGGCGGGGTGAGGAAGTGACTGCCTAGTGGCTATTCCGTGCTTTCTCAGTTCCACTGGAGGCAGCTGAGTGCAGCGTCCATTTCATTATCTTTACTCTCATGCTTTTTAGAAAACAGTACAGACTGAATGAAGATGTTCATAGGTCGTAACTCTCACAGGTCAACCCCACATTTTGTGCAGTGAAATGTTCCAGACCCCACTTTCTGCATTTGGTAGGGCTGTACTATTCTCTGAGCAGCAAATCCCATGTAATCAAAATAACATTTTAAAATATTTTAGCATATTTTTCCTTGTAGTGATGTCTCTACCTTTTTCTTCAAGGAGAACACTTTTGCTCTGGGGAATTTTAGAGATCTTACAAAAGCAAAGAAATAGAGGCATTGACTTTTAGCTCTCAGCAGTCAAATTAGGTTTTGAAACAAAAAAAACTGTCTTGAATTGCAGGCTTTATCTTTATGGAAAGGATTTTGTAAGTGCCTCTATCCCTCCCTGTTAGGGAGAATCCCCACCTTTTAGGTCATAGAGGCCCCATCTAGTCAAGAAGATGAAGGGAAATCCACTCCTTTCAGCTCTGATAGACTGTGGTAAGGGGGCCAAGAAAGAGTAAGCTGGCAGTCAGGCAGTGGTCCCAGTCTCTGCCTGTGGGCTAGGACAATGTGTCAGGTGCATGCGGAGACACTGGGGACAGTGTTTCTGCCCCTTTTCTCCTTTGGAACCCTGGAAGGAGATTACCTTGTAAATTGCCCAAACCAGCATTAGATGTGCAGACACTGCAGAGTAAACTCAGAACGTGGCATGATCTGGTGGAAGAAGTTTGGTATGTGATATTGAAGGAGGCACACCACAGTCCCCGTTGACCCTCTTAGCGAACAAGGAAGCTGCATCGAGAGGCACTGGAGCTCCCAGGGGCCCTTGGGGAGAGGGGAGGTGGCCCCCAAGCACAGGAGATTGGGACAGAGCAGAGGAGAAAGGCGTCTGTGGTGCCAGTAGAAGCAATGGTGGGCCCACATTAGCCTGAGAGAGGCCTGTCTGTGAGTTACATACTTCAGCAGCAGAAGACAGCAGAGACCCCAGGAGGACACCTAAATCCAGCAGTCATCGTCCATGGAGCAACCCCAGCCAGCTGTTCCCTGGCAGACTGTCAAAGAACCAACAGATGTCACACCCATCCAATGACCCCACTCTACCTTCAACATCACGGGGTGACACAAAACACAGCCATCTCCCTTATACTTAGGTGTTACCTTGAAAGACCACAGGTGGGAGTGGGACATTTTCCCTCCAAATCTAGAAGTACTGTTTAAATGACTGGATCTAACCAAATGCATTGCTCCAAAGTAAATATGGTTGCTCCCACCTCCCACCCCTGTTAACCAACCAGTTGCATTCCAGTCAATTCTGACTTATGGCAACCCCATGTGTGTTGGAGTAGAACTTCTCCATAGGGTTTTCAATGGTTGATTTTTCAGAAGTACATTGTCAGACCTTCCTTCTGAGGTACCTCTGGGTGAACTCAAACCTCCAACCTTTCAGTTAGCAGCTGAGCCTGTTAACCATTTGTACCACCCAGGGATTTCCCTGTTGCTCAGCAGAGTGGGATTTCATGAGAAAGATTAGAACGGTTTCAGAAAATTGAAGAAACTATGTTTTCTTTGTTCATCTGAATGTAATGTGAGGAGATCTGAACCACGCTACAGCCAAAGTTTGCTCTACAGAACATTCTTCTCCAAAGATGCTCACATAGGAAGAGTTATGTGGCCAAATAAATCTGTGAAAACTTGCATCCTGAATGTCCCCTCCAGATTCACAGTGCACACTGGCCTACTAGAGGCTCTGAGAGGTCTGCAGTGACAAACCTGTTGAATCTTTGTCCAACCCAGCACCATATTTAGTCCTTTGAATGATCCCTGTTAATAACTTAAGGAACTCGTGTCTCCTGGAACACACTTGGAAACTTTGCTCAATAGAAGAAGATTGCTGGGCTCACCCATAGGAAGCTGTGTTTTGGCTTCAGCAGACAGGGGAGGTTGTCTTCACTTATCTTTTCACAGAAGGAACAAGTATCTCCCAACTAGACACTCTCTGTTCGAGGTGGCTCAGGCACAGGATGCAGACTCTAGCTGATTCATGGCTTTCATTTTGCTGCTAGAGATGAGTTGTTACAAGGCAAACGTATTTCCAGTTTTCCTGCACAAGCCATTTACGGAAAAAGTGGAAAGAACCTACACTAAAGAATCAGACAAACCTGGGTTTGAGGCTTTCCTCACCAACTAGTGAAGCACCAGCCCCAGATTCAAGTGTAAACAAAACTACCAAAGACAAATGGAAGCAGAGCTGTGGACCCTTCACGAAAACCTTCCCCTGACAGGATACGGGCCTCCCAAATTCCTCTGAAATCCCTGAAAATCAGCTTGGCTACCTCCTTGGCACTTCAACTCTCCCTGTCTACCCTCATTTTGTACTTGCCCTTTGGGCCATAAGGCCTGTGGAATCCTGAATAGTGCCTGGTGTTTCTGGCCTTTGATGTGGGACCTCACAGGAGCCAATATTCCCAACACCTGTCCTCTTTCCCTTGATCAGCTATTGATTCTGAGCTTCTTCCTTCTTCTCATAACTTTAGAAGAACCACAAGGCTGAGATAGAACCCTCTACGGCCTGGGACGCCACATGGAGCCTTAGTGTCTTTCCATGATGAGACTAATGAAAGCTGTCTGTCTTATGTGCCTTGCAGAGCTATCGTGAGGATCAAAAGAATGAAAGTCTATCCCAGTCTGAGGTTTGCTGTAAAGCCCAATACAAATGTTTCTTGTTCTTGTCTATTTCTACATAACTTAATTTTTGATGTTACATGGTATTTTTACTGAATCTTCGAACAGCCAAGGTTGTTATTTGTTTTCTCATCTGAAAAGGGGGTAATGCAACATTTTTCTACCTAGAACAATTTAAAATCAGAGGGGAGAGGAGTTATGTACTCAAATACATCCTGTGGAATACCCCTGTGAAGAGGATGCTCAAGCCTACACAGACATATGGTTCCTAGATCAAGTTCCTGCTCTGGTCACTAACTACAGATCTAGTTTCTATTCACTTTGGAACTGCTGACATTGAAATTTCATTGGCTTTGATTTTCTGTTAGCCTTTGTCGTTTCCTTCCTTCCTTCCTCCCTGGCTTCCCAAGCTTTTGTGACGTTCAAACCTTTGACATATCTTTTGTACACCAAGCTGTCATGCTCTACTTTTGCAAGTAAACACAACCAAATGTTGTTCTAAAGAGCTTCTAGAAATATCACAGGAGCAGATTTTGTCCAGATCTGTCCAGATTTTGAAAAGAAAATTTCCAGTTCTTCCTACTTCTCCACCTACTAGCAGAGTT
This sequence comes from Loxodonta africana, assembly GCF_030014295.1. Lineage (NCBI taxonomy): Eukaryota > Metazoa > Chordata > Mammalia > Proboscidea > Elephantidae > Loxodonta > Loxodonta africana. The sequence continues at coordinate 29,504,192 of NC_087363.1, read as the reverse complement.
CCAGCTCCAGGTTCAAGTGTCAACCAAACTATCAAAAGCAAATGGAAGCAGAGACTTGGACCATTCACCAAAAACCCTCCCACAGCAGAATGTGGGTTCAGATATTCTGAGTCAATTACGTTTCTGGTGGTGCCAGTAAACTCTTAACCTAAAATCATGCTGGGAAAGCAGAAATAGGGGCAAAAACTCTGGGGAACTATTATTAAAACACTGAAGATGAGAAGGATGCATTTTAATACCTCCCAAAAAGCCCTCCTTTCAGTTTAGTTCTAGGCCAAGTGAATTACGACTCTATGGTAATCGCCACAGTCCTCAGAGAGACATCAACCAACAGGAACATTCCAGCGTGAGGGCCAAGATAGCTCTTCAACTTGTTGGCAAATGAGGAGCTCACTAAGGCAAGAGCAGAGCATTAATAGATCTGGAAAACTCTGTAGTTCCTAATATTTGATCATCTGCTTGTTCCTGAGAGTTATAATGAGACTTACATTTGATTCAGCAAAGCCTGTCATTTAATCCATCTTGGAATTTTCATCTGTAAAACATTAGCAACCACTAATTCTTACCTCCTGCTTTCCAAAAAATGAGATTTTGAGTTCCTTGTTGGCTCACATGTGTGAGGAATATTCAGGTATTATGTTTTCTATGTTTATATCCATTCTTTCGCTACAGTCCCATGAGATAGGTAAGGCAAGTATTACCAGCCCCATTTTATGGTTGAAGAAACTGAAGTTCAGAGATTTGGAGGGAGCTCCTCAAGGTCCTACCATTTGTAAATGAGAGTTATGTCTCAGTCCCACTTGTATCTGAGTCCTAAGCATTTTCCTTTCACTTAGAGGGTTCTTAGCCTAGCATCTTTCAGTTGGCTTGAGGGGATTGCCTAGAAAAATTTATACGTACATATGTTTTTCTAGAAAGAGAGTCCACAGCTGGCATGGGATTTTCAAGGAGGTGAATGACCCAAAATTTGTTAAGAACATGTTGTTCACTTTGCCTGGTATAGAGTAAAAAAAAAAAAAAAAAATAGGCATTCAATATTTGTGTGCTGAGTGGAGTTGAGGATTAGTGCAGGGTGGGAGTGGGTCTCAGCGGAATAACACTATTTGTCCAGAAGAGTGCCCAGTGGGGAATGGTCCCTGTGCTGCAACAGTTGAGGTTCTAGCCATGGCATTTCAGAGGACACTACAGAGGTTGGGGGCAGGCCAGGCAAATTTCATGGAGGATATATAGCCTGGAACCCAGGACCAAACCAAGTCATCTGGAGAGGACATATCTGTGCAAGAATCTAGAAATAGAACCATCTTGAGAGGGGAAGAGAGAAATATTCTGCCCCTTTCCTGGACTAGGAGTGTGGTGGCCAGTTTAGGGGTCCCTGGGCCCTCTTTGAATGAACAGACTCTTGAGGCTGTCCTAGAAGCAAAAAAATAATACCCTCCTGAGGAGATATCCTTCATCAGCTGACCCAAAACTCATTACAGAGCAGAATAAAAGAGTGGAGTATACCACATTTTTGCAGAGAAGTTAAATGAAAATGAGGCTTTGGCAAAAGAGCTGAAACAAATGTAGAGATGAAGGAACATCATTGTCAAGCCAGTTGTCATCTCAGCAACTGGATCAGCTTTCCATATACTCACTGGGCATCTTAAAGAACTAGACATTCATCACACTTTGGCATCCATTCAGAGACATGAAGTACAATAAGGACATTTTTATCCAAATGACAGTGTATTATACCCACCCCACCCCGCTTTGGCTAACAGGACACACACTGCTAGAATGTTTAAAATCTGATTAACTGGGGCAGTAAGAAAAAAGCATAACAACCCCAAGGCAGGCTTCCAGTTTGGGGCATTTTTGGTCTTTGTGTTTGACAGGATGTGTTTAGAGGAGAGATTTCCTTGGCCACTGAAACACAGAGAAACTTGGTGCCCAAAGAAGAATGAGGGGAAACAAGAGCCTGCGTGTGTGTCCCCTGGTCAACAAGGAGGCAGGAAGCATCCATCTGGAATGCATTCAAAGAAAACAACTGCTGGCTGGAGTGCTGGAACACCAGTGCTCTTTCAAATGGAGCAGTTCCTTAGCGAAACTTTGCTGAAGAACAGATATAAAAGGGTGAATATGAGGGGGTGAGTTGTATGGGAATTAAGTAGGGAGCAAGACTAAGCGTATGTATGAGAGAGAGGAGGGGAGGGGAGGGGAGGGGAGGGGAGGGGAGGGGAGGGGAGGGGAGGGGAGGGGAGGGGAGGGGAGGGGAGGGGAGGGGAGGGGAGAAGCCCAGATTCTGTTGTTGGAAATGCTCTAGGTTTAAAATGCAGCCCACAATCCATCTCAGTCCCTTTCAGTAGAGTCCTGGCACTAGACTCCAGTCCTGGCAGCTTGTTGAGGGACCTTGAATATAAAAGCATGGGAAGAAATACATGATATGTTTCAAGATCCTTGAATGCTTCCTAATCAAGTTATAGTGAAGAGGAGAGGTTCAAGCAACAGTCCTGGCATTATTTCAATTCCCTAGTGGAAAATTATTGAAGCATTTTTCATATAATTAGGGTCAAGAATGGATTTGGCATCATTTAAGGCAAATGCCCTGAACAAAAAGCTGGCTCAGCTGGCATGATTTCTAGTCTTGAGAACAGAAAGTCTGGCAACAATTAACCAGACAAGAGAAAACAGCAAAGAGACCACTGTTGGGCCACCCTCTGTACCGATCAGGGCAAGGGAAACTCTAGCAATTAGCAATAGAAGTGACCCACTGGAAGGCAGCAAAGCTGTATTGTGAGTAATGGCTTATGCCTGGAACATCTCAGGAAGTTTTATGAATGTTAATTCAATTGTGCAACATGTCAGGAAGGTAAGTGGTCCTTGTTTTACAAACACTAGGCAAGGTAGCTGAGTTGCAATCGACTCAACGGCAGTGGGTTTCTAGGCAAGGTGGCAGCTGGGCCTCCTTGAGGCTCACCAAGCGTCCTGGGGTGAGTGGATTCTAGAGCCTGATGCTGTGAGACAAAAAGAAAAGAAATAAACCAATGCTATTATCAACACATTGGTGAGCAGAAACAGGATTTGGAGCAGAACCATGATACTTAGCACAGATGCTTCCATTTAGGACCCAAAATTTGTTCTGAACCACAAAGCTGTCAAGCTGTGTACAAGAAAGGATGGCAAGGAAACTTCAAAACCAGCCTAGTGCCATTCTTGAACCATAAGCCTCCAGCGAGTCTAGATCCCAGTGTGGTCAAGTCTGGGTACAAGTGTGGTAACATCTTGGCTTGCTGTGAATGCTATGAAGCCAGAGCCAAAAGGTACACGTGGCACTATTGTTTTCCTTTCCTTCTTAGGCCACTTCCCCCTTTTGGGGAGAAGACCAGCAGATTGTCTCCTGGCACATTCCAAGGGGAATATTGGGAGGCAAAGTACCAAACTCTATTACATACGGCACAGCAGACAAATGAACGAATGGAGAAGGGAAGTCTCATAGGTAGAGGTGACATAGTGTAAGAGAGACCCAAAATAACAGTGGCTTAAACAAAATAGAAGTTATTCCTCTCTCATGTAACAATTTGGACAGAGCAGTCCAAGGCAGGTATGATGGCTCTTTTATGGAAGGACCCAGGCTCCTTCAATCTTGTTTCTCTACTAGCCCTAGGGTGTTGTCCTCATCCAAGTGGTCCAAGATGACTAGTCACCATGTCCACATTTCAGCAGGAAAGGAAAAGGGGAGGGTACTCCCCTATGCTCTAAGAGAACAACCTAGAAGTTCCACACATCACTTCCATTCACATCCCATTGGTCAGGTTATAATCATATGACCACACCTAACTGCAAGGGAGGCTGGGAAATCTAGTTTTTTTTTTTTTTTTCTGGATAGCTGTGTGCCCGACTAAGAATTACATTTTTATGGAAGCTGGAGGGAGGTAACCTAAAGAAGTAGTATGTGGTGGCAGCTAAGTCTTTGTCTTCTTTGAACTCTTCCACCCCACATTCCTTCATCAATTGCTCTTCCTCTCCCTCCCTTTAACCCTCAATGCTCCCTTTGTGCCCCACACAGCACCTTCAGACCTTCTCTTTGTTGCAAGCTCTTTCACCCATGTTCCATGGCTCCACTCAGCACCATCTCCTGTTTCTCCTCTTTTCACATTCTCTTCTCTCAGATTAAAGAAACTTGAAAATAAGGAAATAAAAAGTTGCATCTTGCATAAACATCTGAGAAGCAAATTTTCCTGGCTGTAACTCCTTGAATTATTAGAGTAAAAATAACAATGCAATGCAATTCCACTTCAATTCCTACTCCAACTGCAGATGCAGTATGTACACTGAAACTGTGAGAGCCAGGACTGCCTTGTTTTTCTGGGTCTCGCAAGCTTTCCGCCTTTGACAGGGTGCAGTTACCACTTTTCTATCATTCTCTATTTAGTGGAAACTATTTGAGTTTTCCTTCTCCGGCAGGTTTCCACCTTACACAGGTCCTGGCTTTCACAGGTTTTACTCTGCTTCTTCCTCTGATCCTAACTGCCAGGAACTAGGTCAGACCTCACAAGTAAAAGGGCTTCAGGCTACCAAGTCTACCCAAAACTTCATATGCCAGGACCCCTCTTGCTTCTGAACTGCTGACTATAAACTCAGAGTTTCCCGCTACCCCTCAGGATGCTAGCTATAAGCTTGGGAGTCTCTAGAGTCCCCCACTTTTCTGATCTGCTGGCTCCCACTATCCCTCCGGGTTCAACGCTTCACTAGGACAACTCACAGAACTCAAGGAAGCACTATATGATACAAATGAATAGACACGTAAGGCAAAGTCTAGGAGGGTTCTCAAAGAGGACTTCTGTTTCCCGAAGGACTCGTTACCCTCCCATGTGTGCTTATGTCTATCATTAACCAGGAAGCCCATGGAGCTTCTGTGTCCAAAGCCTTTACTGAGGCCTTATTACTTAGGCATGGTTGATTGAATCAGCACTCCTTGCCTGAAGTTCAGCTGATATAACATGTTGGGTCTTTCTGGCCTGGCTAACCCCCACCCAAGAGTCTCATCTTTAGCATAACCTGTAAGGTAGGTGTGATCTGCAGTCCTCATCAGAGACACTTCAATCACTAGGGAATTCCAAGCCTTTAGAGGTTCTCTCTCAAGAACCCAGAACAAATTCTGAATTCTTTGGGTAAAGTTAATTGTATATAAACCCCAAAATTATCTGATCACTTCAAACAACCACCTCCCTAGTATAGCAGGGCCTTCTTTGAATTGAAGTGGTTCTGAAATTTCCTGTACTATATGTGCAGAAATAAGAAATAATTTCAAACGCACCAATCAAGATTCACTTTGCTCTGGGTGGGGTTGATATGGATATATACACATGTGAGGAAATGAGTATACAAATGGACAATGGCCAGACCATCTCTGACAATAGAAGCCTGACTCACATAGGCTGCCCTAGAAGTCAAACCACAACCTCTCAAGCAACCAGCCCAGGAAGCCAAACCACAACTTTTACAGCAATTGGCCTCAGAACTAGTCAGGACTTAGTCAATGACTGCAAGCTTCTCTAGTTTTTACCCTCCTTCCAACTCAGGGCCAACCAGAGAGAGCACAATATATTCCTCAAACCAATCACATAAGACGTTCACCTTCTAGTTAGCCCACCTCCAGCTTCCCCAAGCAAACCATCTCCTATCAGAGGATACCTAAGCCTTCCCTTTTTTTTTACTTGTAAAGCTTTCCCACTGCCCTGCCTGCCTTCGAGCCTTCTGAAGGCAAGTGATGGTGACTGACTGCCTTGCTATGACATGCTCTGAATAGTAGCCTCTGCTTGTTCTAATTTGGTGGTCTTCATTTATTTCCCCACATGGTAAAAACTCACTGAGTTGAATATTTAAGATGAGTATACTTTATACTGTTTTCTGTATACATGTTATCCATCAAGAAATTTTAAAACCTTTACTTTGCTCAACCTTCTGAATATTGAAAAATGAACACTATTAGGACTTAGTGAAGGAAAAACAAAGGGCACAAAAAAAATAAAATAAGTACCACCAGTTTGCATAGGCGATGTCAGAAATAAGAACTTCTCATTGACTGTTCACTTGAAATGCCATGGCAGACTTAGAAATGTCTCCTTCATTTTATGCAAAGACCATAATCACTGTGCCAAAAAGAAAGATTGAAAGAAAATATTCAGGGCAGTTGTGTGTCCAGAGCTCCTTGGGCCTAGTCCTACTGCATGGGGCAGGGAAAGGCACGGAACAGGACACCATTGACTCTAGATATCAAAACTTTACTAACAAACCCATACAGACACCATGCTTTTTTCCTCCATACCTCTACCCTAGTGACATACCTCTCTGTGGTGGTCCATTTCATCTTAAAATATAACTGACTCTGTTGAGGCCTCCCTGAAACCCACAACAAGGAATGTTCTCCAGTTCTCTCCCATGGGACCCTGGGGGCACATTATGCAAATTACACCCAATTACCAGAAAACAAGGAACTCTACCCACCAACAAACTGAGAAATATATAAAATATATATGAACATAACTCAATGTAGTTCTAGGAACAAGCAGGAGCTTTCCCCAGTGTTTTACCTGAGTTTTGACATGCTTTAGAGTATTAAATATTGAAAGAAATCAAACATAAACAGTCAGAGTTAGGGTTAGAAATTGGGGCAGAGAATCACCAAAAACCACAGAATCAACCATGCTATTTGTTACAATACTGCAGGGCTGTTCTTTCAGTTCCCACAGTTGAACTTAAAACATAAAGGATAAATGCTAGAGAGTGGAGAAATGTCATTGTTTAGCAGAATAATACATTATGTATCGATGACTTGAGGTCCGTCCCTAGATAGTGCAAACAGTTTGCACTCGACTATTGACCCAAAGGTTGCCAGTTCAAACCCACCTAGTGGCACCACAGAAGGAAGACCTGTGAGCTAATCTTGTGTAAAGATTCAGCCAAGAAAACCCTATGGAGCTCAGTTCTACTGTGTAACACATGGGGTCACTATGAGTCAGAACTGACTTGAGAGCAATGGGTGTCAATGACTCAACACCAAGCAAAGCATCCCTGGGGTTCTATGCCCCCAAATTCATGGTTTCTAGGAGGGCCATAAAGGGATGATGAATGACAGGAAAGGGAGTTACCAACAGACAGTGGGTGTGAGAGTCAACTCAATGATGCCAGTTGGTTGCAAAGTAGAAGGCAGGACATTAAATATGAATGCCTAATTACACACAAGCCTGTGTTACATCACGGGCTTCTCACCTTCCAGGCAGAATGTTGCCTGTTCTGCGTTACCAAGCCCCTTCCACGCTTACTTCATTAATACTCCACAGCTCTGGGAGGGAGTTCTTACATTTCCCCCATTTAAAGCTGTCTGTAGATGTCTGCTGATGGTGCTGAATATGGTGTCGGTGTGACACACCCCTCACCTCTGGACTGACAATATCTTGCTACGCTCTCACCCTACCCCTGCCCAGGACTGTCTTAGACTCTGACCCTTGAAGCCCTTACAAATGCCTCTCACATCCATCTCCTGCTTTCCCCTTTCTCTTGCCCTCCACTGGTCAGGCCTTTGTGACAGCTTAGCTGGACACTTGCCCTGGCCCCTGAACTGGTGGTTCTCTCCTCTCCTGCTAATAAACATACAGCTGCTCTCCGTTGCCTTCTAAGCTAAACCATACTCCCCAGCCTGCCATTCCAGGCCTCTTCGTTCCAGCCCATCCCTACAACCTCACTTCCCTGACAATCCTCCATGCACCCCCTTATCTAGCCTTATAACTTCTGACCAATGCTGCTTTTAGTCTCCTTTTTTTTTTAAACACCATTTTTTAAAAATTATGAGCTGTAACATAAAGATTCAACTTAAGAATGTAGAAACCACACAAAAAAAATCACTCTCACCCTAGCAACATGGAAAAGTCAGGTAATCTACAAAATTATATGGAGTTGAGGTCATCCGATGTTATGGATTGAATTGTGTCCCCCCAAAATGTATATCAATTTGGCTAGGCCATGATTCCCAGTATTGTGTGGCTGTCCACCATTTTGTCATCTGACATGATTTTCCTATGTGTTGTAAATCCTACCTCTATGATGTCAATGAGGCAGGATTAGAGGCAGTTATGTTAATGAATGTGATCATTAAGGTCACATGTCAATTTGGCTGGGTTAGGATTCTCAGTGGTTTGGCAGTTATGATGTAGTTCAGCAGTTGTATAATGTTGTGATCACTTTCATGATGAGATTTGTTATAATATGATCACCTCCATGATAGGATCTGCTCTGAATAGCAATCAGTTGAAAGGGAGTTTCCTTGGGCCTGTGGCCTGCATCGAATGTAAGTGGACATTCTGGTAAGGCTCATGGGCTTTTGCTCACTCTGGCTCCTGTTCATCTGACCTCTGGTTCTTTGTACTTGGGCTGACAACTTGCCTGTGGTCTTGCCTGCCAATCTTGGAATTCATCAATCTTCACAGCCTGTGAGCAAGAGCTCTGCTCTCTGACCTGCTGATCTTGGGTTCACTAGGCCCTGTGGCTGCATGGATCAGGAGAATCCTCTATCCTGACCTACGGACTTGCGATGTTCCAGCCTCTACAACTGTGTGAGCCATTTCCTTGATATAAATCTCTCTCTATATATTTATTTATATGCTTTACTGGTTTTACTTCTCTAGAGAATCCAGCCTAAGACACTGAGTGACGCCTCAATCTCCTCGTTTAGGTTGTATCTTGAGTCAATCTCTTTTGAGACACAAGAGAAGTGAGCAGAGAGTCAGGGGGACCTCATATCACCAAGAACGCAGTGCCTGGAGCAGGGCATGTTCTTTGGACCCAGGGTCCCTGCACTGAAATGCTCCTGTTCCAAGGGAAGATTGAGGACAAGGACCTTCCTCCAGAGTCAACAGAGAGAGAGAAAGCCTTCCCCTGGAGCTGATGCCCTGAATTTGGACTTCGAGCCTATTAGAATGTGAGAGGATAAACTTGTCTGTTGAAGCCATCCACTTGTGGTATTTCTGTTATAGCAGCACTGGATAACTAAGACACACGGAAACCAGGTGAGCTAAATTCAAAGTGTGACAAGCCCCTTCGTGGAGAGATGGGACACACGAAATGTCTCCTCTCTGGCAGAGTATGGAAAGAATGGCTGCTGTAGGCTGCCATAAAATGTAGCATAAAAATCTAAGAGTGCATAGACCATACCTGCAGAGCTTAAGGATAATTGGAGACTAAACACCTGTATAGTCACCACCAGGTCAAGAGATATTTCATAATGCTCCTGAGAAGAACTACTCTCCTGGTCTTTGTGATACAGACTCTGTGCCCTTCTTTATCATCTCACCACTAAATGTGAGTCCCTAGGCTTGTCTTTTTTTTTTAGTTTATATAAATGGAACCCTGTAATAGGTGCCCTTCAGTGACTGGCTTCTTTCACTCAGGTTGCGTGTGTGAAATTCGGCCATGTTGCACTTAGCTATCATTTAGGGCCATGCACCTTTGCTCTTGAGGAGCCCCAGTAGTGCAAAATTTAAGCACTCAGATGTTAACCCAAACCTTGGTGGTTCAAACCCACCCAGTGGCTCCATGGGAGAAAGACCTGGAGATCTGCTCCCATAAAGATTATAGCCTAGAAAACCCTATGGGGCAGTTCTCCTTAGTCACATGAGGTCAGTATGAGTCAAAATTGACTCCACAGCACTTAATATCACCTTTGCTCTTGACTCCTCTGACTTTTCCCATCAAAATGTCTCTCCACCTCTATCCCACTCAGGCCTCACATCCACCTGCCAAGCTATCACCTATCCTTAGAGTTCAGTGCAAATGTCTCTTCTTCCAAGAAGCCCTCCATGCAACACATGTAGAAGCTGTCACAACTATGTCTAACTCCTCCAACTCTTTGAACTTCTCCTCTAGTTCTTTGCATCTACACTGCTCTGCACAATGATTAATTGTGCTCCGATTTGCACATGTAGTCCGTCCTCAAAACCAAATAGCTGCACTGTTTTATTTATGTGGGATCCCCCAGAGTGTTGAGCACTCTGCCAGGCACATGGTAGGTGTTCAGTGAATTCAGTCAACGGATAGGTCTACTTACCAAAAGGAGCCCTGGTGGCAAAACTGTTAAGTGCTCAGTTGCTAACCAATGGGTTGGCAGTTTGAACCTACCCAGCAGCTCTGCCGGAGAAAGACCTGGAGATCTGCTTCAGTAAAGATTGTTTTTGTTATTAGTTGCTGTCAAGCTGATTTAGACTCACAGCAACCCCATGTGACAGAGCAGAACTGTCCCACAGGTTTTCTAGGCTGTAATCTTTATGGGAGCAGATCACCAGGTCTTTCTCCCATGGTAACGTGGGTGGGTTCAAACCACCAACTTTCGGTTTGCAGCCAGGGGCTTAACCGTTGCATCACCAGGGCTATGGGGCAGTTCTCCTCTGTTACATGGGGTTTTTATGAGTCAGAATCAACTTGATAGCAGATAACATTTACCAAACTCTGCCTGCATGTAAAAAAAAGTATCATGGACCTATTGGGCCAAAGCATGAACATGCTTGAGAGTTTTTCTTCTTAGGAACGTTTGATTATTTCACCCAGTTCTGTAGATGTCAGAGCATTAGGCACTAGGAGCAAGACAGCAGCTTGCTCTGGGAGTTGCTCTGGGGACTAAATTCCCAACTCAAACTGTTTCCACTGTATCCGTCTCTTTCTCATAGAAGCGATGTGCAGAATATCACCTGGTTCTTTGAGCTTCCTTAATATTTGGATTTGGGGTAAACAGGAGTTTCCTTTCTGGCTCTCCAGGGTTAAACAACTCGGTATATTATCTCAGATTGAATGAAAACAGAGCAACATCTGACATTTGCATTTTGAGAAATGGAAACTGGAAAGGCCATCTTGGTGCATTTTTGATAAACTGTGGCAGAGAAAGAAGTCGTTGAGAACCCCTCGCAAACCTGCCTCTTTGCTCTGGAAAGGGACATGGGTGTGGAGGGGGAATATAGGAGGCAAAGAAGCTGAACAGGAGCCCAAGCCACCAGGTCCCATGAGAAGGACTGAGTATCTCGCCTGAGGCTGGAGCACCAGCCTTAAGGGACCCCGTTGCTTAGTAGGAAAGCTTTGCTTCATTCTTTATTGTTTGCCGTCTATGGAGTCTGGAAGCTGAAAACACCTGTAAGCTGAGAGGAGAAGGAACCATCTACCTTTCTAGAAAAACAACAAAACAAACAATACTGGCAATTATTATCACCAAACTATTAAAAATGTTTACCATGGGCAGATGGGCTTAACGGTGGCAGTAGGGGTGGGGCGGAGCTGTTGGGATTGTGGGATGGGGAGGTTGTCTTTCTGTATTATAGAATTGTTTGAAAAATTTTATGATGAAGGGTATGATAAATGTAAAACAAGAACAAAGTATAGGTACAATATTGGTTTCTTAGGAAGAGCCCTTGTGGTGCAGTGGTTAAGCACTCGGCTGCTAACTAAACGTCGGTGGTTCAAACCCACCAGCTGCCCTGAGGGAGAAAGATGTGGCAGTCTGCTTCCCTAATGATTACAGCCTTGGAAACCCTACGGGGAAGTTCTACTCTGTCCTATAGGGTCGCTATCGGTTGGAATCAACTCACAGGCAATGGGGTTGGTTTTTTGGAAGCAAACATGAAGGTATTTACCAGGCTCTCACCTATGCATTCAATGTCACATGCTCTACCCCCAGCCAGGCACCCAATACCTTCATCCCACCAACAGCCTCTACCCTCATTATCTATTTCCCTACTTTCCGCTCCCATCTCTGCCAAACCCGGGAAGGTGGGTCCTTGTCCAGCGTGCTCAGACTTGCCAATTATCTGGACACCGACCTTTCAGAAAGAAAAAGTAGCTTTATTGCAATGGGCAGAGCGAGGAGCTAGGAAGAAGTTCCTCAGACCCAGCTCCCTGAGCTATGGGGAAAAAAAGCAGGGCTTATATGTGATTTAGGCAGCAAGATGGTGGCCACGGAGGTGTACTAAAAACTAAAAAACAAACAAACTAGGGAGTGAAAATTCTAGAAGGTGGCCAGGAAACAGGAGGTGATGTAGTTCTTGTCAGACCTCTAGCTTCAGAATAGGGTCCAGGTGATGATTTACCTTCTGGTTCATTCCACCTGTTGGTTCGTTCTCTGTTGACGTCAATTAGTGGTCGTAGCTGGCCCTTCTGTGCATGCGGGGTGGGCCAAGTCTGGCTAGGGCTAGTTTAAGGACTAATGGAAATTTATTGGCATGCACAGGGTCAGGTTAAATTGGCTTGCCACACCTGGGAGATAGCTCTCTTACCCTACCCAAACTTACCCACCATGTTCCAATCCATCAACTGAGGGGCCTCTTGGCCAGCTGTCATGCTTGACTGGGCTAATGCCTACATTTCCTGTACCATGAAATATGCTTTAAGAGTTATATGCATCCCCGCCTGCTGTGAGTGTTGCTGCAAACAACTTACAGCTGACTGCTTCTCCAGAGTTGACTTGCTGGGGAGTCTCTGGACATCACCCAGGACAGCCCACAGCCCCTAACTGACTGGCACAGGGTAAAAAAGTCTGTCCCCTTTGCCTCTCAAGGTGGAACAACCTTGTGGTGCAATTTGTATCCAGTTTCTCATGTGATCAGGCTGAAGGAGATTCCAGCTGGGACACCATCTTTGCTTAGCTCCTTCCCCTGACCAATTATATTTCCCTCCCTCCTGTTCTCCTGAGACCCGCCCTCAAGAAATCAAGTGGATTTTAATCCTATCAGGCTCTACTCTTAGGGAACCTGGCTTAAGACACAGGGAAAAGTTATACTCATGAAAACGTTCATGAAGATAATCAAAGGAATACCAAGCAGTTGTTGGAAAGAGAGATTTCCTTGAGGGAGTAGAATTGGCGTAGGAGACTGTTGCTTTCATCATAAGCTTCTTTGTTCTCTTTAATTCCTTACCCGTGCTTGTATTACTATGATTACAATATTTTAAATTTAAAAATTAAAATTAAACATCCCACCCCACCTCCAAATATGCAATGAGACTTTTCTTCATAGCACAGAGGGAAGTGATGGTCATGCATCTAGTGGTCATCTGGATTTCATTTTGGAAAGTCATTCTAAAAAAAACCAAAAGTTTTTTCGGTCCTGGAATGAAATCTATACTCCAGGCAAGCTTATCTGTAGGTAGATAAAATGTTCATATCATTTTCTTCTGGAATTTGGCTGTTTGTTGAAAAGTAACCAAATCTCAAATTAGGACAGAGAGGGAAAAAAGGAGGGGGGCCTCAACTAATGGTTCCTAAATGAAAGGCCATTAAGATTATTTTAAAGCTACCCAATGCTGATAGCACCCAATGTGCTTTTAAATTAAATGATGAGAAAGAAGAGCTTGAGGAACAGAATACTTTACTGAGCAGAAACCCTGAAAGGCACTGGCCCCACTGGGGCTGATCCAAAAGAAAGGGTGAATGGTCAAAGTGCCGTTTGGGAGGAAGGCAAGGTCCACACTGTACAATGGCGAGGGGCCGGTGAGTTGCCCTGTGGCCTCTCTGGCCTCGCTGTGGTGTGAGGTAAGGATGCCAGCTGATGGAAGCTGAGGAGAAAGGGATATGGACCATGGGGGTCAGTTCATAAGGCGTTCATGCAACAGCTGTTTGAGGCCTTGTCTTCTGTGCCAGGCACTGTGACAATGTTGAGGACACAGTGGAAAGCAATGGGGGAGAAATGGAGTGTATCAGTCAAGGGCCTTTGATTGCAAGCAACAGAAACAGATTTTGCCTAACAGCAGCAAAAGTGAGTTTACTGGGAGAATAATGAGCCACAGAACTACAAGAATCAGCTTGGAAACAGCCGCTTAGCTAAGAAGCAGGAACCACAGGAAGGGTCTAATAGAAAAAGAATCAGTAAGATTCAGACGAACAGAGGGGAGTGGGCAGTTGAGGAGTGCTCTAGGTAGAGGTCACTGCCAATGGTCAGGTGCTGTAGAGCCTGGGGAAGTTTTAGAAATGGTAAGCACCATCATTTCCCACCCATCTGTCAGTTTGCTGTACTGTGGTGGCCTGTGTGTTGCTATGATGCTGGAAGCCATGCCACCTATATTTGAAATACTAGTAGGGTCACCCATGGTGAACAGGTTTCAGTGGAGCTTCCAGACTAAGACAGACTAGGAAGAAAGGCCTGGCAATCTACTTCCAAAAATTAGCCAATGGAAAATCTAAGGCTCACAACAGAATATTGTCTGATATAGTGCTGGAAGACAAGCCCCATAAGTTGGAAGGCACTCAAAATACACAGTGGCTGCAACAATGGACTTGAGTATACCAATGATCATGAAGATGGCACAGGACCGGGCAATGTTTTGTTCTGCTAATATAAGGTTGCTGTGAGTTGGAGGCCACGTTGACAGCAAATAACAACAATTCTTAAAGGAATAGTTCAGTTGATGGTGCAACCTCAGGAATGGAATGGAGGAAACTGGCATCTCACTGGGCTGAATGCAGAGCGGGAGCTGGGTGTGGCAGGAAGAAGGCCTGAAGAGACCAGCAAGGGGGCACTCTTGAACGGTGTGCTGTGTTAAAGTGCAGGGGCGGGAGTAGGAAGTGGTAGGGCAGTGGACAGAAGGATTGGAGAGAGACATCTAGAAGCAGGGTGAGAGTCAGCTAGAAGCAGGGTGAGAGTCAGCTAGAAGCAGGGTGAGAGTCAGCAGACTGTTGCTACAGTTAGTGGAAACATGGCAGGAGCTAAAGGGGGAGGGACAGTGAACAGAGAGGCCACAGCAGGCTTTGCTGCAAAAATAAAGGGATCCCCAAGGATAGTCTCTGCATGTCCACAACATTGGAACGTCTCCAGGTTTCCAATAAACATTTTATCCACAGATGGGATACCCAGGGTTAGGTCAGGTCACACGTAGAATGAGTCTTAAAACGGGAGGAGTGGATTTGAAGCTTGTCTGTGGCACTTTCTCACTGCATGGCCTTGTACATGTCACTTTCCCTGTCTAGGCCTCACTGGTGATAATTTCCTCACCTAATTGTACTGGACACTTGTCATTTGACTACTCGGCACCTGTTCCCCTTTGTCCAAGTAAGACCTCTGATTTTTGTTTGGGTATTTGCCCTGTCTTCATTCTCCAGGAGTAGAGCTCATCCCCCATGTTAACAATGATGAGTTTAGGGATGGGGAATTATGTAAGCGAGTCCAATTGTAGTGAATCTTGGGGGTTTTCATGGAAGTCACTGAAAGAGTTGTTTACTCTTTCTCATGGAACTCAACCCTGAAGTGGCTCATTCTGTAGCCCACTTAGCCTTCAGTATGGAGGGAGCCATAACATGGAGCTCAAGAATAGAGTCACAGATGGATGGCAGAACTGAGAGACCAAGAAAAAACAAGTCGTGATTTAGTTCCTGGATCAAGCTAGACCTGAAGTTAGCTACCCTTTGACTTTTCCATCCCACGTAAATTCCTATACAGCCTGCTGGGATTACCAAACAAACCAACAGGAACAGGCAAGCTCTGCAAATGCTGAACTCTCAAATCTTCATTACCTGACCCCAGGATTGGCTGGCGATGTCTTTCTAGTGGACTCCGTCTTCTGCAGCAATTGCTTCTCCACGCAGTGTGTTCAGGTAACCAAAGTCGGTCTCAGACATGTCCGTGCTGGCCCACTAGAGCTGGCAGGGAGGAAATGGGGGGCCAGCCCAGATGGGCAGCAGTGGGAGCTGTGAGGGAGGACACTCAGGCAGGCGACACTTGCCCCAACACTGGAAAAGCTTGCAGGTGTGCGTGGCCATCTCTCCAAACCTAGGACCAACCGAAAACCTGCTGCTGTCGTGTTGATGTTGACTCATAGCAACTGTATAGGACAGGGTAGAACTGCCCGTAGGGTTTCCAAGGCTATAAATCTTTACGGAAGCAGACTGTCACATCTTTCTTCCGTGGAGCAGCTGGTGGGTTCAAACTGATGACCCTTAGGTTAGCAGCTGAGTGCTTTAACCCCTGCACCACCAGGGCCCCTCCACACGCGAGAAATGCCTCTCAAAGAGGTGTTTCTCTGCACAAGGTGCGATGGAGGCTGGTGATGCAGCCCCAAAGAAATAGGAGGCATCAGAAAAAGATTCTCGTCATGGCCACATTTAGCTATGAGGGCAACAAAGTCACTCTGGTGTGATAATAAAGGGCACGGGACTGGTGTGTGCTTGGGGTGCTTGTGCTGTGTTCCCCCATCAGGGTTCCCATCATCATAGTGATAAGAGTACTAACAGCAAAAGCAGCTGACACTGAGCTGGTGACGGAGGGTTTCCACAGGGCTTTCTTCCACAGCCTTTATATGCTTCTCGGCACCGCACAGCGCGCAGGCTTTGAAGCCAGGATGGCTAGGTTTGAACGCTGGTAGCTAAGTCAGCATGAGCAAGTGGCTTCATCTGCGTGTCTCAGTTTCCTCATCTGTAAAGTGGGGATAATAACAGCATCAGCTTCCTTCCTAGGTTGTTGTGAGGATTAAATGAATTACTACGTCTCAGGGCTTAGGACAGGGCCTGGCTTGTAGTGAGGGCTGTTGGTGTGTGGGAGAAGTATTAGTAACAAGCTTGCTTTGCGCTGACTGGCAAGGCCAGGACTTGAACCAGGTCTGTGGTTCCCAGGTCTGCTTTCATGACTCAGCCAGGAACACGAGAGTGATGTTCACACACACTCGAGTGTGGTTCAAGTGGGCACATCCACACCCTCAGAACTCAGAAATCTGAAACAGAACCTCTGTCAGGTGCTCCCTGTGAGTCAATGGCAAGCTGGGCGCGCTGTCATTAACTATACTCAGCGAGGCAGTGTCGACATTCCCATACCCCACATCTGTGACTGCAAACGGCGGGGAAGCTGAACAGAAAGCAGCTCACTGTGTTTTTGTTCATGTGATACTCCTGCCTTGTTAGCCTCCCAAGAGGAGCCCCTGGGTGATGCAAACATCAATGCACTTGCTGCTAACTGGAGGGTTGGTGGTTCAAGTCTACCCAGGCATGCCTTGGGAGAAAGTCCAGGAGATTCACTTCTGAAACATTAGCCGTTAAAAACCCTACGAAGCCTTTAAACTTAAATCAAAAATGTCCCCTGAAGTCTTCTTAAAATCAAACAGAAGTTTACCTTGTTTTTAGGTGCCACAGGGTCGGTTCTGATTCATGGTGACCCTATGCACAACAGAACGAAACACTGCCTGGTCCTGGGCCTTCAGCATTATGCCCTTTTAAGACCTAGTCATCGTAAGGTTTTCACCTACTAATTTTTTTTTTTTTTTTTCGGAAGTAGATAGCCAGGTCCTTCTTCCCAGTCTATCTTAGTCTGGAAGCTCCACCGAAACCTACCCACCAGTGGTGACCCTGTTGGTATTTGAAATACTGGTGACACAGCATCTAGCATCACAGCCCCACACAAGCCACCACAGTAGGACAAACTGACAGACGGGTGGTGGAAGTAAGGCTTAGGCATTTTAAGTCATCTCTAGCTATTCGGTGTCAATGAAGCGGGTCTTGGGTCTGTGACCCCTAAAGGTTGGGCGTACTCTGTCTTCTGGACACACCCTAGATATACATAACAAACCTCAGGAGCTACTGGAGATGAAATGAGATCCCCTCCTGCTGGGTTGGCTGCCCAGATTTGCTAGTTTATGATCCTTTGGGGACTCCCATCTCCCACGCTGGACTGCGAGAACATTAGGACTGAGGTGAAACATTCGTCACCCTGAGTAATTCTCCACTGAACTTTGCGTGAGAACAAGTTCCAGGCCAAAGGGGACAATTCCTTGTTGTGACAGCAGCTTTTCGGTAGACTGTTGCAATAGTCTTCTAATAGGTCTCTAGCCTTCTTTTGTGCCCCATTCTGATCCATCCTCAAGTAGCTACAAGGGAGGGCTCTGTGAAATACAAATATGACAGTGTCATCCCCTTGCTTAAAATCCTCCTGTGGTTCCGCATGGTCTAGACCAGTGCTGTTCAGAAGTTTTTGAAATGGTGGCAATGTTCTATATCTGTGCTGTCCAATATGACAACCCCAGTGACTATGGCTATTGAACACTTGAAATGTGGGTAGTGTGTCTGAGGAATAGAATTCCTAATTGTATTTTATTTTAATTAATTTAAATAGCCACAAATGGCTAGTGGCTACCTCATTAGACAGCGCAGGTCTGGAGAATGAAATTCCAAGACCTGGGCCTGGCCTCGCCCTGATTATTTGATCAGCCTTATGTTTTTGCCAGAATTCATTCAAACTGGGAATTCCAGCCATAGCAAATCGTCTTACAGCTCCCTAAACACTGAGCCTACTTCACACCTCCATGCATTTACATCTGCCGTTCTTTCTGTCTGGAATGTTCTCATCTCCTGCCCAAACACGCCGGGCAAGCTGCCTGCCGGCCAAACAACCCTCCTTCGTGACTCAGCTCCAGTGTTGCTTCTACTATCAAGCTTTACCAGCCACCCCCTGCCCGCCCCAGGCAGAGTCAACCACCCCATCCTTTGTGCATCCAGCCCAGACATGCCTTGAGGCCCTTCCAACGTGTACTGCACTGATGCATTTCCCATCTGCTTCCTTCTGCGGGTAAAGGCAGACTCCAGGAGAGAAAGCTCTGTGTCTTACTCACCTTTGGGCCTCCAATGCCTTGCACCAGGCTTGGTCATAGCAGGCAATCATTAGATGGTGGCTGAAGGAATAAGAAAAATTATTGGAGTGGACAGATATCAAAATTTGGGTTATCTAGCATCCAACTTCCTGTCCTCTTTCACCCCCGTTACTCCTTGGGACATCTCTTTGAGAGTTGTTGGTTGGCATTGAGTTGATGAGGACTCATGGTGATCTCATGTGTTGCAGAGTGGAACCACTCCATGAGTTTTCCTTCCTGTAATCTTAACAGAAGCACATTGCCAGCCTTTCTTCCATGGCACAGCTGGGTGGGTTTGAACTTCCAACATTTAGGTTAACAGTCAAGCAAGAACTGTACCACCTAGGGGCCTTGATCTTGGGAGTTAGAGGAAGCCAAAGTAACAGATCCTTTCACTGCCTTGTCCATCCTTCCAGAGACTGATGACAGCATGAAGGATGCTGTAATCCTGGGGCAGCTGGAGGTCACTTTCAATGTAGCAACAATAAGGAGCCATACCATTTCTGCTGCCCAGCCCACCAGAGCTCCGAGGTTGGCTCTATGTCCTCCTGTCAAACATATGAACCCCTGATCCAAACCGAAAAACCAAACCCAGTGCTGTCTAGTGGATTCTGACTCATAGCAACCCTATAGGACAGGGTAGAACTGCCCCAAAGAGTTTCCAAGGATTTCCTGGCAGATTCAAACTGCCGACCCTTTGGTTAGCAGCCATAGCACTTAACCACTACGCCACCAGGGATGAAGCCCTGATAGCCTCCCAGAAATCCCCTGAGTCACCTCTCTCTTGGTAGCCAGCTACAAAGTGACTCTTAGCAGCAGTCAAGCAGATAAGCTTCCAGATCTACAGAGCTATGTAGGAGGGAGGGTGTGTCCTTCTGTGAGGAGACCCAATGGATGACAGAGCTGAGCTGTTATAATGGGCAAAGCTGAGGCTGAAGCCAGAGCAGAAGACCCTCAGGCAGCTGGGGAGGAGTAACCTGGCCTGGAGGGAGATGCAACTGACAATTCCAGGAGCTTTGGCCCATGTCAGGAGGGCAGACCACCATCCACACCAACCACAGTGACCTGAGTAGCTGGGTACTATGTGTTGGAGCTAACCCATGGGCTGAGGGAGAGGAGGCAGGTTACCCTGGAGTCTTTAAATGATCCCAAGAGATGGTTTTGATAGGGATTGGGAGACTGTGGGGCATTGGGGTGCCATTGGCAAGTATTATTGGTTGGTCTTCTATTCTCTTAAGTAATCATCCCTTCACATACACTGTGAACCAAGAGTTTCATTCATCTGCTCAACAGTTCATAAGGGCCTCTTCCTTTGCATTAGGGACCGTGCCAGCACTCTTTCCCACCTCAGGGCCTTTGCCCAAGCTGTGTCCTCTCCCTGGATTGCTCTTTTTGCCTTGTGTGAACAGCTCCCACACATCACTCAGATTCAGTGTAAATGTCACGTCCCCATGAAAACTCTTCTAAATACCCCAACTAGGTCTCCTGGCCTCTGGCCCCACCTCATAACACTTATCAGAGCTATAATTATATAGCTGTTGGTGGGATCATTTGAAGAAAGTCTGTCTTCCTTGCTAGGTGGCAGGCTCTGTGAGGGCAGGGACAGTGTTTGTCTTGTTCCCAGAAGTATCCAGCACCTCACAGCCCAGTGCTTGACACCCCAGCAATATTTGTTGAGTGAATGCGAGGAAGAGAGGCTGAGAGACTGAGAGGGAGAGATGGACAGAAGGAAGGAAGAGGGAAAGAAGGAAGAGGGAAGGAAGGGAGGGTTGCAGCACCCCCTCCTTGCCCTCTGGTATCCACAACGTAGTATTCATCCCTACTTATGCTCTTTGCCCTTAAAAGAGAAAACAATAAATGACCTCTGTGGGCCATACACTTGGGGTCTTGGTATCTTGCATTCCTGCCAAGCAGGGTACCACTGCTGCATCTTAACCATCCTCCAAAACTTCACACCTGATCATCAGTCAGGTGTAGCCTCCACGGTTCTGAACGAAGACAACAGAAAATAAACTCTCTACCATCCCACACTTCTGACACAAGGGTTGTAGCTATCCAGTGATTTATTCTGCAGCTCGAAATTTTTTTAAGTAAAATAAACACAACATTCTCTTATTCATATTTCGCACATTGTACTTGGGGTGAATACTACCACCACCATCAGTTGCTTTCAAGTCAATTCCAATTCATGGCGACCCCGTGTGTGCCAGAGTACAACTGTGCCCCATAGGGTTTTCAATGGCTGAGGTTTTTTTTTTTCTTTTTTTTTGGGAAGTAGATTGCTAGCTAGGCCTTTCTTCCAAGGCAATTCTGGGTGGACTCAAACCTCCAGCTTTTTGGTTAACAGCTGAACACACTGGGGAGAATGTTGTTATGTTGTTGTTAGGTGCTGTCAGGTTGGTTCCAACTCATAGCGACCCTATGTACAACAGAACAAAACATGCCCAGTCCTATGCCATTGTCACAATCGTTGCTATGTTTGGGCACACTGTTGTAGCCACTGTGTCAATCCATCTTGTTGAGGGTCTTCCTCTTTTTGGCTGATCTTCTACTTTACCAAGCATGATGTCTGTTATAGACTGAATTGTGTCCTCCAAAAATGTGTATCAATTAGGCTAAGCCATGATTCCCAGTATCATGTGATATTGTCCACCACTATGTTATTTGATGTGATTTTCCTATGTGTTGTAAATCCTACCTCTGTGATGTCAATACGTGGGATTAGTGGCAGTTATGTTAATGAGGCAGGACTCAATCAACAAGGTTGGATTATGTTTTAAGCTAAATCTCTCTTGAGATATAAAGGAGAGAAGCAAGCAGAGAGAGAGGGACTTCATATCACCAAGAAAGAAGTGCCGGGAGCAGAGTGCGTCCTCTGGACCCGAGGTTCCTGCACTGAGAAGCTCCTAGGCCAGGGGAAGATTGATGACAAGGAACTTCCTCCAAAGGCAACTGAGAGAGAAAGCCTTCCCCTGGAGCTGGTGCCCTGAATTGGGACTTCTAGCCTACTAGGCTGTGATAGAATAAATTTCTCTTTGTTAAAGCCATCCACTTGTGGTATTTCTGTTATTGCAGCACTAGACAACTAAGACAGTGTCCTTCTCCAGGGACTTGTCCCTCCTGATAACATGTCCAAAGTATGTGAGATGAAGTCTCACCATCCTCCTTTCTAAGGAGCATTCTGGCTGCATTGGGGAGAACAGAAACTTATGAAAATTGAGCACTAAGTCCATTCACTGTCATACCCAGGATGAGATCCTGGACGAGAAAAAGAACATTAGTAGAAACTGATGAAATCCAAATAGACTCTGTAGTTTAAAGCATTGTACCAATGTTAGTTTCTTAGTTTTGATAAACATGCCGTAGTCATGCAAGATGTTAATATTAGGGAACCTGGGTGAAGGGTACATGGGAACTCCTTGTACTCTTTGTGACTTTCTAAGAGTACAACGAAATAAAAATTTTATTAAAAAAAAGGGTCATCCAGTTTCTTCTTTAAAGTATTCAAAATGTAATTGTCTAGGTGGAGAGATTCTGGGTGATTTTTTTTGTTGTTGTTATACGTTCCCTATTTTCCACAGTAGCGGGCACTGCTTTTCTAATTACAAAACTTATTAAAAATGACTAAATAACTTGGTTTAGAATATGTTCAAGTATATATGATTAGTTTTGTTTTTAATTGAAAAGACTGTGATACCATTAAGATCAAAATGTAAAAGATCTCATTATAACAACCCATCATCTTACAGCCCCAACAGAACCAGATTCTCAGTTTTGCCTGTAACGGTTCACATGCAGACGTAATTCCACTAAGATGCAAGGGGAGCTGGGTTGTCAAGTTTTAAGGCAGGTGCCTGCTTGTGTTTCCTTTGAATACGGTTAAAATAGATTGTAGGTAATCTCTAAACGACAAGTGCTCAAAACGTGTGGCTGCAAATACTAAGCCAGCATTCAGAGCTCTGCAGTGTGGCACTGTTGCCTCTTGGCCACTTTGAGACCTCCCACTCATCCCTCAGGGGTCAGACAGGGCACTAGGAGGGCCATGCCTCCCCTGTCACCATGTCCCAGGGCACACCCTTGTGACACCACTCTATACTTCAGATGCCTGCTGAGGGGTGGAGGGAGCCCTGAGTGAGAGAAGCTTCCCGGGAGCCTTTGGGATCTGGGACTGAGAAATGGGTGCTAACTGGACCCTGCTGTTCTGACGTCACCCTAGATAGGAGTTTTGAACAAAATGGGTGGTTCCTTCTCCTGCAAAGTGAAGCAGAGGGTTAACTGTTCAAAGTGCCTCCTTGAGAGTCAACCACCACCCAGAAACACTAGGGTTTTACAGTGCTCTGTCTTTGCCTTACCTCATCCTATATTTTCGACCTTCACCACCAACTTTTTCTTGAAGGCCTCTCAAAAGATGTGTAAGGCAGTTCGAATCCTTTTTAATTAAAGCTTTCTTCTTCTACCAAGTTGGAAATGGTGCCATTTCACACAAGTATATCACTGGCTTTGTTCTATCTGGAGACACTCACTTATCCCATAAATGTGGAAAGAGCCCCTTTGTCCACTGTAGAATATAAGCAGCTCTAGAGCCTCTCTCTCAGTTGGGGCCACATCTCTCTGCCCCTAGAGAGGAAACCAGAATGGCTCTCTGTCCAGGGGCGGATTAACCAGTAAGCGCGGTAGCCATCGGCTGGCACTGCGCAAGGTATGCGCAGGCTTCCTTTGTTGTATTTACTTGTTAATCTGTGATAAGCAATTTTACATGAGTTTCAACACATCGCCTATGTGGTGGGGGACAGGTGAAATTGTGCATTGCAGATTGGTGGGAAGGCACAACTGGGCCTATGTGTACTTTGCTTATTGGGTAATCTAGCCCTGGCTCTCTCTCTGCTGGATGATAGGGGCCTGGTTTGCCTTGCAGTCCTGCCTTTGGATCAAGGCCCAGTCCTGGGTCGCTGGCTGCTCCTTGGGCACTGCCCAGCTCCCACCCCATGCTTATCCTCTCCTCCCATTGCAACTGGGGCTCTGGGCTCCCACCTAAAACGCCGGCAGCTACTGATGGGCTAAACATCAGGCCCTTGGCCTGGAATTAAGGGGCCCTCCAGGTTCTCTTGCTGCCCCTACAGTCAGACTAGCCTCCTTGCTGCTCTTGTCATACCTGCCCTTCCTCTTCTGAGATCCTCCCCACATCCACTGAATTTCTACCCATTTTCAAAGCCTGACAGAAGTTAGCCTTCACATTAGGGTCCGAGGACCAGCAGCACCAGCTCGTTAACTGGTTGCTGTTTAGTCAATTCTGACTCATGGCGACCCCACGTGTGTCAGAGTAAAACTGTGCTCCATAGGGTTTTCAGTGGCTGATTTTTTGGAAGTAGATCTCCAGGCCTTTCTTCTGAGATGCCTCTACATGGACTTGAATCTCCAACCTTTTTGTTAGCAGCAAGCGTGTTAACTGTTTGCACAACCCAAGGACACCAGCTTGTTGGAGGTACAGATTCCTGGGCCCCACCCCAGACCAGCTCTTTCAGAATCACACTTTATCAAGATTCCTGAGTGATTCATGTGTACCGCACAGTGGGAGGGGAAACTTTTAAAATGAGATGTTTTCCAAAGTGTAGACCTCGGTCATCAGCAGCAGAAGCTCCTTGCTAAAAATGCAGGCTCCTGGGTCATACCCTAAACATATAGATATTATATCTGAGGGTAACTCAGGAATCTGCATATTTAACAGATACCCCCAAGTAATTCTTATTCATTTTATATGTAAATTATATAAAATAAGCATCATAAATTACTATAATAAATTATTTCAGTAAAAAGTTTAGCATAAAAAAATTTATTTCAATAAAATGTTTAGCATATTAATTAAAAATTATTATACATTACTACAGAAATTAGATGTTACACATAAATGCATAACTTATTTGTTACTATATGTGGTGATTTTTACTTCCTATGTGAAATCCATTATAAAAAAATTGGAATGTTATCAAGAAGGTTGACATCTCATTTGGCTGCCATACCCTGGAACTGTCACGTTCCCGAGCTTCTTCCTTTTATTTATACACACATGTATGTTTCTAGAGAACTCATATGTACTTGTGGTGTGTTTTGGGTTTTACAAAAATGGTACTTTTGTGTCATTCTACAATTTCCTTTTTCTCACTCAACAATTTGTTCTGAGGACCTTTCTAGGTTAGAAGACAGAGGGCTACCTCATCATTTTTAGCTGCATGGTGCTCCATCGTATGGATATACACTTTATAAAGCCATTAGTGGATGTTTAGGAGCCCCGGTAGTGCAACAGTAAAGTGCTCAGCTGCTTCCCTAAAGACTGACAGTTCAAACCCCCCCAGTGGTTCCGCAGGAGAAAGGCCTGGT
The DNA here is from genome assembly GCF_030014295.1 of Loxodonta africana. NCBI lineage: Eukaryota > Metazoa > Chordata > Mammalia > Proboscidea > Elephantidae > Loxodonta > Loxodonta africana. The sequence continues at coordinate 29,479,202 of NC_087363.1, read as the reverse complement.
GATCGGCTTCTATAAAGATTGTCGTTATTGTTGTTAGGTGCCGTACAGTCGGTTCCAACTTGTGACGATCCTACGCACAACAGAACAAAACACTGCCCGGTCCTGCGCCATCCTCACAATTGCTGCTGTGTTTGACCACATGGTTGCAGCCACTATGTCAGTCCATCTCGTTGAGTCTCTACTAAGCATGATGTCTTCCTGATAACATGACGAAAGTACGTGAGACAAAGTCTTGCCATCTTTCCTTTTAAAGGGTATTCTGGCTGTACTTCTTTCAAGACAGATTTGTTCGTTCCTCCGGCAGTCCATGGTATATTCAACCATGGATGTTTAGGTTATTTACAATCTTCCGCTTGTACAAGTCACACTCAGTGAATATGCATGGATGTACCTGCTTGTGCCAGGGAGGGTAGGTTTCTTTAGGGTAGAAATGGTGACATGCTGGGAAGTGGAGTTACCTATTACGGAGAGAAGGACATTTTGAATGTTAATAGCTATGGCCGGTTAGCTGCAGCTCCACGATTCTTTGTACCTTCAAGTTTAATTCTTTTATTTTGGAATTGATTTCACATTAAGTCTGAAATTCAACATTATGTTTGGGCATCCTGCTCTCATGATGCTAGAACTTACTGCCTAGTACCAGTAGAGCTGAGATTTACTGATGGTTTCCAAGTCCTTTTCATGACCTCATTCATTAATCTTCACCTTAACAACCTTTTGGGGTAGGTATTATCACTTCACTATCCCAATAATATAGATACCAGACTGAGGCCTGGTCAGGCTTCCAGGGCAATGAAGTAGCCCCCACCAAGCACCTAGAGGGGACAGACAGAACACAGCCCCGCCAAAGCCCTGGATTCAGATTCCTAGCCTCAAGAACTGTGATACGATGAACTTCTGTCTTTATAAGCCACCTTGTTTTGTAGCATTTTGTTACAGCAGCTTCAGCAAACTAATACAGCGAAGAAGGGAACAACAAGGAGCTCAGCTGCTAACCAAAAAATCGGCAGTTTAAATCCCCCAGGTGCTCCTTGGAAATGCTAGGGGACAGTTCTACTCTGTCCTGTAGGGTCGCTATGAGTCAGAATCGTCTTGATGGCAAAGGGTTTGGTTTAGTTTGTTTGTTTGTTTAATTGAACTGAGGCTTCTTTAAAGGTTGTTTTAAACCTACATGGAGTCCCTGGGTGGTGAAAACAGTTAACACACTCGGCTGCTAATGAAAAGGTTGGTGGTTCAACTCCATCCAGAGGAGCCTTGGAAGAAAGGCCTGGTGATCTACTTTCAAAATATCAGTTATTAAAAACCCTGTGGAGTACAGTTCTACTCTGACTTACATGGGGTCAACGCCAGGAAACCTTTTTTTTTTTTTTTTTTCAAACTTCCATATTCCTAATGGATTTGTCTCAGGAATTCATCAGGAAATCACCCCACATAGAAAAATCCTTAGGATTTGCAATGCAGACCAGCCAATTATAGGATACAAGGATAAATCTGAAGCTTCATCCAGAGGCTTGTGAAAGTCCTAGTAGGAGCTGCTGCAGAAGAAATTCCTGGGAAGTCCTCATTAAAAAAAACGAAAAGCAAACCAGTTGCCATTAAGTCTGACTCGTGGTGATCCCACTTATTTCAGAGCAGACCACAGGGTTTTCATGGCTGTGACCTTTCGGAAAGAGATAGCCAGGCCTGTCTTCCAAGGGGCCTCTGGGTAGGTTTGAACCACCGGCCTTTTCAATTAGCACCCCAGCACTTAATCGTTTGTGCTACCCAAGGAAAGCCTCACCAAAAAACCAAACCAAACCTGTGGCTGTCCAGTCAATTTTGACTCTGAGTGATCCTATAGGACAGAGTAGAACTGCCCCATAGGGTTTCCAAGACTATAATCTTTATAGAAGCAGACTGCTACATCTTTCTCCCCAGGAGTGGCTGGTGGGTTTGAACCGCTGACCTTTCAATTAGCAGCCGAGTGCTTAACCATTATGCCACCAGGCCTCCTGGAAGTTCTAAGCACTATTAAAAGCAAAACAAAATGGAGGCAAACTTTTTTTTTTATCTCGTGGGGAGGATGTGCCTCAGCATTTCAATCTGCACCCACCAAGTCACCCTGACACTGGGCAGAAAGGCACTGACCTCATGTGCCTTCTCGTGGTTTTCTAGGGCTATCACAATGTAATTGAATTTAAAAACAGTTCCCAGTTCTCAGTGCATTGGGAGTGCAACTAAACTCAACCTGTTTTTTTTTTTTTCTTTGACACTTTTTACTGAGAGAAAATGTGTGACTTTTCTTGATGAACAAACAGCCAAAGGTGTTTAGAAAAGGTCTATCATTTTTCTGGCAGCAAGACACCCCAAACTAAATTCATTAACAGCTCTTCTGTTCGGAATTTTAAACCATTCTCTGACCCATATAAATTCCTTGTTATGTCCTCTACGAATACAAGACAATTTACTGACATACATGATGGCTACAAAGCTAGGACACAGCGTGGTATAACGGAAAGGGGCTTTGAGATTGTCCTTTCATCCTCTGCTTCTACTCCTTCTGAGAAATGTTCTTTCATGTCTATAATTTTTGAATAGTTTGTTGTTGCTGTTAGTTGCCATTGAATAGCTCCAACTCATGGTAACCCCACGTAGGACAGAACAAAATGTTGCCCGGTTCTTTGCCATCCTCGGGATCACTGGTGTGCTCGAGTCCGTTTTTGCAGCCACGGTGTGTTTTGAGTGTCTTCCAACCTAGGGGGCTCATCTTCCAGCACTATACTGGACAGTATTCTGTTGTGATCCACAGGGCTTTCGTTGGCTAAATTTCAGGTGTAGATTGCCAGGCTTTTCTTCCTAGTCTTACTCTAGAAGCTCTGCTGAAACTTGTCCACCAAGGGTGACCCTACTGGCATTTGAAATACTGGTGGCTTGTCTTCCAGCATCCTAAATCTACGCTCTACCACCTGCTTCTATTCCTCCTAAAAAAATGTTCTTTTTGTCTATAATTTTGTGAATAGTAGTTAAAGCTTTTTAGAACTTTGTCTTATCTTTAGTTCTGCAGGTACATGTCATTTAATCACATGTTGCTATATTTTCCTACCTTCTAGAAAACATTAAAGGAACATAGGAAGAGGAGTTCAGCTATGTTTTATGAGCAACTGACTGCAATGAGTTATACAGGCCAAATGCTTGGCTGGTGACCACCACCTCAAATAAATCAGTTCACTTCTCTGCTTCTCGGTTTTCTTTCCCAAAATATACATGACACAGTATGCCCACTGGTTCATTCATTTGACGAATATTTGTTGAGTTCTTACTCTGTGCCTTGAACCAGTGAGAAGTGCTGGCACTACAGTGCTGAACAAAATACATGAGGTTCCTGCCCTCGTGGAATTTCAATTCTGGTAGATGTGAAAGCATTGCAGAAGCAGAAACTTTGTACCAGTCAAATGCAATACACATATCTGCTTATAGAAATGTTTTCTTTCCTCTGTCTCTGAACTCAACGTTCTTCCGTATCTACACTGTGTACTGGCACCTACTCCATGACACCTTGGCAGCAAATGAGCTGTAACCTCTTCGAGGGCAAGACATGGCCTTAGAGTTTTCACATCCCCAAAGCTCAGGACAATGGGGTAGTTCGCTCTGAGCCCTGAACGTGGCCTTTGGTCTAAAATTCCCTATGCTCTCTCCTTTCCCATATGGTCTTTCAGTAGGGCAGGTTATTGTGGTTGTTGAGTATAACAACGACCATGATAACAAAACTGATGTTTTCCTACTAGAGCTAACAATGGATGAATCTGTTAAAAATACTAATTTTTTAAAATTAATGATTTGAACCGTTCAGACCTTAGTTTGTAGAGGTTTGGGGACAGTATATTCTATGTACATTAAACCTCAATTGGTTTAGTCCAACTATACTCTGATTTTTTCCCCTAGTATATGAACAGGTTGAGCAACCTGCAAAAGCTGAATTATGCCTTTTGGCTGATTGCATTTAGTGTAAGGTTACATGCAGCTCATTGGCTGTGAAAGAAACCATTCTGTTTTTATTCCCAGTTCAGATTTGGGTATTTTCTGGCCCTTCTCATGGCTCTGAGCTCCTATAAATACTCCACTGCCTTGAGTAACTGAGAGTTTACTATTTAGGAAGTATGAGGATCCCCGTGAATAACCCATGGCCATCCTCCTTACTGGAGATTGAGATCTGCTGATTAGCATGAGGCCCAGGCAAAAGGGCTCTAGCTGGGAAGGGTTCCAAGTACTGACGGGAGCTCAGAGTTCAGTCATCCTTAGAGTGAGTGAAGGCCCTGTGCAGTATAAGGTAGTATGGAAGTGTGGAAGAAGACACTCAGCTCTTCCCAGCAGTCTCGTTTCCTTTAGCCATCATCTACACCTCCATTGTCCTCTATGCAAAGAGGCAGAACAAAGGATTAGATGAGGAAGACAAGTAGAACCCCAGGCAAGCTATTCCAGAGGTGGTTTCTTAGTAAAAGAAAGAAGAAAAAGGGAGGAAGGAAGTAAGGAGGTAAGGATGGAGGGAGGGAGGGAAGGAGGGAGGGAGGGAGGGTGGGAGGGAGGGAGGGAAGCAGAAAGAGGGTGCCTGTATGACTCATCCCACTTCGCCTACCCAATTCAGTCACTTTCTGAAGACTATGAGATTCCTCCTCTTTCAATATCTTTCTTGGAAGCCTGTCTTGAGGACAGATGATATTTCTTTAATATCTTTAACAAGTAGAATGATCTGATTCTCAATTACTGGACTTTTGAATCCTGAAACGAATTCATTATTTCATTATTCCAACTAAAACCATTGCTGCCAAGTTGATTCTGACTCATAGTGACCCTACATGACAGAGTAGAACTGCCTCATAGGGCTTCCAAGGCTGTAATCTTTACGGAAGCAGATTGCCACATTTTTCTCCCATGGAGCGGCTTATGGGTTCGAATAGCTGACCTTCCGGTTAGCAGCCAAGCTCTTTAACCACTGTACCACCAAGGCATCTTATTATTCCAATGACTCATATATTAATTAAACAAGTGTTTATTGATTAGCTGCCATGAGCAAGGTACCTGGGGATGTGATGGTGAAAGACAGACAGTCCCTACCTTGGAGAAGCTTGTAGCCTAGAGGGAAGTTAAGAGATAGTTGAAGTAGTGTCTCAGAAAAGCCATGCCAGGTGACTTATGACATGTTGTGGGAACACAAAGGAGGTCACCCACCCAATCCAGAGGAGAGGTCAGAGGGTGTGACATCTAAGCTAAGAACTGACGGGCGTAGAAATAAGCCATGAGGGTGAGAGATGGGTGTACAGATTGGCTTCCCATCACTGTGGTCAGCAGCTTTGGGGAGTACCAGAAAAAAGATCTTTCCTAAATCCTGGGTGGACTGGGTGGAGTAGCTGAGTATGACCTCTGGCCAAAGACTGGCTCAGAGTGGTCAATAAGGCTGAGAGAAAACCAAGGTTATTTTCAATCAGGAGTGGATTGCCATGTACACCATGGTGTATGCCCATGTCTTTGGAGCCAAAACTCAAGAAACATTGAAGACATTTCCTGGTGTACTTTTCTGACTCAGCAAATTAGATGCTAGAACAGAGCTAAAAGAAGATTTAGTTCCGAAGGGATGATTGCTAAGGATTTCACTTACTATTATTGTTAGAAATAGTGCTATATTTGTGTGTGTGTGTGTGTGTGTGTTGTGTAATTACTTATCAGCTTCTCTGTTGAAAACAATTTGAGTGATGTCTTCTAGAAAGACCCAAAGGTATCACGGTGGAGAACGCTGCAAGTTTGCTTGAGAATTGGGGTTTGGGGTAGATTGGAAGCGGCACACTTGGCACTGGCAGAGGAGGGACTCTCCCATAAGGAGGAAAACCTCTGAAATCAGAAAATGAGATTCAGAAGCAGCACTGAATTAGGGACCTATGTTCTTAGGAATGGTTCTGATTCTAAAGAACTGTGGTCCCAGCCCAGAAACTTCAACCCTAGGGGTTCAGAACTCTAAAAGGATAGTACATAGTGGATTAGGTTTTGTTTATACAATTCCCAAATATTTACTGAACACCTACTATGGAGCCCCTGGGTGGTGTAAACGGTTAATGCCCTCAGCTGCTAACCGAAAGCTTGGAGGGTCCAATCTACCCAGAGGCATCTTGGAAGAAAGGCCTGGTGATCTATTACCAAAACATGGGCCATTGAAAACCCTATGGAGCACAGTTCTACTCTGACATATATGGGGTCACCATGCATTGGAATTGAATCAATGGCAAATGACTACTATTTGTCAATGCCATTCTAGGTACAGGGAATCCAGAGAATAGTAAGAATTGACCTTTGGTCCTTGGTTGTGTGGGGCATGGAGGCGAAGCTCCTAGCCTGGTGGAAGAGGGAAGACAAGTTATTGGAAGCCAACGGGAAGAGCAAAATACTCTGGGGAACAAGTGAAAACAGAGGGGAGAAGCATCCTGGAGAGTCCCATGGGTGGACAAGAACATGGAAGGTGTGCTGGGCCAAAGGACTAGTATCTCTAAAACCAAAAGCCAAACCTATTGCCATCAAGTCCATTCTGACTCACAGCGACCCTGTAGGACAGAGCAGAACTGTCCCACAGGGTTTCCAAGGAGGGGCTGCTGGGTTCGAACTGCTGACCTTTTGGTTAGCAACTGAGCTATTCACCACTGTGCCACCACTGTGCCACCACTGTGCCACCAGGGCTCAGTATCTCTAAAGTACTCCTAAAATCCTATAAAGTACAGATATATTATGTTGCTTACTATCCTTGTTTTGTGATGTACAGCTCGTTTTAGTTTTTATGAAAGTAAGAGTATGAAAGAAAGGAATAGAATCTGGAGGTTTTGACAGGTTTTTTTTGTTTTTTTTTTAATGGATTTCTTATTTTTGTTGCCGTTGGCATCTAGCATGGCAGGAAAATCAAATTAAAATAAACATTTTTTAAAAACTTTTTAGGCAAAGTGTTCAACCACGCATAAAAGTGGGAAGAAAATATAACAAACTGATTTACCTATCACCTAATCTCGTCTCCTCTATACCCAATACTTGTTTTGCTTTGAATATTTGAAGTAAATTCCAGGCATCATTTCCTATCATCTATAAATACTTCAGTAAGTATCTCTATGAGAAATGAACATTTTATTAACATAACCATAATGCCATTATCATGTGATATAATACCCAAAGCATATTCAAATTTTCCTAATGAGCTCAAATAATTTTTTGTAATTTTTTTTTCCAGTCAAGATCCAAGCAGGATTTACACATGGTATTTGATTGGAAAACTCTTCAAACCAAAAAAACCAAACCCACTGCCATCGAGTCAATTCCAACTCATAGTGACCCTATAGGACAGAGTAGAACTGCTTCATAGTGTTTCCAAGGAGCACCTGGTGGATTTGTACGGCCAACCTTTTGGTTAGCAGCCATAGCTCTTAACCATTATGTCACCACGTTTCTGAAAAGACTCTTAGGTCTTTTTTATTCTATAATAGTTCTCCCCCAAGCCCTTTTTTATGCTGTTCATTCAGGGACAAAGAGAAATCAGTCATTTGTCCTGTAGATTATTCCATATACTGGATTTGGTTGATTCTTTCTGGTATTATTTATCCTGTTCGTCTATTTCCTGTAAACTGGATCAGCTTTTTTTTTTTTTAATTGTGCTTTAGGTGAATGTTTACAGAGCAAATTAGTTTCTCACTCAACAATTTGTACACACGAATTGTTTTGTGACATTGCAACCCCTGCAATGTGTCAACACTCTCCCCTTCCCCACCCCAGGTTCCCCATTTCTATCAGTCCGTTTTTCTTGTCCCTTCTTGCCTTCTCGTCATTGCTTTTGGGCAGGTGTTGTCCATTTGGTCTCGTACATGTGATGGAACTAAGAGCACGTTTCTCACGTGTATTATTGTTTGTTTTATAGACCTGTCTAATCTTTGACTGAAGGGTAAACTTCGGGAGTGGCTCTAGTTGAGTTAATAGGGTGTCCAAGGGCCATAGTCTCAGGGATTTCTCCAGTCTCTGTCAGACCAGTAAGTCTGGTCTTTGTGCGTGTGTGTGTGAATTTGAATTTTGTTCATTTTTCTCCTGTTCTGTCTGGGATGCTCTATTGTGATCCCTAACAAAACAGCCAGTTGTTCTGAGCTCAGTTTGGTGGAGGCTGTGGTACTTGTGATCCTTTGGACTAACATTTTCCTTGTGTCCCTGGTTTTCTTAATTTTCCTTTGCTCTGGATGGGATGGGACCAGCAGATGTACTTTAGATGGCCACTCACAAGCTCTTAAGACCCCAGACACTATCACCAAAGTTGGATGTAGAACATTTCTTTATGAACTATGTTATGCCAGTTGACCTAGATGTCCCCCATGACCATGGTCCCCAACCCTCAGCCCCTGTAACTCCATCCCTCAGGGTGTGGATCAGCTTCCTATTAAAATATTTTTGGTTAGAAAACTTCACAGGAGGTACTGTGTACTTTCTGTTGTATCACATCATGGGACATATAAAGTCAGTCGTCCCACTTTTTTTTTTTTTCATTGCTGTTGAGCCAATTCCTACTCATGGAGGTATCTGGTTGGTGCAGTTTGTGCTTGACTACTCCCTTAAAGATCGGCAGTTTGAACCCAGTCAGTGGCAATGTGGAAGAAAGGCCTGGCGATCTGCTTCCTTAAAGATTACAGCCTATGAAGCAGTTCTACTCTGTAACACATAGGGTCACCATAAGCCCCACTTCTAGAGATGTAAAAACTAATCCATGGGTTCAGGTGTTGCCAGCCTGATCTATCCATCATAGTTTCCTGTCAACCTTTCCCCTAAAGGTTATCGATGGCTGTTGCCTACCTTCACTATTTCATCAGATGTTGCAACGTAGTGATTTTGGATGATCCTTTCATTCCTCTGTCTTTATCACCTGGAATTCCTCTATAAAGAACTCGTGATCTCCCAAATTGCAATGGCATTTTTTTTTTTAAGGAAACGGAGAAACAAATCACCAACTTTATATGGATGGGGAAGAGGCCCCGGATAAGTAAAACAAACAAACAAAAAAAACCAAACCTAGTGCCATCGAGTTGATTCCGACTCATAGTGGCCCTACAGGACACAGTAGAACTTCCCCATAGAGTTTCCAAGGAGCGCCTGGCAGATTCGAACTGCCAATCCTTTGGTTAGCAGCCATAGCATTTAACTACTACACCACCAGGGTTTCCCCAGATAAGTAAAGCAGTGATAAAAAAGAAGGACAAAGTGGGAGGCCTCTACCTGATTTTAGAACCTATTATACCACCACAGTAGTCAAAACAGCCTGGTACTAGTACAACAACAGATACATAGACCAGTGGAACAGAATTGAGAATCCAGACATAAATCCATCCACATATGAGCAGTTGATATTTGACAAAGGCCCAAAGTCTGTTAAATAGGGAAAAGACAGTCTCTTTAACAAACGGTGCTGGCATAACTAGATAACCATCTACAAAAAATAAATGAAACCAGGCTCATACCTCACACCATGCACAAAAAGTAACTCAAAATGGATCAAAGACCTAAATATAAAATCTAAAACAGTAAAGATCGTGGAAGAAAAAATAGGGACAATGCTAGGAGCCCCAATACATGATGTAAACAATACACAAAACATTACTAACAATGTACAAAACACCAGAGGAGAAACTAGATAACTGGGAGGTCCTAAAAATCACTTATGCTCCTCCAAAGACTTTATGAAAAGAGTAAAAAGACAACCTACAGAATGGGAAAAAGCTTTTGGCTTTGACCATTCTGATCAGTGTCAGATCTCTAAAATCTACATGGTACTACAAAAACTCAACTACAAAAAGACAAATAGCCCAATTAAAAAAATGGGCAAAGGATATGAACAGGCACTTCACCAAAGAAGACATTTAGGCGGCTAACAGATACATGAGGAAATGCTCACCATCATTAGCCATTAGAGAAATGCAAATCAAAACTACAATGAGATACCATCTTACCCCAGCAAGTCTGGCATTAATCCAAAAAACACAAAATAATAAATGTTGGTGATGTCTGGAACACTTATATACTGTTGGTGGGAATGTAAAATGGTACAACCACTTTGGAAAGCAATTTGGCGCTTCCTTAAAAAGCTGGAAATAGAACTACCATATGATCCAGCAATCCCACTCCTTGGAATATATCCTAGAGAAATCAGAGCCTTCACACAAATAGATATATGCACACTCATGTGCACTGCAGCACTGTTTACAATAGCAAAAAGATGGGAGCAACCAAGGTACCTATCAGTGGATGGATGGATAAACAAATTATGGTATATTCACACAATGGAATACTATGCAACAATAAAGAACAATGATGAACCCATGAAACATAACATGGAGGGATCTGGAAGGCATTATGCTGAGTGAAATTAGTCAGTTACAAAAGGACAAATATTGTACGAGACCACTATTATAAAGACCCAAAAAAGTTTACACACAGAAGAAAATATTCTTTGATGGTTACAAGGGTGGGGAGGGCGGGAGAGGTGTATTCACTAATTAGATAGTAGACAAGGACTATTTTAGGTGAAGGGAAAGCCAACACACAATACAGGGGAGGTCAGCACAACTGGACCAAACCAAAAGCTAAGAAGTTTCCTGAACACAACCAAATTCTTCAAAGGCCAGAGTAGCAAGGACAGGGGTCTAGGGACCATGGTTTCAGGGGACATCTAGGTCAGTTGGCATAACAAAATGTACTAAGAAAGCATTCCACATCCCACTTTGGTGAGTGGCTTCTGGGGTCTTAAACGCTAGCAAGCGGCCATCTAAGATGCATCAGTTGGTCTCAACCTACCTGGAGCAAAGGGAAATGAAGAACACCAAAGACACAAGGTAAATATAAGCCCAAGAGACAGAAAGGGCCACATAATCCGGAAACTACATCAGTCTGAGACCCGAAGAACTAGATGGTGCCCAGCTACCACCGATGACTGCTCTGACAAGGGAACTCGACAGAGAATCTCTGATGGAATAGACAAACAGTGGGATGCACACCTCAAATTCTCATAAAAAGACCTGACTTAACGGTCTGATGGACACTGGAGGGACCCCAGAAATCAGGGCTCCTGCACCCTCTGCTAGCCCAAGACTAGAACCATTCCCGAAGCCAACACTTCAGACAGGGATTGACTATAAGACAGAAAATGATAACTGGTGAGGAGTGAGCTTCTTAGCTCAAGTACACATGAGATTATGTGGGCAGCTCCTGTCTGGAGGCGAGATGAGAAGGCAGAGGGGGACAGGAGTTGGTTGAATGGACAGGGGGAATACAGAGTAGAGAGGAGGAGCGTGCTGTCACATTCAGGGGAAAGCAGCTAGGGTTACATAGCATGGTATGTATAAGTTTTTGTATAAGAAACTGACTTGATTTGTAAACTTTCACCTAAAGTGCAACAATTAAAAAAAAAAAACTCATCATCTCTGGTTACTCTGAAATATAATACATACAAGAAAGTCAGGATAAGTGCTTGGTTCTTTCCCTTTATTTGTCCATTTTGGATACATTTTGATCCATTGCAGTCATTGTTATTTTCAATGCTAAAATTGTCCCATCCTTGGCCAGTGGAAGTCCCTTCAAGTTGACTCCTTTTGACCTTACTCATAGTCTTTGACAGCTCCCTTGGTTTTGGAATAACAAGCTTCTTTCTTATGTATTAACTAGCCTTGCAAACTCCTCAACCCTCCTTTTGCCTATCTATGACAAGCAACAGTTTATACTAGTTGTATCCGTTAGTTAGGAGTGCTGTCAGCTGTAAATAAGCACAATGAGCAGAGTTATCCACTTTTTTTCACAAAACAAAAAGTTTGCAGCAGGCAGCTGTTAGCATTTGTTCAGCCGCTCACGAAGTCCAGAACCAGCATGGCTGTGATTCTCTTGGCCTCTTCTTCATAGCTGCAAGATGGTAGCTCCTGTTTTTGGCATCATGTCCACAGGCAGGGCAGAAAGAAAGGGGAAGGCCAGAGGTAGCTGCAGCTGTCCCTTTTTATCAAAAAAGCAAAAGCTTTCCTCAAACCCCCTCCAACTCCCACAGCAGGGTTCCACCTAGATCTCATTGGCCAGAACTGGGTCCCATGGCCACACCTACTTGCAAGGGAGTCTGGGAAAGTGAGCAATCAGTTTTGCTGGTTTCTATAGTGCACACAGGTGAGAGAGGGGAGGTTGGGAGCAAGTACTAGGTGAACTATTTCTGGAAGGGTAATGGTGAGTCCTGAATCAACTTTCTCTATCCTGCTATTATTTCTATTTGTTATTTTTATTTAACGCATTAAGACTCCTGATTTTGCAGCAGGATGGGAAAGTCAAAAAGCATTGTGAGCTGGAAGTGAGTAAATCCTTAAAAAGAAAGACCTTCCTAAAGAAATAAGCTTCAGCTGTTTTGACATAATTGCCCTGGTGGCTCAGCATGGATCTGTTCAGTTACCAGATGCCAACTCCAACTGCAGGGTCTGCACTCCCAAGTGTCCTGTCTCCTCATGTCCGTAACAGGACAGATGAGCCTCATCTTCATTATGACAGACACCTTGATTGAGCTGTAAGGTGTCTTCATGAAGCCAGTATACCTTGTGGTCACATTTCCACCAGAGGAAGCCCAGCTTTCACATTGGGCTTTTAACCCAAAGGATTAATGGATTAATGGCCCACGTGAAACACAGCCTCCGCTAACCTGTGACCAGACGAACTAGATGGTACCCAGCTACCATTACCGACCATGCTGACCGGAATCACAACAGAAGTTCCAAGGTAGAATAGGTAAAACTGTAGAATAAAATTCAAATCAAAGACAGGAGAAAAAAAAAAAAAAGACCAAACTTACTGGTCTGAAAAGGACTGGAGGAATCCCCAAGACTCTTGCTAAGTTGAAACTATAGACAATTTTTAAGCCAAATAATAGGGCTATAAAATCAACAATAACATCCGTGAAGAATATGCTCCTTAGAACAATCAGCTATATGTGACCAAAAGGACAACATTTGCCTAAAACCAGAGACGAGAAGACAGGGAGGGACAAGAAAACCGGACTAATGGAAACTGCCCTATAGGGTTTCCAAGGCTGTAATCTCTATGGAAGCAGGCTGCCACATCTTTCTTCCACAAAGCAGCTGCTGGGTTTGAACCATCAACCTTTTGATTAGCAGCTGAGTGTTTAGCCACTGCACCACCAGGGCTCCTTCCTCAAAGAATGGGTGTGGTTAATTCCATTTCTGGTAGTCTTGGTTTCTTCAAGGCTAATTGCTAAGTCACTTGTTAGAACATTTGAGCTGCTTTGATACTACTGTTTTTCTTTAATATTCATGCTGTAAGTGAAAGAAGCCAGACGCAGAGGAGTATAGTGTATGACTCCATTTATATGAAGATGAAGAAGAGGCAACACTAATTTATGTGATAAGAAGTCAGGTAGTGGTTACCCTTGGGAGGGACACTAACTGGGGGCTGGAACACGAGAGGGCTTCTGGGATGCAGGTTATGCTGTTTTCGTGGTCTAAGCGCTCAGACTGCTGGTCACTGACCCAATATTCCTCTTCCTCCTTTCTATCAGAACCTCGATTTCCTTGTTGTGGATTGGGGTGGCATGTGACAAACTGAAAACTATGCTTCCAATCCTCCTTTGGAACTAGGCCAACGAGATGTAAGTAGAAGTTGTTGATGGGATTTCTGGGAAATCTCCTTCAGGGTGGACAGGCTCTGCCAGTCATACCCTTCACACCTCCCTAAATATACTGAAGGATGAATCGCAATTAGCCTTAGTCATCCCAAATGTTCATTCATATGCTCATGTGTGATAATCCCCAGCATGTTTCCATTCTGTGGTTTGATTCACTCATTCATTCAACAAATACTTACTACCAGTTGGGCATGTGCTAATGAGGTGTTACAGACTCACATGCCCCAGGGCCAGACCTGTCATTGGAGATGTAGGCCCAGGCAAAGGACCAGAGCAGATATACTGGAGGACCCAGACCTTGACTAATAGGGGATGTGGGAGGAGTCACTGCTTAGCCCGAGCAGATAGGTTTCACATACGGGAAATTGAAATTCCAAGTCATAAAACTTTCCAGTTTTTCAAAAGGAGCCAGAAATACTGATTTCATTTTTAAAAAATGAAATCTCCAGGAGGCAGCGCAAAACTGAACAACACTGTTATAATAATTTTCTATTGCTGTATAACAAATTACCACAAATAACACACATTTATTATCTCACAGTTCTGCAGGTCAGAAATCCAGGTGGACTTGACTGGGTTCTCTGCTTAGAGTCTCAAAAGGCTGAAATCAAGGTGTCAGCTAGACTGGGCTCCTATCTGGAGGCTGTGGGAAAGAATCCACTTTCCAGCTCATGCAGGTTGTTTAGAATTCAGTCCCTGCAGCTACAGGATTGACGAGCCCATTTCCTGGCTGTTGGCCAGAGGGTTACCTTCAGATCCTAGAGGGTGCGCTCAGATCCTTTTTTCTGTGGCCCCTCCAACTTCAAAGCCAGAAATGATGTGTTGAATCCTTCTCATGTTTTAAATCTCTCTGATTTTCCCCTCCCCTTACAAGCCAGAAAAAAATTATCTGCTTCTAAAAGGATCGTGTGATTAGATTAGGCTCACCAGATAATTTCCCTTTTGCCATGTAATATTACATCATTGTGGGAGTGATATCTCATTATACTCATAGCTTTCACCCACATTCGAAAGGAAGGGGGTTATAAAAGGACGAGGGTCATTGGGGGTTATTGTTAGAATTTCTACCAATCATAGTTGTCAAAAACATTGATTTCAGGGCTCTAGAAATAGATCAAAGAAACCAAAAAGTTTTATTCATGAAAAACTTCTAAAGCTTTGAGTAACAATAATGGGAGTACGTAGTCAATCTCCATCTCAACCTCCAGCTCATTTGGTGGGACAGTGCTTACCAGGGCAGGACTGGCTATGAAAACCAGATGCATTGCTACCAAAGGAAGCTACCTGGATTTGGAGTGGAATGCAAAAAACCATGCTTGCAGCATTGTCAACAAAAGCAGTACACTTGGTAGTAAACATAGGTGGAAACACACACAGCTCTGCTAATCTGAGGTTGCAGTCCTTGTTGGGGTAAGCAATGGACCAGGTGAACTTTAAAGGGAAGATCCTAGAAATGAGAGGGCCATAGGAAGACTAGAAACGCTTTCCACACATCTGAAGGGATTTGATGGAAAGTGAAAGCTGAACTAGACTTGAAATTACATGAACTTTCTATAGCTTTCCAATTCACACACAGATCCACTGGCAGAGGATGCAGGCCTTATGGGTTTGAGCACAATGTCTGCCAATTATTGGATGACCATTAAGATATGCAACTACAGGGACAACCCTAAGGGAACCAGACTAAAAAATAAGACTAACAAAGAAACAGACAAAAAAAAACAAAACAAAAAAAGACTGAGCAGAAACATTGAAGGCTGCACATCGTGAGGGAGACAGATTCTGCATATTAAGCTCTGGAAAAACCAGAATCCAGGGTTTCTACACTATATTATTTAAAATGTACAATTTTCAAGGAAATATTACAAGATATGAATAAACAGAAAGTGTGACACAGAAGCAAAGAAAAAAAAAGCAGTTATTAGAAATTGATTATAAGTGTGCTTACCCTCTGCCATTAAGTCAATTCGGACTCAGACCACATAGAGTTTCTGAGGCTGTAAATCTCTACGGAAGCAGACTGCCACACCTTTCTCCCACAGAGCCACTGGTGGTTTCAAACCACCAACCTTTCAGTTAGTGGTCAATCACTTTAAACACTGTGACACCATGGCTCGCTGAGTGTACTTAGATGTAGGATTTATCAAAGATAAAACTTCAAAGAGCTATGACAAATACGTTCAAAAACTTAAAAGAAATTATGTTTAAAGGATTAAAGGAAAAATGATGCCAATGATTAAAAAAAAAAAGAAAAGAAAATCTCAAAAGAAGGATAGAATGTATAAAAAAGAACAAAGTAGAAATCTAGAATTGGAAAATACAATAATCAAAATGAAAAATGTACTAGATGGGCTTGACACCAAATATGAGATGGAAGAAGAAAGAATAAGTGAACATGAAGAGAGACCAATAGAAATGATCTGAGGTGGAGAAGAGAGAGAAAAAAAGATTGAAGAAAAACAAAGTCTTAAAGACCTGCGGGACAGCATGAAGAATACCAACATACATGTAATGGTAGTCCCAGTAGGAGAGGTGAGAAAGAACAGGCAAGCAAAAAAAAACAAAAACAAAAACAAAAATTACTTGAAGAAATAATGACTGAAGATTTCCCAAATTTTATGAAAAACATTAATATACAGATTCAAGAACCTCAATGAATCTCAAGTAGAATAAACATGAAGAAATCCACACCTAGACTCACTGTAGTCCAACTGTTGAAAGACAAAGAGAAAACCTTGAAAACAGCAAGAGAAAATGTCTCATCATTTACAAAGGAACAATGATACGGTTAACAGCTAAGTTCTCATCATAAACACTGGAGGCCAGGGGCAGTAGAATGACATATTCAAAGGATTAAAAGAAAACTATAAACCAAAAGCTATCTCTATATATCGAGACTATCTTTAAAAATAAAGGTGAAATAAGAACATTCCCAGGTAACACTGAGTTTGTTGCTAGAACACTTACTTTAAAGAAATACTAATGAAGTCTTCCATGCTGAAAGGAGATGAGACTCAAATCCAGAGGAATAAAGGAAAAGCAAAAGAAATGTTAATATGTGGGTAAATATAAAAAACTATATAAATACATTTTTTCTTTTCTTTTAATTTCTTTATAACTTATGAAGTAATAACTAATATTGTATTGCTGGCTTTATAACATATAAATAAAATGTGTAAGATACTAATAGCACAAAGAAGGGGAGAACGGAGATATATTGAAGAAAAGTTGCTACCTTTCACCAGAATTAAGTCAGTATCAGCCTGAAGTAGATTGTGACAAGTTAAGACTTAGATTGTAATCCCTAGGGCAATGACTAAGAAAAAAATTTAACATATGTAGTTAAAAATATGTGAATGGGCCAAATATTCTAACCATAAGAATTGAAAAGAAGCAGGATCAATTTACATGATGTCTATAATACACACTTTAGATTCAAAGATAAAAATAGGTTGAAAGTAAAAGGATGGTGAAAGATAAACCCTGCAAACAGCAGCCATAAGACAGCTGGAGTGGCTCTATGAAAATCAGGGAAAATACATCATAACACAAGAAATGTTAGTAGAGCAAAAGAAGGACATTTTATGATGATAAAATGTCACTATATCAGAGAGATATAACAATTATAAATGAATACATATCTAACAACAGAATTTCAATGTACATGCAGTAAAAGCTGACAAAACTGAAAGAAGTAGGTATTTCAACAATTCTAGTTGGAGACACCAATACCCCACTCTCGGTAATCAATGGAGCAACTATCAAGAAAATCATCAAGATTATAGATAAGTTGAACAATACCATTAACCAACTATATCTAACTGATATTTATACAACACATTTGGGTCTCCATGGGTTGGAATTGACTCGACAACAAGAAGTTTGGTTTTTGGTTTGGCACCCAATAACAGCAGAATACATACTCTTTTAGAGTATACATGGAACATTCTTCAGGATAGACCATAAAACAAGTCCCAATTTTTTAAATGATTGAAATTATTCTCAATGTGTTCTCTGAAAACAACAGAATTAAATAAGAAATTAACAGAAATAGCTTTGTGGAATTCCCAAATATTTGGAAATTAAACAACAGATTTCTTAATTTCTTAACTCGCACAGGAAATTAAAAAATATTTTGAAATGAATAAAAATAAAAACAACATATCAAACTTATGGGATGCAGTAAGTAGACATTAGACAGAAATTTATAGCTTTTAATGTTTGGCTCAGAAAAGAAGAATCTCAAAAGAAGAGCAAATTAAATCCAAAGCAATCAGAAGGTAAGAAAAAATAAAGATCAGAGCACACATCAATAAAAACAGAAGAAACAAATAGAGAAAAATCAATGAACCCAAAAGTTGAGTCTTTGAGAAGATCAGTAAAATTCATAAACTTTTAGTTAGGTTGACCAAGATACAGGGAAAGCATAAACTACCGAGGTTAGGAATGAAAGAAGGAACATCACTACCAATCCAACAGAACTTAAAAGGATTGTAGGGCAACGTTGTCAACAACTTTATAGAAACAACTTAGATAAAATGGACAAAACAGCAAATCTAATTCAAGGCATAGAAAATCTAAATGGACCTGTAACAAGTAACGAAATTGATTTAGTAATATACATAAAGGAAAGTCTAGGCTCAACTGGCTTTACTGGTGAATTCTATCAAATATTTAAACAATAAATAATAATAAACATTCACAAAATTTTCCAGAAAATAGAGGAGGGAGGAACACATCCCTACTCATTCTATGAGGCCATACAAAGGCATCACAATATTGCTCATGAAAGTAGACAAAAAAATCCTTTCAAAAAGTATTACTAAACCAAACCCAGAAACATAAAAAGGATTATACACCATGACTGTTATGGATTGAATTATGTCCCCCCAAAATAAAAAAAAATAATAATTTTTTTCCCCCAAATATATGCTATAAATCCTAACCTCTGTGCCTGTGGTTATAATTCCATTTGGGAATGGGTTGTCTTTGTTATGTTAATGAGACAGGATTAGTGTATGGTCTATCTTGAGTCAAGATCTTTTGAGATAGAAACGAGAAAAAAACTCAAGCTAGCAAGACACGTGGAGATCTCCAAGGAACCAAGAGGCAGAAGCTGAAGAGACAGGCCTTCCCCCAGAGCTGACAGAGAGAGAGAGAGCCTTCCCCTAGAGCCAGAGCTCTGAATTTAGACTCTTAGCCTCCTAAACTGTGAGAAAATAAATTTCTGCTTGTAAAAGCCATCCATTTGTTGTATTTCTGTTATAGCAGCACTAGATAACTAAGACAACGATCAAGTGGGATTTATCCTAGGATGCAAGGTTGGTGTAGCATCCAAAAATTAATTAATGCAATATATGATATTAATAGAATAAAGGACAAAACCCACGTGATCATGTCAATACATGCCGAAAAAGCATTTGACAAAATCCAACACCCATTCATGATGAAACTCTCAACAAATAGCAATGTAGAGGAACTTCCTCAACCAATAAAAGGCTGTATGAAAACGTACAGCAAACATCATACTTAACAGTGAAAGATTAAAGGCATTCCCCTAAGTTTGGGAACAATGCAAGGCTGTCTACTCGCACCACTTCCATTCACTATTATATTGGAAGTTCTAGCCAGTCAATAAGGCAAGAAAAAAAAATTACAGACATCCAGATTGGAAAAGAAGGAATAAAACTGCATTTGTAAATAGTATGATCCTGTATCTGAAAAATTCTAGTGAATCTAAAAACACAATTAGAGCTATTAAGTGAGTTTTTCAATGTCATACAAAAATCAATACACAAATATCATCTGTATTTCTATATAATGCTAATGAATAATCCAAAAATAAAGCAAATGATGCAATTTACAACAGCATCAAAAAGAATAAAATACTGAGAAATAAATGTAACAAAAAGTGTAAGATCAGAAAAGTACAAAACATTGCTAAGAGAAATTGAAAAAGATCAAAATAAATGGAGAAATATACCATGTTCATGAACTGAAAGATTCAAAATTGTTAAGATGGCAATTTTCCCCAAATTGATCTATAGATACAACACAATCCTAATAAAAAATCCTTCTAGGCATTTTTGGTACAATTTTACAAGCTGATCCTCAAATTACTCATAGTGACCCTATAGGACAGAGTAGAACTGCCCCATAGAGTTTCCAAGGAGCGCCTGGCGGATTCGAACTGCCAACCCTTTGGTGGGCAGCTGTAGCACTTAGCCATTGCACCGCCAGGGTTGCTATGAGTCGGAATTGCCTGGAAGGCACTAGGTAGGTTTTGGGATCCTCAAATTTACATGAAAATACAAGGTATCTAAATAGCAAACAATTTCGAAAGAGGAAGAACGTAACTGGAGAATTTACCTGTTTTCAAAACTTATAAAATAACAGTAGTCAAGACTGTATGATAATGGTGCAACACTAGACATATAGCTGCGTGCAACAGAATAGGAAGTCCAGAAAACCCTTACATTTAGGTCACCTGATTTCCTACAAAGGTGCCAAGGCAATTCAACTGGGAAAGGGTACTCTTCTCAATAAATGGCCAATTGGATATCCATATGTAAAAACAATAATAAAAAAAAAAGAACCCTTAGACTCTTACCTCACATCATACATAAAAATTAACTCAAAAAGGACATAGACTTAAATTAAAACCCAAAACTACAAAATCTGAAGGAAACAGGAGAAAATCTTTGTGACCTTGGCTTAGGATATCCAAAGCACAATTCATAAAAGGAAAAAACTGATAAATTGGAATTCATCAAAATTCAAAACTTTTACACTTCCAAAGACATCATGAAAAAACATCATGAAGAGATCATGAAGACAAGCCACAGCATGGAGAAAAATATTTACAAATTACATATCTAGCTAAGGACATATCTGAAATATGTAAAAAAAAAAAAAGTTTTACAGCTCAATAAGACAAACAACTCAATGAAAAATGGGCAAAAGATTTTAATAGACCTTTCACCAAAGAAGATATATGAATGGCTAACAATCACATGAAAAGGTATCCCATCATTAATCATTAGGAAATGCAAACTAAAAACCAGTACATGTTCATTAGAAAAGCAATAATCCAAAAGTCTAACAATACATAGTGCTGGTGAGGGTGTAGAGAAATTAAAACCCTCATACATTACTGGTAGGAATGTAAAATGGTACAATCACTTTGGAAAAGTTTATCAGCAACTGAAAATGTTAAACATAGAGTTATCATATGACCCAGTAATTCCACTCCTAGGTATATATATCAAAGAGAAAATAAAATATATTCCCACTAAGAGTTTATGTTAACAGTCTATCACTAAATTCTACACCTGAAGAATGGTGAATCAGCAAATGTTGTGTTATATACATTTTTACAATAAAAAAGAGTTTATGTGAATATTCATAGCAGCATTATTCATAATAGCCAAAATCTGTAAATAAATGAAGTGTCCTCTTGGTGAATGGATAAAGAAAATCTGATATATGTATATATTGGAATACTATTCAGCAATAAAAAGGAATGAACAACTGTTAATACCACATGTATCATGGATAAACATTATGCTAAGCCAAAGGAGCCAGACACAAAAGACTAGACATCGTATGATTCCATTTATGTGACATTTCTAGAAAAGGCAAATCTATAGAGACAGAAAGCAGATCGTTGGTTGCCAGAGCCTGGAGGTTGGCGTGGGATTGGCCGCAAATGCACACAAGAGAAGTTTTGGGGATGACAGAAATATTCTGAAAGTGAATTGTGGTGTGAGTTGTACAGCTTTATGCATTTATTAAAAATCATTCAATTGTCCACAGGTAAATTTTATGATATGCAAATTATACCTTAATAAACTATTAAACAAAACAAACAAAAATTCCCCATTTTAAAATGTTCACAGTTAATTCAAATTCTTAAAGAACCTGGGTGAGAAAAAAAATATACCAAGGCTCCAGGCAAAAGACATTGGGCTGCCAATTTGCAACCTCAGTGCTAGGGTGTAGGGACCAAACGAAAAACCAAACCTGGTGCCGTGGAGTCTATTTCAACTTACAGCGACCCTATAGGGCAAAGCAGAATTGCCCCATAGGGTTTCTAAGGAGCGACTGGTGGATCCGAAACTGCCGACCTTTTGGTTAGCAGCCAAGCTCTTAACCACTGTGCCACCAGGGCTGCAGGGACAGGAATTTTAATAAAACAAAATCCTTGTCCTCCGGGAGTTAAGACCCGAAGGGAGAAAATGGAACTGTAAACAGTTGTAAAACCTTATGATAAGTACTGTGGTGGTGCACACAGGGAGGTATGGGGTTCCAGAGAACTCCTAGCTCTGACAGGGCAGGGGTGGAGGTGCCATAGAGGAGATGGGTTTTGAAGGATAAGTGGGGATTCAGAAGATTGCAGGTGCAGAAAGTGGAGAAGTCGGCATGACATTGCCAGGCAAAGGGAATAGAATGAGCAAAGACTTGGAGGTGTGAGAAAAAATTTTCTTTTTTAAAAAAATTTATTGCATTTTAGGTGAAAGTTTACAGTGCAAATTAGTTTCTCATTCAAAAATTTATACACTAATTGTATTGTGTCATTGGTTGCAATCCCTCCAATGTGTCAGCACTCTCGCCCTTTCCCTTTCTACCCTGGGTTCCCTGTGTCCATTTGTCCAGTTTTCCTGTCCCTTCCTGCCTTCTCATGTTGCCTTTGGGCAGGAGTTGCCCATTTGGTCTCATATACTTGACTGAACTAAGAAGCATGTTCCTCATGTGTGTTACTGCTTGTTTTATAGGACTGTCTAATCTTTGGCTGAAAAGTGGGCTTCAGGAGTGACTTCAGTTTTGAGTTAGCGGGGGGTCTACGGGCTATAGTTTTGGGAGTTTCTCCAGTCTCTCTCAGACCAGTAGGTCTAGTCTTTTTTTGTAATCTGAATTTTGTTCTACATTTTTCTCCAGCTCTGTCTGTGACCTTTTGTTGTGATCCCTGTCAGAGCGGTTGGTGATGATAGCTGGGCACCATGTAGTTCTGGCCTCAGGCTGGTGGAGGCTGTGGCTCATGTAGTCCTTTAGTCCTTCGAACTAATATTTTCCTTGTGGCTTTGCTTTTCTTCATTCTTCTTTGCTTTGGACTGGGTGGAACCAACAGATGTATCCTAGATGGCCGTTTACAAGCTTTTAAGACCCCAGACGCTACTCAACCAAAGTAGGGTGTAGAACACTTTCTTTATGAACTATGTTATGCCAATTGACCTAGATGTCTCCCAAGACAATGGTCCCGAGCCCTCAGTCCCAGCAACTTGGTCCCTCAAGGTGTTTGGGTGCGTCTAGGAAACTTTTATGACTTCACCTTCGTCAAGCTGTGCTGACGTTTCCTACATAGGTCTACCTTGGAGATATTGCAGTTTCCATTCCAGATCATCGCAATAAAGCGAATATTGCAATAAAATGAGTTACATGAATTTTTTGGCTTCCCACTAAATATAAAAGTTATGTTTGCAGTATATTGCAGTCTATTAAGTGTGGAAGAGCATTATATCTTAAAAAACAATGTACATAGCTTAATTAAAACACACTTTATTGCGAAAAGATGATAACCATCATCTGAGCCTTCAGGATTCATAATCTTTGCTGGTGGAGGGTCTTGCCTCATTGTTGATGGCTGCTGACTGATCAGGATGGTGGTTGCTGAAGGTTGGGGTGGTTGTGGCAATTTCTTAAAGACTGACAATGAAGTTTGCCTCATCGATTGACTCTTCCTTTCACAAATCATTTCTCTGTAGTATGTGTTGCTGTTTGATAGCCTTTTACCCACAGCAGAACTTCTTTAAAAATGGAATCAATCCTTTCAAACCCTGCCACTGCTTTATTAACTAAGTGTATGTAATATTCTAAATCCTTTGTTATCATTTCAACAATGTTCACAGCATCTTCACCAGGAGTAGATTCCATCTCAAGAAACCACTTTCTTTGCCCATCCATAAGAAGCAACTCCTCATCTGTTAAAAGTTTTATCATGAGATTGCAGCAATTCAGTCACATCTTCAGGCTCCATTTCTAATTCCAGTTCTTCTGCTATTTCCACCACTTCTGCATTTACTTCCTCCGTTGAAGTCTTGAATCCCTCAAGGTCATCCACAAGGGCTGGTATCAACTTCTTCCAAAGTCCTGTTAATGTTGATATATTCACCTCCTCCCATGAATCATGAATGTTCTTAATGGCAACTAGAATGATGAATCCTTTCCAGAAGTTTTTCGATTTACTTTGCCAAGATTCATCAGATGAATCACTATCTACGGCAGCTATAGCTTTACAAAATGTATTTCTTAAATAGTAAGACTTGAAAGTCAAAATTACTCCTTAATCCATGGCCTGCAGAATGGATGTTGTGTTAGCAGGCTTGAAAACAACATTAATCTCCTTGTACATCTCCATGAGAGCTCTTGGGTGGCAAGGTGCCTTGTCAATAAGTGTAATATTTTGAGAGGAGTCTTTTTTCTGAGCAGTAGGTCTCAACCATATTTAAAAATAATAATAAAAAAAAAAGCCTGTTGCTGTTGAGTTGATTCCAATTCATAGTGACCTATAGGTCTCAACAGCAGGCTTAAAATACTCAGTAAACCATGTTGTAAGCAGATGTGCTGTCATCCAGGCTTTGTTGTTCCATTTACAGAGCATAGGCAGAGTAGACGTAGCATAATTCTTAACAGCTCTACCGTTTCTGGAATGGTAAACGAGCACTGGCTTCAACTTAAAATCACCAGGTGCATTAGCTCCTAACAAGAGAGTCAGTCTGTCCTTCGAGGCTTTAAAGCCAGACATTGACTGCTCTCTAGCTATCAAAGTCCTAGACGGCATCTGCTTCCAATATAAAGCTGTTTCGCCTACGGATTTTCTGCAAAGCCGTTTAGTGTAGCCACCTTCATCGTTCATCCCAGCTAGATCTTCTGGATAACATGCTGTAGCTTCTACATCAGCGCTTACTGCTTCCCCTTGCACTTTTATGTATTGAGATGGCTTCATTCCTTAAACCTCACGAACCAAACTCTGCTAGCATCAAACTTTTCTTTTGCAGCTTCCTCACTTCTCTCAGCCTTCACAGAATTGAAGAGAGTTTGGGCTTTGCTCTGGATTAGGCGTTGGCTTAAGGGAATGTTGTGGCTGGTTTGATCTATCCAGACCACTAAAACTTTCTCCATATCAGCAGTAAGGCTGTTTGGCTTTCTTATCATTTGTGTTCACTTTTAATTTCCTTCAAGAACTTTTCCTTGGCATTCACAAATTGGCTGTTTGGTGCAAGAGGCCTAGCTTTTGGCCTATCTCAGCTTTGACATGCCTTCCTCACTAAGCTTAATCATTTCTAGCTTTTGATTTAAAGTGAGAGATGCGCAACTCTTCCTTTCACTTGAATACTCAGAGGCTATTATAGGGTTATTAATTGGCCTAATTTCAATATTGTCATGTCTCAGGGAATAGGGAGGCCTTAGGAGAGGAAAAGAGATGGGGGAATGGCCAGTTGGTGGAGCAGTGAGAACACACACATTTATTAATTTTGCTGTCTTATATGGGTGTGGCTCATAGCGCCCCCAATTACAACAGTAACATCAAAGATCACAGATCACAGATCACCATAACAGATATAATAATAGTGAAAAAGTTTGAAATATTGTGAGAAGTACCAAAATGTGACACAGAGACAAGAAGTGAGCACATGCTGTTGGAAAAATGGCGCCGATAGACTTGCTCCGCACAGGATTGCCACAAACCTTCAATTTGTAAATACCATAGTTATCTGTGAAGCACAATAAAGCAAAGTGCAATAAAATGAGGTATGCCTATGCTGTGCGTTGTCTTTCTCTTCACCAAAGTTGACACTTGTCCACCATCTAGTTAATGACTTCTCCTCCCTACCCCTCCTCGAGAAAGTAATTTTCATTCAGAGAACTGGGAGGGTGGGAGACATGGCGCACGTGAACGCTAAGAAGAGCCGGAAAGCAAGGCAGGGGCCAGATCATGAAGGACATGGCAGGCTACTTTAAAACCTTTAAACAAGGGGTTAAGCAGGATTTATTTGTTGGAGGGGAGTCCCTGTGTGGTGTAAAAGGTTAATGTGATGGGTTGCTAATTGAAAGGATGGCGGTTCAAGTCTACTGAAAGGTGCCTCAGAAGAACGATGTGCTAATCTGCTTCTAAAATATTGGCCATTGAAAATCCTATGCAGCACAGTTCTACTCTGACACAGAATGGGGTCACCGTGAGTCAGAGGAGAATCCATGGCAACTGGTTTGGTTTTGCTATTTGTTGGTTGCACAGCTCAGACATGCTCCTTTGGCCTAACTTAAATTTGCATATTTTGTCAACATCACTGAACTCATTTAAAAACATTCATTTATATACTGTACCAGGCATTGTTTTAATGCTTTATGTAAACTCACTTAATCCAGTCAACACTGGTTCTCAAAATCTTGCCTGCATCAGAATCTCCTGGACATCTTGAAGCAGACATTCCAGAGTCTCTGATTTAGTAGGCCCGAGGTGGGGGTCAAGAATTTATGCTGATGCTGCTGGCCCAGGGAACGAATTGTGAGAACCACCACTTCACATAAACCTTTTAAGGAAGGTGCTGTTATCATTACTATCATTCCCATTTTACAGATGAGGAAACAGGTACAAGGTTAAGCAACTTGCCTAAGGCCCTACACCTCTTAGTGATAGAGCTAGGATTTAATGTCAGCCCTGTCTCCTAGTTCAAAGGTGGTGAACGAGCATATTTAAAGGACGACATTTTCAATCCTTGTCTGCAACTATCATATATCGATCACATATATATCTATCTATAATATATTCATATGGATGTATATAAATATAAATTATACCCACTGGGCCATAACGACATCTGAGATAAGAGTTAGAAATGTTAACTGATGGCAGGGGGTTGGAGAGAAAGTCTTTGAAAAACTCTTAGGCCTTTCCAATAAAGTTTTATTTTGATCCTACTCGGACGAAGCCAGGATTTAGGAAAGCACAAATTATCAACGTACAAAACGACTGATTAAATGTGTAAAAGGAAACCACATTAAGTTACAAGTCACAACTCAAGAATGAATTGTGCATGCATACTCAGTATGTGGCTTTAAATATACTTATTTTTAATTTTTTGTAAATTCTGAAAACTAACAGCATCTAGAGAAAATAACCTTGGCACACACGCTCCTTCTGGGGGGCCCGAGATGAAAACAGCAATTCTTTCATGAATCTGCGAGCTTTTCACATCTTGATCTAATTTGTAGCATCTCCCTGGTTTTCGTTCCAATAAACAACTTCTTCCTTAAATCGGTGGCATTATGTTATTTTTGAGATCTGAATCACAAGCCTGCATACAAGCCTGCATGTCCCATCTTGTCGTTCTGTAGAGTGCTGTATATCTAATTAAAGCTTCTTACAGGTCCATAAAAAGACCTAACATTAAAGAAGCAGCGCATGTTAGAGAAAGCCCCAGGGCAGACTAGAGAAGGGGTTTCTTCATTAACAAGAAGCACATTTGCTTAAATTCGAAGTTACGGAATAATATTTTAATTTGTACTTGAAATTTTAAAATATTACCCAAGCATAATCAGATCATGTTACCACATTTATGGTGTAGAACTGAAAATGGGTCACATTCTTGCTAGCAGCACTCCAGCTTCCCAAGAAACGCTGGAGATGAATAAATGATTTAACACATGGCCAGTACTGCATTCCCTCTCGCTGGCGGAGAGTTGGAGCCGACTTTACTTAAATCACTTTATTGTTATGTTCCTTTTAATTCATTGTTTTGCTATTCCTCTGCCCTCGTTATTCTTTATTTTTTATAATTTTTATTGTGCTTTAAGTGAAAGTTTACAAGTCAGTCTCTCACACAAAAACCCATATACACCTTGCTACATACTTCCAATTACTCTCCCCCTAATGAGACAGTCTGCTCTCTCCCTCCACTCTCTCTTTTGGTGTCCATTTCGCCAGCTTCTAACCCCCTCCACCCTCTCATCTCCCCTCCAGGCAGAAGATGCCAACGTAGTCTCAAGTGTCCACCTGATCCAAGAAGCTCACTCCTCACCAGCATCCCTCTCCAACCTTCATTGTCCAGTCCAATCCACGTCTGAAGAGTTGTATGCCCTCGTTATTCTTACAAAATTTATTCAAAACCTCAGTTACAGAGCAATGATATTATAAATGCTCTATTTTTCAAGGGCTTATTTATTATGACCACTGTGTGTGTGGTACTGTTACATCTCTGGGACTAGAGACTTGTGGGTGGAGGCCTTTAACCACTGGAATTCCCTTGGGAGACCATTAGAGCGGTATTTTTTTCCCTTTAGTTGGCTACAGGGTTCCCTGAGAAATGATACCTCCCTGAGGGAGAAGGTGCATGGCCTTCCCAGCTTTCTAGCCACAAAGGAACGAATTCTATGAATCCAAATTAGGAGCTCTTGCTTAACATGCTGCTAGTTAGAATGGCAACGTGAAAACGAGATTATTCTTGTATGGTTTTTCCTAGTCAGAGAAATCCCAGAGATGGGGTCTTGACTCAGCCCTGAGAGGCAAAGGCCCAGCCTGAGGCTTTCCTGGGCACAGACTCCATCACTCAATGCCAAGGCATAAGGGTAACTGGGAGTCCCCCTTTAACAGAAAACCTTACCTTTTAAGCCTGAGACTCAAAGGGTTTGCACCTTCTAACAATCCATTCCTGCCTCCCAATCATCTCGAGACATGCAAAGTGGGTGCTGTGGAGAAAGGCTGCAAGAAAAGGCTTCTGACATTTGCAGGTTTGCAGAGGTTTGCTAAGGCCATCTAAATTTCTCAATCCTGTCAATCTAACCAAACTTGGTGCATCTAGGAAGCTTTTTTTTTTTTTTGGTGTTATGTCCTTCTTTGTCAGGGGTTCTTTCTTGGGTGAGGGCAGAAAGGGGGAAAAGTGGGTTGGAGGAACCTGGTATCCAGTTTGTTGGGGCTCCCTTCCAGGAACCCTGGAGAGCCAATGTCCATGTGCCAAAGGTTCAGGGGTGGGAACCAGGACCTGCCTTCCTCCCACCCCCACCCCGACCCCTCCAGCCTGCTCTAAACTTCCTTCCCAGGCACCTGACCCATGATCCACGGAACCATCCAGTGCCACGACTAATGCCTGGTGTGTTTTTCAGCCCAGACTTCATGTATTTTAATACTTTACACTACCTTTTACCTTTCCATGCTGTTTCCAGAGGAGACAGTCTGGTTGAGCCAGTGTCTCTGCTGACCTTTAAAACCAGCACTGCATTTAGATGCTGGGCTTCTCTCCTTTGTTTAAATAACAACAGGATCAACAAAAGTCTTTCAAATCAGATTCCCATAAGGAATTAACTGCAGAGAATGAACATATGTGTAAATACACATACATGCAAGTATATATAAACCCTATGGGGCAGCTCTACTCTGTTCTATAGGGTCGGCTATAAGTCCAACTGACTCCAGGGCACCTAACAACAAAATGTATATATACATATATATATTTATTTATTGAAACCCTAGTGGCTAGTGGTTAACAGCTACGGCTGCTAACCCAAAGGTCAGCAGTTCCAATCCACCAGGCGCTCCTTGGAAACCCTGTGGGGCAGTTCTTCTCTGTCCTATAGGGTCACTATGAGTTGGAATCCACTCGACCGCAACGGGTTTGGTTTTACATATGTATACATATACACACACCCACATACATGTTGTTGTTAGGTGCTGCGGAATAGGTTCCATCTCATAGCGACCATACACACAAGGGATCGAAACACCGCCCGGTCCTGCGCCATCCTCACAATTGTTGCTATGCATGAGCCCCTTGTAGCAGCCACTGTGTCAATCCATCTCGTTGAGGGTCCTCCTCTTTTTCGCTGACCCTCTACTTCACCAAGCATGATGTCCTTCTCCAGCGACTGATTCCTCCTGATAACGTGTCCGAAGCATGTGAGACGTAGTCACACACACACACATATATGCGTATAAATTTTTTCCGCCTTTCTTCGACCTGGGCGGGAGATCGGGTGAACCCCGCTCTCTGGCCTCCCTCCGCCCCCCGCCTCAGAAGCAGAGTCAAGTGCGAGCGCGGTTCCTTCGCTCCGATTTCCCCCGACAGCTCGCGCTACTTTTTCCGGCCATTGTCCGGTGTCCCTGGTGCTTCCTCCTCCACAGTCCCCCATCCTCCCCGGGCACTTCGCCCGCTTCCTCCCGCCAGCCGCAGTCCAGATCCGCTCCGGTCGGGTCCCTGCCAGCACGCCCTCCAGCAGCCCGCGCCCCGGGGCCCGCAGGTGCGCACCGCCCCGCCCCGCCCTCGGCCCCGCCCCGCCCTCGGCCCCGCCCCGTCGCTCGCGTCACAGTGACGCGCCGCCCGCGCAGGCGCAGCTCGGCCCTCACCCCCACCGCGGCCGGCCGCCCGCTCGGTATTATGATTAGCGCTGGCTGCGGGCACCGGGCGGCTGGGAGGGAGTCTTCAGCGCCGCGGCCGCTGCGGACCGACGGCCGTCTGCTGGCTGAGGTAGGGGCCGGCGCTGAGCGCGGCGGGGCGCGGCGGCCGTGGGCGGGGGCGCGGGGCCGGCCTCGGCGCCTCGGCAGTCCCCGCGGCTCCCGGGCTGGGAGCGCGGGCCGGGCGGCCGCCGCGGGCGGAAAGTAAGTTGCGCGCTCCCCGCGCCCGGAGCCGGCCTCAGCGCGCGGCCCGGGAGGACCCGGGGCCCGGGCTGCGGCGGCCCCGACCCTGCGCGGCGGTGGCGCGGCCTGGCGGCTGGGCGGCGGCGGGGCCCGGGCGGGAGCCGTCACTGCGGCGGCCGGCCGCGGGTGCCCGGAGGCCCTGCCCTTGCGGCCGCGGCGGGATTGCGGCACCTCGGGAGGCGCCCGCATCCCCGCGCCCCGCCCCGGAGCGGGCCGAGTGCGGCGCCCGCGGGGCCGCGGCGCCCTGTCCGGCTCCCCGCGCTCAGGTTCCCTCAGCAGGGTGTGTTCTGTCCTCTCAATTTGTTTTCCTTTTTCAAAGGAATCTGAAGATCTGGCCGCAGCCAGGGGGTTCCTCGATAAAATGCAGCCTTACAATAGATCGGGGATGTTGTTGTCGGTAGGGAAAGGGCAACGGGGTAGGAAGGAGGAGCAGTACCGTCCCCGAGGGAGAGCTAGGATTTTTTTTTGATTTTGGGAAACCTCCGTTCCTTTTTGTAGTCATCGCCTGTTGATTTCTTTCTGGACCATTTTACAAAGACCTTCCTGCCTTTTACTTGGACTTGGGATCCAGGAAAGTGGCAGGCTTTCGTCCTGGGTGTTCTGGACCTCTGCTATTCCTAACAGTTGGATCAAATACAACCCAGTAGCTTCAGAGGGAGTTCGGTTCCAGTTGGGGATTTGTGGGAAATTTAGCCGTAGACTTCTTGAATCTGTAGACTTCCGAAGATACAGGACTTTTCAAACTGTCAAATTACTTTTTTTCCCCCCTTTCTTTTAATTGAGTGTATTCTCAAAAGCTGACTTTAACGGGTTTCGCATTTTATGAAGTTTAAAGGCTTGCAAGCAATGGAGCTGCAAATGTTGGGCATCCTGGTGAATTTGCACCAAATTTCTGTCAAACATTGAATGCCTCCGTTTGGGATTCTTGTATGGGCTTGTGAAGCTGTGTCCGCAATGAGACGGTTGTCTGTAATTTATCAGGATGTACTTTAAAGCCTGGGGATTGTCAGGGCTTATGTAATCAATTTGTTAATTTACAATCTTGATACATTGCTTCCCAGATTTATAAAATCATTCCCTTAAGGAAATCTGTCTTCAGCGTCTGCTTAAATATTTCTCTGGGAATTGGATTCCTGAAGAGGAATATACTGTACAAGTGATGATTGACAATCACTAATCAGACTATCTTCTTTAAAACAAAACAAAACAAAAAACAAAAAATTGACTGTTTTATCCAAATGTCTGTATAATTGTCCCTGTGAGGAAAAGAGGTGGCATTCCCATTTTGCAGAACTAGAAATGAGAGAAATTACATGACATTCCCAAGGTCACATGAAGCCGTGTAGGAATTGGCAGTCAGGTTCACAATGCTTGTTTTCTTAAATACTCTTATCTTCAAGGCTTTCTGGACATGGACTCTTTCAGCCTTTGGCTTTGAGTGCCACCTTTCTATCTTTTAAAATTCTGCATAATCAGTTTTTATGGTTGTGTTTGTATACAAAAATTACGCTAACTCTATTAATTCTTTGTGATTCTGGGTAAATTTTTCTCATTATTATTGCAGTAAGATCCATTAGTTTAAAACACACTGGAAGTCAGGAGTTGTTTTTATTTTTCTCAATCAGAAATATACATGGGGCCTTTATGGTTCAAATTTAGTCTCATAATCCTAAAAGGAAGGCTTATTAAATGTACTTAATAAAATTGAGAGGAGCCATGGTGGGTCAGTGGTTAAGGGCTTGGCTATACATGGGAAGGTTGGTGGTTCGAACCCACCAGCCGCTCTGCCAGAGGAAGATGTCAGTCTGCTTCTGTAAAGAGTACAGCCTTGGAAACCCTATGAGGCAGTTCTGTTCTGTCCTATAGGGTCGCTATGAGTTGAAATTAACTCGCTGGCAACGAGTTTGGTTTTGGTTTTATTAAAATTAGAGCCCTGGTGGCCCAGCGGTTAAGAGCTCAGCTGCTAACCAAAAGGTCGGCAGTTTGAATCCACCGGCCGTTCCTTGGAAGCCCTATGGGGCAGCTCTACTCTGTCCTATACGGTCACTATGAGTCGAAATCGACTGAACGGCAACGAGTTTAATGTTTTGGCTTTTATTAAAATTGAAGGGCTTTCATATTTTTAGTAGTCACAGGAAATACTATGGGTGTTTCCCTCATATAGAAAGTGAAACTAAATAGAAAAAAGTTGTTTATTTTTGGAGATATTGAGCAGCCATGGCTCTAAGCCCTGGTATAAATAAGGCATGATTTCCTCCCTGTAGCAGCTTGTCTGAACCTAAGAGCTTGTTGTATTGCCCAGAAAGAAAAGGGTGCAAGCAAACTTAACATGTGGCCAGAATTTTAGGAATTAAAAACATAACTGAGAAACTGTAAAGCCTTGGTTTAACTGCCTCCCCGCTGTTTGCTTATCAACTAAAAGACAGAGGTTTTAGCCAAGATGCTTTTGTTGAAAAACTGTTATTCAGAATTTAGGTACTTTTTGGTGTGCGTGTATGTGTAGGTAAAGTCTTAGCGCAGTTTAGGTGGAAAAGTTGCATAGATCGTAGAAGTTTTAAAGACAAATGTAACCTTTGATTTTTTATTCATGGAACCTTTGTGTGTCTGTTTTTGGGGCCCTGGGTTAGAAGGAGGAGCCTTGATGGCACCGGTAGTTAAGCACTCAGCTGGTAACTGAAAGGTCAGTGCTTCGAGCCCACCAGCTACTCTGCCAGAGAAAGATGTGGCAGTCTGCTTCTGTAAAGATTACAGCCTTGGAAACCCTATGAGGCAGTCCTACTCTGTCCTGTAGGGTTTGGGAGTTAGAGAGGGAGCCCTGGTAGCACGGTAGTTAAAGCACTCGGCTCTAACCGAATGGTCAGAGGTTTGAACTCACTGGCCCCTCTGAGGGATAAAGACGTGACATCCTGCTTCCATAAAGATTTACAGCCTTGGAAACCCTGTTGTAATCTACTAGAGGGCAGTGGGTTTGGCTTCTGGCTTGGGTTAGAGGGTAAAGAGCCCTGGTGGTGCAGTGGTTAAAAGCTCGGCTGCTAACCAAAAGATCAGTGGTTCAAACCCACCAGCTCCTCGCTGCTTCCATGGAGATTACAGCTTTGGAAACACTATGGGGCAGTTCTACTCTGTCCTCTAGGGTTGTTATGAGTCGGAACCCACTCTACAGCAATGGTTTTTTTTTGGGTTAGAGGGTAGTAGTAATAGAAAAGTGAATAAAAACCAGCTCTGCCTTAAGGAGCTTATGGGCCATTGTGTGTGTGTGTGTGGGAGGGGGGGAGTTTATTGGTAGATAACCTGGGTGAACAGTAACAGTGTGATCAGATGAGTGCTGTGGTGAGGCATAGGCAAATCCCGGAGGAGAGACACAGAGATGGGGGCAATGAATAACCTGATTTGGGAATGGTTGACAGAGGTGGTAGTAGATGAGCTGGCTTGAAGGACTGGTGGAGTTCCCAGGCTGAGAAAAGGGGAAAGGGCTCAGAGCGTTCAGGAAGGATCTGAAGATAAGGCCAAGTGGTGGGGAAAGAACTTAGATCCAAGTGGGTGAAAGGGACTTGAGGGAGAGACAGTGCCGCTGCTGTTTTTCAAAGAGTTTAAAAAGGAAGGGGGAGAAGTGGGGGTAGTAGCTTAAGGGGGTGGGAGAGGAAGGGTTTTGGGTATTTTTCGTTGGGAAGAGCTGGTATAAAATTGCCTGGGCTTAATGGCACTTTGAGTGACTGTGGGCACTGGAGGAAACCCTGGTGGCGTAGTGGTTAATTGCTGTGGCTGCTAACCAAAAGATCAGCAGTTCGAATCTGGCAGGAACTCCTTGGAGACCCTGTGGGGCAGTTCTACTCTGTTCTGTAGGGTCGCTATGATTCGGAATCGACCCGGCGGCAGTGGGTTTGGTTTTGTGTGTGTGTATGGGCACCGGGACTGTGTTGTTGCTGTGGATGGTCCGGAGCTGCGTTATTCACGCTGTGGGTCATTTCCTCGTCGTCTGCTTTTCTGCACGTCTCCTTCTGGTTGTGGCCCTGTGTCCGTGGGAAACCATTTCTTGCCTTAAGGGGAGGACCCTGTCTAAAGGGGATTCCTTCTCTGCCCTCCCTGAACATTTATTCTCTGCTGTCACTTCCAGAGCCTTCCGAGATTCTGCTTTGGCACCTCCAGCATCTGGCCTCTGCTCAGGTAGGCTCTTCAATGAAAAATCAGGCCTCTTTTCCCCTCCTTACTTGTCGTGTTGTGCCACTCAGCCTGTTGCTATGTGGCTACTCAGCAGTTACTTCAAAGTTGGAGGGCACCGTCTGCCAGTCCCATGTGATGTTTTAAGTTCTGGAGCATCTCTACCCAAAGCAAATACCAAACCCGTTGCTGTCAAGTCAGTTCTGACTCATGGTGACCCTAGGTTGGATCTGTCTGTATATCTAAACACATGCCACCTCACCAACGTATTTACCTGGATCATTTAAGGTAGGTTATCAAGTCAGCACTCCAGACGCGTGGGCAGCAGGACCTGTAACTGGTAAGATCACAGACCACTGGGCCTCAGTTTCTCAGTTGTTGACATGCAGTTATCTTTCTCACACTCAAAAGAATGTCACCTCATTGAAGGCAGGGACTATGTCTTCGGTCTCTATATCCCCAGTTCAGAGTAATACATGGCGCACAGTCAGTGTTCCCAAGAAGTGCCTTGATAAAGAAACTTTAAAAATCTATAGTTTGTAGATTCATCAGCCTATTAATAGAAACCATACATATTTTAATACAGCTGGGTTGGATTTAAAGTACTTTTCAGTGATAGAATTGTAGAAGTGGAAGCAAATCTTCCCATATATACTGGCACATAGTAGATGCTCAGGAGGTGTTTGTTCCTGTCCTGTGTTCCTGGTCTGAGTGAATGGCCCCACCACCTATCTAGAGTCACCCTAGGTTTCCCTTTGCCCTGCTTCCTCTGCATTAAAGTTCTTCGATTCTGCTTGCAGAACGTATCTCCTCAGTTACATCCTCGTCACCACTGCCCTCTTCATTTTTTTTTTTAATTCAGGTTTTTAAAAATTGTGATACTACTTTTTATACACACGCATGTATATACACATCAAAGAAAACATTTGCCATTTCAGCAGTCTTCTCGTTAATTATGTTCGCCATGTTGTTCAGCTGTCACCCTTATCCTGCACCTCATTTTTAAGTCTTTAAATAATCATTTTACCTGAAGTTGTTTTCAGTAGTCTCTTCACCTGTCTCCCAGCTTCTGGTCTTGCCCTTCCAGCCTGACCTTTACTTTGCTACCAGAGTGATTTAACTGTCATCTCTGATTGCTGCTCCCCTGCTCAGGATTCTTTGTCTTCTTAATGCCTGCCTTCATTTCTTTATTTAATAAAATGTGTCTGTGTATTTTGAGCAGATGCTGTACTCAGTTGGCCCTGGGCTACGAGGTGAATACAGCTGGACATGGCCTTATACAGTACTTATTTAGTCTGGGGGGGTGGGGGGGGGCACAGATTATTAATCACATGATCACACAAATAATATGCAACCACAATTGTGATAAAGGCCATACTGGAAGAGGACATGGTGCCGTGAGAGTGGATACGGAGGCTGGTGTGTCAGGAGTGTGGGGAGGGTGAGGGGATGCCAGGATGGTGACCTTTAAGCTGATTCCTAAAGCACGGATACCCCAATCTGAGGAATATAAACTCGTTTGCATGAAATACAAGGCTCTGTGGGTATGTGGGGAAACCCTGGTGGCGTAGTGGTTAAGCGCTACGACTGCGAACCAGAAGGTCAGCAGTTCAAATCCACCAGGCACTTGCTCCTTGGAAACTCTATGGGGCAGTTCTACTCTGTCCTATCGGGTCGCTATGAGTCGGAATAGACTCGACAGCAATGGGTTTTTTTTTTTTTTTTGTGGATATGTGGTCGTTGCCTACCTGTCTGACCTTGTCTGCTACACGCTCTTGTATTATTGGCCCAGTCACACTGAACTTTCTCAGGACTCCTTCCTGGAAAGCATCGTCCCGCCATCATTAATTTCAAGTCATAACACAAAAAAGTGAATTTCTCTGGGATGCCTCCCTTGAACTCTCCAAGGCAGATTTAGGGGAAGGAACATCTCTTTGTGCCCACCTGCCTATCCCTGTAAGAAACTGTAAACAACTTGAGGCAGGGACCTTCGTTGTATGTCTGGTAGAGGCTTTTAGGGACCAGTTTGTTGGACCATTTGGGGATGAGGGTATTGATATCAAAATAAGATGGGGAACCCCTCTCATGTATCAAAATCTCTTGGGGGAGGCCAGTTTTGAAAAGTGGGAAAAAAAATCTTCAGGTGATGTTGGTCCCACTTCCAACCTGTTAACATGTATTATCCCATTTAGCTTCCATAATAACTCTACAGGGCGGTGATTATCTTTGTTTTATAGGTAGAATTTGTGTAACTTGTCCACTGCTAAATCCTGTGGTAGTCTTTCCACTGCACTAAGATGCTGCTCTGCATATTTGCTGAATAAATAAATTTTGATTATTTTTAAAGCATCCCTCCATGGTGAAGATAATAAGAAAAGTTGACTGTGTGATACTTTGCTGAATTTTAGGACTCTTGCCCCAGTTCCTTCTCTAATATTCTCTCTTCCCATATGCGTTCACACATACACACACACCCCTGTGGTTATGATATTGGCTTTTACTTTATGTTGCATGTTGTTAGCCGCTGTTGAGTCAGCCCCTGACTCATGGCTACCCCATGCACAACTGAATGAAACGCTGCCTGGTCATATGCCATCCCCATCACAGGTTGCAGATGGGACTGTTGTGATCCATGTAGCTAGGAAAAAATACTTGAAGTACATTAAACTTGGAGCCCTGGTGGTGCAGTGATTAAGAGCTTGCCTACTAACCAAAAAGACTGGCAGTTTAAATCCACCAGCTGCTCCTTAGAAACCCTATGGGGCAGTTGTCTGTCCTATAGGGTTGCCCTGAGTTGGAATCGACTTGACGGTAGCAGGTTGTTTTTGGTATTGAACTTGGTTTAATATTCAGCCATGTTGGTTCTTCTGGTTAGAAGGATTATATTTTAGATATTTTGATGGAACTTTTACCTTTATAATATGGCTTATTTAGATAAAGTTCGTTTTAGATTTAGAACAAAGGATTTGTTACAAATATTTATGGACAACTGATGAAGCTAGAATGTACTGTATTCATGAATTTCCTTTTAAAATAGCCGTAATATTGAACAGCCTTTTTTATTTAGCAGTGGACTAAAGCATAGCGATTGAAGTTTATGGTAAAGTTTAGCGTCCTGTTTTACCTCATTTTCTGCAGATTAAGGGTTACCTACCTTTTTATTGACAAAGTATTATGAGTGTACTAAAGACACTTGGGATGAGAATATCCTCTGTATGATCCAGAGCTGTATTTTGCCCTTCACTCTTCAGTTTTATGAGTATTTGCTAATCATCTTGTGGAGGAAAATGCCTTTCAGAAACATATGGAGAGGATGTAATTTGCAAAACACATCAAAATTGAAGTTTTGGGGAGGGTATAGTTTTTAAGGAGAAAATAGATCCTGTTAAAATTTTACCTGAATTACTTACTTGGCGTTGACTGTTCTGTGCCATAGGGGAGGGCCCTTGGCATCACAAAATTGTGTGCCTACTTTAAGGTGAAGTTGTTTTCAAGCTGCCGTTCCATTTTTACATGACCATCCGTTCTACCGGTCTGTCTTTTGAATGGTTGTTTGGCTGTAACCTCATTTCTCAACATATTTCAAAAAAGTTTGTAATGGAATTATTTGTTAATAGTGTGTATAAGGTGAGTCTTTAGTAGCACTAGGGAGTTTCCTCCATTTAACTGATTGCTGGGGCAAGTACCTTGCATGGCTTATCAGAATTGGAGGAACACCGAAATGTCAAGGCAGATGTATTTTAGTGCAGTTGTTTCCTTGGGAATTAGAAAGGAGTAGGTGAAAGGAGGCATTGTATTGTTTCAGGAAGAAATGCAGGGCCAAGAAGTCAGTTGGACTTGGAGACCAACCCAGGCAGCTCTTACCTGAATGTAGATTGGAGCAAAGTAAGTCTTTAACCTCTTGGGCCCTGCTTTCTCATCAGTATATGGATATGATGCCTCTATTATATTGCTGGTTGTAAGGAATTAAATGATATGACGAATGTAGCCTAGTGTGTACGTAGATTCCCAGTAATTACATTCTTTTTCCTTGTTTGAGACATGCGTTAAAACAAAGCTAGAATTCTAAAATGGGCAATTGTGGCAGTCAAAGAAGTTTTTAAAAATTGAAAGAAGAAAAGTCAACTGTGATTTTGGTGTAAAGACTCATTTCTGTAGTAGATTTTTTAGGAAAGAATGTGTGTGTGTGTGTGTGTGTGTGTGTGTGTGTGTATATATATGACCAATGAGGCAGATTCAGTAAGTCAAAACCAAAATTGGTGTTTTATGGAACTCTGAAGTGTGCAGTCAGCTTTTTAAATGGATTCAAATTCTCTAATGGCCTTATTTCTATGTTGCTTTCATATTAATACCTAAAGGATTGTTGTCTTTAGTTGAGGCTTCCCATCAGCTCTGTGATGAGAAGAAAATGGGCTTCTCCTGGGCCATTTTCAACCCTTTAATGATATTTTAATTAAACTTAAGTATAACTCAAAGAGAGGCATGTGGTGAATTATTTAGTATTTCAGGTTTTAATTTTGAGAAGGAAAGAGTTCACGAAGCATTAGAGAGTCTTCAGAAGCAGCTCTTTCCTTACCTTACCGCGTCATAACTTCACCCAAACTGGTAGTCTCCTTTCCTAAGCCAGCCGGCCTGCCTTCGTTTACCCTTTCCTCGGGAATGATGTTCCACTGCTTCCAGTGGAAGGGTGGTCTGTAGGCTGTTCCTGTCCTTGGTGATCCTACCCTTCTTTAGTGTCCTGTACTCTTCCTTTGGAAGCTCCCTGATGGGACAGTGGTTATGTACTGGGCTGTTAACCGAAAGGTCTGCAGTTTGTACCCACCAGCCGCTCTGTGGGAGAAGAGACCTGGCGACCTGCTCCCCTAAAGGTTAAAGCATATGAGTCCCTGTGGGGCAGTCCTGCTCTGTCCTATAGGATTACTGAGTCAGAGTTGACTTTATAGCATGTAGCAATACTCTTCCTCTGACGTACCTCACCTCCGCTAACTTGCATAATTATTTCTCTCTTTTATCTGTTTTTTTTTTTTTTATCTGTAGACCCTGTTAACTCATTTGTAAGGTTCTAGAGGACAGGGACTGTGCTATGCTTGAGACAATTAGGGCTCAAATATATGTTAATGAAAATAGGCTCAGAGCTTCTGTTTCCTCTTCAGGCTGAAGAAATTGCATACCTTCTTGCATAGGGGAAAGAAGCAAAATATTTCATTGAGTATTCTTATTTATTAAAATTACATTAACAGGCTGTAACAAAAAAAACAAAAACCACACCCAGTGCCATCAAGTTGATTCCAACTCATAGCGACCCTATAGGACAGAGTAAAACTGCCTCCACAGAGTTTCCAAGGAGCACCTGGCGGATTCGAACTGCTGACTCTGGTTAGCAGCCGTAGCACCAGGGTTTGCACCAGGGTTTTTCAGGGAAAATGGTTTATTCCTTAGATTTCTCATTGGAAAAGTAAATTGCATAATTATATACAGAAAGTCAAAATTTTAATAGCCTCTGCCTTTCCTGTTTTATAAAAGCAGTGCATACTCACTGCCAAAATTTGAAAAGAACAGAAAAGCATAAAAAGAAAAACAGTCTGTGATCTTACTAGTTTATCATATTGGTGTGTCTTCTATGTATGCACAGAAATTATACGCTTGTTTAAAAATTGGGATCATACACTATGAAATTTTGTATTTGAATTTTTTTACTTTGTATTGTGAGAATTTTCCCATGAGATTAAATAGCCTCCAAATACAGGAGCCTAGTGTTAACGTGGATGTGATTTAACTTCTTCCTTACTGTTGACCTGTGTGGTATTTCTGGGTTTTTTGCATGTATAATTATCACTGTGCTTTGTTGAATGTAGATATTTGTCTACATCTTCATTTCTTCAAGATACAAATTTAGTTGTGATATTATTAAGAATATTAATTATTTGAAAGCTCTTGGTATACATAGTGCCAAACTGCTTTTCAGAAAGATAGTTTGCAATCTCACCAGTGTAAGGCCATCCCCAGTGATCCTGTCTCTTAACTCCAAATGGATTAAATGTCAGGTGCCAAAATTTTTGTTTATGGATTAGTTTATTTTTTCTGTTCCAGCATTCTTTTTTGAGCATCTTTGAATGACCATCTTCTTTGCAATATCAGTAGGGAAAAAAGAAGGTGACAGGGAGTTAAAGTGAGTTTTTTACGGTGTTAATAAAAACTTAGAAGGAGAGGAGATTTAGGTTAAGTTTTTAAATTTTCCATAATGTCCAACTTAAATTTTGTTTTCCTGGCAAGAGTGAGTAATTGTGGGTTGGCTTCAGTTATTTTGGAGTCATTTCTACACACCAGCTTTTGTTTAAGTCATTATTTATTATGTGTGCACTTCATGCCAGGATCGTTACCATACTAATTTTTAAGTCTCACTTTGCCTTAGGTGGAAATGGTGACAAGCTGAGCATTTTTCATCACTTTAAACGAGAAACAGGTCTTTTTGGGGAATTTGAGCTTATTAGCTGCGTTGCTGGTCCAAGTTTTGGGGCTCAGATGTTAACCCCTATCTCTCTACAAATAATATTACCACTCTGCCTCAGTTAATGATTCACCTGGACTCTGAATACATTTGGGCTTCTTGGTATATCCTGGGTTAAAAGTGCGCTTTACTCAGAGGGAATAAAGACCACCGAAACCAGCACTTCAGGGCAGTCTTCTGTGTTGGCAGCCCAACCAGTGCCTTGAGAGTCTGGAGCAGGCTTCTCAACTTGGCATTCCTCATCCCCTCAAAGGCCCCAAGTCCATTAAAATTGGCTACTTCGAAGAAAACTTTTAGAACATACTTTAGTAGGTAGTTGCCTTCCCTTGAAAAATACTTTCTTAGAGATTCAGGAGTACAATTTTGCCTATTAGAACATTTCCGATAGTAAATAACTGACTTACTCTTTGAATTTATAGTTCCCATTTTGAGTCGTCTAGTGGCTGCAGACTGATCCTGCGTGATGACCATAGTGATGTTCAGCCAGTCTAGTGAAAAACTGTGGACTCTGCTGTAGCCTTGGACCTGTGAACCTGTTACTGGTTTCTTTGTCTTTGATTTATAGCTTATATTGATAACTCCCACGAGGAGTAGTGCCATTCTAGAAATGTGGAATATTGTTTACTTTGGAGAAAGAACAGCAGTGGCGACTGCATGGTAAGGTTGTGCTTGTTTCCTTTGACTTGGAGGGTATTGATATTCCTTGAGGATTTAGTTCACGGTCTTCTTTTCAGCCTATACCATTTTTGTTAATTGTTATCTTTGCCATTTTGGAAACCCTGGTGGCATATTCGTTAATTTTAGGAGTAAGATTACCAAAACCAAACCAAACCAAACCCATTGCCGTCGAGTCGATTCTGACTCATAGTGACCCTGTAGGACAGAGTAGGACCGCCCCATAGGGTTTCCAAGGAAACCCTGCAGGGCATTTGTATTCTGTCTTCTAGGGTTGCTATGAGTTGGAATCAACTCGTTGGCAACAGATTTGTTTTTTTTGTTTTAATATTCATTGAGAGAGTGTAAGTTGGCTTTTCTATAGATGTACAGTTTAGCCTGATATTTCCCATGAGTTAGAATTAAAGCTTTCATTTCTTAGTTGTAAAAGATACCAGATAATTTCTGTGTGTAAGAAGCTTAAATATAGTTTTAACACAACTTTGCAAAAACTCAACTTTTAGTTATCGGCATTAGTGGGAGAGTATTGTGGCTGATTTTAAAACATCCATTTTATTACTTTTTTTTTATCTTTTGGAAAGATCTTGTATATTTGAATATTGGTGGTTTGATTTTGGAGGAGAATTTATAATATTCCAGACAAAATCTAGAAAGACTGTCGAAGTAGCCTAATTTGCCTGCCCTTTTTTGTCTGGTTCCTGTGCTTCCTCACG
This sequence comes from Loxodonta africana, assembly GCF_030014295.1. Classification (NCBI taxonomy): domain Eukaryota; kingdom Metazoa; phylum Chordata; class Mammalia; order Proboscidea; family Elephantidae; genus Loxodonta; species Loxodonta africana. The sequence goes on along the minus strand of NC_087363.1, from coordinate 29,436,765 downwards.
CCATGGATTGTTCCACGGTGGCATCCAGGCAGAGCCGTCGTTCTTCAGTGTGCTGTTTTGTACTTACTTCTGGGAGAGGTGTGAGTAGGAGACATTTGTTTTTGTTTGATCTACAGACCAGACTGTACTGGGGATGATGGCAATGAAAAGCTGAAAGTGGGTTTTGACAAGAGTAACAGAGTGCATTCCAAATTGACAGTAGGTTTGAGAGAGGCTGGTTCTACAACTGTTTTCAGCAGCTTGCAGAATGTGTGTAGGGCCACCCACACTTCCTTCCTCTTTTCCAGCCACACCCGCATGCTTCAGTTGCTTCTGCTCTCTTGAGCTAGGAGAACATCAGCATATTCTTGCAACACATACCAGCACTTGTTTCTCAAACATGAATTTCCATTTCATGAACACTCTTGGCTAGTTGGCCTGTTTCAGTTAGGCCCAGCCTAGATATATGTATATGTGAGCATATACTAAATAAGAAGGCTACTTTAAAATGGCCTATTTTAGTGGTTTTGCTGTTTAAAAAAATGTCATTTTAGTAATGAAGTCATTAAAAATACCGATGTAGAATAACTTTTTAGTGCATAGAAAAATGTTCGTCATATTAAAAAAAAAAAGCAGAGGAAAAAGTAGTTATGGAACTTACAGTATCGTAGCTTTGTAAGGAAAGGGGATATAAAGGATACATGTTCAAACTTGAATAGAGATCATTCTGGATAAGATCACACATGATCTTTATTTTCTCTGTTAAGCTTTTCTGCATTTTCCAAATTTTCTAACTTGCTTTTGGAGAGATGCATTTAGAAAATAGTTATAAAACGGTGTGTGTATTTTCCCATTTTATAAAAAATTTGTGTCTAGGAATATATTATGCATAGAAAATACAGAATGCTCCTTAGAAGCAAGGATGGCGAGACTGCATCTTACATACTTTGGACATGTTGTCAGGAGGGATGAGTCCCTGGAGAAGGACATCATGCTTGGCAGAGTACAGGGTCAGCGGAAAAGAGGAAGACCCTCAATGAGGTGGATTGACACAGTGGCTGCAACAATGAGCTCAAGCATAACAACGATTTTAAGGATGGCTGAGGACCGGGCAGTGTTTCGTCCTGTTGCACATGGGCTTGCTGTGAGTCAGAACTGACTCGATGGCACCTAACAACAACAGAAAATACTTCGGCAGGCTGTGTACTAAAACGCTAACAGAGGTTATCATTGAGGGTGGGATAGTGGATGTTTTTAAAGTCTCCTCTCCTTGCCAATCCATACATCTAATTGTATTTTTTCCTGCTCTAAACAGGTAACACCTTCATAATTGAAACAAAAATAGTAAAACAAAGGAAAGTGGTTGTCAAGTGAAAATAGAATGATGTAAAACATAAAGTTATATAGAGAATGATGATACCTTCGTAAAACAAAATAAAGACGAAGCTGTATATAAATATTTGCAGAAAGGCCACTGAAATCTTAATAGGGCTGGTCTTCAGTGGTAGGACAATGGATGCCCCTTTTTTCTTTCTACTTCCTGTTCTGTGTTTTCTAAATTTTCTGTAAGATTATATCACTTGGATGGGGAGAAAAATGTAAAGGAACATTTAATTCTTTTTGAAAGGGTAGATCTGATAGAAAGTCATCTTAATATCATTTTAAAAGCAAATACATGTCTAATGCCCAGCTAGAGACATTCTTTCTTTTTTTTTTTTTGCTATCTTAACAGCACTCATTTTCAATTTGGTACATTTTAGGAAACTGAACAACAGCATTTCTCTGAAAGCAAAAGGGACGATAGCTAAGTAAATTGATTCTTTCAAAGTGGAGTGGAAAACTGGGAGACTATCTGCTGGATGGGAGAGGGAGTACACACCATCATTATAGCAATGGTGGTGGTACTGGTAGTTAGTGTTTGCTGAATGCTACTCTGTGCCAGGCCCTATTCTAAATTTTTTTTACCTGTGTTAACTCATTTAATCCTTATTTCTCACATTTTCTGATGAGAAAACCAACCATACAGAGAGGTCAGGTAACTTCCTGAAGTTCTGTGGCTAGTGATTGGTGGAGCTGGGATTCGTATCCAGCTGTTGCCTTTTATAGCCAATGTCCAACCACTGGCCTACCAGACTGCCTTGCTAAGAGACAGTGGATGGAAAGGGGGTTGCTGGAAAGAGAAGCAGGCAAGGGTAGTGGAGGAGCCACCATATCCCACTTGGAGCTGAAGGACCAGGTAGGCATCCTGCTGCTGTGTGACTAGACGTAGGCCTGTGCCCATGGCTTTGCTGGCCCCATTTGTGCTGCAGAACTGTCTCCGTCTCTCCTCATCCCCTCCTTCCCTGCAGTAGACTTGTTTTCACATCCAGAGATCACCTTTCTTGTTGCCTTTCCCCCACCTCTTTGAATTCCTTTTCCCCCAAGCTCACCTGAGTTTGGGCTTAATGATTACCCCAGTACAACTCATCTTTAATGTGTAATGTAAATTGCCATGAGATTAAGCACTCAGCTGTTAACCTAAAGGTTGGCGGTTTGAAACTACCCTGTGGCCCTGTGGGAGAAAGACCTGGCAATGTGCTACCGTAAGATTATAAAAAAAAAAAAATAATAGCCAAGAAAAACCTATGGGGCAGCTCTGTTCTGTCACATGGGATCACTATCAGTCAAAAACGAGTCGAGGGCACCTAACACCAACAACAAGTACGAATGTTTGGGAGTCCCTGGGTAGCACAAATATTTAAGTGCTGTACTAGGAACCTAAAGGTCAGCAGTTCAGATCCACGCAGAGGTGCCTCGGCAATAAGGCACCTTTCAGAAGGTGCTTCTGACAGGTCACCGCCTCGAAAACATTATGGAGCAGTTCTACTCTGCACACATGCGGCTGCCGAGTTTGAATCGACTTAATGGCAACTAAACAACAGCGGCAGTATGAATGTTTAGGCCTTTCGGTTATCTGTGTGCTATTTCAGCGTAGCAGAAAGGCCTGCAGCACTACTTCAGGCAGTATTCTCGCTGTGCTGTGGCCTGCACACATTCTCTTTGTTCATAGTTATGGTTTCTATTTTACTATCAAATAGAAAGCTTCCAGTACAGAGGTGTTTTGTGTGTTTGCTGATGTTGGCATTATAATTGATTCCTGTGAGCCTGCTAGATGACAGCATGTTGGAAAGGTGGCCTTCCTTGGCTGTTGTAGTGTGTGTTTCGTGAGCCATAGAGGTTCCTGGAGATGAGGTGAGCTTCGAAGCCAGGCTGAGCAGGATTAGAGCCACGCCACTGCTGCTTATCGGGCAAGTCTAGCTTCATTGTACCTACTTTGCAGGCTTATAGTGAGGATTTTAGTGAAGTGTTGGTTTGGTGCCTATTACGCAGGAGGCATTTAGAAAATGGTGAGCACGCTGTTCATTGTGATTTTCTTTGTCTTCCACCCTGACTAAGTCATTGGAACAGACTTCCTGAGCTGTCTACGTGGAACAATCTCTCTATACCTGTTCACTCTGAAATTCTTATTTACTGAAGTTCCTTAAAGGGATTGTCATTCATAGAGGAAACAGCAGAATAGGGGGTGACTGGGCCACTAAAAAGGAGCCCTGGTGGTGCAGTGGTTAAAGCGATCGACTGCTAACCAAAAGGTAGGAGGTTCGAAACCACCAGCGGCTCCAAGGGAGAAAGATGTGGCAGTCTGCTACCATAAGGATTTAGAGCCTTGGAAACCCTATGGGGTCACTGTGAGTTGGAATCAATTCGATGGCAGTGGGCTTTTGGTTTTGGGGGCCACTAAAAACAGATTTTTGCCATTTTTATCCTTTTATCTAAATCCAGCTTTAGGCTATATGATTTTAAACAAAGTTAAACAGAACTAAACTAACTAATATCTTTTTCTTTATTTTCTTGCAGGAGGAAGACACAACCGAGAAAACATAGCGATACTAAGGATTATTCAGTATGCGGCTTGCAGGGTACGTCTTCGAGTTAGTACAAATTCACCCTTAACAATCCATAAGCCACATCGTAAAGTTGACATCGATACTCAGAATGACTTTTAGGTACTGCAAGATCCTCAAGTATCAAAAATGATTTAATTATTTCCTATGTTAACACCAAATGCACATGATAGTAGGACTAGACAGTGGGCTAGTGTTTAAAAAGATGTTCAATAACAAGGATTTTTTTCCTCCCAACTTGCTGTTAATCATGACGGCTTGTTCGTAGGTATTCAATTTAATTACAGTTCCATAGACTTTAAGTAGGGATACTGTACAAAAAGCAAATTTTTTGATAGTACAAGTGATTAATCTTTTTACTATATGATACTTTACGATTACGAAGTGACGCTGTTCCTTCCCTGTGAGCTCCCTAGTAGATGAGAAATTATTTCATTGTGCCCCTTTGCTGGCACAGGTCTGGGAAGTGATTATCTCTGGGTATCTGAGACCCTGAGAAAAAGATTTTCTCATTTATTACTTTTATAATTAAATAGTTTTAAATAAAAACCAAAACTCTGATTTGTTTATGAAAATCTAATTTATATACCATTTGCCAGGAACACACCTAAACTAAAATGATGCATGAAAAGAACAAAGATTATATAACTTGAAGGTGATCTGAAGTCTGTTTTGAAAGGTAATGTTGCCTGTGCAAGCTTGTACAATAGAAACATAGACTTGGGAAGAATTTTAAGAATAGTTATTTCCCTGATAATTAATTGAAACTGAAGATTTAAGATAACTTTCTGCCCAATGGGGTTAGCCTATAATTTTATTTTTGAAAATTAAATGTACCTGAATTAAAGCTTCTTTTGGGTAACTACTGACTAAAGAAAGCAAGGCCTTCCTTTCCATTTGGATTTTCCTTTGAATCCTCTCATTGAAATAATATATTAACTCAGAGACAGGGCTGATAACACAGTATAGAGGAAATCTGCTTTTTCTTCACCACCTGTAAATTGTACTGGTTTCTTATTTTAAAATCCTAGTAGAAGTATTCATAATTTTGTTTCGGTTCAGGGTGTAGCACATTGGTTAAAAGCACAGACTTTGGTGTCAGATGGCCCTGGGTTTGAATCCCAGCTCTGTTACAGGCTGGCCCTGTGGGCTAGGCCAGGTTACTTTACATTTCAGTGTCTCAAAATGGGGCTAAAAATCCCTTTCTCTGAGGGCAGGTACAAAGATTAAATGAGGATAATGTGAAGCATTTTTGGTGCATGACTGGCATGTCATAGTCAGTGAATGGTAGTTGCTATTTATTATTCTAATAGTTACTAAAATGTAAAAAAAAAAAAAAAAGTAGTAAATTTATTAACATTGGGTTTTTAAGTTAATGGTATATACATATTTTAAGGTAGCCCTAGTTATGTGATTCAGATAATTTCAGTTTGCATGTGAGAATGACCTTATGCCTCTTTGATAGTTGGTTTTTAACTCTTAAGATATTATCCTAAATGTAACATCCTTTGGTATAGTCAGAAAGTTTATAAGAGTATAGGCTTTGACATAAAAATTAGGTTTTAACTCTAGCTTCAACATTTAATATGTTATTTATAGCCAAAATGGAGCCTGTTTCCTTGACTCTAAAAATGGGATTAGTACCTAGGATTGTAAAGATCCAATGAAACAATCCAGTTTGGTGCAGTTTGTACAAATACAGACATATAGTAGGTTTTTAGTAAAATGTTAGATTTTCTTCTATTTTAAGTAAAATTGAGATTTAAAGGAATTTAATGATAATGCTTTTAAAAAAACCTACCTATTTGTATATACAATTTAATTTTTTAAAATATTGCCAACTAAGTGGGGTAAATAAGTCGTGGTCTTAACAATATGTAACTGAAAGTGTAAAACTACACTGGGAGCATTACAGAAGTTTTCACCAAAGGCACAGATATGCGCTAATAGGAAACAGAGCTAGTTTTGGGAGGTTGCTGTGTTCCTTGTTGGATTTTGTTACTTATTTTTATTAATTTTTGGTCAGACAAAATAACGGTATGAGTTCAGCCTGTGGGATTTAAAATAGCATATTGATTTGTATGCTTTTATATATTGCTTTTTTTTTTCTGAGTACATCCAAAATTAAATGGTCTTCAAGAATGCATGCTTGTTTATCCTTAAAATATAAGCAGATCCTAGTGGATTATGTTGGAGGATTGGAAAACCGTAATAAAGATAGGCAATAGAAAGAGGGAGTTACCAGTCAGCCAGCACATATTTATTATTAAGCACCCATTATGTGAGAGCTATTGTTTTAGGCACTAGTAACACAAGAGCAAGTCATTGCTTGTAAAATTTTTTAAAAATCTGAATTCGAAAATTTAACAAAACAGTCTTAAGTACCTGCCATATGTAAAGGTATTCGTGGAAGACAGAAGAGCAAATAGAACCTTGTAAGAGAAGGTCCTCAAGAAGCTTCCAGTCTCAGGATGGAGATGGTGTACCCAAATACCTATAGAATAAATACCTGTAAAATGGAGGTGTCTTAGAGAATGTTGGAAAGTTAAAGAAGGGAAGGGAATTCCAGCTGGGAGAGTTAGAGAAGGCTTCGCTGAAGGGGCTTATGTGCGCTTACAGGAAATAGTGCTAGCCTTGTAATAACAGGAAGAGTTTGCTGGATTTCTGTCCAAATGTTTATTCTTTGTTTTCCCCTTCTTGTCAAATCTTGCCTTGTTTATTAAGCCACTAATTGATACTACTTTTGGAAAATGTTTGCTTTTTAAGCATAGCTCATCAAACTTACCAGCTTTCTTATTTCTGACATCAGCAAAAAAGTGTCTCTGACTGAACTAATTTTTTATTCTGCAAAATTTTCTTTGACATTTAAAATTCTCAACCTTTCTAAAGAACCGTAAATATGGAAATAAGATCTTATAAATGACCCTGACTCATTTTATGTCTCAACTTATTTACTTCTGCGCTTCTCTGGAAATAAAAAGCAAAATGAAGCCATTTTGTAGTATGCTATAATTTTTTTTTTTATAAAAGGAAAAGTTAGAGAAATACAATTTTGTTTCTCCTCTTATTTTATAGATGTCCATGGCGACATTGAAAATGAATTCTTTATTTTCACCAGATATTCTTATATGAGAAGATCCATTTCAAAAAGTCTAAATATTTCTTCTTCTGTTGGACCAGCATGGCAGGATTCAAGAGAGGATATGATGGGAAGATTGCTGGATTATATGATCTGGATAAAACCTTGGGTCGAGGTCATTTTGCAGTGGTTAAACTTGCCAGGCATGTTTTCACAGGTGAAAAGGTGGCAGTAAAAGTTATTGACAAGACAAAGCTGGACACACTAGCCACTGGTCATCTTTTCCAAGAAGTGAGATGTATGAAACTCGTGCAGCATCCTAACATTGTACGCCTTTACGAAGTTATTGACACCCAGACCAAACTATATCTTATTCTGGAACTTGGGGATGGAGGCGACATGTTTGATTACATAATGAAACATGAGGAGGGTCTAAATGAAGACTTGGCCAAGAAATACTTTGCTCAGATAGTTCATGCTATATCTTATTGCCATAAACTCCATGTAGTTCACAGAGACTTAAAACCGGAGAATGTGGTCTTCTTTGAAAAACAAGGTCTTGTAAAGTTGACAGACTTTGGTTTCAGCAACAAATTTCAGCCAGGGAAGAAGCTGACCACAAGTTGTGGATCGCTTGCGTATTCTGCTCCGGAAATCCTGCTCGGCGATGAGTATGATGCACCCGCGGTAGGTAGGTAACCTTCTGTCCATTATTTGCCCGCTTGAATTCTACCAGCTAGAGTTTAGGTGGTCACATTGGTTGTTTATCGAAAAATAACGTGCGAAAGAATTTCTATTATTAAGAGTTCTAATTAACAGAACTGGTTTCATGAATGCTGTAATATCCCGAAAGCTGGCAGTTAGTCTGTTTCAACCTTTAGATGGCAAATATCAAGTTTGTCGCCACAAAAGAAAATGAGTAAGTTATCGTTGAAGGTAACCTCTTATCTGCACATTATAATTTTTTTAAGGTCTGTGTACTTTTCTTGTCTTCTTAGATTCTTCTGGTAGTGGTTGGCCCTAGCTATCTCCTTCCTGTGAATCCCTTTTAACAGTATTTTAGACTCATAGTGGAGAGGTATTATGATTATTATAGTGCAGTGTGAAGTTGAACATTGGAGTCATTTATTAACAATGACATTGAAAAAGGTACCTGATCTCTCTTGGCTTTATTTCTTCATCAGTAAAATAGGATTAAATATGGTACAGGTATTGTATTTACATTATCTTGTTTACTTTTCACAGTGACCTGTGTGATTGCTATTGCCAATCTCATTGTACAAAATAGGAAACTGACATGCTAGTGCCTGCAACATGGTAGATTCTAGAATAGTGGCGGCCATTGACATTCCCAGCCTGCTGTCCTCCTCTACTGCCAACACACTTATTCTCTCATTCACTTGTCACGAGTTATCTCCTGGTGGCGAAGGTGTTTATCGCTTTTCAGCTATGTCAGCTTTGTCCCGTTGAAAGTAGTGTAGGAATTAATTTTTAAGGCTTTGTTAATTTGAAGGTGTGGTCAGATTTTACATTTTTAGTTTAATCTGAAAAAAATATGCCGTAATGTTAAATGCATATGATGATGTCAAACATCATAAATGAGGAGTCTTCCATTTGCATTCTGATCAGTTGAAATGCAGGATACAGAAGATTGCTGACGTTATGCCGAATATCCAGTACACCAAGACACTGCTTTTCATGTTAGATTAGTGTGTTCTGGAAAGGAAAAGATTAATGAAGGATTTCTGCTCACTACAGATAACCAGGCTTCACTGAATTCTTAGAATATTTGAGCAAGAGATTTTTGATTAGTAGAACATCTCTAATGAGAAAAGCCAGGTATTTACAGAAGAGGAAACACAAATGTTTGCACGTGAAAAGATGTTCAACCTCATTGATAATCAGGGAAAGGAAGATTAAAACCACAGTAAAATACTATTTCATACTTTTCACATTGGCTAAAATTAAAGCCAGACAAAATCAAATGTTGACAAGACTGTAGAACATCAGGAACTCATACTGTTTAGAGGACAATTTGGCAGTATGTAGTAAAGATACATATATCGCATGACCCAACAATTCTACTATGTATGTGCCCTGGAGAACTTCTTATGTACAAAAGAGATTTTCAAAGAGTGCTTTTAACAGCATTGTTGAGTATTCATCAACGGGGGATTGTTTAGTATTCCTATTATGGGGTTTATATGTTAGTGACAGTGAATGAACTTGAACTATGTATGTCGTCATGGCTGAATTTTGCAGATAACTGTTTAAGGAAAAAAGTTGGTGGAGTGTGCGTATATTATGTCATTTAGATAAAAGTTTAAAACTTACAAAGCAATAGTGTATATTGTTTAGGGATGCTTGAGCTGAAGAATGCATGAGATCAAGATGGGTTACCTACGGAGGCAGCCATTTCTAGAGTTTCAAAGTATAAAAGGTGAGGTTTATTTCTTAAGTTGGGTGGTGGCTACGCAGATGTTCATAGTAATATGCTTTTACTTTTTTTGTGTATCTTTAATATTGCGTAATAAAACGTAAAACTTAAAAGGTTACAAAAAAGGAAAAGAATATTGTCTGAAAGTATGCACGCTGATCTGATAAATGATTACCTTGTGTTGGTGAAATAGGATTGGGTGGAGTTCCTGGGTACCTTTTTCATTGTCTTTATTTGTATTCCAATTCATTTTGTGTAATTGTGTGATTGAAATAAAATTTTTTTTTTTTAAAACCAATGGGCAGATATCTTTCTGTTAATATACTATTAGTATATAGGGTCAAAATCATCAGTGGTTTTCACAAATACTTAGCAAAGTGAGTGTGGTCAGGATTGAAATCTGTCCTTTTATTAAATTGTCAGATGTTGCTAAAGAAACAACTTTGGTTCAGTTTTATGAATAAGAGCTTTATATTTATAGTCTTCACATTGAGACTTAGCTTGGAAATTATCAAATTATTCTTTTCAAAGAATCCCTGTGGTTTTTCTTATCAGCTACACTTTGTTTTCTACATGATTTTTTCCCGTTTTATCTTTATTCTTTCTAGGGTCTTCTGAGTTTTCTTTGCTTTTCCTTTTTTGGTGTCTTAAATCAAAAGCTTACTTTACTGTCTTGATTTTTAACAAATGCACTTAAGGCTGTATGTTGTCCTCTGCTACAAGCTCTCATAACATCCTAGGGGCATCACTCTGAAATTATTGTTGTTCCTTGCTAAAGTTTATGTTTACTCTTTTGTTTCCTGTTTAACCCAAAAGTTATTATTTTTTAAAATTCAAGTGGATAGATTTATTTTTCCTTTTGGCAGTATGGTTTTTAATGTCTAATTTTAGTACACTGCAATCAATAAATATGCCTGATTGGTTTCTACGTCAGGATTTTTTTTTTTTTAGATTTTTTTTTGTGTGTGGGTGTGGCCTGATACATGGTAATTTTTGGTGACTATTCTATTGTGATTAAAATATTTGTATTTTTGGTGGGTACAAAATTCTTATAATTAAGCTTGTTAATTCTGCAGTTTGTCCTTTTGTATCCATGTATGTTTTTATTCTGATCTGTGATTTTCTTAGAGAATTATGCTGGTCTCCTACCTGATTTCGTGCATTTTGTATTTTAAACAATTTGCTTTAAGGTATGTTATTGTCAAGCTATGCTAGATATATAAAAGTTTATGATTCATTTTACTTGGTGGGCTGTACCTTTTATCAATATGAAGCTGTACCTATTTGACGCTTATTGACTTGAATTCTATTTTGTCATTTTGTTTCAGGCTTATCTCTTTTAAACTTAAAGCTGTATTTTGTGTCTAATATGAGAGTCTATCCTTTAATAGGTGAATTTATTCATATTATTATCGGAATGTTTATGCTGTCTTATTTTGTGTTTTTCATTTGCATTATTATTTCCTTATTATTTTTTCCCGTAGTTTATTGGATTATTCAACTTTTCTTTGCCTCTCCTTCCCCACTGGTTTTGAAGACATGCAGACTGTTTCTCTTTGTACTGGTGTCTGCCTGTCATGTCCACATTTAATCAGTATTCATATTACTTCTCTGCAAATCAGACAAGAATCATAGTTTACTTTTACTTCCCTTTTAGTTATAGATTGTTGATTTACTTCTGTTGCTTTGTTTACAGTGTGTACTTACTTACACTTAATTTTACAAATTTCTTGGTTTACCATTGATTCTTGACCTCCCTATCCTAAACCTCAGATTATTTTTGTTTTGTTTTGCTTGTAATCCTTTCAGAAAGAATTTGTAAAGAAATATCCCCCAAGTCCCTGTCTGTCTTAAAAAGTCCTCAGATTTGAATAATCATATGACTGGGTATAGAAATATGTATTCAAAATCAGTTTCCTCTGAGCTTTTAAGGTAGCGTTCTGTCATCTTCTTGCTTCTAAAGCTGCTAGTGAAGCATTTGTAGGACTACATTTCATCGATGCTCAGAAATAGGTTTTTTGACGTTTTAACACTTCTGAAAGTGCCCTGTTTTCTAGGGTATTAGTTTTTCTGTTGAATGAACTTAGTTTCTCTTCCTCATGGTGTTCATTTTTCTTAGGTGCTTAGGGCTTGTTTTGAGTTTATCTGTTTTTGAGGTTCCTTGATAGCCCGTCTGTGGATACGCTGCCTACCTCCAGTGGATGTGGGAGAGGAGGGTATGCAGCCAAGTGGGACATCCTGGTAGCTGATCTTATTTGACAGAGTGTCAGTGAACGCCTTGGACACCATCTTTCTCTCTCCCTAATGCTCCCAGTCACTCCTTCTGCCTAGAACAGATGTCTACTTGGGCATGAATGGAGCTTCTTCGGGGTTGTGGGGTAGAGGAGATGGCCCCCAGTTAATCTAATGGTTGCCTTGGTGCAGTTCATTCCAGTTTCCAGTTTGTCTTCTAGAAGGGGGCACCACAGAAGTGCCTCCCAATTGGGTGTTTGGACTCTGGTTTCCTTTTCCAGTTCGATCCCATCTTTTCTGTCATATCTAGTGATTTGAGAGAGAGAAGGGTGGCTATGTCAGCATGTATTAAGTTGTCTTTACTGAGTTAGAAAGGAAAGAAAAGAAAATTGCTGCGTATGAAAAATCCCGGAGCCTCTCTTCACAGTCCTTGGAATTTCTGTGGTAGAGATCCCAGTGCAGCATCAGAGGAGATAGAGAGCTCATAGCTGCTTGTTACATCATTTTACCCAATGGAAGAACTCACTGGACTGAGCAGGCAGGGGAGTGAGCCTGTGCCTGTTGGTTATTGACACACTTCGTGCCTTCGCTCTGGAGAAAACAAGCTCTGCTGAAACTGAGGGGGGCCTTGCTGCCTGCCTGGTGGGGTGGTCTGCTTGAAGTGAGGTGCCAAGTGAATTTCTGTGTAAATGTTCTAACCCCCAAAGTAGCATTGGGAAGGGGTTAAACCAAACCAGTTGCCGTTGAGCTGGCTCATGGCAATGCCATGTGTGTCAGAGTAGAACTGTGCTCCATAGGATGAATTAAATTTGGTGTTGAGAACTTTGTCACCTCACTAGAGATTTGGAGGCTTTGTAGGATGTTACAGATCTGGAACTGAAAACCCTGTATTAGATGCTTCCTAGTTCGTAGGCTGATATATCATTGTCTGATACAGTGCTGGAAGATGAGCCCCCCAGGTTGGAAGGCACTCAAAAGATGACTGGGGAAGAGCAGCCTCGTCAAAGTAGAGTCGACCTTAATGACATGGATGCAGTAAAGCTTTCAGGACCTTCATTGGCTGATGTGGCACGACTCAAAATGAGAAGAAACAGCTGCAAACATCTGTTAATAATCAGAACCTGGAATGTATGAAGTATGAATCTAGGAAAATTGGAAATTGTCAAAAATGAAATGGAACGCATAAACGTCGATATCCTAGGCATTAGTGAGCTGAAATGGACTGGTATTGGCCATTTTGAATCGGGCAATCATATAGTCTACTATGCTGGGAATGACAACTCGAAGAGGAATGGTGTTGCATTCATCATCAAAAAGAATGTTTCAAGATCTATCCTGAAGTACAGCGCTGTTAGTGATAGGATAATATATATCCATACGCCTACGAGGAAGACCAGTTAATACGACTATTATTCAAATTTACACACCAACCACTAGGGCCAAAGATGAAGAAATAGAAGATTTTTATCAGCTGCTGCAGTCTGAAATTGATCGAACATGCAGTCAAGATGCATTAATAATTACTGGCGATTGGAATGCAAAAGTTGGAGACAAAGAAGAAGGACCAATAGTTGGAAAATATGGCCTTGGTGATAGAAACAGTGCTGGAGAGCGAATGATACAATTTTGCAAGACCAACGACTTCTTCATTGCAAATACCTTCTTTCACCAACATAAACGGCAACTATACACGTGGACCTTGCCAGATGGAACACACACAAATCAAATTGACTACATCTGTGGAAAGAGACAATGGAAAAGCTCAATATCAATAGTCAGAACAAGGCCAGGGTCCGACTGTGGAACAGACCATCAGTTGCTCATGTGCAAGTTCAAGCTGAAAGTGAAGAAAATCAGAGCAAGTCCATGAGAGCCAAAATATGACCTTGAGTATATCCCACCTGAATTTAGAGACCATCTGAAGAATAGATTTGACGCATTGAACACTAGTGACCGAATACCAGACGAGTTGTGGAATGACATCAAGGACATCATCCATGAAGAAAGCAAGAGGTCACTGAAAAGACAGGAAAGAAAGAAAAGACCAAGATGGATGTCAGGAGAGACTCTGAAACTTGCTCTTGAGCCTCTAGGAGCTAAAGCAAAAGGAAGAATTGATGAAGTAAAAAAACTGAACAGAAGATTTCAAAGGGCCTCTCGAGAAGACAAAGGTAAAGTATTATAATGACATGTGCATAGAGCTGGAGATGGAAAACCAAAAGGGAAGAACACGCTCGGTGTTTCTCAAGCTGAAAGAACTGAAGAAAAAATTCAAGCCTCGAGTTGCAATAGTGAAGGATTCCATGGGGAAAATATTAAACGATGCAGGAAGCATCAAAAGAAGATGGAAGGAATACACAGAGTCATTATACCAAAAAGAGTTAGTCGATATTCAAGCATTTCAAGAGGTGGCATATGATCAGGAACCGATGGTACTGAAGGAAGAAGTCTAAGCTGCTCTGAAGGCATTGGCGAAAAACAAGGCTCCAGGAATTGATGGAATATCAATTGAGATGGTTCAACAAACAGATGCAGCGCTGGAGGTCCTCGCTTGTCTATGCCAAGAAATACGGAAGACAGCTTCCTGGCCAACTGACTGGAAAAGATCTATATTTATGCCTATTCCCAAGAAAGGTGATCCAACCGAACGTGGAAATTATAGGACAATATCATTAATATCACACCCAAGCAAAATTTTGCTGAACATCATTCAAAAAAGGGCTACAGCAGTATATCGACAGGGAACTGCCAGAAATTCAGGCTGGATTCAGAAGAGGACGTGGAACCAGGGATATCATTGCTGATGTCAGATGGATCCTGGCTGAAAGCAGAGAATACCAGAAGGATGCTTACCTGTGTTTTATTGACCATGCAAAGACATTGGACTGTGTAGATCATAACAAACTATGGGTAACACTGCGAAGAATGGGAATTCCAGAACATTTAATTGTGCTCATGAGGAAACTTCACATAGATCAAGGGGCAGTTGTTCGAACAGAACAAGGGGATACTGATTGGTTTAAAGTCAGGAAAGGTGTGCATCAGGGTTGTATTCTTTCGCCATACCTATTTAATCTGTATACTGAACAAATAATCCAAGAAGCTGGACAATATGAAGAAGAACGGGGCATCAGGATTGGAGGAAGACTCATTAATAACCTGCGTTATGCAGATGACACAGCCTTGCTTCCTGAAAGTGAAGAGGACTTGAAGCACTTACTGATGAAGATCAAAGACCACAGCCTTCAGTATGGATTACACCTCAACATAAAGAAAACAAAAACCCTCACAACTGAACCGATGAGCAACATCATGATAAACGGAGAAAAGATTGAAGTTGTCAAGGATTTCATTTTACTTGGATCCACAATCAACAGCCATGGAAGCAGCAGTCAAGAAATCAAAAGACACATTGCATTGGGTAAATCTGCTGCAAAGGACCTCTTCAAAGTGTTGAAGAGCAAAGATGTCACCCTGAAGACTAAGGTACGCCTGACCCAAGCCATGGTATTTTCAGTCACATCATATGCATGTGAAAGCTGGACAATGAATAAGGAAGACAGAAGAAGAGTTGACGCCTTTGAATTGTGGTGTTGGTGAAGAATATTGAATATACCATGGACTACCAAAAGAACGAACAAATCTGTCTTGGAAGAAGTGTGGCCAGAATGCTCCTTAGAGGCAAGGATGGCGAGATTGCGTCTTACATACTTTGGACATGTTGTCAGGAGGGATGAGTCCCTGGAGAAGGACATCATGCTTGGCAGAGTACAGGGTCAGCGGAAAAGAGGAAGACCCTCAATGAGGTGGATTGACGCAGTGGCTGCAACAGTGAGCTCAACCATAACAACGATTGTAAGGATGGCGCAGGACCAGGCAGTGTTTCGTTCTGTTGTGCATAGGGTCACCATAAGTCGGAATCGACTCGACGGCACCTAACAACAACAACAGTTTGTAGGCCAACTTCAGTAATGAAATACTGTGTCTGTGCATTAATTTTTTATTATCCATTATTCAGTAGAAAGCCTAATTACTTAAAACATGACTCCAGATTAATGGATTGCAAAAGTTTTTATTTAGAGTCAATGTCTGTAGCTGCTTGGGATATAAACAAAAAACCTATATACACGCTGTATAATAATATTTCTCAAATTTGCAGCTTAGCATTTAATGGAGGTTATCTAGTGTTACAAGCAATGTTCTCAGAAATACTATTATGCAAAAACTAGAGTTTTTATTCTTCATAAATCTATTTTGCCATGCATTAAAATGTTCATCTTGTACCTGGTTTGAGTAAACTAGGAATAGAGGGGAACTTCCTTGCACCTACAAAAACCCTGCCACTAACATCGTACTTAATGGTGAAAGACTGAACGCTTTTCCCTAGGACTGACAATAAGGCAAGGACGTACACTCTCACTTTTCTTATTCAGCATAGTACTCAAAGACATATAGGTTGGAAAGGAAGAAATAAAACTGTCTTTTTGCAGGTGACATGATTGTCTATTGTCTACAAAATCGTAAGGAATGTATAGAAAAGCTAGAATTAATAAGTGAATTCAGCAAGGTATCAGGATACAAAATCAGCACATAAAAATCAGTTGCATTTCTATATACTGACAGTGAACATGTGGAAACCAAAATTAAAAACACGATACCGTTTACAGTCACACCAAAGAAAATAAATTACCTATGTATGCATATTACAATATATGTATAGGCTGTGTATGCTGAAAATTACAAAATAGTAATGGGTCATACGGTAATTGTGTTTAGCGTTTTGAGGAACTGCCAAACTGCTTTCCAAACAGGCTACACCACTTTACACTCCCAGTAGCAGTAGATGAGGGTTCCGATTTCCTCACATTCCCACCAACACGTTATTTTCTGTTTTTTTGGTAATAGCCATCCTAGTGGATGTCAAGTGGTATCTCGTGACTTTGATTTATGTTTCCCTAATGACTAATGATGTTGAGCATATTTTCATGTGCTTATTGATCATTTGCGTATCTTCTTTGGTGAAATGTCTCAAGTCCTTTGCCTATTTTTTGATTGTGTTGCCTTTTTGTTGTTGAGTTTTAGGAGATACATATATATGTATATATATTCTAATATTAGACTCTTTTTACCAGGTGTATTATTTCCAAATATTCTTTCCCATTCTGTAGGTTGTGTTTTCACTTTTTTTGATACTATCCTTTGATGCACAAAAATTTTTAATTTTGATAAAGTTCAGTTTATGTGTTTTTCCTTTTGTTGCTCATGCTTTTAGTGTTGTATCTAAGAATCCCTTGCCAGATCTAGAGTCCTGAAGATTTACCCGCTATGTGTTCTTATAAGAGTTTTATGGTTTTAGCTCTTATATTTAGGTCATTGATCCAATTTGTGTTAAATTTTGTATGTGGTATGAGGAAAGTATCCATTCTTCTGCTTGTGGCTGTCCAGTTGTTCCAGCACTATTTGTTGAAGAGACTATTCTTTCCCCATTGAGCGCCTTTGTCACTCTTCTTGAAAATGAATTAGTCGTAGATGTATGGGTTTATTTCAGGACGGCCCAACTGATTTTGACAAAGGTACAAAAGCAGTTTAATGAAGAACAGATAGCCTTTTGAACAAATGGTCCCGGAGCAGTGGATATATAGAGACAAAGAAATGAAGGTCAACTAAACCTCACATCCAATACAGAAATTAACTCAAAATGGATCATGAAGTTAAACATAAAACATAAAATTATAAAACATTTAGGAAAAAAAACAGGAGAAAATCTTTAGGATTTAGAAAGAGGCAAAAAATTCTTAGACTTGACATCAGAAGCATGAATTGAACCTCATCAAAATTAAAAATTTTTGCTCTGCTAAAGACTGAAGAGAATAAAAAAGAAAAGCTACAAATGGAGGAAAATACTTGCATACCACATAATTTGGAATAATAAAATTATAAAGGTGGAGACCAGATTGGTGGTTGCCAGGGGTTAAAGGCGGTGGTGGGTGAGTGCTGCTATAAAGGCATAGCATGAAGGAACATTGTGGTGTGGAACACTTCAGCGTCTGGTGGTGGTTATAGAAGCCTGCTCATGTGGTAACATTGTGTAGAACTGTACACACATGTAAAGCCAGTGAAATCTGAATAAGCTTGGTGGACTGTACCAATGTCAGTTGCCCGGTTTTAATAGTGTACTATAGTTAAGCAAGATGTTACTATTGGAGGAAACTAGATGAAGGTTGCACAGGACTTCCCTGTGCTTTTTCCCCCAATTCCTGTGGATCCATATAAGTATTTCAAAATAAGATATAAATGTAGTATTCATTGTGTGGAAGGCAAGCATCCCCATATGTATGTCCCTGAGATGTGCAGGGTTGTGTTTACTTAAATTTTTACCAATAATGCTTGACTGTGGTCTAGGTATGAAGGTCGATATTACAGAAACACACTGCATTTTTGCAGTGTTCAAATGCATGCTATCAAATGTCTGTCTTACACTGTAGCGTATCTCCGCTGAGATGCATTTAGCCCTCACCGTGCTAAAGATACGTACTTGTATTTATTTTAGAGCAGTGATTAACTTTTTCTTACTCATAATGCCTTTCAATCTGATGAAGGGTATAGCCAAATCTTAGAATTGTGTCTTTAGTTACTCCCTTCTTTAACCTAACTTACTGCATGTGAAGATTACCTCAGAATCCGGTATGAATTTAAAAATGGCTGTCTCTGGTCTCTCCAAAGAAAATTGTCTTGAGATTAATAAAACATGATAAGTTGAGGCATTCTTGGCTATTAATTTAGATGTTACTTAGAATTTGTATGTTATGCCAATTTTTGGAAATCTTAGCACATTCAAGCCAAGAGTTGTTAAATTAGAAGCCACATTTAATGTACTTAAGGTGACTAGGCATTTCGTGCTCTGCTCTGGTCCCTGGGGAACTATCTCCTTAGCGTACTCTTTCCTATATAATACTCTTTTAGAGAATGAGTGGACACCAAAAGAACATGCCGTGATTGTAGCATTATGTGTCTGTTAAAATATTTAAATATTTTCTCTGAAAATTGTAAAAGGATCACACTATACAGATAATAAACCTTAAGCTGTAATCCTTCTGTGATAGAGCTTTGAAATATTCCAAAAGGAGATAAACTAGTCAGAATTTTTTTGCTTTAGTGTGTATAAATCTACGATTAGAGTTTAAATCATGAATTGATAAATCCTTGCTTTTATTTCAGGTTTAGGTGCTCTCTCCAGAGAAGCTGTTAATGTAATGGCTTTGTAGTCCCTCCCAAGCTGCACTAAATCTGGGCATGTAGTTTCCTTCCCCATCCGAAAGCCTTCACTTATTAGAGCCAGATGTCTTAGTAACGTTTCAGTGTTTTCAGACTTGGACTTTCTCTTCCCAGGATCAGAATCTGGTTAACTTTTATATTACTTACTCTTACACTGAGGAGCCCCGGTGGCAAAGTGGTTAAGTGCTCAACTGCTAAGAGAAAGTTTGGCAATTTGATTCCACCAGCTGTGCCGCAGGAGAAAGATGTGGCAATGTGTTTCTATAAAGATTTACAGCCTTGAAAACCCTGTGGGGTAGTTCTTCTCTGTCCTGTGGGGTTGCTGTGAGACGGAAGCAACTCAATGGCACACAGCAAAAGCAACAACTCTTATACTATTTACTGTTTGGACACATGGGCCTTAACAGCTTCCAGATTAGAAGTTTAGGTTTGCATGTCAATCTGTATGCCACTGGGCTTGGACCTACGTGGTGTTTGAGATTATTCCTTTCAAAAGGGCGATTTGTGCCTGTTCTGTGGGTAGCCAGGGAAGTTTGGTCTGCTTTAAAGTAGCACCTTGGTTAAGTTTTATTAAAGAAGTAGACGTAAGACCTGTCGCTGTGTAAGTGTGCCCCACGTGAACTGCGTTGCTGCTAGAGCTCAGGTGTAGTCGTGAGTGTAGCATTAAACTGTTGAGAACCGAAAAACGTACCGCATGTGTAGCACACACCTTCTGTAACTCAGCTGCCAAGTGCAATGTCATATTCTCTGAAAAATACCTTTTAAAAGGTATAGTGTCATCATTTCTTGCCACATAAAACCAAAAAAGTAAAAAACAAAAAAAGGAAAAGAAAATCCTAAGCTTTTTGAAGTTTCACAATCTGGTGTGAACCCTCTGTAAATAAAGGCACTTTGGTTCAGTGTTCTGTATTCACAGGGTACTGACTTTATTATGAAAATGTTGTGCAATTAAGTATTTGGAAAGCAGATTGCAGAGCTTCTGTACCTTGAGTAAAATCTTTTGGGTATCGTGAATGAACTATTAAAAAAAAATGAACTATTACTGGATTTAATATATGTAATAAGGATTCTTGAGCATGAACTGTTTACGGGTGGCACACTCTCTAGCGACCACATAGGTGAGTTTTGCATGTTAACTTGGGTGTTGGTTTTTCAGTGTTTGAGAGGCCTGAAGGGTATGATAAGAACTAATTTATGAGTTTTTGATATGTGTTCCTTATTGCGTTTTCAGCAATGGCGTTTATTATTCTCACTGTGTTGTAAGGCTCAGATCAAATGAAATATATGTTGACACTATTTTGAAAAGTATAATTTACTGTGCTGTAACAGTGGTGTGATAGACTCTAAATTGGTGGCTCTGAACTCGACCATCCATCGGTGTCACCTGGGGGAGAGTTTTAAAAAAAATAACGTTGCTGGGCTCCACCCGCAGATTCTGAGCCACATGGTCGTGGGTGAGGCCTGCATTCGTAGGCTCCTGTGGAATTCTGATGCCTGTCCAACCCTGACTGTCACTGATTTACACCGATAGAACCAAAGGATTTTAGGCATGAGTGGAAAACCAGATGCCCAGCATTTTAATTTTAATCTTCTTCGAAGGGTTTGTGTTAGGAAAAAAAATGTTTAAACTTCTTTAGGTTCAAAAAGTGAATGAGAATGCTTCTTTTTTGCTTGCTTCTTTTTTTTGATGTTGGTGATTTGATCCCCTCACCCCACCCCCAGTTTTTAATTGCACTCTGTGTTCATTTAGGAATTAAGTGGAAACCAAATTTCACATCCTTGGGAAATTTTTTCTAACACTGTGTCCTCAGAACCAGTGCCTGGAACTGGACACTTATGCACTGATCGCTTGTCCTTGCCTCCCCTCTCAGGAGCC
Source organism: Loxodonta africana (assembly GCF_030014295.1). Taxonomy (NCBI): domain Eukaryota; kingdom Metazoa; phylum Chordata; class Mammalia; order Proboscidea; family Elephantidae; genus Loxodonta; species Loxodonta africana. Next base: position 29,415,946 of record NC_087363.1, on the reverse strand, counting down.
CAGAGCCTGTCCTGCCTGCTTCCTTCTTGCTGCTGCCTCCCGAAGCCTTTTTTGATCAGGGTCTTCCCTCCCTGGCCTCCTGCAAATTAGAAAATGACCTCACTGCCTCACCCCAAGTTACTTTCTTTACCTAGAAGGTTCATAGTACCTTCGCAGTTTTCTAAGGACTGTTACTACTATTAATTAAATTTTTTTTTAGCCTGTCCTTAGTGTACCTCTTATTTCCTTCCAGAATCCGTTGTGGAAATACAAAGGTGTGCACAGTTGAAAACTGTGGGTCTTATTTGAATAAAAGCTGGAAGTTACTGTTCATCTACTTTTCAAAGTAGAGTTCAAGCTCTGAGTCTTTGGGAATTTCATCTGCGGAGACAGAAAAGGAGCTGACTGGCTAAGTGTGTATCTTAGAAAGCAGACAAGAGAAAGGAGAGGCCTCAGGACCACATTTCCTTTCTTGTCTTCCCTGCTGCCCCAATTTTCAGATACTGAGAGCTCCAGGTGAGAGGCCCTGGGCCCTCGGACAAGGGTAAGTCAGTAATTCCAGTGAGGAGCAGCTGTAAGGGAAAGGGGGATTCCTTGGGTCCACAGACAGAGATGGCAGCTTCAGGTAACCGACACTTATAAGGAAAACAATGTTTATACGATCCTTTTAAAAATTAACCCCGATCATGTCACTCCTCTGCTTAGAAGAACACTGATGACTTCCCGTCTCATTCAGAATCAACCAGAATCCTCATAGTAGCCTACAGGCTGTCAGGAGTGGCTTCCCCGTTTCGTCCTGACTTTTCCACTCCTTGCTTTTCCACTCACTCAGCTCAGCCATACTGCCAGGCCCAGTCCTGCCATGGGGCCCTTCCATCTCCCCCTGCCTGGGCCGCTCATACCCCAGGTACTCTCGCTCACATGCCACCCTCTTGGCGAGGTTTTCCTCTTCCGCTCTAAAGGTGTAGGTCCCTGGCGCTTCCTTTTCTCTTTCTCCACTTCACTTCTCTGTTCTCTTTCCTCCATTTGTCAAATGAGGGTAATACTACTTCCTGCCTTTATGATAGTTGAGAGGATTGAATGTAAGAGTACATGTGAAGTACTCAGCCTAACGCTAGATGCAAAACCAACCTTCAGTCAATCAGATGTGACTGTCCAGCACTTCCTCTTTGGAGAGATCACAGGAGGCCTTAGGTTTTTATGGTGCTGTGCCTGGGGGCCGACAGGGGCTGTAACAGTCGTGACCTCATTTTCCTTCCTGCCTCTTGCGCAGTGCGGGAGGAAGAGCATCTGAAGTGTTCTCGGCTCCTTTGGACATTTGTCCTCAGGGGCATTTCTGAAATGTTGGCTGTCGTGGGAAAATGGGGAGGGAGGGCAGGCCCATGACCTTTGCTCATGTGTTTTTCTCATACATGGTTTTAGTTGTGTTTAACCTTCAGGATGTTAGGTAATTTGTATTTAGGGAATAGGTTAATTTCTAAAGTAGGGATTTTTCTTTTTTAACATTAGATAAAAAATGAAAGGCCTAGTATTTATTTCATAACTGATTAGGTTCTTGGGACTTCAGAAGAACTTTCCAAACCTCCCCAAACAGTAACTATTTTAATACAAAACATGTATAAAAACAGACGAAAAAAACGCCAACTCACTGCTGCCGAGTCGATTCTGACTGATAGTGACCCTGTAGGACAGCGTAGAACTGTCCTGTAGTGTTTCCAAGCCTGTAAATCTCTGTGGAAGCAAACTGCCATAATCTTTCTCCAGTGGTGTGGCTGGTGGGTTCAAACCACTGACTTTTTGGTTAGCAGCTGAGCTCTTTAATCACTGCACTACCAGGTGTCTAGAACACATATAGAATTTTAATTAAAAAAAAAAAACAATATGCTTATATTCACATTAGGTGGTAGCATTGGAAACCTTCAGAAAGCTGAAAACATCAAATCTACTTGGGTATCTTTTAAAGTCTGTTTTGGTGGGGAGAAACAAATCTGTTGCAGAAAGACTAGTTGCAGAACAAGAAATCAGCAAAGAACAAACTTTTTAACACAATAAACTTGGAGTCCTGTTATTCACAGTACACATTGCTGGACAGACATGGAACTCAGAAGGTTTGAGTGAAGTGATCTTCAGGGTTTTAAGAACTACTGAAGAAGATGTTTGTCTGTTTACATGTGGCCACTGTGCTCGTGCTTGCTCTGAGATAGGCCTGGCAGGACCAGTTAGTGACAGGTCTCGGTGTCCGGGAAACCCTGCCCCGTCATGTCAGGAAGTTGCGTGTACAGCCCTCAGATTGTCATGACTCCAGGAGTGGCTGGTTGAGAAATGCTTTTACAGCCACTTTAGCCCACAGTATGGGATCCCCATACGTTAACATTGACTTAGGTAAAGAAAGGCGTACAACAGGACGCCACAGAGCTAAGAACCAAGTTCGTTAGCAGAGACTGTTCTGTTGCTTCATCGAAGCTGTGGTTCCAAATATGTGCCCTTTGTTGCTTTTTCATTTCTTGTTCCCACTTTTCTGTATAACCCTTTTTGTCCTTTGAAAGCATTGGTCTATCTTACCTGATTTTTATTAATGATTTATTAGCTTTATTAGGGATATATTAAAAATTACATTCAGCAAATATAAAACAGTGCCTAAGTTACTGTCTTTAAATTTTAATTTAGAATTATTTTAAACTCTGGGACCCAAGGAAAAAATTGTAGGGCCTCATTTGTGGCACTGTCTGGTGACTAGGAAAACAACCTTGTGGTCCAAGACCCTCTTCATAAGTACATCCAAGCCTTGGTGCCCAGGATGCTGCCAGGCACAGATAAGAATAATGGAGGGGCCTGTGGGTGGCTAAAAAAAGAGGGCAATGACATGGGAAAGACATGTGCCTTGATGGCTTTTCCTTTGGAATTGGACATCAAGTTGCCAAGCTGAGCTCACCCCCAGTGGCTTGGTTGTCCATCTTGCTGAATGGTAAGGTCTTCGAGAGAAGGGACCATATGTTCGTTTATATCTTACCTCTGTCCTGTCTTCAGTGCTTGGTAAATACGACAAGCTCTTAATGTTTGTTTAAATGGATCAACATTACACAGATGAATTAAAGAAATGAAAATTTACATTCATCTAAACTTTATAAAGTTTGATTGCGGTTGCTCTCTGTTGCCCTTTCTGATCATCTTGCTCATGTCATAACTCCTTTTCCTTCCTCTCTGTATGTATATTTAGTAACTCCTAGACTAATCCTTCCATTACAGGATCCAGTGAAAGCTGTGAACTCTTTTCAGAGAGATGCAAAGACAGAGGTCTATTTTGGTTCAATTTCAAAAGCATTTATGGACCACTGTGAAGCCCGTTTTTGTATTTGGCCTCGGAAGCTTATGGGACTGAGTAAAAAGTGGGCCCACAGCTGTCTGACAGAAAGGATGAGCAACAAGCAGTTTTAAGTACGCTTTATAGCATAAAACACTGGTGTCAAAGAGCACCTGTCTCTAACTTGTTGCTGTTTTATATGTTAGATCTCTCATTTTCCTTATTATCTTAGTCATCTAGTGCTGCTATAGCAGAAATACCACCAGTGGATGGCTTTAACAAAGAGAAACTTATCCTCTCACAGCCTAGGAGGCTAGAAGTCTAAATTCAGAGTGCTCCAGGAGAAGGCTTTCTCTCTCGTTGGCTCTGGGGGAAGGTCCTTGCCATCAGTCTTCCCCTGGCCTAGGAGTACAGGGATCCCGGGTCCAAAGGACGAACTCCCCTCCTGGTTCTTCATTCTTGGTGGCACGAGATCCCGTCTAAAAGAGATTGACTCAAACTACAGCCTAATCTTGTAGATTGAGTCCTGCCCCATTAACATAAGTGCCTCTAATCCTGCCTCATTAACATCACAGAGACAGGATTTACAACACATAGGAAAATCACATCAGATGACAAAATGGCGGACAATCACAATGCTGGGAATCATGGCCTAGCCAAGTTGACACACATTTATGGGGAACACGGTTCAGTCCATAACATTTACTGTGTCTTGAATTTCCCAGCTGTGACTTGAGTAGGTAGGTTGTGGGGAGTGTCAGAGGCTTGGTTACAGACCAGGCTGCTCACAAAGAAGCATCATCATTGGAGAAACAGCGTTCTTATTTTTTAAAATCAGGATAGGCTTGACTTACAGGTATTTGGTACATTTAATATGGCTTTTTTAAAGCCCATTTTGTATTGTTAACTGAACTTTTATATGTATCGAATCCTCACTGACATTTGGAGGTCCTATTACATTTTAAAAGGGATTTAACATGGGTTGGAAGTGTCAGTAGATGGCAAGGAAGCCCCTCGGGTGGTCATCATGTTCCAGGGCTTGGTTCTTAGTTTTATACTGAGTAGCAGTTCGTTTCCAGAGGACCAAAACTGTCATAATAGATTCTTAAGAGACTAATGTCTACACTAGAATACTACTTGATTAATATATGAAAAATAATTGGATTATCAGTCAACTGTGCAAACTTACATTCTTGTGTCAGAGTAGCTATTTTTTCCAAATTTCACCTATTTTTGGGGTTTTTAAAAAGACATTTAACAAGAGATCTTCTTTAGTTAAGAGTGTAATATAAGTTGACTGGGTTTAACCTTTTTTAGGAACATTTGTGATCCCCTGAAACTTGAAGTCAAACTTTATGGCTCTTTTTTGGATTCTGTCTTTGCTCTGAAAGGGCTCCTCCCCAGTTGGAATTTTAGTTTGTCTGGTCCTGTTGTTTCCAAGACTTGAAAAACATGATTTCTTCAAGTTACTTTGTTTCTAGTTGTTAGAGGGGGTAGTTAGCCTGCCGCAACCTCTTGTCTTCTTTCTGGAAGCAGAGAGTTCCCATAGGGTTTAGGTTCTACTTTTGTTCTCAACATCCATTTATAGGTGGGGCATCTTGCTGTCTGTCCTGTACAAAGGCAGTTGTATTATCAAGTTATCAGTAAATAGCTTGATAAAAATGTCTAGTTTACTGTCTAGTGTCAACCAGTATAGAAATGAATTTATTAGTCAGTGGAAATAGACTAGGTAGAGAATGGGAGTGTTCCCTGCTTTCCAACCTTTGACTGGTCCATCTGCTGTCAGACTAAGGGGTCAGTTTTTCATCTGGTAAGGCAGCTTTCCAAGATTGTTTATTTAAGATAAACTTTAGAACTTTAGGTTTCAGTTACTCTTATCAAATACAGAACTGCTCATTGATCATTTTCTTTAGGTTGGTTCTTGAGTTGTCCTGAACTTGGCAGAGCACCAGGAAGCAAGCAAATAAAGACTCCTGAGTGGCTGAAAGGGACTGTGCTGAGCCCATGTACAAAGCTCATGTATTTTGTTCATAGCCATCATTCACAGTTTCACTCAGATCCTTACTTAATTTTGCTTAAAACTATGGCAAGTTCAGTAAATCCATATTTCCAGCCTGCAGCAAATTGGTACGTAACATAGGGACCTCCTAGAGGTTTTGTTGTACATAGGATTGCTGTAAGTCAGAAATGACTCGACGGCATCTAACAACAACAACAGAGGCAGGCATGCTGATAACAACAGATGAGAAAGAAACATGAAATCATACTCAAACTCTAAAAACATGATGTGGGCTTCTGCTGCCTGGATTCCAGCCATTTAGCAGTGCTGTGGGCACTTCTAGATGTAGGGCGAGGTACCTGCTCCCTGTGGAAGCAACTCTAAAAGGGGAACCCTAGTTGGAAGATAAGATGGACTCATCTTTTCTTAACCAAGTGGTTGTTAACTTTGGGTGTGAGTGAATGAACAAAGATGAATCGTGGCAAGGCCCAGGACACAGTGCAGCAGTGCTGTCTCTCCTGGAGGTTCTCCCTTCATTGTTAACCTCAGAGGTCTCCCTACTGTTACATCTCAGCACCTAGCAGGGTGCCTGGCAAATAGTCATGTTGAATACCTGCTTTGTGGTCCTTTAGGGGCTCGTGCTCCCCCAGGGCTCCTCTGTATCTTAGCATGTTCTTCAGCAGGTGATTCTAAGTGACAGAGAAGAAAAAAAGTCTGTAATCATTTTGTCTTCCTCCAGAGGAATAATTATTTAATAATTAAGTATTTGAGGAAGAAGAAATGATAAGTTGCTACCCATGTCATATGTCAAAATAAGCAAAACAACCACTGGTGGCACAGTGGCTAAGAGCTCAGCCTGCTATCCAAAAGCCCAGCAGTTCGAATCCACCAGCCACTCCTTGAATACCCCATGCGGGTAGTTTTACTCTGTCTTATAGGGTTGCAATGAGTTGGAATCAACTTGACGGCAACGGGTTTGTTTTTTTGTTTTTAACATGAAGAATTAAGCTAAAAAAAGAACCAAAAGGTGAATATTCATATGATTTTGGCCTTTCTAAGCAGGAATCATAAGGAAAAGTTTGGTAGATTTAATTAGTTATGGATGTGGTACACACATTTTAAATAAAGTTATAATAGAAACAAACTGCTAAAATACTTGTAGTATAGAATGAATATTACTATTCTTAATGAGAAGAAGCCCTTAAAATTCAATAAGACAGACTCCCCACTAGAGAAATGAAAAGGTAATTCCTTAAAAAGCTATATAAATAGCCAGTAAAGAAGAAAAAAGTTTGACCTTAAAAGTAGAGTATTCAGGACTTAGAATAAAGTTACAGTAATCAAATCTATCTGGTATTGGCAATAGGGTGGACATATAGATCAACGGAATAGAATAGAACGCCTAAATAGGACATACAGGGATGGTTAATATTCAGCAAGGGTGCTGAAGCAAGTCAGTGGATAAAGGCCAGTCTTTTCAGTAATGGTGCTGAAACAAGTGGATATCCGTATGCCAAAAAAAGTGAATCTTGCTCAGAGTTAACAAAACATGTCACGTAGGCCTAAACGTAAAACGTAAAGCTTCTGGAAGAAAACACAGGAGATTTTTGTAACCTTGGCTTGTTGTTGTTAGGTGCTGTTGAGTTAGTCCTGACTCATGGCAACCCTGTGTATAACAGAACGGAACACTGCCTGATTCTGCATCATCGTCACAATCGCGTCCATCTCCTTGAGGGTCTTCCTCTTTTTCGCTTGCCTTAGCAAAGATATTTTAGATACAACACTAAAAGCATGACCCATAAGAGACAAAATTGATAAAATTTATCGAAATTAGTAACTCGTATTTCTTGAAAGATACTATTAAGCCACAGAGTAGGAGAAAGTACTTAAAAATCATAGTTGATAAAAACTGTGTTCTCAGAATATATAAAACCAAAACCAAACCCAGTGCCGTCAAGTTGATTCTGACTTCTAGTGACCCTATAGGACAGAGTAGAACTGCCCTGTAGAGTTTCCAAGGAGCGTGTGGCAGATTCGAACTGCCGACCCTTTGGTTAGCAGCCGTAGCACATAACCACTACGCCACCAGGGTTTCCCAGAATATATAAAGAACTCTCAAAACTCAATAATAATTGAAAAAGTGATCCCAGTTTAAAAATGAGCAAGATGTTTGAACAAACAGTTCACCAAAGAAGATATTCACATGGCAAATAAGAAGGTGAAAAGATGCTCAGCACCCTTTTTCATTATGGAAATGCAAATTTAAAACTGCACCTATTAGAATGACTAAAATTAAAAAAACTGACAGTACCAAGACCCAACAAGTATGTGGAGCAACTGAAACTCTCCTACATTGCTGGTGGGAATGTAAAATGGTACAACCATTAGGTTCTTATTAAGCTAAACATCAGTTTACTAGATGACCCAGCAGTCCAACTAGGACACAAGAGAAATCAAAACTTATGTTTATATAAAAATGTGTATGCAAATGTTTATGGTGGCTTCATTCATAATTGCCCTGAACTGTGGACCATCAGTGCAATGGAGTATTCCTTGGCAAAGAATGAACTATTGGCGAATGCAACAACACGGTGGACCTCAAATGCGCTGTGAAAAAAGCCAGACTACAAAGGCTGCATACTATGTGATTCCATTTATAGATGAAACTGTAGGGAAATAAAGCAGACCTGTTGTTGCCAGGAGCTGGCCTAGGGGAAGGGGCTGACTACAAAGTGACCCAAGGGAACTTTTTTTTTGGTGGTTGGGGCGGGGGAGTTGATACAGCATTGATACAGCTATTCTGTATCTCAGTTGTGGTGGTGGTTACAAGAATATGAGTTTGTCAGAATGGGCAGAAACACACTAGAAATGGTGAATTTATTGTATGTAAATTGTACCTTAATAAAAGAAATTGGGGGGATCTAACCAGATTAAAACCAATCTGATATATCTTTACCTATCTAGTAGGCAAGTATTAAAGATTGTCTGTGGCGTTGGTGAGTATGTGGAGCCTTCCCAGAGGTTGCTAATGGATAGAATCTTAGTGAAATTAAACTTGTATTACTTTCATAGTCTGAAAAGAGTGTTACTTTAAAATCAGGAAATCAATGTGGTTATGTTTGTGAGAATTTTCTAGCTATATTTTAATATTAAGGAATAATTTAAAGTTATAATTCTACCTGGAACCTTGTATATTTATTGAAGTCCCTTGAAAGATAAACTATGTTGTTGTTTTGTGGCTTTTTGTTTGTTTGTTTTCAGTGTAAGATAAGTTGTATCTGTTTTTTAAACCACATGCCCAGTTTAGGTGTTATGCATGGAGACCTGACAAACCAAACATTTAAAAAACTGGTATTTTGAATTTTGAATCTGATTATATTAAATTTTCCATTTTAAAATTTATTTCTCTTTATCCTCGGGAGAGGAGGTTAAAGTTTGATAAGCTTAAACATTGCTGGGAGTGTTTATGAAGGCTGTGAAAGGATATACCTCATTTGACTTTGTATCCCCAGTGCTCTTTATTGCATTAAACATTTTGTGCCTTTTGAAAGAGAACCCATTTAAGACTTAGCCAAGAGTTGGCATGTATGCAGGTAATTTTTATTACCTGATGTTTGAATGGCTTGTAATTTGTCTTAAGGAGCCCTGGTGGTGCAGTGGTAAAGTGCTTGGCTGCCAACTGAAAGGCTGGCAGTTTGAACGCACCCAGTGGCTCTGCGGGGGAAAGACCCAGCAGTCTGCTTCCGAAAAGAGTGCAGCCAAGAAAACCTTATGTGGAAGTTCATCTCTGTCACATGGGGTCACTGTGAGTCGGAATTGCTCCGATGGCATCTTAACAATAACAACATATTGGTCTTATGTTAGCATTACGTACTTCAACCTTACGCAGGAGGCTCAGTGCTTTTAAAATTAAATTAATGAAACCTCAGAACGTTCCACTAGCTATGCTATGCACTAAAGCATCAAGTTAGTACAGACTTCACCTTTATAAAATGTTAGACATACAGTGTTCTAGTCTGGTTGCCCTTGACTCTGGCCAGACAAACAAAATTAGACATTTTTGGATTTGATACCAAGTCTAAACATTTCTGCTTCCTAGTTCAAAGTTAGGCTTGTGAAATCCCTTTGTATTTGTTATAACCCTGTGGGAAATTTGAAAAATGAAATCACTGCTTAAAACTAAATTTGAAGTCGCTGTGTATCCATGGTAAAGGAGCTCTCCAATAGGTCCAACCTTTGAAGAGTATCTTCGTTGAAAGTCGTAAATAGGAGAGTGTGTGCTTATGCACATTGCCATGGGTGATGGTCTCTTGGGTCTACAAATATTTCTAATATAAACATTTTAGACTTTGTGACTACTAGTATAAGAAAATTGGGCAAAAGCTAGAGATTTTCCCCTTAAGCTTGTGAAAGGATGTACTTAGGGTTTACAAGGTAGCCTTATAAAAATAATTTTGGAAAGGTATGAATTTGAACTAAGTTTTTTGTCACCAGGGTATTTAGAAATACTTCAGGGGCTGTTCTGGCTGGGTGGAAATTTTGAGACAGCCAGAGCCTTCAGACTGACTTCATCTGGGAATGTTCCCTTGGTGGGTGATTGTGTGGTGGCTCTGGCTCTAGTGTGACCTTTGCCTCGAGAATTCTCCGGTCCAGCCTGAAGCAGAAAGAGAGAACTAGCAGACTATACTGCCAGCAGCACTACCCTGACCCCTTCCCCAGTTTTGGAGACCAAGATGCACTCCCTGGACACCGTCATATTGAGATACCACCAGGAATAAAAAAGTTTGTCAGTTACTGAGATTTATCCAGAGACTCTCTGTGCCCCATAACCCTGCCTTTTGTTTTTCTTTTTCCTTTCATCCCTTTTTGTAAGACTATTACAGGTTTTTATGAAACAGCAAATCTAATATCAGTTTTCTTAACATTGAAGCAAATTATTTGTGGTAAAAGTTAAAATAATTCTTACTGTTGCTGAATTCAGGCAAGGGACCTTGCAGAGCACCCCGGGTCCCCAGACCACAGGAGGGGAGTCACTGTCCTCGGCGAGTAGAAAGCATGTCTAGGCCTTTAGAGTTACCTTTACATTCCGTTAAAGAGGTTTATGCTTATTTAGTTTAAGTATAGATCGTAATATTCTGTTAAGCACAGCAGATTGTTACTTTTTTATAAAAGTAATAAACGATGCTTTTGTAAAATACTTCAAATAATACAGAAATATATTAAATAAAAAAGCATAAAGCCCACTTTGCTTTCCCCTCCTAGCTCCATTCCTGTGATGTTGTTGTGTCCCGTTGACTTGACTCCAAATCATAGTGACCTTATATAAGAGAGTAGAACTGTCCTATAGGGTTTTCTTGGCTGTAATCTTTAGGGGAGCAGATTGGCAGGTCTTTTTTTCTGTGGAGCAGCTGATGGTTCAAACAGCTCACCTTCTGGTTAGCAGCTGAGCACTTAACCGTTGTGCCACCGGGACTTCTTTACCCAGAGTTAACGGTTGTTATCAGTCCTTGCAGGCTCTGAAGTGATACATGTAGCACTGTTTGTCCACACACCCACTTAGACATTACCAGATAGGCAGTGGTGTTCACATCCTACAGAAGAGAGAACGAAGAGTCATAGAAACTGAGTCACTTGACGAAGATCACACAGCGAATTAATGGTAGAATTTGAACTCGGGACTTTGGAACTTTAGCCAGGCAGGCTGTATTCATTAGATCATGCTGAAAGAAATCAGCCAACTCGAGATTTTAGCTTGGCTTATCTTTCCCTCTTCATTTGTAAAATTCACTTCCTGACATGTAGGGAAACTGGGTTTGTAGAGTGATTTGTGAAGGAATGCTGAGTCAGAAAGGTGTCTGCTGCTTGTCTGTCTGGTATTTGTGTGAACATGTTCTACTCTGTCCTGTAGGGTCGCTATGAGTCAGAATCGACTCGACGGCAGTGGGTGCAATCCTACAGCGTGTGGTTGATAACCCTTTGACTTCTTGAACTTTTTCTTGTTTTCTTTTGACTTGAAAAAAACAAGTTTGCAAAAGGCCTTAAACAGCTAACTAAAACAAACTGCAGCTTGTCATTGATCTCCCCTCCCCCCCCCACACACACCCTGCTTGGAGCACTTCTAGTCTTCTTTCCCTAATCTTGTGTTTGAAGGACACGAATAACCACTGTGCTGCCCTGTGCTCTAAAGCCTCTGCCGCAGCCCCCTCTGTGAGCGCCCCACCCGGAGAGTTCGCAGAATAACTCCTTTGTCTGAAGTTACAGTGGAGGTGGTGGTGGTTCAGTGGTAGAGGTCTCTCCTTCCGTGCGCGACACACGGGCTCGATTGCTAGCTGTGACGCCCGGCCAGTGCACCTCGTGCGCGGCCACCACCTGTCTATCAGGGGAGGCTTGCAGGTCGCTACGATGCTGACCAGGTTTCAGCGGAGCTTCCAGACTAAGACAGGCTAGGAAGAGAGGCCTGGTGATCTACCTTTGAAAATCAGCCAGCGGAAACCTAATGGATCACAGTGGTCCGGTCTGCAACCAATCATGGGGACGGTGCGGGACTGAGTCCCGGTGTGCGTGAGGCTGCCATGAGTTGGGGGCCAACTCGATTGGCAGCTGGCAATAATGATTTTAGTTACAGGTTCACTCCATTCAACAAACTACTGTTGAGCAGGCACTAGCTGGGTGCAGGGGACATATGTGTTCAAGGAGGTACAGGTAGCGGATGAAAACAGGAGGAAATCTGTCATCACAACCCATTGTGATGATTCTAAAATCACCGCTGGCCTAGGTCACCAGCTTGGAGGGTGATGAAGGTTGGGGAAGATGAAGGTCAGCAATGGGGAGCTTTTGAGGATTTTAAGCAAATGATAGAATTTGCAGGAGCTCTCTGACCTGGAAGTCAGAGCACCTGAATCGTGGGGAGCCTGGAAGTTTTGATTGGGTGGGTAGAGGCGCCGTTGAACAGGCTAGAGCACAGACAGGGATGAAGCAGTTTGGGGAGAAGATGGGAGGCTAAATCTGGGCTGCATTGATTTTTGAAGCCCCAAGGGGCATTCCAGTGAATTCAGGCCTAGTATTTAAGAGAGGGAGATTTTTTAAAGTAAGTAGGGAAGAAATCGTTCCCTGTTAAATAGTAAGGCCTTGCTTCTAACGAGCGCATCGATAGCATGAACATGTCCAAACTGTTCATTCCTTTTCTGCCTCCCTCTTAACTGTCAGTTCAAATGACCTGAGAGTTTTCTGCTTTCAGAACAGTGTCTACTAGTCTTGCTCCTTAGAACCAACTACTGGTCTGGCTTGGAGCGAGGAAGAATCTTTAGTAATCAAGAATTGTAGATAACTTTAAAGCGGATGATTAGTCCTTACTGTGTAAACAGGAATTCAGACCATGGGTGCTTAGGTTTCTGAATATTGTACAAGGAAACACAGGTTCTAGGTTTTATTTTGAAGCTCCTGGGATCTAAACACTTCTGGAACAGTACTTGGTAGTCTAAGAAAGTGTTGCTTGCACATTAGTATTGGGTCAAATGTCAGTTGCTGGTGACCACAGTTGGAACTGAGAAGTGATTGCATAAAGTCTGGCAGCTGTAAGTAGTGTCATAAAAGGTGTTGGTCCCTACTCTGTCTGTAGTGGTTTTAGAACATTCTAGTCCCGTTGCATCTTTCATGACTCATGGCCATCTTGGTAAAAGAGAACCGGGGAAAATAGAGGTTTCTACCTAAAACCTTTCTTCTGGTCTTCCCATTTTTATTACTTTCCAATTCTTATTCTTTCTTTTGCTGTCTAGATAAATCATTTCAGACGTGATTATTTAGAAAACCTCTCCCCCCCTCGGCATTTGCTTTTCCTTGGATTAATGTTTAGCATATTCTTTTATTCTGTTTTCATTTTGATCTTTTCATAGCCTGCCTGAAATGAACTTTGTCATATAAACTCCACCCCAATCCTAGAAATAGCACAATTCAGTTATGGTAGATTGATTTAGTGAGTATTAGCAGATGAAACTTCAGTCTTCAAGCTTCTGATCTTATTCCCAGCTAGTCAGGGAGACTGCTGGCTCCATCCTTTATACTGTACTTCCTTATCTTTCTACCTCTTCTCACAGCTGCACAACTTAGAAGTTGTTTTTTTTCACCAAGCAAACTCCATTTATGAAGTGATATTTCTTTTTCCATTTTTATTAACCAAGGACGCACAGCTGGGTCTGGAGTAAAAGCATATGCATCAGATGGTAGCATTAGCATTGAATTTGATTGTTCAGGTGGTCGATGCCAACCTGTGTACCTTTTAAGTGTGTTTGAACAATTCCAGGACCGTTTGTAAAAAAATGAAAATAACTCAAGTCCCCATTCTCTGAATTACAGTCTTCGTGAATCCCTTGCAGTTCTGTGATCTCAGGTGGAAACTGTGATCCTCTTTGAGAGTCTGTAGTTTTATTAGCAAGTTGTTTTTTTTTTAATGGAAAAAGAATAAGAAATAGCTACTGAAGTGAATTTTTATTAAGACTATTACCACCTCTCTCCAGCTCCCATTTGTGGGAGAATGTAATAGATAATTCTTCTGGATGGCATTGTTACTCCTGTAATTCCTGTGTCCAGTCGTGGGGACCCAAGCTCCTGGATCATCATCTTTTTCCCCTGAGTAAGAACTTTCCTGTTCCTCCCCCTTCCATCACCTAGTTTCTCTTCTCCCTCTTGGCTCTGTGCCTCTTGAGCTTACCTGCTCTCTGTTTCTGTTGCCCCCTGCCTGTTTCTCACAGTGAATTGGGAACCTGTTAAGGACAAGGGCTTCTCGTTTATCTTGTTTACTGTGCCTGGAGCTGTGCCTGGGTCAGATGAACAGGGGCAAGGCAGCAGCAGTCGCCTTTGAAAGTGTTCTCTGTGCTGGGCTCTGTGCTGAATGCTGTCTTAATCCTTTTAATGCCCACAGCAGTTTTAAGAGGAGGTAGATTACTGTTAGCATTCTCACTTTAAAGATGAGGAATACTTTTTGAAATAATTTGGTTAAAGTCACACCATTTGTGTTCGCTTAGTGACCAGCTTTTATCTCTTCCCTTTGGCCCTTCGAATGGAAAAGTGAAACCATTCAAAGATAAAAAGTAGAGTAAAAAGAGAAATTAAAATGCCTAGAGAATAAATAAGTGGGATAAATGACCCGTTGAACAATCACTGTCTTGGTGAGAAGGTCATTTGGTCTTTCTATCAATTTGCCCCCTTAGTTCTTATTCTTAGTTCTTTGCTGTTTTTCTCTGGCTTGAATGCCTTAAATTATGTCATTAACTTCGCACACTACTTGGCATATGATTGGATTTCTAAGTTTCTCAACTTTTAAGCATTTTCATATTCCAGAAACTATTTCAGGCCTAACTGGAAACAGTGGACACAGAGTACTTGTTTGTATTGCGTTCTCTGTTCTGTTTTTACTCTTCTAACCACACATCACTGCTCGCAAGCAGAGAGTGTTAGTTTGTTTCAGGCAAATGATCCTGAAAAGAACATTTTCAAATAATTGGGCTTCCTTGTTGTTATCAAAGTTAATATTTAACAGAAAAAAAGTTTTCTTTAGCCAAGTGAGAATTTTGGGTAATTATTTTTGAGATATATGTATATGTTATTCACATTTTAAAAACATAAGCTTTGTATAGTTGCACTGCTGTATGTAATCTCTAGTTTAGCGCAGTTGCTATGTGCTGTTGTGTCAATTCTGACTCACAGTGACCTGTAGGGCAGCAGAGAACTGCCCCACAGGGTGTCCTAGGCTGTGTATGTGAGCAGATTGCCAGGTCTTCTCTCCTGTGGAGCTCCCGGTAAGTTTAAACTGGCAACCTTTGGGTTAGCAGCCGAACACTTAATCATTGTGCTGCTAGGGCTTCTTAGGTTAGTGTAAAGGTTAAAAAAAAAAACAAACAAAAACAAAACAGATTATCCATGTTTATAGTATGAAATGTTAGAAGAAATAATGTAGCTAAACTCATTTTATAAAATACTTTATATAGAACTTAAGTGGAAGGATATGGATTTATCATATCAAATCCATATGCATTAGTGGTTAGGTGTGATTAGAGAAGTAGCATTAGACATGGGCAGTATTTGAACATCAGAAGAAGGAAGAGTTTTTATTTTAATTACCCTAATTTTTATGTTTATGCACTTTTATTATGTCATTTCAAATTCCCCCTTTTTTGAGTTGGAGGGAGATAGTCAAGTATATATTATAA
Source organism: Loxodonta africana (assembly GCF_030014295.1). Classification (NCBI taxonomy): domain Eukaryota; kingdom Metazoa; phylum Chordata; class Mammalia; order Proboscidea; family Elephantidae; genus Loxodonta; species Loxodonta africana. The sequence goes on along the minus strand of NC_087363.1, from coordinate 29,400,462 downwards.
ACAAAAACTGTATTTCCCCCCGTTTGTATAATAGACATCAGTAGAAACGTGGGATTTATTTTACAGTTAATTTCTAGAACATAAATGTCTTGTAAAATGAGGGACACATAGAGGGTAATTGCAATTGCTGGAGTCCCTGAGTGATGTGAATGGTTAATGTGTTAGGCTGCTAACTGAAAGGTTGGAGGTTTGAGTCCACCCAGAGGCACCTCGGAAAAAAAGCCTGGTGATATACTTCCAAAAAAGCAGCCATTGAAAGCCTTATGGAGCACAGTTCTACTCGGACACCCATGGGGTCACCACGAGTCAAGTCTACTCAGTGGCAACTGGTTTTAATTGCACTTGCCACTTGTTCACAGTGGCAGCTTAGGAGTTGGGGCAAGTGATCAGAATTAGTAGGCTTAAGTTGTACAAAGAGGGTTTAAGTTAAATGTCAACTATATAAATTTCCTTTAAAAATTTTGGCAAGGTACTAAGATGGGCGCTGTAAATTCTTCTTACTGGGTATTTAAAGAACAGATGTGCCCAGCTGCCACTACTCAGGATTGTTTGGCATTGAAAAGGGATGGCTCTCTGGATTCCAAGATCAAGGCAGTGAAATGAGGGTCAGTGAGCAGAGTGAACTCCTGAGCCAGCTCGCTGTCCTTTGGCGGTGGGTCAGGTAATGCACGCATCCAGCAAGCAGTGCCAGGCAGACCTCTTGGGGACACTGCAGAGTCAAAGGCTTGAACGGAACAATCCTTAACCCAAACCAAAAACCCATTGCTGTTGAGTCAGTTCCAACCATAGCAACCCTATAGGACAGAGTAGAACTGCCCATAGGGTTTCCAGGGAACAGCTGTTAGAATTGAACTGCCTTCCTTTAGGTTAGTAGCTGAGCTCTTAATCACTTTTTAACCAGGGCACTGTCGAATGATCCTTAGGTTCTTTTATATAAACTTTTTAATTTTAGTAGGTATTCCCAGCTGTTTCCCTAATTTTCACTGGAGCATCCTTAGTAAAATTTATCGTACAGATAAGAAATCACAGTGCATGTAACTGGCATTTCTGCTTTCATTGAACTCTTTGTTTGGTTCAGACCAAGGAAAAGCTATGTCATTAAGTTTTAATTCTCTTGGAACATAACATGGAACTTACATTATTTTGGTTTTAAGCTTAAATGGAAACAGCAGTTGAGTGTGTCCTGCTGACAGATGTACATGTCATGTGGCCACGTGGCCTGCCCCTCCCTTCTCTTCTGAGTGTAGTCTGTAAGCCTTTTGGGGTCTAGAAAGCTTTTTGAATTGATCTCCTGTATCTAGTTTATACTATCGCGTCTGTGCTTTAGTTTCTGGAATGAGTGAATTTGTGATTTCTTCCTAAATAGATAGATTCTTTCTTCATTTGAAAAAGCATCATTTTTGCATCTGATTGATGGGTTTGTTTCTTATTTAGTGGCAAGGAGTAGGAGGTTGTGTATATTTTGGGAGTTAGTAGAAGATCAGCAAAAAAAGAGGAAGACCCTTAATGAGGGTGGATTGACACAGTGGCTGCAACCGTGGGCTCAAATATAGTAATAATTGTGAGGATGGCGCAGGACTGGGTAGCATTTCGTTCTGTTGTACATAGGGTTGCCATGAGTGCGAACCAACTCGACAGCACCTAACAACAGGAGGGTCCTCAGGTGTCAACCAGTCCAGCCTTACAATCGGTACAGGAGTGTTGTGTGCAGAATATTAGACAGATGGTTGTCCAGCCCTTGCTGGAATACTTTTAGTGATGGGAAACTTACTATCTTTATAGACAGTTGGTTCCGGTGCTTCAGTGGATCTACTGGGGAGCTCCTCCTTTTTTAAGCCACAGGGTGCCTCTTGGTTACTAACACCTTCGCTCTTCGTTCTGTCCTCTGAAGTATTAGATAAACAGTCTTTTCTCATAACAGGCGTATTTTTCTCTTCTCTGAGCGTTAATTTTCTTATCTATAAAAATGATCTGAGTTATATAACCTGATTAACTCACTAGGATTGAGGGGGATAACTGAGATAATTGCGACCTTAGGCAAAATACTTTCCAGTCTCAGAGTAATATCTTAATTTTATCTCTTGTGGTGCGTATTGTAATGGGGAAAACAGCAGTGCGTTGTCCGTTGGCTTGGAAGCTTTGATAGGTGATTTCCAGTTGATGTTCTTGCTGTTAAGGAATGAACAAATGAACTCATCTCTTTATTAACCATTTATTGACCATTCACTACGTGCCACTATGTGTCTGGTACTTCCTCAGGCCTTAAGTGAATATGAGTAACAGTGAACAAGACAGATAGATTTTTTGTCCTGTTGGGGGTTAAGTTTTCTTTCCTAGATGTTTACTTTGAGGGATAAATGCTTTTGATTAGTCAAAATAAAATAATAAACATCATTAGTCTGCTTTTACTCCCCTTGGTGTTTTTAGTTTTCTAAGTGGTCCGCTATTTAACAGTATGTCTTTGCTTTGTAGATATATGGAGTCTGGGAGTGATCCTTTTCATGTTGGTGTGTGGGCAGCCACCCTTTCAAGAAGCCAATGACAGTGAAACATTGACAATGATCATGGATTGCAAATACACAGTACCATCCCACGTGTCTAAAGAGTGTAAAGAGTAAGTAAAAAACAAAGTATGTGGAGACCTTAAGCACTCATACTAAAGCCAGACATTTTATTTCATTATCAGCCAAGAAAATCTGAGGCGATTTTAATATCCAAGCTTGCATCTGAATTCATTTTAATTTTTGAATTTAAGATTCGACTGTTGTTGAGTATTTTGGGGGGATAACCCCAGGATATGATTTGAAATTCAGTATCAGAGCACAGAATGAATTCATCTGTTTCTTAAATCACTCCGTTTCAAGAGACCTTCATGTGCTTCATCGGCGCCTACTTCACGTGAAGTGAGGACATTACCATGGGAACTGCCTTTCTCCACATCAGCAGAAAAGCAAGACCACCTGGAATTATTTTAAGTTCCAGAGAAGAGTTAGGGCATTTTCTTCCCTGAACTAGACTGCCAACACCCCATTTTAGGATTTACAGAGCATGTGTCATGGTTTTATTCGCTTCCCTCCCCCTCAGTTGACTAAAGAACCCTGTTTTGGCTTATGTGACTATGGGAAACCAACAACTAAGTGTTTACTCAAGTCGATCATTTGGAATTTAGTGTCCTTCATAGTACTTTGATAGTATGTTATATATGTAGCAAGAAATACAACAATGGATTAGAAGAATGTTGGAAGTTCAGTATTTAATTGATGTATTATGAGTGGCATTTTTTAATGAGCTCAGCTGAGATTATAGCCACTACTTAAGGATTTTGCTGTATTAACAGAGTTTTGAGTTTCAGATCAGGATATTAAAGATCTATTTCTCCCAATTTCTGATAGCTGGGGGAATCTTTTCTCCAAATGGAGCCCCATCTTAGGCCATGTGGTAGATGGTTAAGAACTTCGGTAGTCAGATTGTCTGGATTCAAATACTGGCTTCTTCATTATTAATGATGTAAAAGTGGTAGAACCTACCTTATGGGGTTATTGTGAAAATTAAATGACTTAATACACGTAAAGCTCTTAGCTCAGTCCTTTTGCACATAGGAAGCACTCAATATGAATATCAGTGATGATGATGGCGATTTTTATGCCATTAATATTATTATTCTCTACCTCAGGAAACAGGGCTACTGTCTGTGCGTATAGATTGTGTGCATGTTAGATATTTGTAATCCAAGGAGTATCTCCACAGATACCGAAAAAACTGAAACAGATTGACTTATTTTTATTTTGACATATATCATTTAAAAGAATATGTAAAAATATATATATACATAATAAAATGAGCACCTTACGTACTTATCATCCAGCTAAAGAAATAAGAAGAATTACCATCATCTTAGAAGCTTTCTTGGTGCCTCTTCGGAGGGATTAGCTTTAATAATTACGGTACCGTTCAGTTTTTCTATTTTTTCCCATGCCAGCTTTGCTGAATTACATTGTTTAAGGAACCTGCCCATTTCATCAAAATTTTCAAATTTATTGGCCTCAAGTATTTACAACATCCTCTTACTATCTTTTTAAGGTCCATGGGATCTGTGGGAATGTTGCTCTTTTTCATTCCAATAATGACAGCTTGTGCCTTTGCCTTTTTTTTGGTCTTGATTAGTGTTGCCAAAAGTTTGTTAATTTCATTAAGCTTGGTGGTGTAGTGGTTAGGAACTATGGCTGCTTACCAAAAGGTCGGCAATTCCAATTCACCAGGTGCTCCTTGGAAACCCTATGGGGCAACTCTACTCTGTCCTGTAGGGTTGCTGTAAGTTGGAATCAACTCGACGACAGTGGGTTTTTGGTTTTTTTTTTTCCAAAGAACTACCTTTTGCCTTATTGACCTCTTTTCCCTCAGCTAGCTGGGAAGTTATTATTATTCTATATTATTTTAGTGATCTTCTTGTCTATTTTAACATACACATACATATTTTATACTTAATTTAACAAACTCTGTGGTTACTGTGTAACTTTATCCTCTTCCTAAATAACCTGTCATCTTTACAAAGCTTTCATTACCAGTCAGTATTTTAGTAATTTTTTTACTCCACAAATTAGACAGTTTTATTATTTCATACAGTCAAAAATTGTTCAGATTTTCCCAGATACTTGCCAAGAATTATCTTTATCCACACTTCTTGCATATCAGACCTTCCAATTGGGATCCCATTCTTCTGCAAATAACATCATTTAGAATTTCTTTAGGTGAGCATCTTTTGGTGATAACTCCCAGTTTTTATTTGAAAATGACTTTATTTTACATATGGTCTTGAAAGTTTCATTGGGTATTGAATTCTAGGTTGACAATTATTTTGTCTCAGCTCATTGAAAATACTGCTCCACTATCTGCTGATAGCCGTTGTTGCTGTTGAGAGTCAGCTGTTTGTCTTCCTGTCGTGCCTGTGTAGGTGATGTCTTTTCTCTCGGGCTGCTTTAAGAGCTTCTATTTATTGTGCTCAGGATATGTTAGGTCAAGATTTGTGTTCCTCAGTGAATTTGGAAAATTCCCAGCCATTGTCTTTTCAAAGAAAGCTTCTTCCTATTTTCCATTCCTTCTTGGAACTCTGGTCAGTTGTATGTTAGATGTTTTCACTCTGCTCTTGTTTTTTAACCTCTCATATTTTCTATGTCTTAGTCTACTCATGCAGGGTATTTCCTTGGTTCTTTCAGTTCATTAATTCTGTGTTGTTTAATTTGTCCATTGTTTTTTTTCTTTTTAATCACAATTATTATTTTCACTTTAGAAAACCTATTTAGTCCTCCCCCCCGCCCCCTCCACCAACACTACATAGTAATTTAGTATAGCGTTTTGTTCCTCGGTCATATTTTTGGGTTTCTCCTTCATGTCTTAAACATAATCAACAAGGTTATATTCTATGTCTGAAAATTTCAGTATCTGAAGGCTTTGCATTCTAATTCTGCTGTCATATGTTTTTATGTTTTAATTCTTGCTAGTGGTGCCTTGTTTCCTTTGTGTTTTTTGAATGTGAGGTTGTATTCCTTATAATATTATTTGAGAAATTCTTTGAGGTCTGGTTTTCAGTTATAGTCCTACAAAAAAAATTGTGTTTACTTTTCTACAAGTTGCCTAGGAGCACTGTCAGCCTGTAAGCACTTTAAATTAACTTCTTTACTGTGTGAGCGACACAGATATCATTAATTTGGACCAAAAACTTGCGTGAAGACCGTTCCCTCTTGGCTTCTTCTGAGCAGTGGATTAAGTTCTCCTTTGTCATTCACCCTCACACTGCAGCTAAGATCCCAGCTCTTTCGAGGACTCCAGTTGAACTCCCGCCTTCAGTAGACTCTACACGTCATATTCTGTTACGTTCACCCAATGTCACTTGCAAAACTGAAGCAGAAACCATCAGGCCAGCTTTGTTGATCATTTCCCAGGGTTCCTGCTTTTGTCCATTTTTAGCTGCTGAGTATTTCTTTTTTTTTTGCCAACATAACAATGTCTTTAAATAAAATACGTTTCTAAAAATATATAACATTTTAGTTGTCTTTATTAGAAGGGTCATTCATTCCTCGAACAGAATTTGGCCTATGTGGTCTATTCTGTATGTCATTGCTAATCATTGTGTCTGGTCCTGGAATGTCACTAAGCCAGCAATTAATTCAAAGACAGATGTTAATTTGATATTAGAGTTAATTACAGGAACCTACCATAGTTTTATGCAGATAACACGCACCTTCTGCGTTTGTTAGCTGGCCCCATCCTCCTCCCATGAGGTATTTATGTAAGCATGCTATGCTCATTTTTTTTTTTTACAACAATATGTGGAAGAGGATTGGCATGGTGAGGGTGCCTCGTGGCGGGAGGGCACAGCAGGCAAACAAATGCAGAAGGCACGTGTTATTTCCTTAAAAATATAGTATGTTTGTCTGCTAAGCTTATCAGTATATCTAGAGATTGTGATTTTTATTTTACGAATCTGATGGCACTAAATTTTCATTATTTCTATCTGCCCCCATACCTAATTAGTAAACCTAATTAAATTGATGGTGTAAGTGTAGGAAATAATTAATAAAATAATTCACTGTTACTAATGCTGCCAACAGCCTGCTTTAACAATGGGCTTCCTTTCCTTCCTAGCCTGATCACACGGATGCTACAGAGAGATCCCAAGCGCAGGGCCTCTCTAGAAGAGATTGAGAACCATCCTTGGCTCCAGGGAGTGGACCCTTCACCGGCCACAAAGTATAACATCCCCCTCGTGTCATACAAAAACCTCTCGGAAGAGGAGCACAACAGCATCATTCAGCGCATGGTGCTTGGGGACATAGCGGATCGCGATGCCATCGTAGAGTACGTCAACACTCCTCAGTACAGGGGTCATGGGTTTAGGGTCTTAGAGTGGCCTCTTTACTTGTCAGGGCCTTTGTACACTGTGCAGTGGGTAGAGGTCCCAATTTGGCAGGAGTTATGTCTTATTTATCTCTAAAGCTCCTGGCCCAGTGCCTGGCATGGAGGTAGGTTTTCTTGTACTAGTGGACAAGTGAGCCGTGGCTGGGTGGTGTCAGGGAATGCCATGGCCTTTCTCCATTCCTGTAGGGCTAGATTGGGATACCCTGTTCTCTATCCCAGTACATGCCTTGTCTGTAGTGGTGTCCTCCTCATTGCTGTCTTCTGCTGGTTCCTGTGGGGAAAATGGGGCAGTAGCGCACGGGCTTAGAGTTCTCTAAATCAGGGTTGGCAGATGGGGCCAATCTCATGGTTTTGTAAGTAAAGTTATTGGACTACAGTTATGCCCCTTCGTTTCTGTGTTGTCCAGGGCTGCATTGCGCTGTGGCGGCACGAAGCCTCATATAGTTGCTGTCAGGTCCTATAAAGCCCCTGCTGCCACAGTCTGGAACCCACAAGTTACACAAGTTAGTAATTATATCCTAAACACCCAGGCCAGGTTTTAATGATCTAAGGACTTTGAAATCAAGGATAGTAGAGCATAAAGATGCAGTTGCTTTGTTTTAATGTTGATTAATTTCTGTAAGAGGTCCTATCTATGAAAAAGATGAAAGATTTCTACAAGTGAAAAAATCAAAGTTCTTTAACATGTTGAATGAAAAAGTGTGATGGAAAGAGGGTGGACTCTGGGCAGCAAAAGAGGGGCTCCCCTTGGGAGGGTTTCTCTGGCCTAGCTGGGTGGCCTGACTCAGTTCCTGACCCCCGGGGGTGAGGAGGCTGCAGGGTAGACCCTGCTTCGTGTGGGGCTGTCACATGTGACAGCTCGTGGGAAGGGCTGGTCCCTGAGAGCGGACATGTGTCTTCAGGGAGCCTTTAATACACTGGGAAGGCAGATTTACAAACATAAACCCACTCATTAACTTTGGTCTAAGGACAGACGTCTGCAAGTTTCTGAGTGCTTCATGATGAGCCTTCACAGCTCCTGAAATGGCCCAGTGAGTAGACGGGAGCAGGAGGCACACTACCCTGCCGGGGATACTCAGTCTAGGAGTGTGGAGGAGAGGGCTTTGCGTTTTTGAGAGAATAAAAAGCAGTTTGTATCTCCCTGAGTTGGCTTAATGGTTTTTGTTGTTGTTTTCTGCTTGTTTGTTTTTTGGTGGTAAAACACGTGACAAAGATTTTGCCATGTTTACTACCCTTACGTGCACAGTTCACAGAAATCAGTCACAAGCACCATGCTGCACAGCCACAGCATTTCCAGAAGTTTTTCATCGCCCGCACAGAAACTCTGCACCCGTTAAGCAGTAACTCCCTTTCTCCTCTCCCTCAGCCCCTGGTAACCAACCGCTGATTTTTCTGTGTCTGCGCATTTGCCTGTTCTTGAGGTTTTACATAAGTGGGATCACACAGTATTTCTTCTTTTGTGTCCAATATATTTCACTCAGTATAATATTTTCAAGGTTCAGCCCTGTGTATCCGAGCTCACCTCTCTTCATAACTGAATAATACTCTGTCGTATGTATATACATACCACGTTTTGTTTACCGGTTCATCCGTTGATGGACACTCGGGTTGTTTGTCTTAATGTTTTAGCATAGTGGAGTCATCTAGAACTATTTAATTAGTGCACATTCCATTAAAATCCAAAAGGGGGGACACTTTAAATGGTTCAGGTGACTGCTGCTCCACTAGTGAGCACGTGCCCCAGACAAAGCAGGAGATGGGAGAGATGAGCTTGCTGTCCCCAGGTGGTCTCAGGTCTGGCCTGCCGCACAGGTGTGAGCAGCTCCTCGTTCTCAGGGTGGTTCCTGTGTTTAAAGACCCTTGACACATCCCCCAAACACAAGCCAGCTGCTTTATCTGGCACTCAGCTAGAAACCACTCTGGAGAATTCTGACCCCTCCACTTCATCTTGGGCTCTTACTTTGGAGACTCAAACCTGGGCCTGTCCTCCCCCACTATATATTTTGTAAAAAGTGAGCTCCGCTGTTGTTTCTTTTCGAAGTACTCTGTGTGAGTGTTTTCACTAACTACAGAAGAACAACAGCTTGTTCCTGGGCCATGTGGGGTCCTCAGTAGCTCTCTCGTGGCACTCTCCGGTGTATCCCATGGCAGGAGAGTGGGCGGGGCGTGTGCCCTGTGGGCATCAGGCCCCAACTCCCTGCTAGCTCAGTGCCTGACCAGACTAGGGACTCTGCGAGCATAACTTGTTAAGTGGGCGAACGAATACTTGATTTTATTCAAAGAAAAGGTTAATAACGACATGCCCTCAACTATATTAATAACTCTTTAGTGCCTAAAATGTCAGTAAATGCAGAGTCTAAAAATAACTTCCTAATTTGTCAATTGATACAGGCGTTTCAGCACACATTCCCGTAACACAACCTTGTCTTTGTACTTGTAGTGGGAGCAGGCCAGTGAGTTTAACAGAAACAAACACTGACGTACAAGTGCAATTTCAGATAACCTGTGCACTCTTGGAAGCTTCCCTACCTTTTTTTAGATATCAAAAACTGACATCAGCATTGTGGGCTTATCTAGTACAGATGTTTTTATACAGTTGTTTTTCAGAATTTCAAGAGTGACCTAAATAACTACTAGGTTTTTTTTTTTTCCAGTTTGTTTTTTTGCATAATTTTAAAGATCACAAGTCATTCAATTTCATTTGCTTGTGCTTTTTTTTTTTTTTTTAAATCTGCTCTGCTTCTCGTAAAAAGCAAATCCTACCAGTGTGGCTTGTGTTCATTGTCACTTTGTTTCCCTCAGGGCCCTGGAAATGAACAGGTATAACCACATCACAGCTACTTACTTCTTGCTCGCCGAGAGGATTCTGAGAGAAAAGCAAGAGAAAGAAATACAAACCAGATCTGCAAGCCCTAGCAATATCAAGGCCCAGTTTAGGTGAGAAAAAAATCTTCACTGATTTTAGTAAGTTAACGTTTTGAAATAGTGGACTTTTTTTTTTTTTTTAAATGCTTCCTAACTGTGGGGTGAGACAGTTCAGTGATCATGGCCTCATGGGAGAGAAGTCTCACACATGGGTCTCCTGTGTGCATAGGAGGGTGTTGGTCCTCTGTCACCATGTGGAAAGAGGGGCTTCAGCTGGTGGCCTGGCTGAGAAAGCATGTTAGGAAAAGCGGTCTCAAACTGGAGTTTGCTAACCGTTTTCGTTAAACCCTCTCAGATCTGACGTGTAGTAATCTGCCATTTTCTAATTTTTTCATCTCAGGAATGAGGCTGAAGTTTTCCCTTAGTTATTTGAAATAATTTTTAAAAATATGGCATTTCTGTGCCATCGCAGCATGATGCTATCTCAGGGTTTCAGGGATTAGACAGGTGAACGAGTTGACTTATTAACTGCTTAACTTTGGGCGGGTCACTTATCTTCTCCGTGACTCCGTTTCCTGATCTCTAAAATGGGTGCGATGACACTGTCTACCTTACAGGGTTGTGGTGAGGCATAAATGAATTAAAACTGTGAGGTGCTTAGAGCGGGACCCCTTGTGTTTGCTGCCAGTGTTACCAGTGTCTCACCACCATTCTCTTCTCCAGTAGTCAGTGTGCCCCCACGCCTGCCTCCTTCCCCATAGCTGCCTTCTCACCCTCTTCCTTCATCTCCCCCCACTTCCTTCCCCGTAGCTTCCTTCTCACCCTCTTCTTCCTCCTTCCCTTCCCCCTCCCTTCCCCACAGCTTCCTTCTCACCCTCTTCTTCCTCCTTCCCTTCCCCCTTCCTTCCCCATAGCTTCCTTCTCACCCTCTTCCTTCATCTCCCCCCACTTCCTTCCCCGTAGCTTCCTTCTCACCCTCTTCTTCCTCCTTCCCTTCCCCCTTCCTTCCCCATAGCTTCCTTCTCACCCTCTTCCTTCATTTCCCCCCACTTCCTTCCCCGTAGCTTCCTTCTCACCCTCTTCTTCCTCCTTCCCTTCCCCCTTCCTTCCCCATAGCTTCCCTTCTCACCCTCTTCCTTCATCTCCCCCCCACCCCCTCCTCTCCCCCACTTTTCTTCTGCCATACTAGCCTTCCACTGAAACACAAAGCGTGGAAAAGTTTTAATTTTTTAGGTCATCACTATGAAATTTATTTAAAAAGTTATTTATCTTTGTCCATTTGGATAAAGTTATCTGTGGAATTGTAGTCATTCAAAAATAGAAGAATACTCCTGATTCTGAATAAATCTCTATTTGTGCATCCAAATACATACAAATATGTGTGTATTATTATTATTTGGGGAAAGGAGAAAACCATCTGGATTTTAAATGACTTGTCGCGTGTAGCCTGTCGCCTGGGTCCAGCGGCAGAGAAGATGGAGGAAAACAGTCCTGGGTTGCCAAAGAGTCGGAACCCCAGGGCTTTAGTGAAGTCAGTAACTTCATTCCTCCCCAGGTGGGCTCTTCTGCAATGGGAACTGAGCACAGTGTGTAGTGTCAGCTTTAGAGGACAGGGCCCCAGAGTGAGGGGACTCTTGGGAATCAGACAAACCAGGAGACTGGTGCTGGGAGGCAAGGATGCCCCTGGTCCTGACCTCACTCCTCTAGCAGGAAGGAGCAACCTAAGACCAGACAGCCCCGCGTGTTAGCTACGTCAGCTCTGGAGCCACCACCAGGCTTTTGGAGAAGAGAATATTTGGGTTTGAACTGATTTTGGTCAGTGAAACAGGTCGGGATTCAATGTGAAGTTGATCAAATAGGTAAATAAATTAGATCACCTTACTCTATTACAGAAATTAAAAAAAAAAAAAAAACTGTCACCATAAAGAAATAACAGCCTTCCAGGCAGTTCTCCTTTTGCCCTCATGAGGATTCTGAAGGCAGATGCTGTGAGAGCCCCTTCTCCCCTGGGACACAGGGCCCGCTTGCAGGTGGCAGAGGTCTGCTTCCTTGCTTTTTCTTTATTGTCACTGTTACTTCGTTGACAAAACCCTGGACCTAACTTGGCTCCATTGTTAGATAAGCCTTGGGGTCCGAGTAGCTTGGGATGTGGAGGCCTGGACTGAGTCAGGAGGCTAGTGTTTCAACCAGCAGTTAGTTGTGCGGGAGGTCAAGTCAGGGAGTGCCAGCCAGAGCAGACCGGTACTTGTTAGGAGGTGACGGCCCAGGGAAATCGGTGACAGCACAGTTGGGAAAGGGTGGTTACAGGAAGCGGACATCTCCTGCCTGGCTGCTGCTGTCTGTGTACACAGGCGAGTGGGCAGAGAGATGTGGGGACTTGGCCTGTGAGTTCTGGGGTTCGGGCCAGAGTTTTAGGCCTGGAATTCATTGGAACATGGGAACTGCCTTGGGGAATGCAGTGGCGGATGCTCACTTGAGGAATGTTGGGGTTAGAAATGACTCAGGTGAAAGGAAAAGTGGTTGTCCAGGCAGGGTCCTGCATTGGTGAGGGGCTATGGTGTTGGGAGGTGTCAAATTCAGTAGCCTAAGGTTTCTTAAATTCTGGGACTGATGCTGTTCCGAATATGCTAGAATTTTACTTCAGTGATCAAAAATGTCAGTGTGGCACTGCCTCACACCTTCTGTGACAGGATATGACATCTGAGAGAATGGTACAGGTGTTTAGATTTATTCCTGATCTAGAACTCTGGGAACCGTCTTTGGGGCTTGTCTGCACACTGCAGAGAATCTTCCAGTCTGCCCAGGAGAGCTGAGGACACACCGTGGGAACCCTGGGGGTGGGGGGGCTGGGACATCTGGCACATGGAGCCAGGTAACTCTGGAATGAAAATGCTGATGTCCTTACCGTAAATGTGATGTGCCACACAGTGCCAGCAGTTGTCAGTTGGGACCACTTCAGGGAGTACCGCTTCTTAGCTTCAGCTATGAATTTTTGTTCTAACAGGTTTATACCTGTGCAGAACATTTTAAGAAAACTTGTTTGTAACAGTTGTAATAGATAGTACCATACAGTGGTTGCTGATAAACTTTCGTTCTTGCTTTATTGACTATGAAAACTATGTGATTTTCCAGTTTTTTGGGACTGCAGGCCCTTGGGAGCTCTTGGGTCCTGCCGGTGTGAGATGGAAACATGGCGTGGTTAGGCTGCTGTTAGACGAGGCCTTGTGAAGTCCTCAGGGGGGCTGGCCTCAGCATGGGTCACATGGCACCCAGCACCGTCTCAGAGAGGGACCAGGCCGTGAGAACTACCACTGAGGCCTGGCCACATCAGCTCCGTGGATTCAACAGGAAATTGTTCAGGGGGCTTCATCAGGTCACAGAGTGAAGCTACACTGCCTTTGGGATTTAGCAACCACAGTACCCAGCCTGCATCAGATGTCACTGTCCTCAAGCTTCTGTGACCGTGGGAGATTACTTACCCTTTCTGCCTCTTGATTTCTTCCTCTGTTAAAGGGGCATGATAATAGCACCTGCCTCACAGAATGGCTGTGGGGTTAAATGAACTCAGCCCTGTAAGCCTCTCACAGCAGTTGGCTGGCTGTAGTGAGCAGGCAGTGTGAACTGTGCTGTTGACGCATTTATAATTCTTTTCACCAGTTTTCTCTTTTGTTGAGATAAGACATGATTTTCTTACAACATTGTGGCTACAAGGATGACGTATTTCATCTAACACAGTGTTGCGGCAGATATATGCTCAATAAACGTGAACTGTAACGATTTGGTCTGTTTGTGAAGAAAAGCCATTGGTTCAGGGGTGCCTGCCCATACGGTGACCACCACAGCTGCAGTGCTCCTGGATTTTGCTTCTGGGGATGGGTCTGAGAGTTTTTTTGGCTTTCTTTTAAGTGGGGGAGGGTGACAGGAGCCTCCCTCACGTCTGGCCCCTCCTTATCCTTCGCACACCGATTGAGGTCACAGAAGCCGTCAGCACCTCGCCTCTCTCCACGGGGGGTTTCCTCTGTTTGCTGGGTGGGCTTTTGGTGGCTGCGCACGCACACAATTCTTTCTCTGGGTGCAGGCCTGTCATGTGCAGCTTTCCAGGGGCCACCAGGCTCATGGCAGGTGTGTGCGATTTTGTTGGTGGAGGACAGGTTACTTGTCCAGAGACACTTATTGACCTCAAAAATATTTATTAGATAACCCAGCAATGACTATAGCAAATGCACCCACTCCATCGTTGAGAGAGAGCGTAAGACTCCATGTTGAGGGAAAGGTACATGGATAAAATGTCCTGAAGTTTTGTAAAGCTAACGATTTAATTGGATTTTACTTTCAGGCTGACAAAATTGGTGTGTGTAAAAATGCCCACAATGTAAAAGTGGCTGTTTTGAATGTCTCTACCCTGGTGGCATAGTGGTTAAGTGCTATGGCTGCTACACAAATGGTCAGCGGTTTGTATCCGCCAGGCGCTCCTTGGAAACTCTATCGGGCAGTTCTCCTCCGTCCTATAGGGTCGCTATGAGTCAGGATCATCTCGACGGCAGTGGGTTTGGTTTTTTTGGTTTGGCATCAAAGCAGCCTGTGGTTTGTGCTCTTCCCCTGGAGCAGACTATCCCCCTGGGGCAGAGAGGACAGTTGAGAATTCCAAGGTGTTTATTCAAAGCAGAGGTGGAGACCTCATTATCAAAAGTCTTCCTTGGCTTCCAAGCTATGTTCTTATCACTTGAGTGGCTCCAGACTGAGGAATACAGTCAGTTTAAATAATAGTGATGTTTGCTATTTCAAACATATATCTGTTTATATTTAGCTTAGTGAGTACGTTTCTTAATTAGGAAAGAAGAGATTTATGTCTGTCCGTATACATTGACCTGTCTATCCATATTCTCATATTTACATCCATTAAAGCATGTCCATGTATTTTTGCAAGCACAGAGCACTTAAACCATCTTGTAAAAGCAGGAGGAACAAATTTCAGGTGAATTTTATTAGCAATAATATACCTTTAAAGATTGTGATCCGAGAACCTGATGGTCAGCTTTTGCAGTGGTGGTAACCCCTGTATGCCCTCAGAAATGGTTTTCTTTGTAGTGTAAAGCCTTTGTCTGGGCAGGGTGGAGGACGTCTTTGCCGCTTTTTCTTTTCTGACAGCTCTGATGAAATTTTCATTTGACCAGTAAGCTCCAGGCTCTACCAGTTTCCAAACCACGTTTGCCCGTCTGGTGTCCTTGCTGCTGTTCACAGGATGTTGAATAGGTTTGCAGGGTGGCTGCTGCTGCCTTTTTTTTTTAAAGTCTGTGGATTTTGCCTCAGTCAGTTTAACATAATCCACTAGTGTGTGCATATTATTACATGGTTTTTCTCTTTCCAATCTCTTACGTAGGCAGTCATGGCCAACCAAAATCGATGTACCCCAGGACCTGGAGGATGACCTCACGGCCACCCCTCTGTCCCATGCGACTGTCCCTCAGTCTCCCGCTCGTGCTACTGACAGTGTCCTCAATGGCCACCGGAGCAAAGGCCTGTGTGACTCGGCTAAGAAAGAGGACATCCCTGAGCTGACTGGAGCAGCGCTCTCCGCGGGGCCACCGGCAAGCTTGAAACCCACAGCCAGTGGGCGCAAGTGTCTGTTCAGGGTGGAAGAAGATGAAGAGGAAGATGAGGAGGACAAGAAACCCATGTCCCTCTCAACACAGGTGGTTTTGCGCCGGAAGCCGTCTGTGACCAACCGCTTGACCTCCAGGAAGAGTGCTCCCGTCCTTAACCAGATCTTCGAGGAAGGGGAGTCTGATGACGAGTTCGACATGGATGAGAACCTGCCTCCCAAGCTGAGCCGGTTAAAAATGAACATCGCTTCCCCGGGCACAGTTCACAAACGCTACCACCGGAGGAAAAGCCAGGGCCGCGGCTCCAGCTGCAGCAGCTCCGAGACCAGCGACGACGATTCCGAAAGCCGCCGGCGGCTGGACAAAGATAGTGGCTTCACCTACTCCTGGCACCGGCGGGACAGCAGCGAGGGGCCCCCCGGCAGCGAGGGGGACGGCGGGGGCCAGAGCAAGCCCAGCAACGGCAGCGGAGGGGCGGACAGGGCCAGCCCCAGCGAGAGCAGCGCGGGCGGGGGCGGCCCCTCGGGCGGCTCGGGCGGCGCCCCCGGCAGCACGGCGGGCAGCACCCGCCGCTGCGCCGGCCCGGTGGGCTCCGTGCAGCTGGCCTCCCGCGGCGCCGGCGAGCTGGTCGAGAGCCTCAAACTCATGGGCCTCTGCCTCGGCTCGCAGCTCCACGGCGGCGCCAAGTACATTATCGACCCCCAGAGCGGCCTGTCGTTCTCCAGCGTGAAGGTCCAGGAGAAGTCCACCTGGAAGATGTGCATCAGCTCCGCGGGCGGCGCGGGCCAGGCCCCGGCCGTGGGCGGCATCAGGTTCTTCTCTGACCACATGTCGGCCCCCGGCGCCGAGCTGGAGCGGATCAAGAGCAAGAACCTGAAAAACAACGTGCTACAGCTACCTCTGTGTGAAAAGACCATCTCTGTGAACATCCAGCGGGGCCCCAAGGAGGGGCTGCTCTGCGCCTCCAGCCAGGCCAGCTGCTGCCACGTCATCTGAGGGGGGCCCGCGCTCCGTCCCACTCAGAGCTGTGAAGCCCGCTCATGTCACTGTTCCCTTTCTGTTGTACCCTTTGGCGGTGGGCGCCCGGAGCAGTTATTTATTACATTGTCATTTGTTCGCCTGACGATGTGACAATGCATGGTCTTCGTGCATGCTGCTAGACACTTCTTTTCCAGCTGAAAAGTCTATTGTGTAATTTTTACTTTTATAATTTTAATGTGGATGATCCGGATTCAATTAAAATGTATATTTGGAACCTGATATAAGTGGAGCACTTAGGAATCTGATGTTCTGCACTTACCCTAGAGAGAGAGAGAAAATGCTTTTGTTTGGTTTGCTTGTGAGCAATCTCAGTTCCTGTCCTGACCGTCTGTGACGCAGAGACTCCGTGCCCTGAGGCACGCTGTGGGGTGTCCGCGGCCGGCAGAACCAAGGCAGCAGTGTTGTGATGGGCTCGGCCCGGGCACCACGGGAGGGCGGCTCAGCGCCGGCCTGTGCGGAGCCCTCTGAGAGCAGCCGGTGTCTGCACTGGGACCTTAGCACAGGATTCGAGCCGGCCCACACCTGTTTGTCTTAAGCTCTAGCGTGGAAACAAGTTTGGGCTCTGAAAATTTAACGAGAAAAAGATTTTCTTGTTTTTGTAATAGGTGAGATGAAGTACCTAGATTTATAAGGCAGCTTCCCCCGTAGTGTTGCATCAGTTACAAGCAGACAATCTTACTTTGTAATGTGATGAAGTGAATTGATGTCTTAACTCTACTGGTAGAGTGTGTGTCTGTCGCACAGAACAGCACAGTGCTCTGTGTCAGCCCTTCCTGTGGGTGCACTCAGGGGTGCCTGTGACACCATGTAGACAGAAGAGACAACAGGGCCTGGTATGGGCACAGAGGCGCACACAGACGTGGGCAAAGTCTAAATCCCATAAATGAAAAACAACAAAAACTTGTTGGGATCTATGAGCCTGGTAATTAGTTGTCTGTTTTTTATCTCCATTCTTTTACATCCTTTGACTCAGCTATGAAGTTGGCTAATCAAAAAAACACATAAAAGGGTAAAATTCACACATTAAGAAAAAAACACAAAGGTTGCTTTTTTGTCCTTCTTTTCTTTTTTTGCTGTTTTTCATGTTGCCTTCCTGCCAAAATAATAAAGACCTCTTTAAACTCTTCCTGTACAAAGACTGCTTTTGACCAGATAGTCATCTTTTGTGGCATTTTATCTTCTTAGGACACACTATATTGCAGATTGCTAATTGTGCAAGGGGCCAGATGCTACTTTTTCGTGCTGTGCCCTGGGGGTCTTAATGCTTAGTGACATCGGTGCTAGGGCAAAGGCCCCACCAGTGGCTGGGACCTGGGGCCTTCCCACCCCTCACCTGTCATGGCTCTGAAGTGATAGACTGAGTTGCACCTGGTCACGTGATTTGTGGAGTGGGCAGAGCACCAAAGAACTGCATTACGTCGGCCGTGGTCCCTTCAAGTACACGCTGACTCTGCTAACTTTAGGAGGAATATATTTTATTCAGAACTCTGAATTTCACAGTATACTGACTAAACTAAGTAAAAATGATACTTAAAAACACTTCCTTTACTTTCTAGACCTAGGCTAGATATGTTTTAAGCTACAGCTCTAGTTCATTGTGATATTTATCTAAGAACAGATGTGTGGGTGAAGCCATAGAACATATTTGCTTGAAATTCTTGAGCAGGGAACTTACAAAGGGCCAGAAATAAGATGTGTGGTTCACACAGATAGTGAGCGTAACATCTGTATTAAACGTAGGAGAGAAGTTTATAAAGGGCATTGGCAATAAATTCTTTGTTGCAGCTGTTCTCCAAGTAATGTAAATACTTTTCCTGTGATTATGTATAGCCTTGGAATGGCACCTTTTAACTAACCCTTACGTGTTTGGTTTTCAATGGTTTTTTATATTCAGATGTATATATGGTGCTCACTTTAGGCTCAGCAGTGTTGACCATTTATGCTGCATAGCTGTATTATAGCCTTATTAGTTGTGTGTGGTTGGTTGACCCTCTGGGTACACAAATGTTAGTCCGAGTGATGTCTTATTCATTTGTTCATAAGTGAATGGTTGTGCATGTGTTGTATGTCATAGTATGTTGTCACGTAAACGGGAAGGAGCGAATAACCATTACAGTAAGATAATATTGGACCAAACTACTTACTTGCTCTAAACAGTTTCTTGTACCCCTTTACCTGTCTTCAAAAGTTGCATATAGTTACAGTAGTGTATAAATTAAGTATTGTGGAAAAGCAGTTAGTCTTGTATTTTTCTGTATGTGTGTATATATAATTATGTACTTCTGGCAATTCTATCTGTATTTAAAGATGTGACAATCTTGACACCGATTTTAAGAATAGTGGTGAGACTGAAATGAATTAAAGGTATCCCTACCAAGTAAGAATTGACGTGTGTTAAGAGGGTACAGAATTATCAGCCGATTTGGTCAGTTGCTTCCAATGCCGGTTGATTTTCCTCATTGTGTAAACATTGACAGGTATGTGACAAATGAGAAAAAAAAAATCCAAATAATAAAGTGGCATATTGGTGTTCAGCAATATAAACTGTGTCGCCTGTTGTATTTCTTCCCGTGAAAGCAGCTTTGTAGAACCCCAGCCAGGGTTAGACCCAGCTTTCCACATGCTTTGCACCTGCAGCTGTAGGTGGCTGAAAAAAATTCAGTCGAGACTGTTCTTGCTTTAAACTCATGACCACAAATGTCAGGTGGGCCTCAGGGCTGCCCATTAACCATACTTAATTTCCCCAGTTCACCTGCTTTCCTCACTCGAGTGGTCACCACAATCCCTAACACTTGACTAAATTGAAGCAATTAGAACTGCCACCAGCTCCCACCTCTGCTTCCTGCCTTCACGTGTGTCCACCTGCTCTGCTTTCCTCCTGTTAGGGTGATCCAGGGTCAGCTTCTCCACTTACACCCCAGTTCCCATCCCTCTGACAGCCACAAGGACTTGGCTGCAGTCATTCTCTGCCGCTCTTCATCATCCGTCTTTGCTTCCCAACAGCAAACAAAACACAGGGTTTTAGTCCCCCATCTTAAGAAAAAAAATGTTTTTGTCCCCACTTCCCTCTCTAGCTGTTGCCACATTTCTCTGTCCCTCTCCTTCACTCTCTGGAACCCTTCCGATCAGCTTTTGCTACTGTCACCCCACCAAAACTGCTTTTCTCAAGGTCAGTCATGACCTCCATGCACTAAAGCCTGTGGACGGTTTTTAAAAACAGTGTTATTGAGATAACAATTCACGGGGCCATACAGTTCACTAAATTGTACAATTCAGTGCTATTTAGTACATTCACAGAGTTGTGCAACCATTACCACAATCAATTTTAGAATATTTTCGTCACCCAAAAAAGAAACCTCATTCTCATGAGCAGACATTTCCCTTTCCTCATCCGCCTGCTCCACCCTCAGCTCTAAAACAAAACAAAACAAACCAAACCTGTTGACTTCGAGTTCATTCTGACGCATAGTGACCCTATAGGACCGAGTAGAACTGTCCCATAGGGTTTCCAAGGAGTGGCTGGTGGATTCGAACTGTCAACCTTTTGGTTAGCAGCTGAGCTCCTAACCACTGTGACACCAAGGCTCCTTTCCTGCCCCCAGCTCTAAACCAAAAAGCCAAACCCAGTGCCATCGAGTCGATTCCAACTCATAGCGACCCTATAGGACAGAGTAGAACTGCCCCATAGAGTTTCCAAGGAGCGCCTGGGGGATTCACACTGCTGACCCTTTGGTTAGCAGCCATAAGCACTTAACCACTACACCACCAGGGTTTCTGCCCCCAGCTCTAGGCAGCCACTAATCCAGTGATCAGTCCCCATGTTTAATGAGTTGATCATTCTTCCTTGTAAACTTCCCACCTTTCAGGATCCCACTTGTCCTACCTTGCTGCTCTTCAGTCTACTGGTTCCTCCTCTCTGGACCACTAAACTCGGAGTGCCCCAAGGTTAGGTTTTGGACCCTGCATGCAGTCTCTCGATGATCTCATTCAGTCTAACATCTATATGCTAAGGAACCCCCAAAAATAAATTTAGGCCACAACTGTCCTGGAAACATCAGACTCCTACTACACACTTGACTTCTCTACTTGGATGTGTCTAATAGGCATCTCAGTTTTTTCAATCCCCACACTCCTAATCATCCCCCTCAAATCATACCTTCCTTGTGGTCCCCATCTCAATAAATGGCAACTTCAAGCTTAGTTGTACACAAGCCACAAATCTTGGTGTTATTCTTTTGCTCTGTCACCCCAACACACAATCCATCAGCAAACTTACTGGCCACTGGCCACTCCCACTCCGGTCCATGCCACCATTAGTACTCACCCAAACAACTGTTAAGAGCCTCTTAAAGGGTCTTCCTGCTTTTGCCCTTTCCTTTCTCCCATCTGTTTTCCATGTAGCAGTATGAATCGTCCTTTTGAATCTAAGTCAAATCATGTTTTGAAAGGTTTAATTTCCAAATATTTGATGATTTTCTACCTACATTTCTGTTACTAATTTCTAGTTTAATTCCATTTTGGTAGGAGAATGTGCTTTGTATAATTGGAATCTTTTTAAACATGTTGAAACTTGTAGCCTACCATGTGGCCTATTTGGCGAATATTCTGTAAGCACTTATAAAGTGCTGTTGTTAGTAGGTGTTCTATAACATCAATTAGTTCAGGTTGGTTGATAATGTTCAAATCTTCTATATAGGTACTGATTTCTCTATCTCACTATATCGGTTATTGAGAGGAGTAATTGAAATCCTCAGCTATAATTGCAGATTTATCTCGTTCTCCTTTTAGCTCTATTAGTTTTGGTTCATGGAATTTGAAGCTCTGTTGTTAGGCACGTACACATTTAAGACTTATGTCCTCTTGGTGAATTAACCCCTTTATCATTATGAAATGCTCCTGTTTATCCCTGGTGATGTTCTCTGTTCTGAAATCTGTGATACTGATGAAACCACTCCAGCTTTCTTTTGACTGGTGAGAGTGTATCTTTTTCTATCCATTTAGCCTACCTGTGTCTTTATAGTGAGTTTCTTTTTAACAGCATAGAGTTGGGTCTTGCTTTTTTATCTAATCTGAGAGTCTTTACCTTTTAATTGGAGTGTTTAGACTAATTATATTTGGTGTAAGTACTATATTTTATGCAAATAACGTGTCTTCTGCATTTGTTTGCTGGTCAGGCTTCCCTCCCAGTGAGGTATTTTCCTAAGTGGGCTATGCTAGTTTTTTTTTTTTTTTACACCAACGTGTGGAAGAGGATTGGCATGGTGGCGCTTGTGAGGGTGCCTCCTGGGGGAAGGACGGGGCTGGCAAACACACGCAGAGAGCGTGCATTATTTGCATAAAAATACGGTATCAGTATGATTGGGTTTAAAAATACAGTCTTCTGGTTGCTTCCTGTTTGTCTCATCTGTTTTTTGTTTTCCCTCTTTTGCTACCTTCTTTTTTTTTTTTGGTTTAACTGAGCACTTTTTATGATTCCATTTTGTCTCTACTATTGGCTTATTGGCTGTACCTCTTCATTTTAACTTTCAGTGGTTACTGTAGAGTTTACAATATGTATCTTTTAATGTATCACAGTCTACCTCCATATATCATTTTATGTGTAGTGTGAGAACCTTACATCTGTATACTTCCATTTTCTTCTTCCTGTTCTTTGTTGTCATACATTTTACTTTTGCATATGTATAAATCTCACTACATTGTCATTATTTCTGTTTTAAACAGTCAATTATCTTTTAAAGAAATTAAAATATGAGAAAAAAGCCTTTTATTTTACCTATATATCATTTCCAATGCTCTTCATTTCTTTGTGTAGATCCGCATTTTGACATGGTATCATTTTTCTTCTGCCTGTAATATTTCTTACAATGCAGGTCTGCTGGAAATACGTTCTGCCAGCATTTGTTTGTCTGAAAATGTCTTGTCTTCAATTTCAGTTTTGAAGGATATTTTCGCTGGGTATAGAATTCTAGGTTGACAGTTTTTTTTTTTTATTGTAATGCTGAACACTGAATTTTACATTGTTGGGGTGCTGGTTTTGTTGTATTCATTTAAAAAATGTTGGTTTTGTTTTGGCATACAGCTACTTGGAATTAGTTGGAACCCTTTGGGTCTGGCTTTTAAAGTGTATCAGGGCAGATCCAGAGGAGTCTTTAGGGATAATTTGGCCCACAACTGAGGCAATACCTCTCTAAGACTCTACCAAAGTCTTTTCACTTTGGCTAGTGGGACCATGAACTATTCCCAGCCCTGTGTAAGTTCCGACGATTGTCTGCAGCTTTCCAGTGGTTCTTTCCCTGGCCTCAGGTAGTTTTCTCACAATGTGCTGATGAATACTCAACCAAAGACTCTGCACATCTCTCTAGCTCACTCGGTCTCTGTGCTGCTCCCTCTTCTCTGCGTACTCTGCAAACTTTACCCACTTTGGTTTCTCTGAACTTGAAACTCTCTGTTCAACTCAGCAAAACATCAGATTCTGTGTGGGGTGCCCCCTCCTGTGTTGTTCTGGCAACCGACTCCACCTGGCTACCTCTACAGATCCACTGTCCCTTATCTGAAACTCTTAGGGCCAGACGTTACGGAATTTGAAATTTTCCAGATATAAGGAAGACAATAAGATGCATGTACACTTGTTACATAATAGCTCCAGTGCAATGTAAAGTGGAACCCTGTAATCAAACATCTTAATATGACTTTGCCCAGTCCACTGGTATTGAAAGGTGAAAAGCAAAGTCAAGATAGCATCACACACTGTCTTTTCTCCCCTCCAGGTGGGCACCCAAGGAGTGGGCTCTGGGATCAGATCAGGCGGTGTTCTTGAACAGACCCTTTACCCTCTGAGCCTCAGTTCCCCCTTGCCCTGCCCATCCCTTTCTGTATGGTTCTACCAAGATACCATCCATTTGCTTTGGGCTTTTTGATAATGTGAATTCTGCCTTCAAGAAGAGGTTTACTACACTCAGTGCCTCTTCTGCCCAGGGACTGTTCTGGTGGAAAGCAGGTCAATGGGGAGGTTGTGGGAATTTTGGTGATGTGCCTGTAAAGGCACTGAGGGCAGAATGGAGCATCCCTCAGAAAGGGGCAAATTTGCCCTGAAGGGTATGGTAAGGCAGCAGAGCTGGGAGGTGCCCTCAAAACCAGGGAGGGGGCAGGGCAACTTAGAGGAAGAGAATCATGTTTTCCAGGCCCCGTATTCCCTTCTCGAGCCTCGACTTGTGTTACCACATTTATTTCTCCTGACACTTCTCAGAGACGCCTGCACAGGACCTGCTTCTAAAGTTTACTCTCATCCCCTTTGATCTCAGGGCAGCATCTGGTGCCGTTGACCGCAGAGCCTTGGTAATGTCTCAGGCTCATCTGATGTTCTCCCATCATGGAGTTTACATTCTAATGCAGGGAAACTGATCAGCAATGACTGTGTGTGTCAGGCACCCATAGGGCTTCTCTCTGGGGTCACAGTCCTGTTTGTCTGTTGCTCTGTGTCTGAAACCTATAGTTTTATAGCAGGGCTTTGAACCGGTTCATCCTGGTTCAAACCCCTGCTGAGAATTTGCATTTCCACCCCAGATACACTGAATCAGAATCTACAGTTTAACAAGTTTGCCAGGTGATTCTTATGTATAATGAATTTTGAGAACCACTGTGCTACTGGTGGTTCTCACAACTGGCCCCTAAGCAGCAGCGTTAGCATTGCCTGGGAACTTGTTAGAAATGCAAATTCTCAGCAGGGGTTCAAACCAGAATGAACTGGTTTGGAGCCCTGTTTTCTATATTTTGTTTGGGTTCTTAGTCGTTTAAGGCTGGAGAGCCAATCCGGTTTCCATTACCCACCTGTGGCCAGAAGTCAAAATCATGTGTTACTCCTCAAAATCCTCCTACGGCTTCCTGGCATGGATTAAAAAGCAGGTGGGGTGGCTTATTACATCTCATTATGAGAGATCATCTTTACTCAGGGGCTAAGACTTGGTCTCACAACAATTCCCAAAGAATCCCTGTTTGCTTCCTTCCCTGGCCCTGGACTAGAAGTGTGCCTCCATCCCCCAGATGCCTGCGGTCTGTTAGGAAGGGACGTCTTCAACCTGTTTGTGTAGAATAACAGCAACAACTTGGGCCAGTGGACATGTTTTAGGAGGAAGCCTGCCACATCGTTGGGTTGATTCAGGGCATTAATGCAAATTCCGACCCGCATCCTTCCTTCAGCTGTGGCCCAAATGCCAGGTCTGCAGAGCCATTTATAGCTGGAGAGCAGCTGCTGCAGCCAACCGCTCATCAGGGCCACACAGATGGGCAGCCTGGGATGGTGGGCAGGATGGCAGGTGGAGCTCTTGGAGAGCTCGTTTGTGCTGATGCTGGTCAGTCTCCCTGCCTTTGCTGACTCCACCTTCGAGAGACCTCCCCTCTGGTGCCACTTTTGGGCCTTGTGTTCTGGGGCTGGGGTGGCTCATCAGTCTTCATTAGGGTGGAGAGTATTTGGTTTCTGCGTTTCCAGCCAGCCAGCTGTGTAAACGGAGGTATCTACCCATGTCTACACTATTGAGTTGCCCTCTGCTTAATTATTCAGCAATTGACAACGATTGTCCTGGTATTGGGTAGCACTTTCATCCTGGCACTGTGGTGACACAGCTGGGAAGGAGGGTCTGGAGGAGCTGTTAGCATCAGCCGCTTCTGGGCAGAAACCAGCAAGGCCCTTTGTCCCCTCCGCGGTCCTCAAACTTCAGTGTGCACAGCATCCATTGGCGATGTTGTCAAGGATGTAGACTCCTGGCCAAACCACCAAAATACAGTTCAGCAGGCCTGGGTGGCGAGACCAGGGCACCTGCACTTAACAAGATCCCAGGTGATCCTCTCCCAGAGCTCTGTGGCCCTCCTGGTTGGGCTGCACCTCCCTGACTTTGGCTGTGAGATAGCTGGGATGAGCAGCTCCCCACACCCTCTCTATGAGCCTACATCTGCACCGACGAGAAGACCAAGGAAGGCCCTGCAGAGGCCCAGGAAAAACATCTTCCTTCCACTGAAGAAGGCAGCCCCGGTGGTGCGACTAAATGAAAGGTTGGTAGTTTGAACCTAACCCAAGGTGCTTTGGAAGACAGGCCTGGTGATGTTTCTGAAAGGTCTCAGCCTTGAAAACCCTGTGGAGCAGTTCTACTCTGCAAATATTGGTGGGGGAGGGGGGGTCACCACGAGTGGGGATGGACTTGACAGCAACTGGTTTTTTTTTTTTTTTCTTCTGAAGATGCTGTGGCCCCTGGTGGCTGGGACCAAAGGTGAAGGCCCTCAGGACACAGCTTTCCCGGCAGACGGGCCAAGACTGTCCTCCAGGTTCTGTTGGGTCCTTGAAGATGATGTGACCCAGCTTCTGTCAGGCCCCCTTCTCTTCAAGCCACTCTAGGAAGGGAAGCCTAGACAACGGTGGCCTTTCCAGACCTGGCTGGCAGTGAGGGTTGCCCAGGGCCCCCGTGACTGTGAAGTTTGCAGAGATCCCACTCCAGGCACTGCGCCTGCAGGGATATGGGGCTCATTAAACGACTTAGTGATGAAGAGTCTGGACTCTTGGGCCTTTGCCCTGTAGACTATGGCCCTTCCTCCTCCTCTTTGTTGGTAGTTTCCTGCTGGAAGATGGCAGTTGCTGCATGGCTTAGGACTGAGAAGGCTCGTGGCAGAGGGGCTTGAAGGTGTGTGGGTGGCAAGCCCCATCCAGGCAGGGACAGCCAAGGACAGAGGTGGGTTTATGTGGGCTGTGGAGAACAGGTGGCTGGGGCCACGTAGCATGATGCTGGCTCTGAACCCACATTGCTGCCCCCTGCGTGCCGCAGTTTTCTCATCTACAAAATGGGGATAATGTAAGGAAACCAAGCCCCAGATGGTGTATCAAGGCCCTGAGAAGAAGACTGGGCTCCTGGCCCTCCAGCTTTGCCACAGGGCTGGGCGTCCTAACCATTTGCTTCTTGTTTCCTCCTGAAAGGTACTAGAACAATGATCTGCTATCAAGTCTAAGCTGCTGGTGGGAGTGTGACAGTGTGGCCATGGGAGGGAGAGTAGGGTGTGCTACCTGATCCCCTCACCCCACCCCTAGGCTCTGCCAGCGGAGGCCAGGCCAGGCCAGGCCCCGGGGCGCCCGTAGGGATTCTCTGGGGCCTCTGGGTGGGGACCTTGTGCTCCTAGAGAGGAGCCACCTGTGTGGGGTGTGACAGCCCTGCCCGAGGAGGTGCCCCACAAATGTTAGTGGACAGAACTAAATGTGGTAAGAGCTGGTTATGTGTGAGAGAGGAACGAAGTCAGGCTGTGAATGAATCGGGCCTGGGGTCAAACCCCAGCTGACTGGGCCACAGTTTGTAACTCATGGCTTGAAGGAGGCAGGTTAGGGGCCAGTGCAACAGTCAGAGGAGAAATGGGGGCCACCTTCCAAGTTGAGGCAGAGCAGGAGCTCGTGGGCCTCACAGTAGCTGACGAGGTGGGGGTGGTGGGCTCTACCTCTGCTGTTGACCTCACGAGCCCAGGAGCCTGAGTAGGGCCGGGCCCCCCGGCCCATGGATCTCCCCTGTCCTCAAGGTACACAGAGCCATCCCAGGCAATGTTGAGAAGCAGCCTTCCCCAAGCGAGTTTTCCCTCCCAGCTAGGGTTGCTTCTGCAGCCCGGCACGTCTCTCGCTGGGAACCTTCCCAACAGGGCTGCCAGGACGCGGCTGTCTGAGAGCCAGGCCCGGCACATACTTCCTTGGGCCTTTGGGGCCATCGCTTGGTGGCCAAGGTTCTTTTCCCATAACCTGCCTGAGGTAGGGTCTCTCTGTCTTCCTGGAAAGCTGCGTGACGATGGAGAGAGCACTGGGCTTAGAGTTCAAAGCCCAGGGCTTAAGCAGGCCACCGTTTACCACAGCATGGGCAAGCCTTCCTCTTTTCACACCCTCAGTGGAAACCCTGGTGGCGTAGTGGTTAAGTGCTACGGCTGCTAACCATAAGACCATAAGGGTCGGCAGTTCGAGTCTGCCAGGTGCTCCTTGGAAATTCTATGGGGCAGTTCTACTCTGTCCTACAGGGTCGCTGAGTTGGAATCGACTCGACGGCACTGGGTTTGGTTTTTTTTTTTTTTGAGACTTGGCTTTGCAGCCCTTCCCAGCTTCTGTCCCTGCCTGGTTATCAGGAGATTCTGCTCTTAGTCTCCTGCCTCTTTGTGCTATTTCCATACATACCA
The DNA here is from genome assembly GCF_030014295.1 of Loxodonta africana. NCBI lineage: Eukaryota > Metazoa > Chordata > Mammalia > Proboscidea > Elephantidae > Loxodonta > Loxodonta africana. The sequence continues at coordinate 29,372,854 of NC_087363.1, read as the reverse complement.
GCTGCCTGTTCTGGTTAAGAAAAGGTATTTCTGATGTCCATATCTGGTCATGGCAGGTGGATGCCTCCCAGCTCTTATCTGTTGGGGAAGGTGGGCTGGAGCAAGCTGAGGTGTGTTTATACCCAGTCGGAGTCCTCAGGGGGTGTTGGGAGAATTGGATGAGCAGAATGAGGAACGGCCTCTTGGGTGTGGCTCCCCTGGGCACCTAAGGCACCAGAGCCAGGGTGGATCTTTACAAGAGGATCGTCCACCACAGCTAGGAGGGCAGTGGTGTTGGATCTGAGGGCTGCAATGAGGCCAGAATGGGCTGAGTCAGTGGCCAGAGGAGTTGGGGGACAATGAAGTCTAAAGGGCATACTGGGGTGAGGGGTTCCAGAAGAAGATGAAGAACAAAGGGAATGGGCTGAGGGGACACCCTTTCATGTGTGTGAGGCTAGTGTTTGGGTGGGTAGGATGGGGCAGCGTCATCCTAAATGTCTCCCTTAATCCAATTCCTCAGTAGTAAGTGACTACAAAACTTGGAGCTGATGAAATGTGGTATATACATACAATGGAGTACTACTCGGCCATAAAGAAAAATGAAGTCCTGGTACATGCCATGACATGGATGAACCTTGAAAACATTATACTGAGTGGAGTCAGTCAGTCACAGAAGGACAAATACTATATGATCCCACTTATATGAAGTAGACAAATGTATAGAGACCAAAGTTTACTGGAGGTTCCAAGGGTGGGAGGGAGGGGGGAAGGTGGAGTCTTAGCCTGGGGGCAGTGAGTTTCCGTTAATGGTGGTAGAATATTTGGAAAAGCACACTAGTGATGACTGTATATGATGAACGTAACTGTACATGTAAATATTGTTCTTTGCCATCTTCTTCACAGGGTGGGGTGGCTGTAACTCTCCCAGCAGAGGGACCCATCAGCTGTAGTGCCCAGTTGTGAGGGACACTGGGCCAGGGGACGGGCCTTCTGAGCCTCCTGTTTTATGGGACTGAATGTGGAGCACACAGAGTTTCAGTGGTTGGCAGGATGGGGCTCCAGAGTCACAGCCTATGTGCCTGAAGGGCTGCACCCTACTGGGCCAGGTCACTCATGGCACAGCTACGAGGTGGATGGCACCCCTCAGGGGCGAGCCTCAGGCCAGGTGCCAGGAGTGGCAGCTGGCCTCTGCGTGCACACCCTGCACAGGGAACCTGCCTGGTGCCCTCACCGCAGCTCCTCTGGGGCAGGTTCTGGCAGCAGCAGAACCTCCTGGGAGCTGCCTGGGCTTGGGCTGCAAGCTTTGCAAGTGGTCCCTGTGTGTCCCACCTCAAGCCAAGCCCCCCACCCAAACTCCCCATCTCGCCACTCCACCTTTAGTTACCTGCAGTGGCGTCACTAGGGTTGGTGTCACCCAGTGAGGTAGCTCATGGTTACCCCCCCATGCTAATTACCACAGTATTGTAGCTAGGACACCAGAAAATTTGAGAAAATTAGCAACTATAAAAACACCGGCAGCAATGAAAACAACAGCGTGTACTTGTCATGTGCGCAGACAAAACCATGTGATTCGAAGTGTCATTGTAATTGGGTAATAATGGCAGCTCTGACTGGAGTGTGTTAGAAGGTTCAAAAAGTAAATTAGCATGGAGTTTTACCCTTGTAGGTACAGGTGAGCTTGCGAAAAATGTTTTTGTTGTTATAACTATAGGGATATTTTTATAATAAATTTCTGCTGAAACACTACAACATTTATAAACAGTTGTCTTGGTGTCACCCCCGCTGATAATGTCACCTGGTGCGGTCTGCACCCTCTGCACCCCTAATGATGCCACTGGTTACCTGACCCAGGGCTGGCTTCCTGTCGGAGGGAGGTGGAGTCAGAGAGGTACACCTTGCCTTTAATAGCTCGGTTACTTCTGTTTCAGCTGATAAAGGAGCTGTGAACATATTGCAAGATAAGACCAGGAAAGAGGTCTATACCACGGTCCCGGTGTGCCAGACACTGCCTGGCTGCACCATTTACTCAACTGGGGCTTGGCAGGCAGCCCCTTCAGAGTGGTTCCTGAGGGGCACAGTGGGCACCCCCAATCCGCCAGCCTGCCCATGTGTCCCAGGCCATGGTGGGGACCGGGAGTGGCCATCACTTGAGGGCTGACGTGGAGAGAGGTTCAAGGGGCAGCGGTGGCTCTAAGCAGTCGGGACAGAGTGAAGAGCAGCTGGGGTGGGAGCATGGAGGGGCGGGCAGGTGTGGGTGGGGGATGGAGCCAACACTTCAGTGGGGTGCCTGCTGTGTGGATGCTGCTTCATTTGGTGGAGCACTGGGTCTGGGTCACGGTGCCACAATGCTATCCCGGCCCCTCTCCACCAGAGCAGATGTGACACAGTCACAGGCCTTGCGGACAGGGCAGCCAGGACAGCCAGGGCGCTCAGGCCGCCTTCTCCTTCCCACAGACCCCGGCTTCCTCCTTCAGGTTCTCGACCGCGAGCTTCAGCTGCTGTTGAGAGAGCACAGGACACAGGTGAGCCACACAGGCCTATGAGCTGCCGCCGCTGTGAAGGGCACCATGCTCTGCATAAGACCATCTTAGTTCCACTTCAAGTTAGTGGTGACCCCACAGAAGCCCTCCCCTTGTTCCTGGACATCTGGACTTCATATTTCTGTAGATATGGGTGGAAACACCACGTCATGATTTATAAGCCCAGCTCAGGGGTATTTTAGAGATTGTTGTTATTGCAGTTGAGTCGATTCTGACTCATGATGGCTCCATGTGCGCAGAGTAGAACTGCTCCATAGGGGTTTCAAGGCCATGACCTTTCAGAAGCAGATTGCCAGGCCTTTCTTCTGAGGTGCCTCTGGGTGGGTTTGAACCACCAACCTTTTGGCTAGTAGTCAAGTGCTTAACTATTTGCACCATCTGGAATTTTCTCTTCCCAGAACCCTCTGGGACGAGGGGGAGAGGGCCTGGGAGATGACACAGCAGGGGGTCTGGAGCACTGACTTGGGGCCATAGCTTTGCTCTACCCCATGAGCTGTGTGACTCTGGCAATTTGACCTCTCTGAGCCTCAGTTTCCACATCTGCACAATGGGGTAATGGTGTACATCTTGCAGGGTAGCTGTGAGGATTACTGCCCACAAATTACTGGCCCAAAGGAGACACTCCAAAAAGCCCAGAGGTTTTTCTTTTTCTTTCTTCCTTTTCTTTTTTTTTACCAGCCCCTTATCCTTACAGCTACAGGACATTTCCCAACACCAATCCAACAAAAATTAAGCATATCCATGCCATGGGATTGGTTATCCCACAGAGTCTCCCTGAGGGCCCCGCAATCCAAGGTTTCCCAGCAGAAGATCTGAGGCCAGGATGGAGGCTGAGACTGCCAGGTTGGAGGTCAGGAGGGATGCACCCAAGGCTCAAGGCAGCAATGGAGCAGGAAGTCCTGTTGCTTCCAGCCCAGGAGGCCTGTATGGATTGAACTGTGTCTCCCCCAAAATATGTGGTGGGATTCTAACCTCTACAGCATTCAGTATGGATTACACCTCAACATAAAACAAAAATCCTCACCAAAAAAAAGCCCAGTGCTGTTGAGTCGATTCCGACTCATAGCGACCCTATAGGACAGAGTAGAACTGCCCCATTGAGTTTCCAAGGAGCGCCTGGGGGATTCGAACTGCCGACGCTTTGGTTAGCAGCCATAGCACTTAACCAGTATGCCACCAGGGTTTCCAAATATCCTCACAACTGGACCAATAAGCAACATCATCACAAAAGGAGAAAAGACTGAAGTTGTCGAGGATTTCATTTTACTTGGATCCACAATCAACACCCATGAAAGCAGCAGTCAAGAAATTAAACAATGCATTGCACTGGGCAAATCTGCTGCAAAAGGCCTCTTTAAAGTGTTGAAATGCAAAGATGTCACCTTGAAGACTAAGGTGTGCCTGAGCCAAGCCATGGTGTTTTCAACTGCCTCATATGCATGCTAAGCTGGACAATGAATAAGGAAGACCGAAGAAGAATCGACACCTTTGAATTGTGGTGTTGGCGAAGAATAATGAATATACCACAGACTGCCAAAAGAATGAACAAAATCTGTCTTGGAAGAAGTACAACCAGAAATGTTCCTTAGAAGCAAAACTATATCTCACTTACTTTGGACATGGTATCAGGAGGAATCAATCCCTGCAGAAGGACATTGTGCTTGGTAAAGTAGAGGGTCAGCAAAAAAGAGGAAGACCCTCAAGGAGATGGATTGACACAGTGGTTGCAAAAATGGGCTCAAGCATAACAAGGGTGTGAAGATGGTGCAGGACCGGGCAGTGTTTCGTTCTGTTGTGCATAGGATCGCTATGAGTCGGAACTGACTTGACGGCACCTAACAACAACAACACGCCTGTGCATCTAAGCTAATTTAAAGTAATTATGTTACATGTAATGTAATGACTTTCCATAATGCAGTCTAACGTAGTCAATCAGTTGAGGTGATGCCAATGAGAGTGGATCCTGAACCTCATCACTTCTGAATTATAAAAAGCAGAATGAACACAGACACACACACAGGGCAGACAGACACCGCGTGAGGATCATCTGCACGCCAAGGAACCAAGGAGTGCCTGGGACCACCAACAAGGAAGGAATTGACATGGCTAAGGCTTGGATTTGGACTTTTAGCCTCCGTAATTGTGAGAAAATAAATTTCTGTTCTTTAAAGCCACTCATTTGTGGTATTTCTGCTAGAGCAGCACTCAGAAACTGAGATAGGGCTGGACACTCCCAGTTCTGAGGCTCCACCCACAGGCCCCTGCACCCGTCCTGTGGGTGCTGGGAAACATGAATACAGCTCTGCTCCACTTGCTGAATGAGTAACTACTCAGGAATTTGACTTGAAACTTACACACAGACTTTAGATAACAGCTATTGGCTTATGGATAAACAAAACTCCTCAACACAAAAACTGCTGGTGCCCTGGGTACCTGGCCATCCCTCTTGGGAGCCTGAGTGCCACGTGAGCCTGGGGGCAATGCTATACTCCTCTGTTTTTCAGGGAGAAGACCCCCTTTCCCAGCCATGAATCAAAAGCCTCTAACCTCCTGCTTCAACTGATTTTTTGCTGTAAGGTTCCCTTGTGTCTACGGTATCTCAGAGACCTTACTTCGACAGTCTCATCTTTCCTGAGTTTGTACTTCACAGGGCGGCTCAGAGATGGGAGCCGAGGCTGGCTCCTCTCCACTGGGTCTGGGGAGGGGACTGCCTGGCCCGTGCTTCCCTGTGTCTAAGCAGGCTCAGGGATGGCTGTTGATGGAGGGTGGTGGGGAGGGCTGGGTGGAGTCATGGCGGCCAGTTTGCTGGTGGAGCGGGGGGATTACCTCTGCCGGGCTCAGCTCAGTTGCACCATGGAGCAATAGGCAGGCCCAGAGCAGGAAGACACAGGGTCAGCGCTGGTCCAGGGAGGTACCCTATGCACATGACCATGGCTGCAATGTTCCATGTAACCCTAAGCCTGACAGAGTGGGTGATGGAGATGGCTTTAGTCTACAAACCTGGAAAAGCAGAACTGCCATGCCATGTGAGTCTCCCCAGAAGTTATTTTTGCATCTGCCACCTCTTCCATTTGGTCACTTCCATTACTAACACTATCAGGAGCCCACTTGGCCTGGGAACTGCTGAAGTAAAATATCTCCGCAAAGGAAAACTATACTATTTCAGCTCAGATTCACTGCAGACTCTCCTAGCTGGTGTCATTTAATGCTTGTAAGACCTTTTCAATGCCTTTTTATGAAAGAATGAATCTATTTCCTGACAAGTAACCATAAGAAATTAAAGGCTAAATAAATTCAACTCAACTAGAGCCATACTCCATCACTCGTCTGTCGTCCTGTGGTAGCTTGCCTATTGCTGTGATGCTGGAAGCTATCCCAACAGAATGCGGAAATTATCAAGAATATCATTAATATCATATGCAAGTAAATTTTTACTGAAGATAACTCAAAAATGATTGCAGCAGTACATCGACAGGGGACAGTCAGAAATTCAAGCCAGATTCAGAAGAGGACGTGGAATGAGGGATATCATTGCTGATGTCAGATCAGCATGGATCCTGGCTCAAAGCAGAGAACACTGGAAAGATGTTTACCTGTGTTTTACTGACTATGCAAAGGCATTTGACTGTGTGGATCATAACAAGTTATAGATAACACTGCAAAGAATGGGAATTCCAGAACACTTAATTATGCTCATGAGGAACCTGTATATACACCAAGAGGTGGTAGTTCGAACAGAACAAGAGGATACTGCATGCTTTAAAATAAAAAAAAGACGTGCTCCAGGACTGTATCCTTTCACATTTATTCAATCTGTATGCTGAGCAAATAATCTGAGAAGCTGGACTGTATGAAGAAGAATGTGGCATCAGGATTACAGGAAGACTCATTAACAACCTGTCATACGCAGATGATACGCTCTTTGCTGAAAGCAGAGGACTTACTGATGAACATCAAAGACTACAGCTTTTAGTATGGATTACACCTCAACATAAAGAAAATAAAAATCCTCCCATCTGGACCAATAAGCAACATCATGTTAAATGGAGAAAAGATTGAAGTTGTCAGGGATTTCATTTTACTTGGATCCACAATCGATGCCAAGAGGGTTCCCCCAACTCATAACTTATTAAAATAAACATGCTCCGAATTACTCTTTATAAAGCACCAAAGACTGATTTTTTGCATTATTAGTAATGATTATAATAGGAACCCCATCACTAAGTGTGTTGGCCAAATGCACAGCTTAACCTAAGACATTTTTCCTGAGACTGCAATGCTTCCCACAGACCTTGACATCCATGGGGGCCCACAGACCTTGGACAACCCCTTCCCCTTGCCTCCCAGGCTTGTGGCAGAGACTGTCCCTGGCTGAGCCCACAATCAGCTTCAGGATCCTTCTAATCACCAAACCCCATTGCCATCGAGTCGGTCCCAACTCACAGTGACCCTGTAGGACAGAGTAGAACTGCCCCATAGGGTTTCCAAAGAGCGCCTGGTGGATTTGAACTGCTGACCTTTTGGTTACCAACCGTAGCTCTTAACCACTATGCCACCTGGGTTTCCCTTCTAATCACAGAGCTCAGGAAATCATCACCAACTGACTGCACATCCAACCCAAGCGGAACTCTGTTAGCGCCTGCTCCATTACTCCTCCACCCCCAAGCCAGTAATAATAACCTACAGAAGGAATCGATCTGGGTAGCTCATAGCTGAAGGACTGAGAGACTCCCATGCATTCACTCCTTCCTCTAAACCGGTGGCCTCTTTCTGCTTCACAGAAAACAGGAGCCAGGTTCTCAGGTCAGTTCAGTTTGGCAATGGCACCTGGCTCCATGGAGTCCTCCTAGCCTCGGGTGCACAAGCCTGGCAACAATGCACTGCAATCACTCAGGAGGACACCTAGCCCCCACCCCAGGGATGCTGAGTGAATTGGTCTGGGGTGCAGTCTGGGAGGCAGGCCTTTGAAGTCCCCAGGTGGTTCTAACATGCAGAGTAAGCTGGGAAACACTGCCTGAAAGGAAGGCACTAAGCACTCTGTCAGGAGCAGTGGAAGGGTGACAGGAAGGGAATAACCTCCACACAAGGCTGTGCACCCGTTCCTCATCCACTCTCTGCAACGACAAATAAAGTCTTCTCGGCCCGGATGGCTTCTCTGGAGAGTTCTACCAAACTTTCAGAGAAGAATTAACACCACTACTACTAAAGGTATTTCAGAGCACAGAAAAAGATGGAATACTTCCAAACTCATTCTATGAAGCCAGCATATCCCTGATACCAAAACCAGGTAATGACACCACAAAAAAAGAAAATTACAGACCTATATCCCTCACGAGCTTAGATGCAAAAATCCTCAACAAAATTCTAGCCAATAGACTTCAACGACATATCAAAAAAGTAACTGACCATGACCAAGTGGGATTCATACCAGGTATGCAGGGATGGTTCAACTTTAGAAAAACAATCAACATAATCCATTACGTAAATAAAAAGACAAGAACCACATGATCTTATCAACTGATGCAGAAAAGGCATTTGACAAAGTTCAACACCCATTCATGATAAAAACTCTCAGCAAAATAAGAATAGGAGGAAAATTCCTCAACATAATAAAGGGTATTTCTACAAAGCCAACAGCCAACATCATCCTAAATGGAGAGAGTCTGAAAGCATTCCCCTTGAGACCGGAACCAGACAAGGATGCCCTTTATCACCACTCTTATTCAACATTGTGCTGCAGGTCCTAGCTAGAGCAATTAGGCTAGATAAAGAAATAAAGGGTGTCCAGATTGGCAAGGAAGAAGTAAAAGTATCTCTATTTGCAGATACCATGATCTTATACAGAAAACCTGAAGGAATCCTCAAGAAAACTGCTGAAACTAATAGAAGAGTTCAGCAGAGTATCAGGATACAAGATAAACACACAAAAATCAGTTGGATTCCTCTACACCAACAAAAGGAACATTGAAGAGGAAATCACCAAATCAATGCCATTCACAAGAAGATAAAATACTTAGGAATAAATCTCACCAGAGACGTAAAAGACCTATACAAAGAAAACTACAAGACAGCACTGCAAGAAGCCAAAAGAGACATAAGTGGAAAAACATACCTTGCTCATGGATAGGAAGACTTAACATTGTAAAAATATCTATTTTATGAAAAGCGATCTATAGATACAATGCAATTCCGATCCAAATTCCAAGGACATTTTTTTAATGAGCTGGAGAAACAAATCACCAGCTTCATATGGAAGGGAAAGAGGCCCTGGATAAGCAAAGCATTATGAAAAAGAAGAACAAAGTGGGAGGCCTCACGCTACCTGATTTTAGAGCCTATTTATACTGCCACAGTAGTCAAAACAGCCTGGTACTGGGTACAACAACAGAAACATAGACCAATGGAATAGAATTGAGACTCCAGACGTAAATTCATCCACCTGTAAGCAGCTGATATTTGACAAAGGCCCAAAGTCAGTTAATTGGGGAAAAGACAATCTCTTTAACAAATGGTGCCGGCATAACTGGATATCCATCTGCAAAAAAATGAAACAAGACCCATACCTCGCCATGCACAAAAAGTAACTCAAAATGGATCAAAGACCTAAATATAAAATCTAAAACGATAAAGGTCATGAAAGAAAAAATAGGGACAATGCTAGGAGCCCTAATACAAAACATTACTAACAATGCACAAACACCAGAACAGAAACTAGATAACTGGAAGCTCCTAAAAATCAAACACCTATGCTCATCCAAAGATTTCACCAAAAGAGTAAAAAGATTACCTACAGACTGGGAAAAAGTTTTTAGCCATGACATTTCCGATCAGTGTCTAGTCTCTAAAGTCTACATGATACTGTAAAAACTCAACAAGAAAAAGACAAATAACCCAATTAAAAAATGGGCAAAGGATATGAACAAGCATTTCACTAAAGAAGACATTCAGGTAGCCAACAGATACATGAGGAAATGCTCACGATCATTAGCCATTAGAGAAATGCAAATCAAAACTACAATGAGATTCCATTTCACTCTAACAAGGCTGGCATTAATGCAAAAAAAAAAAAACACAAAATAATAAATGTTGGAGAGGTTGTGGAGAGACTGGAACACTTCTACACTGCTGGTGGGAATGTAAAATGGTACAACTACTTTGGAATTTGATTTGGCGCTTCCTTAAAAAGTTAGAAATAGAACTACCATATGATCCAGCAATCCCACTCCTTGGAATACATCCTAGAGAGATAAGAGCCTTTACATGAACAGATATATGTACACCCATGTTCACTGCAGCACTGTTTACAATAGCAAAAAGATAGAAGCAACCAAGGTGCCCATCAACAGATGAATGGATAAATAAATTATGGTATATTCACACAATGGAATACTACGCATTGATAAAGAACAATGATGAATCTGTGAAACATTTCATAACATGAAAGAATCTGGAAGGCATTATGCCGAGTGAAGTTAGTCAGTTGCAAAAGGACAAATACTGTAGGAGACCACTATTATAAGAACTCAAGAAATAGTTTAAACAAAGAAGAGAATATTCTTTGATGGTTATGAGGGGGGAGGGAGGGAGGGAGAGGGGTATTCACTAATTAGATAGTAGATAAGCACTACTTTAGGTGAAGGGAAAGAAAACACATAATACAGGAGAGGTCAGCACAACTGAACTAAACCAAAAGCAAAGAAGTTTCCTGAATAAACTGAATGCTTCAAAGGCCAGCGTAGCAGGGGCGGGGGTTTGGGGACCATGGTTTCAGGGGACATCTAGGTCATTTGGCATAATAAAATCTATTAAGAAAACATTCTGCATCCCACTTCGGACAGTGGCATCTGGGGGGTCTTAAACGCTAGCCAGTAGCCATCTAAGATGCATGAATTGGTCTCAACCCACCTAGAGCAAAGGAGAATGAAAAACACCAAAAATGCAAGGTAATTATGAGCCCAAGAGACAGAAAGGGCCACATAAACCAGAGACTACATCAATCCGAGACCAGAAGAACTAGATGGTGACTGGCTACAACCGATGACTGCCCTGACAGGGAACATGACAGAGAACCCCTGAGGGAGCAGGAGAGCAGCGGGATGCAGACGTCAAATTCTCGTAAAAAGACCAGACTTAACGGTCTGACTGAGACTGGAAGGACCCTGGAGGTCATGGTCCCCAGACCTTCTGTTGGCCCAAGACTGGAACCATTCCCAAAGCCAACTCTTCAGACAGGGATTGGACTGGACTATAGGATAGAAAAAGACGGTGGTGAGGAGTAAGCTTTTTAGATCAAGTAGACAGGAGACTATGAGGGCAGCTCCTGCCTGGAGGGGAGATGAGAAGGCAGAGAGTGTCAGAAGCTGGCTGAATGGACACAAAAATAGGGGGTGGAAAGAAGGATTGTGCTGTCTCATTAGGGGGAGAGCAACTAGGAGTATATATAGCAAGGTATATATAAATTTTTATATGAGAGACTGACCTGATCGGTAAACTTTCACTTAAAACACAATAAAAATTAAAAAAAAAAAAAAGTCTTCTCTATCAGCCTCATTGATGAGGCCATGAGACCCAGCAAGGCTAAGTACCTTGTTTGGGTCACGGAGCTAGAGTCAGGGCAAAATGAAGCAAAGGTCTGGGCAGTTCAGGTGAAAAAGAAAGGGCTGGGCCTTCTGAAGTACAATATTTTCATAAAGATTTTTATTTGTTATGTCTAAAGGGAAGTTTACCCCCAACAAGCAATATTCTGAACATATTCTAATATGATTACAGCATTCAAATCTGCCCCGGCCATGTCATCAGGCCTCTGACAACCGTGATGGAAGGTCCAGGAGGAGGAATGGTAGCAGTCAGTCAGGCGGTCCTGAGGGAACTGCGTCCATCTCTTCCTTGGCAAAGGAGTCTGGGTGGTGCAAGTGGTTTGCAATTGGCTTCTGAACCTAAAGGCTGCCTGTTACACCCACCCTGTGACTCCATGGAAGAAAGGCCTGGTGATCCGCTTCCGTAAAAATTACGGCCTAGAAAACCCAGTGGAGCATTTCTACTTCGGAACACGTGGGGTCACCATGAGTCAGAGCCCACTCTACAGGCACTGGGTTTCATCTCCCTCTGGAAAGGTTGATGACAATCAGGTATGCAGGGCTCTTGCGTGTCCTCCCCACGCCGCCGCCCCCACCAGCTTCCTCACAGTCCTCCAGCTCAGGAGCGTCCTGTCAGCAGGCTCCATCCACTCCACCTGCCAAGCACACCCTGCCCCACTTCTCCCGTCTCTTGCCTTAGGGCTCCCGTCCCTGCCTGCGCTGAAACTTCCTCCCAGACTCTTCCTTTCTTGCCACCTTGCCCAAAAGCAGCCAGGGGACCAGAACATACTGCCCCAAGGGTTTCCCATCACATTTTGGAATGAATTTCACCCTCCTCCTTTCCTCTCATACCCTCTACCCTCCCAGCCCCTGACACTCCAGCCTTGGGTCTCTCTTCCAACACAGCCGTCATTCAACCTTAAGGGTCTTTCACTATCTGCCTTGGCTGCCCCTGAGCTCTGCATGGGGGACTCCTTCCAGCCACTCAGTCCTCAGGGTAAATGTCATTCCCCACAGAGCCTTCCCTGATCACCGCCAGAGAAGCCATCCAGTCACCTCACCACTACATGGAAGCCTCGTCCTGCGGGTGAGGAGCGTATATGAGCCATACTCAAGGTTCCTGAAGTCAGTGCTCCTCTCCTGAGCATGAATTTGTGGCCCTGTGCCTAGATCGTAAGAACACACAGTGGTAGCAGGAGCTTATGTCAGAAGTCTCAGTATTTCAGGGTTCCCAATGGTACCTGGCCTGGCCACAATGCAGATTTGGGCCCAGCCCCTAAGACTCTGACTCAGTGGGAGCAAGAATCTTATTTCCACAAGCCCCTCAGGTGTGGCACAGGTGCAGGTGTCTGCAGTTATAGCTCGGTGGGAGGAGGAAGGGGGAAATTTGAGGGCCATCTGGAAGGTCACCAAATTTTCGGCTTGGTCTCAGACTGAAACCAAGGCTCCTCCAAGAAGACCAAAACCCAGCTCCAGGAAGGCTACAAAACCTGGTGGCCAGGCCCGGCTCACCCAAAAGGTGAGACCCAGGTGTCCATGCTAAGAGCTGACCACCCCAGGGAGGGTAAACATCAGTTCAACTAAGAAAAAAAAAAATGTTGTTGGATGTCTACTTCTTAAATTATCTTTTAAGCCCTGTTTTCTCGCATATTTTGGATTTCTGAGCAAAATTTGCAAAAGTGGAACTTAAAAGCACTTTGAAAGGAAACTTCCCAGATATTTTCAGACCACAAATTACTTCCAATGGAGAGTGAGGAGCCCATGGAAGTGGCAGGCCTGCTTTACAATCACCCCTCAGGCATCTGGTCATCCCGGGGCTTCTGCAACAGGGAACCGACTGTGTCTAACTAGAGCCAACCCTGAGAGCTGGGCCCTCAGAATCCCTGTGTGTCTGCCAATGTTATGGGCACTAAGTTACTCAGGTGGCTAAAAGGGGCTGGATGCTAACACAACATGACCAAGCTAAAGTGAGGAGCGAGTGGCCCACCTTCTGGGTTTGGGGAACATTATTAGGTGCGACAGGCCCTCATCAGAGGTGCTCACTGTCTCTGTCCCTCACATCCCATCAATGGGTGCTAATATTTCCTCCAAGTTATGGGCACCCTAAATGCGGTCCTCACATTTCTGCAAAATGCACATGAAATCACTACTGTAACAGACCCCTCCCCAGGAACCCCGGGCCTCAGCAGGACGTGGACGCACTGCATCTAGGTTGTTTCCCACAGGCTGTGGGGCTCAGGCAGGCCTGGCCCAGGCCCCAGCCTCAGCCTCGTAGCTATTGTTCTGTAGCCAGCTTCCTGCCAATCTTGGCTGGCTACCTCCGTGCCTCCCCCACTTCCTGCATTTCTAATTGCGCCCATATAGCCAAACCTCTTTTTACCTCCTATTTTGTTGGCATAACTTTTAATGTCTGTAATATTCTGTTACCTGGGTGCAACTTAAATTAATAATGGTGGCCACCACTTACATCACATTAAAAAACAAAACAAAACAAAACCCACTGCTGCCAAGTTGATTCCGACTCGTAGTGGCCCAATAGGACAGAGTAGAGCTGCCCTATAGGGGTTCAAAGGACACCTGGTGGATTCGAACTGCCGACCATTTGGTTAGCAGCCGTAATACTTAACCACTGCACCACCACAGTTTCCATTACATGCTCTAAACTCTCTCTGTATATTAACTCATTTATTCCTCTTAACTACCCAGTGAGAGATATACCATTATTCCCATTTTAAAGATGACACTGAGGCACCAAGAGGTTGAGAAAAGTGCCCAAGGTCACACAGCTCACAGGTGGTTGGAACCCAGGCAGTCTGGCTCCAGAGCCTGGGTTTGACCTGAACACTGCCCAGCCCTTCCCTGGTATTGGATCCCAACATGATTCCATTTTTGTACTCCTTAGATGTCACCCAGTTATCTTCTGGGGTCACCTGTCTTATGAGACTCAGATCCAACTAGATCACACTTCTATGAGGTTCTGCCCAGTACTTTCTGGGTTCTTGATGAAACTTAAATTTTGTCTTGTCACACCTGGCTTAGATTTTCTCCTTCTGCTTCATCTCTAAACCCAAGGCAGTCTGGCTGTAGAGTCCACCATGTTACCCTATCCTGATCTGTAAGGGCACATTTAAGCAAGGTTTAAAAAGCTGCTTAAAACTCTAGAAAGGAAACTTAAAAGTCAATTTAAAAAATCTGGAAATCCTTGTTGTTGTTGTTGTTGTTGTTTTTAAGACTCCTGAAGGGCATGTGGAAAGTATGGTGGGAAAGTTAGTTGGCAAAATCACAATGCTCGAGCAGCTGAAACATGGCAAAGAAGTAATGACGAGCGGACTGCTGAAGAGAACATCTCCAAGGAGGAAAAATAAAAAGAACAAGGAAACCTAAATCTGGCAACGAAGGGCAGTGTACTAAAAGGGGAACAGAAACATTCATAAATTATTGAGGAACAAGAAAGGTTAAAAGAGGCAATGTGTCCTTCATTAGATGAGGAGAGAAAGCTCGTAACAGATGTTCCTGAGAATTGAATGGATTCTTTTTTGAAAACCAAAAACTTCTGTGAAGTGTAAACAGGCACCGGTCATCCCCAGATGTCAGTGTGGAGAGCAGTGGGCTCTGGAGGGCCTCAGGGACCCACCTAAGGGGACACTGAGCCCGGGGCCTGGAGTGGAATGGCCACCGCCATGTAGGATCAGATCAGAATTCAGAAGGAAGTTGTAGAGGTGCAACTGGAAATAAAAGAATCAAAGTCTTTAGGTTCAAAAGTAAGACATGACTAATGGTAAGGGAATAATATACATAAAAATTATGATTAATTACTTCTAGAATGGCCACCAGCGATGTGTGTAAGGACCACATAAGTAAGAGGGTGGCAAAGACGATGGTAATGAAGACATGGAAGTAATGTCCTCAGATAGGAGGACAGAAAAGATCGATGAGGGGCCACCAATTCTGTGTGAGAAAAGGAAAAAAAAATTTCATACTTTGGCAAATGACAATGTTAGAATAGTATGGTGATCAGCTTGCCTCCAAATCAGAGGATAAGCAACCAAGTATCTTTTTATAACAGAACAACCATTAATGGCATCTTTCACTGCAGTAACCAGGTCCACAGGTATGAGGCTATTTTGCAAACTGAAATGTGGGGAGGGAACACCGCATCCAGGTTCTGCTACCATATGGTACTGGCTGTCTAGCAGAGAGCAAGCTCCACAGGGTTACCAGTTAGCATTAGCCCCATGATACCAGCACCTTCAGTAATGTTACTAAAGGACATTAACCCAGATGCTCAGATCACCCAGATGACCAATAGCAGCTGGTCTGGAGGAGGCATTTCCTGGACAAGATACACAGCGTCACTTTATTTATTCAGGAACCAACCCACTTCTGAGTTGAACATACCCAAAACAAAACTCACTGCTGACCCTGGTGGCACAGTGGTTAAGCACCTGGCTGCTAACTGAAAGGCCAGAGGTTTGAACCCACCAACCACTCTGTAGAAAAAGATGTGGTAGTCTGTTTCTGTAAAGATTACAGCTTTGGAAACCCTAAGGGGCAGTTCTACTCTGTCCTACAGAGTCACTGTGAGTTGGATCTGAACACAGGCAATTCAAAATTTTTTACGTGCTGTTCCTTCCTCCTGGATCCGGCTCCAGGGTGATGACTGGGAGGAAGGGTATACCTGGGGGGCCTTGAGAATGTAACCTCCTTCCTGTCTGGAAGCTCTGGGAGCCAAGGATTGAGGCAGCACATTTCTTGAGTTTGCCAAGGTCAGGAGGCCTTGCCTGTAGTCACACAGGTCACTGGATCCCATAAAAGACAAGACCCAGAGAGGTGTATGGCTGCCAAAAGCTGAGATGACCATCTGGTCAACCCTCTGTTTTAATCTGCAGATCCCAATCTGATAAACTAGTGACAGCCCAGGGTTCTAGCTGGGAAGGGAGGCATGGACAGGCCAGTGGATATGGAGGGGGTAATGGAGACCGAGCACGAGTGGCCTGCTCCAGAGAAAGCCCTCACAGGCGCCTTCACTGAAAGCTGTGGTGTATGGGTGGCATTTTCGGAGATGAGGACTGAAACAAACAAACTGTTTGGGTCAGAATAGAAATAAATACCACTAATAAACAATATGAATCAAAAAGTCTCTAAATAGACCCTGAGTTGGGGGTGGCTGCCTGCAGGAGGTATCTGTGGTGATCAGAGGCACCGTATTTTTACGTAAATAACACACGCGTTGTATGTTTTTGCCAACTGTGCAACCATGCTATTTTCATAAGCACGCTATGCTGCGTGTGTTATATGGGTGGGCGCGCTATTTGCATGGGTGTGTTATTTTTGAAAAAAAAAATGTAATCCAGTGCTGGCCCTCTATCACAGTCTTGAGTCCCTGAGTACGAGCGGACACAATTTCACTGAGGCATGAAAAAGAAACCCAGAGATTTTAGAAAATAAGCTGATGAAGTAAACAGCCTAGTAACTGAAATAGAGGAAAACAGTCCTGCCATCATGCCAAGGTTTTAACAAAAAAAAAAAAAAAAATTTTTTTTTAATTCAAAATAAAAGTATTTTTCTTAAAAAGTAAGGTGAAATCCCTTTATTCTGAGAAAACCCTAACAGTAGCCACGAAGTGGGACAGGATACCAAGCTGGTGAGCTGCGTTTGTACACGGATGAGCTCTGCATGCCTTCAGTGTTCCCAGGAGGGGAAGGGGCGCAGGATGCTGAGGGCCCCGCACATCACAGAAGGAGCTCCACCTAGCAGAACCATCAAGGCCATCACCAGAGTGAAAACAGAGCCTTATAAAATGCAGGTGCAACTTCAGGCCTCAGAAAAAGCATAACTGTTTCTCACCATCTTTAGAGTCTTCCCCAGGCCAGTGTTTCAGGACGTTTTCTCCCTTCGGAACACTGTTGGGACTTCGATAAACATAAAAAAAGTATATCTTCCATTAACGTCTAGTTTCCCAAAATCAGTATTCTAACAAAAACCATGTCAATTAATTGTGATACGGACTACGCTCTTTAAGACTATCACCTCCATTGCCCAAGAGATTGCTACGTACCCTTCACCTCCGGGAGCAGGATTTTGCCCCCAGCCAGGTAAGAATGGCTGCCAGTCTCTATGGCTGCCGGTCTCTATGGCTGCCAGTCATCAGAATTGCAACACTGGGCAACGCTTCTTCAAGCTTGAGCAAAGCCAGAGCCAGGAGTAGTTGGCTGGGTTGTGCTAGCTTTTTTCTCCAAGAAAGACACAGTAGGTGCTCTGGTGACCCAGTCCTGCAGGTGAAGAGGGTCCCTGGGAGATCCAAGGAGGTAGTTCACCCACACTCTGGGGACACATCTGTGGGTTTCCAACTCCCCTCTCCCTTTTTAAAGAATTTTTTTACTTACAGTCCTTAACAGGAGGCTAACCTTTCTTAGAGGAACAGGGCCTACACCCCCTGCTCCCCTACATACACACACCCAGAAAGGCCTGGATGAGGGGAGACAGTAGATTTGTCTGTGAGGAGGGAATGGCTTTTTCACAAACATGTGTACTCTAGGTCTTTGGAAGCAAAGAAATCCAAGACACTGGTGTGATCAGACACAGAGCCTGGATGAAGAAATTGGATCATTCGTGATGGACACTCCACTTACAGGCCAGCCTAACCACACGAAGTCTCTCCTGGGTATGTGTGTACTGCACGGGGGATGTTGCCTTTGGTATGTCAGTGCAGGCTGAGAGGGGCTTTTGGTTTTGCAATGACAACAGGTTTCACTGTAATTAACAGTGGGTCCAGCCATGGGTTAACCATCTAGTGCCAGACGTGCATGCCCCTCTTGGCCTTGAAGAGGAGAGGTCCCAGGATGCTGAGTTGGGAAGGGAGTTGAGCCAGAGTGAGGCTGGGAGAGTTGGCACATGCAAATACACAGGCTTATCCCTGCTTCAGAAACCCTGGTGGCGTAGTGGTTAAGTGCTACGGCTGCTAACCAAGAGGTCGGCAGTTCAAATGTGCCAGGCGCTCCTTGGAAACTCTATGGGGCAGTTCTACTGTGTCCTATAGGGTCGCTATGAGTCGGAATCGACTCGATGGTAGCAAGTTTGGGTTTTGGTTATCCCTGCTTCTGACCATATTCCAAAGGCCTTAAAAAGTGGCTCTTTTGGGTTCTTTCCAAAATAATGGAAATATGATAATTTATTATAGTGGTTAAGAGCTCAGCTGCTAACCAAAAGGTCGGCAGTTGGAATCCACCAGCCACTCCTTGGAAACTCTGTGGAGGCAGTTCTACTCTGCCCTGTAGGGTCACTATGAGTTGAAGTTGACTCAATAGTAATGGGTTTGTTGTTTTGGTTTTTATAGATATGACAGGGCCACCCTTTGTCCACTTAATAGAAATAGAAAAATTCTGATTTTTCTTCTCCTCAGTAGGAAGTCACACCAGTAAGTCTCTCCCCCTTTCTCTTCTTAGGCACCAGATGCATGGGTGAACTTAGAAGATGTTCTTGGCTCCTTATGTGAGCCCAGTATTGCCAAATTTGTGTGTTATTGGGCGGGGGGGGGAACATTACTGTTTGTGAACTCAGAAAGAGGAAGAAAGAAAGCTAGAGCTAAAATGTTGTGGTACTACCCACACACCCTGTTTGGAAGAGGATGCAAAATAGGAGGAGTAGTAAAATGCACTTCTAGAAGCTCCTAAAATCACCGCAGAAACAAGCTAGAGCTAAAATGTTGTGGTACTACCCACACGCCCGGTTTGGAAGAGGATGCAAAATAGGAGGAGTAGTAAAATGCACTTCTAGAAGCTCCTAAAATCACCGCAGAAACAAGCTAGTTCATTTGCTTCCATCACTGCATCTAAGTCTAAAAATGTCACTGTATTTTGTGCTGTGAGAGAAGCTCTGCCCTCATCACACACTTATCAGAGACTGGATAGTTCTAGAAAGATGGTGTCTATCCACGTGATCAGTGCTCTCTTTAGTCCAACTTTTGGAAAGAAGGTCACAGTCACAGTTCAAGGTGAGCTGTCAGCCAGTGCAATCCTGCTTAAGCTACAGGACTGCAGACACAAGCTTCTAACTGAAAGTCACGACGATATCTACAGCGTGTGTCACAGCACCACTACCTCCTTGCTTTGCTTTTAGAAACACGAGCTGATCCATCTAATAGGTGTTGAATTAAATATGCCTTCAAATATTCAGGTCTTCCTCTAATGTTACTGCTGTCTTCCAGTGTGAAGCCAAGAACAGCAGAAAGCAGAAGAGATAAGCTGTTTGCTAACAGGGAATCCCCTGGTCAAAGTCATAAAATATGGATTTTTTTTGCCTGTTACTCAGAACGACCCACAAGTCATTTTGTTAAGAGGACATGGAATAAATGTCGCAGGAGCACAGGACCAGACTTTGGTGGAGTGGCTCTATGTCACCTAAGAAAGCCCTAGCTGATTCATGGAGCATTCATGTGGCTCCAGAGAGGAAAGAAAACCAGTATTTCCATTAATTGTGTTGGGCAAGTCAACTAAACAAGCTTGTGCAGAATAAAAAAATATGCAACTGTACCAGGTTGTGGGTATCCTTCTTTTTCTTGCCCTTTGAAACAAGCATGCCAGATAAGTATTTGGCAAGGCACATGGATAAATGCTCTTATTTCTGTAGGCTTGATTAAAATGACATGGAAGAGTAAAATGTCCATACAGTTAATAAAATAAACTCAGGGACAAAATGCCAGCATTTTTACTTTCAAAGTGGAACTGGCATCAACGCCAAGACTTTCTCAGTGTCCTCAGAAAAGCTTGCCACTCCCCTGCAGGCACAGCTCAGTGGCCGAGTATCCTGGGCTGGGAGGAAGTGACAGCTGACCAGACAGGAAAACACGTATGAGATGGAGATAGAACAAAACAATGCAGTGAGTCGGAGCTGAAAGGTCTCAACCCAATGAGAGGACAACTATTTCCAAACAAAGCCTTCATCAGCTACAATGCTCACCACTAATGATGACAGGTATCAAGAAAGGAATTCTGTCAACAGTTCTCAGGTTCTTGCCCTCTAGGGATTGTTTTCCATCCTTAGGGAATGGTTTTTTTTCACTGGGTAGGGAAACCTCATTGCCCCCACATACTGTATTTAACTCCGGGCTAACCATGCTAAGTGCTGTGAAGAACTTGCAGTCCCTGGGAGAGTGTGGGAGATACCTGGACTTCTGGCCACCAGGTGGACACGCCTGGGCTGGACCTTGAGCCCACCTCTCTGGTCCCTCCCAGTCCTCTATGGCCCTCCGCTATCCCCTATGGCCCTTTTGCCTGGGCCCCTTAGTGCAGAGGCCCCTGTGCAGGCTGTGCAGAGCACTCTGGGGCACTCCCAGCATGTCACTCTTGGCTCTTGCTATCACCCTTCATGCCCACACACTGAACTAGTAGCAGGTCTCTGGTTTGAGGGTCCCATGGCTTTACATGCACTTGTAAATTCCTACTGCTCTTTGAAGACATAGTGTGTGTGTCACATCTTGCATGAAGCCTCCTCAGACCACCACTGGCAGGGCTGGCATGCTCCCCTGTGTGTATTCTTTTGCTCCCTAAACTACTCCACACTGGCTCCTGGCCCTATTAATTCACTGAAATAGTTCCATCTAAGGTCACCAAGCTGGATGATGAATAAGGAAGACTGGAGAAGAACTGATACCTTTGACTTATGGTGCTGGTGAAGAATACTGAAGAACGAACAAGTCTGTCTTGGAAGAAGTACAACCAGAATGTTCCTTGGAAGCAAAGATGGTGAGACTTTGTCTCACATACTTTGGACATGTTAACAGGTGGGACCAGTCCCCAGAGAAGAATATCATGCTTGGTAAAGTAAAGGGTCAGTGAAAAAGAGGAAGACCCTCAAGGAGATGAATTGATACAGTGGCAACAACGGGCTCAAGCATAATAATGATTTTGAGGGTGGTGCAGGATCAGGTAGTGTTTCATTCTGTGATCCTTCAGAAGCAGGATGCTCCATAGTGCTGCTGATCCCAGTAGTAGTAAGAGGCTGCATGCCTTCAGACCTCCTGGAAGAGATTTCCCTTGAGATACCAACTGACACAACCCTCAAATCACCTTCAGAGAGAAAACATTTAGAAATATTCATCAGGCCCCTATAATATGTTAGGCTCCCTGCAGCGTGAAGAGTTGAGATAGCGTGTAAAGCAAAAGGGAAGGTAGGGACCATAGAATCAGATGATGGATGGATAAGCTTTAACTAGAAGACAGGAGAGAGCACTCCCGGCAAAGGAAGCAGCATGTGCAAAGGCCTTGGCATGGAAGGATGAATGGTAACTGCAGGAGACAGGAAGAAGACCAGCGTGGCTGGAGGGAAAGAGGGAAGGGACGTGGAGAGTTAGCCAGGGGTTGGCAGGATTCAGCCTTGTACACCAGGCTATTGCCTCTACCCAGAAGCACAGGAGGCCATTGTCAGGGATTAAGTATGGGGTGGGACATCTGTAGATTTACAATTAGGCTACATCATGGAGGACAGATTGGGGGGTGTGGCCAGAGAGGATACAAGCTGATCAGTAAGGAAGTCATTCCAGCAGTTTTCATGAGGAATTAATGAGAGTAAACCCACTGCTGTCGAATGGATTCCAACTCATAGTGACCCTATAAGACAGAGTAGAACTGCCCCATAGGGTTTTCAAGGCTGTAAATCTTTACAGAAGCAGACTGCCACATCTTTCTCAGGCAGAGCGGCTGGTGGGTTCAAACTGCTGACCTTAGCAGCCAAGCACTTTAACCACTGCCCCAACAGGGCTCCTTGAATGTATAAGAAGGTAGTCAAAATGTAGAGAAGTAGACAAATTTGAGAAATGATTAGGAGATGAAGTCAACAAAACTTGGTTTTCTGATGCTCCCGAGCTGTGCATTTGGGTGGATGGCTGTGCAGTTCACTGGTCTCCTCTCTACATTGTTCAACAGGGCAGAAAACAAGATGGTAGGGATAGTGGGACAGGGAGAGGTTGGTGTTCTTTATTCCATACTCAAGGCTTACTCTGATCTATGAGTACTTTCATGGGAGGATTTTATCATTTCATTTTGATCCTTTCTCCAGTTTTCAGTATCACCTTCTGTAACCCTAACAAGCAGGCAAACAAAACCCCTCCTGTTAGCCACACTATGCAGATAACTAGAGAGCTGGCTACCAAGTGACAGATGCCATGGAAGAAATGCCCAGCTCATTTGCGCCTTCCCTTAAGGGAGGGACATACACCCATGTCCCTTCCATAAAAAAGCATCAGAAGGGACTGTGATCATCTGTCCTTCATCAGTTCTCTTGCCAGCTAGGCAGCAAAATCTGTTTAAACATTTCCAGTCAGAGGGAGGACACTCCTCACAAGGAATTCCTCCCTCCCCCCCGCCGCCCCCGCCATTTTGGTCAGCTTGAATGATCAGAAAGGTCTTCTTTTATTTTGCCAAATCTAACACACTCTTTCTTCCAGCCAGTTGTCCTAAGTCTGCTCTCTGGAGTCATAGCAAAAACAACAACTGTGAGAGCAGCTAACATTTACTTCGTGTTTATCACTCTGCCACGCACCAAGTGAACTAGTCCCATGGCAACCCCAGAGGTAGATACTCTTACTATCTCTATTTTGTAAGGCAAGAGCCTGGGCCTTGGAGGGGGAAAACGATCTGCCCTCAGCCACTAGGAGATGCCCAGTAGAGGTGGAAAAAGATGCCTGGGCCTCCGCATTTGAAGGAAAGTTATAATCCACCCTCCCCCATTCTCAAATCATCTTGTCTTTTCTGGGTGAAAAACTGTCACTTTCTCCAACTTTTCTTCACGATATGGTTTTCAGAGCATTCTGACCACTCCTGAATTCTTCAGTGACTTTACAGAAATGCAGGACCGTTTATCAGGATTACTTGGGAGCCTGTCATAATTATCAGGATTACTAGGGAGCCCGTCATAAACGCAGTCTCAGGCCCCACCCGAGACCCGCTGCATCAGAATCAGCATTTTAATGAGATCCCCAGGGGATTTGTGGTAAGAAACACTACTCTCCCAGTCTAACACTGAATACAGCTGGAACTTTCACTTATTAATTCATTAAACCAATGAGCAGTCATTAAAGACCTACTATTTGTACGAGGCACTCTGTACACACCAGGAATCCCCCAAAACCCTTCTAAGTAGAGCTTAGAGTCCAGCAGAGAGAGATGCATAGGACAGTGGAGCCTTCAAGTGCTAGGGGGGAGTTCAGGGAACAGCAGCTGACTCTACTTGGGGCTGAAGGGACCCAGGGTCAGGGGGTCAGGGAAGGCTGGTGAAGAAAGCACTTGAGTCAAGTGCTAATGGAGTGCCCTTTGAGCAGTCAGTGAGAGACGGTTTCTGAGCAGGAGAGTGTGATGCCAAAGAAAGGAAGGTGGCTGAGAAATTCAGAGAAAGACCTTGAGCAGGAGAGGTGGCCAGGGCCCAGGAGGCCATGGGTTGTACCCCTTTGTCCTGGACACTACTCTGTTACTGCAGGCTCTTCTTACATAAGCTTTTTTGGCAGCCTCCCTCTTCCCTCATGTGAACTTGCAGCCAAGCAGAAAGGCCTGCTTTTTTTCACATGAACTTGGTTTTTGGTCAGACTTTTCTGATCCTATACTTTTGTCATTTTTTTATTTGAATTTTTAAAAATTAATATTTTATTCTTGATGAAAATATACACAGCAAAACCTGCTCCCATTCATCATGGTTCCTAGACACAATGATCAATGACATTGGTTACATTCTTCACATTGTGTTAACATTCTTGTTATTTCTGTTCTACTTGTTTCACTCCCCTTTACTTAAACTTCCTACCCCAAACCTCCTCATCTATGTTTTAAAACAGCTGTCGACCATTTGGTCTTATATAATTTTTTTAAAAAAAGAATGCAATACTCAAGAGTGACAATATTTTTTTGAGCTAAACTGTTACTTAGTTTCAAGGTGACTTCAGGGGGTAGTTTCAATTCAGGGTTTGAAGATTAACTCAGGGCCATAGTCTCAGGGATTCCTCTAGCCTCAATAGGTCCAGTAAATCTAGATTCTTTAGAATTTGAAGTTCTATTCCACATTTTCCCCCTTTCTAGCAGGATCCATCTATCGTGTCCCTGATCAGAACGTTCAGTAGTGGCAGCCAGGCACCATCTAGTTCTTTGGGTCTCAAGGTACAGGAGGCAGTGGTTCATGGAGATAATTAGTTCTGTAGTCAGGTTCCATCTCTGATTTTTGGTTTTCCTTCTTTTCTTTTGCTCCAGGCACTTAGAGACCAATAGTTCTCTAAGTGCCTGGAGCAAAAGAAATAACTCTCTCAGATGGCTGCTCATAAGCTGTTAAGACCCCAGACACTACTTACCATACTGAGAGGTAGAACACAAACTTTAAGTATTGTGTTATGTTAGTTGACTGGATTGTCACATGAGACCATGGCACTAAGCCCTCAAACCGAGAGAACTAATCCCGTGAGGTGACTAAACCAAAAACCAACCTGTTGCCGCTGAGTTGATTTAACTCATAGCAACCCTATAGGACAGTAGGACAGG
The DNA here is from genome assembly GCF_030014295.1 of Loxodonta africana. Classification (NCBI taxonomy): domain Eukaryota; kingdom Metazoa; phylum Chordata; class Mammalia; order Proboscidea; family Elephantidae; genus Loxodonta; species Loxodonta africana. The sequence continues at coordinate 29,348,242 of NC_087363.1, read as the reverse complement.
GTAGAACTGTGAGGTAACTGCTTATGTCTAATTAGCATCAGCACCTGCAGCACCCTCCCCCCCTTTTCAGTTGTCATTGTTGCAAAACCATATGTAACCTAGCATTTGCCAAGGGAGCCCAGATAGCACGATGGTTAAGCACTTGGCTGCTAACCTAAAGATTGGTGGTTTGAACCTACCGGCTGCTCCGTGGGAGGAAAGACCTGGTGATCTACTCTTGTAAAGATCAAAAACCTGTTGCTGTTGAGTCGATTCCGACTCATAGCAACCCTACAGGACAGAGTAGAACTGTCCCATAGGGTTTACAGGGCTGTCAATCTTTTTTTTTTTTTTAATAATCTTTATTGTGCTTTAAGTGAAAGTTTACAAATCATCAGTCTCTCACACAAAAACCCATACACACCTTGCTACGCACTCCCAATTACTCTCCCCCTAATGGCTGTAAATCTTTTACAGAAGCAGACTGCCACGTCTTTCTCCCGAGGAGCAGCTGGTGGGGCTTGAACCACCGGCCTTTCGATTAGCAGCCAAACAAATAACCACCACACCACCAGGGCTCCTCTCCTGTAAAGATTAGCACCTGGGAAACCCTGTGGGGGTGGTTCTACTGTGTCCTATAGGGTTGCTATGAGTTGGAATTGCCTCGAAGTCACACAACAATGACAGCAGTTGCCAATTCAGCCTTTTTTCTTGTGTATAGCCTATTGACATTATTTACATCAGTCAAGCTGTGCAAACTTCACCCACATTTGGTGAAATGTGATTGATTTAAAAAAAAAATGCAAGACCTTCAGTTTATCCTAGTTAAATTTTAACTTGTTCTCTTTGACCTTCATCACTAAAGCCTGTCAAGGCCTTTTTAGTTCCTTCATCTGGTTCATTAATTACTCTTCTGAGTGGGGCAGAGCCCAGAAGTGGGTCCTGGGCTTCTTGGATCTTTAGGTTGGCCCAAAGCTTTGCAGTATTACGGCCCTCGTGTTCACCTTTCACACAAATTCTTTTTGAGTTTGAAGTCACTGGAAAGGACTCTCTGTTAACTCCAGCAGTTCCTTGATTCACTTCCAACTTTGAAGCTTGCCCACCTGCCTGCTGCCTTTCTTCTGTTCCTCCATTCACTCTGGTTGCCGTGTGGAAGAAAGTAGAAGTGGAAAGTGGAAGCTGGGACAGCAGATGGGAGGCTGCCACTGTGGCTGGCAGTAGTCCATGTGTACGTAGGGGTGAGTGCTGGCCACAGGGAAAGTGGACAGTTCTGGAGACAGAGCCATTGTACTGGCTAAGGGACTAGAAGAGGGAGTGGTAAAGGGTTGGGGTAGAGCCGGTTACATGCTGGGAAGCTAGGGGAAGAGAAGCTTCAAGGCGTGGAAGTGAAGAATTAGGGCTTCCGTTCTTGTTTTTGAAAGCTCTCTTCACTGACAGTCTCTTGAACTCTCCTCCCTAAGGTTCTGGCTGGGGCTGCCTCTGTAGCACTTGTTATTTGCTTCTGCTGCTGGGGCAGCGGTGGGGCTGAAGTTTGGGGAGGACGCAACTGGGGCAATGGGCAAGCTCAGTCTTTCTATGTCAGGTGAATCAGGGTTTAGTGTTGCAGAATCAACCCAGGAGGGAGGAGTGCCTGTTCATGGTAGAATACTCTGCCAAGTGGACATCCTCCTGAATCTCCGTTATGTCTCTCATGTTATCTCCCTAAGGCATCACTTCTGTTTTCTGTTTTTCTCTCCTTTTAGTGTCATGCAAATGTTTTCCACCCCCACCATGTTCCCATCTTCAGGTTCCTATTGGGTATGCATTTTCCTGACACAGAGCTTCTTGCAAATTCTCATCTATCAGAACAAGGTACATTACCTGCTATTGCTGGCCAAGTGCATTCCCTCCCTCCCCCGCCCCGTGTCTACTTCTTCCTTGCTATACAAGCCCATCTTTCGCTACAGAAGTATGAAAGTGCCAGGTGTTTTCTTTGTCTCCCCAGAAGTTAGGGCATGGACTAGTCATCAACTCCTGGCCAGTGAGGCTTGAGGAGAACTCAGCTGGGAGACTTCTGGGCAAGGTTTTCCTCCCTCACATAAAGAGACTCTGAGGAGAAGCTGCTCCTTTTTCCCCCTTGCATTTGGACATGCGTGTGAGGATATGGTCCCTGGAGCTGTGACAACCATCTCTGACCAAGATGAAAGCCAAATGCTGACGATAACTGGGTGGGAAAATAGAAAAGGCATAGGTTCTGGCTGTTCTCCCAATCCTCGGGCAGGCCCACCTGTGAACTTACTGTTATATCACATTTCAAGTTCATTGGATGACCTTCACTCTTTATATGTGAACAACCCAGAGATATCTCAGGCTATGAAAGTTCCTAAATTTCAACATTCTATGTTCTTCTGTAACTTATGGATACCTCCTCAACTAAATATGTCACATTTGCTGCTTATAATTCTACCTAGTCTAAAGGTTTTGTATGGTTTTTTTTGTTTTCTCCCTTAAGTCCTAATTTAAATTTTTCTTTATTATATCGGCCAATTTCCTGTCAAGGCCATTCTTGTTAGTATTTGAGATAGGTTCTATTGGTTGGTATATTTTGATATTTTCAGCCTCAGTTTAGAAACCAAAATTGTGTTTTTTGACTCCATGCAGCCATTTCTTTTCCCTTCCTTTCTTGTTACAAAGTCTTGACCTCCAACATGAATCACCAGGTCTTCTCTCTCTTACCCAGCGCTTCAACATCACTGGAGAAGCAACTCAAGTTATCTCCTATAAGCTGAGCTGTGATATCATCCGTCCACCTCTCTAAACTCTCCCTCAATTGGGCCCTCCCAGGTTCTGGGCTTTCCTGTCCTTCCTCCTCCATTTCCAGATCTCTTCCTTTTTATCTTCGTTTCCCAGTGTAAGGCAATCAAACCTGCTGTAGCTTCTCTCAGTTCCTCTCCACCCTCAACTCACCCCTAATTATTCTGTTCTAACAAGCCTAGAAACCGGGCTGGTCTAGGAAGAATACTCCAGGGAGAGGGGGAAGGCTGTGAACACTCACAGGGTATTGTAACTATTTTTTTCTGTCACACCTCATTTTCACAAGAATCAGGAGAAGTCCAGGGTGGCTGACTGGCCTGATGAACGTTGGCAGATTTGCTTTCGCATCTTGGAAATACATGCCAAAGCGACAACATCCTTCCTGCTTGGCGGTACATCCTCTGGTTCCCACCCCCACACATCACAGCTCGTTGTGGTCAATAGCAGGTTTCCATTGACTTGTCTATGATTTTTCTTCTTGTTCTAAAGCCTAGTACGCAGTTCCCCCTGCTCTCACCCCCAAAAGTCCGGATTTCCTCTCTACGGAAAAATCTTTCTGTCATAAACACCAGTAGCTCTGCATTCTTCCTTTTCCCCATGTCAAATTCTTCCACCCTCACCTCTTGACTCTAAGCCTCTTCAGGATATTTGTTTTCCTGGCTTCCTTCTTGAAATTTTTCCATTCTGCACAGGAATTTTTAATCCCCTGTAAAAAGTTACATTCTAGACCTTCTCTTCTAGTAAAATCAGACAGAAAAGAAAAAAGAAAAAAAAAAAAACACCATACACATCCATTTAGTCTTCACATTCGCAGAATCTTTTCTTATACTGGTGAGGGTCTCAGGAAAATCAAGTGACATAACAACAGCTCAGCATAACTGAATAAAAGCAACACAGTTAACTGAAGGCCACTCTGTGCTGGCACATGTTGGGTGCTTTGCATTCATTATGTCTAATTCTCATAGTGCTTTCCATTTTACAGGTGCAGTAACTGACATGCACAAAGGTTGGGTCACATGATCAAGGCCCTACAACTAATAAGTCTTAGGATATAAGCCCAGGGCTCCTTGGATCCAAAGTCACTGTTCTTTCCAATTCCTTCAATTTCCATATTTCCTGGCATTCAAGGGACTTATAACTCTCTGTAGCTTTTCCTAAAAAACAGTGTTTTTGATTTCAGGATACTATGATTTTTCTGGACTTGTTTGCTCCTGCTCAGTGGAAAAAAGGGGTATGAGTTGGGGGTAAGGTGGGGGAAGCTAAATTCTGATGTGCGATCTCTCTATCCCAGAGGTCCCTGGGGCAGTTTTCTAGCAGAGTCTCCTGATTTTCTTTAGTTTTCTCATTATATGTTGTTGCTCTCGTTAGGTGCCACCGAGTCGGTTCTGACTCATAACGACCCCATGCACAACAGAACAAAACACTGCCCAGTCCTGCACCATCCTTACAATTGTTGTTACGCTTGAGCTCACTGTTGTAGCCACTGTGTCAATCCACCTCGTTGAGGGTTTTACTCTTTTCCGCTGACCCTGTACTTTGCCGAGCATGGTGTCCTTCTCCAGGGACTGATCCCTCCTGACAACATGTCCAAAGTATGTAAGATGCAGTCTTGCCATCCTTGCTTCTAAGGGGCATTCTGGTTGTACTTCTTCCAAGACAGATTTGATCATTCTTTTGGCAGTCCATGGTATATTCGATATTCTTCACCAACACCACAATTCAAAGGCGTCGATTCTTCTTCGGTCTTCCTTATTCATTGTCCAGCTTTCACATGTACATGATGTGACAGAAAATACCATGGCTTGGGTCAGGTGCACCTTAGTCTTCAGGGTGACATCTTTGCTTTTCAACACTTTAAAGCGATCCTTTGCAGTATATTTACCCAATGCAATGCATCGTTTGATTTCTCGATTGCTGCTTCCATGGCTGTTGATTGCAGATCCAAATAAAATGAAATCCTTGAAAACTTCAATCTTTTCCATTTATCATGATGTTGCTTATTGGTCCAGTTGTGAGGATTTTTGTTTTCTTTATGTTGAGGTACAATTCACACTGAAGGCTGTGTCTCTGATCTTCATTAGTAAGTGCTTCAAGTGCTCTTCACTTTCAGCAAGCAAGGTTCTGTCATCCGTATAATGCAGGTGGTTAATGAGTCTTCCTCCAATCCTGATGCCCCATTCTTCTTTATATAGTCCAGCTTCTTGGATTATTTGCTCAGCATATAGATTTAATAGGTATGATGAAAAGATACAACCCTGACGCACACCTTTCCTGACTTTAAACTAATCAGTATCCCCTTGTTCTGTTCGAACAACTGCCTCTTGATCTATGTAAAGGTTCCTCATGAGCACAATTAAGTGTTCTGGAATTCCCATTCTTCGCCGTGTTATCCATAATTTGTTACGATCCACATAGTTGAATGCCTTTGCATAGTCAATAAAACACGGGTAAACATTCTTCTGGTATTCTCTGCTTTCAACCAGGATCCATCTGACACCAGCAATGATATCCCTGGCTCCACATCCTCTTCTGAAATCACCCTGAATTTCTGGCAATTCCCTGTTGATATACGGCTGTAGCCGTTTTTGAATGATCTTCAGCAAAATTTTGCTTGCGTGTGATATTAATAATATTGCGTCTGTCAGTCTGTCATACTGTGGGGGCTTGCGTGTTGCTGTGATGCTGGAAGCTATGGCACCTGTATTCAGATATCAGTAGGGTCACCCATGGAGGACAGATTTCAGCTGAGCTTCCAGACTAAGAGACTAAGGAAAAAGACCCAGTAGTCTGCTTCTGAAAAGCATTAGCCAGTGAAACCCTTATGAATAGAGTGGAACATCGTCTGATATAGTTTTGGAAGATGTGCCCCCAGGTTGGAAGGCACTCAAAAGATGACTGGGGAAGAGCTGCCTCCTCAAAGTAGAGTCGATCTTAATGACATGGATGGAGTAAAGCTTTTGGGACCTTCATCTGCTGATGTGGCACATCTCAAAATGAGAAGGAACAGCTGCAAACATTCATTAATAATTGGAACCCGGAATGTATGAAGTATGAATCTAGGAAAATTGGAAATCATCAAAAATGAAATGGAACACATAAACATCGATATCCTGGGCATTAGTGAGCTGCAATGGACTGGTATTGGCCATTCTGAATCAGACAATCATATAGTCTACTATGCTGGGAATGACAACTTGAAGAGGAATGGTGTTGCATTCATCATCAAAAAGAACATTTCAAGGTCTATCCTAAAGTACAACGCTGTCAGTGATAGGATAATATCCATACGCCTACAAGGAAGACCAGTTAATACCACTATTATTCAAATTTATGCACCAACCCCTAAGGCCAAAGATGAAGAAATAGAAGATTTTTATCAGCTGCTACAGTCTGAAATTGATCGAACATGCAATCAAGATGCATTAATAACTACTGGCAATTGGAATGTGAAAGTTGGAAACAAAGAAGAAGGATTAGTAGTTGGAAAATATGGCCTTGGTGACAGAAACAATACTGGAGATCGAATGATAGAGTTTTGCAAGACCAACGACTTCTTCATTGCAAATACCTTCTTTCACCAACGTAAACGGTGACTATACACATGGGCCTTGCCAGATGGAACACACAGGAATCAAATTGACTACATCTGTGGAAAGAGATGATGGAAAAGCTCGATATCATCAGTCAGAACAAGGCCAGGGGCCAACGGTGGAACAGACCATCAATTGCTCATATGCAAGTTCAAGCTGAATGCGAAGAAAATCAAAGCAAGTCTACAAGAGCCAAAATATGACCTTGCGTATATCCCACCTGAATTCAGAGACCATCTCAAGAATAGATTTGACACATTAAACACTAGTAACCGAAGACCAGACAAAATGACATCAAGGACATCATCCATGAAGAAAGCAAGAGGTCACTGAAAAGACAGGAAAGAAAGAAAAGGCCAAGATGGATGTCAGAGGAGACTTTGAAACTTGCTCATGAACGTTGAGCAGTTAAAGAAAAAGGAAGGAATGATGAAGTAAAAGATCTGAACAGAAGATTTCACAGGGGAGCTTGAAAAGACAAAGTATTATAATGACATGTGCAAAGAGCTAGAGATAGAAAACCAAAAGGGAAGAACACGCTCAGAGTTTCTCATTATACAGATGACAAGATTTTAAAGAGCAAAAATTTTAAGTTCTGAAGTCCTACTTACCAATTTGTTCTTTTATGGTTCATGTTTTAGAAGTCGTGTCTAAGAAATCTTTGCCTAACCCAAGGTCACAAGGAATTTATCCTTTTTTTTTTTCCTAGAAGATTTATAGTTTCAGGTTTTATATTTAGGCCCATGATCCATTTAGAATCAATTTTTTTTTGTATATAGTGTGGGGTCTGGGTCTGTGTTCATTTTTTCAATATGAATATTCAATTGTTCCACACCATTTGTTGAAAGACTATCCTTTCTCTACTGTATTGTCTTTGCACCTTTGTCAAAAATCAGTGGTAAAACCAACTAGAACTAAGAGACATATATAGAACACTCCATCCAACAACAGCAGAAGAAGCATTTTTCTGAGTGCACAGGAATCATTCTCCAGGATAGATCATATGCTAGGTCACAAAACAAGTCTCAATAAATTTTAAAGGATTAAAAAAAAAATCATACTAAGTATCTTCTCTAACCACAGTGGAATGAAACCAGAAATCAATAAGAAAAGGAAAACTGGAAAATTCACAAATACGTTAAAATTAAACAGCACATTCTTAAACAACCAGTGGGTCCAAGAAGAAATCACAAGGGGAATTAGAAAATATTTAGAGATGAATGAAAATGAAGCACAACATATTAAAAGTTCTAGGATGCAAAAAAAGGGCAGTGCTCAGAAGGAAATTTATAACTGTAAACACCTACATTAAAAAGGAAAAATGATCTCAAATCAATAACCTAAGTTTAAGGAACTAGGGGGAAAAAAAAGCAAATTAATCCAAGGAAGGAAATAATGAAGATTAGAGCACAGATCAATGAAATAGAGAACAGAAAAACAATAATCAATGAAACCAAAAGTTGGTTCTTTGATAAGATCAATAAAATTGACAAACCTTTAGCTAGAATGACAAAAAAAAAAAAAGAGAGAAGACCCAAATGACTAAAATCAGAAATGAATGTGGAGACATTACTATCTGTCAGGGAAAAAAAAAAAAAAGATTATAAGAAAATACTATGAATAGTTGTATGGGCCAACAAATTTGAAAATTTAGGTGAAATGGACAAATTCCTAAAAACACACAAATTACTTAAATCGACTCAAGAAGAAACAGAAAATATCAACCGACTTATAACAAGTAAAAAGACTGAAGCAGTAATCAAAAATTTCTCAACAAAGAAAATTCTAGGACCAGATGACTTCACTGGTGAATTCTACCAAACAGATGAAGAAGAATTAACACTAATCTTTCTCAAACCTTCCAAAAAACATAAGTATTTTGTTTTTATTTATCAGCATTACCCTGATACTTAAGCCAGAAAAAGACACCACAAGAGGAAAAAAAAAAGACCAATATCCCTTGTGAATACAGGTGCAAAAATTCTCAAAAAAAGCTCACAAACCAAATTCAACAGCATACTAAAAGGACTACACACCATAACCAAGTGGGATTTATCCCAGGAATGCAAGGGTAGTTCAACATAAGAAAATCAATCACATAATACACCATAGTAGTAGAACGGAGTGAAAAAAAAATCACATACCCATTTCAACTGATATGGAAAAGGCATTAAAAAAAAATCTATTTGACACATCTTCATGATAAAAACACTCAACAAACTAAGGATAGGAGAACAATTTCACAACACGATAAAGTGCATTTACGAAAAACTCACAGCTAACATCATATTCAATGGTGAAAGACTGAAAGCTTTCTTCCTAAGATCAGGAACAGGACAAAGACGCCTGATTTCACCACTGCTATTTAACATTTTGGGTTTTTTTATTCAACATTGTACTGGAAATCCCAGCCAGAGTAATTAGGCATGAAAAACAAATAAAAGGCATCTAAATTATAAAAGGAGATGTAAACAAGTTGATCCCATATAGACAGTTCTTAAAAAAGCATAATGGTCAAAGCAGACATTTTTTACTAGTTAAGCTGAACTATTGTTTGGTTTTAAGATGACTTCAGGGGATATTTTTGGTTTAACATTTAAAGATTATCTAAGGGCAATAATTTCAGGGGTTCATCCAAACTTCATGGCTCCAGGAAATCTGAAATCCATGAGAATCTGAAATTCTGTTCTACATTTTCTCCCTTTAGGTCAGGATTCTTCTATAGAATCTTTGATTAAAATGTTCAGTAATGGTAGCCAGGCACCATCTAGCTCTTCTAGTCTCATGACAGAGGGAGTTGTTCATGGTGACAAATAGCCACACATTGCATATCCTCCTATTCCTGACTCTCCTTGTCCTCTGTTGCTCTAGGTGAATAGAGACCAATTGTGCCATGGATGTCTGCTTGCAAGTTTTTAAGAGCCAAGATACCACACAACAAACTAGTAGGTAGAACAGAAGCAGTAAACATGTTATTAGGCCAATTAACTGGGATGTCCCATGAAAACATGACTCTAAACCTCCAAAGCAAGGAACCAAACCCCATGAGGTTTTTGATTGTACAAAACAGCCTCAGCAGCTATTCTTTTTTAATGTTGTTGTAAACGCAGCTACCACTCAACTTTTGTCAATTGAGATTTTCCAGGTGTACAGCTTATTGGCAACAATTATAATACTTATTATTCCCTATTACCGGGGAAGACCTTCCTGAGACTTCTTCCCAAAGTCCTGTGAATTACGAGTTTTTCCAGTCTAGCTTGGCATCTGCACTGTTCCCAGCTCTATGTCATAATCAGGGGCTGTGTTTCCTCTAATCCTTTTAGATGGTTCTTTCCCTGACCTCAGGAAGCTTCTTCACATGCATGAATTGATCAGTATTCTGTTGATTACTAGAGGTGGCCCTCTGCAGCTCTTTGGGGTTTTCTCTCTGTTCAGCTCTCTCTTCTGCGAACTGTTAGTTGCCTTGGTCTCCCTGGGCTCCCAGTCTGAAGGTGGTAAGCTGGGGTGTTTGTAGAACTCAAATTGTTTGCTTCCCATCTCTCAGGGATCACTGTCCTTTGTTATCTGATGTCCTGTATTTAGAAAAACATTGTTTCATATATTGTGCTTTTGGTTTTTTGTGATGTTTCTGCCATGAGATATTTTTATCCAGATTTTACAAATTGAGAAACTGGGTGTTAATGGACGTCAATTACCTTGGTCAAGGTCAAATGGCGAAAAGGACAGGATCTTCTGACCACAAAGCTGTCTCCCATATATCATGGTGTAGAGGGGGTTGTTCAGAACAAATAAAAACAGATTCTATTAAATAAGGATATGATGACTTGGTATCAACGATTCTTAAGATTTGTTCAGTGGTTTTAACTTTTGAAAATTGCTTTCATGTCCATTTTACCTATTGTGGAATTCTATACCTGATAAATATATAAATACTGTAGACTAACACTGAACTTTTGATAAATTAATGGATAAGAGAAAAAGTTTGTCATTGAAATTTTCCCCTTGAAATTGCTAAAGTAATATATCTCTTTGTAGTAATTAAAAAAAAATAGGCATATAGAGATTAAAAAGTGAATTTCCCTTTCACACTCTAATCTTGGTCTCCTTCTCAGAGGTAACTTCTGTGAACAGTATGGTATTTATCCTTTATAGTCTTATTTTATTCATTCATTCAGCAAATATTGACTCAGCACATATGGGCCAGTAATGTGTTGCAGAACCTGATAAAAACGAGAGGGTTTTTTCCTAGAGAAGTTGTGTTCTAAATGGATTTTATTATTTATTTATTACAATACAATTTTGGTCTTCAACACACTGGAGTATGGACTTTGGAGCCAAACAATCTAGGTTAAATACCAGTTTTGCTATCTTGAAACTGTGTGTCCTTGAGAATTTCCCAAACTCTGTGCCTCAGTTTCCTTGTCTGTAAATGGTGATAACAGTACCTATCTCATAGGGTTCTTAACAGGATTAAACAAATTTATATGTAAAACAGTTAAAATAGTGTCTGAAAAGTTGAAAATGTTAGCAGTTACTATTACTATCCACCTTTCCCTATTGTATGATTCATCATTTTTAATTAAAATATTTTTATTATTTTAACAATCATTTTAATTGCTAATAACTCCTTTTTGTACTCTAATCATTTCTTTTTCCTATTAACGTTTCTTGTGTATGGCTGCAAAACCTTCTGAAATCTCTCTAAAGATTTTAATTAGAATGTTCTTCTGTTATCTTGTATTATCTGTTTATGGGTCAGTTTTTTATCTTGGCTTCTTTCTATTATACTATTGGTTTTCTTCAAATATCTGATGATCCTTGATGGTTTCTTCACATTTAGAAAGAAGGGCTAGGTAATCCTTGGTGGTCTACTCACATTTGGGAAAGAAGGACTAGGAGATAAGAATGGGTAGCAGCCAGGGGTTTCCTCTGCCCCTCTCCCATCTGTCTGTGCCTTGTCCTCGCTTCTGAATGGTGGGACTATATATGAGGACCGCATATACCAACAAACACATTTTCCTTTAGGGTGTGTGTGCTGGCAGCAGGCAGGCAATCTGCAGGCCCATGAGGGCCCACATCAGAAGAGCTCCAGATGGGCAGACTCAGCACCTTCTACCCCCAGGTACCATGGCCTTCCCTTGTATCCCCTTCCTGTGGGCTATGCAAGTTCAGAATTACTTGGAGATCCCTCACAGTTACAGACCTCTTTCTAAAAGCCCCCATCCCAACTACCCTCACATGAAAACCTGGCTGACTGAGAAACGTGGGAAAGCCCTCAGCCTCTCGGTGTCTTATTCCCCATCTGTAAGCACTATGTGTAAAAAGACCTCTTCTAACTATGGAATATGATGGCCTGTGTCAAGGAGATGACTGGATCTTGAACACGGCTAAAGGAAGATCAGAGATGCTGTAAACCACAAGTGTAAAGATTATTGACAGATTTTGTTTTGTCCTTAAGACCATCAATAATCTTGATCCCACAAGATCTATTTTTATAGCTCCCATAGTATTTTTTCCTGAGTAAGACAGGCTGGTCACAGCATTTATAAAGGACCCACTAGGGTCACGTGCCAGGAACCCAGGATCATCAAACATGCACTTTCCATCAAATAAACACTCATGAACCAAAGGAGAATACAGTTTCATTTAAAAAAAAATTTAAAAAACTAAAAAATCCCAGGTTCCCTTTTAGGCTGAAATTCTGTTATTCAATCACTTTGTGTATCTATCAATTATAGAGACACATTTAAAAAAAGGGAGAGAAAAAAGGAAAACACCAAAATATGCCATAAATAAAATTAAACACCATTTCTTTTGTTAATGGGCTTCTACTTGGACTCTTACGTTATTTTTAATCCGGTTGTTTACACACATTTTCAATTCGTTTAATCATTTCACAGGCCAGTAGTTTCATGGTTCAATTTGTTTCAGGCATAATGCAGCGTTACCAAATATCTCAGATGATTTTGGGGTTGGAAAAATTAAAGAATTAAAATTGAAACAATTCTACTTATTGCTTTTTTTTGTTCTAATTACAGAATGAAGCCATTTCCATAAATATAAATATGTTCTGTAATAGGATAAAAGAGCCCTGGTGGCATGGTGGTTAAAGTGTTTGACTGCTAACCAAAAGGTCGGCAGTTTGAAACTACCAGCGGCTCTGTGGCAGTCTGCTTCCATAAAGATTTACAGCGTTGGAAACCCTACAGGGTTACTATGAGTTGGAATTGACTCAACAGCAGTGTGGCTTTTTAACAGGATAATAGATATAATAAATAAGATTAATATCTTCCTATATTTCCTAACTTTCCCCTTGCATTCTTTGAAGTGCCCAAAAGCCATCACATTTTTAGAACCAGGCTGAACTGATGTTTACTCTGTGGTCAGTAAGTGCCAGGCTTGGGCACATGCTATCTTCTTTAATCTGTGCAGTTTTTCAGGGAAGCTGGCACCACCATCCCCCATTTTACTGATGAAGAAACATGGCTCTCAGAGGTCACTGCGCCTGGGGGAAGGCAGACACCACGGTACAGCCTGGTTTGGGCACAGAGTCTCCACCACCTGCCCAGTGGGCTTTCTTTTAGCTCAGCTGCCACCAAAACTCTGTAACGATAGACAGCCCTATAGCATATACCTGCTCACTTGCTAGTTTTCCTTAAAACAAACCAACAAGCACAAACATAAAACTTTATTTCTCATAAATTCATTAAATAATACTCTTCCCATCAAAAACTTAAAAATATTGAGGACACAAAGCTAGAAAGAACAACGTAATCAGCCACCTCATATCCACTACCCAGCTTCTTTAAGAAATAAACATTGCTAATATAATTGACTATTTTTTTTTTGTTGGGTTTTTAATATAATTGACTATAGCTTAGCTATAATAAACCAAAAAAAAAAAAAAAAGTTGGTTTTTAGTTTATTATAGCTTGGCACCCTCCACACTATCTTATCTGACTCTCCAGAGGACCACTCTGGATAGTATATTTATCATTCCTATGTTTAGTGGGTATGCACTGCTCTTCCCTCACGCGTACTATACTTAAATGGTGCATAATATTGTTTTAAAATTTTGTCTATGGCAGAGCTGCCCACACAGGACTCCAGGGCGAACTGGTTACCAATGTGTTGGGAGACTGAATCATCCTGTGCTCTCGGGTGAGTCACGTCCCCGAACAGCCCTCACCCTAGAGTGCTATAGAAACATCATCACCCTGGCTGGAAGCCGAGGCAGCCTCGGTCCTTTCCAAGGCCATTCCTTCCACCTAAGCTCTTGATCTCTCTACTGCACTGCACCCCGGCTCTGTTCAACATGGCGCCATGCCCTGCCAGCACCACGGGGGACTCTTAGACAGCTCAAGGGTAAGTGCTGAACTGGGATAATCTCTGACTACAATTACATGTCTTCTCTTCAAGCTCACTTTAAAAACACACCTTAGTGTGTCTAATGAAGATAATTAAACAACTAACCACTAAAGTAGGAAGCATATGCTCTACAATAAATCAACAGATTACCAAGGCCTCACTGATGGTCTATTAAGGATTTCAGCTCTGCTTCAAGCAAATTATAAGGACATTTTATCAGGAAGCATCATGCCATGGCTGATATTTGTTTTGTCTTAAGGCAAAATGCCACCTTCCCCATCAACCGGGGAATAAGCACGCCTTCCTCTGTCTTCCCACAGCATGTCTGCTTGGTGTTCAAGCCAGTTGTTGGCGTATTTCTTCCTCCACTTGCCTCCTTAGCCCTGAACACTGGACCTTACAAAGTGAATGCTCAATGCAGGTAAAACCCTGCACAGGGCAGAGCTACAGTTCCCAAACTCTGCAAAGAGACACCCTACAGGGTGAACTCACAGGGGTGCCACAAGATATTTTAGATTTTCAAGAGAAACACAGCAACACTCAACATCTCTCTGATATCAGAAAACAGCAAGAGCCCGTGAAAGTTAGTCTCCACACCTGATGCTTTCAGTCTAATTATCTAGTGAGTCCAGCCTTAGCTAGTGGGATAGTTTTGACGGGGGATGCACAGGAAAAAGGTTATCTGACACCCAGGGAGGTTGGAAACAAGGCTGAGCCTGTGTGGATGTGTCAGCAAGACGTCTAGGGCAGTGTGAGAGGGCTGGGCCCCTCTAGGTCTGTGGGAGTTAGAGATGTGGCCTATCACCAAAGGGCTGGGGGTGATGTGGGGCTGATGGATGAGAAAACCCTGTTCCAATGAGACGGGAAGAATCATTTTTCCTCAACTATTCACCCTCTGATCCCATTCTAAACCCAAGGAAAACTGCACAATAATGGCATTCTAGATACGTAACACTTTGTTTTAAATAGGCTTGAGCAGCTCACCTATAAACTTAACCCATTCACCGAGTGCCTGTGATGACACAGGGGGTGTCCTAGGATGGCACCCCCTACCCATGATTCCCATCTCCTGGTCTCCATGCCTTGCATAATCTCCTCCCTTCCCCCTCCACCCTGCCCAAGTGTGGGCAGGACCTGGGACTTGCTTCTAACCACAAGAATATGACAAAGGTGATGGATGTCATTCCCATGATTAGATTAGATTATACGGCAAATGTATAATCTCTACCAGTTGACTTCATCAATTAAAAGAAAGGTTAGTTGGGAGCCCTTTAAAAGAGGGCTTAGACTCTCCCTGAGGCCAGAGATTCCATACAGAAAGACTCCCTGTTGTGGCCTTGAAGAGTAAGCTGCCTGTTGTGAGAGGGTCTGTGGAGAGGGCTATGTGGCAAGGAATTGTGGGTGGCTTCTAGGTGCTGAAAGCAGCCCCAGGCCAACAGCCAGCAAGAAAACAGAAACACATAGTCTTATGGCTACAAGGAGATGAATCCTGCCCATAACCTGAGAGAGCTTGGAAGCAGATCTTTCCCCAGTTGAGCCTCTGATGAGACTGCAGCCCTGACAGACACCCCGACTACAGCCTAGTGAGACCTAGTGAGCAGAGGACCTAGCTAAGTTGTGCCCGAACTCCTGATCCACAGAAACTATGAGAAAAATTGTGTGTTGTTTTAAGATCCTAAGTTTGTGGCAATTTATTATACTGCAGTAGAAAACTAATATAGTGCCTAAGGTAGAAATTCTTTCTGCTATATTCTTGAAGTATTGCATATGTGAAGCAGTCAAGCAGAAATTGTCTCTAAAACTTTTTACAGTTTTAAGTAACTGAAGATTTGAAAAATGTTTCAGATCTGAGACATAATTTTCACCTCAAATTGATTTAACACAAAGCATTTGGCTGCTAACCAAAAGACTGTCAGTTTGAATCCACCAGCCACTTCTTGGAAACCCTATGGGGCAGTTTTACTCTGTCCTATAGGGTCGCTATAAGTTGGAATTAACTCAGTGGCAAGGGGTTTGGTTTTTTGGTTTTGTATCTTAAATAAATGAAAAATCCTGTGTATTACTTGGTTCTTCTAGAAAACTGCTCCTGGTCTTGCAGGATTACGATGGCTCTGACTTTTAAGAGCCTCTACCCTTTGCCTGCCCCCACGTGTCTGTCAGTTTGTCGTACTGTGGGGGCTTGTGTGTTGCCGTGATGCTGGAAGCTATGCCACTGGTATTCAGATACCAGCAGGGTCACCTATGGAGGACAGGTTTCAGCTGAGCTTCCAGACTAAGACAGACTAGGAAGAAGGACCCGGCAGTCTACTTCTGAAAAGCATTAGCCAGTGAAAACCTTATGAATAGCAGCGGAACACTGTCTGATACAGTGCTGGACCGGGCAGTGTTTCGTTCTGTTGTGCATAGGGTTGCTATGAGTCGGAACCGACTCGCTGGCACCTAACAACAACAACACCACCCTTTGCCCAAAGAGCCCTGGTGGCACAATGGTTAACTGCTTGGCTGCTAACCAAAAGGTTGGCAATTCGAATCTACCCAGAAGCTCCAGACGAGAAAGACCTGGTGATCTGCATCCCTAAAAATTACAGCCAAGTAAACACTACTACTCTGTCACATGGGGTCACTATGAGTCAGAATTGACTCAACGGCACCCAACAATAACAACACTTTGACAAACTCTAGACAGAGTCACAGCAATAACAGATCCCCAAGAAATCCCACCTGGGTGTGATTTCACCGGGTTGTTATTGTCGTTAGGTGCCATAGAGTTGGTTACTACTCATGGGGACCCTATGTACAACAGAGTGAAACACTACCCAGTCCTGCACCATCCTCACAATCGTTGCTATGTTTGAGCCCATCGTTGCAACCAGTGTGTCAAGCTACCTTGTTGAGGATCTTTCTCTTTTTCACTGACCCTCTACTTTACCAAGCATGATGTCCTTCTCCAAAGACTGGTCCTTCCTGATAACATGTCCAAAGCATGTGAGACAAAGTCTTGCCTTCCTCTCTTCTAAGGAGCATTCTGGCTGTACTTCTTCCAAGATCTGTTCGTTCTTCTGGCAGTCCATGGTATATTCAATATTCTTTGCAAACACGATAATTCAAAGGCATCAATTCTTCTTCGGTCTTCCTTATTCATTGTCCAGCTTTCACATGTATATGATGTGACAGAAAATACCATGGCTTGGGTCAGGTGCAGCTTAGTTCTCAAACTGACTTCTTTGCTTTTCAACACTTTAAAGAGGTCTTTTGCAACAGATTTGCCCAATGCAATATTTGATTTCTTGACTGCTGCTTCCATGGGCTTTGATTGTGGATTCAAGTAAAATGAAATCCTTGACAACGTCAATATTTTCTCCGATTATCATGATGTTGCTTATTGGTAAGGATTTTTGTTTTATGTTGAAGTGTAATCCAACCTGAAAGCTGTAGTCTTTGATCTTCATCATTAAGTGCTTCAAGTCCTCTTCACTTTCAGCAAGCAAGATTGTGTCATCTGCATATTGCAGGTTGTTAATGAGTCTTCCTCCAATACTGATGCTGCATTCTTCATATACTCTGGCTTCCTGGATTATTTGCTTACCATACAAAGTGAGTAAGTATGGTGAAAGGATACAACCTTGACACATACCCTTCCTGACTTTAAACCACACAGTATCTCCTTGTTCTGCTTGAATGACTGCCTCTTGGTATATATACAGGTTCCACATAAGCACAATTAAGTGTTCTGAAATGCACAGTCTTCCAATGTTATCCATAACTTGCTATAATCCACACAGTTGAATGTCTTTGTATAGTCAATAAAACACAGGTAAACATCTTTCTGGTAGTGTCTGCTTTCAGCCAAGATCCATCTGATTTCAGCAATGATATTCCTCATTTCACGTCTTCTTCTGAATCTGGCTTGAATTTCTGGCAGTTCCCTGTGGGCAACAGTTTTTCAGTCATCTTCAGCAAAGTTTTACTTGTGTGTGATATTAATGATATTGTTTCATAATTTCTGTTGGATTAATTTTCTTTGGAATGGGCACAAATACGGATCTCTTCCAGTTAGTTGGCCAGGCAGATGTCTTCCAAATTTCTTGGCTTAGAACTGGGAGTGCTTCCAGTGTTTCATGTGTTTGTTGAAACATCTCAATTGGTATTTCATCAACTTCTGGAAGCTTGTTTTTCACCAATGCCTTCAGTGCACCTTGGACTTCTTCCTTCAGTACCATTGGTTCTTGATCATATGCTACCTCCTGAAATGGTTGAATATCAACCAATTCTTTTTGGTATAGTGACTCTGTATTCCTTGTATCTTCTTTTGATGCTTCTGCATTGTTCAACATTTTGCCCACAGAATCCTTCAATATTTCAACTCAAAGCTTGAATTTTTTCTTCAGCTCTTTCAGCTAGAGAAATGCTGAGCATGTTCTTCCCTTTTGGTTTTCTAACTCCAGGTCTCTGCACATCTCATTATAATACTTTACTTTGTCTTCTCGAGCCGCCCTTTGAAAAATTTTCTTCAGCTCTTTTACCTCATCATTTCTTCCATTTGCTTTAGCTACTCCACATTCAAGAGCAGATTTCAGAGTCTCTTCTGATATCCATTTTGGTTTTTTCTTTCTGTTTTGTCTTTTTAATGACCTTTTGCTTTATATATGATGTCCTTGATGTCATCCTACAACTCGTCTGATCTTCAGTCATTAGTGTTCAATGCATCAAGTCTATTCTTGAGATGGTCTCTAAATTTAGGTGGGATATACTCAGTGTTGTACTTTGGCTCTCATGGACTTGTTTTAGTTATCTTCAGCTTCAACAGGGTGCTATATATTAATTAGATTGAAGGACCTAGGAATTCCTGAAACAGTCCACACAAGGAATTGGCCAGATGCAATGTGAGGATGGCCACCTCAACCCATGCAGTCCCCTTGACCTTCCAGAACCCTTTGTGTTGTGATGTTATAAAGATTTTAAAGCTTTCCAGTAATTTATGAGAAACTTCAAAATTATTCCTTAATGCTTTTTAACTAGTAGAGTTCTGCCAAAGAGCTGGAATCTCAACTTCAAATATATACTTGTGATTTCCTAATTATCGATCAACTTATCTGGTATTGCTAGATTTTCATCAGCTGCTTTGCCAAGGATAATTATCCGCTTCCTTGGGCCTGAAGAGAAAAACAATTTTCCTCTATTTACTTCAAGTGGCACACAGTATTTAAGGTGAAATAATTATTTTTACCATTCTTGAAAGTGCAACATGGTAAAGGAGGAAAAAACAGAAGGAATCATCACGCAGGAGCAGAACCCCATCAGTATAAAAGCAGGCTAACCACAGGCTGTCACTGTGATAAACACGAACATGTTCACAGTTTACAGAAACACAGCTCTCAGGTGAGCAGGAAGAATCTCATCTGCCATGGCAACCACTCAGTGCCATCTTCTGGCACCTCCTGAACGGGCCTCTAGAAAGAGATTGAGTCCACGCACAGGATGACGTTAGGGCTCCTGAGATCTGCGGCACCTCCTGTGGATGCTGCTCCTGTGCGCTGGATGGATGTCTTGAGCAGGCTGCACATTTTCCAAGTTGAATCACAGCCTTCGCAGCACAGTCACGGCAAACATCAAAAGCACGTGATGTGCAACTGTTTTCACTCACCACATGCAACTCATTTATAAAAACATCAGGCTGTTTTGTTAAAGCTGATCATGACCACATTTTTAGAGGCAAATCTTTAAATGTTGTGAGCCAATACTGAAATCTCGGAGGCAAAGAAGTAGCCATCATCATCCGTACAGTGATTATAATTTTGAAACAACAGTAACATTGGTATTCTGATAAATCATTAGCACAAAGGGGATGATCGCTTGTACATACGTGATGGCTGATAATGACACTGAGGGGCTAACATGATGAATTACCCACCACCCAATTCCTGACAGTCAAAGGATCCAGAATGTACTCTAAAGACAGGTGTGTTGGGAGGAGTCTCTCCCCCAAACCAACAACTTCTTCATATCCTTAGTTAGCCACAAAGCTGTGTCTTATCCTTTTAAAAAGGTAACAAAATTAGCTCACAACTCTACAGCAAAAAGATCAAGTGAACACTAAATTCCATTTACAACATTCCAAACTCCCTTCCCATCTTTGGGCACGTGGATATTTTTACACAACAGTGCCAGCTGATCACATGACTGTCATCTGAATACCACAGGGCACCCTGCCCCACAGTGTGTATACTGAGTCTCCGGGAGACGAGCTGCCCTGTAGCACTGGATGGACCTTAGAAGTGGCCTTTGTCTAGCTCCTCAGCTTAGAGATGGTAAGACTGCAGGTAATTTGTTTTCTTTATACTTTTTTTGTATTTTCCACCAGTATATATTACTTTTATAACCAGAAAATAATAATGTTAGAAATATCTGTTCTAGGATATTTAATTTATACAACATAGATAGAAAAAAATGAATTCCTGTCAAACGATTTTTTAATACTTAGAACTCTCTGAGTCATAGATTATTCAACCCTGGAGTGAGTTAACAAAAAAAGTTTTGAGTTTTTTTTTTTTTTTTTCTTTAGTACTTAGTCTTTAGAGGCTAGGAGTATCTACAGCTAGGATGGTTTAGAATCCAACTGTCATTTCTTCCAGTCCAAAATATTTTTATAGCCTGGTTTAGACTAAGTATAAAGCAGTGGTGTAACAAATCTACATGAAATGTATTAAAATGGTCACTAACAAGGTCATAGTGAAGCTTCATGTTGTAAGCATACATCATCCATTGGGCTACCCTGTTAGATTGGGCCCCCTACAAAAGCGTGATTATGTCCTTTGAGCAACCAAACCCCATTACGTGTGGCTCAAGATGAACACGTGGTCTGCCAAATTCCAAATGGGTCCTGTAAATGATGGGGTTCTGTGTGTTCTACCTGCTTCTTCGGAGTCTGTGATGGAATGCCTGGGTGTTAATTGGCTCTGTGCCTTAATACATTCTTTTTTTTTTTTTTTAATTAATTTTTATTAAGCTTCAAGTGAACATTTACCATTCCAATCAGTCTGTCACATGTAAGTTTACATACATCTTACTCCCTTCTCCCACTTGCTCTCCCCCATTGAGTCAGCCCTTTCAGTCTCTCGTTTTGTGCCAATTTTGCCATCTTCCCTCTCTCTCTATCTTCCCATCCCCCCTCCAGTCAAGAGTTGCCAACACACTCTACAGTGTCCACCTGCCTTAATACATTCTTAATTAACAAGAAAGTTTCACTCAGAAAATACTGGCAAAGTCCACATACCATTTAAAAGCACAAGTTAGGTACTTGAATTCTTAACCCTGGCAAAAGAAACCTAAAACCACAGCTTGTTACCACAATGAGCAGTTCTTCTTGGTTTCAGAGTTCTCAAAGGATATAAAGGGAGAATTTCAGTTCTCCTAAAAACCATTTTTTGAAGTAGTTTCTTTATTAACGATATCTTAGCGATTTTAGTTATATTATTATAATCCTTAGAAAGATAATTTCTGTACATTTTCAAAGTACCGAACAAAAACAGAGACAAAAGAGAAACCAGCAGTATTATATTGTGATTTTGGAAATGGGTTTGATTTTCAACTTAGTGCTCGCTCCTTTGAGGAATTCAAAGGTGTAACTTAAGAGTCTGGCTACCCAAGACTGGAACCATTCCCGAAGCCAATTCTTCAGACAGGGATTGGACTGGACTGTAAGACAGAAAATGATACTGGTGAAGAGTGAGCTTCTTGGCTCAAGTAGACACATGAGACTGTGGGCAGCTCCTGTCTGGAGGCAAGATGAGAAGGCAGAGGGGGACAGGAGTTGGTTGAATGGTCACGGGAATACAGGGTGGAGAGGAGGAGTGTGCTGTCTCATTACAGGGAGAGTAGCTAGGAGTACATAGCAAGGTGTGTTTAAGTTTTTCTATGAGAGACTGACTTGATTTGTAAACTTTCACTTAAAGCACAATTAAAAAAAAAAGTGAACTCTGAAGTGGAAACTTCCCTGTAGGAAGGTTATTAGAGTGTGCTCTCAGGATTGACAGCTACGTGGGGAATGAAGGATGCAGGATTGGACACAGAGAACATGGCTATGAAGCAGTTTGAACAAAGGCCTCAGGTAATTATACAAGGGGCTCTGGAGCTGGGATGGCCCTATAGCATTCTCCCAAATTGGGGCAAGGTGGTCAGGTCTTCCTAACATTTAAAAAAATTAGAAACATATTGCATGGACAAGAAATTTTGGAAAAAACAGAAAAGCACAACATTACCATTTTAGTATGTCTTTCTATTGTTTTCTAAGCATATTGACTTTCTCTGCATGAGATAATAATGAAAAAAAATTTTTTTAAAGTCTGGCTACTAAAGAATTATAATCAGCACTTACAATTTCATCACAAATATCTCACTTTAGGTCTGCTCCTTGCATCCTGCCCCATATTTTACTTATTGCCCAGTTTAAGACACACAAAAGGTGCATAAAGAATATCTGCTGAATGAATGCACCAAACCTGCAGCCCGAGGTGTCTGTGTTCTGGGCGCTCACTGAAGAGCCTCTAGTGAACTGCCAACCCTGAGCTCACGACTGGGTCACTCTCCTGCCAGCATTTTACATTTACTTTCTGGCTGATGATTCTAAATACAAGACCACAGTGTAAAGTTTTTGTAGCTTTGGATATTTTCTGACTAGTCACAATATCTGTCCACCATCAATCTTTTCTTGCTTTCAAGTTGCCTTAATCACGAACTATTCAGTAGGACCTGGTGAAGCTGATTTAAACACACACATCACCACCATCACCACCACTGCCAATCAAATATCCAGCACTCATAGAAGAGCGACATTAATGGAGGAGTGTGTAAAACCACGGCCGTTAGGAAAAGCCGGAAAGTTCTATCCTTAGAACTATTCCTATTCCTCTGTAGCCAAGGGTCTATATCTTTCAGAATCTTGTTTCTCCAGGTATAAGATGCAGTTCACATTCCTTACAATTAATTACTACAGGGAACTGGAATAAATTGTACTAGTTAATTCTCACATACGACAAAAGGACAGTTATAACCAATGATGAAATAAAATGATAATAAATATTCAAAACCATATGCATATTACATATATACTAAAACTGTGAGTCACTAAGATAAAAACCCACCAATCCATCTAATGGATATTACACTCTTGGGGTTAACCTTGTGTTAACAAAATGCTGGATTAATAAAAGCAGTATCAAAGATAAGTGTCTACTCCAGTGTTTTAGGGGTATTTGAAGAGATAGCAACTTTTTACGTTACATTTGAATAGTTCTTTCTATTTGCAATGTTAGTATTTCTGAAAATCTGTCCTTTAAGAGGAAAATTAGAAGCAGGAAAGAGCGACTTGGGAGTCCTTCAACTGCATTACATGAGAAGTCAGGACTGTTTCTTCCTACTGAAAAGGGCCACCATGCTAACTGCTTTGGAAAGTAAACAATAAAATGCATTACATTTTGTGAGATTATCTACTTTTTTCCTGCCTCACAAAATCTACCATATTTAACATAAAACACGGTGAGCAAGGATGTTGCACAGGTTTCATTTTTACTGAGAAGTTACTGAAAAAAGGTTTTTCCCCTAAGTAATTTTAGATATGTTTTATTATTACCATTTAATAATTTTAAAATATTAAGATTTTCTTGCTGGTACTCTATCTGATTCTTCAGAATAATACTTAGATTATAATGGAAACTTTTACGAATGTAATACCGTGGGTCCTTCTGCATTTATATTTTCTTTAAAAAAAAAAATATATATTCCAAGCCTGCAGCTTTAGTACCCTATTTTGATGTGCTCTTGGAAATTATAGGAAAACATGGAAGTGCCTTTTCAACCAGGATGTCATTTACATAATTACCAAGATGGTAACGTTATCAACGCCATTCCAATTTGCTCGACCTCAAACTTTCTAACTGAACACTCAGAAAATCTAGGCAAGTTCACTGCAGTTAGTTGCACAGGGTAAGCACGGGCTTACTTACTAATCTGTAGTGAAACTGTTCAACACACATGTGGTGAAACCCATGTGGAATTTTTCACTACGGATTAGTAAGTAAGCACAAGTAAGCCTGTGCTTAATTTGCTTACTGGGTCATCTGCCACTGTCAGGGATTGTAAATTTGAAAAGAGGCTTTGATTCTGTAGCAAGGTGCTGTGCGGTTGGGAGAGAGACAGACTTCAGTCATCCTAGAAGCAGAGTCTTTGATGCGGTGAAAAAAATGTGAAATTGTTCAGTACAGATGATCTGGTGAGCAAGGTAAGCACCATGCTCACCTTGCCTATTGGGTGATTTGCCCCTGGGTACAACAGACCTATATTTGTGAAATGATGTTTTCTGTGAATCTTTCCAGGTGGAGAATTGATTCCAAGAGTTCTGAGTTATAACTTTTCTCTGATAACTCTTGAATAAATGACAGAAGTTCTGATAACCTGGCAAACAGCAGCCAGCATTTTCCTCACTGGCTTCCCTGCAAGAACATTTCTGAAACAGCAGCATGGTGACATCTCTGAAGAAACTGTGGCATGTGTGCACATTGTTCGTATTCTTGAACTGAAAACCAAATGACCTCAACGATTACATCTATAGACTTTGGCAATAGATGTTCTGAACCACTAGTATACTCAAATGTAGCAATGCTGTGAGGAGTTGGTTATAGAAAATCAGACATGCACTAAATACAATATGGCTCAGGTGGTAATCCAGAATTTACTAGAAGCTACATTAAGAATCAAAGTGAAGCACAGCCCATTCTGGTGCCATAGTTAATGTCACTTTTATGTCCACCAATTTTCCTGTAAGAGAAATCTGCCTCCCTATTTTATTTATATCTCTTCAAAAGCAGATCATACTGATTTGAATAACTGTTTGCAGCTAAGGACTAATTTCTTTGAGTCGGAATGCAAACAGGTACTTGATGAAGGCAGGTTAAGTGAGATTTAATCCTCTGGAAGACCAAGAGAGTATTAGGGGAGGAGTGGAGCTCAATTCTGAATAGACACTGTATTTTTCTTTGGTTCTTTGTTCCCTAATCAAGTCAATGGACATGAACTTGAAGTGCCTTGTGGAGCACGCTGGCAGGGGCGCTGCTGCAGGACTCCCGTTTGTGTTGCTTCTCTCCCTGGAGTGGTGCCATCGTCACGGTGCTTAGAGCGGTGGAAATTTTATACGTTGGCTGCAAACAAGCAGATGGTTTCAAGCCTAATGGAGGGCCATTTAAAAATGCCTCACTCTGTATTTTAGGGCTCAGGAGCAACTGCATTGTGGAGTTACTGCTTCCCAGAAAAATTAGTTTCAAGGAGGTCAGCTATGTGCCAACCAACCATTTCTTCCTGAGATTGCCACTGTGCTAAGATGTAATTAACTCACAAGAACTTAATTTTTTTTTTCTTCTCTCTCTCTCTCTCTACAGCTAAATTGTTTGATTTGAGCACACTGGGTCTGTATATACAAAAAAAAAACAAACCCAGTGCCGTCGAGTCAATTCCGACTCATAGTGACCCTACAGCTGTAGACAGGACAGGGCTAAATACCAGCGAGAGGGGAGTCAGTCTGAACACCACAGAGTGCTTTTCTTAACTAACACATCCAAATAATAGGCAACTCCAAACTCTCACAAAATGATATTCGATGGCTTAAATAAGATCCCTGAAGCTAGGGGTGAAAAAATAACCAAGTCCTACAACCAAACATGAATGAAAATCACACCCACTCTGCCCTCCTATAAAGATACTGGCTCTTTACCATGTAACTATCCTCTAACCAAGTATACCTGGCTTGAAAGGGGATCTCGGGGTGATGGTGAGACAAAGCTTTAAAACTGGCAGCAGATCAGAAATGCTGACGCAGTTAGTTTTAAAAGAATGTGGAAAAGGATGCAGCTAGAGAGCACTGCCAAGAGTCGTGGTGGTTTTCCACTGTCCCAGGTAATGAGTGCTGCTGATGGCTTAGCACGGAGTCAACATGCCAGATGGTGGACTGGCTGTTTTTCTTTCTTTCTTTATTGTACTTTAGATGAAGGTTTACAGAACAAACTAGTTTCTCATTAAACAGTACATGTATTATTTTATGACATTGGTTAACAACCCCACGACATGTTCACATTCCCCCTTCTAGGCCTTGGGTTCCCTATTACCAGCTTTCCTGTCCCCTCCTGTCTTCTAGTCCTTGCCCCTGGGCTGGTGTGCCCCTTTAGTCTTGTTTTGTTTTATGGACCTGTCTAATCTTTGGCAGGAAGTTAGACTTGACTTCATTACTGAGCTAAATGGGTGTCTGGGGGCCATACTCTTGGGGTTTCTCCAGTCTCTGTCAAGCCTGGACTGGCTGTTTTTTGAGCATTAACCCACTTCTCTCCTCATCCTACCAAGCTGTTACTGTCCCCATTCTACAGTCAAGGAGACTGAGCCTTAGAGAAGGTGACTCACCCAGGGTCCCCAAGGGCCCACTGTTAATGGCTGCGCTCCAGCACTTCTGAAATGCCTGCTCATCTCTATCGCTGTATCTCTAAACCTCTTGGCATCACTTTTCATTCACAGTTAACAGTATGCTTTTTTGATCAAATGAGAGAAGCCATATTATTGGCACAGTCTTAGCTCTCTGTCTTGTTTAAACAATGAAAAAATATGTGTGCTGTGATCTCAAACAACTACTTTAGTTGAGCAAGAAGATATCTGTACTTGGGAATAAAGCAATCCAGATATGGCAGGAAGCCATTTCTGCCACTCAGAGCTCTCATACTCAACTGTTTCTGGTTTCTTCTAACCTACTTTTCTCTGCCACAGGAAAGAATGGAGAGAAAGCTCTCTCTCCCAGACTGTATTTATTTATTTTTGTTTCCAGTTCAACTTAATATCAGCTTCTTGTTTGCCATCTAGTATGGCAACATCTAAACAGCAGAGGCAGTCCATTTTCTCTGCCACAGAGAACACTGAATTAAATTGGCTGGAGGGCTGAATCCCTAATGGCAGGAACTGAGTTAGATCCATTTTCACCTCACCTACCGCTACCAGGAAAGTAGCCTGCCTATATCCCAGGTCCCCACTGGGATCCGCTGTACTGGGAAGATTCCACTAAGGACAGTGGCTGCAGTATGGGTTACTACACACAGCTGATGAGGACTCGGAGGCCTCCTGACCATGAGAGAGGGCGGCCTTCACGAGTCAAGTCCTCCCCAGCACGGAGCTCTCCAGGCAGGAAGTCTGGCTGAGAGCACAGACCACAGGCCTGTAGCCATTCCAGGGCAGGGTTTGAAACCAAGTGCTTTGAAAACTGGAAAATAGATTCAGCAGAAGAAAAAGGGATGTGCGAAGCTCTGCAAAGGTAAACAGAAGAAAAGCAGACTGATTTGTTAAAAGGAAACGAAGCCAAAAAAAAAAAAAAAGGGGGCTGCAAATAGGAATACAAGCATAGAGAAGGAAGGTTAAAAGGGAGAGGGGCCTTGAGTTAGGATAACATCAAGTTCAAAGAATGGCTACTCTGTGTACTTAGCCCTGATCCTCTTCTTTAAAAGGAGAAAGAAAAAATGGGAATGAGAGATGAAGATGTGGGGGGTGGGGGAGAGGAAAGGAAAACAGCAATTAACACACACACACACAAAGATTATATAGAATACCATACTTGAATCTCAATTCTACCATGTTAAACTAGCAATATTATTCTTATTAAAAGCTCTATGCTCTAATTCATTTCAAAACAACTACTCAGTGATTCTGCCCCCAAAAGAGCAAATACTTACCCTTTCAAGTATGAGCCCAAGAGGAGCTTCCAACAAGAACCCCACCGCATTTTTTGAAGGAAGAACACCACACAGTGATCTGACACCACTGTTCATTTCCAGAAATTCACTTGAAATCCAAATTAGTTTTGGTTGATTAACATTTCAAGACGACCTGCATTTCAAGTCTTTGCTGGATGGCAAATATTCTTAAGGAGTCATTGGGCTGGGAGGGATCTGAGAAGACTGTTCTTTGCCAGAAAGCAGGTAAATCTCTAAGGTAGGTAGTCTCTTCTCTGGAAGATCTCCAAGTATTAAAACATCCATCTCCAAAGATGGAACATTAAAAAGGAGTATTTTAACCTCGAATGGTCAAAAAGTTCTAAGTTATACTCAATTGACAGCTCTGTTATTTACACCCATTTGCTCTATTCAATCTGCATGCAGATGGTGATACGGTGGACAGGCCACAGGCCTAGAGTTGTCAACCTGCATTTGAGTCCACTTGCCTACCCTTTGCGGTTGTTCCTGTCATTAGACTCATTTTACAGAGGATGAAACTGAGGACCAGAGAGGTTTGGTAACTTGCCCAAGGTTACTCAGTTATAATAGTGGAGCGGAGATTCCAGAGAATGTTCTCCCAACTCCAAAAGCCTTCTCTTAACAACCAAGGCATACAAAGCACCCAGCCTGCTCCTGGCACATTTGGGGTGGTCAAAAAGGCCCTCTACTTGATTATGTCCTCAGAAGACCAAAACACTTCATTTAAAGCCAAAACTTTGGTACAAACTGTGAGTAAAAATGCTAATTTCTTAGTCAGTTTCTCTGATTATAATTGTTTAATCACACATAATTTTCATGGAAATGATTTATGGACAGCTAAGCTGGATAAGTTTAAATAACCCAGATCGATACTTTTGAAAATGGTTTTCCACAACATATATTTTAAAAAAAAAGGTAAACTTATTCATCTAATAAGTAAAAAAAAAAAAGCCTGGATTTATTGAGTCTGTATCCAAAGCAATATTTCTCACGTGGAAAAGTAGAACGGGTTGGCGTTGTGTTTTCCAGACATTCGGCAGTTCATTTTCTCTCATGCTTATGACTAAAACCAGACTTGCGAATTAAAAATATGCCTGTCATTTTCTTTTTTCAAGACAATTCAAACAAAAGAGTCTGTGAATCTACCCACACAAACACTGCTTTTAAGCAACTTGAACGAAGAGTTGGAGAGAATCGTGAGATCCATTTATTTTCCAAATAACAAATGGTAAAAAGATTCTTCCCACATTGCTTTGGGAAGAGACCAAGAATTTAAAGTTATAGCCCTGGTAAGACAGTTACCAGGCAGGTAACAATTGCCTGTTGATGCTCTAAAAGAACCACCACAAAAAAAAAAAAAAATTTATGAGGAAAAAGTCATTTGCTTCCCCATCACATTTTTGGAATAGGAAAATACACATTAAATAGATTTCTGAAGAACAGAAAGAAAGAAAAGACGGTGCACTTTTGAATTTCATAATCAATGACATTTTAGCAGGTCTTATGTTCTACTTTTTTCTCACTCACCACTTGTGAGGAGTTCTTAACATAATTTTATCTCATTTACAAATGACATCACCAAGGACATCTGGTTAAATGTACAGAAAACACAAGATAGTCAAAATCCAAAACAAAATCTTATTTCATGGTTACCCTGAGGAACCACTGGATTGAATAATCCAGACCCATCCTCTTAATCCAACCCAGGGTGAGAGATTTAAACAGAGTGATTCATCAACCACTCCAGTAAGGCAAGTACATATAGTTAATAAAACGGATCAAAAGACAAGTTATTTCAAATATCCATCTGGTGTATGTACAAATTAACACATTATTTCTAACAGCAATTAAAAACTCTTCCAGGGTCATTTCCAATTTGCAAAGTATATACCTCAAAAGGAAGGTAAACTCAGTTTTAGAATCTACTGTGTGCCAAGTGGAGCCCTCGTGGCGCAGTGGTTAAGAGTTTGGCTGCTAACCAAACGGTCAGCAGTTCGAATCTACCAGATGCTCCTTGAAAACTCTATGGGGGCAGTTCTACTCTGTCCCATAGGGTCACTATGAGTCAGAATGGACTCAATGGCAACGGGTTTGGTTTTCGGTTTGATGTGCCAAGTGCTATGCTAGGTACTTTTCACACAGTGGTTTTATTTAAAAAAAAAAAAAAAAAATTTATTTTATTTAAAGTAAATTCTACATTTCTCCTTAAGCATGAGGGAAGTAATACAGCAAGGAAGAAAGAACACTGGACTAGCACCCAGATCCTCGACTCAGCTGCACTTTATTTGTCTGACCATGTAAGCTTTCCAAGCCTCAGTTTCCTCATCTATCAAATGCTTTAGTGAGATCTCCCAGGCCTACGCTCATAGGACTGTGCAAGGATTAATTAAAACAACAAATTTGCTAGTGCTCTGCCAACAGTAAAGTTCAATAAAAAGGTAAATTGTAAGCATTTCCTATTTTAGCAAATTACTAGCAATTAAAAATACAAGTTAAAAAAAAACAAGCCTGTGGTTTCCTACACATGGTAAGTACTCAGTGATGGCTTCCTGGAGCCCATTTGCAAATATAACACACAGGATAATTTCAACATCAATGGACTTGAATTTAGTGGTAGAAAAAGGCACAAAAGCTTTGGCCCTAATCACGTTCGTTCGATTATTGATTCACTCATTCAACAGATATTTATTTCTTATTTCTATGTGTCTGAAGTTATCTTGCCTAGGATTCTAGTCTGGAGATCAAAGACAAATGTCTTTGACTTTGATGAAGGCAACAGTACACTTTTTAAAAAAATGTCCTAGCATATTTAGCTTAAAAAAATGCATACATAGAGCGTGGGTATTTGCCCATAAAAGGAAGGTCTATTCTCACACATGTTGGCTGCAAGGTAATTATTAATCTAGTTGAGAATCTAATTTATGGGGCATTTTTTTTTTACTTTATAAATACAGATACATTTTAATAACATATGTGAACATGTTCAAAAGCACATGACCAGCACTTCTACAGCAGAGTACATCTGTGGACTTTCTCCATGGAATAAACCTGTGTGTGCTTCTAGGCCCTTCTATACTGTTTCTGATCTACTGCTACTGTGACTTGGAAAATGCTAAATTGTATTCTCTTTCATGGCCTACTCAGTAGTTTCCACAAACAAAAATAAATCTGGTTCTGAATTGGCCACCATTCTTACATTTAGGGGAAACAATTAAGATATACAAATTTTAAATTTTTGCTTAGGAAACCAGGAGACTGAGGTAAGCTGCAATTCACATAGATCATTTACTAGGACAACAAAAATGATCAGAAGGTTCTCCAGAGCTTCAGTGGAGCATCTTATTTTAATGTCTGGATCCCTTCATGTACCCTAAGGCATTTTTTTTCCTAAGTCTCTTCTCCCAGCGAGAACAGGAAATACAAAGGTGGGGGAGGTGGGAGGAAGAGGCCTTGATCTGCTCCACACATCAGTAATAAGGAGATTACTCCAGAGTCGCAATTTGCTAGCTGTTTTCCTAGTTAGTAATTGCAAAATAGGAACTATTTCAGAATTCCAACTGCTTATTTTATGGTCTTTGGAAGCCAACCTTGTTATTAATGTCAACTACAGTCAGTCTTTCTAGAAAAAAAAAAACAAAGGATTTGAGCTTTATCAAGGCTAGGTATGCGGTCCTTGTTAAGTGCTTGCACATACCCCCTCAAAACGTGTTCTCTTCCCTAGTGATCCCAGAAAGCCATATGACCTGTTTCCATTTTTGCCAAAGTATCTATTTTAAGATTCCTCTTTTTTTGTCCAAGGACATCATTTGTCATTTACTAAATATATTAGGTTCTGAACTCTGTGCGAGTCAACAAACTCAGTTGATTAAGAGGATATTTATTCAGAGTCTACTGGGTGCCAGGCCCTTGCTGGGCGAGGGAACAGAGGAGCAAGTAAGGCATTGCCTGGCCCTCAGGGACCCCACAGCTCATAGGGCAGACCTAAACAGAACTAAGTCCAGCAGGGCAAATGCACAGAAATGGGCACCAGGAAAGGCTTTTTTGAAAAACTATAAACTTTGGCCTACCTGGAGGTAATCAGGCCTATGTGACATGTCATATGTACCACATTGATACCTCACATACCTTCCTCATTAGAGACCTAAATTTGTTCCCTTTTCTGAAACCTTCTCATCTTTTTTGGTGTACAACAAATTCAATTTCAAATACAAAACAGAATTAACTCCTTGTCTGGTGGGTTTTCTACTTTCACAGTCAGTTGTTTTGCCCTGGGCCACTCATCTGGGGGACCCTGGATTATGTAGGAAACCCTAGTGGTATAGTGGTTAAGTGCTATGGCTGCTAAGCAAAAGGGTGGCAGTTCAAAACCACCAGGCACTCTTTGGAAACCCTATGGGGCAGTTCTACTCTGTCCCATATGGTCGCTATGAGTCGGAATGGACTCAACAACAATGGGTTTTTTTGGATTAGGTAGGATTGGGGTTGGTCTCATGAATCAATGTCTGCATTGATGAAGGCTGCAGTAAGCAGTAAGCAGCAAATTATGGAGCAGACGATAAAGAGTTTATACTTCCACAGCTCCTGCCTTCGAGGTCCTTTTAAACTTAGTCAGACAGTCAGAGAGAAGAGAAGGGCTTGCACTCATTGATGGCGGATCCAAGGGCCCTGAGCATTTTAGAATTTTGCTTTACACAATTCTGGAAATAACAACGCTAACCTTACTTCCCTCTGAAAATTAAAACATATTGAGGGGTAAAAGAGAAATGAAAACATCTGTGTCACTCTCCACCATCATACTTGTATGACTCCTAAATAGAAGAAACCCAAATTTGTGACATCTTTAAAAAAAAAAAAAAGTTAAAATTAGTTTTATTGATTCACCTGCAAACTAAACTCATGAAAATGATGATTAAATGTGTGAGTTTGTTCTAACACTGCATATCCATCATGTCTCCTGACAGGAGCTAAAAAGCCCAAAGAGGGCCTGGAGGCACCCTAGGCTGTGCCTCCTCTGCCTTCCTTATTTCATCGCAGCAGATTTATACCCATCCTAGATGGAACTGGCAACTTAAACAATCAAAGAAGGTCTGAGAGGTGCTATGCTGGTTAAGGCGTGGCAGCTCAATGCTCATTTCATTTTCCAGGGGAAGTGTAATGCATGTGCGCAATGCAGTGAATTACTTAATACGGCCCTTCTTGCCAGTCTTTGTGACTCCCACACAATGACTGGGTAGGACTATGCACATAA
Organism: Loxodonta africana; assembly: GCF_030014295.1. Classification (NCBI taxonomy): domain Eukaryota; kingdom Metazoa; phylum Chordata; class Mammalia; order Proboscidea; family Elephantidae; genus Loxodonta; species Loxodonta africana. The sequence goes on along the minus strand of NC_087363.1, from coordinate 29,315,492 downwards.
GGTATGTGGAACTTGTGATGGTTAAGGTTATGTGTCAATTTCTCTAAGCCATGATTTTCAGTGGTTTGGCAATCATGTAATGATATAGTCATCCTCCATTTTGTGGTCTCATGTAATTGTCCTTCATTTTGTAATCTGATGTAATTATCTTCCATTTTGTGAAATGTTGTAAATCCTAGCTCCTATGCCTGTGGTTATGGTCCTATTTGAGAGCGTGCTGTTTGTTATGTTAACGAGGCAGGATTAGGGCAGGATGAATCTTGAGTCAACTCCTTACTAGAGAGTATGAATCAAGTCACCCTTACCCCAGTCACCACCCTTATTCAAGTCATGCATTTACTTGAGTCACACCTTTTAGCTTATAAGAGATGAAAGGGAAGCAAGTGGGGCAGGCGGGGGGGTACCCACTACCACCAAAAAGAAGAGTTAGGAGTGGAGGGCATCCTTTGGATCTGGGATCCATGTGCTGAGAATTTCCTAGACCCAGGAGACAGAGAGCTGTAACACCAGAGACAGCACAAGGTGGAGAGAAGAGGCAGCAGGTGTGACAGAGAACTACAGCAGCAGAACCAGGAGACCAGCACGAGACAGCACAGTGGGCTTCCCAGCCCATGGAGTGAAATGGCTACAAAGGGTGTGCCAACCCATGGAGCAAGAGAGCTGAGCACCTTTGGACAGGAGGCTTACTAGTGGAGCGAGGTGCCCCTGGGTACTTACTGGCAGAGCTAAAGAGATTTGTAATACTTGCCTGAGCAGGTCAGAGGCTGGGCCGAGGGCCAGAGAGGCCTGCCTGCAAGCACAGCTGAGAAGGGGCTATCCTGATTGAAGAACTGTATTCTGAGTAATTTCTGATCCTGAATTGTAACTGGTGGTGCAGTGGTTAAGAGCTATGGCTGCAAACCAAAAGGTCAGCAGTTCAAATCCACCAGCCGCTTGCTGGAAACCCTATGCGGCAATTCTACCCTGTCCTATAGGGTTGCTATGAGTTGGAACTGACTTGACAGCAATGCAGCTTTTTGTTGTTATTCACTTAAAGGAATCACTGTGTCCACAGAGGTCTGGCTGGGACTGTATAGAAAGCCACTGCAGCAGCTGCAGTCCAGGCCATCTCCTACCTGGCCATTCCCAATTCTCTGGTCCCCGATGCCCTTGATGTGCTGTCTTTGCTGAGCTCCCTTGCTGCGATACCTATGCTCTGCTCTGATTCAAACATGTCTCCAGGTCATGACCCCAGTCATTTGTCCTCTAGCTCCCACACTGAACTCCAGGAAAAAGGCAGGCCATCCCTGGACCCCATTTGGGGCCCAGGCAAATGGACCATCCCCTCTCCCATGGACTGTGGCTCTGCCACTAGCCACCATTGGCTTTCTTAGAGGCCAATTCTTTCTTTAGATTCAACATTTCATTATGAACTAGATGTTGGCGGATCAATACATGATCAAGTATTCAATAGTCAAATACTTTAGCATCCTCATTTTATGCTGTGAAACCTTTAACTTTCCATTAAAAATGCTTATATATCTACCATAACTTGAGAGCACAGATGTAGAGAAAGAAAATTTCGGAACCTCTCTGAAAATGGCTTAAAATATACATGTTGTTAGATGGTGTCCAGTAGGACCCTGACTCATGGTGACCCCATGCATAATGGGATGAAATGCTACCAAGTTCTGTGCCGTCCCCATGATCGAATATATACTTACCCCTAGAAAACAAAGAGGTCCCTAGGTGGTGCAAACGGTTTGTGCTCGACTGCTACCTAAAGGTTGGAGGTTCAAACCCACCAAGTGGCATTGTGGAAGGTAGGCCTGGTGGTCTAGGCCTGTTAAGATCACAGTTAAGAAAACCCTATGGCGCATAGTTCTACTCTGTAACACATGGGGTCGCCATGAGTCAGAATCGACCGGACAGCAGCTAACAACAACAACAGCAAAAAAACAAGTGTGGGACCCTGGCCACGGGTCCCACAGCTGATTTGAGGCCCTTTAGGGCTAGCGTTTGCCTTGTGGTATCTTCTTAAAGTCCTGGTTTTGTTCTTTCAACAGATTTCTGAAGCTGTTATCTTTCCCAAAGGCTCTAGGAATTCAGCCTTGGAGATCTTTGGACTCTGTGGGTGAGTGCTCCCTCTCTCTGTGTGCACTGGCTAACGATGTGGTGCCCTTGTGTTCCAGGCCATGCAGTGGTACGACTCCTTTCTGTTTTTAATTGGATCTTTACAATTACTGAGAGTTAAATGAATTAATTTGAAAAGAAACAAAAGGGCACCACCAGGATGATATTTGCTGTCTAGAATTCTTTCTAAAGGTCTCAACCAAATGAAGCCTATAGTAATCATTTGAAAATGCCCTTTGCAAAGCAAACAATTTTATTTTCTCCCGTTTGCCTCTGGCCTGTATATTTAGAAACACCATACTGTTTCCTCAATACTGAAAAAAGAATTGCTTCCAGTACACTCCCTTTCCATGTTCATTCTAGCATACAGTCTCACCCCCCACTTCACAAGCTCAGAGGAATAGCTGGGACCCACAGAGCGCTTCTCCAAATGGGCTTAGGGCTCCTCCATTAGAATCACCTGAAGTGCTAGAAGAAATGTAGATTTCTGGGCCTTGACAGGGGCAGGAATCCAGCCCTTTATTTTACAAAACAAAAAACTAAGGTGCGAAGAAGCTACTTGGCTCCTCCAGGTAACTCAGCTAGTTAGGTAATTCAGCTAGCTAGGTAACTCAGCTAGTTATTCGTGGAACTTGGCCCAGAACAGCTCTTATTGGCCCTCAGCTGACCAGGTTTGGGATCCATCATTGCTGAGGGCTGGGGAGGCAGACCGGTAGGAGAGCAGGAGTGGAGCAACAGCAGACGGCTTTTTAAAATGTAGGTATACAGGCCGTGCCTGAGATTTAAGGGATCTGAATCTTTAGGGAGTGAGGCCCAGGCACATGTATTTTTCAAAAGCTCTACACTTGATTCCGATGCATAGCTCTATTTAAGAACTGTCTGAAGACTTCAGTTTCTCAATCAGGTTTTCTTCATAAAATGGGAATTGCATTGAAAAAGTAACAATTATAAATTAATCATAACAATTATTAATAAGTAATCATTTGTATTGACGAGCCTACTGTCAACTTCTGATCACTTAACAGTTAGAGTCTGGGGATGAGTCAGGCATCAAGGAGATTTATTATTAAATATGTTTTCAATAACTCCATTATGATCTGGGCCCAGGAACTGACCAGGGGATACAGCAGAAGTTCCCTCTGCTTAGGTACAAAGGAATAGCTCAGTGAGTTGAGGCTGTACTTATTTACAAAGCAGATAGTTAAATGTCAGATTAAAGAAAAAAAAAAAATCTGTATCCTAGAAATGACACTAGTTCAGCAAGTAAACCAAGACATGGCCAGTTAATCTGAGTTTTGGAAAAGCACAAAGCCTGCAACCTTTCATGCCTAGGACCATCTGGACTTTCTAGGACTTTCTAGACAGTACGGCTAAACAGGAAGTGTGATGAACAGGCTTGTCTCTGACTGATGGCAACATAAGCTTGGGTAGCCACGGAGCACCATCAGCCACACAGCAAAGCCTTGGGCCACCGAGAGCAAGACAGCAAGAAAGGGGGAGCTGCTATAGGATCTTCTTCCCAACCCTTACCCAGGATCTTCTATTATCAGATTGAGAATTAAAATAATAATGATAATAGAAATAGGTAGAGGAAGGACTGTTTTCTTTGGGTTTGCAGCTAAGGCCCCAAGAAACTCTGGTCACAACACTCATCATTGCCTCCTGCTGTCTGGAGGGGCTACGCTCTTTCCTTTCTACTTCCCTGTTCTCACCCACAAGGCCTTAGCCTCTCCTTTAAATGAAGACAGATACTTTAGAATAGTGTTACAATACTGAATGGGCTGTCAGTTGTCAGCCTGTGGGGTTGTCCTCTAGCCTTGGTGTCACTCTGACATGACTTGAGCCTTACTGAGGGGTTTGCCAGCAAATCCCACTTTGCCTCATATTGCAACTTGATTCCACATTTGACTCTCGGCCTCAGATTTCACATATAAAACACATATTGTGCAAAAATAAATTTTCCTCTAAAAATTTCACCTGACGAATACATTTTTTATTCTTAAAAAAAAAAAAATGTAGAAAGAAGAATGAAGGAGGAAAGAGTGTGTGAAGGATGTGTCTATATGTGTCTGAAAAAGGCACCGGGGAATTTAAGGAAGTATTCAAACCACCTACTTAGACTATGAAGGAAGATGTCAGTCCTCCTTTACTGACATTAATATTAAATACAGAAGAGCATACAGGTGACAAATAGGGAATGGCCTTCCTGACAGAGAACTCCCGTTGGCCTTAAAACAGTAATGTATGTGCATGGTCAGAAAATTCAAACCGCATGTGAAACGGGAAACTGTAGTCCTTCTCAAAGGTAACTCCTGCTCAGGTTTCCTGTGTGCTCTTCCAGGAGAAAAAATGTACATATCAGCATCTATCCATCTCTTTCCCCTTCCTTCCTTCTTTTCTTTAAAATTTGACTCAAAAGGGATCATACTGTTCTATATCTTGCTTTTTCCACTTCATAAGATAGCCAGGGGACATACACACATACACAACACAGACAGATCTTTAAACGCCCCCAAAACAGATTCATAGTATTTTATCATCTAAACATACCATAATTTATTTAACTAGTCCCCTGCTGAGGAATTTAGTTGTCTCCAGATGTTTGCTAAAAAAATGTTTCAAAGAATAGGCTTGGTATACTTTTTTAGATAAAACCATTACCTAGCAACAGTTGCTTTGGGTTACAGGGTAATACAAACTTTGACTCATCTGCATTCTGGAAGCCTGAACCAATTACACTCAGCCAATGGAACACATATAAGAGGGTCCATTTCTCCACAACCAATGAGCACAGGTTATCACAACCAACAGTAGCCAAAGGAATAGGTGAAATGTGGTACTTCCCTGGTGCTTGAATTTACTTTTCTTAATTTTGAGTGAGGTCGAGTATCACTTCATATGTTTTCCCTTGATTAGTGGGCTGTCTTATTTTATGGATTTTTGCAAATATTTCCCCAGCTTGTTCAATTTATCTTTTGAGTTGCCTTTTTTTTTTGTCATATGGAAGTTTTAAGGTTTCACAAATTTTACTTTATATTTTCCTTCATGATTTTTGGGTTTTGTGTCCGACTAGGAAGGCATTTTCCACTGGGAGATCTAAAAAGGCCTTTTTATAGGTCTTTTACAGTATAATTTTTTATATTTAAATCTCTCAGTCTCTTTTGGGAGCAGGAGGTATAAGGAATGAGGTAGGATATACTGCAATAATTTTTCCAAACAGCTGGTTGTCATCAAACTATATAATAAACAACCCTTTTGTTCACTAACATAAAGTGTCACTTTGACCATAAACTAAATTCCCATTTTGATTTGTGTCCATTTATGGACCTGCTGCTTTGTTCCACTGATTTACCCATTTTGTTTCTAGTTCAAAATGTATTTAACTATTATATTATTTAGAACATATTTTAATATGTCAGGGCTAGAATGCCTTCATTTTTCTTCTTTTTCAAGTTTCCTCGCTATTCTCAACTGCTTATTTCTACCTATTCGAATTGGCATTGCATTTTCACAAACCTGAATCTGTTGATCCCAGCAGGGGTTTAAAAATATCGTTCATATAGATTATCCATATTGCTTTCATAAGCTGATAGCTGGGGGTTTTATATTTTTAGTTTCTCTGTAAATGGGAACATCTCTTCAATAATATTTCACAACTAGTGATTATTTTTTGTGAAAGGAAACAAATGATTTTAGATAAAATTTACAACCTGCCTCCTGACTGAATTTTCCTATTTTCTAATAACTTTGATCTTGTGTGTTTTTAGGTACATAATCTTATAATCTTCAAGTAATGATAAATTTGCCTCTCCCGGGTTATTTGCACTTCTTACTGTTTCTCTCGTGTAGTTGCACCGGTTAGTGTCTCCAGAGCAATGCTAAATATCAGTGGTGATAACAGGTTTCCTGACATTGCTCTGGATGCTTTGGGTGTTTCACTGTTAAGCATGATGCTGGGTTTTGGTTTAAGATATGAACACGTTGGCTAGGTCACATGCCAAAAGTGAACTTGCCCTACATCTAGGAACACAGGTGGATTTGGTCTTTTGACCAAGCGTATGACACACACGAGCACAGTTCTCAGACCTGCATTCTCCCTCTTTTCTATAATCTTATCATAAGTACTGTTTGGGGGTAACCCACCTACTCAGGAGCATGTACAGCTCCAATGTGGGGTCTTCCAGTTTGGTGCTGTACCCCTGGGGTCCTCACTTCTATCACAGGGTCGTCTTGGGTGGGTCCCCCTTGCAATTTTTTCTCTCAACTCCCCAAACATAAGAGGAACTATTCCTGTCAACGGTGGTCTGCAGGCCTAAGAGGCTGCATGGGACAGGGTGGTCCCAGACCCAGAGCTTGTCCCCTCAGATGATATCACCTTACTGATTTTCTCTTTGGTTAAGTTCTTATGTATCACTGGAGGGAACTAGCTCTGGGCATCCAGGAATCTACTGTCTTCCTACTCTCACTCTCCTTTAAGCAGAAAATCATCAAACTAGTGAAATTCAAACAAATAAATATAAAAAATCTAAACCAGTTGCTGCTGAGTCAATTCTGATTCATGGCGACCCCATGTGTTACAGAGTAGAGCTGCTCCATAGGGTTTTCAAGGCTGTGACCTTCTAGAAGCAGATCGCCAGACTTTTCTTTCAAGGTGCTTCTGGGTGGGATCAAACCACCAACCTTTTAGCTAGTAGCTGAGCACGTACCCATTTAAACCACCCAGGGACTCTTGGTGAAATCCAGCAGGGCTTTTTAAAATTTTCTCTCTCTCTTTGGTCTCTGGTAAAATGGGGAAGTCACAGGGAAAGGAGTTTCTGTTTTAATGGCCATTTCCACCACTCCTGCCCACACTTGCTTCTTCACTCTCCTCGAGATATTATTCAGAATTCTGTTTCTTCACTTCTGCTCTCATAATGTTTCTATGGAGGGCAGGATTAGGGACTGCGGGGAGCTTCCTCAGGGTGAACGGAGGGGATTCTTAGCGATCTCTGTCTTGTTCTTTTGCAGGATGCTAGCTGCATTCTTTATTTAACATTGCTTTTACATCTTTGTTTAGCTCTTTAAATCTATTTGTTGCTCACATTGGTAGTATTTGGGTTGTGTTCTGCCATCTTAAAAATTATACTTCTCTGTATTTATTGACACTGATAATCTCAAGGCTGAAAGAAATGCCGAGAGTGATTCCTCTGAATTATGATGTTTCCTATCATTTGCTAAGGAAATATATTTATTATTCAGGACAATTTCTCTTACCTGCTGCTTGAGTGCTTCCAAGGACTCAAATTCCAACCTGGCCAGTTTCATCTGGATATGCCGCGGTTTATCAGGTATGGCAAAGGCAAGTATAAACTTTAAAGCCAGAAGTGCATGCTGAAAACAAGAGCGAGTACATGTTGATGTGAGACATCAGACCATGTGTGCAAGGAAACAAATTAGCACCTAAGCAATCTGCAATCCTTCTCGTTAATCTTAGGTCATTTCCAATTATTGGCCTGTGAAGTACCAAAGAACAAACAGGTCCACTGGTTCTATTTAATCCGCCCTGCTGTGGTCCATTCAGTAATTACTGAATTACTTTGCTTTATTCTTTTAAAAAAAAAAAAAATTTTTTTTTTTTTATTCTTTAAAAATCAGTCATTGCCATAAACTGATACCATATACTACTCTTAAATGTTCTACAGAAAAATAAGGCTTATTTCCAAATGGCTGCCAGAAAATCTCTTTTTTAGGCTGCATCTTAATTCCCAGTGTATCTGAGTGCATAATATTTGCAGAGCCACTCCCTTCTCTGCCAGCATCCTCCTCCCTGAGTTGTACCAAATGTACATGTGTCTTAGACAGCAGGAGCATTTTGAATCCTCCGCGTCCCCAGCGGTACCTGGTGCCGTTTCTTTCAGGAAATGATAATCGATCAATACTGATTGGTTGATTGAGGTGCATCATCTTATGCTGCTGACTCTATACGATAGGGTGGGTACACAGAAATGTAGAGCATATCCTTTTCATTAGAGCATGAAAAACTTAAAACCTGGCTATTACATTTTCCTTCTACACCAGCATCATAAAGAAGTTCCGTCAATATGAGATTTCTAATTATGCTTCTTTCTCTTCAGAACTGAAATAAAACCCAAACCCAAACCCGTTGCCATCCTGAAATAAGGCAATGGTGTCGCTTCCGTTGGTCACCCTGCTCTTCAGATGCACAGCCCCAACCTACTGATGCATCATCTTGTGATTCAGGATCACACACACACACAGAAATCTTAACAATTAAAAGAATGAAGTTGCCTCTTTGATGGTGGCATGAATTACTAAGTATTAAAAGCTGTGAAATAATTTTTAAAAGGAACATATAATTGAAAGGCATTAAGAAAGTCAATGGAGGAGATGCAACACCCTCTAAAAAATGTTGCATGGAATTGCTGGCCAAAAAAGAAAACAGCTGAAAACATTTAAATGGAATCCTTACTGTAATATTTTCAAAAGGAGGATGAAGGATAAATAACAAATGAATTTCTCCCAGGAGAAGTATGAAATAGTGAAGGAAATCAGCATCATGGCAGGATAAGTACTAATTAAATCAGAGGACTTGAAAATAGGCAGAACCCCAGGGCAGGGCAGGCACTGTCTATTATTAACAAGAGATCTGGAGTGGACCAGGGACAGGCTGCCTTCACTTAAATGTGGCTGCTGTGACCAAAGAAGACACTTGAAAATACTGATTAGGGGCCTATAGTAAGAAAATGTGTAGATAACACAGCATGGATCAGATGACATCATATGCAAGCAATTCTGGCCTAACTGAGCTGAATTAACAAGGAACCTGGATAAAATCCAAATAATTCAGAAAAAGCTTATACTCTGCCATTATTTCACTCCATTAAAGTCCTGAAATATACATTTATCTAACACTTAACCTCTTCAGTGGAAATATTACGACAATAAATAAATAAGTAGAGAAAAAGAAATCTATCTTTTTCAGCATACGTGAGGCCTCAAGTTGCTGGAGCCCCGCCATGACCAAGTCACTGTTCCCTTCCCATCTCGCCTAACAAATCTGTACTATTTCATCTTTCGCAGAGCCTGGATGGGATTAGTGAGAAAAAAGACTCTGGTGAGGAAGGACATGCCTCCCTGGATGTAGTGCGCTTGGAAAATGTGTGAATTCCCCAGTCAGAACCGGATGTTGTGTGACTGAGTAAGGCTGCCACAGACCTTGGTGCTCGTGGTTTCCATATGGTGTGCATGTTCATAAAACCTTAAATAAACTGAAAAAATTGGTATTGACTAGGCAATATTAATCAAAATAGGAGGCCACTGACATCACCTCAGTATCCACTGAAGTGATATACACAAAACGAGGAGCAGCTGGTGGAAGAATTCATCTGTGTGGGGCTGTAGGCTTTCAGGTGTCTGCACAGCATCTATGCAGAGTCTCTCAGTAGGCAGTTAGAGAGGTCGTAAGCTCATGAGAGAGACGGGCTGGAGACAGAGATTTTTGAGTCACTGTTGTATGTATAAAAGTGGCAAATAAAGCCATGGGAATGGATGAGATGCCAGTAAGAGAAAAGAGGAGGTGAGGCAAGAAGAGGCCATAGGCTCGAAGGAGAGGAATAGAAACACACGCATGATGGCAGAAGGAGAGGGGCCTGCAAAGAAGCTTGAGAAGAAGCAGGGAGGGGTGGGCAGACTCCAGGAGAGTCTGGAGTTACAGAAGCGAAGGGAAAAGTGAGGAGTGTGTCATGGTGGGTGTTGCAAGGTCAAGTACATGAAGCCTGAAGAGAGCCATTTGGATTTAACCACCAGGAGGCTTCTGGTGACCTTAGTGGGAGTGGTTTCAGCTGAGTGGTGGTCACAGAAACTAGCCCACAGTGGGCTGAGAAGTGACTGAGAAGCAAGGCTGGAGAAAGCAGCTGCAGAGAGCAAGTCCAGAAAGTTGGCTGGTAGGAAAGGTCAGAGATGAAGTTGCAGCTGGAGGGACACTGGGTTAGCCTGGTGTTTGATTATTTTAAAGATGTAAGACTTGAATAGGCTGAAGTGCTTTGGGGAAAGAACCAGGAAAATGGGAAAAGGTGAAGAAGGTCTAAGGTACAGAGCCAGGCCACTGTGCAAGACAGGGGCTTGGTCATCAACCAGTGATATTGTCACTGTAAAGGGGGAGACAGCTGACCACAGGAAACAAAAGCATTTGGGGGCACCAATTTGAGGCTGAGGAGAAGAATTTTAAAAGAAAAGATATTTACTTTTCAGAATACGTGTGATGGCTTAATTACTTTTGTGTGGCCTTTCTGGCCAGGGTCTTGTAACTCCTACCCAGGTGATTGTGTAATAGGGTAACTGTGGCCTACCAAGAGGACTTGTCAGTTTTGCCTTAAAAGAGAGCCAATTCAGAGCAAAGGGGAGAGCCTACCACCACCAAAGAAGTAGAAACCCACAGGAGACGGTGCAGTGGGCTTTCAGGCTCATAAAGCGAGAAAGCTCAGTACTTTTGGGCAGAGACTGAGGGCCAGGGAGAAGTCTACACTTGACCCACAAATTTGGGACTTGCCAGCCTCTACAACCGCATGAACCATTTCCCCTATATGGCTCCTGAGTTCTGTGAGATGTCGCAGGGAATTAGGGAACCCAAAGTCAGGAGGGAGAGTACTGAGGCAAGAAGGAGTAGTTGATGTTAGAGATGATGGAGTGGTACAGCAGCTTGGAAGTTAGACATTTGGGGCATCTTTAATTTCCGCCTCATAGGAACCAGCTTTGTGCTGATCCTTATAAAAGAAATTATTCATTTAACATGCAATTTGATACTTAAAATAAGCAAGGACACAAGAGAACTACATATAAAGTTCTCATTTCTCTTTAGAGATTTACTCTCAACCATCATTAAGTACCTTTTCCTCAAAACTGATATTTAATAATCCTCAACAGGAAAAAACAAAACAAAACAAAAAGGCCAACTTTATTAATGGGAAGAAAATATAAAACACATCTTCACAGTGGTTTTCTTTGGATGGGGACATTCTAGGCAATTTCTTTATTTTTAATCTTTAATGGACATGTGTTACTTTTATATGGAAAAAAACTTACGTAAAACAGAAGAATACAGGGATCCTCACTTGACAAATGAATCGCACGCGCCTGGCTAGGCTAACCCTGCCTGGTCACTCCTGCCCATTTGCTCAGTAAACAGACCCAAACCAAACAACATGTAGCTCAGAGAATCTGGAGCCAGGAATGAAAGAAGCTGGGGAAAACAGCCACTCAGTACTCATTCATTCTACATATACCTAGAGAGTACCAATGCATGGTCCGACTGCTTAGATGGCAGTCTTCTCCCATCACTTCCTTATCTCTCAAAATCTTCTATCACACTGATCTGTGTTTCCCATTTTACTCTGCTACACTCCCAGAGGAAACGATGGTGGTGGAGTGGTTAGGAGCTATGGCTGCTAACCAAAAGGTTCAAATCCACCAGGCGCTCCTTGGAAACTGTATGGGGGCAGTACTACTCTGTCTTATAGGGTCGCTATAAGTCAGAATCAACTCAAAGGCAAAAGGGTTTTTTTTTTTACACTCCCAGAAGTTCCTCCATATAACTGGTTTGCTTGGTTTAACACACAGCATCTTTAGAAAGTGACAATACCCCTGACAGGGCTAAGCAGCAACGACCATTTACAGATACCTGCTAAAGAATGAAACCTGCCTGCTCTTTCCCTCCACAACCTGAATACTTGGGAGTGGGGTGGGGAAGACACCACCAAACAAAACAAACCCCACCGTCACTGAGTGGATTCCAACTCACAGCAACCCTATAGGACAGAGTAGAATTGCCCCATAGGGTTTCCAAGGCTGTAAATCTTTACTGGAGCAGACTGCCACATCTTTCTCCCGGGGACGGATAGTGGATTTGAACCACCGACCTTTCAGTTAGCAGCCAAGTGCTTTAACCACCATCGCACCAGGGCTCCTTGAGGATACCACAGGGAGAAATATAAGCAGCTTCAGTAGCAGGGCGCCTGCCAGGCTTTGAGAAAAGAGGGCTAACTAGAAGCAGAAGGGAACCAGCGTTGTACCACTGATGAGGAAAGGATAAATTAGACCCCACCCCCCCTTCCTACTTGTTTCTTTTACACAGGATCCAGAAGTCAAGTTGAATGCCTGGATGGATGAAATCAGATTTTGTGGTCTAGCCTGGAAACCTAAGAACATTATAGCACCAAGTCCAAAAGATCAGCTTTGTGAATCTTATTTATATTTTCCATACAGCCAATCTGTTACAAGGCTGAGAACTGTTTTTATACTAACTGATCTGAGGAGGGGGAGGGGGGACTGTAAAAAGCATTTTAGCTACTTTGACTTGTTTACATCAATAAAAGACAACCTAAGATAAAACAAGAATTTGCTCAAATTTGAAGAAAAGCACACTCAAAATGAATAGTTTGGTGGAAATAGCCTGTCTATAAACAAAGGAGACATTTTATGGGCCATGATTATGATTCTTCACCAACAATCTTTCTTTAAATAAAATTCACAAAATTCTATCCAAAAAAAAAAAAAAAAAGAAAGGAAAGGAGGAAACAAGCACTGGAGGACAGGTGGGGAGATGGGCAGAAGTTTAAAACTATTAAATACAAAGAAGTTGCCTCCCTACAGCAACATGCTTCAAGTAATGATTATAGGGTGTCTTGGCTGGGAAAGGAAAAAAGAACAGGACCCAAGAAAATGATCACTTGGAAGCTAACGTTTTCCAGAGCCAGAGGTAAAGTACTGCCTGCCCTGCCATCAGCGCGTTGCTCACCTTTGGTCACTGCGGGGCTGCCAAACCCTTGGGGGGGGGTCTCGTGCCAGGCGCACAAAGGGCACCAAACCATTTTATTTTGCAAAAACTAGAAAATGCATGATATGATCAGCAGTAGCAGCTGTGTTTTGTAGCAGTGTGTCCCTAACCTTGTCTCTTCTGAAATAGAAGATGAAAATTACAATTGAGTTCTTGGAATTCTGAAAAGCTAATTCGATTTCTACCATGGTGTGTCTGCTGTGTTACCTCTTTTCCTTCAGAGCCCAGGCACTACTGAACAAAAGAAGCTCCTTTAAAAAGCTTCCTCTGCTGATTACCAGACAACTTACATACCAAATGCCAGTTAATAAGAAATGATTAATGGAGCCGAGATTTAAAAAAAAAAAAAAAAAAAAATCATGGAAAACCTCAGGGGGTTTCTAGTTTAAGATGACAGACCAAGCATGTATATCTACTTCTTCCACTTCCCAAGGGTCCCCTGAAATGACAGAAATATATATCCTAAATGGAACGTGACTAGAGAATAAGAGAAGTTGCCACAAGCTCTACAGGTAGAACCGGCAGAGAGCAGCTCAAGTCCCCAGAGTGGAAGGCAGGTCCTCCCAGAGAGGCACCTCAAAGATGTGCCAGTCTCAGACTGATCCCCACAAAAGGGCAAGATTGGGCCAGGGAGTCATTACCAGAGTGAAGGCATTAAAGAACAGCCTTCGGAACACTCTTCCACATCACCTGGTAACAGAGTGGCTGCAGGTGATATTCTTGCACTAAAGCCAAAGATCTGCCCTTTAAAGGAAGTGTGTGATCTGCTGAGAGAACTGCTCATGTGGGGCTGCTAGGCTCTGGAGAGAAGCCAAGCCAAGACCAAGGTCATGCCAGACTCCCAACTAAAAAGTTGGAGGCCATCCCAACAAACCATCCACAAAAAGCCAAACAAGGAAGGGCACTGCTGCCTAGGGTGGCCGGCACTCAAGTTCTTCAGACTCAGAGTTAGGCTAGTCAAGTCTCTGGTGACCAGTCTGTTCCCTGCCCCTGAACCTTCAGGGACTCTCCAAACATAGAATCTCCCACCCAAGGATGAGACCTTCTGCGGAACAAACATGAACAGTGGCAAAGGAAAGTCAGGCAGTGCCTGTTTTCATCAACCCAGCTCTTCATCCACAAATAAGAACCAGTTATCAGAGTGCCACACAGTTGTGGACAACCAACACAGTGGCCAAGATGAACAGAGTAACTAGAGACAGCAAAAAACCAGATATTTTGGGAGCACGTAACAGCTCAAACTTTACTGCCTATATATGATATATGAAAAAGAAAATTACTTAAGGAGGTACTCCAGGAAAGTGAAAAAGGAATCTAAGAGGATATACGGGGAAAAAAAGAAACAGTAGCATCTGACCATGACCCAGGGGAAGCTAGAAAGAAAAAAAAAAAGATAACCCTTTGGACTTGAATGTTTAGAAGATTTTCTTTTAAAAGACAAAGTGCAAATCCCAAGATTGTTTTCGTCTCCTCAGGTTCAATAGCACTGTGTGGTTAAACAGTATATAATATTTATAATGTTATATATGTTCATTCTTATTTTTATAATCAACTGAGAGACAAATCATAGATAATTATAATATAATTTCCAATGTAGAAATAATAAAAGACCCAACAAAAATGGAAAGATGGAAAAGGAGTGGAAGGCAAAGGAAGATTAAGCACGTTAACAGTCTCACCCTGAAAGAGAGGATGCAATACTACACAAAGCTGACAAATCGAGAAACAGATGTTTTAAGTGAACTCTTAAAAGTCATAAAGGCAACCTCTAAAATAATTTATAAAATAATATTACAATAAAAATTGGGGAAGGTAAGGTGGGAGATAACGTAAGTGTGCTAAATAATTTCTTTCATAGCACTAAGACAACATATTGTCTAAGTTGATAAGTCAAAAAAAGGAAGTATATGACTTACGAAGATGACTACTGGGGGAACCCAAACCAGAAACTTTTAGCAGTGATTGCTTCTGGGGAATGGAAAGAGGGTTGCAGAGGGAGACTTCCACTGCTTACTTTACAAACCATTTTGATTTTGTAATACTTTCCCCATATGCATGCATTACTTCTCTAAAGAACACAAGACAAAAAGGTAGATTCTCTTAGTCTAAAGCAGAGGTCGGCAAACTTCTTCTTAAATGGCCAGACAGTAAATATTTTCGGCTTTGCAGTCTCTATCACAACTACTCAGGTCTGCCATTCACTGTAGCATGAAAGCAGCCAGATGACACCGACACAAACGAGTGAAGCTGCGTGCCAATACGACTTTATTAATCAAAATAGGTGACAGAAGGATTTGGTCCTTTGACCTTAGTTTGTCGTTCTTTGGTATAGAGTATGTTGTTGTTTTAGTTGCCGTCGATTCGATCCTGACTCCTGACCCGACGTGTGCATAGTAGAACTGCTCCATAGTGATCTGCTTCCAAAAGGTTACAGCCTTGAGTTTGTGACCTTTCGGAAGCAGATCGCTAGGCCTGTCTTCTGAGGTGCCTCTGGGTGGGTTTGAGCTGCCAAGCTTTCGGTTAGCAGTGGAGCACTTAACCGTTTATACCACCCAAGGACATAGAGAGTATACAGAAAGCCTGAAAACTCTCACTAATCATTTAATCAAGTAATTAATTCCCATGCATATTTGTTTGAAGATGGAAAAAGCATCACAAAATTTGTCTTTGTAACAGCAACGCAATGAATGGGATTTTTTCTGAAGCTGCAAAGGAGGCTTGTCACACAGTGTGGATACCACCCTGCCCCGAGAAGATGCAGGGAGGGCAGGGCAGCACCTGTGATACAAGCCCATCAGGCTCCCCACCAAGTCCCCTCCTGTGCACGGAGGGTGCACACGGAGAAAGAGAGGGCATCATCACCATCCCAAGGAGCCTGCCCTCTGACCCATCCACGTGGGCTATTTCCCAAGATCAGTCAAGTGAAGGAGTTGTCAGGTGTAAAGAATTAATGGAAAACTGAAATCTAAAAGAAGTGTACAAGGGAAAAAAGCAATGGGAAAATGATAGGAAAGTCAATTAAAACAATGAAAGAGGTAAAAGTTAACTCCTCGTTATTATTTAAAAATATGGAAAGCTTTTACCTCCCGGAGGCTCTGGTGGCGTAGTGCTCAAGTGCTACGGCTGCTAACCAAAAGGTTGGCAGTTTGAATCCACCAAGTGCTCCTTGGAAACTCTATGGGGCAGTTCTACTCTGTCCTATAGGGTCGCTGTGAGTCAGAATCGACTTGACGGCAGTGGGTTTGGTTTTTTTGGTCCCACCACTTAACACAACAGTGGTTTGGGAAAAATAAATGCCATTTAGACCAAATGAATAGAAGGAAAGAATTTAAAGGGGTACAAATAAGTTAAACTGAATGCCTCATGAGCTCTTCCCTTTTTAAATATAATCCCCATTGTGGTGACTTGCTAACAGAAGAGGCTCATTATTGGTGAAGGTCACCAAGTGAGGGGACTGCCATTTGTCACTGGGGTGAGAAAGATGCCTTTCAAAGCTTTGGCAGCCCCTGCTTCCTTGAAGAAACACACCTTACATGACTTTAAATAGCTTTACACATGTAAAGCTTGTGTTCTTCCATTCACAGCCACATTTCATGCACAAAGCTGTCTCTGGGCCTGATTTGATGGTAGTAAGAGAAAGTAAAATCTGTAGGAGGGCTGTGTTTTATTTCGAGCTTGTTTTGTGTTTTCCACAATTATTTTGATCACTTGACAAGTAAAAAACCAAGCAACGCTTAATAACTGTCTGCTCAGAAATGTTCTCTTACTTAGGCCTGGAAGCAAACCCTGATTCTGGTTTCATTTTACTATATACTTATTTTATTTACTTTAATTGGACCATCAAGTGAGAACTTAAATCATGCTGGAGAAACACACATTTGTAACCCCTAAATCATTAGTTACAGAGGCTGGACGTGGGGCATTTCAGAGGCACCTCAGAGTGCTAGGCTCTACAACCTTGTGAGGAGGACAGAGAATCAGCCGCGGGATGTCTGGTCTGTTAGTGACAGAGCAGATCCGAGACCCCTGACTCTGCCTGACACAACTGTGGAGAAGAGGGAGGGGTTCAGGAGACTCCAGATGGTACAGCATTGTAGGAAGTATAATCGCTGTTCCTTTGAGGTGCAATCCAGGGTGAACTGAACTGCCCCTTACCTCTTGGCCTCCCAAAACACTGTTTATATACATGGGCAGAGTTGAACATTGGAAGAATCTTTGAAGTTAAAAAAAAAAAAAAAGTTTTGAAAGTGCAATGGCAAAAGTAAATCCTAAGCCACGGATGCAGGAGGGGAAGAAGACAAAAAACAAACAAACAAACCAAACCCACTGCCATCAAGTCGGTTCCAACTCACGGCGACCCTACAGAACAGAGTAGAACTGCCCCACAGAGTTCCCAAGGAGAGCCTGGAGGATTTAAACTGCCGACCTCTTGGTTAGCAGCACAGCACTTAACCACTGTGTCACCAGGGTTTCCGAGCTCTTCCCATATTGCTATGGTAATGGCAGGATTCATTTACAGGCTTGTGGCACGTATGTGACCTGAGGCTATCTCCCCAGGATGGCTCTCTGCTCAGTGACTTTGCCTCCTTCCCTTTAAGTTTTTTGTTTTATCTCTAGTTTTTTGTTTTTGTTTTAATTTAGATACTGTGAACATGGGAATAATTTGTTTCACATAGAACTAAATGAGTTGATAACATTAGTAGTATTTAGTAACACTTCATAGAGTCCTAACTGTGAGGTAGAGATGCCTGGCATTTCTTTGATACTACTGGGCAAAAGCTTTGCTCTGTCTCCTTGGCTCTAAGAACCTACTTTGGGTGTGCCTGAATTTTTGAAGGCCCCATCTGAACTTGACCCCCTGAAATATGCTCCCATTCAGAGACTGCTGCCTCTGTCCCAGCTCTGCCAGGCTTCCCTGAGGTTCGTATTTCTGTTCCCTCCCCCAGGGAATCATCTTCCTTTATCCTACCATGCTGCACCATTACCATGTAGCTCAATCAACCATACAGAGAAGGAAGCAGAGGCTAGGATTTTCCATGTAAAGGCAACCTGATGAATAGGGATGTTCTGTTGCCATGTGAGAAAAGAAGATTTTAGAGCTGACAGATTCTTGGTGGACCTCTAAACCACACCAGTGGCATCAGCTGATTAACTGAGTGACAAGACAGAAAGATCCTAAATCTAATCTGCAGAGAAAAAAACGTCCGAGAGACAGGGGCAACAGACTTCTGCCTACTCCACTTTTCATTGGCACTATTGTTGACCATATAACTGATGTATGTTTAGTTACTGAAACATTCTGCTTCATATACTTCCTTCAAGTATGATTTAGCATATTTACAACTGAGCACATGCTTCAATTTACTATTTCTGTAACTGACAACAAATTTATTCAAAAGCAAACAAAATCTCCTCAAAAAAGACTTACAAGCACTTCCAGTTTCAGCTCTGACATGTGAAGAGATTAGAAGTTGTCACTCCTGTCAATACAACTAGAAAATCTACAACTTTTCTTGGACCTATCAGAGAGCTAAGAGCAAACTACCACCCCAAAATCTAAAGAAACAGGTACATCCAGAGGAATACAGCAACCAAGATCTGCTTAGCTGGAAGAGAAGCCACTGGAGCCATAAACTAGTAAGAAAACTTAAAATGATAATTCTGATGAACTGCTGCTAGCTGAGTACGGACTAGTGTGAGTGAGAAATTCCTAAAGGCTGCAGTTTTAGCAGAGAAGGTCATACACTTTCATAGGCTTTCCCTCCAGGAATTCCAGTAGGCAGTCATGATGAGAATCTAAGCAAGATCTCCTCATGGCTCTTGCAGATGAAGGGGAGGAGTGACCATTGAGAAATGCATCCAGAGTCTTCTCCACAACAAAGGCTTAGTCTCTAGGGGGAAGAACTTTGTCAGAGTACAATTCTGAAACTTGATTCTAGCTGAAGGAAGAAAATTTCTCACCACTTCAGCCCTCTCTAGCCTTCATGTTTCACCTAAACAAAAGAAAACATAATCAACAGAGGTCAGGGCTTCAAGGAAATAGACTGGGAACACTGCAGCCAGGAAAGGGAGTAGGGGATGAGGGGAAAGGCCATACCACTGCAAAAACACTTGTAGGGGTCATAGTCCTCAGTCACAAGCCCAATAAAAGACCAAGATTTAATCAGAAGATTATAGAATTCTTCCCTCCCTGACACCTTATCATCACACCAACAGGGATCCAATATAACAGTGACTTACACCTGAAAGAGCTGCAAAACATAGACTTTCTCTGAGAAGGAGAAAATAGGGAATCCCAAAGTAAAGAGGGAGACAAAAACAAGGGCACTAGAGAAATTTGAAGCATCCGGTATCTGCAGCTATAATAAATGTTAAACACAGCCCAACTCCTAGCCAGATTAACATAAATCCTCGCACTAAAGGCCTATTTAACTCACTTCCTATTACCTGATACAGCACGTCTGGCTTTCAACAAGAAATTACAAAAGCAAGGCAAAAAAACAAAACAAAAAAACACTCTGAAGAGATGAAGCAATCACCAGAACCAGGTACAGATATGACACAGGTTTCGAAGTTATCAAACAGAGAATTCATATGTTAAGGGCACTGAAGGTAAAAGTGGACAAAATACAAAAACAGGTAATGTATGCAACAGAGATGGAAACTTTAAAAGCAATCAAAAGAATGTGCTAGAAAAAACAAACAAAAAAACACTATAACAGAAGTGAAGAATGCCTTTGATAGATTCATCAGTAGACTAGACACAACAACCAAGGAAAGAATCTGTGATCTTAAAGATAGATTAAAAGAAACTTCCTAAACTGAAATGAAAAGAAAAAAAGAATAAAACTTCCCCCCTCAAAAAAACAAAAACAAAAGAGATAATCCAAGAATTGCAGAACAATATTAAAAGGTATAGTATATGTATAATTAGAATACCAGAAGGAGAATAAAGAGAGACAAGAAAAAATATTTGAGGTAATAATGGCTGACAACGTCCCAAAATTAATGACAAATACCAAACCACAGATCCAGGAAGTTCAGAGAGCATGCAGGATAAATACCAAAAAAACTACACCTAGGCATATCACATTTAAACTACAGAAAACCAAAGACAAAGAGAATATCTTCAAAGATGCTACAGTGGAAAACAAACAAAGAAATTACCTATAGAAGTAAAAGGATAAAAATTACAACTGACTTCTGGTCAGAGTCACACAAGCAAGAAGAGGATGAAATAAAATATTTAAAATGTTGAAAGAAAAAACACCAACCTAGAATTTATATCAAGTGACATTATTCATCAAAAGTAAAGGAAAATAAAGACTTTTTAGACTAAAAAAACAATAACAAAACAAAAACAAAATTTATTGCTACCAGGCTAGTGCTGCAAGAAATGTTAAATAACATTTTTTCAGGCAGAAGAAAAACGATGTAGGTTGGAAACTTGGATCTAAAGAGAGAAAAGAAGAGCACTGGAGAAGGAACAAATGAAGGTAAAATAACACAGTGCTGTGAGTTGCTTTTTATATGGCCTTTCCTAGCCATGACCTCTTAATTTCCACAAAATGATTGGCTGGGACTATGCAAATAAGGTGTGTAAAACTCTTGCAGGGACTGGACAGCAACTACGCAAATAAGGTCCCTATGGCCTACCAGGGGGATTAGTCAGTTCTGCCATCCTCCTAGGTTTAAAAAAGCCAATCCCACGGAAATTGTGGGAGACCTCACTACCATCAAGAAGAACAGTCAGGGGTGAAGCACGTCCTTTGGACTCGGGGTCCCTGCATGAGAACCTCCTAGACCCAGAAGAGTGACATGGAGAAAGAGAGAGAAGGAGCTATAACACTGAAGACAGAGAGAAGCAGCAGTAAGAAGCAGCAAAGCTGGGAAGAGGCCGGTTGCAGGGGCATTAGTGAAAGGCCTGCCTGTGGGCACAGCCAAGGAGAGATGAGAGCCAGCTTGGTAAGAGGCTGTCCTGATCGAAGAACTGCCTCTTGACTTGATCCAGTTAACTCCAAGTTGATTCTAATCTGTAACCAGTTACTTCCGTAATAAACCCCATAATTGTGAGTATGGTCTGTGAGTTCTGTGTGGCCACTGCAAAGAATTATTGAACCCAGCAGAGACGTAGAGTGCCGTGGGGAGGATGGACAGTGTCAGAAAGGGTGAAAAAAGTTGGAGCCATGTCTGACCTCAACCTCAGAGGAATCAGCTTTGGACTTTGGTCTGATCCTGGTTCTTATCCCTAAGGAATCTAGACAAGGTCTCACATACCACATTACAAACAGGATTATTTTACTTTGTTTATTCTTAATTTATCTAAAAGATAACTGTTAAAAGCAATATAGTAACAATGCATTAGGGGATCACAGCATATAAATAAGTGAAATGAATGACAGCAGTAAAAATCCTAAAAATGACTTACATCCTTCAAACCTCTGATCGTGCTTCTTTACATCAGAAACACAATTGCCTAGACAGAGGCAATGCATCACTTATGTGTTGTCAGTTTTCCAGGAGCTGTCTAAACACTGACAAACATAAAGACAATAAGCTGGCAGAGGAAGAAATACAGAGCTAACACTGGTGGGCAGGGTTCTTTGAATGAGTGGTGATCAACAAGGCCAGGACTTCCACTGTCGTTTGCTTCTGGGGTCCAGGGTTCATGTACACAAGTCACGTACATTTTATCACCCATTAGGGCTCAAAAAGCATATGTGGCTTTGCCAGGGAATGGTTCCTGCCTTCCATCTCCCAGGTCTCATCAGGTTATAACATTCATGTCCACTGGCTGTAGAAGTCACCAGCAACATGGTTTGTCAGGTTTTGCCTTAACAGAGTATTTTACATCTTTGCCAGAGCAATGGGAATGGGAAAAAGAATTGCATAGACACAGTGGGTCTAGAAAAGAGGTGTAAAAAGTAAACCATATTGACAAGTCTGCTCTAAAAGAGAGTAACTTCATATAATTAAATACATATCAAAGAAGATGGATAAAACTTTTTGTAAGTATACTTTTTTAAAAAAAAATCAAAGATAAAATTTTCTGTTCTCCACTGGCATATTTTCTTAAAGAAAATGCTAGTTTATTACTTTTTCTCTTCTTAAACAAATCGACTTAGATATGCTTAATGCATACTATGTCAGAAAAGTAAAGAGAATCTGAGCTATTTCTTTGGCAAAAGTCAGGTTTTCACTAGAGACAATAAACGACCTCAGGGTTACAAAATAACAACTACGATCATTTTTAACAACTCAGAACTCACCATACTGGAAACCAGGGCTTCGAACAGGTTCTTCCTGGTTCAATCATGGCTGACAAAGCAAAACTGGAACAGATCCAAATTTTTACAATTTGGGTGATCCAGAAAGATAACCAGGTCAGGAAAAATTATGGGTCAAAGCCCTGGAATGGGAGACTCAGAAGAGGCACAGTAAGCCCTTTCAGGAGCCTAATGCATGAGACTGGATTGGTGGTAGAACTGTGGAGAATGACACACATCCAAAGGGGCGTGGTTGGCCGCCATCTTTGAGCAGGGCACTGTAGTTTCTGACTCTGCTCAAAATCCGAGGGGCAAGAGATTTGGTTGCTACGCGATGTGTACACTGCCCTTGTTTTCTAAGAGGGAGATTAGGTTTCTAGCAGGGCTTTGATGTGTAATTTTTCAGGTTCCAGTTATCATTCCAGTTCACACAAATTTTGAAAATTCGGGTCCATTCCAGTTTCGCTTCCTTGGCCATGACTAAACTGGGAAGAACCGGTTTGAAGCCCTGCTGGAAACACCCAAGGGAGGGCGGATTTTCAAAGGCGATAAAAATAATTTCTAAGGTCTGACAACAACAAAAAGCGATTCTTCCTAGCTATTCTGAATTTATTAAAAATTTACATACTTATATCTCAGTTTTTAAAAATACATGTTTGAAGGTAATATAGTCACATAGTTAGGGGGAAAAAAGATACATAGCGGAAAATTTCCCTCTTGCCCCTGCCCTGTCCATTCAGTGCCTGCTGTGGCCCTTACACACATATGTAAGTAAACAGAAACATATTATTATTTTTCTCCATTTTTAGATAAAAGGAACATATAGTACATACTCTTTTGCAGTTTACTTTTTGTACTTACTAATCTTAGAGCATTGATGCCTTTGAATTATGATGCTGGAGAAGAATACTGACTATACCATGGACTGCCAGATGAACAAACAAATCTGCGTTGGAAGAAGTACAACCAGAACACTCCTTAGAAGCAAGGATGGCAAGGCTTTGTCTCATGTACTTTGGACATGTTATCAGGAGGGACCAGTCCCTGGAGAAGGACATCATGTTTGGTAAAGTAGAGGGTCAGTGAAAAAGAGGAAAACCCTCAATGAGATGGACTGACACAGTGGCTACAACAATGGCCTCAAACATAGCAACAATTGTGAGGATGGTTCAGGACAGGGCCGTGTTTCGTTCAGTCATACACAGGGTTACTATGAGTCAGAGCTGACTTGATGGGACCTAACAACAACAACACAATCTTAGAGTGCTTACTATACTGGTACATAGAAAGCATCCATAATTTATTTAACCAGTGGTGGATACTTACACCATTTCCAATCTTTTGCTATTGTTAAGGATGTGGTAATGAATACCCCTATCCGTTTAACGTTTTGTACATATTCAAGTATACCTGTGGAATCAATTCTCAGAAGTAGAACTGTTGGGTCAAAAGATATATGCAGTTATAATTTTGGTCAATTTTGTCAAACTGCTCCATGTATGCTCCCAGTAGCTTAGTATGAAGGTGCCTACCTCTCTGTAGCCTTATTGACCCAGGGTAATTCTCACCTTGTGGATTTCTGCTAATCTGATACGTAACAACTGGTATTTTGGTTTAGTTTCAATGTGCATTTCATACTATGAATGCTGTATTTACAGAGCCGTGAATAAAAGTTTGAGATTCCAAAGCAT
This sequence comes from Loxodonta africana, assembly GCF_030014295.1. Lineage (NCBI taxonomy): Eukaryota > Metazoa > Chordata > Mammalia > Proboscidea > Elephantidae > Loxodonta > Loxodonta africana. Next base: position 29,291,592 of record NC_087363.1, on the reverse strand, counting down.
CTAAGTGGTACTTAAACGTGAGATGAGATTACCAGAGGGATGAGTGCAGATTAAAATGAGAAAGGTCCAATGACAGAGCCTGAGATGCTGACAGTCAAAGAAGGAGGGGGAGAGTGAAAGACAGAGAGGAGAAGAGGGTAAGAGGGGATCAGAAACACAGAACAACAAAACGAGAAGAGAGGGAGGGAGGATGGGAGAAAGGTGGGAGGAAGCGAGAAAGGGAAGGAGGGAGGAAGAAACACTAAGAAAAAGTAACCAGAAAGACAGGTGAATAAGCAAGTGATATGGGGTCCTGGAAGTCAAATGAAAAAAGTGTTTCCAGGAGAAGGGGTTAATCAATAGTGTCACATGATCCTGATGTAAGATGAGGCCTAAGAAATGACCATAGCATTGACAACATATTGGTCATTGATGATCTAGAAAAGTGGAGTTTTGGTGGAGTGATGGTTCAAAGGAAAATGGAAAAGAGTAATCAAACACAGCAGACAGCTTTGTAAAACAAGTTTTGTTTAAAGAGAAATGGGGCAATAGTCAGAGAGAAACACGGGGTCCAGGTGGAAGAAACTGCAACATGTTTGTGTGCTGATGGGAATGATCCCAGAGAGACGGGGAAATGACGGTGTGGGGAAGAGTGGGAGGACTGCTGGAGCATGTGCTTGAGACATGGGAGGGATGGGACCTAGCCCATAAGTGGAAAGTTGTCCTTAGCAGGGCACAGACATGGTTCACCCACAGTGACAAGAGAGAAGGTCAATTACATGGGCACAGATGCAGCTAGTACAGCTGACGGGCATTCTGGCCTGATGCTTTTGTTTTCTCAGTGAAGTAGGAAGCAGGTCATCAGCTGAGAGAGAGCGTGGGGAAGAAGATACTGGAGGACTGAGAAAGGAGAACAAAAAACCAAACCTTTGCAATCAAGTCAATTAGACTCAGAGCGACCCTACAGATCAGAGTAGAACTGCCCCATAGCGTTTCCAAGGAGCGCCTGGTGGATTCGAACTGCCCACCTTTTGGTAGCTATTAACCACTGCACCATCAGGGCTCCTGAAGGAGGAGACAGCATGCAATAGTCACTAGTAGACCAGGAAAGAGAATGGACCAGGGAAATATGCATGACTGCCAGGCCACTGAGATCAACGATTTGGAATTTAAACTGAGGTCAGTTACATGGCTATATGGCAGTGACAAGGTCAAGGGTGTGACTGTGGGGGTGAGGGGCTGAGGTCAGGGGAAGACAGGTTAGTAGCGGAGAGAAGATAATAAAGTAGGCGGCCATGGCAGTGAAAGGATCCTTGACAAGAGATGCGTGTTAGAGTGTGTTCTGCAGAGTGGGTGGTAAGCCAGGCTCTTAAGTCCTCAAGAAATGAGGATGAGTGATCCGGGGGTGTGGTCCTGACATGAGATTCAAAGATGGGTGGTTTTACAGAGGTGAGAGGGAGAAAACTTTGAGGGGCCTAACACCCATTTCAGTATATAACCTCCAGTGTGTTTGCTATAAAAAAAAAAAACAACTCACGCTCAGACTTTAAACATTAAGAGAATGTTTAATGCTCAACCAGACGACACTTAATTTGGAGAAACGGTGAGAAGAAAAGACCAGAGTGGTTAAAACCCTCCATGGAAAAGCTGGGATATTAGCTTGACTTAAGGGTGAAGTGACAGGGAGGGCCAGGATGAGAGGATGAGTGATGGCTGGCAGTGGACATCTTTGTGAAAAATACGGGGAGGTGCCACCTGGAGACAAAGTGTTGGCTGTGAGGAAGGAACTCAGGTGGGATGGCAGTGGGTTTGACATAAGATGCTATGTGGAGGTGAAGTGCTGAAGGGGCTCTAGAGTCCACGGGCCAGGTTCAAATCTGGATTGTGCTGTTTCCTGGCAAGTTACTTGGCCTTGCTATTCCTTGGTGTCCTCTAAAATTGAGATGCTAATTATAGCTACCTCAAAGTATTGTTGCAAGAATTAAATGAGCTAATATCTGTAAAGCACTTAGCACAGTGGCTGGCACCCGTATACCTCACATGTTTATCATTACACCAACCAACACCATTAGGAAAGACCTCAAAAGCCAGGCACAGAGGTCTGCATCTGGCAGACTCCTGACCTGGGGGTGGCATGGCAAAGCAGTAACAGGTAGGAGGGGCAGGAGTATCAGTGGCCAGCAGGAGGCTGACCTGCCAGGGTGACGAGGTCTGGAGTATGGAGGTGGCTGTGCCTACGCAGTGGGAAGTGGAGGGGACAAAGCCTAAGCGGTGTTTCAGTGGAGAGTGACAGGACCTTGAGACACACGCATACCAGAAATCAGCTAGCCAGCCGGATATGAGGGTGATCTCCCTGGGGCATCTTTCCCCGCACTGGTCTGACTGGCTAGTTCCTCCCTTCCCCCTTTACCACTTTGATGGCCTCTCCCTGAACTGCATGGGGGTGCTGCAATTGATCTTTCCCTCGGATTTCTGGAGTAAGCTGTACATACAAAATTTCCCAATATACACAAACACTGGTTCCAAATCTTTTTTTTGGTACCCGACTCTGACCCCCTAGGTCCTAGAGCTCAAAGATGTATAGAAGAACCAAGGATAATACTTTGTGGCAGGTGAGGCAGCATTTATCGCAGACTCTAGGGTAATGTACTACCGGCGCCGCTATTCTAGAACAAGTTCAAAGGGCAACAGAAACAGAGTGGACCTAACTTTAATTTCTTACCCATGGAGATAAAGGAAATCTTGAACCTTAACAACAACAATAACAAAAAACACCTCAAGTACCTGCTACATGATGAAATAATTAATTTCTTTATATAGGAATTGGTGTGCCAAGTTTGGCCACTCCTTAGATAACTAGGGCTGGCCCCCGCCGTGGGAACCTGGCACTCAGCAAGATGCGGCAAAGTCACCAACACCTGCAGAGTCATTAGTGGAAAAGGAAAAGGATGCTGCAAAAATAGAATCTTCAAGCAGTAACTTTTGTAATTAACGGCAATCTCAACTAAACACCTGAGTGTCATCTCTTATACAACGTGTATGTATTTTTAAACTCTAAAAGCTCTATATTACACTGGTGGCACTGATTTTTACCTTCATGATGCTAAAAATCTGCTAAACGTGGGCATTTTCTTCACTTTTGCTTCAATGTAAACTCCTGTACACATCCACAAGGAAGTAAAAAGAAGGCTGTTCATCCTTCTGTAGCACTGGCTGTAGGAGCAAAGAGTTGAAGGCAAAACAGGGGCCTATTACTCGTAGAACAAATGAGCAAATTTTGGTGTGTTCAAAAGATGGAAAACTATGTAGCAGTCAAAAGCAATGAATCAGATTTATATACAGCAACACTGACAGATATCGCAAACATGACGATGAATGAAAAAAATCGAAATTAGAATGAGATTTAGAGCCCCAAACCATGAATATAAGTTAAAACAACACAATTAAAAGAAATGAGTGGAGGGTAGAAGGGAAAGACATGCAGTAAATATACCAGATTGGGTGCCTATGCAAGAGGGACACAGAAGAAGGAAAAAATAAAAGATAAGCAAAGATGCCTGTGCCATGAATCAAGGAGTAGATTAGCTTGACTGTGAACTCGAGGTAGTGGTGGTTGTCACGAGGGGGAAGGGGATGGCAATGTTCTTACGAATGAAACACAGTTACTGGGTATGCATTTTTCATATTTGAAGCTTCCTGGTATTTGTTACTTATAAATCTTGCTCCAGAGCCATCTACAATGCACTGTGACAATGCACCCAACAGTATATTATCATTCAATAAACTTGGCATGTTTTGGCACAATCATTATCTCAATTTATGGATAGTATTTAATATGAACTAGGATAACAGATGCCAAAAGCTAAATTAGCTAATGCTGAATCTAATGAAGAGGAAAGCTTTGATCAGCTTTGAAATAAATTCAGAGAGAAAAGTAGATAACCAGGCTCCTACGGAATTGAACTTGACACTGTGATTAATAACTTGGCACAGGAAGTACCTCTTAGCAGATTGCTAACCTCACATATCAGAGCTTACCCTGACAAGGCATCCCAGACCCAGAACTTACTGCAAAATCGTGCTCATGTTTCACTTCAGAATAAATATGTTACCTATTGGGTCCTGGAGGAGCCCTGGTAGTGCAGTGGTTAAAGTGCTTGGTTGTGAACCGAAAGGTTGGCGGTTTGAACTCACTGGCCGCTCTGCAGGAAAAAGATGTAGTGGTCTGCTTCTGTAAAGATTTATAGCCTTGGAAATCCTATGGGGCAGTTCTTGTCTGTCCTATAGAGTAGCTATTGAGTTGGAATCAACTCAATGGCAGTGGGTTTGTTTTTTTGTTTTTATAGGCTCCAGGAGCCCTGGTGGCACAGAGGTTAAGTGTTCAGCTGCCAAATGAAAGGTTGGTGGTTCAAACCCACCAGCTGCTCCAAGGGAAAAAGCTGTGGCAGTCTGCTTCGGTAAAGATTTACAGCCTTGGAAACCCCAGGGGGCAGTTCTATTTTGTCCCATAGGGTCAGTATAACTGGGAATCAACTAGACAGCAATGGGTTAGGTTTGCTTATAAGCTCCGAGTTCATAACATGCATTTTGGTTTCCATCTCTAAACTACCATGTTTATTTTACATTCTAAAATAAAATCAACTACAAGGAGGTGATCAGCACTAGGTGCAAATCAACTAATAATACGCTCTGAGAAGCTGCCACCTGCAATGCTCAGTGCCAAGGGGAAGGCTACATAGTGCTACACCTGGGGCCTAAGGGGCTCATGATCTGATCAACCAATACTTAAGGTCCCTCATTCCTACTTGTATGGAAATTTTCATGGGATCTTGGGATAATCACATAAGTTTCTTTACCTCCCTTTCACTGAGTGACATTCTGAGTCCCTGACAACAAAGATAATGGATGGGTGAACACTGGAAGGGCCAGGAACCCTCATTGTATTTCCAGGTTGTAACCTACAAAAGAGGAGATTATCACTATATCCCCATTATGCTTCATATGATCTTTGTTACTTGTGAAATACAAACAGTAAAACCCTGGAGATCTGTTATAAATATTGACCCTGGAGTCCTTGTCAAGAGGCCCCTTTAAAATGGAGACCATTGTTCAACAAGATCCTTTTAGCACTCAGAAAACAACTCTCCTTAAAGGTCTAAGACAGGCCACTTTATAAAAACCTGTTCTAAGGAAAAGTTTAACCTTTTTCTCCTTCTTGGAAGGATATTCTTAGCACAAAACAATGCAAACCTTCCAAGTTTTTGAACTCGGGCTGAAATAATTTAATTTGTTCCACAAAAGTCCTCCATATCCTCCTTTTACTCACTATAACAATAAACTATTCCAAAAATATTTCTACGTAGAAAATATTTCTACATAAGTTCTCTCATGAATCACAAAGTCCCATTAACACCAAATGAAGACGTAGTCACCAGGAAACACAGAGAGTTTTAAATCTTCCGTTAGGCTTAAACTAATTTCTTGTATGCTATGAGCTTCTGAACCACTGTTTCCACAAGAGTGAGACAAAGTCTCTGAGCCCCTTGAATGCACAGAATTAGGCAGAAAATAAATACATGTGAGTACAGAAGCAGCACTGTTTAATGCAAGGTGGATAAACCCTGGCCCAAAGGCCACTGGGTAGCTCCAGGAGCAAGGGTTGGCTGTATCATGTCATGCCACACCTAGTGTGGCGCTTCTCTTTTTTTTTCCCCCTTGAGCTGCTTTCTGTCCAACACCACCACCAACCTACCTCCTGCCACCATGGTTTTCTTATCTTGCTTTTGTTCTACTCTCTTGGTAGGCCTAACCCTCTCCTCTCTGGAAGCCAATGTTGTTGACTGAAAAGGGACTGGGCATGAGCTCAGATCCCGGTTCTACCCAGTGCATTTCCCTAGCAAATAAAAAAAAAATGGAGGGTAAAAAATTGAGCCTCTTCCAATTCAGTGGGTAACAAGAGAGAAGGTATTTTTAGAGAGGCGGTTAAGGTTTCTACAGGGAGAGTGTCTTGTGTGGAGAGGCTGAGGGTGAGGGAGGGCTTTTTGGAAACAGAAAATGGTTCTAGAAGGCCCATGGAAATGTCTGCTTGTGGGCCACAGTGGAAGAATGACTTGTGGGGAGGAAACTCAGAGCAGGGAATGAAGTGGGTATGGCCAAGGAGGTGACATGGCTGAGCGGTATGGTGGAACTGTCAGGGGACCCTTCTGACGAAGGTGCTTCTGAGCTGGCACCAGAGTACTTCCTGCTGGTACCTGGTCAGAATCTTCTGGTTAGGTGAAAAATTGCTTTTTGTGTCTGTGGAAAGCTCAGCCTTGGATGGTGGGCATTCGCGAGGGGCCAGTCATGACAGGAAGGATTGAGCTCCAGGTCAGTAGATTAATTCTAACTTTTACCACCATAGTTGGCCTGGATAGCCAAGCTGCTCTTCAAGAACCCATCTTGCCACTGTCTGCCCCACTTCATGATCACACTCCCTGTGGATAAGGTGAGCCCTTGCTCCACACCTCAAGGTTTTAGGAATTCTAAATACAAATTGAATTGAACTGAATTTGCTTCACTTATGTAATTATTACTACAGCTCTGTCACTGAGGGCTTAAGTGCATTATCCACCTTCATTTTGCCCATCAGCTTGGAAAAAGATCAAAAACACTGATAATTCTTACTTCCACTGTTGGTGGGAGGATACAAATAATAAGAAGGTAATTTGGTATCTTTATGAAAATCGAGAACATGTGTGCTTTCCCCCAGCAATGCCTTCCTTTTATGGAGACTCTCACAACATGCCCAGAATGTGAGCACCAAGCTGGGATGCCCATCAAAGCACTGTTGTAACACATGAACACATAACTCAAAACCAACTGGTGGGGGCATGCACAAACATGAAGGCCACAACCTAACCATAATAATAATAGCAGAAAACATTTACGTAGGGCTTACTTATGCCATAAGTTATTCTAATTGCTTTATATATATTAATTCATTTACTTCTCACAATGATCCTATGAAGTAGATACTGCTATTATCCCTACTTAAAAAAAAAGCAACAAAAAACTGAGGTACAGAGAGGCTAAACAACTCCCACAAAGCCACACAGCCAATAAGTGGCAACAAAGGATTAAAAATTAAGCCTATTATAGACTACTACAGTCTGTCGGTTTGTGGTACTGTGATGACTTGTGTGTTGCTATGCCACTGGTATTTCAAATACTGGCAGGGTCACCCATAGTGAACAGGTTTCAGTAGAGCTTCCAGACTAAGACAGACTAGGAAGAAAGAGATGGAGATCTACTTCCAAAAATAGCCAATGAAAACCCTATGGATCACAACAGAATACTGTCTGACATAGTACCGGGAGATGAGCCCCCTAGGTGGGAAAGCATGCAAAATACACAACAATGGACTCAAACATACCAAAGATCACGGAGACGGTGCAGGACAAAGTAGCATCTCGTTCTCTTACACATAAGGTCACCACGGGTTGGAGCTGAACCAACGGTAACCAACAACGACACAGACTACTGTGTAAAGCAACTAAAAGCAACAAAGTGCATTTCAGGTTTAAAATGGGAGGCTAAGGATTCCTATTTATCTCTCATATGCATATAGAAAAACAATCAAAAAGGCAGTAAAGAAATTAAAAAAAGGTACATTTTCATAACAATGAAGGAAATGGGAAAGAAGCCATCGGCACATGAGAAATTTCAGGAAATCAGAAAATAGATGAAAGAGTATAGGATGATGAAGCTGAGTACAGAAAACTACAGCCTAGAATCCAGGAGGGGGCAGTTTCAGTTAAAAAAAAAAAAAGCCAATCAATTCAGTAGAACCCTGGAAAGGTTCCACACCTGGACACTGCCCTCACAACGATGGGCTCATTTGCTCTGTACAGCCCTGTATGCAAAATAGCTTAGCTCAGATGCACATACGCATGTGCCACATATACACAGACGTGGAAAGGGTATTTACAAAAGAAATTAAGGATGTTTCTTTGGGGAGGGCGGTGGCTAAGGAAATTCAGCAACACCTTCCACATCCTGGCACTGGGGGTGAGGGTGGAGGTGGTATTTCTGGTTCACACCAAGTCATCCATTATAAAACAAAGCCTCTGTCTCTGGGAAAACCTCCCCCCACCCCCGCCCCCATATCATGAATTCCTGAGCCATCCATGCTATTGGCTAATTCTTAAATATAACAGATAGCCAGGAAACACTAGATATTTGAGAAACGCCTTCGGAAAAGCGGTAGACAGACACACAGCTATACGTACATATCCCACGATGAAACAGGAGAAAATGAATCTCAGAGGACACAGATAATTCAGGGAACACAAGTGAAGGTTAGAGGGAGAAAAGAAAGAAGGAGGGAAGGAAGGAAGGTAGAAAAGGAGTAAGGAAAGAAAGAAGAACAAAAAATGGATGATAGTCTCATGGAGAACTAAGAAATCTTATAGTCATACCATGAGAACAGACACTTAGGAAAAAGGAACAATAAGAAAACTACAGAGTTCTTGGAAATTACCAACATGATTACAAAAATGAAAACTTCAGTAAAAGAGCTGGGGAGCCTAGTCAAACAAATCTTTCAGAAAATAGAACTGTGAGAAGCTAGAAAAAGAATAAACCAAAATAAACAGAATGAAGGAAATGATAAAAACAAGAGCAGTGATCAATAAAGCAGAAAGGCAACAATACAGAAAATCAATGAAACCAAAAGCTGATTCTCTGAAAAGATCAATAAAATCGATACACCCCTACCTACACTGATTAAAAATAAAAGAAACACAAATTAACAATATCGGAAATGAGAAAGGGGACATCACTAAGTTCCTACACAAATTAAAATGATAATGGCAAAATAATAGGAACAATTTTATGCCAATAAATTTAACAACTTAGATGAAATGAACAAATTCCTTGAAAGAACCAAATTACCAAGATTGACCAAGAACAATTCCATTTACAATAGCATCTAAGAGAATAAAATACCTAGGAATAAATTTACCCAGGGATGTGAAAGACTTTTGCAATGAAAATTATAAAACACTGCTGAAAGAGACTAAAGAAGAACTAAATAGATGGAAAGATGTTCCGTGCTCATGAATTGGAAGATTTAATATCGTCAAGACATCAATACTGCGGAAAGGATCTATAAATAACAATGCAATTCTGTCAAAAATTGCAATAGAATTCTTTACAGAAATGGAAAAACTGATCCTCAATTTCATATGGAAAGACAAGAGACCCTGAAGAGCCAAAGCAATTTTGAAGAACAAAGTAGGAGGTCTCACATTTTCCGACTTCAAAACATATTATTGTGTTTTTTGGAAATAATGTGTGTGTTATACAATTTTTTTTTTTTCTTGCCAACCAGGTTTACAGGTTGCTGTAAAAAAAATCAGCACAGCACCCTTACAAAAATACCTGGGGGGAGGGAAGGCATGGTTGGCAAGAAACATGAAAACACTCATGTTATTTGCATAAAAACATGTTATGCAGCTACAGTAATCAAAACAGCCTGGTATTGATTTAACGACAGCACACAGAGCAATGGAATAAAACTGAAAAACTAGAAATAAATCCAAACATCTACGGTCAGTTTATTTTCGACAAGCGAGCCAAATCCATTCAATGGCAAAGGAACAGTATCCTCAGTAAATGGTGTTGGCAAAGCTGGATGCAGAAAAGTGAAACAAGATTCATACCTCATGCCATACACAAAAACTAATCCAAAATGGATCAAGGACTTAAATATGAAATTTAAAACCAGAAAGTTCTTGGAAGAAAATATGGGAGCAAAGCTTTGGGATTTAATTTTCTTCAAACACAATAACAAATGCATGAGCAGCAGAAAACAAAACAGGTAACCGGGACCTCATAAAAGTTAAATACTTATGTTCATCAAAAGACTTTACCAAAAGAGTAAAGGACAACCTACAGACTGGGAAAAGATCTTCAGGAATAATATAACCGATAAGAGTCTAATAGAAAACTTCTAAAACTTAACAACACAGACAAACAATCAAAAACTACACAAAGGACATGAACTGACACTTGACCAAAGAGGATATTCAGATGGCCAACAAACATGAAAAGATGCTCAACATCATTAACCATCAGATAAATCAAAACCACAATGAGATACCACTTCACTCCCATTAGGACGGCTGAGAAAATAACAAGTGTTGGGGAGGATGTGGGGAAATTAGAACCCTTATTCATTGTTGGTAGGAATGCAAAGTGGTACAGCCATTGAGGAAAACAGTCTGGCAGCTCCTGAAAAAAACTAGAGGTAGTTGCTGCCACATGACCCAGCAATTCCACTCCTAGGTATATACCCTAAGGATCTAACAGAAGTGAGAACAGACATATGCACATGTATGTTCATTGCAACACTATTCACAATAGCAAAAAGACAGAAAAAACCTTCGTGCCCATCAGTGGATGAATGGGTAAACAAAACGCGGCACATACATACAATGGAATACTAATCAGTGATAAAGAAAAATGAGTTCCCAAAACATCTTACAGTGTGGATGAATCTGGAGGGCACGATGTTGAGTGAAATAAATCTATCGTGAAGACAAATATTCTATGTTCTCACTTTTATAAAATGACATGAATAGGTAAATATACAGAAATTAACTTTTATTTTTTTAATGTTCATTAGTGGTTACCAGGGGTGGGGGGAGAGGGGAAAGAAGGAGAAGTACTCCCCAGGTAGCAGTCGCTTTCTGTTTAAAGTAATGGCAGAGGTGGCACCGAATGTGGTGAAGTTTGCACAGCGTGACTGACGTAATTGATAGCAATTAGCTGTACACAGGGAAAAGAAATGAATGGACAAATACTAGTTTTTGTATGGTTTTGCAGCAGTAACAACAACCAAAAGAGGGGGCACAAATGCTGATACTAATTAGATATAACCAGTCACCTCACAGGATTAGTCCTCTTGGTTTGAGGGCATAGGGCAGTGGTCTCATGGAATAATCTAGTCGACTAGCATAATATAGTAATGAAAGTTTATGTTCTACCTCCCAATATGGTGAGTATTGTCTGGGGTCTTAACTTATGAGCAGCCATCTAAGATAAAACTATTGGTCTGTATTCATCTGAAACAAAGAGAAAGAAGGAAACCCAAGAATCATACAAGGAACTGGACTACAGGACTGTCTGCATGTGCCCCTGCTTCCTCCACCTTGAGACCTGAAGAACTAGATGGAACCTGGCTACCACTACTAAATGTTTTGATCAAGAACACAATAGACGAATCCTGTTAAAAAGGGAGAAAAATGTGGAACAGAACTTCAAATTCTTAAAGAATCCAGACTTAGTGAACCTACTGAGGCTGGAGAAGTCCCTGAGACTATGGCCCTGATTTGCTCTTCAAACCCTGAATTGAAACTACCCACTGAAGTCATCTTTAAACTACATAACATTTTATCTCAAGGAGTAAAGGTTGTCACCCTTGAGTATAGCATTTTCTTTGTTTTTTAAAATTATCTCTATAAGACCAAAGGATCAACAGGTATTTTAAAGCATAGATGACAAAGGGGGGTGGGGGCAGGAAATGTAAGTAAATGGAAAGAAAAAATTAGAACAGGAATAATGAGAATGCTGACACAATGTCAAAAATGTAACCAATCTCACTGATCATTATTTCTAGAAACTGTGGAACGGGAGAAAGTTTTGTTATCTACGTTTTCACCAAAAATAAAATTTAAAAAAGAGATCGATAGAGGAAGAAACAGAAAATCTGAATAGCTCCCTTTATTTATTAAAGAAATTAAATTAGTAATTAAAAGTCTTCCCACAGAGAAAACTCCAGGCCTAGATGGTTTTACTGGGAAATTAAATCAAACATTTAAGGAATAAATAATACTAATACTACACAATCTCTCTTAGAAAAAAAGAGGAGGGGGGAACACTATGAGGACAGTATTGCCCTGATACCAAAACGTGAAAAGACATTTCCAGAAAAGAAAATTACAGGTTAGTATACCTCATTAGCATAGATGTGAAAGTCTTCAACGAAATATTAGGATATCAAATCCAGCAATCTATAATAAAACATGACCAAGTGGGGTATATCTCAGGAATGTAAGGTTGGTCAAATAATGTAACCGATCATGTTAATAGACGAAAGGAGAAAAATGACCTAACCACCTCAAAATATGCAGAACTTTTTTTTTCCAAAATTCAATACCCATTTATGATAAAAGCTCTCAGTAAAATAGGAATAGAGGAAAATTTCCTTAATCTGACACAGGACATCTAGAAAAAGCTACAGCTAATGTCATATTAAATGGTGAAAACCTGACTTGTCTCTTAAAATCAGGAATGAAGCAAGGATATACACTTTTACTACTTCTATTTAACATCCTACGGGAGGTCCCAGGCAGTTTAATCAGGCAAGGAAAGTAATTAAAGACAGAAATTGAAAAGGACGAACGAAATTTGTTTTCATTTGCAGATGACACAGAAAATTCTAAAGGAATATACAGTCATGTGTCACTTGAACACCCATGATACATTCTGTGAAACAGGATGTTAGGTGATTTGGATGCTGTGTGAGCACATCACATACAGGTAGTCCCCAGGTTATGCGCCTAGCTCCACCTGCTACTCCGCCTGCCTGAGGAACAGGAACAGCCCGGCCGGCAGCCCCCGCCACCTCCTGTTGCCAGACAAAGCCCAAAGCTGTAGTCACTGGATGTAGGCCAGCCTTGCCAGGTGTGTGGCTGCAGGCTGGGCAGAAGCTGTGCCAGTAGCCGGATTGGGACTTTGGGCATGTCCAGGCACAGTGGGGTGGTGGGGGGGGGGGACGTGGAGGCTTAGAAAGGTGAGCACAGGGACTGGGCGGGGAGCAGGTGTGCGGGTGCTGGAAGCCTGGCTGGCAGTGGCAGCCCTGGCCATCACAGCCCTGTTGGTGCAGGCTGCTTCCTGATCATGTGCAGTCGCTGCCATCGCCCAGTGCTCAGCCGGTGCCCGCGGCAGGCTGATGAGCCACCGCACGTACTGCCCTGCCCTGGGAGTAAACTGCTGCCTGGCTGCTGGGCAGGTGAACGAAGCCAGGAGGAGGGGAAGGAAGAGAGGCAGGCAGAGGAGGCGGCCTTACGGTGACCGGGATGTGCCCTGGAGCCCCGCTGCTCCACTAGTTTAGGTCTTTAAAACCAGTAGGGAATAATAAACACGAGAGCTGCTTTCCCTTTAAAAACAAAAAACTTCAGGGACCATGAATGTGTACGTGATTGGACACTGCCAGAACGGATGCTATGTGGCGCATGACTGTAGATTTTATGTATATGTGTGTGTGTGTGTGTGTGTGTATGCAATGGCAATCATGTACTGCATAACGTCCATTCGGGCAGCGTCCGACCACATGTATGTCCGTGGTCACATAAGGTCATAACAGAGCTCATAAATCCCCATCAGAGAATGGGACCAAGGGGATTTAGGCATGCTGCACTTGACAATCACTACGATCCTCAAAAAAAGGAAAAACTTCTCTCTGTTAAAAGATCAGCTCCAATGAAAGCTTACAAGGCAAATGAAAATTTGAGAGGGATTTATATCAGATATGGAGAAACTGCTAATGACGTGTACTGAGGACCAAACAAAAAAGTGAATTCTTCTCAGCAAGTCGAAGATCACTGCTAAGGCGTGGAGCTTGTTTGAGATGTTCAGAGAAAAAGCAGGACCAGGCTGTGATACCGAGTTTAGTGCTACCTCTGGGTGGTCCAAGTGCTTCAGCACATGTTCTTTGCTGCATAATGTGAAGGTGAGTGGTGAGTGTGAGTGCTGACATGAAGGCAGCAGCAGAATTTGCTGAAACCTCCGATGATAGAGATCATCTGCCCCAACAAATTTTTAATTGGACGAAACATCTTATTCTGGAAGCAAATGCCTGAAAAGACCTCCATCTACAATACGGTGTTTGTACACGTCCAAATCACGTAATGTCCTATTTCACAGAACATACTGCGGACGCTAAGCGACACAGCTATATATGTGTGTGCCCGCTTATCTCTCTATCTACGTAGGATTTGAAGGCATGTGGCCAGACCTTTCCTACTCTCTGTTATAATATCCCAGGTCCTGTTAAGATCATTGCTTTATTACTTGTGTTGTTAGGACAGAAAACTCTATCTTTGAAAGTGAAACTAAATAAGATACACCCGAGGGTCACAGAGCAGATATCACAGCCAAAGGCTCCTTCTCCTGGACGGCTCCTAAGCAACCCCACGGCCTTTGGTCTCTGACTGCTCCTTAAGCAAACTTCTGTGTCAGTGTTTAATCTTCTCCTAATGACCTGACAGGGGTGGATTATCCAATAAACCAAGGTAAGCACAAGCTTATTTGTGTTTACTTACTAACCTGTACAGAATAATTTGTTTCAACTTTTTTGTATGTTTGAAAATCTCAAAATAAAAAGTTGGGGAAAATCATTCACAAATCTGATCCTGGCAAACCACTGTGTTTCCAGATCCTATTGACAGGATTTTTGTCCCCCAAAATGTCTTTTTCCCTCTAAACAGCATCCGGTCAAAATTCATGGGCTGCATTTGGCTGTTATGTCTCTTTGGTTTCTTTTACACTGGAATGGTACCGGGTGTCAGACCTTCATGACTGGACCCTGCCTGCCGAAACCGCATGGCCAGCCCTGTCTATGCTCTCCTGGAAGTGATACGCCAAGTCCTTTCTCATTCCTGTGCTATTGCTCATGGCAATCTATCCACTCGCCTGTGCCAGCCAGGATAAAGCTCGGTTTTGGAGGGCTCTGAGCCCCACAGGCAGTCAGGTGTCAGCACCTCTGTGCTCTCGTGGTGCCACACGTACCTCTACTATACTTTTCATGCTGCCACAGTTGTTTGTCAGCCTTCTGGATGTGCCAAATCCCCAGAATGACAGGAGAGAAATTCCATTCCTTTTCCTATCCCTTAGTGCCCAATATAATGCATGGCAGGTATTGAAGAAAATAGTTAATTTAACTCAGGGTTTCTTGACCTCAGCACTACCGATGTTTTGCATTGGAAAATTCTTTGTTGTAGGGGCTGCCCTGGGCATTGAAGGATGTTTAAGCAGCACTTAAATACTGGGTAAATAAATACATGACCCTGAGGTATTCCTATTCAAAAGGCAACCATTTCTACACCAAAAAAACAGCCACCTCTGATCACTGAGAGTCCCGACAAGGACTGTGAGAGCGAAACCCAAGTGACATGGATACTGACATAACACAAATAGGCCGAGGAAAGAAACCAAAACAGACAGATGAAAATCCTTCTTCCAGCCAGCTTGCTAATACAGTTTTGGAATGGCTGAAAGAGTGTATTTTTTTCTACTGTGTGAGACCAAAGGTGTATAAAGCAGATCTTTTGTGGTTTAAACAAAAAGCTATTTCAAACAAGGGTAAAATAATGATTATTGATTACCACTTAAAATATAAAAGACCATATGGGACTGACTGATAAGTGGTAGAACCTCTTGTTAAAATTTTGAGTTCTCTTTTTTCTAATTTTCTTCCTTTCTCATATTAGAAGATTGTTGAATGGCTCATAAGAGAAAAAGCTGAAGGAATCTATCAGATTAATTGTCAAAAACCAATATGTTATTTTTCCATGTCAATAAACCACTGGAAACAGGAGGGGCAACATCTCTCCAGAAAATGAAAGTTTTTCTCATTACCAGCTGAGAGCTTCTTGGTGGAGACTAAGCAAAAACAATCTCTCCTTAATTATATTTTATGACTTATAAACATTTTTAATTGGTCAAAAGAAAGATTACATTAAGATGCATATTCATTAACTCTGATTCTTCATAATAAATATATATTTTAAAAGAGCCTTTCGATGCTTAATTCAGAGAAACTAAACAAAACAAACACTAGATAAAAAAAGAGTAGACGTATAAAGTAAACGTCAACTACAGTAAATCCCCAGGTTAAGAACATCTGACTCATAGACAAATCGTACTTAAGAATGGACGGCCATAAAGCCTATTATATTAAAAATTTGAGTTACATACAAGGCTGGTAACAATGCACACACGCACTACTTTGTGACGCTCATGAAATTATTGTGTGGCTTCAGTGGATTGTTGGACCGAGGAAGCAGGGCACCATCCGTCATTTTAAGTCGGATCTGTTGCTGTCAACACTGTGTTGAATGTGTAACTTTGTATTTGGCTTCAATTTTTTCTTATCATAATCCCAAAAATTCCTCCTAAGAAATCTAAATAATCCAGTCAAGAGGACAGTTTAAAGCTCAGTGTTCTTTCCAGTTTTATTGTCACCAATCATTTTGTGTAATTGTTTTTGGCCTTTGAGTTTTAACTAAAAACTAAAAAAAAAAAAAAAACTAGACATGATTAATTAAATATACGATTACTATAAGAAACCCTGGTGGCGTAGTGGTTAAGTGCTACGGCTGCTAACCAAAAGGTCGGCAGTTCAAATCCGCCAGGCACTCTTTGGAAACTCTATGGGGCAGTTCTACTCTATCCCATAGGGTCACTACGAGTTGGAATCAACTCGATGGCAGTGGGTTTGGTTTTGGTGGGTTTATAGGAAAAACATACACACACACACAGAGAGAGAGAGAGAGAAACCAAAAAGAAAGGAACTACCCAACTCTGAATAGCCAGAGAAAACTACTGCTAACTACTAATGCTTGGAGCACATTCATCCAGGCCTTTTCCTACAGAAATATATACACGTAAATATATACATTTGTAAGTTTTTCATTTAACATTATGTCATGACCATCTTCCCAACAATAGAGATTTATATGTATATTTTTGGTTTTTGTTTTTTTTTATACTGGCAAGGTATACCATTACAAGCATATCCTGACATTTAATTAATTACCTCATGTGGACACATAGCTCCTTTTCAGTCTTGACCCTTACACACAACATTAGAATGAAGGAACTTTTACACTTATTCTAAGTCCACTTTCTTGACACAAATTGCTAAAAATAGAACCCAAAGGCATATACTTTATGGTTTTTTATTTAAATTCTCAAATTAACCTCCAGAAAGATTATATCAATTTACATGACAGATATATCAATAGCCTTTGTGCACCCCAAAAATGTTCTAACAGAAATGTTCCAACAGAACATTTTTCTGTTTCTATCAATCAGAACGGCCCAAAACACTATTCACTGTTTCAAATTTTATTTCCCTCATTACTTATAAGTATAAAATGTTTTCATAAATTTGAGATCACTCAAATTTTTTTCTGTTGTAAACTGCTTATCCCTTTTTATTGATGGGGATTGTTTTAATTTCATATTAGTTTTTTAGAGCTCTCTATGTTGTCGTTAGGTGCTGTTAAGTCAGTTCTGACTCATAGTGACCCTGTGTACCACAGAATGAAACATTGTCTGGTCGTGTGCTACGCCTACAATTGTTGTTATGCTTGAGTACATTGTTGCAGCCGCTGTGGCAATCCATCTCGTTGCGGGTCTTCCTCTTTTCCGCTGACCCTGTGCTTTACCAAGCATGATGTCCTTCTCCAACAACTGATCCCTCCTAACAACATGTCAAAAGTATGTAAGACCCAGTCTCGCCGTCCTTGCTTCTAAGGAGCATTCTGGTTGTACTTCTTCCAAGACAGATTTGTTCGTTCTTTTGGCAGTCCATGATACATTTAATATTCTTCACTAACACCACAATTCAAAGGTGTCAATTCTTCTTTGGCCTTCCATATTCATTGTCCAGCTTTTGCATGCATATGATGCGATTGAAAATACTATAGTTTGGGTCAGGCTCACCTTAGTCCTGACTTTAAACCACGCAGTATCCTCTTGTTCCGTCCAAACAACTGTCTCTGGGTCTACATACAGGCTCAGAATGAGCAGAATTAAGTGTTCTGGAATTCCCATTCTTTGCAATGGTATTCATAATTTGTTATGATACACACAATCGAATGCCTCTGCATAGTCAATAAAACACAGGTAAACATCTTTCTGGTAGTCTCTGCTTTCAGCCAAGATCCATCTGACATCAGCAATGATATCCCTTGTTCCACATCCTCTTCTGAATCTGACTTGAATTTCTGGCAATTCCCTGTCAATGTACTGCTACAACTGCTTTTGAACAATCTTCAGCAAAATTTACTTGCATGTGATATTAATGATATTGTTTGATAATTTCCACATCCTGTTGGATTACCTTTCTTTGGAATGGGCACAAATATGGATCTCTTCCAGTCAGTTGGCCAGGTAGCAGTCTTTCAAATTTCTTAGCACAGACAAGTGAGCAACTCTGGCACTGCATCCATTTATTGAAACATCACAATTGGTATTCTGCCAATTCCTGGAGTCTTGTTTTTTGCCAATGCCTTCAGTGCAGTTTGGACTTCCCTTCAATACTATCAACTTTTGATCATATGCTACCTCTTAAAATGGCTGAACGTCAACCAATTCTTTTGGTACACTGACTCTGTGTATTCCTTCCATATTCTTTTGATGCTTCCTGTGTTGTTCAATGTTTTGCCCCTAGAATCCTTCAATGTTGCAACTTGAGGCTTGAATTTTTTTCTTCAGTTCTTTCAGTTTGAGAAATCCCAACCATGTTATTCCCTTTTGGTTTTCTAACTCCAGGTCTTTGCACATTTTATTATAATACTTCACTTGGTCTTCTCGAGCCGCCCTTTGAGATCTTCTGTTCGGCTCTTTTACTTCATCATTTCTTCCATTCACTTTAACTACTCTGTGTTCAAGAGCAAGTTTCAGAGTCTCTTCTAACATCCATTTTGGCCTTTTCTTTCTTTCCTGGCCTTTTAATGACTTTTTGCTTTCTTCACATATAATATCCTTGATGTCATTCCACGACTCGTCTGGTCTTCGGTCCTTAGTTTTCAATGTGTCAAATCTATTTTTGAGATGGTCTCTAAATTCATGTAGGATATACTCAAGGTCATATTTTGGCTCTTGTGGACTTGCTCTAATTTTCTTTAGCTTCAACTTGAACTTGCATATGAACAACTGATGGTCTGTTCCACAATTGGCCCCTGGCCTTGTTCTGACTGATGATATTGAGCTTCTTCATTGTCCCTTCCCATAGACATAGTCGATTAGATTCCTGTGTATTTCATCTGGCAAGGTCCACGTGCATAGTCACCGTTTATGTTGTTGAAAAAAGGTATTCGCAGTGAAGACGTTGTTGGTCTTGCAAAATTCTATCATGCGATCTTTGGTGTCATTTCCATCACCAAGGCCATATTCTCCAACTACTGATCCTTCTTTGTTTCCACTTTTGAATTCCAATCACCAGTAATTATCGATGCATCTTGATTGGGTGTTTGGTCAATTTCAGACTGCAGAGTGTGTTGTGCCAAACAGCTGGTAAAAAATCTTCAACTTATTCATCTTTGTAATTCGTGGTTGGTGCTTAAATTTGGATAATAGTCGTATTAACGGGTCTTCCTTGTAACTATATGGACATTATCCTATCACTGACATAGAGTTATACTTCAGGACAGATCTCAAAGTGTTCTTTTTGATGATGAATGTGAATCCCATTCTTCTTTAGTCTGTCATTCCCGGCATAGGAGACCATATGATTATCTGATTCAACGTGGCCAGTAACCAGTCCATTTCAGCTCACTAATGCCTAGGATATCAATCTCTATGTGGTCCATTTCATTCTTGACGACTTCCACTTTTCCTAGATTCATACTTCCATGTTCCTATTATTACTGGATGTTTATAGCTGTTTCTTCTCATTTTGAGTCTTGCTACCTCAGCTAATGAAGGTCCCGAAAGCTTTACTTCATCCATGTCATTAGGGTTGACTCTACTTTGAGGAGGCAGCTCTTCCCCAGACATATTTTGAGTACCTTTCAACTTGAGGGGCTCATATTCTGGCACTATGTCAGACAGTGTTTCACTGCTATTCATACGGTCTTCACTGGTCAATTTTTTCAGAAGTAGACTATTAGATCCTTCTTCCTAGTCTGTCTTAGTCTGAAAGCTCCGCTGAAACCTGTCTACCAGGGCTGACCCTGCTAATATTTGAAATACTCATGGCATAGCTTTCAGCATCACAGCAACAGGAAAGCCACCACAGTATGACAAACTGACAAAAGCAGGGGGTCGTTTTGCATATATGCCCTTAATTATGTTGAGGAATTTTCCTTCTATTCTTATTTTGCTGAGCATTTTTATCAGGAAAGGGTGTTGGATTTTATCAAATGGCTTTTCTGCCTCAATTGAGATGATCACGTGACTCTTTTCCTTTGTTTTATTTATGTGGTGAATTCCATTGATTTTTTAATGTCAAACCATCCTTGCATCCCTGGTATGAATCCCATTTAATCATGATTTATTATTTTTTGATATGCTGTTGAATTCTGCTGGCTAGAATTTTGTTGAAAATTTTTCCATCTATATTCATGAGGGATTGTTGTTGTTGTTAGGTGCCATTGAGTCAGTTCTGACTCATAGCACCCCTATGCACAACAGAATGAAACGCTGCCCCGTCCTGCGCCATCCTCACAATTGCTGTCATGCTTAAGCCCACTGTTGCAGTCACTGTGTCAATCCATCTCATTGAGGGTCTTCCTCTTTTTCACTGACCCTCTGCTTTACCAAGCATGATGTTCTTCTTCACAGGGACTGATCCCTCCTGACAACACACCCAAAGTATATGAGACATTGTCTTGCCATTCTCACTTCTAAGAAGTACTCTGGCTGTAGGTCTTCCAAGACAGATTTGTTCATTCTTTTGGCAGTCCATGGTATATTTGATATTCTTTGCCAACATCACAATTCAAAGGTGTCAATTCTTCTTCGGTCTTCCTTATTCATTCTCCAGCTTTCATATGCATAGGAAGCAGCTGAAAACACCACGGCTTGGGTCAGACACACCTTAGCCTTCAAGGTAACATCTTTGCTTTTCAACACTTTAAAGAGGTCTTTTGCAGCAGATTGCAATGCATCTTTTGAATTCTTGACTGCTGCTTCTATGGATTTTGATTGTGGATCTGGGTAAAATAAAATCCTTGACAACTTCAATCTTTTTCCCATTTATCATGATGTTGCTTATTGGTCCAGTTGTGAGGATTTTTGTTTTCTTTATGTTGAGGTGTAATCCATTCTGAAGTCTATGGTCTTTGATCTTCACCAGTAAGTACTTCAAGTCCTGTTCACTTTCAGCAAGCAAGGTTGTGTCATCTGCATCACACAAGTTGTTAATGAGTCTTCTTCCAATTCTGCTGCCATATAGTCCAGCTTCTTGGATTATTTGCTCAGCATACAGACTGAATAGGTATGATGAAAGGATACAACCCTGACGCACACCTTTCCTGACTTTAAACCATGCGTTATCCCCTTATTCTGTTCAAATGACTCCCTCTTGATCTAATCACAGGTTCCTCATGAGCATAATTAAGTGTTCTGGAATTCCCGTTCTTCACAATGTTACGCATAATTTGTTATGATCCAAACAGTCGAATGCCTTACCATAGTCAATAAAACACAGGTAAACATCCTTCTGGTATTCTCTGCTTTTAGCCAGGATCCATCTGACATCAGCAATGATATCCCTGGCTCTGAGTCCTCTTCTGAATCTGGCTTGAATTTCTGGCAGTTCCCTGTCGGTAGTAGTGTCTTTTCCTGGCTATGATATCAGGGTTATGCTGACTTCACAGAACGCATCAGAGAGTATTCCTTCCTTTTCAATGTTCTAGAATAGTTTGAGTAGAATTGGTATCACCTTTTCTCTGAATGTTTGGTAGAATTCTCCAGTGAAACCGCCTGTGCTGGGGCTTGTTTTGTGGGGAGTTTTATTATGACAGCTTTAATTTCTTCTTTTGCTATGGGTCTGTTCAAATTTTCTATTTGTTTTAGTTTCCATAGGTAGTGCGTTTCTAGAAATTTTTCCATTTCTTCTAGGTTTTCAAATTTGTTGGAGTACAATTTTTCATAATATTCTATTATGATCATTTTTATTTCAGCTGGTTTTGTGTAATGTCACTCATCTTATTTTGGTTATTTGCATTTTCTTATTTTTTTCCTTCGACAATTTTATTGATCCTCTCAAAGAACCAACTTCTAGTCTTGTTGATTCTTTTGTTTTTCTGTTTTATTTCATTTATTTCTGCTCTGATCTTTATTATTTTCTTTCTCATGGTGACCATGGACGACTTCTGCTGCTCCTTTTCTGTTTGTTCGAGTTGTAGGGTTAAGCTATTAATTTTGGCCCTTTTTTCTTTTTTGATGTGTGTATTTATTGCTATAAGCTCTCCTCTGAGTGCTGCTTTTGCTGTGTCCCAAAGGTTTTGGCATGTTCTGTTTTCATTTTCATCTGATTCTAAGAATTTTTAAATTTCATTTTTAATTTCTTCTATTACCCAATAGTTTTTAAATAAGGTGTTATTCAGTTTCCATATATTTTTTCCTTGTTCTTTCTGTTGATTTCTAGTTTTATAGTGCTATGATCAGAGAAGATGCTCTGTATTATTTCGATGTTTTTGAATTTATTGAGGCTTGCTTTGTGGCCTAAAACATAGTCTATCCTGGGGAATGATTTTACTTTGTAATATTCAATTGACTGAACAATCTACAAAGTCTCCTTAAAAAGATTTCCTGCCACTAGAGCTATTGGATATGCCCTGGAAGGTTCATATAACTGTTGACCAGCTATTTACCTAATTAGTACCATGAATTTATTCCCCTCAGGATGGACACAAATAATAGTTACTTTTTTTTTTTCTTTTAGCATGGTGAGTTTTTTTTTTTTTTTTTCATTTGAAAGTAATGTGTGCACATGGTAAAATAAAAAATTACAAAGAGTATGCTATAAAGTATGTCTCCTATTCATTGCTGGTCTGCCCTCATCCTATAGTGTTCTCCCTAGAGAGAAGCTCTGTTACTTATCCACTAGTCTGCAAAGAGAGAGATCCTTCACTATCCCCAAAGTCAAAACTCATCAGCATGTTACGTGATATTGAGAAGATACAGTATTACAAACCATTAAGAAAGCTAGCATGATATCAAAAGTATTGCAATGGATAAGATTTTATTCAGTTTTCAAGATGATTATTCACTCAACAAACATTCATTGAGCATCCATCATATGCTAGGCACTGCTATGGGTTACAAAATGAAACAAGACATGACCCACACACTATCACCGTCCGTTTCATCTTATTAAGAAAATAGTTAAGAAGAGCGACAGTTATTATTTAAGTGTTAAATCAACATGGCATTATATAAAAGCTATTTATAAACCAAATGGAATAACCCCAACACAGATCCCAGACTCTAAATATATCCTTGGATCCTGGACCATAATACTGTACTTATAGTAAGTTCAGATGGGGAAAGAATGGTCTGATGACAAATTATCCCACCCCTTAAATATCCTCACATCTCCTTGTACTGTTAGACAACTTGGGATGTGATCATGCAGAATAGCACCAGGAAGATGCAGGGTTGACATCACCTTCCTGTTTGGGCAAAACATAATTGTAAAACGAAGGTGGTGCTTGTTGCTGGTTATGAACAAAAAAAGGAGCATGTATCAATTATTAGTGGACAAAACCCTTTAACTTTGGCCAGTTACAGCCATCCTTCTATGATCTGCACACCAAAGGCATGCGTGGCAGGTAGGGGTAGAAATGTACTGAAGCATTTCACTATGGCCGGCCTCTGGGGAAGCAGTGCCTGCTTTTTAAGTTAATGCTTGAATACAGCACTTATGTGCTAGGCCCTCCTCTAAGTGCTCGTCATATATTTACCCATTTAATCCTCACAACAACCCTATGAATAGGAACTATATTTATTCCCACTTGACAGGTAAGGAAACCGAGGACTAGAGAAGTTATATACCCTGTCCAAGAACACAGAGCTAGTGAGCTGTCTGCAGGAGCCACACTGAGGTTCTAGAGATAGGAGTGGGGGTTGACTGAGAACAGAGGCCTTGAAACGTGTCCTCATTAAGCTGCCTCTTCTGTACAATATGATAATACTGAAATCAACAACCTAAATTACAGCAGCAGACCCTATTGAGCTTTCACCATTGTACTACAAGTGAAAATCCCAATACTCACAATATCCCTTAAATTAGGTGCTTTATCCTCTATTTTATAGGTTAGGAAACTAAGTTCCAAAAAGGTAACTTTCCCCAGCTAGTCATTTCTGAGGCCAGGATCTTGCCTGTCTGATTCCAGACCCCTTGTTCTTTTCAACCCACCACAGTGCCTTTCTATATAGGAGTGAGTGAGAAATTCCAAGGCCTTCACTATAAGGAAAATAGTGGCTCCCTCTACTCTGATGTTGTATACATGTGCTAACAGACTGGCCTTCTATTTGGATAGAAGTTTTCAGACACAATTAATTTAATAAATGCTTAACTTTCACCCCTATGCAGTGTTCATATCTGATATAATTTTTCTTATTTTAAACACTATAGAATACTTGCACCACACATATGTAGCAGATAATTCAGTAATAAATTGACTGCAATTTAACATTTGGCAAATGCTTGAAAAATTCAATACTTAAAAGAAAGTCTACTAGATCAGTAGACTTTCAAATTCTATCTCAAAGCCAAAGCGCCTGGGTGTTAATTTCATAGCCCCTTGCAGAAATGCTTCTATTAAGTTAAGGTACTTTAG
Source organism: Loxodonta africana (assembly GCF_030014295.1). Classification (NCBI taxonomy): domain Eukaryota; kingdom Metazoa; phylum Chordata; class Mammalia; order Proboscidea; family Elephantidae; genus Loxodonta; species Loxodonta africana. Next base: position 29,266,990 of record NC_087363.1, on the reverse strand, counting down.
AACTGTATTGAACTATCCATCTGAATGGCATATTGTATACATTTTTTAAAACTGTCCTTGAGGTCACTGGCCATTATATAAACCAAGGTTCCCTATTCAAGGAATAATTCATCTTTGAGTTTACTTCAAAAAAATTGTCTCTAAAGAAGAATTTTTATACTTTCTTTAGTTTGAGAACAAAAAGAGATGTACTATCTTTCTCTTTTTACTTGAGCTGACACGAAAAGTTAAGACAAGATTTAAGGCCTAAATATATTAAATATCTCATTTCGTGTGGATGAGTACATACCATCCACTACCCCAAATGTTCTCTAAAAGTTTCTGTACCTCATTTCCCTATCTATATTTCCAATTTTATTGTTACTTCCTTCTTCAAGTAGGTAGAACCAGAAATCAAAAATAAATATTAAACTTTCATATATTAATTCAGATATTGGCAAACCTAAAATTTTGGCAAAAATCAGCATATTCTAAAGACTCAGGGATAAAAATGAACCAGAGAAATAATGAACTTTAGTGAAATGTGCTTAATAGCTTTGCCCTAAGGAAAGCTTTTTTTTTTTCAAAAAAAAAAAAAAGGGAAAATTTAGGGCTACAGACATTTCTTAGTAGTAAGTACTGGATAGGCTAAGTAGTGAAAAAGTTAATTACCACAAATGATTAAAATTAAAATGTAATGCTAGGATTTGAGAGATGTCTGGAATAAACAGATGAACTTATTTCTACTCTCCCCTCCCTCCAAATCTTGCTAAAATGACAGACCACAGTGCCCTGACCCAAGCAAAGCTCAGGAGAAAAGGCTCCAAAACCTCTGAAGGGTTGATTGAAGGTCTGCAGGAGGCTCAAGAGACTCTCCCCACCCTTTCAGAGCCAGGGTCCACCTCCCCCAGTCCAGTGAAAGACTAAAGACTTCCTCTCCATTGAGACTGAACCACAGGGAGCAGAAGGACAGCAATAAAAATGCTGTTATCTAAAAAAAAAAAAAAAAAAATGCTATTATACTAAAACAGATATTAAGAGGAAGCAGAGACATGGCAGGGAACAGAAGAAAACTTCAGAAAGATGACAATGCATCCATGAAACAAAGGACAGATGGTAATTTTAAAAGGTGGGTGAGCACTCAGAGAACAAAAAAGAACTCTTAAATACTAAACATAGCAGAAATAAATTCAATACAAGAATTGGAAAATACAGGTGAGGAAATCTTTCTAAAATACAACAAAAAGACAGAAAATAGGGAGGGAAAAAAAAGCCACAACAAATGATAAGTGCAGATAATACAAGAGAGATCCAGAAACAGGGAAGACAGAAGATGGAGAAAAGATACTTCTCAAAGAAATAGTTAAAGACTTTCACAGAACTGAAGAACTGCCAAGCCCAACTGATGAAGAAAAACAAAAGCATATCATCATGAAACATCAGAACATCAAGGATAAACAGAAGACTGTGAAAGCTTCTGAGAGAATGAACAGGTCACATGAGAAAGACTGGGGATCAGACTGACATCATCTTCTCAATAGCAACACTGGAGGCAACTGAGCAATGACTTCCAAATACGGAAGGAAATGGCATAAAAATGTTTTCAGGCACACAAGATTCCAAAATTTATTTCTCATGCACCTGCCAAAGCAAGACAGGTGATTACTAAAAAAAAAAAAAAAAAAGCTGTAGGAGAGTAAAGCAAAGTAAATTCTCAAAAAGTTGGAAAGAAAGACGAGAATCGTGGAGTTTGGGACAGATTAACAAGGATTCCAGAAAGGACCTCTCCAAGGAAAACAAAATAAAACACTGACACGTTACCTGATGTTAACTGTTAAGTACACTAAATTTAGGAATGAACCAGTGAATGAATCAAAAGCACGTAGAAAACCAAGCAAGTTAAAAAATGAGGCAATTATCAACTTAAGGTGGGAGGAATTATACAAAAAAGAAAACATAATCACGTCACACTACATGCTTAACTGTGAATAATATTTGCGTAGTATGTTTGCATAATAATATAATCACTAAATACTGATTTAACTAAAAGTTGTGACATAACTACATTGGAAGGATAGTGGGACAGAAGTATGTGGGGGTTGGTGGAAAAACAGTCACATTATATAGGAGTGGTCAATAAAACTGAAAAACACATTATTAAGAAATGTAGAGGTAAATGACAGAAGAAATGGCTAAAAACTGAGTCAACTCTAGGAAATTGGAAAAGGTCAGAGAATGGTTCTTTTATTATTACTCTTACAAGAATGTTTGACCTTTAAAGTTATGTGTTACTTTCATAAAAATAAAATATGATTATGAAAGAAAATTAAATAAGCTTGGTCAAATATAAGCAAAAAATTTATGAAATCTAGTTTTTAAATTATGGTAAGTACTAATACTCAGTTTGTGACTTTAGAGAATGATGGGAATCTCAGGGCGGGAAACATCTTTTTTAAAAAAATTTTTTATTTATTTCATTGTTGATAGTAGACACAGCAAAATATACACAAATTCAGTAGTTTCTACATGTGCCATTTAGTGACACTGGTCATATTCTTTGAGTTGTATAACCATTCTCATCCTCCTTTTCTGAGTTGTTCCTCCCCCATTAACATAAATTCACTGCCCCTAAGGTTCCTATATAATCTTTCAAATTGCTATTGACACGTTGATCCCATATAGATAGTTCTTAAAAGAGCATAATGCTCAGATATTTTTACTAGTTAAGCTAAACTTTTGTTTGATTTTAAGAAAACTTTAGGTAGTAATTTTGTTTTAAGGTTTAAAGATTATCTCAGGGCAAAAGTTTTAGACTTCAGAAGTATAGAGTCCATGAGAATTTGAAATTCTGTTGTACTTTTTCCCCCTTTTGATCAGGATTCTCTTATAGAATCTGATCGAAATGTTCGATAATGGTAGCCAGGTATCACCCAGTTTTCCGGTCTCATGTTAAAGTAAGCAGTTGTTCATGGAGGCAGTTAGCCACACATTTCATATCTTCCTTTTACTCCTGACTCTCCTTCTTCCTCTGTTGCTCTAGGCGAATAGAGACCAACTGTTGTACCTTGGATATCCGCTTGCAAGCTTTTAAGACACCAGGCACTATGCAATGAACTGGGAGCCTGAACAGAAGCACTAAACATGTTACTACGCCAATTAACTGGAATGTCCCATGAAACCATGACCCCAAATCTCCAAACCAAGAAACCAAATTCCACGAGGTTTTTGACTGTACACAAGTGGTCTCAGCAGCTACTCTTTTTATTTATTTATTTTTTTCCTGTCATTGGCAGCTACTTTTTTTTTTTTTTTCAGTCTTTTTAAAAATATACCTAGGAGCCCTGGTGGTGCAGTAATCAAGTGGTCAGCTGCTAACCAAAAGCTTGGCAGTTTGAGCCCACCATTTGCTCTGTGAAAGAAAGATGTGGCAGTCTGTTTCCATCGGAATTTACAGCCTTTACTCCAACAAATTTGAAAACCTAGAGGAAATGGACAAATTTCTAGAGACACTACCTACCCAACCTAACACACACAAAAAAACACAAGATGCTGAAAATCTGAACAGACCCATAACAAGAGAAGAGATTGAAAAAGTAATTGAAAAAAAAAACTCCCAACCAAAAAAAGCCCTGGCCTAGATGGCTTCACTGGAGAATTCTACCTAACATTCAGAGAAGAGCATACACCAGTACTACTCAAACTATTTCAGAACATAGAAAAGGAAGTGATACTTCCGAATTCATTCTATGAAGCCAGCATAACCCTGATACCAAAACCAGGTGAAGACACCACAAAAAAAAAAAGAAAATTACAGACCAATATCTCTCACGAATATAGATCCAAAAATTCTCAACAAAATTCTAGCCAACAGAATTCAGCATCATATCAAAAAAATAAAACACCATGACCCAGTAGGATTCATACCAGATATGCAAGGGTGGTTCAACATTAGCATATCAATGAACATAATCTACCACATAAATAAAAGGAAAGAAAAGAATCACATGATCATCTCAACTGACATAGAAAAAGCATTCAACAAAGTCCAACACCCATTCCTGATAAAAACTCTCAATAAAATAAGTACAGAAGGGAAATTTCTCAGCATAATGAAGGGCATTCTTAATGGAGAGAGGCTGAAAATGCTTCTCTTGAGAACAGGAACAAGACAAAAAAAAAAAAAAATTTTTTTTTTTTTTTTAAGACAAGGATACCCTTAATTACAACTCCTATTTAACATTGTGTTGGAAGTCCTAGCTAAAGCAATAAGGGAAGAAACAGAAATAAAGGGCATCCAAATTGGTAATGAAGAAGTTAGACTGTCCCTATTTGTGGATGATATGATACTATACATAGAAAACACAAAAGACTCCACGAGAAAACTACTGGAACTTGTAGAAAGATTCAGCAGAGTAGCTAGATACAAGATAAATATATAAAAATCAGTTAGATTTCTACACACCAATAAAGAGAACAATGAAAAGAAAATCAGGAAAACAATACCATTTATAACAGCCCCTAAAAAAATAAAATACTTAGGAATAAATCTAACCAGGGATGTAAAAGACCTATACAAAAGAAAACTACAAAACACTACTGCAAGAAACCAAAAGAGATCTACATAAATGGAAAAACATACCATACTCATGGATAGGTAGACTCAACATTGTGAAAACGACAATTCCACCCAAAATGACAATTCCACACAAAGTGATTTACAAATACGATGCAATACCAATCCAAATACCAACAACGTTCTTTAAAGAGATGGAAAAACTTATCATTAACTTTACATGGGAAGGGAAGAGGCCCTGGATAAGTAAAGCGCTACTGAAGAAGAAGAATAAAGTAGGAGGACTCACACTACCTGACCTCAGAACCTACTATACAGCTATGGGAATCAAAACAGCCTGGTACTAGTAAAACAACAGATACATTGACCAATGGAACAGGATTGAGAACCCAGATGTAAATCCATCTACCTATGGTCACCTGATCTTTGACAAAGGCCCAAAGTCCATCAAAGGGGAAAAAATCTTTTTAAGAAATGGTGCTGGCCAAACTGGATGTCCATGTGCAAAAAAAAAAAAAAAAAGAAACAGGACCCATACCTCACACCATATACAAAAACTAGCTCAAAATGGATCAAAGACCTAAATATAAAGCCAAAAACTATTAAGTTCATAGAAGAAAAAATAGGATCAACGCTAGAGGCCCTAATACACGGCATTAATAGGATACAAACCACAACCAATAACACACAAGCTCCAGAGGATAAGCTAGATAACTGGGATCTTCTAAAAATTAAACACTTATGCTAATGAAAAGGTTTCACCAAAAGAGTAAAAAGAGAACCTACAGACTGGCAAAAAATTTTTGGCCATTACGAATCAGACAAAGGTCTAATCTCTAAAATCTATAAGAAAATCCAACACCTCTACAACAAAAAGACAAATAATCCAATTAAAAAATGAGCAAAGGAATTGAACAGACACTTCACCAAAGAAGACATTCAAGTGGCCAACAGACGCAAGAGGAAATGATCTCCAGCCGTCAGACAAATGCAAATCAAAACCACAATGAGATACCATCTCACCCCAGCATTTCTGGCACGAATCAATAAAACAGGAAATAGCAAACGTTGGAGAGGCTGCAGGGAGATCAGAGCTCTTATGCGCTTCTGGTGGGAATGCAAAATGATACAACCATTTTGGAAAACAGTATGGGCTTCCTTAGAAAGCTAGAAATAGAAATACCATATGATCCAGCAATCCCACTCCTAGGGATATATCCTAGCGAAATAAGAGTCGTCACACAAATATACATGTGCACATCCATGTTCGTTGCAGCATTGTTCACAATAGCAAAAAGATGGAAACAGATGAAATGCCCATCAATAGATGAATGGATAAACTGGTACATACACACAATGGAGTATTACACAAAGATAAAGAACAACGATGAATCTGTGAAGCATCTCTTAACATGGATGAATCTGGAAGGTATTATGCTAAGTGAAATAAGTCAATCACAAAAGGACAAACATTGTTATGAGACCACTACTGTAAAAACCCATGCAAATGTTTACATACAAAAAGAAACAATCTTTGATGGTTACACAGGAAGGGAGGGTGAGGATGGAAAAACATCTAATAGAGAATAGATAAGTGGTAAGTTTGGTGAAGGGTAAGACAGTACACAATATTGGGGAAACCTGTACAACCTGTATAAGGCAAGGTGGTGGTAGCTCCATAGACACATCCAAGCTCCCTGAGGGACCAAACTGCTGAGCTAAGGGCTGTGGGGACCATGGTCTCTGGGAACAACTAACTAGCTCAATCAGCATAACACAGTTTATAAGGAAAATGTTCTACATTCTACCTTAATGAGTAGCGCCTGGGGTCTTAAAAGCCTGTGAGCAGCCATCTAGGATATTCCACTGGTCTTGCCCCTTCGGGAGCAAGGGAGAATGAAGAAAACTAAAGACACAAGGGAAAGATTAGTCCAAAGGACTAATCGACCACATCTACCACGGCTTCCAGCAGTCCAGTACAACTAGATGGTGCCCAGCTACCACCACTGACTGCTCTGATGGGGATCAAAATAGGGGTCCTGGATGGAGCTGGAGAAAAATGTAGAACAAAATTCTAACTCAAAAAGAAAGACCGGACTTGCTGGCATGACAGAGACTAGAGAAACCCTGAGAGTATGGCCCCCGGACATCCTTTCAGCTCAGTAATAAGGTCACTCCTGAGGTTCACACTTCAGCCAATGATTGAACAGGCCCATGGAACGAAACAAGACTAAAGGGATACAACAGCCCTAGGGCAGGAACTAGAAGACAGGAGGGAACAGGAAAGCTGGTAATAGGGAACCAGGTGCTGAGAAGGGAGAGTGTTGGCATGTCACCGAGTTGTTAACCAATGTTATACAACAATGTGTGTACTAACTGTTTGGTGAGAAGCTAGTTTGTTCTGTAAACCTTCATCTGAAGTTCAATTAAAAAAAAAATTTGCAGCCTTAGGACAGTTCTACTCTGTCTTATAGGGTTGCTATGAGTTGGAATCAACTCAATGGCAACAGGTTTGGTTTTATTTGGTAAATATACAACTTTGGATAATTCGACATTTTACAAGTATACAATTTATTGATAGCCAATTACAATAATCAGCTGTGCAACCTACCCATAATCAATGCGATATTTCTATCACTGTCAAGTACCCCCTTTCCCTCTCCCTCCTGCCCCTGGTAACCTCTAATAAACTTTGTTCTCTAGGGTTGGAAGTATCTCAACAATCATTTAATTTATGCCATCCGCTCACCAACGTGAGCCCAGCTACTTTAATTTCTTAACAGCTCTGCTCCCAGGAACTGCTCCCAAGATCACTATGCTCTCCAGAACAACACATCCAGATGGACATGATCATCCCCACTACTCAGAGGTAGCCAGGATGGGCTCTGAAGCCTCATCTTTTCTGAGTTCCTCTTTTCAATCTATCTCTAGCTTCTGTGGGGCTCTGTCTGCTTCCCAGACTGAGTGACCAAAATGGCCATGACCAACAGCTCTGAGTCACATCTCCCCTATCCAGGAGAGCAGTCAGACCAAGATGGGACCCTCCTGTGGCAATCCCAAGTAAAGGCCCACATAGATGGCCTTAGGCCGGGTGCTCACATGCTCACTGCTGGGCCTGGAACAGGAGGGGGGACCCCAGTCCCCTCAAGGAGCTGCACCCACTGCAGTCAACAGAGGAGAGAAGAGGGCTGGTTTCCAGAAGAAACAAGTAATGGACAGGCAATCCAATCAATAGGACATTGATGTTAAAGGGGGAGACTGCTTATTAAATTTGTCTCTTCAGAGATTCAATTTTGGGTCTTGTTTAAGAATTATTTAATTATATCTTCTCTTAAGAACAAACGATTTTATGCTATAAGCTTCACGTGCTCTGAGGCGTTGGTGAGTTATCAGCACTGGATACCATAAAGCAGAAATCCAACAGGGTGGCTATTCCTTTTTAAAAATTTTCTTTCCTCTTTTTCTTTGTTCATTTGTTATAGAAAGAATGACCTCGTATGTGACTCTGCCCAGAGTAAAAACAATCTGCTTTCAGGCCTTAGGCTTTTTTTCTCAATGAGTTTAGTAAAGGTGTATTTTCATAGTGTTCGGGGGATCTTACAGAGCCCTGGTGGCATAGTGGTGAAGAGCTTGGCTGCTAACCAAAAGGATGGCAGTTTGAATCCATCAGCCACTCCTTGGAAACCCTATGGGGCAGTTCTATTATGTCCTATAGGGTCGCTATAAGTTGGAATTGACTCAGTGACAATGGGTTTGGTTTTTTTTCTTTCTGGGGGGCGGAAGCTTACAATTTTTGTTGTTTTTATTCTTTCATTTGCATTCTAAAATGGTATTTCATCAGAGGAGCCACACTTCCGGAACTTCTAACAATTCATTCTTACATACCCTGGGGCAACACGCAACACTTGGCCTGGCTCCTAAGGATGCAATAGACACAAGTGATTAAAATCAATCGCCCACCACTCCTCAGAGCTAAACAGATTCAGAACCCAGGCTATCCATATGGTTGATCAGCAGGTGGGAGCCGGACCCTCTCCCCATGGGCATAGCCATCACTAAGTATTTGCAGTTTATAGGTGTATAAATAATTTCTAATAGAAGAATGAGGTGGACATCAAATGTATCTCAGATTTCCACATTCTCTAAGCTGCTGTACCATTCCATCTCTGACACCAGCCACTCTCCCTCCCTTCAGCACTCTTCCCTCCCCCTTTTGGGTTCAGCAGTTCTCAGCAATGGCTCATAGAACTCAAGAACTGTACTTACAGTCAAGTGGTTTATTAAGGAACAGGTACAACTCGGGATCAAGATCAACGGGCTACAACCGAGGATCTAGATCAGGAAGCATGTAGGCAAAGTATCCCTTCTTCAGTGCAGGACAGCTCTCTCAGCTCCTCCTGGTCATGAAGACCTCTTCTCTGCTCCCTGAGGACAGGCTCCTCTTGGCCTTGCTGTCTGTCACCATCAGCTCTGCTGCTGGGCCCCTTCTGGGCCTCTTGTTATCTTCAATATTACTGCCCTTGACCTGTGTTACAGCTCTTTTTAAGAGGTTCCTTGCCTCCTCTCTCTACCTCTCTCTTCTTTCTATCATATACTTCTTCCTGCTGCTTCTCTTCCTGCTTCTTTCTGTCTCAAAAACCTCTGTGGGGCTGGCTGCCCAGAACTGACTCAATAGCAACAGGTTTGGTTTGGTTTACTAATATGGGGCTCTCATTTATAGCTGGTGAGGATACTTTTGGTAAACTGATCTGGCTATATCTATTAAAAATAAAAATCATGTCCACTCTAATCCAGCAAATTCCATTTTTAAGAATGTAAATTATTGAAAAAGGACATGTGTATATTGGTGGTACCTCAAAAAACTCTAAACACAACCTGAATGCCTAACAACAGGAAAAAAATTGGATTCTATGGAATACTTCATAACTATTACAAAGAACAAGATATATAAGTATACTGACATATGCAACCCTATTTTGACTATGACAAACATGTTTCCCTAAAATCACTATCTAGATAGTAGACAAGTGATAACTTTGGTGAAGGGAAAGACAACACACAGTATAAGGGAAGTCAGCACAACATGACCAAGGCAAAGTCATAGAAGCTTCCTAGACACATCCAAACACCTCAAGGACCACGTTACTGGGCTGAGGGCTGGGGATCACAATCTCAGGGGACATTGAGGTCAACTGGCATAACATAGTTCATAAAGAAAATCTTCTACATCCTACTTTAGTGAGTAGCATCTAGGATCTTAAAAGCTTGTAAGCAGTCATCTAAGATATATCTATTGGTCCCATCCTTTCTGGAGCAAAGGAAAACAAACCAAAGACGCAAGGAAAATATTAGTCCAAAGGAATAATGGACCACATGAACCACAGCCTTTACCAGGCTGAGCCCAGGAGAACTAGAGAGTGTCTGGCTACAACACCAACAGCTCTGACAGGGATCACAATACAGAGTCCTGAACAGCACAGAACAATATAGAACAAAATTCAAAGTCACAAAAAAAGACCAGACTTACTGGACTGACAGAGACTGGAGCAACCCCCGAGACTATAGCTCCCAGACACCCTGCTAACTCAGAAATGAAGCCACTCCCAAAGTCTAGCTTTGAGCCAAAGATTAAACAGGCCTATAAAACAAACAATAACACACGTGAGAAATGTGCCCCTTAGTTCAGTCAAGTATATGAGATCAAATGGGCAACACGTACCCAAAAGCAAAGACAAGAAAGTAGGAAGGGGCAGGACAAACGGACACGGGGAACCTGGGGTGCAAGGGGGAAGCGTGGTGACACATTGCAGTGATTGCAACCGATATTACAAAACATACAAATTATATTTATGTATAATTTTTTGAATGAGAAACTGATTTGCACTGTAAATTTTCACCTAAAGCACAATAAAATTAAACTAAAAATAAATAAAATGCTTTGCAAGGTGGAAAAGACCAAAAAAAGAAAAAAAAGGATCCCTGATGGTGTGTCCCTGAGGGGTATCAAATTTCAGAAGCAAAGATCAGGAACCAAAGGGTAATTTAAGAGCAATTCTATTCTTTATTCACATTTTTCTGCATAGTACTTACCACACCCTCTTTTCTTTCTGTCCCAGTTTTCCTCATTTTACTTCTCCTTTGCCTCCTACCAGTCCCCAACCAAGCCCTACCCTGAGTGCAAATCATGCTGTTTTTTGTTCTCTTCCCATTTTCCTCTCCCTGCTCCTGAAGATGCACACTGATTTAGCCTCTCCTGCTCAGGCCCCTGGAAACCCTGGTGATGTACCGGTTAAGTGCTACAACTGCCAACCAAAAGGTCAGTAGTTCAAATTCACCAGGCGCTCCTTGGAAACTCTATGGGCCAGTTCTACTCTGTCCTACAGGGTCACTATGAATCGGAATCAACTCTACCGCAATGGGTTTGGGGTTGCTCAGGCCCCTGGTGGCGCAGTGGTTAAGCCTTAAGGCTGCTAACCAAAAGGTTAGCAGTTTGAATCCACCAGCCACTCTTTGGAAACCCTATGGGACAGTTCTATTCTGTCCATATGGTCACTATAAGTCAGAATTGACTCGACAGTAACGGTTTTCTTTTTGGGGGGGCGGGGTGGGGGGGTTCAGGCCCCTGTCCTCCACCAGCTCAGGAATCCTGTGTGCTCCGGCTTAAAGTCTAAGGACCCTGCTTCAAATGAGGGAGGTAGGAGATGGGGCTGGGCTAGCAGATGCAGAATTCTCTCTGGCAGATGGGGTGTGGGGTACATATATGAATACTTTTTTTTTAAGGTAATCACATTTCACAAGATGTTCATGATTTTGAATTAAGTGTGAAAAATAAACTGCTTCATGGTAAATATGCGAGTAGAATCCTGCTCCCTCATTCGCCGAAGAGGAAAATACAAACTCTTACCTCTGTGCACATGTGACAGAAGGAAGCCTCCATATTCTTTCCCTTCGTGTAGTAAGCACATACTACGTTTGTAATTAAAAAAGTAAAGGCAGAAAACTTTAATAGTTTTCAAAGTAAAGAAAAGCAGCCCCTACTCACATTACCCTTCCTCCTAGCATGCTTATCTTTCACCTCTGCTTTCTTTGGGGGAGTTGCATCCTTTGGCATGGATAATGAGACCAGCATCCTCTCCTGCTGTTCTGTTGTTCCAGGTCACAGAAAAACCCAGTCCAAGAAAAGGAGAGGAAGGGTCTCCCTTTTGGGACTGCACTCCCTGAGCAGAGTGGTGTCTGGGGCTAGTAAAGATTCCACCTTACTGGACTCTCCCCAAAGTTGTTCCCAGGACAGCCATTACCAGATGGACCCATGTCGCCCAAGTGAGGAAGGAAAGGAGCCCCCACCACCTTCCAGATCCCCTCTGCGGTCCCACAGAACCTTCATATACCTGTTGAATTATTTAGTGGGGGGGTGAGGGGGGCTTTCTGCAGCAAGTTCATTGGTAGAATTATAGAATTTACTCCAACTACAATGTTTTTTGATACTGTTTTTGTTATGACATAGTCAAAAAAAAAAAAAATACAAATTAAACTAACCTAAACATGAATTTTAAACATGAATTTAGAAGGAGCCCTGGTAGCACAGTAGTTAAGCACTCAGCTGCTAACCAAAAGGTCAGCAGTTTGAACCCACCAGCCGCTCTATGGGAGAAAAAGACCTGGCAATCTGCTCTCTTAAAGATTACAGCCTAGGAAACCCTATGGGTCAATTCTACTCTGTCCTATAGGGTCGCTATGAGTTGGAATTGACTCGATGGCACACGACAACAACAAAACGTGAATTTAAAGAACTCTAAAGTGACTCATGGTACATATCTTAATGCTGATCCCCAATTTTTAATTTGGTTGCATAATCTCCGTACTGCACATATGGGATAACTCACATGTCATGTCCCTATCAGAATGAATTCTCAGTTGTGGATAAAGTCATTAACGATCTGGTAACTGCTTTAAAAGGCTTTAAGTAGCATAACATTCTCTACTCATGTATTTTTAAAAAGGCTTGAAGCCCTGAAGCCTTGTTCTGCACTGTGAAGTAAGCCTGTGCAGCAGGATAAGGCACGGAGGATGGATCGGGCTGTTTGCTGTCTGGCCACTGGCAGGAGGAACACGGGGACAGTGGGAGCTGTTTTCCCTTCTGGGTCTCAGGAACCATCGGGTGCTGTCTCTAGGCTCTCTGGCCTCAGGGGATTTCTAATGCCTGTACAGCAGATATGTCCCCCAACCACCCCACCCCCCTTCAGCAAATCAAGCTGATTGAGAGGAACTGTGCAAAGAGGCAGATGTGACCCAGTCTAGGAGGCTCAGGGCGAGGACGGGAGCAGATGGGAGTGTCGCCAATCAATCGCATTAGTGGGAGGGACCTGCCCTCTTCATATCCTAGGACCTTTGATGAGGTAGCATCTGGAGGTCAAGGGGGATGAACACCAAAAAGGTGTTCCTATCACTTTAAGTTCTTCTTTGAAAGGGCTCTTTTCAACTTCTTCAAAATATAGTGGTTCACACATTCCTAAGGTTTTTTTTTTTTTTTTTTGCAGAGTCCATCACTTCTGAATCAAGTTTTACCTCGGAGTTGACAATGCCCAAGTTTTTCAATACAGAATCCTCTTTTATGACATCAGCAGTGTAGGTGATGTACAAAAATCAAATCCACTGCCATCAAGTCAATTCTGACTCATTGCAACCCTACTGGACAGAGCAGAACTTGGAAACATAGGGTTTCCAAGGCTGTCCGTCTTTACAGAAGTAGACTCCACATTTTTCTCCTGAGGAGCAGCTGTGGGTTCGGATTACCAACCTTTTGGTTGGCAGCTGAGCACTTAACCACTGCACCACCAGGGAGTGCTTCACCATTGTCTCCAGGGTTTCCTTCCAAGCAGCTGACACCCATTTGCAAGTTTCAATGCCGACACTTTCCTGATCTAATCAGAAGAGATCAATGAAAGGTTCTCAGTACCACCCGGGACTCATAGTCCTTTCTCAGAGGGTCCTTTATAGCTTGTGGACTGAATGAAACAAGAGAAGCTGCAGTTGCCCAATCATGCCACCAGGAAAAGCATCCATGGATCAAAAAAAAAAAAAAAAAAAAAACCCCATTGCTGTCAAGTTGATTCCAACTCATAGAGACCCTATAGGACACAGTAAAACCACTGCCCCATAGGGTTTCCAAGGGGGGTTTGGTGGATTCGAACTGCCAACCTTTTGGTTAGCAGCTGAACTCTTAGACAATGACAGCCCTGAATGACAGCCATGGCAAAATGCAGCCCATTTCAGAAGCATTGAAATGTGAAAAAATGTGCCTTTAGAATCAATAAAATGCTGGGGTATAATCACCTCTTAAGCTTCTGGCCTAAACTATAACTCTCCAGATACTGATACTAAAACCATCCTTGAATAAATTAACCTGAAGGTAGGACTTGCTTTTTAAACCGTGAATTGGTGAGTTCATTAAAGTGTGTCTGTTGTGCATACACACACGCAACAAAAAAAGTAACTATATGCATTACAAAACTTAGCCCAATAACTATCTTAGCTTTACACACAGCAGCGTATGTATTCTAAACTGGGTTGGCATAACCTGCAAAGGTTTAGAAAGACTGGATAAGCTTCCAGATCTATATGGCTTTGTATAGATCCAGGGATCAGAGAAACAAAGGTGAAGCATACAAATGAGTTGCCCTCTGGGGTAGATGTAAAGTTTTATAAATTCCAGACATTTTTAAAAGGGGTAAGAAGAGTCTTACTACTGTAAGGCCATTCCTATAAACTGGGCTCAGATCAAAAAAGTGGCTTTGGTGGAAATACCGGAAGCATTGCCAGCCCTGTGCCCTGGTCCAGCCTCACCAAGCCTGTAACCTCAGGGGCTATATGGGTCTGAAGCAGTAATTCTGCTCTCTTTGGGTGGGTGAGGAGCCCTGGGATGAAGAAATGAATATAAATAACTTTGGGTAAATCCTATCATAAATGTGGAACAACTCTTTTTTTTTTGTCAAGGTTTTGATGTTTGAGTCAGACATATGAAGTTTGCAAATAAAGCTTAAATGTTAATTTAATGAACTAACCGTGTTGGGGGTTAATAGTTTAGGGAATCCGCATGTGTTTACTCTTAAGTTTACTGAACGTTGATCAGAATCTAAACGATAAAAGTGTGTGATTTTTATGTGAAACTTACTAGACTGACAAAGTAATAAACTTTTGAGTCAAGCATATGAAAAATTCTGCTTTTGTTTACAGCTTTCATAATTTGAATATTGAAACACAAGTGACTGTGAGTAATCCTTTCTACGCACAAAGCCGTCCTCAGATAATAACAAACTCCACTCCACTGACAGAAAGATAGGAAACCTAGGGAATCCATTTTATTTTAAAGTAATTAATGAATGAGCCTTTTTGTCCCATCAGCTAACCACAATCTACTAAATAAACCCAATATGTAGAAAAACACTGTGGCACCCACTTACTGGCATCGGGGTGAATACTTACATGTGTCATGGGCACGACATCAGGAGTGTTCTCAGCAGTGGCAGAAGGGCAGCTGTGCAAGGAGAGGCCACCCCAGTAGTGAAGGGGTGAAGGGGATCTGAGAAATCAAGGCAGAGGAGGGAGGAGAGCAAACGCAGGGAAGGATGAGAAAGGCCACGATGCTCCCCGCGAGCAGCAACAACTAACACTCTTACCCTGACGAGAAAGACAGTTGTATTATTCACTCTCCTGTCTGCCACAGGGCCCAACATAATGTCTATACATGACTGACAGATTCTGATTTACTTCCAAATCTGTCCAGGGGCTGAAAGAGGGCAGAGAAGGGAAGGAAAAGGCCACGGACATCAGCTAAGGAGCCATTGCAAGGTCCTTGCTCAGGAATTTGACTTGCATCATGTTCTATGACTTGGCATAGAAAAACCCTAGTACAGACAATGGTCTTGATCTGGTGATCTTCCATTTTCAACCTAAAAGCAAACTTCAAGGAAATCACTACAATTATGCATGTGTAAATCCTTGATTCTATAGCCAATAAAATCAAATTGTAAACATTACATGATTAAGAAAGTAGAAAAATATGAGCTCCCTCTAGTGGTTTACAACACCTTTAAATACCCTCAGATATTTAAAGGAAGTTTCTACTTTATTTTAATTTCTTTTTTTTATTACTTGCTTCTTTTTTCTTGGGAAATCCAAATCTTACAAACAGAACCCTACAAATATTCGTCCCAGTAGATGAGAGGAAGGGAGTGGGCCCGAGGCCAAATGCAATGATTCCAAAGTCACACAGCAAGTTTATCTCCTCTCCTCAAGGTCAATCCCAAGCTTAAGCACAATGAACAGAGACTGGGACAAAGAAAGACAACGGTATTAGCCGAAGAGAGTGAGCTGTAACTATGACATAAAAAGACTGAATTTTTCTCATTTCTAATTTCATTGCTGAAGACATTAAAAAGGATTCGTTCCTAAAGGGTTTTTGGTCTAACTTGAAAGGCCTCTGTGGCTATTCTGACAGTTAAGATTTGTCATGTTAAGATTTTCAACACTGTCATGTAAAGAAAGGTCTCATCACTTCATGATCACGCATCCTATTAAAAACTTGAGGTTATTTAAGGTAAAGATCAGGACTCACGGCTGAGATAGAAGGATTTTTTACTCAGTGTGGTAAACTTCAGCAAGGCCACCATTTACACTGAAGCTTCTAGCTGTGCTGTATAATGATGCAATACAGTACAGGGAGTTTACGGGTGAAAGACTCAGTACAAACAGGCGAAAGAGCCAAGGGCAGAGGAACCGAAGAGAAAGTGTGAAATATCTCCACTAAGAAATGTTATTAACAAATATGAAACAGATGGGCAATGTAATTGGTACATAACAGATTACAGTGTGGCTGTGATACCATAGATTTTCTGACATTGCTAAGGGAGGTATTGTTTTTATCAGGTTAGCTCAGACAGTTCAGAAGGAAAAAAATCTTGTGGACTAACTATCAGGATAAGAAAGGACAAAAAATTATTCTTGAAACAGTGTCTCAAAAGATGGTCAACTAATCCAAAGTCTTTCAAAGATGATGGTAAAAATCTGAATTAAGTTTTGAACTCCTTAAGTTCAATGGCATTTTCTCTGATTTGCTTTAGTAAAAACAGGGTAGAAGCCTGAGACCAGAAGAACTAGACGGTGCCCGGCTACAACGGATGACTGCCCTGACAGGAAACATAACAGCAAACCCCTGAGGGAGCAGGAGAGCAGTGGGATACAGACCTCAAATTCTCATAAAAAGACCAGACTTAATGGTCTGACTGAGACTAGAAGGACCCTGGAGGTCATGGTCCCCAGACCTTCTGTTAGCCCAAAACTGGAACCATTCCCAAAGCCAACTCTTCAGGCAGGGATTGGACTGGACTATAGGATAGAAAATGATACTGGTGAGGAAACAGCTTCCTGGATCAAGTAGACACATGAGACTATGTGGGCAGCTCCTGTCTGGACGGGAGATGAGAAGGCAGAGGGGGACAGAAGCTGGCTGAATGGACACAGAAATAGAGGGTGGAGAGAAGGAGTGTGCTGTCTCATTAGGGGGAGAGCAACTAGGAGTATATAGCAAGGTGTATGTAAATTTTTATACAAGAGACTGACTTGATTTGAAAACTTTCATTTAAAGCACAATAAAAATTTAAAAAAAAGAAAAAAATTGGGTAGAAAATATGAGCACAAAAGCAGCTCTCGTATGGGATAGTGTCAACGTAAATAAAATCTATGGCTGGTTATTGGGTTTTTTAAATGCTGTATAAGTTTTACACTACAGAGGCATGCTATTGACAGTTTAAAATACATACAGTTAAATTCAGTATTTATAGTAATTTCTATAAAATGTTAAGCATCGGGTCTCTGGGCAGAATCAAAATTCTCTCCCACATCATTTTTTCTGTGGGAAAATCAGACTCAAATGAAACCTTTGATTTGTTAGAGGATTTCTCCTGCTCGGCACAAGGACGGCCTACTGGCTGGGTGCCCTTGACACTACTTCACCGGTAAACTGACTGAGGAGCACGTGCTTTTCACAAGATGCCATCCTATTCGGTGGTTTACTCAGGGGCCAGTGACATCCCAAATTATACCCATCAAAGCCCTTTAAGGGGCGCTTCAAAACCTCTAGGGAGCCCTGGTGGTGCAGTGATTGAAATGCTCGTCTGCCAACCAAAAGGTCAGTGTTTCAAACCCACCAGCCACTCTGTGGAAAAAAGACGTGACAGTCTACTTCCATAAAGATTTACAGCCTTGGAAGTCCTGTGGGGGAGTTCTACTCTGTCCTATAGGGTCGCTATGAGTCAGAATTTACTCAACAGCCGTGGGTTTTTTGGGTCAAAACCTCAGTTGACTTTCTCACTCATGGGGAATGAAGTAACACGTTTTCTTCACATTCTCTTTTCAGTAAGTCACCCTTCAGATCACAGAGCCAAAACACTACCATTTTATGACAGATATTCCAGAAGAGGGGGTGATATAAACAATAACAAAGTCAAGGAATCAGAAACCGTCAGCCAGCTGGTTTGTTGCACCTGGTTATTACTCTGATCATCATTCATGTTAAACTATACAATATGGCCCCTGAGGGCAGAGGCTATACCTTTTTTTCATTCCTCCCATACGGCCAGGATATTATGAATACGCATAATAGGGACTGGAAACCCTGGTGGCTTACTGGTTAAGAGCTACAGCTACTAACCAAGAGGTCAGCAGCTGGAATCTACCAGGCGTTCCTTGGAAACTGTATGGGGAAGTTCTACCCTGTCCTATAGGGTCGCTATGAGTCAGAATCAACTCAGTGGCAACGGGTTTGGTTTTTTGGTTCAATAGGGATAAAAGATACTTGTGGAATAAATGAATTTTATATTTCAATTGGAAGAGGACTGGTGGTGCAGTGGTTAAAGTACTCAGCATAAATCTGCCTTGCTTCTCAGAGAGGATTTATGATGTACACAATTAAAGAGGAAAAATGGAGTAACATTTTTCAAAAACATTTTTTTGATAATGAATAAAATATATTTACAATATAATATTCCTGCAAAGCTGTCATTTAAAATGAGTACAATTTAATGCACTCTACTGTATGCCTGTTAATTTTAATTGAAAAAAAAAATATATATATATAATGGTTTTTTGCTATTAAAAAATTTTTACCACAAATCATTTATGATGTTATCCTTATCTCAGAAATGGCAATTCTATTCTCTAAGTTGCTCAGGCCACACTCGGAAGTCATCCTTGATAACCTCTCTTTTGCTACATTCCGCCTTCCAATCTATTATCAAATCCTTCTAATTTTGCCTTGAAAATATATGCATAACCTGACCATTCTGCTAGCTCCACAGTTACTACCCTGGTCCAGGACACCACCAGTCTCTATCCTAGAGTACTGCCATGGCCTCCTAACTGGTCTCTCGGCCTCTGCCCTTATTCCCTTAGTCTATTCTCGATACAGCAGCCAGAGTGCCCCATTCACACACCAGCCACCCTCTCCTCAGAACCCTCCAGCAGCTCCCATGTCACCCAGAGTTAAGCCAGTCTTGCCCATGACCTTTAAGCCCTACATCATCTGCCTACCCACTCCCTCTGCTATATTTCTGGACTCATTTCCTTCTACTCATTCCCTTGCACACTCTAATCTGGCCACACAGGTCTCTCTGCTGTTCTTGAATCACCAGGCCCAGGCCCACCTCAGAGTCTTCACTGTGCTGCTCCTCAGCCCACACTGCTCTTCCTCTGGGGGCCTGGAGGGGAGTCCCTATCAGTTACTTCAGGTCTTGATGTCAACCTTTCTGAGAAATCTTCGCAAGCCACAGCCTGTAAAACTGTAGCCCTACACCCACGATGACACTTTCCAACTCCCTCCCTCACTTTACTTTTCCCCTTAGCATAGAGAACTGACTAACGTACTGTGTATTTTAATTGTGAATCTATTATCTATCTTCCCCCTTAAAATGTATACCGCACAGTGCAGAGGTTTTTCTTCTTTGCTCACTGCTGTGTTATCACTGCCAGGAAAAGTGTCTGGCACTGAGGAGGTACTCATAAACCCTGTTTGAATGGACTGAATGAATTACAATTCTCATTTACTGGAAGACTCTTCAGTTTCAGATGAAAAAAAAAAAAAAAGCTGCACTGGTGTTTTTGTCAGCAGACTTGGTATCTTTTTACCCAAAAGTTGATGGATACATTTCTCTCTGCATTCCCTAGCAGCAGGGCAAGTCTCCGGGTACCTTCTTCTCTCACTAGAGTACAGATAAGATGGGAAAAAAGAGGTGAGAACTTTTCTGATGTGCTCTGTGAGGGAGGCAGGGTAAGGATTACATTCCCCCCACCCTCACGTACAGAAGGAAAGAACAGGTGCTCGGTGATGCTCAAGCACCAACTACAGACCCAGGGCTCATGAACAGCTGGGGCAGAGTTCTCATCCAGGGCTACTTCATGCAGACAGGTCAAGTGTGTGAAGTACCTTCCCTTGACCCCGCCACTGCTGGCCAATGGAAGTTCAGCCCTCTACCAGCCAGCACTGCGTATATGTTCTCGTGGCTACAGCCAACCCCTTCACAAAGGAACAAAATCTAGGAAACATCACAAACCTCTGATGGTGACCAGGAGTGCAGAAGAGTCACCAGGGGGCCCAGGGACACTCAGGAAAGGCATGTCTCTAGACCCCAAAGGGTGGGGACAACCTTTGTATAACTGGAGAAAATAAATATACAAACTTAAGGATTCCTCTTGATGGGCCCCAGGGGGCCACTCTGTCACTATTACCAAGATAGAAATGAAAAACAATTCTAAAAAATGAAATGCAATCTGCAGATGGGTTTGGTTTCAATGAGAAAGGGAAGATTCCACAGTTAGCAAGTAAATGTTGAAGAGATGGGTATGGTTATAAAAAGGCAACAAGAGGAATCCTTGTGGTGATGGAACTGTTCTGCATCTTGACTGTGGTGGTAGGTACACAAACCTACACATGGAATAAAACTGTACAGAATAAATACACACACATGAATACAAGTAAAATTGGGAAAATCTGAATGAGACTGACGGACTGTACAAATGTCAATATCCTGGTTGTGATATTGTACTATAGTTCTGCAAAATACTACCACTGGAGGAAACGGAGTTAAGGGTACATGAGAGCACTGTGTATTATTTCTTACAACTGCATGTGCATCTAAAATTACCAATAAAAATTCATGAAGACCACACCTTGCCATGGTCTGACTAGGCACATTCTCTCAAATCCCAGGGACCTAGCTGAATATGCCACTGCATACAACGGAGTGAGATATTTGAGACAGAAAATGTATTCAGCTGACACTTAATTAAAATCTGACAGATTTACATAAAGACTCCCCAACAGTCCTCCTACCAAGTCTACCAGAGTTTATATTCTGTATGCTATTCCCATCTCCAGCTAGAGTGGGAAAAGATTATCTTTATAAATAATAGAACCCAATCATATCTACTTTTAGTATAATCATATCACTCTCAAGGTGGCAAAAATTAGCTACCTGATGCTTATCCCATTTCATGGTTTAATTAGAACTGTTAATAAGCAAGAATGGTATCATTTGATTAATGTCCCCAATTAGAGAATTGTTATAAGCAACATTCAGAATTTCATGATCACTTTAATGATTTCATTTTTTAAAGATTATATAGCTTTAAGTGATGCAAGAGACACTTAATGCTAAAAAAATCTAAAGCCAATAAAATAATGAAGTACAATATGCACAAAATGAAAAGTAACACTGTACTATTGCCAGCATAATTTATTTATACCTTATGGCTGTTTAGCTTCCTTTCTGTTGCTCTAGGAACACAAATTAGATTTTTAAAAATTGACAAAATACAGTCCATATATCTATTTATTCACTGATTTGACAGTGTCTGCAAAGTCACAGAAAAATGTCTTACCAGTGCCCTAGCTCTAGACTGACATTGCCAATTTTATTTAGCCCAAGAGTGGAGTCTGCACAGACTCTTCCATATTAAATTAATGTCCGTCTAACATCCAATCCCTATTTCTGCCTGCAAATAATCTTTTACAAAATAAACTTTAAAAAATCTTCCTTCACATGTAAGTCATGATTGTGGATAATCAAGAGTCGAGCAGAGGGTGTTGGCTTGTTTTTTTTTGTTTTTTTTGCTGTGTCTGTTAATGTCATCGTCTTTCACTTTGTATGGTTCCACCTTAGACCCCCACTTTCAGTTTTAGGATGCACAGCCTTAACTAGCCGGAACACCAGAGATGATCAGAGAGGCTCATGGCTGTGAATCTGATAAGAACTCGGCCTGTAAGCTTCTCTTGAAGGAGAAAATGCTTTCTTGAACTCAGTGTGGGGAGTCCTCACTGTGAAGTCAAGTCCACGCCTGTGGGGTAGGGGCCATCCAGTGCAGTTCTGCTCCCAGGTGTGTTCCTGGGCAAGGCAAGTACACAGCCACGAGGTCCATGGGACAGGTGCCACACTGCTAAAGAAGCACAGTTTCCTTCCAGGCCAAGGGAACATCACATAAACCCAGTGGGTCACAAGCTCTCGATTGTGCTTTCCTTAAGTAGTGGCCTACACTGCAAGCTAGCATGGAAGTGTGGAGAAGAAGCATCAGAGCCCCTGCCAAGGAGGCCTCCCCCACCCCTGACACATTTACCACCCCAGAAAGAGTGGGTTGCAGCCCATAATCACTCGCTTATGTCAGTACACGATTCTATCACATTTACTTTTGGCTTCAAGTATCTAGGTCCTGTCATCCAACTAATCAACAAGTGTTATCTGGAAAGGGATGCAAACTCTCATTGTGTTGTGTTTTCCAGCACTGTGCACAGCTCTAGGCACAAGGAAAACAGACGTTAAGATGGGAGAGCAGCGTCTCAGGAGCCAGCAAGCCACAAGACGGGATCCCAGCTCTGCCCTTTCACTTAATAAACACTCATACAATGCTTAACATGTGCCAGGCACTCTTCTCAGCACTCTGCAAATACTGACTTATTTACTTTTCATAACAATGTTATGAGGGAGGTATTCTTACCCTGCCTTATTTCACAGAGAGGCTCAGTAATTTGCCCAAAGTCACAAAGGGCTCTGACTGGACCATAATGCTAGTAGTAGTGCTGGTGAGAAGTAGTCATAATTTGGATATATTCTGAGATAAAGAAAATTTTTGGGTTGTGGGGGGAGACAGATGACTCCAAGGTTTTTGGCATTAGCAACTGGAAAGATGGAGTTGCCGTTTACGGAAATAGGAAGTATTTTATTTTCATTCTCCTTATACATTTATTAAAACTATTTGCATTCTTCTTTACTAAAAATATCCCAGCGGGCAACTTCCACCTCCACTGACACGGAGTAACCCTTTTCAATCTGATTTTCCCACAGCCTTCTTCCACATACAGGTCTCAGCTTTATGTTAGGAACAACCTACCTGAGCACTGACCATGCACTTGCCACTGGGACTTGAGACTGAGGGTAATGCAAATATTGGATACGACACGGCTCCTACTCCCAAAGCACTCTTCAGCTGGGGAGAGAGAATTCATGGTAGAATACATTCTGACATTGTAACATGATAGGGGCGCACAGAGGAGGGAAGACGTTAATCCCAATGGAGGAGACGAACAAAAACTTTGTGGGAAAGGTGATGTCTGAATGGTGCCTTGAGGATAAGGGGTCCTCTGACAAGCAGGAATTGGATGGGAGGAAATTCCAGGCCAAGGGAACATCCAAGACAAAGACATAGAAGCAGCAAATGCAAAACACAGCTGTGCCTGCAGTGTCCTGTGCTTGGTGAAGGGATTGGGTGAGGGGAGATCAGGGAGGGAAGACAGATAAGAGGCAGTTTAGACCTTAAACCCTTGCGAAGGAGGCTGGCCATTATAAGAAAAAGAGACCAGCAAAGGCTTTTCAGCAGTTTAGTGAGAGCATCAGAGCTGTGCTTTACAAATATTAAACTGGAGGCAGAGAAACTTAAGACAAGAAGAGCTGTGAGAGCTCAATGAAATGTTCCAAATAAGACATGACAACAGCAGACTCGTCCCAGGTGAATACAGCACCTCAGGAAGGAGGAGATTGATGGAAGAGGCCATCTGGAGGCAGAATCAGCGAGGAGAAGACTAAAGAGATACTCAAAGGAAAAGAGAAAAACTAAAAAGCGCTTCATGGTTTCAAAGTGAGTAACCAAGAAGATAATGATCCTATTTGGGGAGATGTAAACTACAGAAAGAGAAGGAAGCACAGGGTGGGGTCCCAGGGAGAATGGGGTGCTCTCCTCAGAATGACTGAGACAGTGGTGCCTGTGGAATGGCCATGGCGAGATGTCTGTCAGGCAGCCAGAAGGACACACCCAGCAAGCAAAGGCACGGATTTATGAGTCAACTGCACAGGCAGGACAGCTACACAGCAAGAACCACTACCATGCTGTAATTACATCAAGGTTAAGCCCAGGCCTCTCCAAGAACTGAACTACTCAATACATCTTTTCCAGTGTCCTATCCAGCTTTTAATGTAATCTCTTCTAAAGATTTGACATTTGGCACAAAAGCAATGTTAGTGAATGTAAAAAAGAAAAAAAAACAAAACCAAACCCATTGCTGCTGAGTCGACTCCGAATCATAGTGACCCTAAAGGACAGAGTAGAACTGCCCTATAGGGTTTCCAAGGAGCGACTGGTGGATTCGAACTGCCCAATGTTTAACCACTGAGCCATAAATACTGCACTATCTTAACCTAGAGCAAATTGTTTCCTGCTTCTATATTAGTAATATTTAGCTGTGTTTATTTTAATTAGCCTTCTTTATGTCTGTAGTAGTGCTTCTCAAACTCTCTATGGTGAAGGGCCAATTTTTTAAATTCCCAGTCTATTGTGGACCTATCCATGGCCCTACTGCACGTGAATGGAGTGCAACGTGCACCACATGCAACTCACCGTGCATGTCGAACACCACCCGAACTGGTCCATACCTTGTTCAACAAGGTGAACCCACTGATCATGTGCACGCCTGAGCATCCTGGCAATGTCAAACCGCCTTCCAAATTTCTGAAGCTTACCCCCGACTGTTGTCCTGACCTCATCGTGGACCAGTGACAAACACTGTGGACTGACACCAGTCTGCAGGTGATCACAATTCGACCGGCACTGGTTTATAGTCATTACGCAATTGTTTCTAAAAATGCAATGTTTAGTTTAAACAGAACTCAAGTTGAGGCATGAATTTTAAATACAGTAGAAAGCAGGTGTATGCTGCAGGGGGAAGGGAATGACAGAGAGGCTCAGGATACTATCATATCATATCTGGGCAAGATCCCCCAGGACACTGCAGAATGCAGCTTCTTAAAAAGGGCCAGTAGTCTGCCTTGTTTACAACATCCCTGGTATTCTGTTTCTCTTTAGTTTTCCATCAGTCTCTGTAATCATATCCAGAGAGCACATTATAATTAGATTACAAACTCACAGCTGGAGTATTATTTATTTTTCAGTAGAGAATACACATCAAATCCACAAAACAGATGCCTTCCAAAGACTCTAACTTAGACAAATGAGCAAATTTACTCGCAGGATCTTGCCACTGATGTGAGGATCCTTTGGTCCTGATTGGGGAGGGGGGAAGGGGACTGTCCAAGATTCTGATGATTATTCCCTGAGGATCTTTGATGGGCTATAATTCATGTGTTCAGTTTTCATTGTGAGCCATTAATGGTAGTGTTCCTTCATCTTCAAAGGCTTCATCTAACTTACTTCCATACCACAAATGATAACCATGCCTATCCTTTCAACCTACATGAAGACAGTCCAGAGATAATCATGGTCTCAAACCAGCATCCTGTGCTGACAAACAGGTAGGCTCACAAGATCACAGAATATATTTTTTGCAAGCAGGGTTGCTATGAAGCAAACTTTGCTGGCTGAAATTTATCCGTTTTTATGTTCAAGGAAAATGCTGTTGGCTGCTGTTGTGTGCTATGGAATTGATTCCAACACATAGCAGCCAGTAAAACTACCCCACAGGGTTTCCTAGGCTATGATCTTTACAGGAACAGATCGCCAGGTCTTTTCTCCTGCGGAGCCACTGGTGGGTTTCGAACCACTGACCTTTCAGTTAGCAGCTGAGCACTTAACCATTGTGCCACCAGGGCTCCTTTAAGGAAAATGTAATTGAATGTTATTGTTCTTACTCCTTTTTAGTTCTTGTAACTGTAGGAATCAATGAGGAAGAGCTAATACAGAACAGAATTTCAGAATCATAAAGGCCCACAGGAATAGCCAACGGCTACTTTCTTGTTGCAGAGATGGCTAGCTGTTCATCAAAACCATGTTCTCTTCCTTCTGGGCACACAGCTGGACCACATTTCCAAGCCTCCCACTGCCTATGTGGCCTCCTAATGGCCATGCAGTTGATTTCCTGCCAATGGAACATGAGTAAAAGTGATATGTGCCCCTACCAGGCCTAGACCATAAAACCTTCCCTCTCGCCACCCTCCATGTCTTCTTCCCTTCTGCCAGGTTAATGCAGATAAGCAAGCAAACCTTGGAAGGTGGAAGGAGCATGGAACACTGCTTAGGGGACCACCTGTTTTAGTCTTTATGTGAATAAGAAATTAAATTCTCTTGTGTTTGGGTTATTAGATATTTTGAGACTTATTACAGCACATGGAGCCCCGGTGGCACAGTGGTTAAGACCTCGGCTGCTAACCAAAAGGCAACAGTTCAAATACACCAGCCACTCCTTGGACATCCTACGGGGCAGTTCTACTCTGTCCTATAGGGTCGCTATGAGTCAGAATTGACTCGACAGCAACGGGTTTGGTTTTTTGTTTTGTTTTTGTTACAGCACCTAGTTTTAACTAATCTACTCTCCCACTTTGCACAAAGGAAAATGGAGACCAAAGTGTCTAGTTTACAGTAAAGAAAACCTGCCTTACTAAAGTACCACTTACACTGAGACTTAACATGATGCTCTTTTTGGTGACAAGACGCGAAGACTTTGCAAATCTAAGACAAATTCTTTCTGGAGACAGTAAGTATTCTCTTAAACATAGCAATGACCATGTGAATAACAGAAAGCAGGAAATACCCACTTTCAAGTGCTCCTTTGGAGCATGCTTACAAGTTTGTCAAGGCACCTACTTAATGGAATTCCTGTGCTCATAGGTTTTCATTCTGCCTGAAACAAAATAAAACCAAACAACCCAAAAAGCAAAAAAAAGCTTGAATGTTACTTGATCATCTCAAACTCTGCAATCCATGAGGTCCATAGTATACGTGCTTCACTCAAGTGAACGCAACCCAGGGAGCAGATACACAGGTGGACGCTCAATAGGAAATATTGGGAGTACAGCCCAAGCCAAGGAATGAACAAACTCAGCCAGGGGCTATGATGGGAGCCATGATATACAGGAGCTCACCTAGGGGTACAGCTGAGGCCAAGGAGTAGATAAGCTTACCTAGGGAAGGATTGAGGGAGAAAAGAAGCATGGGAATGAATCCTGAGAAAAAGAAGCCCAGGTAGCAGCTCAGTAAGAAGGTCAAGAAGGAGTAGGCAAAGGGATAGGAAAAAAACTAGGAGACAAAGCTCTCATAGCAGCCAAAGAATGAATTTCAAGGAGAGTCATTTACCTCAAACAAGCTCTGTCCACAGATCATGTTTATTCATCCTCCCATGCTTTTGTTCAAGCAGTTCTCCACATGGATAGTGATAACAGTTCAAGTTTCTGTAATGGTTGTGTGAACACATTTCTAATTAAGAGCACATTTTCTACCCAGTTTTGAAGACCTGGATTCTCAGGGAAAAAATCCACAGAAAATTTCAAACAGCAGTTTTGTTAAATTTCCAAGTCAATATTCTTTAACTCCCTCAATTCCACCCTTTTCCATGTAAATTCTGAGACATTACTACAAAGTGGTAATGAAATCATGGCTGCAACGGTTACTGCATTTGTAGTCCACCCTATAACACTCATACTGGCCCTGTCTCCCCGGGGCCCTAGAAGCCAGAAGAGTTTCCGCAGGACACCCCCTCCCTTCTCCAGGTGCCTGTGCACTGATTATATACAGCATAGTTGGCCCAGTCATTAAAGGGGGAGGAAGTTGGGAACACGGGTTCCTTCATGCCGAAGATTCACAGACATGCATTTCCAGCTCATCCAACTGCCGGTCGGGCTCCTCCTGCCTCTCACAGGTACCTT
The DNA here is from genome assembly GCF_030014295.1 of Loxodonta africana. Lineage (NCBI taxonomy): Eukaryota > Metazoa > Chordata > Mammalia > Proboscidea > Elephantidae > Loxodonta > Loxodonta africana. The sequence goes on along the minus strand of NC_087363.1, from coordinate 29,239,246 downwards.
AGACTCAACACAACCAGAAGCAAATTCAAGATCTTTTGCCAGGACACAATCTTCTTTCAATGTACCTATCTCAGTGACTGGCCCTTCATCCAAGATAGAAACCTACAGTCGCTCATGACATCGCCTCTCCCTTAACCTCCTCCACATCCAGTGCATCACTGAAACCTCTGAGTACTGCTTCCAACATGTGTCTCTCTAGAAGAGCCACTTCCTTCCTGGGTCCAAGCTACTATCTTCACTGCCTGCCCTGATCCAAGCAACCAGGATCCCTCTCCTGGGCCAGTGCAGTTACCACTTAATGCATTTCCAATCTTGACTGCTCCAAAACATCCTCCATGCTGAGCAAGAGTGAGAAACATCTTCCACACTGAGCAAGAAAAGGGTTGTTTGGGTTTTTCAAACTGAAAATGTGATAGGCACTACCTCTAGCCGTACTCTCACCTCTTGTCCCATCCTGATCAATGGCTTCTCATGGCTCTTCAATGAAGAAAGTGTCCTGGATATGGCCTGTACAGCCAGGTCATCTGGCCTCTGTGTCCTCTCCAGCCTACACCACATCCCTCCCTACATCTGTGATTGTCCTAGAGACTTCATGCTCCCTTGGCAGGTCTATTTTCCTCTCTGTCCAAAGCATCTCCTCCATAGTCTCTCTTCCTCATCCTCATTTCAGACCCCATGTTAGTGTTTATCGCTCTTCAAAAATGCCTTCTCTCTGACCCCCAATAAGTTAAGTTCCCCTACTCTACCCTCAAGTCATTTTATATCTATGTGACTATTCAGTGCTTTGTGTCCCCTCTAGATGAAGTTCCAAGAGATCAGGGACCAATCCTGCTTCTGCTCAGGGCCCAGTACAAAGTGTGGTAAGGGCCCAAATATCAGCTGGGTGAACATCCCTCAGGAGGCACAGTCAACCCCACTTCAATGAATATACCTGTAATTTGGGGAAGGGAGCAGAGTACAAAGGGACTGGAACTATTAAGTAGGGGAAAGATAGTTTACCTCCCTTCTTTCCTGTTTCCACATTCCTAAAATAAATTTGCAAGTGATCGTGGCTCAGGAGGGAAGTGGATGTATTTAGGCACAGCAGAGGCCCAGTTTTCAAATGTGCGCCTCTCCATTGCAAGGTTTTCTTTTTCTGTTTTCATCTCAAAATGCCAGCAACTTTTAAGAAATCTAATAGAGGTTGGTCACTTCAAACCCGGACTTTCTGGAAATCACTCCTCCCCAAATCCAAGTCCAAGGATCTGCTGCCAATGTGATATGCCAATATCACCTCTTCACTTTGGATTCATTTTGTTTGTTTTGCAACACTTCCATCGTCAAATGACAACATTCAACATATTCTAGCATATTCACATAATATACTTAGAAAATATTAAGTAAAAAAAAGTCATTAAAATCAGCACACTTAGATGAAAACCCAGTGATAAAAATCTTGAAGCTTTAAAAAGACTGCCAACTTACCTCTTTAGTCAGGGATATGGCTAACACATGGACTGTAAAATCATCTTTCCCATTTTAGATTCACTTTCAGAATTAGCAACATACTAATTGTACTGTTCTGCTACCAAATCTTTAAATATCTTCATATTTTATTAATCTATCTAATTAACCATGAATTTGACAATTTATTCACTGGACTTAGAGATGTAATATTTATGATTATTTTTATAATGCTAGAAACAGCACATCTGTGGAGTATTGCAGCTCGGTGCCAGCCATGGTAGAGTCATCAGCATGCACACTGACATGGTAATACGAAATGATTAATTAACAAGTTAAAGAAAAAAAATAAAACTGTTAAAAAGCACCAGAGTTGGGAAACAATTTCAACAGACTGGAATGATTGAAAAACTACATTGAGAATACATACTATATGTCACAATTTAAACAAAGTTTAAAAGAGGCAAAACTAAATGGCAATAAAAGTTAGGAACATGATTACTTTTGGATGGTAGTGACTGGGAGGGGTAGAAAGGGCTTCTGGTAAAGCGTTCTATGTCTTGTGAACGTGTTCACGTCAGGAAACTTCATTGAGTTTGACACTCTTAACCAGTGTCTCTAAGTACATTACATTCAGTAAAAGTTTCCTTAAGATACTTTAAATATTTACTTTAAATATCCTATAAATATCACAGAATATGCCATCTATATTCTTATTTCAGTCCTATTTGAAGTGATAAGTATTAGTAGAGGTCTCTTAAATTCTCTTAGAGTCTAAAATAATTTCTAATTTACTATTTGACTTTAATGATAATGGGAAAACAGTATATGTTTAAAAGGATATAATACAGACATATTTATACAGGCATATACATATGGCACATACAATGGCTATAATACACACACACATACACTCCATGCTACGCTTTAGTGGGTTGGAATAAAGTTATATAGGATTTACATTGCAGATTTATGGATTCATCTATGCAATTGATTTCTGAGGAAGATTGTCAAGATTTCTTCAATGGCTTCAATTTCAAAATGTCCCTTATCAAACTAAACTATGACAATATGTCCAGCATGCTTCTCATAGATCCTATATTAGGTTTAGCATTATGTTAACAAAATAGATTTTGTCGTGAACTACAAATAAATTAGAATACATATAATGATAATGCAAACATAAAATAAAATATGCTGTAAACTAAACAGAAGATGAAGCACTCTTCTTCAATTTATAAGTGAATATAATATATTGAGAGTATACAAAATGACCTAAATTCAATTTTTTTTTCCAGACACAAAAATATCATTACAGGAGAGTAACGTCAACAAAATGGTGGTGTAGCCAACTCCAAACTCTCATTCCTCACAAAAACATCAAAACAACAAGCAGAAACTCTCAAAATCAACTTTGTCAAGCCTCTGGAAAACAGTCAAAGGTTTCAGCAACCATGTGAAGGCTGAATTAAGAAAAAGGCAACTTAAAAATCGTAGGAAAGCTTTGTGGTGTTTTTCTTGTCCTTCCCCCACCCCTTCCCTAACTTGGTGGCAGTTTTAAAGATGGCAGCCCTTGTTCCCAGTGTAGGACTCTGGTGCCTGGTTCCAGAGGGAGCTGAACAGATCTTATTTGCAAATTACTGTATTTGGATGTTTTAATCTATCTGAAGGACTCACGCAAGGTGCTTACCTCTGTTTCATCTAACTCAGAAACCACTCAGGGCACAAAAGCCATGGGTGCTGCTTGAAAACACTGTAAAGCCAACAAAAACCTGCATCCACTTGAGGCAAAAGATTATTACTGAGACATACAACAGACTGCCTAAAGCCTAGGAGGAAGAGCCAGGGAGAGAGTTTCATTAGGAAATTAGGGCATTTAAAACTTCCTACATATTGTGGGAAATTTAGAAAGCTATGTGCATGCCCAGTACAGGATATAGGCTAGAAAGCATCTGAAAAGACTCTAAGCTTTCACAACTGGCTGATCTCTAGGCTCAGTGCAAGAAGGGAGTGAAGACCAAGGCAGAGTTGTCTATTCAAGTCCTTTACCCATTTTATGATTGGGTTATTTGTCTTTTTGTTGTTAAATTGTCTAAGTTTTATTTATATTTTGGTTATTAAATTCTTATCAGGTATATGGTTTCTGAAGACATGGCAGAGTTGTAAATGATCTGGCTAAGTGTTAAAGGACTAACCCAGCACAGGCCAATCCACAATGACTGGGAGAAATGTTTTGTTTTGTTTTGAGCTCCTGGAGTTCAAGGAAAGCTCTGTCAAAACACTACATGAACACAAGCTAAGCCTTTAATTATCAAGAATAGCAACACCTTTTGAAAGAGAAAAATGTGATTTCCAGAGTTATCACATTATAATATTTAAATGCCCAGTTTTTAACAACAACAAAAAAAAAAACCACTAAGCATACAGAGAAACAGAAAAACATTGCCCAGTTAAAGGGGAAAAAACAAACTGACAGAAACCATTCCTGAGGAAGCCCAGACATTGGACTCACTAGACAAAGACTTTAAAAAATAATTGTCTTAAATATGGTCAAAGAGCTAAAGAAAAACACGAATAAAGAGCTAAAGTAAGCCAGAAAAATGATGTATGACCAAAATGAGATTACCAATAAAGGAATAGAGACTATAAAAAAGAAACCAAACAGAACTTCTGGACCTGAAAAATACAGTAACTGAAATGAAAATATTTATTGAAGAGAGTTGACATCAGATTTGAACAGACAGAAAAAAGAATCCATGAACTGGAAAACAGAACAAATGAATTATCCAGACTGAGGAGTAAAAAGAAAAAAGAACGTGGAAAAATCAATAGAGCCTAAGGGACCTGTTGGACTCCATCAAGCAGACTAACAAATGCATTCTGGGAATCCCAGAAGGAGAAGAGTGAAACCTAAATAAATAGAAAGACATCCTGTGTTCATGGATTGGGAGACTTAATATAAAAGCAATATAAGAGTCAATACAATCCCTACCAAAATCTCAAAGGTGTTTTTTGCAGAATTGGAAAAATCTATCTTAAATTTCATATCAAATTTCCAAAGACCCAGAATAACCAAAACAATCTTGAAAAAGAAGAATTAAGTTGGAGGACTCACACTTCTGATTTCAAAACTTACTACAAAGCTACATTAATCAAAACACTGAGGTACTCACAAAGGACAGACACATAGACCAGTGGAACAGAACTAAGAGCCCCAAAATAAATCCTCACACCTGTGGTCACCTGATTTTCCACAAAGGTGTCAAGACCATTCAATAAGGGAAAGTACAGTCTCTTCAACAAATGGTGCTGGGAAAACTGGATATCCACATGCAAAAGAATGAAATTGGACTCTCATCTCACACCATATACAAAATTTAACTCAAAATGGATCAAAAAACCTAAATTTAAGAGCTAAAGATTTAAAGCTTTTACAAAAAAACATAGGGCCAAATCTTCACAACCTTGGATTTGGCAATGGTTTCTTAAATAGGACACCAAAAGCAGAGGCATCAAAAGAAAAAGTTGAATAAATTAGACTTCATTAAAATTAAAAAACTTTTATGCACCAAAGGACACTATCACGATAGTAAAAAGACAACACAGAAAATGGGAGAAAATGTTTGCAAACCATATATTCGATAAGAATTTTTATATCCAGAATATATAAAGAACTCCTACAACTCAACAACAAAGTGACAAATAACTCAATGAAAAAGTGGGAAAAGGCTACAATAGTCATTTCCCCAAAGAAGATAAACAAATGGTTGATAAGCACATGAAAAGATGTCCAGCATCATTAGTCATTACAGAAATGCAAATCAAAACCACAATCAGATACCACTTCACACCCACTCTAGTAGATATCATCAAAATGACAGCTAACAAGTGCTGGTGAGGATGTGGAGAACTTGGAATTCTCACACATTACTGTGGGGAACATCAAATGGTAGCCACTATGGAAAATGGTTGACAGTTCCTCAAGAAGCTAAATATAGAATTATCATATGATCCATTATTTCCACTCCTAGGTATATACTTAAACAGATATTTGTATGTGAATGTTAACAGCAGCATTACTGACAACAGCCAAATGTGGGAACAACCCAAGTGTCTATCAATAAATAAGTGGATAAACGAAATTGGCTCTAAACATACAATGGAGTATTATTCAGCCATAAAAAATAATAATAATAAAGTTCTGATACATGAAGATACTACACTAAGTGAAACAAGCCAGACACAAAACAACAAATATACTGTTCCACTTAAAATAAAATATCTAGAGTAGGCAAACGAATAGACACTAAGTAGATGAGAGTTTACCAGGGGCTGAGGAGAGGGGAAATTGGAGAGTTATTGCTCAATGGGTATAGAATTTTTGTTTGGAGTGATGAAAAATTGGAAATAGTGGTGATGGTTGCACAACATTTTTAATGGAATTAATGCCATTGAACTGTACACTTAAAATGGTTAAAATGACAAAATTTATATGTGTGTGTGTGTGTATATACATATATAATCTCCACAATAATAAAAAAATTTAAATAGTATTAGAGAGTTCTGGGTTTCCACAGGATAAGAGAGTCACCAAATTCCAAATCTCTCCACATATCTTTTAAAAAACCAGATCAATAAGGGGAACACATGAAGCTATCCATCACTCATGCTTACTATATAACTAGGAGACAGGGAATACCATGAATTTCATGTTGCATGAAAATAGGAAATAAACACTCAAATCCAGCAAGACCGGCTCCAGAGCCCACATCTTAGTGGTAAGTCAGAGCAGATACTGAGAAAAAAAGCGGAGAGGGGAATGGAAGTCTAGGGATGTTGGAACACAGACAAAATCACACCCAGAAAGAGAAATTTCCATCTTGACTGAGAACGCACTGAGAACAGGTTTAAGACCTGGGGTATCAGAATCTCCTGGAGAATCAAAAGGATAGGGCTTGAAAGTGCACAGAATCAGAGGTGGTAATCTTAGGAAACACTATTTCTGGAGGGATTACCTTGAAGGTGGAGGCAAGCCCTGAAGACTGGCAATTATGGAAAAAAGAAAACAAGAGTAAGAAATTTAGATTGCTACAGAAATAAACACAATCCCTACACCTTTCACCACAAAGAAGGTACTCACTAAAGAAATGACACTGTATTATACCAGCAGAAGGGAGCATTCTTCAACAAAGAAACTGAGTAAGTCATCCAAATCTCTTATCATGCAACTAGAACTACTATTACTGCTCCAGGAAAATTATGCATTTCAAAATGAACAAAAACAACAGACCACATCCATACAAAGTTACTGTAAGACTAAAAGAGATATTCCGGATCAAGGTATTTCAGTTTGGGGTTTTGTTCCTCCAACAAAATAAAAATACATACATATATACATCAAAGAAACAAACAATAACCAACCAAACAAACAAGACATGAACCGGATAAAAATTACAAGTCAATATCCAGCCTGGAATTAAATAACCTTAAATAAGCATTCATAAATTTGAAAACAAAAACAGAAAACCTTCAAATTAGAACTAGAAAAACGCAGAACAGAAATGTCAAACAAACAGAAAGATGTCAAATGACAGTGACTGAACTTAGCAAAGAAACTGAAGAGAAAGACAAATTTATCTTAGAAATGAAGATTAATTTACAAAGTGGCCAAGAGGGAATGGCTACAAATGAAAATATAATAAATGACATTAAGGAAAGGCTTGAAAAGCAAAGAGGAAAAAAATACAATAAATAAAGATATAAAAATGAAAGAAAATGACTGATGGGAAGACAAGCAGGAAAGATCCCACATACATATAACTGGAGACCTTGGAGACAGACAAAACAATGGAACAGCACTAATATTAAAACCTATAATTTTGGGGTTTTTTTTTGTCATAATTAAAGAAAACTTCCCAGAAATATACCGAGGACCTGAAGCTTCATTTGAAAGGTCCCACTGTGTATTTGGGAAAGTTGATCTGAAATAGTCAACTCTGAGATATATGCCAGTAAAACTATTCAATTTTAAAGATAAAAAAAAAGGTAATACAAACCTCTAGGCCTCCAAGCAAAACAATCGAGACACTTATTTACAAGAGAAGGAAAATAAAACTGGTACCAAACTCTGACAGCAACAAATCAGGACAACAGTGGAATAGCACTTTCAAGAAACTTTAAGAAATCTGAACCAAATTTTGTATCCAGTCAAGCTGTCTTCCAATCATCAATGTTACAGAAAAAAAAAAAAAAAAACCTTCTAAACATTCAAGAACTTAAGGACTCTTCCTGAAGAATGTTCTGCTACTCGAACTGCACAGTTTTCTAATCCTTATCCCTTGCACAATTCTTTTCTGGAAACTACTCCATTCTGAATGTAAACTGATCTCTTTCAGAAGTGGGAGACTTGCCTTTTCCTAAACTTTCTGGGACAGAAAGCAGGTTAGGTTAACCCCTGTAAGACCTTAAACTAATGCAAAATAATACGAGAAAAATGGTTGTTGACAAAGTCATATTTAAATAATTATGTACTAATTTTTTAATCATTAATTCTGAGGCACAGTGTTATTTGACAGGGTCCTGGTGGTACAGTGGTTAAGCGTTTGGCTCCTAGTCAAAAGGTCAGCAATTCGAATTCCTCAGATGCTCCTTGCAAGCCCTATGGGGCAGTTCTACTCTGTTGTATACAGTTGCTATGAGTCGGAATCAACTCAATGGCAACAGGTTTGGTTTTGGTTTTGGGTCATTCAACAAAACATATATTTCCCATTAATTGACAAGCTTTAAAGCCAACTCCCTAATTCAGTACTCCCCAAGGACAAAAGCAGTCCATTTAGGTGGCACTGTTGGGACCAGTGGAGCCTTGGTTGCTCAGTGGTTAAGAACTCGGCTGCTAACCAAAAAGTCGGCTGTTCAAATCCACCAGCTGCTCCTTCGAAACCCTATGGGGCAGCTCTACGCCATCCTATAGGGTCACTAGGAGTCGGAATCGACTCAACAGCAAAGGGTTTGGTGGTGGTGTTTTTTTTTAAATTGGGACCAGTAATTTCTCAGTTAATAAAAAAAAAATTAGCTAAAATGGGAAATCATAAAAAAGTCTCTCTTTAGTATTTTATCTCAGCAAATATTTAAAAGTACATTTACTTGTAAATTCTTTTATATAGGGCCAAGGCCTTCCCTGTGATTAGCATCTGGTGTTGGAGTCACCCACTGCCTTCCATGCATAAATAATACCCATAAGACAATGTCTAAGCTTCTCAGGTTTGTTTTCTTTAAAGAAGAGTGAAAACTTAAAAGACACTTGTGAAGCAATGTGAAAACAGAATCTGGAAGCTGTCCATATTTTATGATCTCTCCCCAGTCTTTCATAATTGCCTTGTCTTTATCCAATCTGAGAGCAATTTGTCTTTATGGAGTCTTTCCAAAGGTTTTCACAGAAATGTAGGCTCTATCTGTTTTAACACACACATTTCATCACTTTTCATTCCATTTAATTAAATTATGCCAATTACAGTAACAAAAATACCACATATAAACAGACTTGGGAACAAAATGCCTCTTGGTGAGCACTTAACTCAGTGAGTGGATGTCTTAGGCTGGGTTCTCTACAGAAGCAAAACCGGTGATGCATATACATATAAATATGTATATAAAAACCAAAAAACCAAACCCATTGCCAGTGAGTCAATTCTGACTCATAGCGACCCTATAGGACAGAGTAGAACTGCCCCATAGGGTTTCCAAGGAACGACTGACTTGTGGATTTGAACTGCCAACCTTTTGGTTAGCAGCCTAGCTCTTAACTGCTGCACCAGCACGGCTCCAAATATATATAGAGATTTATTTCAAGGAAACTACTCACACAGTTGTGGAGGTGGCAAGTCCCAAATCTGTGGGGTCAGGTGTCAGGTTTCTCCTGGCTTACATGGTTATGGGGGCTGATGAACCCAAAACTGGCAGGTCAGGAGGCAGGCTGCTGGCTCACATTCCAAGAACCACAGGTCAGAGGATGGTGGGTCAGATGCAGGATCAAGATAAACAGCAAGCTTTGCCAGAACATGCATACATACTGTATGCAGGCCACACCCTTTCAATAATTGGTTGTTCACATCAGATCACAAAATGGAGGATGATTACGTAACATCTGCCAAACCACTGAGAATCATGCCTAGCCAAGTTGATACATAACCTTAACCATCACAGTGGACTTCTGCCTCGTTGCCTCCACCCTCACCCCACCCAGTGAGGGCCTCTGCCAGTTAGGGCATTGCAAGAAGGGAAAGGAAAGGCCTGGGTCATCTGGTGAAGGAGGTCAGAAAACAAGGCTCTACTGCACTGTAATTTATCTCGAGGACAGTTCTGTGCTCTCTATCTGACAGCATATCCAGAGCCAGGAATGTATTTTAGTCAAGCCTGGCGTATTTTAAGCATGCAACACATATATATTCAACAAAAGAATTTCCCTTGACTGACACCATTAGGAAGACACACAAAAAAAACATTTTACTTGGATGAAAACTGAAGAAGCAGACAGTTGTAGAAAGACCAAGAGATTACCAAAATTATCAGAGGATGAAAAGGAAAAAAAAAAAAAACCCAGTTGAATAATTCTATTCAGAAGTATCCTATTCCAAAAGATGAAAAACTTATTTACTCTTCCAGGAACCCAACACATGCCCAACACTGGGAAGTAGTGACCAGATGAATAAATTGGTTGGTTGTGGTTCTTTCCTAGAGTTTTTAAACTGAATTCTCTGAATTTAATCAAACCTTTCAATTAGGTGAAGAGGCCTCTATAGAAGCAGATTTTTTTTTTTCTTTTCTGAAACAACAATGACAAGAATAAGTAACAAAGCTTGAATACTTACTCTTGCCAGGCACTGGTGTAAGCATACTGCGTGCATTTAATCCTCATAACAACTGTAGGAAGTAGGTACTGAACTCATTCAAAGGCAGTCAATGGTATAACCAGGATTTGAACCCAGAGCCCATGTTCTTAACCACTATACATACTGCCTAACATAGTTCACCTTTTCTTATATGTAATTTTAATATTTTGCCTAAGGGTTTCATCAGTATATTATGTCCCAAAGGTACGACATCAAAGTCTTCTCTATCAGTCTGAGACTAGCTTAAAATAATCCAGTGAGCAAGTAGGTAGAGTATGGATGAAACGAGATTAGCCAGGAGCTGGTAACTGTTGCAGATGGGTATGAGATCACAAAGGTTCATTATACTGGTCTCTACTTTTGTGTATGTTTAAAAGTTTCCATAATAAACATTTACAAATGGGTGAATTAAAAAAAAAAAAAGTCTTCTCAAAAGACAGGGAACAGAGAGAGAGAACATAAATGTGGTGTTAAAAATTGGTGAATTCTGATAAGGGGTATATGGGAATTCTCTGTATTATTCTTGAAACTTTTTTGTACCTGTGAAACTATTTTTTAAAAATAGGAAAAATAAACCTTGTGAGTCACAGCCCCAAAGAACCCGAGAGGCTCGGTGAGTCAGAGAAACCTTCAGTCATTAAAAATAGCTGAGAATCAATTGTTTCTAAGCAGATCTGGGGGGGAGGTGTTGGGGGCAACAAAACATGATAACGTAAAATCTTTTTAAGAAACTGCAATTAAATGATATTTTCAAAACTATCAGTTTAGCAAGCATGGTGCAGACAGGCTTGCTGGTCATAAGAACCAAAGGTTTAGAAACTCAGGGTGATTTCTGGGGTAAGTCGTTCATTCATTTTCACCTTAGGAGTAAAGAACAACTTCAGTAGGTTAATTGTTAGCATTCAATATGTCTAATGTGGGCATTTTGCCAGGTTCAGAATTATTGGAAAACTGTGTATGCATTTAATGTTAAAATGAAATATCTAACATTTGGAGGATTTTAGACCACTTCTCTTTTTTTGGAATTGGAAATTTTTGTGTAATTCTTCATTTAAAGTAGTGATCCTTTGCTTGAAATTATACCAAGGAAGTGAAATAAATTCGTTTCAAAAGTGAGGGTAGATTACCTAAGGAAAAGTATTTGGATATTGATTTAATCCTGCAGGCTGAACTTTGTGATATTTTAGCATTTTTAACCTACAAAAATGTCATTTTCCTACTGTTGCGCTAATAGATTGGTAGGCTATTCTCTTGGTCAGCCTCTAAGAAATTTCTGTAACTCTCTTACAAATAAAAGTTGTGTTCAGGTGTCATCAGCTTTTAAAAAAAAAAATTTTTTTTTTTTTTAGCTTTTAAAGGCAACGCTAAAACAAAACAAAGTCAAACAAGCCCGTTGCCCTTGAGTGGATTCCGACGCCTAGTAGCCCTACACGACAGAGGAGAACTGCCCCATAGGGTTTCCAAGGCTGTAAATCTTTACGGAGGCAGACTGCCACATCTTTCTCCCACGGAGCAGCTGGTGGGTTGGAGTCACTGACCTTTCAATTAGCAGCCTAGCGCTTGGCCACTGTGCCACCATGCAACATGCAACACTAGGTGGCAGTAAAAACACAAAAGTTGTGACATAGGATGCTGAGTTCTCAGCATATACTAATGAACATTTTTGCCATTACTCAATTTTATGCTACACTAAATGAAGCTTTCAAAAAATCTCCGAAGAATCAAAAACCTAAATAAAAATTAAAGTTTTCTGGCTGTAGGAATGTGACCCAGAAAGGCTATTTAAACAATATACTCACAATTTGTGAGGTTATATTAAATGGAAGTGGTTTTAACTTGAGCAGGGTAGAAAATTGAGTTAAACTATGAAAAATTGTGAAAGAAAATGGTCTTAAAATATTTACACACGCCCAGTGTCCCAACAAAATATATTCCCAATTTATTTAAATATATTTTAACAAGTCAATGGATAGATGTTAGCCAATACACATTTTGGATACTTCAAGGTCAACATACAAGGGTCAACGAATGGTTAATATATATATATGTTGATATATCATCTAAAAAATGTATATACTTTATCCGATATCCTTGATATATATTTATTGTACCTTGCCAGAGAATATACTGTAGGTTGAAGAAGATAAGAGAACTTAAATTTAAAAGTGTTATTTCACAGTTGAGGTTGTTTGAGATGTATTTTTAATTTGAACAATTGTCTAAACATTAGATCTTTCTTAATATGTAAATTATGCGAACACTAATACCCAACATCAATTTTCTAAAACTTACATTTTTAAAGTCGTACTTTGTTAACAAATTCTAATTGCCTAAATGTATTTTAGATGTCACTTAATTTAGAGAAAGAGACTTCAAAATAAACATCTCAGTTGTCTTTTTTCATCAAGAAGTTCATATATATATTCATGGCTTCTATTTCATGGCTTTTTTTAATCACGGATATTTCTACACTTCTACAGATCATGAACAAACATCTAAAAGCGCAGCGTGCTATTTTCTAATATCCTAGTAGGTAAAACTTTTTTTTTTTTTAACACAATAAATGCTAACACTTTTCTTGACTATAGGAAAAAAATAGAGGGTAAAATAGAATTTTATTTTAAAATTAATTTTAAGGTTCTGTTTCCTTATCTGAAAATACACTTGCAGACCAAACAGACCCACTCACAGACAGAAACATGTTGATGTGAGCCTCTGGTGACTTTGATAAATCTTCTCTAACATTCTGGAATCGAGTGGCAGCACGACTTTGCAAACTTCTATGGAACTAAACCAAAAAACTCCTGTTTTCGAATTTATTTGTAAACTTTTCTACATTTTGGATTCATTACAAGACCAGATGGCATTCAGCTAAGGTCTCAGGAACACTAGAATAAAATTAGTTAACTTAGTAATTTTGGGTTACTTCTAACACTTTTTCTGAGCTTGATTTTGTTCTGACACAGAAAATTCTCTATTTTGAAACCAAAGCGAAGGTCCTCACAAATGTACTGAAGACAAAAAACTAAAAACAAAGAAATCTTCAAATTTATTGCCACAGTAGAAAAAAGGGACTTATTTTGATACCAATCTGTGCCAATATATCCCAGCTTTTGAGCAATAGTTAACCTAACAATGTATCATAAAATAAACCATAGGTACTGTAAGCACGTTAAAACAAATACACACCAAAAACAATCACTCTTAACAAGAATTTATCCTTGGAAATTAAGGGAAGGAGCCCTGGTCCTGCAGTGCTTAAGAGCTACGGCTGCTAACCAAAAGGTCAGCAGTTCAAATCCACCAGGCGCTCCTTGGAAACCCTATGGGGCAGTTCCACCCTGTCCTATAGGGTCGCTATGAGTCGGAATCAACTCAACAGCAATGGTTTTTTTTTTTTTTTCAACCAAAGGAAATGCTTCTTTGTTTAGAGGTATAAACCTGGCAGGGATTCAGATAGCCTAAAACTTTGCTTCTGTCAAAATTACAGCCATCCTTAAACCAAAAATATCCCCTGAAGGCTTCTCATAACTCGACAATAGTTTCGCTTAACTAGTGAAAAATGTCTGCCTTGAGCATTATGTTCTTTTAAGAACTATCTATATGGGATCAAATTGACCAAAAGCAACTCATAAGATCAGATGGGAACCTTAGGGGGCAGTGAGTTTATGTTAATGGGGGAGGAAAAACTCAAAAAAGGCAGGTGAAAATGGTTGCACAACCTGAAGAATGTGATCAGTCACTGAACTGTACATGTAGAAACTATTGACTCAGTGTATGCTTTGCTGTGTATATTTTCAGCAACAACAAAATGAATAAAATAAAAAGTTACAGCCAAGAAAACCCTATGAAGCAGTTCTACTCTATCACATGAGGTCACTGTAAGTCGAAATTGACTTCACGGCACCCAACAACAAAACCTTATTGGCATTTTGGCCTTGTGGATTAATTTTAGCCTGAAAAATACCTCTCACCTATGTCACAATTGACTGCTGTGATTTTGTCGGTCACCCCTTAGGTTGCCAGGTACCTCTAACTTATGTCCTAGGAGTAGATTATAGTGGGGGCAGAAGTCAGCGGGAAGTCTCCAACAGCATGGATGAAACTGCCCTTTGCTACAGCTCTGGGAAATCAGAACAAAGCCACATCCAAGCTTTTCCAAAATATGTTATGGGGGGGTCACCGAAGGAAGAAGGTGAAGACAGCAGGGTCTGCTACTTTCAGATGAAATTCATGATTACATATTCATGACCATTTCCTCCTCCAACCTTGGCATAAAGTGTGTATATGAATAAATATCTAATTACATATGTACGTGGGTGCATGCATGCGTGTGTGTATGTAAAATATGCACATCTCAACTATATTAAGAAGTAAAGTCCTTGAGGACAAAAATAAAAAGGTGGCTTTGTCTTTCCATAGCATCAGATTCAGTTACCATGCACATAGCTGTTCTCAATATGGAATGTAATTTAATTAAAGAATACAAAGGGTGAGCACTTGCCACTTTATAAGAAGAACTTTAAAATGTCATAGACCAACAAATATAATCATATAATTACTACTGAATATAAATGTAACAAAAGATGAATAATATCTACTTTTCCTTTTAAATAAAAATACTGAAATTCCCATTTTCTTTTTTAATGAGCCTAATTTGCTAATTCAACATTCATCCAAACACTGAACTACAGACCTACTATGTGCTAGTCACTATTCCAGAGGGTGGTTTTATGTACTGAGATAGAAAAGTAGACATGACCCTACCCTCAGGAAGCTAACAGTCCAGAAGTTAAATACACAAACCTACAAGTAAGTGCCTGGCTTGTGAATGGGATAAATGCCATGAAGGGAAAGAACACAAGGCTTAGTGAGAGACTAACAGAAGAGACTTAATTGAGGTGGAGGAGTCAGAAAGGCCTGAGAGTCACAGCGAAATCTAATAAAAGAATAAAAGTGAGCTAATCAGGTCCAAAGAGAGGGCTTCCCACGTACAAATGTCCCAAGTCAAAAATTAAAAAAAAAAAGATTAGTAAACAAGATAGTGAGGACTTCTGCTTCCAGGAAGATAAAGAAATACTTTTCACCATTCCTCCTGCTAAGTACAACTAAAAACACTACATGCAACATTGACATTGCTGTCGAGTCAATTCCAATTCATAGCGACCCTATAGGACAGAGAAGAACTGCCCCATAGGACTTCTAAGGAGCGGCTGGTGCATTCAAAGTGCTGGCCTTTTGATTAGCATCCAAACACTTAAACATTGCTCTACCAGGGCCCCAATATGTAATATGTTGTTGTTGTTATGTGCCGTCGAGTTGGTTCCGACTCATAGCAACCCTGTGCACAACAGAATGAAACACTGCCCGGTCCTAAGCCATCCTTACAGTCAGTGTTATGCTTGAGCTCATTGTTGCAGCCACTGTGTCAATCCACCTCGTTGAGGGTCTTCCTCTTTTCCACTGACCCTGTACTCTGCCAAGCATGATGTCCTTCTCCAGGGACTCATCCCTCCTGACAACATGTCCAAAACATATAAGATGCAGTCTCGCCATCCTTGCTTCTAAGGAGCATTCTGGTTGTACTTCTTCCAAGACAGATTTGTTCGTTCTTTTGGCAGTCCATGGTACTTTCAATATTCTTTGCCAACACCACAATTCAAAGGCATCAATTCCTTTTTGGTCTTCCTTATCTATTGTCCAGCTTTCACATGCATATGATGCAATTGAAAATACCATGGCTTCGGTCAGGCGCACCTTAGTCTTCAAGGGGACATCTTTGCTCTTCAACACTTTAAAGAGGTCCTTTGCAGCAAGTTTACCCAATGCAATGTGTCTTTTGATTTCTTAACTGCTGTTTCCATGGCTGTTGATTGTGGATCCAAGTAAAATGAAATCCTTGACAATTTCAATCTTTTCTCCATTTATCATGATGTTGCTCATTGCTCCAGTTGTGAGGATTTTTGTTTTATGTTGAGGTGCAGTCCATACTGAAGGCTGTGGTCTTTGATCTTCATCAGTAAGTGCTTCAAGTCCTTTTCACTTTCAGCAAGCAAGGTGTGTCATCTCCATAACGCAGGTTGTTAATGAGTCTTCCTCCAATCCTGATGCCCTGTTCCTCTTCATATACTCCAGCTTCTCATATTATTTGCTCAGCATACAGATTGAATACAACCCTGACACACACCTTTCCTGACTTTAAACCAATCAGTATCCCATTGTTCTGTCTCAACAACTGCCTCTTGATCTATGTAAAGGCTCCTCATGAGCACAGTTAAGTGTTCTGGAATCCCCATTCTATATGTAATATATATACATATATATTAGACACACATATACAAATTATATATATAATAGATATATACATATGCATACATATGGATAATACAAAATTTATAATATATAAATGGACATTATATGTAAAATAAGCATAAGAAGACTCTGAAGGTAGAGAAAAGAAAGCAAGCCAGGTAGGACCCTTGAGACTCAGAGAACAACATGACACTGAGTTTCTTGGGTTTTGTTTTTTACCTCATATATCCGAGACCGGGTGCTGGAGAAGCGAGCAGCCCAGAAACGCCAGTGAGCACATACCACAGTACAAAAAAGCCCCAAGAAAAGCCTTCCCTCTCTAGCCAAAGGACCAGGACAGGAGCAGTCTAGAAAGCCAGAAACAAGCATTTTAGACAATAACCGCTCTACTCCAGCCAAATACCACAGAAAAAACTGTAGCCCTATACCCACCTATGCCAGCAAATGCCTAGAGGAGAGCCTAGACTTACACCCTTGCCAGGCTGTAACAAGGTACTTCAACACACCCACCAAAGCGTGTCAGAGAAGGCTGATTAGGGACACTGAAATTCTATCCCTCTTGGGTGATAAGAAGGTCCCCTGCAATCTTATCAGTGGCAATCATGTGGGGACCCTGGATTTTTATCCCTACCCAGCATTAATGAAGCCTCCCTCCCTCTTCCTGCTGGGTGGGTATCAGAGGAGCCCTAGTAGAGAGTCAGGACTTTCACCACCATTTAGCAGTACAGAGGCCAGGCCCCTGACACAATGACAGTGAAGGTCACATTGGGAGCAGAAACAAAGCACTCCTGCACTCCCCTCCCCACTGCCCCAAGCTAGTGTGGTATCACTGGAAGCCTAGTGGGAATCTGGAACTTCCACCACACCCGGCAGTAACAAACAGCCTCTCCTTCCCCATGTCAATGGAGGCTGAGTAGGGAACCTGGACTTGCACTGCCAACTGGGAGCAACAAAGCAACCTTTTCCCTTCACCCCTCCAACACACACACACACACACACACACACACACAGTGTCAGGGTGGTGTTAAAGGAGACTGGCTAAAAAAACAGAAGACTTAAACAAAATTCAGGGTCTCATAACATGATACCCAACATGCTCAAGTTGAAGTTGAAAACCACGCATCATGTGGAGAACCAGGAAAACCTCGTCCTGAATGAGAAAAGACCATCAAGACACCAGTACTGAGGTGAATCAGATGTTGGCGTTATCTGTCAAGGATTTTAAAGCAGCAATCACAAAGATGCTTCACCAGTTAATTACGAATTTTTTTGGAATAAATGGAAAAATGCAAAATCCCAGCAAAGAAATAGAAATTATAAAAAGGAACCAAATAGGAATTATAGAACTAAAAAATGTAACAACAAATAAAAACTTAAGTGAATGGGTTAGGCAGAGTGGAGATGACATTGGGAAAAATCAGTGAACTTGAAGATACATCAATAGAATTGTCCCAATGTGAAAAACAGAGAAAAAACAAGCTGAAAAAATTATACAGATTCTCAGGGATGTGTGGGACAATAATAAAATATCCAGCATTCATCTCATCAGAATCCCAGAGGAGAGGGGAAGGAAAACAGGGCTGAAAAAGTATTTGAAGAAATAATGGCTGAAAATCCCCAAATTTGGTGAAATACACCACATTTGATCTGAGAAGATCTAAGAAGCTGAGCACTTCTCAAACAAGATAAACCCAAAGATACCCACATGAAGACCCATCATAACAAAACTTCTGAAAACTAAAAACAAATTTCGAAAGCAGCTGAAGAAATGTGACATTACCCATAAAGGAATACTAGTTCAAATGACAGCAGATTTTTCATCTGAAACCATGGAGGCCAAATGGAAGTGGCACAGTATTTTTCAAGTGCTGAAAGAAAAGAATTGTCAACCACAAATTCTATATCCAGTGAAACTACCCTTCAGGAATGGAGGGAAAAAAAAATATTTGGGATGAAGAAAAACTAAGAGAATTTGTCACTATCAGGCCTACCCTTAATAATCACTATCAGGCCTACCCTTAAAGACTAGCTAAACTAAGTTCTTCAAACAGAAAGGAAATTATAAAAGAAAAGGTCATGTACCATTTATATAATATTCTCAAAATGACAAAATTATACAGAGGGAGACTAGACTTGTGGTTTCCAGGAATTTTAGGGCTGTTGGGGGAGGGGTAAGGTGGTGATTATAAAGTGGTAGCTTAGGAAGATTTTTGTGATGATGGAGATTTATCATGACTGCAATGGTAGTTACATGAATTTATATGTGCTATATTTTGTGCCATGTACCAATGTCAGTATCTTGGTTTTTTTTTTTTATATATTTTATAAAGATCTACAAAAATCTATATGTGCCATGTACCAATGTCAGTATCTTGGTTTTGATACTGCACTACAGTTATATAATGTAACTATCAGGGGAAACTGGATGGAAGGTACATGAAACCTCAGTACTATCTTTGCAACTTCCTGTGAATTATAATTATTTCAAAATAAAGAATGAAAAGAATAAAATTAAGTGAAGATTAAAAGTCACAATCATAGGCTAGCAATTTAAATTTTCTGTAGATAGCCAAAGATTTTTCTCATACTTTTTTTAATATTGACTTACTTCTGTTGTATACTAAGGGACCAGTTTAGATAATGACAGTAATCCAGCTGCTTTAATACTATGTAAAGAGACAAAAAAAAAAAACTTAAGAAGCATAATAGTTAGAACCTAAAGAGCAACACAAAGTGCCCCCAGAACCTGCAGATTAAGCAAATTTACGAGAACTAGATTAGCAAAATCAGTATGCAACACGAGATTAGCCATCAGCAGACTAGTCCTGTGGGTCACTAAATCTAAATCAAACAAGATCAGGCCCTGGAAGTCTGGTTAAGATATCACCAAATACAAAAGAAAGCAGTAGACTAATCGATGGTAATAGTATACAAGAAGATAGACTGAGCCAGCCAAAAATCTAGAGAAAGTGATGGCAAAATCAGAAAGTGCACAGTACTGACCTTATCCAACACTGCTGAGAAACTAACTATACCACAATGTGGCTCATGACAGAGCTCTGTTCTGTTAGGGAGTGGCGATGGTTTTCAGGATTTCCACATCTTTGAAGACTATTACACTCCCTTGCTCTGGTTCTAAATTTACCAAGAAATCTTCTGGTTACCGATTCAACTTTTACACAGACTGCGATGGTCACTGGAAAAGTATATCCTTATTGTAAATTGGAGTCCTGGTGGCACAGTGGTTAACAGCTTGGCTGCCAACCAAAAGGTCAGCAGTTTGAATCCACCAGCTGCTACTTGGAAACCCTATGGAGCAGTTCTGCTCTGTCCTACAGGGTCACTATGAGTCAGAGTTGACTCAAAGGCAACAGGTTTGGGTTTTTTGTTTTTTTTTTGTATTGTATTGTAAATTAATTAACTGGCATTCTAGTTGCTCCCTTGTGAGTTTCATTAGTTTTAAGTTCAAATCAGTCCCAAAAGCCTATATTAACTCTGAATGTACTGGCAAAGACAAGTTCCTAGATCTGCAAAGTTAAGGGTCAGATCCTAAATTAAGAAGGTACACAGTGAGCCTGGCCAGCTGGCCTCCCTTCTACCCAGGGCACCTCTGTCTTGTTTTCTCACTTCCATAGGTATTAAGTTAGCCTTGCAAATAGCTCTCCAAAATCCTGTTCAACTCACAAAATTCAGAACAGATCTGCTTTTATCTTCCAGTCCATTCTCTATCCCCTCCTATTCACCGCCTTCTAAAATCATTCTCAAAAACACGTATTCTACATGTATCATTTACCGTGATACAATTTCTATCGAATATGCTAATGGTGCAAGAAGAGCACGCAGAACATATTACTTTAGCCAACACTGGAATTGCTCAAGTCATGATTTCATTTTTTCTGAAGAGCCCTGTGTCCTGGGTATATCAATCACCACTTTATTTAAATGATCCTGCTAAATTCTACTTTAATAAATTTCCACTTTCACTGTTGTATTTTTAAAATATCTAAAATTGAAAGGTCACAATATGCCTGACAATTAAAACCATTAGCAACAAAATATTCCTGCAAATTCTTCCAATGGTCAGTGCTTAATTTTCCAGAGGTTACGGTAATCCATATTCAGAAACATGACAAACAAAATGAAAACATCGAAAGTACACAGACAGACTACTTATGCCTTGTATGTGACATTACGTTTTCCTAGACGTTACATTTTGGAACGCTAAGTATTTCACAATAAATTTCACACCTGTTGCAAATGAGACTTAATCAGACTATTACCAAAAGGTATTTCTTAAGTAGAAGTGACATTTCCCTAAAACAGACGAAAAAAATATACTAAATCTAGAGAATTCTATTTCAAATAGGATTTTTCTATTTAACACTGGACAGGACTGCTCACTGGCTGAATAATCATCTCCTTGTTTACATCTTGGTGACTGTTTTTCATCCCTGGGCAATAACCAGGGATATACTACTTTGGTCCTCTTGTCTGAACTGCTTTGATTTTTTACCAGTAAGTGCAAGTTGCTAAATTACCAGTCACCAGGTGCCAAAGACATCGCTGCTTTAGGATAACAGAGGTATCTGATGCGGAAACTATTTAAAATGAGTTTAAATTTACACTTACCTCTACTGCCACGACAATCAGAATTAGGTCCACTTTCGAGTCTGGAAAGATTGCATTCACTTGTGGTGACATTCCAATCAGAGCACAGTTAGTGACCACAGATATAACACTCATTGTTTCAAAAGCCAACTAAGAGAAAAGAGAGGGGAAAAAAATGTGAAAATAACAAACTGCAATGACTGCTTCCATTTTTCCTCTTGTTTCTTATAATCTAAAATCAAACAGGAAACCCTGGTGGCTTAGTGGTTAAGAGTTCGGCTGCTAACCAAAAGGACAGCAGTTCAAATCCACCAGGTGCTCCCTGGAAACCCTATGAGGCAGTTCTACTCTGTCCTATAGGGTCGCTATGAGTAGGAATTGAACAAGGATGGCAAGGAAAGTCTTTCCCTAGTTTTAAATATTTCAAGTACATTTTAAACTTTTTCTCTGTCATGCCATGATTTTCTTTAGCTTAAAAAGTCACACAGTTAGAATGTATCTTAGATACCTTTGGATTGAGTATCCCAAAGCAGTGCATTACACCTTCCCATTGGAGATGGCTTAAGCACTTTCTTATTTTTAGTAAGAACTTTCTTATCCCACATAGTTTCCTATTCTCCAACACAGTAGCCTGGGCTTGTACAGATGGCATTTGAGTAGGGTTCCAAGAGAGTCAAAGCCCACAAGGTCCTCTGAGACCTAGGCGAGGAACTGGCACAATGTCACTTTCACCACGCTGCATTGTCCAAGGCAAGTCATAAAGGCAGCCTAGATTAAAAGGGTTTAAGATTCCATCTCTAGATGGGAAGAGTTGCAAAGGTGTATTGTAAAGAGTGCGAATACAGGAAGTAGTGAATAATTGCGGCCATTTTCTTTCTTTTTTTTTTTTTTTTTACCACAACTACTATACAAGAACTTGCCACGTCTTCCCATTTGTTCAAGTCTTTTGTATTTTAATGTAGTCTTCATATAATTCTTGCACATTTTTGATACTTCTATTCTTAGGTATTTTTCATTTTTGTTGCAATTATAAATAGGGTTTTTACTTCCATATATCTTTAAATGGTTATTTGCATATAAGAAAACTACTTATTTCTGTATATTAATTATATAGCTTTCTATATCCTCTTATTATTTGTGGCAAATTTCCAGTTGATTCTCTGGGTTTTCCCAATCATAGAAACCAAAATCATATCATCTCCAAACACAGTTTTATCTCTTTCCTTCCAACTTTCATAGTTCTTTCTCTCATCTAATTAGGTTGATCAATAACTCCAGTACTGAACACTATAGGTGATCATGAGTATCCTTATCTTTTAATATGCTAATTGGCTCAATTCGCCATTGTCTCGTTTAATATTTTTTAAATACTTTTAAGTAAAGATGATCTACAGTTTTACCTTTTTAACCAAAATTTTTATTGAGCTAAGTTGTAAGAAATAATATAGAGAAATCCCTTTACCAGTGGGGACCTGGTAATACTTTGCAAAACCAGAGTGCAATGAGAGTCCCTGGGTGGTGCAAATGGTTAATATGTTCAGCTGCTAACTGAATGGCTGGAAGTTCAAGGTCACTGGAGGCACTACAGAAGAAAGGCCTGGTGATCTACTTCAAAAAATCAGCCATTGAAAACCCTATGAAGCACAGTTCTACTCTGACACACATGGGGTCGTCATGACAACAGCCAGTTTATAATACAATACCTCAAAAGGATATTGACAGTGATACAATCTACTAAAACTTACTTAGATTTCTCTAGTTTACTTGTACTCATTTGTATGTGTATATTTAAGTTCCACACAATTTTATCACATATGTAGGTTTCAGTAACCACCACTATAGTTGACACTGAACAATTCCATCACAAGGGTCCTTCCTGTTTTCCTTGCATAACATAACCTCACCTCCCCTGGGCTCCCTACTCCTTGGCAACCACTAATATGATCTATATTTCTAAATTTTTTTTAAATGTCATGAAAAAAAAAAAACAAAAAACCAATGCTGTTGAGTCAATTTCGACGCATAGTGACTCTATAGGACAGAGTAGAACTGCCTCGTAGAGTTTCCAAGGAGCGCCTGGTGGATTCAAACTGCCGACCCTTTGGTTAACAGCCTTTGCACTTAACCACTACACCACCAGGGTTTCCAAATGTCATATAAATAGAATCATACAGTAGGTAATATTTTAAGATTGGGCTTTTTACACTCAACATAATTCCCAAGAGATTCACCCAAATCGGTGGTGTATCAATAGTTTATTCCTTTTTATGAGCAGTATTTGTGTCTCTTTTTGCTAAGTAGTACTTCATGGTATGTACATGTCACAGGTTTTGTAACCATTCACCTATTGAAGGACATCTGGGGGCTGGTTCCGGTTTTTAGCTGTTACAAATAAAGTTGCTATAAACATTAATGTACATTATATGAATCTAACTTTTCATTTCAATGCAATGACTGTCCAAGAGTACAGTTGTGGGATCATACATTACTTGCACGTTCAGTTTTATAAGCAACTGTCAAACTGTTTTCTAGAGTGACTGACTCATTTCACATTCCCACCAGCAGTATGACTGATCCAATTTCTCTGCCTTCCTACCAGCTTCAGTGCTGTCACTTTTTTAGTCATTCTGATGGGTGTGTAGTGCTATCTCACTGTAGTTTTAATCTGTATTTACCTGATGGCTAATGATGTAGAACATCGTTTCATGTGTTTACTGGCCATCTGTATATTCTCTTCGGCGAAATGTCTGCTCATTTCTTTTACCCATTTTCTAATTGGACTGTGTTTTACTGTTGAGTTTTGAGAGATCTTTGTATATTCTACACTTAAGTCCTTCGTCAGATAGATGGTTTGCAAATGTTTTCTGCCAGTATGTAGCTTGCTTTTTAATCATCTTAACGTGAGCTTTCACAGAACAAAAGTTTTTACTTTTGATGAGGTCCAACTTATTTTTTCTCTTAGGGATTCTGTTTTTGGCATCAAGTCTAAGAACTCTTTGTCCTACCCAACATCTGGAAGATTTTCTCTCCTCCCCCTTTATAGTTTAACTTTTTACACTTAAGTTCATAATTCATTTTGAGGGAATTTTTGTACACGATATGAGGCTTGCTTTCCACTTACTTTGTTTAATGTTTCGATTCAAATGCCTAATTCATTTGCATTCTTTTGTGTGTGTATTAGTATTTTAAGCCTACAAATTTTCCTTTGAGTACTGCATTAGCTATATCCCACAACTTCTGATATATATTATTTTAAAAATCATTGTGTTCTAGAAATTCTCAACTTTCAAATTTTATTATCTCTTGGACCAAGCGTTCTTTAACATAGTTGTTTATTTTTATTTCCACGTGATAGGAGATTTTTGTTTCTGTGTTATTAACTCTTAGTTTCATGGCATTTGATCAGAAAATATAGATTTTGTGAGGGTTTTCTTATAGGTTAACATCTGGTCACTTTTAGTGAATATTTCATGGGCACTTGAAAAGGTGTATTCTCTTTACCAGGTATAGAATATAAAATTAGGATTCTTTCAAAATTGTTTTATTTAAAAAAAAACAAATAAGTTGCTGTCGAGCTGATTCTGACTCACGGCAACCCCATGTGCTACAGAGTAGAACTGCGTTCCACAGGGTTTTCAAGGTTTGTGGTCTTTTGGAAGGAGATCTCCAGGTCTCCTTTCTGGGGCACCTGTAGGTGGGTTCAAACCACCAACCTTTTGGTTCGTAGTTAAGCACTTAACTGTTTGAGCCACCCAGGACTCCTGTGTTTTATTAATAAATATCAATTATATATGCCTTCTCTTTAAATGGGGATTTCCAAGTTCTTACATACTTATTTCCTTTTACTTTACATAACAATTTTGGGAGCTGATTTGGTTAAGACCAACAGATGGCTTTTCCAACATAGGGTCTTGTATCGTGGTTCATAAGAATTGAGTAAGAAATGGTATAAAACTTCCTATACTTATCTTAGAAAATCTCTTTGCCCAATTTCTCTTTTTAACTTGGAGAAAATGAAGTGTGACTGAATGATGAGGAAGGACTTCAAAGTATTTTCCATTAATCATAGGTAGGGTACCTTTGCTAACCAGACAACTCACCTTTGTATATATACTGGTACTCATTCAAACATGTGAAGGACAGTAAGATAAAACAGGGCTGGAGAAAGAATAGTTCCTTAATAAAAGGAGTCAGTTTGGTTAAAGATGGAGACATAGGTCATATGTTTTAATTATGGGTTTTTTCTCCAATGTACATTTTTATATGCATATACAAGTTAAAAACAACAACACAGGGCTCCTTGAAAAACAATGGCTGATTCCAGGGCTAGAGAAAGATGGGTAAAAAATGAGCCTGGAACATCTTGTTATGCCAGAGAATACAGAAGTACTAAACAAACAAAAAATGATGACGGTGTGTCAAGAGGCACGAGCTGACTTGAAGGGTCTCCCACTGGCCAAATCTGGGATAATTTCAGCACTAAAATAATTAAGCACAGTAATGAATTGTAAACCATTGAAAAAATAGTAATTCATGAGTCCATACCAAGGACGAACAGATGGATGGATAGATAATGGATGGGGGAGAAGCAAGGGCTTTTGCTTACAGTAGAATGTCAAGTGCCAACTGGTAAATGTCAAGTGCCAACTGGTAGAGGTGGAAAATCATCACTTCACAGCAATCATAGTAAAGTCTGGATCACTTAAACATCATCAGTGGATGCTACATCTCAGAAAAAGTTTTGATGAGGAGCAGGATAACTGTATGATTTTTGAGCGTATCCCTCTACTGCAAACCCTGGTGGTGTAGTGGTTAAGTGCTACAGCTGCTAACCAAAGGGTAGGCAGTTTGAATCCACCAGGCACTCCTTGGAAACTATATGGGGCAGTTCTACTCTGTTCTATAGGGTCGCTATGAATCGGAATCAACTCAATAGCACTGGGTTTGGTTTTAGGTTTATCCTTCTACTGCTTAGCTGCAAGGGGTATAAGTGGTAATTAGATAATGGAGAAACTGGACAACACCTTGACCAGATGACCAAAAATAAACAATTAAAAAAAAAAAAAAAGACCAACGAGGGACAGGTAGACATCTTGTGTCTCTAGATATGATACCCTGAGAAAGGCACAAAATCACTTGCCAAAAATGCATAACCTGAATCTATTCAAGAAGAAACATTAGAAAACCCAAATGAGAAACATTCTGTTACAATAAGGGGGGAGGGGAACTGTATTCTTCAAAAATGTCAATGTCATAAAACATAAACAAAGGCTATAGAAATATTACAGATTAAAGGAGGCTAAAGAGTCATGACAACTAAATACAATTTCTGACCCTAGACATAGTATCTTACACTGGAAGAGAAAAAAAAAAAAAAAACACTAAAAAGGACATTATTGCATCAATTGACAAAATTGAAATACAGATGATAGATTATTCTATTGCACTGACTATTCATTATTAATTGATCAAATTATTGAAGTCAAAAACTGTACTGTAGTTGTGTAAAAGAATAACCCTGTTCTTAGGAAATACACACCGAAGAATTTAAGGATAAAGAGCCATGATGAATGTAACTTAGCCTAAAATGGTTTAGTAAAGAAAGTGCATGTGTGTGGACAGAAAGAGAAAGAAAGAGAGAAGACAAAGATGGAGACAGAGCTAACAAATAACAATAAGGGTAAAGTGTTAACAACAGATAAATCTGGGTAAAGGGTACTATTTTTATATTTCAAACTTTTCTGTAAGTTCAAAATTATTTCCAAATAAAAAGTTAACAATTTTCTTTAAATGATCATTTGTAGGGCCCACTACTTCCTTTTACCTTTCCAGTTTTACACCACCACCTTTTTCTGATCTCCAGATCTAGGGTCCTACAGTTTTCATTAAAAAATTCTGCATTCTAGATTTAGACCACGAACTTGCATTCAGAGATATTCATTTAATCCATTAAGTAGGTGAACCTCAGTAGCAAGTCATGCACATGATTAATGCACGCGGCTTTGCCTTCTGATGACTTAAGCTCAGAGCTGGAGTTACACATTTGAAAATGGTCTTAGAGGTTATAGTTTAACCTTCCTGCCAAATTTTAAAAATGAAAAAGGCAAAATCCCCAAAATTACCAAGGCCCAGGAAAAGTTAGCTGAGGTCACACATCTGGTTTGTGACAGAGTAAGGACTAAAACACTGTTTTCCCAAATATCTCTTCAAGGCTTCCCTTCCTCCACTCCTTTGGTAATTAAATCACAATGCCTCGTTTTGTTATTATTATTATTTTTTTAAGAATAATTCTCTTCTCACATAATTACCTGCCATATACCAATACTGGCTGAAGGTTCTGAGAATGGACGTTTGAAGACCCTGCACATTTTTAAGGCGTCTGAATTTATTTCGGTGAAGTTATTTAACACAGCGAAGGCAGCTGCTAATGGGTAGACACAGGAGAAAAGGCTCACATAACCAAATTGCAGGAATAACTCCAAATAATCATCAAAGGTGCCCTGAAAAATGAACCACAAGAAGAAAAAAGGCATTGTTTAAATGTCACATAATAAGAACCTTTTGAAATACTATGCAAAGCACTTGCCTCTAACCGTTCAACAAATATCAGAGTTTCTCCCAATTCTTTTTTCTTAAAACTACAAAGAATTTACTTAACTTCAAAGGTAAATTTATAATTAAGTACCTGAAATCAAGAATGAAAAATGATTTAGCTGCTTATTTCACTGTACCAAATCTATGAATTATTGTACTTTTAAGGTAAACTACAGCAAAGCTAAAGATGTTTGTTATGGAAGTAAACAGAAGTGATACAGCATCATTCTATGATACTCCCCATTCATGAGCACCCCAGAATCTCAATACTGTCCCTTCATTAAAAAGCTGATGGTGGTGACATCAGTGAAAATGGTCGAGTAAGAACCTCCAACAATTCACCCCTCCATAACAGCAATGAAAACAAATGACAAAAGCTGTCCTAATCAACTTTTTCAGTCTTCTGGAAATTAAACAAAACTTGAAGCAACCCAGGAAGCATTCAGTCAAGAAAAACAACTAAATCTTAGTAAGAACGGTGAGTTTTGCTTCCATCCTTACAGCAGTCTTAAAAATAACAACACATATTCCCAGTACCAGAGAGAGTAGAGTAGTACTAACGATCTTTCAATGCCTCATCCCAAATAGGAATCATTATCTGACCTGTTTGGTGGCTTTCTGGAAGACCCCACTGGAAAGGCTTGCCTTTATTCAACCTCACTGGAACTCTCCAAGTACTAAAGGCTTCCACAAGGGAAGGCGTCTGAATTTATTCCGGTGAATAGGGGCTTTGAAATATAGGGGCTTTGAAAAGCTCTGATATATTCCTGGGAAACTAGAAAACCAGGTATATGGGTAGGGCTGTGCACCAGCTCAGGAAAGACCTGAGAAGGCACTAAAACCTCACTTCTGACTGACCTTGAGGTTTTGTGCAAGCAGGAAATCAAGGTTAAGGCAGAGCTGAAAAGTGCCTGGTAGAGTTTTAAAGGTGTGCCCCAAAATGCACATAGAGCCCCTCTACAAAGAAAGAAAGACTTATTGGCTCCAGGCATTTAAGGAAATCCATGTCCAATCATTTGATGACCACTAAGCTAACTGAGTAAAGACTCTAGTGGCCATACACAACAAAGATATAAATTTTGGGGAATTAGTTCAGAAAAGTCACTAAACAAACAGCAACTATAACAAGTAGTAACAACGAGAAATCCTGTGGAGGAAGAAATGTGATTTCCAGAATTGACACACTATATTACTGAATATACACAGTTTTCAACAAAAAATTATGAGACAGGCAAACAAAAAAAAAGTAGACCCATATACAGGAAGAAAAAAAGTCAATAGAAATTGTCCCCAAAGGAGCCCAGACATTTAACTTACTAGAAAAAGACTTTAAAAGCTGTTATTTTAAATGAGTTCAAACATCTAAAGAAGACCATGACTAAAGAACCAAAGGAAAGCATGAGAAGGAAGTCCCGCCAAATTAAGAATATAAAGAGATATAAACTATGAGATGAAAGATTCACTAAAGAGGATCACCATCAGATTTGAGCAGGCAGAAGAAAGACACAGACAACTTGAAGATAGGTCATTTAAAATTATCCAGTCTGAGGAACAAAAAGAAAAAAGAATGGGTAAAAATGTACTGAACCTCAGAGACTCATGTGACATCATCAAGCACACCAACATATGCATAATGGGAGTTCCAGGAAGAGAGAAGACAAAAAAAGGGGTAGAAACAATACCTGAAGAAAGAATGGCTCAAAAAATCACAAATTTGATAAAAAACATGAGTTCACACATCTAAAAAGTTTAATGAACTTAGGATAAGCTCAAAGATGCCCACTCCTAGATACACTGTAGTCAAGCTGCTGAAAGACAAAGACAATGAGAATTTTGAAAGCAGCAAGACAGAAGCAAGCAACTCATTACATACAGTAGATCCTCAATAAGATTAAAAGGGGGTTGCTCATCAGAAACCATGGAGGTCAGAGACAGTGGGATGACATATTCAAATTGCTAAATGAAAAAAAAAAAAAAAACACTATCAACCAAGAATTCTATATCCAGCAGAAATATTCTTCCAAAATGAAGGAGAAATTAATATATTCACACACACGCAAAAAGGACTCTGTCGCTAGTAGACTTGCCCTACAGGAAACAGTAAAGGCAATCCTTCAGGCTGAAATAACAGGATACTACACAGTAACTGAAATCCACACGAAGAACTACAGAGTACTGGTAAAATTAAGGAAACCCTGGTGCATAGTGGTTAAGTGCTACAGCTGCTAACCAAAAAGGTGGGCAGTTCGAATTCACCAGGTGCTCTTTGGAAACTCTATGAGGCAGTTCTATCCAGTCTTATAGGGTCACTATAAGTCAGAATCAACTCAACACTAAAGGGTTTGGTTTTTTGGTAAAGTTAACTACATAGGTAAATATAAAAGAAGAATGTATAATGAAATAATTATAAATATAAGTTGATGGGCACACAATATACAAAAATGTAATTTGTGAAAATAACAGCCTAAGCAGGGGTGGGGCTATATAGGAGCCAAAATTTTATACACTACTGAAATTAAGTTGGTATTAATCTAAATTAGAGTGTTACAAATTAAAATGTTAAAGGTAATTCCAAGGACACTACTAAGAAAATTAAAAACACATAGCAAAAGACACAACAACAGAAATTAAAATAACAGAATTTAAATAAAACAACAAATTAAAATAGTACGCTAAAAACATACAAACTCATTGCTGCCAAGTTGATGCCAACTCATGCTGGCAT
This sequence comes from Loxodonta africana, assembly GCF_030014295.1. Taxonomy (NCBI): domain Eukaryota; kingdom Metazoa; phylum Chordata; class Mammalia; order Proboscidea; family Elephantidae; genus Loxodonta; species Loxodonta africana. The sequence goes on along the minus strand of NC_087363.1, from coordinate 29,208,676 downwards.
CATGAGTTACACAGTAGAACTGATCCATAGGGTTTTCTTGGCTGTAATCTTTATGAAAGCAAATCACCAGGTCTTTCTTCCACAGTGCCTCTGGGTAGGTTTGAACCACAAACCTTTAGGTTAGTAGTCAAGCATAAATTATTTTTACCACCCAGGGACCTTATATAGTACACTAGAGTATATCCATGTATTTAATACAAAAGAAGGCAGTATTGGAGGAACTGAGGGGAAAAAAGAATAAGACATATGGAAAACAAATGGCAAAATGTTATACATAAAGCCTACCTTCTCAGTAACAACATTAAATGTCAAATTCTCCAATTAAAACGAAGAGATTGGCAGAGTGGGTAAAATAACAACAACAACAAATTCATCCAGCTACATGCAGTCTACAAGAGACACACTTTAGATTCAAAGATACAAACATGTTGAACGCAAAGAATGGAAAAAGACATACCATAAAAACAATAACCAAAAGAGAGCTGAAGTGGCTACACTGTTATTAGACAAAACAGATTTTAATGCAAAAATTGTTACTGAAGACAAAGGACATTTTATAGTGATAAAAGGATCAATTCACCAAGAAGACATAACAACTATAAATGTATATACACCTAACAGAGCCCCAAAATACATGAAGGAAAATGCTAAATGCCAGGATCTCTGTCAGAAACAGAGATTTTGTGAGAAATAACAAGAGAACTCCGCCCCCAGTGACTAAGAAAAAAAAAAAATTATTAGCTAATAGCACAAAAACCCTAAATATTAGCCCACTTGACACAGCAATGTATATGAAAAATATTGATAGGTAGAGCTAATCATTTAAATGCAAGAATGGTGTTTCACTAGGAAACTTAATGATGTAAATGAAACACTAAATAATTAATGAGATAGACAATATAATATCAACAGAGGCAAAAAAGAAAATTTAACATTCCTTCACAATAAAAACTGTCAGCAAACAAGGAAAACAGCATTTTTAAACTGATAAAAGGCCATCTACCAGAAACCTAGAACAAACATAACACCTAACAGGGAGAAGACAAAAATCAGGAAGAAGACAAAGATTGCTGTTATAATCACTTCCATTCAAACTGTACTGAACATATTAGGGAGCGCAACAGACAATAAGGAGTGTAAAAACTAAAGGGAGAAAGAAGACCACCATTTATCAGAATGGTGCTGATAATCTAAGATATGAGAGAGAAATTAGCACATTTGTTCCTTTACTTCACATCAGAGAGATGGTGCTGTATAACAGAACGAATTGGAAAAGCGAAGTCTTGAATCTTGCTCCTAATTTATTCACGAAATGATTAAAAATATTGAGCTTTAGTCACCTATTTTTAACATGAAAGCACAGTGCCTGCCTTACCTTCCTTTGTAAATACATCACCAGATGTAAGGAGGTGACAGAAGAGGTGACATCTAAGATTTGGGGAGTGCCACCTTATTAGCATACAGCTCTTGAATGAAGTAAAGTTGCTTGGAGGAAGGCCACATTGTTTGGATTATTGTATACCATTTGCTGAGGTAGGAGAAATGGAGGGGCAACAGGTCTAGAAGAGCCTGTAAATTTGGTTTGGGGGCTCTTTAGGGGATGATGTTATCTGCCTTAACAATTTCCGAGAAAAAGACGAGATTTTGAGCAGATTCTAGTTGACCGTAAGAAGAGAAGTGGGAAAGTAAAGACAACAATCTAAAAAAAAAAATCAAACCCACTGCCGTCGAGTCAATTCCAACTCATAGCGACCCTACAGGACAGGGTAGAACTGCCCCATAGAGTTTCAAAGGAGCGCCTGGAGGATTCAAACTGCTGATCTCTTGGTTAACAGCCGCAGCACTTAACCACTACGCCACCAGGGTTTCCAAAGACAACGATATGGAGAATTATTTCAAGAAACTGTGAGGGACAGGAAGCAAACAGGACACAAACAGCATAGGATGTGTGGGGTTTGCTTAGTTTAAAATGCGAGAGGTGCTGATGGTTGCTGCTGGTAGAAGGGGGAAGCGGGAGGTATAAGAGCACCAGGTGATGGATGGCTGATGAAGTAAGGCCTCCAAAAATAAGGCAAGGAATGGAATAAAGAACATGGGGCACATGGCGGCATCCTGCCCAACATCCAGGAACCACCACCACAGTCAAATGCAGGTAATGCTCACAAGGGATGAAGTCTAAGTGAGGGTAACCTAAAAATCTGGAAAAAGCCATTGAAAACCGAAGACTCTTTTCAAAGTCATCTGAAGTTTTTCAGCAGACGTTGTGGACAACTACCAATGAGCCTCTTTGGTTTAGTTCTTAAAGGCTACCTCCTCCTATCTCTGTGACTTATTGTTCTTTCTTTACAATGGGGAAAACAAGATGTAGAAATAAATTCATTGGCATGGAAATATAATAATTATAGGTTGTGCATAAAAAAATTAAAAACAAAACTCAAAAGTATTTTCGTGAAATGTAAAAATATGTATGTCAAAATGGAAAGAGTCTGGAAAGCTCTAAAACAAAATATTAGCAATTTGGGTGGCATGATTGAGGGTGATTTTCATTTTCTTTATGCATATTTATCTAACTTTTTTGTTTATGCTTTCATAAGTTCTCTATAAAACTCATTGCTCTTGAGTTGATTTCAACTCATAGCGACCCTATAGGGCAGAGTAGAAGTGCCCCATAGGGTTTCCAAGGAGCAGCTGGAGGATTACAACAACCAACCTTTTGGTTAGCAGCTGAGCTCTTAACCTTCACACCACCAGGGCTCCTAAGTTTTCTACAGTAAGTATACATTAATGAAATAATTTTTTAAATGTCTAAAAACACAAGTTGGAAACCCTAAGGAACTGAAAGACTGGGCTGGAAGAAAAAGAATATGTGCATGTCACAAGCAACAGGGAGAAGACCAGGGTATGCAGCTCTGGCAGAAGCTGCTTTTATTTCTTGTTTTACCCTAGTGCAACATAACCACACGTGACAAAGAGAAAACCAGAAGCTAGGGTTGCCACACAGGAGGGAGAAGACAACAGGATTCCCACTCATCCCATTTTAGGGTCATGTTTTAACAAGGTACAAAAATGAGAAGACTTAAGGAACTTGGAACAGCTGTTCTGCTGGGAAGCATTCCCGCCTTTGGTTCTCATGCCTGTATCTGTGGTAGGTAGACTTCAAAGATGGGCCCCACAAGTCTCACCCTGGTGTCCCTGCTCTGCCCATGTAAATAAGTGGGGGCAACAACCTGTGGGCTCGGAAGAGGATCCCAAGCTCAGAGGAGATTGAAGCAACGGTAGACACCGTGATTTCACTCTGGTGAGACCCTGAGTAGAGGCTCCTGGTAGCCTGAACCCAGACTCATGACCCACTAAAACTGTGATGTAATACATTTTTGTTTTAAGTGGAAAAAAAAAACATGGGAGAAAGACTGGTGGTTCAGTTTCTGTAAGAGAATGAAGAAAAATAAATATGGTCAAAAATATCATTCCCCGGCACAAGCAAGGAAAGGATTCGGACATAATGTGAATTAGACTGAGTTTTTAACCCACAGTAAGCTACCACTCAACTAATTCAGGCAAAGCGGCGCCACAGTGTGCTCATGTGCTCTGTTTCTTATTCTTTGTGTTCATGTGTATATGCGTGTGTGTTTTCTCTGATGCTTTTTGTATAAACATAATAACGTTCCTGGCCATGATGTTCTGTAAGTTAATACTCTGAATCATCTTTTCCCCCAAACACTGACAGAAAATGTTAGTGCATGTATGTACATTTTAATCAAAAGACATATCACCACTCAAAAACAAGAAAAATAAATGGAACAAAACGCAAGATGGTAAGCAGGCGCACAGCCAGGCTCCAAGTCCACGGGCTGGCAGATGTAGCTAGTATCTGTATCATGTGGGCAGGGGAAGCAAATGCGCCCCAGTCTCCCAAAGTGTAAACAGAACCAGGATTACTGAGCAAAACCAGAGGCTGGAACGGTAGTCCCCACCCTTGAAAGGCGGCTGTAAAGAAGCCACATCTGCTTCCCAGGAACTCCTGCTTTGTCAACAGCATTCTACCTACTGGTGCTGTGACTGGATGTACAAATCCTCCAACGTAACCACAGGAAGGGAACTCTAGGCTACAAAGACCTGGTCCTGGACTAGGGACTTGGAGGCCCAGTGGGGGCAATTGCAAAAAACAAGGCAGGGAGAAATGAACAGAGAGAGAGAACGAACTCCTACTTCAGATGAACATGTGACTTGAAGGTAAGCATATGAGAAAAAGTAACTATTAAAGTCAGCCAGGAAACTCAATAAGCAGGAGACAAATTCATCCAAGATGCAAAACAAGACTACGAGGGTTTAACAATCGTGTACCCTCACTGAATGAACCACTGAAGGATGTATTCTATTAAAAAGAATAACATACCAAGAAGGAAGGATGTAAGATGCAATGCTCTGAAGAAGATGTGACCCTACAGCACCTTCCAAAATACAGAAATAGTGAACATAGCTGGAGCTCAATAAAAGTGTGTTGAATACATGATTAGATTTTTATAAGCTAGATGTTTCAAATATTGTAAGTGACCAAGCCCCTAATGGTCTGTTTGCAGTTCCTAAAAATAACGCTAAAATTATTTGTCTTAAAGGAACTGTTTCATATTTACAATAGCATTAAGTCATATAAGCCAGAAATTAATCTTCAGATTGGCATTCCATTTTTTAGTGATGGCCCTCAATCCACTGCTTGAGCAACCTGTTTTATACAACTCTGAATTGTGGTGAGTGAGCAATGCTGCTGCTTCTCCATGGGCCATCTCTCCCTTGCTTTGTCATCTCTTGAGCAACTATTCTCACTACCCTCTCCGCAGAGCGATCACATAATTCACCACACGTGCCATGTGGGGTTGTTAGGTGTAACTGCAGATTCCAGACAGCAGTATTTCAATGCACGAGTTTATCTTTTTAAGTTTAAAATGACTTATGATAAGAAAATTGGCTGGAAAGCACCGATAAGATAGTCAGGTCTCGGACAATGAGTATACATGCACTCATTAGTCATAACTATTACTGAATTTCAGTAAATGTTTAATCCACCAATAATCAAACTTACCAAATAGGTCCCCATTTCTTTTTCCAGGATGACTTGCTCACATAATGTCACATCGATGTCTGCCTTTAAAGCCTGCACCTTCCTCTTCACCTGTACGCCATGCTTCTTTTGAAGCCAGTAAGGAAGAAGAGATTCTACAATTTGGTTAAGGATCTGTGAGGTAATCAGAAGAGTCGCCAAGCTCTAAAGAAAAGTATATAAGTAATATTTAGAAATGTAGCTTAATAAAATCATAGCATGCATACAATTATTGCAATAAATAGAATGAAATCTTAAATAGCGTACTATAATATTATTAACACTAATAGCTGAAACACTAGGTATTAGAATGGTGTTTAAGGTTACACCAAAAATTCTCTCTCACACACACACACACACACACACACACATAAATGGTTCAATTAATGAATATATTTTTGCTATTAGACTTGCTTTTACAAGGCTTGAGATAAACTATATAATTGACTTTATTGCCCTATATGATTAATGTTGCGAGTTGACTAGCTTCAATGAACTTCTTTGCATTTGTCTGAGAAGCACAGTGTAATTGCTAATGTTTTTATGTTTTGTTTTAGAATTTTTCCTAGAAGTAGACAAGATATAAAATATTTTATTTGGAAAAATAATGATATGAAGACAATTTTAAAAAAACCCAGTGCCATTACCTGAATATAGGAAACCACCTCCCAAACCTAAAAAATCGATACTTTTCTGTTATTCACACTCACCTGACGCAAAAGCTTCATATCCCTCAGGACAAAGGCAATGTAGAAGAGTGAGGCAAAACAATTTAGAAAGTCGAACTGCCAAAAAAAGATAACAACATTTAATATTGCTTTGTAGTATTTTATTATAAATATAGCATTTAAACATGTAATGGGGGATTTCTAGATGGTGTGGGCTAATTTCTCCCTGCTCTCCCCACAAAGTACAACTATAAACTCTGAAAATAATGCAAGAGAAGACTAAAAGGTGGTAAGAGGAAAAGCAAACTGGTTTGCAACCCCAGGAATGAAGAAACAACACAACATCAGGGCATCTTACTGTCTCCCCCATGCAACAGAAGAAGGAGACCAAGGCTCAGCATTTTCCAACCTTCAACCTAGCAATGCAAGTAGGCTCATTCCTCCCCCAGATCAAACACGAGTCCCACTAACACCACCAGGCAAGCCCAGAAGAACCAGCAAGATGGACAGATTGGGAGCCCCACCAACAATAAGCAACTGGGAAAAGTGCTCTCCTTCTCTGCCGGGCCTTCTAATCCCCTGTCCCATCAAGAGATACTGAAATGGCCAGGCAGGACTGGCAAGAAGGACCCTGCCAAAATAAGTGGCTGAGCCCAGCAAGCCTCTTTGTGCCCATGGACCTGTGGCTCCCCTCCCCCACCAGGAGTCAGTGGGGCAGGTAGGTGGCACTCGCAAGGGGAGGCCCGCAACAAAGGGCTCAATCCAAGAAGCTTCTTTGCACTCATGGGTCTAAGACTCACTCCCTTAATGAGATACACCAGGGTAGCTGGGTGGCACTAGCAAGAAAAGACCCACCTATACCAATTAGCTCAGCCTGAGAGCATCTTTGTTACCATGGGCCTGAGACTCCCTCATCCACCCCAGATACACAGTGGGTGCCAGGAAGCACCAGTAGGGGGAATCCAGCCACAAGTGCATGGTCATGGAACCCTCTTTGTCACTGTGTGCTAGAGACTTCCCTCTTCTGCCAAGAGACATTTAGAAGCCCAGCCCTGGGAAATTCCTTCTTCCCTAAGGCAGCTCCAGCAGGGACCACTGGAGACACCAGCAGCACCAGTAAACCAAGCAGACAACAACAACAACAAAAAAAAACATAAAGGCTCTGAAAATTAAACTGTCATCACAACCGCAGCTTACAAAATATGTCAGAATGTGCATGCTAAACCCAAACAGGCTGAGTGTCTGCTAAATTAAAGATTTAAATAAGACCCAGTCTCCTAGCATAACAGACAAAATGTCCAGTGTACAGTCTAAAGAACCAAGAAAATCACAATTTGAATGAGAAAAGACAATCAACTGATGCCAAAACTGAGATCAAACAGAGGTTGGAATTATCTGACAAGAATTTTAAAGCAGTCATCATAAGCTGCAATAATCAATTGTAAATTCTCTTGAAACAAGTGGAGAAATAGAAAATCTCAGCAAAGAACTAAAAGACATAAAGAAGAACCAAATGGAAATTAAAGAACTCAAAAATACAGTAACAACTTGTTGAATAGGCTCAATAGTAAAGTGGCAATAAAAGAGGGCAGAATCAATGAACGTGAGGATAGATGAATTGAATGTACCCAACTTGAACAAAGGAAAGAAAATAGATTTTAAAAATTGAACAGGACCTCAGGGACCAGTTGGACAATAACAAAAGATCCAACATTCATACCATCAGATTCCCAAAAGAAGATAAGAAAAAGTAGGGCTTAAAGAGTATTGGAAGAAATGGCTGAAAAATTCCCCAAATTAATGAAAGACACAAATCTAGAGATTCAAGAAGCTGAGCAAATGCTAAACAGGGTAAACTCAAAGAACTCCATGCCAAGACACATCATAATTAAACTTCTGAAAACTAAAGACAATCTTGAAAGTGGCAGAAGAAAAAATGACATATTACCAATAGGGGAAGTCCCTGGGTGGTGCAAACGGTTAATGTCCTTGGCTGCCAACTGAAAGGCTAGTGGCTCACCCAGCGGCGCCTTTGAAGGAAGGCCTGGTGATCGACTCTGAAAAATCCAGTATTGAAAACCCCAGGGAGGGCAGTTACACTCTGTCACGCATGGCGTTGCCATGAGTCAAAATTAATTCCACGGCCACTGGTTACCAACAGAAGAACACTATAGCCATGTGCCACTTAACGTCCAGGATACATTATGTGAAATAGGACATTATGTGATTTGGACGTTGTGTGAACACCACATTATATACAGGCAATCTCTGGGTTATGAATGTCTGACTTATGCATAACCCATAGTTACAAACCAACCCCCATAAATCCTATTATAATAAAACCTTATGGGAGCCCACTGCTGATTGTCCTCATCGCCGCTGCTGCTACTTGAGCTGCTGGTAGAGGCCAGAGGAACCGGCAGCGGTGATGGCTGAGAGGGTGGTGGCTGAGAGGGCAGTGGCAGGAGCAAAGCAAGAGGAAGCAAATGAGGACGGAGAGAAGAGCACCCAGCTCCGCCTGCTGTTCCATCCACCTAAGGAGCAGAAGCAGCCCAGGCCCCATAGCCCCTGCCGCCTGCCTGACCACCAGACAAAGCCCAAGAGCCCAAGCCCAGAGCCATGTCCTTGTCCACTGGTAGTGGCCCCCAGCCCAGCTAAAGCCCCAGCCCATCTTCACCCACACTGTGCCCACCAGTGCTGCAAGAGTCTTGGTTTGGGGTCTTTAAAACCATTAGGAAGAAATAATAAACAAAAGAAGAGCTCCTTTCCCTTAAATAAACAAAAGAATCTTATGGGACCACAGACATTTATGTGGTTAGATGTTGCCCAAATGGACACTATGCAGCACATGACTGTAATTTGAATGACAGCATATTTCTCATATGAAACCATGGAAGCCAGAAGGAAGTGGCACTTATTTTTAAGTGCTGAAATGAAAGTACTTACAACCACAGCTCTGTAATTTTATCTGGTGAAAATATCCTTAAGGAATAAAGAAGATACATAAACATGCTCCGATGAAGGCAAACTAGCAGATTACCCTTAAATATTGACTAAAGGAAGTTCTTCAAACAAAAAGGAAATATGAAAGGAAGAACTTTGGTGCATCACGAAAGAAGAGAGAACACTCAAAAAACTAGAAATATGGATACATAAAATAGACTATTCTTTTCCTCATGAGTTTTTTTCAAAAAACTCAAATCTTATTTGATGATTGGAATAAAAATTATAACACCATCTGATACTCATGACAATGATATTTAAAAGTGGGGGAAATAGAGGGACGGTGCAGAAAAGAGTAAACCGAGGAGGCCAGAGACTGCTATCCTCAGAAAGGCCTGCTTGCAAAGTTGGCCCTTGGCTGGCATCTGGGAACTTGATTTCAGGATTGTTCCCACCATTCTCTAACTGATGATAGTGGCTCACAATGTGGTTTATGCTGAATGCCTGCTTTCCTCCTGGGAGTCTGAATTCTTGGGATGTGCCAGGCAGAGAGTGCCTGTGTGACCAGCCTACAATAAAAACCTTGGGCACTGAGTCTCTAATGAGCTTCCCTGATAGACAATATTTTACACTTGTCACAATTCAATGCTGGAAAAGTTAAGCTCATCCTGTGTGACTCCACTGGGAGAGGACTCTTGAAAGCTGGACTCCTCCCTATGGCCTTTGTTGATTTTGTTTTGTAACCTTTCACTGCAACAAATGATAGTCATGTGACTATATGCTTAGTCCTGTGAACTTAATGTTTAGCCTTGAACGTTTGGTTAATGTAGCCTAGTGGTCTGATGAGATGGACAGTATACTATATTAGCAACTGACTGGATTCATTTTGTTTTGGCAGATTTGAAGGGGCTATAGAAAGTAAATGTCATTCAAAGGGAACAGAGGTAAGGAAGGAAGGAGACAGCAAGCTTGATATTTAGGGATCTGAGTTTTCAAATTTAAGTGAATTTTTTTAAACATTCTTAGATGCATTACATTCTTTTTAATTGAAAATTTTATGGGATAATTGTAGATTCACATGCAGTTTTAAGAATCACCAAACCAGAGGGTGATTTTAGGGAACCCCCAAATTCAGAGATTTATACAGAAGTAAAGTTTCCCCAGTTCACTCAAAGTGGTAAAATGCTGATACCAGTAGACTATAACAAGTGACGTATGTATATAGTAATACCCACAGCCACCGATATGAAAACTCTACAAGGAAATACACTCAAAAACACTACACATAAATCAAGATGGAATCCTTAAAAATGGTCAAAAAAGGCAAGATGAGAACAACAAATGAACAAGAACCAGAGGAAGCAAACAGAAAACAAAAAACAAAATGACAAATTTAAGCAATGACATATTAATGATCTAAATGCAACGATCAAAGACATTTCAGAGTGGATTAAAAAAAACATGGCACAACCATATGCTATTTACTCATTCCAAATTCAAAAAGATAGGTAGTTTGAAAGTAAAATAATATAAAAAGATATACCAAGAAAACATTAACTGAAGAAAAAAACAAAATGGCTGTATATTATTATCTGATTAAGTCAAGCTCAGGGCAGGGCAAATTACTAGAGACAAAAAGGGCATTACATAGTATTAAAAGGATCAATCCATCAAGAAGACAGAATGATCCTAAATTTGTATGCAACAAGCTACAGATCCTCAAAATACATGAGACAAAAAAAAAATGACAGAGTTGAAATGAGAAAGAGACAAATCCATAAATATATTTGAGGACTTTTACAACCCCTTCTCAGCAACTGACAGGCTATGAGACAGAATTTTTTACAACTGCATGTGAATCTACAATTATCTCATTAAATTTTCAATTAAAAAGAATGTAATGCATTTAAGAATGTTAAAAAAAAAAATTGACTTAAATTTGAAAACTCAACCCTAAGTATCAAGCTTGCTGTCTCCTTCCTTCCTCACCTCTGTTCCCTCTAAATGACATTTACTTTCCATACAGTCCATTCAAATCTGACAAAATGATCCAGTCAGTTGCTAATATACCAACCACCTCATCAGACCACTAGACTACACTAACCAAATGTTCAACGCTTGAGGGGCAGAAGGGAAATTTCCCAAACGGACTTTCACGCACACAGAAAAAGTACAATGACATCTCCCAAAGCAGGACAGGCACACTCCTGGCATCACAATTTGAAACACTTCCAATTTTAAATGATTTTTTTAATCATTTAAATGACATTTTAAAAGATTTTTAATAGTCTAAGCATATTAACCATTTAGGCATTTTACTTATAATGCAGTCGAAGACATTATATATAGTTATTCCAAAAGTACAATTGAAAAACATTGCCAAAAAGCTTTCACTGTTACAATTCATAATCGCAAAGTATCAATACCTAAGATGTGCAGCCATAATTAAATGATGTCACTAACTCTGCAGGGGTCTAAATTAAGTACCTATTTATCATCCCCATAATTCATGGTTCGCACTCTAAGCACTAATACAGCAGCTTGTTTTTCTTTAGAGATTACACGTACTAAATAAGATGCATCACAAGAGAAGAGTTATATTGATGAACAATACATAAATGAGCAAGTGATTTAACAAAAACTACGTATCGGAGCAAATGTGAGGTGACGCCTTTCCAAAAATTACCAGATATTTTAGATTTAACCCAATTATAAGTTCTTTCACTAAGATTCTCTGAGGAAACTTGAAAAGTCACAGCAACTTAAAGTGAGAAACTTTTCTTGTTTAAGGTTTCTGAGTAAATCTGAGTATTAATCTCACTTCCTGATAAACAGATTTTTAATCTCCTTTTTCAGAAAATCTAGGGCCCCTAAAGCTTCCAACTTGATAATCGAGTCAGTAGAATAAACTAATCCCAAACCCAGAGGTGAGGAATTAATTTAGAAGGTAGTACAACACCCTACCCAAACAGAGGCTTAAACAAAACTTTCCAATGGTGTTTTACTAAAACTATACCAAAACAAGAGTTGCAAAGAAATAAGAAATAACCTAATCAGAGACACTGGTTGTAGTGGGTTGAATGGCGGGCAAAAAGATATGTCAGCATCCTAATCCTTGGAACCTGTGAATGTTGCCTTACTTGGAAAAGGGCCTTGAGATGAGAAGATCATCCTGGATTATCGGGTTGGCCCTAAATCCAATGACAATTGTCCTTATAAGAGAAAGTCTGGGGGAAGTGTGAACCAGACAGAAGGGGAGAAGACACAGAGATGAGAAGGAGGTAATATGACCACAAAGGCAGCAACTAGAGGTTTGTGCCCACAAATCAAATGATGTCAGTAGCCACCAGAAGCCAGAAGAGGCAAAGAAAGGAATCTCCCCTAAAGCCTCCAGAGAGAGTACGGTGCTGATGACACCTTGATTTTGAACTTCTGGATTCCAGAAACATGAGAGAATTAATTTCTGTTTTTTTAAGCCACCAAGTTTGTGGTAACCTCTATGGCAGCCACAAGAAACTACATACACCAGTTCTTAAATATAAATTGTCTACCTCTCCTAGCTTCTCATTTCTTACATGGCATTCTCTCAGTCCCCCAAGCTTCGAAGCCCTAGAACCATGTGTGCCTCCCGCAACCACCTCCTCACATCAGATCAGTACCCAAGTTCTGGTGATTCCCTTCCATCTGTGTTTTCCTCCCCAGGTTATAGATTACTTCACACTGAATTATGGATACAGTGTCCTGACTGACGTTCTTGCTTCTCAGCTCATCCTTTCTTCCAAAATTAGATTAATATTTCTTACTAAATATTTCTTATTTCTTCAAGTAGTTCCCCTGCTCAAGAACCTGTGCTACCCTCTGTACTGATGGGTTCCCTGTCTGCCTCCAGCCCCCATGCTAGGTACTTCCTGCTTGGCAGCATCACTTTCTGAGTCAGAAGACTGCTCCATGTACATGTGTGAGCACTTAATTAATGAAGAAATGGGAAGCTTGAGAGCAGTAGGATCAATACAGGCAGATGGTGGGAATGCTGGGCGGGGGAGGGGGTGTGTGCAAAGTTAGAGTATGAGGTTGAGAATGAAAAGCCTGGGAAGGCTAAGAAACGCTATCCCCATAAGATTAAAAAGGAAGGCAGAGACCTAAAAAACACGATGCAGGAAGAACAGATTTTAACTTATCTATCGTTTTACATGGCTGTCATCTGATACTGCATCTGGCATTGTCAGAGAATAAAGTCTGACAAGTAATTAAATTCTCCAAGACAAATGGGAAGAACACGTTCGGAGTTTCTCAAGCTGAAAGAACTAAAGAAAAATTCAAGCCTTGAGTTGCAATAGTGAAGGACTCCACGGGGAAAATATTAAACAATGCAGGAGGCATCAAAAGAAGATGGAAGGAATACACAGAGTCATTATACCAAAAAGAATTAGTCGATGTTCAACCATTTCAAGAGGTGGCATATGATCAGGAACCGATGGTAGGGAAGGAAGAAGTCGAAGCTGCTCTGAAGGCACTGGCGAAAAACAAGGCTTCAGGAAATGATGGAATAACAATTGAGATGTTTCAACAAACAGATACAGCGCTGGAGGTGCTCACTCATCTATGCCAAGAAATATGGAAGACAGCTTCCTGGCCAACTGACTGGAAGAGATCCATATTTATGCCTATTCCCAAGAAAGGTGATCCAACCGAATGTGGAAATTACAGAACAATATCATTAATATCACACGCAAACAAAGTTTTGCTGAAGATCATTCAAAAATGGCTGCAGTAGTATATCGACAGGGAACTGCCAGAAATTCAGGCCAGTTTCAGAAGAGGACGTGGAGCCAGGGATATCATTGCTGATGTCAGATGGATCCTGGCTGAAAGCAGAGAATACCAGAAGGATGTTTACCTGTGTTTTATTGACTATGCAAAGGCATTCGACTGTGTGGATCATAACAAACTATGGATAACACTGCAAAGAATGGGAATTCCAGAACACTTAATTGTGCTCATGAGGAACCTTTACATAGATCAAGAGGCAGTTGTTCGGACAGAACAAGGGGATACTGATTGGTTTAAAGTCTGGAAAGGTGTGCATCAGGGTTGTATTCTTTCACCATACCTATTTAATCTGTATGCTGAACAAATAATATGAGAAGCTGGACTACATGAAGAAGAACGGGGCATCAAGATTGGAGGAAGACTCGTTAAGAACCTGCACTATGCAGATGACACAACCTTGCTTGCTGAAAGTGAAGAGGACTTGAAGCACTTACTAATGAAGATCAAAGACCACAGCCTTCAGTATGGACTGCATCTCAACATAAAGAAAACAAAAATCCTCACAACTGGACCAATGAGCAACATCATGATAAATGGAGAAAAGATCAAAGTTGTCAAGGATTTCATTTTACTTGGCTCCACAATCAACAGCCATGGAAGCAGCAGTCAAGAAATCAAAAGATGCATTACATTGGGTAAATCTGCTGCAGAGGACCTTTTGAAAGTGTTGAAGAGCAAAGATGTCACCCTGAAGACTAAGGTGCACCTGCCCCAAGCCATGGTATTTTCAATCACATCATATGCACGTGATAAGCTGGTCAATGAATAAGGAAGACCGAAGAAGAGTTGATGGGTTTGAATTGTGGTGTTGGTGAAAAATATTGAATATAGCATGGACTGCAAAGAGAACGAACAAGCCTGTCTTGGAAGAAAAGCGGCTAGAACGCTCCTTAGAGGCAAGGATGGTGAGGCTGGGTCTTACATACTTTGGACATATTGTCAGGAGGGATCAGTTCCTGGAGAAGGACATCATGCTTGGCAGAGTACAGGGTCAGCAGAAAAGAAGAAGACCCTCAATGAGGTGGATTGACACAGTGGCTGCAACAATGAGCTCAAGCATAATAATGATTGTAAGGATGGCTCAGGACTGGGCAGTGTTTCATCCTCTTGTACATAGGGTCGCTATGAGTCGGAACTGACTCAACGGCACCTAACAACAACAAGAACAACAACATGCACAAAAGCTCCACATTACAATCATTTTGAATGAACTTTTTAATGTATCGTATGCTCCCCTGCCTCCCTACACAGAGAACGTAGACGATACCTTCCTTGCTGATGTAGCACTAATATTTTGAACATTAATGATTTCACAGTGCTAGGATGAGGCCCAGAGCCTTTTTAAGTATGTACGGCTATTTACCCCTTTTCTAAATTGTCTCAATTGCTAAAAGCATTGAATTCTGATTGCCTGTTTATAAAGGTTTTCTATTCCTCACCTATGACCTGCCTCTATAAGTTGACCTACTTCCAATAAAAATTTTTTTAAAAAAAGATGTCACTTCAACGACTAAGGTGCACCTGACCCAAGCCACAGCGTTTGCAATCACCTCATACGCATGTAAAAAGCTGGGCAATGAATAAGGAAGACTGAAGAAGAATTGATGCCTTTGAATTATAGTGTTGGCAAAGAATACTGAATATACCACGGACTGCCAAAAGAACAAACAAATCTGTCTTGGAAGAAGTACAACCAGAGTGTTCCTTAGAAGTGAGGATGGAGAGGCTTCATCTCACATATCTTGGACATGTTATCAGGAGGGATCAGTCTCTGGAGAAAGACATCGTGTTTGTAATGTAGAAGGCCAACAAAAAAGAGGAAGACCCTCAAAGAGATGGACTGACACAGTGGCCGCAACAGCAACGCTCAAGCATAACAATTGTGAGGATGGTGCAGGACCAAGCACTGTTTCGTTCTGTTGTGCATACGGTTGCTATGAGTTGGAACCAACTCGACAGCACCTGACAACAACAATATTCAATAACTTAAACACCCTCCTATTGGGTGGTTTCTGACCTTTTAAGGAGTGAAAAACCAGACAAATAAGTTTCTTAGAATAATTTGTAAGCTAGAATAAAGATTCCTCCTAAGTGAGGGCCTGGAGTCCTCTCTCGGAGTAAGGTACATGGATTATGTTAAATCAATTTCAGCTGAGAGTTCATCTCTTGCTTCTCAGTTATGTTCCAGATGGCCAAGGTAACCTCCTGATAAATGAAGTGCTTTTGGCTACTTAGTAGCCGTGTTATTATTTGTAATAACGGTGGAAAGCGAAATACTGTGTGAGCTTCTACCCAAACAGCAGACAAGTAACACGATGCCTTTTCTCCATCTCTCCCTTACCCATCACGACATGCTGAGGACCTCTTGGGCCTCAGAAACGTATTTGACAAAAAAAAAATTTTTTTTTTTTTTTAATTTTTCCATCACTAAACCAATTATTGGTAATTAGAAGGGTTGTTAAATAGTGAAAGATTCAAAACAGTCTAATAGTAATTTTTATATATGGACTTCTTACATTACATGTACATCTGTAACCTTTAAATATATGTATACACACACGTATTTATTAATCATTCCTTGCCTACTCTCACAAAATATATTAAAACTATCTGCAATCTTAAATTAGAAGCAAGTCTATATCCCTAAGTATTAAATAGTATGCTCTAGTTTCATAATTAAAAATTGATTTGTATATAAAAAATTCTACTCACCACTAAAACTTTCAGAATTAGATGATTCTGGTAGGCAGATTCCAATCGGTGATTCTCTAAAATATTAAGGAGGAGAGGTAATTTCTCTCAGATGAAAAAGCAATATGCAATATGTGAACACCGTCACCTGGTAAAGTGGGACACTGTGCTGAGACCAGAGTCTCAGTCAGTGAGTGCGTTACCATCAAGAACATCAAACAAAAAAGGAAGGAAGGAAGTTCAGGGCACATTTTTTTAAGGTACTGCAATAGCACTGTGGTCTGAAATTGTTTTTCAAATATTACTGCTACAGAAGAAAGCCGGGGATATTTGGCAAATGATCCCATAATCCTATGCACAGCCACCCAAAAAAAGACCCTGTATAAGTGGTAATGGTGAAAACTGACCAGCAATCTCTAATGAGAAGGGGAGTAAATGGTTTTCTGTACATGTGTCTTACCACCAGGATTAACTTAAAGGGAAACTCAAATTTCCATCCTTATCTAGGAAAGGGAGACACTGTGCAGACCTCAAGACAGCAAGGCAAAGGGCAGAAAGAAGATAGTAAAGAGAAGTGTGACCTGGCACAGAGGGGCAGTGAATTTAAATCCCAACTCAGTTACTCTGCCACTGTCTGACGCTGGGCAAGTTACTTCTTGATACTTTGCTTTCTCACCTACAAAACAAGACTGACAGGACCCTCCTCCCAGGGTTGTCATAAGGATTAGAAATAACGTAAAACTTTAGCCCACTATCAGCAGAAGGAAAGCACTCAAAAAATGGTAGCTGTTGTTGTTACATGACTAATAAAAATAATTTTAAACACTTTTATGGCCCATGAAGTTAAGGCCTAGACTTCATTCTAAGGAAGAATATGGCATATTTGTTCGAATGAATACATAAAAAGTGAATGGCCTATCAAAACTATTTTGAAACTATAGCCAAGTTCATTTTTCACCATAGATACATGCCACCTTCACGGAGCACGATGGTAGTCCACAGTGGCCCCAGACCAGCTACATAATCAGTTATAAAATACTAGCTACAGCTCATTCAGTCAGAGTATCAGGAAGATGACTTCAATCTATTCTACTCTCAGCATGAAACACAGTATCACAGTGTAAGGAGAACAGGTTTTGGATACAGATAAGTCTGGATTAGCCTGGCTCCACCATTTGCTGATTAGATGAGAGATGACATGAGAGAAAAAAATTCTGAACCTTGGTAAGCCTCAGTATATTTATCTGTAAAATGGTGAAATAAGTTCTATTTCATGGCATCCTGAGGAGACAAAAATGAGATACTGTAGATAAAGTGCTTAGCAGGGCACTTAGAATATAATAACTAGTACTCAATACATGAGAACTGTGATAACCATGATGTGGAGACCATGAGTGTTCACATAGCCCGTGAACTTGGCTTATGTCTCTGTAACGGCCCAGAGCAACTTCTTTGCAAGGTAACAGGTATGTGAACCTATAATCTAAGCTATGTTTCTCACAGGCAGGTAAGACATGAATGCAAAGCTTTAAGTCTTACCCCATGAAGTCAAAAACTCGGCAGCGTATCGATAGAGGCGGTTCATGATCTCAATCACGATGGCATAGATGATGCTGGGCACATACAACAAGACACTGGTCCACTCAGACTCGCTGTTCTCATGCAGCTGCAAGGCCCAGTCCTCCATGTCAAAGTAAATCATCATGACATACAGACAGAAATAGAGACAGAGGCACACAAAGGGCAGAGAGACGAGGTAAATGCGCATCTGTCTCTTGTAGCTGGGGTACAGAGGCTCCTCCCTGCCGGTGACAGGATTGATACCCAGAACCCCATGATATCCCGGCCGCGGCTCCTCAAACTGCCTCTTCATGACCAGCGTCCCCCATCTGTAGGCCATGGTGGCACAGCCACGCTTCCACACCTCCAGGATCACTGTGGACCAGATCAAGTTGAATGAAGCGAAGATCACATACTTGTCATAGTCTTCCCACACAAACATGTAGTAAGGCAACCCAATGATGGCCATGGGGATTAAGGCGAAAGTGAAATATTCCAAAAATCCAAAGTAAAGAGCAATTGTCTCCCCAAAGTAGCCACGGATATTGTCTATAGTGAAAAGAAAAAAGATCTTAAGTACAGACATACAAAACTACAAAAAAAAAATTTTTTTAATCATTTCAAGTAAGCTTATTCAATTTTTTAGTCAAAAGGGAATCTTTTAATACCCTCATTTCCCAGCTAGCGTACAGTGTTAAGTCCATCCATGCTGTATATCCCGCTTGTCTGTATAGCGAGCCAAACTTTACCCTCAACTTAGGCCCCAGCCCACAGCTGCTGGGCTGCTCTGCCAGGTACCCTGGCTCAGCTTCCCCTTTCCTCCTTACTTGGTGGAGACCTTCTTCCCAAAGAAAAACTCACACTGAGGCTTACCTGAAAGGTCCTAGTTTAAGCTCAGTCATGGCCTTTGAACCATTTTAATTTCAGGGTTTTATTTATGCTCTCATCTTAATATTACAGTTACAAATGTTCTATTATAAAAAAGACTCCTTTGCATCTCTAGGACCGTGCTTCCTCTACCCACAGATAGAAGTTTTCATCAATGGGTCATGGCAAAATTGTCAATGCTCTGAAGAACACAAATTATTCAAAAGCACACACTAAGATTCTATGGAACACATTGACCTACAGCTTCATGTAAACACTGGGCAGAAGAAAACCAAAGCAACACCACTGTTAATGTTTTCTGAACTCAACACAAGCTAACTAACCCCAAAGCGGTCACTAACACCACACGCTCTGCCAGCCACATCCACACGGGTGAGTACCTGGATGGAGACAGCACCCTGCCCTGGAACCAGGATGGGATGCAGGGAGGAGGTTAATTAGATGCCGTAAAAACATCATCTTTTTAAAGATGATGTGATCAGGTCAGTCTATGGAGGTGGGTTACAACAAACTGATTTAAAGTATTTTCTCCTATTGTACTTTCCCTAGCTAACCCCAAACCAAACCCGCTGCCACTAAGTCAATTCCGACTCATAACAAACCTATAGGGCAGAGTAGAACTGCCCTGTAGGGTTTCCAAAGAGCAGCTGGTAGATTCGAGCTGCCCAGCTCTTAACCACTGAACTACCGGAGCTCAACGATGGGTATGATGCAGCCTCCTCAAATCTGAATCAGTTTAAATGATACGAAGCAAAAAAATAAATAAATAAACAAGAAGAAGATGGTCCCTAGGGTGTTGGGTTCCAAATCAGACGATCCGAGGGGTGGTTCAAGATTTGCGTGTGCCCAGCTACTATGACCAGTCCCAGCACTCCCCAGACACCTCGAGCTCACTACCACAACCATGTCCAGGCTTCACTATCAACTCACTTTCTCCCTCACCATCTAAAAAGTAACTCGTCACCTTAAAAGTCTTACAGACAGTATTCAAATTTACTGCCACTTCAATGCCAAAATAAAGTGAAAGAATATAAATCTAGCACAAAATGGCTACTGTAATACCTGAAACTATCAGAAAATAAAACTTTTCCCTTCAGAGAATATAAGAAAAAAAAAATCAAAATGCAGGTTCAAAATTCAATCCTAAAAACAATCTTTGTTTGTTGTTGCAACATCATAATAGTTGTTTTCAGAAATGGAAATCAGAAAGCATATTTTGGAAATATTCCTTTTAACAAAATCAAACGAGAAATGCCCTTTAAAGAAAAGCTGATAGTAATGCTTATGGTGAAACCTACCAGCTTAAATGTACTTCTTATGTTTAAAAAATAAGACTGAATCAACAATTTTGAATATTTCTGAAACTCTACACTGACATAGATTTACATAAAGTAATGCTCAATGCATACGAAATAAAATAATACCTATTCTCATACTGTATTCAGAGAAAATAGGTTGATGTAGTAACACACACCAAGATGTTTATAAACTATCTCAAAAGATGTTTACACCTCTTAGTACCTAGTATGAGCACAGCTTGGCCCTACAGAAATACAAATTTTCAAATGCAAAATATTCAAACTATATTCTTATAAAATTTGTTCTACTCCAACCCTGATGTGCACTCATGAAGGTCATTCTAAATTTCCTGGTTTGTTGGTAAATTTAATGAAAGCCAGTGGTAACAGTCCATCTAAAATGACATAAGAAGTAAAAAAGGACGAACAGGAAAATTTAACCCATCTTGTTCCCCCAAAGAAATGTTTTCCTACATGCAGCCGGTGAACTCTGCCCAGCTGAGGGTTAAATAGCTGCCCAAGGACATGACTCCACTGCCGGATCATGGCTTTTCATTCAGAGCTCCTCCTGACGCCCCTCTTTCTCTAAGAGAGTAGGCATTGGCACATACCTATGGGCTGATACTTCAAGGTAAGCCGAGTATACCAGGTGTCCTCCAGCTTCTTCAGGGCTTCGTTATCATGCAGTGGGAACATCTGAATCACAATGCCAGAGGTGATCAATCTTCTCACTGCAGAGCGAAAATGTGCCCAAGTACATAAAACAGATTCAAGATTGCCCGGGATGCTTCATTAAACAGTATAAAAACACTCTGGTAAGTGGAGGGAAGGAGTATGCTGTTTCATTAGGTGGAGAGCAATTAGGAGTATATAGCAAGGTGTATATAAATTTTTGTATGAGAGACTGACTTGATTTGTAAACTTTCACTCAAAGCACAATAAAAATTTAAAAAAAAAAAAAAAACACTCCGGTAGGAGACAGCGTACTACACAAAAGTCAAGTTATATTTCCTACTCAAAAGAAGTATATTCTTTTGTTCTTCAGAATATATATATATCTTTATTACTTTCTCTGACTGTAAAAACAAGACAAGTCAGTGTGAAATTTAAGCCATACAGAAGTGTACAAATTAGAATGTGAAGGGTCCCTGTTCTTCTCCCCTCCCTTGGAAAACAACCACTGTTAATAGCAATTTATTGTATATCCAGACTTCAAAAAAATACATCCAGAAATGTGTGCTTGAAAACAAAAATGCAGTCAGTCTGTACACAATGCTCTATAATCTCTTCTCACGTCATAGTACATACGAATATCTTCCTTGTCAATATAAATACAACAGGTCCTTTTTAACAGGGTCATAATATTCCCTTGTATGAAATGCTATAATTTAACTAACACTCTATTAATGAGTATTTATCTTTTTTTTTTTTTTTGCTATTATAAATGTTGCTAAAATTTGTATACATATATCTTTCCCCACCTGTCCACAGGGCAAATGGAAGGGACAGATGACTTTGACCAAAGATAATGTTGCCCCGCAATATTAAATGAAAATGGGGAATTCCCTCAGCCATAATACCTAGAGACTCATGGAGGGGGATCTTCAGGTCTTCAGAAGGAAGTGTGTTCAACGCTGTGGAAAACTCAAACGCAATGCCTGTGTGTTTGGGGAGACGAAGCACATTCCTTACGAGTTCCCAGTATAGTCTCTTACTAAAGAATACGGGTGCTTCTAAGGTGCGCCCCTCTCTCCTATCTACTTTGTCACCAAAGACAGGTGATGAGAATATCAGGCACCAGGCCTCTCCAAGAGGACCGGCAAATAAATGTCAGCACCATGGTAGGGACATGCGGTTTAAGTTTTCTGTGTAGAAATACTACATATGACAAAGTGACAGTGTATTCTCAGGCCAAGTACCTATATAAAATCTCCAGGGTAAATTAAAAGCAAGCCTAAAAAAAGCCTAGCTTCTTAGAAATTAAAAAAAAAAAAAAAAATGGTAATAAAGAAGACATACCAGACAGTAACGATAGGAAAAAATCTGGGTCTGAATAAAAGATTGATGGTTCTGAGAATTATCTCCCATGTGTAAGTTACACAAAGGAAAAAAGCTCGAAAGCTAGACTTGTTATAAAAATA
This sequence comes from Loxodonta africana, assembly GCF_030014295.1. NCBI lineage: Eukaryota > Metazoa > Chordata > Mammalia > Proboscidea > Elephantidae > Loxodonta > Loxodonta africana. Next base: position 29,186,559 of record NC_087363.1, on the reverse strand, counting down.
TCTCCTTTATGATTGAAGAAAGGCATATACTCCAAATATCAGTAACTAGGATAAAAAGGCATATGTCTAAGTTACATCAGCCTAGGGTGCTGTCAAATCCTTTTTTTTTTTTTTCCTTCATATTTTTATGCTAAAGTGTTTCAGCAGTTTCTCCTTCAGCTGACATGAGTGAACACTGGTCATCCACAAGTGTTCTGGTTCTTACCCTTTATTAAGGAACACACAGGCTGTAGCTGGTTTAAATTACTATATCCAATTTTTTAACTTTGAACTGACTTAGGGCATCTAAATTATTATTTCACTATTTCAAAGTTGTTTCTCTTTCTTTCTTTCTTTTTTTAAAATGACTCAATTCTACTATAGAAGACTTTCCAGACAGGCAGAAAACCCAGTTTTCTTGTATACTTCTAAAAATAGAATTCTGAACTGAGGGACTCAGAGAGAATATAAAGCTGCAGGTCCTAAATTACCGGGCTTCTCTTCACCACCAACACAAAAAGCATGGTTCTGGTTTCAGCCTCTAAAAATATTTGTTTCGTTTTGTGGGGTGTGTGTGTGTGTGTTTCATCCTTCGACCTTCTCAAGTCAGCTAAGAATGTAATTACCAGGAGCCTTACCTTCAAAGGAAAATATGATGCTGTGTGGGCCTATTTAAAAAAAGGAATAGCTTAAACCAAGATTCTTTCCTTGAAGAATGCTAAGTGACCTCTTGTCAAGTACTGTAAGTTATTAATACCACAGCGATTGAACAAATAAAAACAAACAAAAATGTAATTTAAGAGCGACTGTAAGTAACGTGGTAGTCTGGTTTATCACAGGACCCAGTACATTACTTATACAGTATTGCTTCTGTCTTTGGTTTATGTGACGTGTTTACTTCAAAAGTAAAAACAAACATCTCTCTCACGACTCCTTACAACGTCTCTTCACAACAGGGAGGAAGCAGGCTATGCCGCCTCCATTCCAGCAATGGAGTAATGAGCATACGGAGCACCAAGAAACAGCTTAGGCCTGCAGCCTTTGCAGGATGATGACAGCCTCCACCACCCCCACAGCTGCTGCTGGGCCCTGGCACCCCCCACAATCCCTGCATGACTCTAGACTAAGGTGTGAATGGACCACATTTTCTTTGTAATGAAAAAACTGTTTCTCAGGGATACCACCTGTACTGTTTTCATCACTGCTTAATATAAACACAGCAAATACGTACGTGGCAAAACACAGCATATATATGTATATGTATGTTGTTGTCTTGTGCTGTCAAGTTGACTCCAACTCATGGTGACCCCATGTGTTACACAGTGGAACTGCTCCACAGGGTTTTCCTGGGGTGTAATCTTTACAGAAGGAGCCTTGGTGGTTCAGTGGTTAAGTGCTCAGGTGCTAACCAGAAGGTCAGCAGTTCAAACACACCAGCTACTTGGTGAGAGAAAGATGTGACAGTCTGCTTTATGTAACAATGACAGCCTTGGAAATCTTTTGGGGCAGTTCTACTCTGTCCTATAAGGTCCCAGTGAGTTGGAATCAACTTGACAGCAACGGGTTTAGGTTTTTTTTTGTTTGTTTAATCTTTACAGAAGCAGATTGCCAGGCCTTTCTTTCATGGTGCCACTGGGTGAGTTTGAACAGCCAACCTTTCAGTTACTAGCCAAGCGCAAACTGTTTGCGCCACCCAGGAACCTATGTGTATATGTATACACATATATACGTGTATGTGTGTATAAATGGCTTAACCTTTGTATGCACATGTCTCCTACATGATACATAATTGGCATTTATTCCATCATTCTTATAAGGCCAATTAAAGAATTTAGAAAACAGACTGTATCTGACTACCCTAATCTATCCCTTATATACAGAAGATATTCAACCACCATGTTCAAAAGAATAACTACCACCATCAGTTGCCATTAATTTCGACTCATGGCGATCTCATGTGTGTCACAATAAAACTGTGCTCCGTAAGGCTTCCTTTTCTTTTTTTTTCATTTCTATGTAGCTAGTTTTTTTGTTGTTGTTGTTACTATTGTTGAGAATATACAGAGCAGAACATAAACTAATTCAACAATTTCTACATGTACAATTCAGGGACACTGATTACATTCCTCAAGTTGCATAACCATTTTCACCCTTCTTTTCCAAATTGTTCCTCCCCTATTAATATAAACTCATTGCCCCCTAAGTTTCCTATTGAATCTTTCAAATTGCTGTTGTTGAATTTGATCCCATATAGATAGTTCTCCATGCGGTTTCAATGGCTGATTTTTTGGAAGTAGACTGCCAGGGCTTTCCTCTAAAGTGCATCTGGATGGACTCAAATCTCCAACCTTTGGTTAGCAACCAAGCGTGTTAACCCTTTGCACCACCGATGGACTTCAAAAGAATAAGTATATAATACTAAAGACATAATCATGAGATGTTTCACTTCTCCATCAATCAAAACATGTTAATCATTTGATAGACATTATGAGACAGAGATTTAATCTAAAGTAAATAATAACACTCTTTAGAGTACAGTTGATAAATAATTTCTGGATCCCTTAATTACTCTCTTTAAAGAAAATATTTCATTAGGTTATTTGCATGTTGTTTTTGTTAGGTGCCATCGAGTCAGTTCCAACTCATAGCGACCCTGTGCACAACAGACGAAACACTGCCTGGTCCTGCGCCATCCTTACAATTGTTGTTATGCTTGAGCTCATTGCTGAAGCCACTGTGTCAATCCACTTCGTTGAGGATCTTCCTCTTTTCTACTGACCATGTACTTTACCAAGCATGATGTTCTTCTCCAGGGACTGATCCCTCCTGACAACATGTCCAAAGTATGTAAGACGCAGTCTCGCCATTCTTGCTTCTGAGGAACATTCTGGTTGTACTTCTTCTAAGACAGATTTGTTCGTTGTTTTGGCAGTGCATGGTATACTCAATTTTATTTGCCAACACCACAATTCAAAGGCATCAATTCTTCTTCGGTCTTCCTTATTCTTTGTCCAACTTCCACATGCATATGATGCAATTGAAAATACCATGGCTTGGGTCAGGTGCACTTTAGTCTTCAAGGTGACATCTTTGTTTTTCAACACTTTAAAGAGGTCATCTGCAGCAGATTTACTGAATGCAATGCGTCTTTTGATGTCTTGACTGCTGCTTCCATGTTGATTGTGGATTCAAGTAAAATGAAATCTTTGACAACTTCAATCCTTTCTCCGTTTATCATGATGTTGCTTATTGGCCCAGTTGTGAGGATTTTTGTTTTCTTTATGTTGAGGTGTAATCCATACTGGAGGCTGTGGTCTTTGATCTTCATTACTAAGTGCTTCAAGTCCTCTTCACTTTCAGCAAGCAAGGTTGTGTCATCTGCATAACGCAAGTTGTTAACAAGTCTTCCTCCAATCCTAACGCCCTGTTCTTTTTCATATAATCCAGCTTCTTGGATTATTTGCTCAACATACAGATTAAATAGGTATGCTGAAAGGATACAACCCTGACGCACACCTTTCCAGACTTTAAACCAATCAGTATCCCCTTGTTCTGTCCGAACAACTGCCTCTTGATCTATGTACAGGTTCCTCGTGAGCACAATTGAGTGTTCTGGAATTCCCATTCTTCACAATGTTGTCCATAGTTTGTTATGATCCACACAGTTGAATGCCTTTGCATAGTCAATAAGGTTATTTGCATAACTATTAACTATTAGGAACCAATAGGAGAAAGTAGGGTCTGAGGGTGTAACGAGATCTTAGCTCACAGGGAAAACCTGAAATGGTATGGCCATCAAGATGAATGCTGGACAACTAAAACACACATATAACAATTTCTAGTTCTCTACTGTGCTTGCCACTCGATGGAAGGAGGAAGAGCCTAAACCGCACAGCCCACAGCACCACCTAACTATCTCAAAATCATGTTGACAATGAAACAATTTGCTAGCTACTTAATGAAATCTATCAAAACACGACTCTGCTGGTATCTGAATACCAGAGGCATAGCTTCCAGCATCACAGCAACACATAAGCCCCCACAGTACAACAAACTGACAGACACGTTGGAGGGGGGTGAGGACAGGTTTCAGCTGAGCTTCCAGACTAAGACAGACTAGGAAGAAAGACCTGGCAGTCTACTTCTGAAAAGCATTAGCCAGTGAAAACCTTATGAATAGCAGCGGAACATTGCCTGATATAGTGCTGGAAGATGAGCCCCCCAGGTTGGAAGGCACTCAAAAGATGACTGGGGAAGAGCTGCCTCCTCAAAGTAGAGTCGACCTTAATGACGTGGATGGAGTAATGCTTTCAGGACCTTCATTTGCTGATGTAGCATGACTCAAAATGAGAAGAAACAGCTGCAAACATCCATGAATAACTTGAACCTGGAATGTATGAAGTATGAATCTAGGAAAATTGGAAATCATCAAAAATGAAATGGAACACATAAACATCAATATCCTAGGCATTAGTGAGCTGAAATGGACTGGTATTGGCCATTTTGAATCGAACAATCATATAGTCTACTATGCTGGGAATGACAACTCGAAGAGGAATGGTGTTGCCTTCATTGTCAAAAAGAACGTTTCAAGATCTATCCTGAAGTACGATGCTGTCAGTGATAGGATGATATCCATATGCCCACAAGGAAGACCAGTTAACACAACTATTATTCAAATTTACACACCAACCACTAGGGCCAAAGATGAAGAAATAGAAGATTTTTATCAACTGCTACAGTCTGAAATTGATCGAACATGCAATCAAGATGCATTGATAATTACTGGCAACTGGAACGCGAAAGTTGGAAACAAAGAAGAAGGATCAGTAGTTGGAAAATATGGCCTTGGTGATAGAAACAATGCCGGAGATCAGATGATAGAATTTTGCAAGACCAATGACTTCTTCATTGCAAATACCTTCTTTCACCAACATAAACGGCGGCTACACACATGGACCTTGCCAGATGAAATGCACAAAAATCAAATTGACTACATCTGTGGAAAGAGCCGATGGAAAAACTCAATATCATCAGTCAGAACAAGGCCAGGGGCCGACTGTGGAACAGACCATCAATTGCTCATATGCAAGTTCAAGCTGAAACTGAAGAAAATCAGAGCAAGTCCACGAGAGCCAAAATATGACCTTAAGCATATCCCACCTGAATTTAGAGACCATCTGAAGAATAGATTTGATGCATCGAACACTAGTGATCGAAGACCAGACGAGCAGTGGAATGACATCAAGGACATCATCCATGAAGAAAGCAAGAGGTCACTGAAAAGACAGGAAAGAAAGAAAAGACCAAGATGGATGTCAGAGGAGACTCTGAAACTTGCTCTTGAGCATCAAGCAGCTAAAGCAAAAGGAAGAATTCATGAAGTAAAAGAACTGTACAGAAGATTTCAAAGGGCCTCTCGAGAAGACAAAATAAAGTATTATGATGACATGTGCAAAGAGCTGGAGATGGAAAACCAAAAGGGAAGAACATGCTCAGCGTTTCTCAAGCTGAAAGAGCTGAAGAAAACATTCAAACCTCGAGTTGCAATACTGAAGGATTCCATGGGGAAAATATTAAATGATGCAGGAAGCAGCAAAAGAAGATGGAAGGAATACACGGAGTCATTATACCAAAAAGAATTAGTCAATATTCAAGCATTTCAAGAGGTGGCATATGATCAGGAACCGATGGTACTGACGGAAGAAGTCCAAGCTGCTCTGAAGGCATTGGCAAAAAATAAGGCTCCAGGAATTGATGGAATATCAATTGAGATGTTTCAACAAACAGATGCAGTGCTGGAGGTGCTCACTCACCTATGCCAAGAAATATGGAAGACAGCTTCCTGGCCAGCTCACTGGAAGAGATCCATATTTATGCCTATTCCCAAGAAAGATGATCCAACCAAATGTGGAAATTATAGAGCAATATCATTAATATCACACGCAAGCAAAATTCTGCTGAAGATCATTAAAAAACGGGTGCAGCAGTATATCGACGGGGAACTGCCAGAAATTCAGGCTGGTTTCAGAAGAGGACGTGGAACCAGGAATATCATTGCTGATATCAGATGGATCCTAACTGAAAGCAGAGAATACCAAAAGAATGTTTACCTGTGTTTATATTGATTATGCAAAGGCATTTGACTGTATGGATCATAACAAACTATGGATAATACTGCGAAGAATGGGAATTCCAAAACACTTAGTTGTGCTCATGAGGAACCTTTACATAGATCAAGAGGCAGTTGTTCGGACAGAACAAGGGGATACTGATTGGTTTAAAGTCAGGAAAGGTGTGCATCAGGGTTGTATCCTTTCACCATACCTATTTAATCTGTACGCTGAACAAATAATACGAGAAGCTGGACTATATGAAGAAGAACGGGGCATCAGGATTGGAGGAAAACTCGTTAACAACCTGCGTTATGCAGATGACACAACCTTGCTTGCTGAAAGTGAAGAGGACTTGAAGCACTTAGTAACAAAGATCAAAGACCACAGCCTTCAGTATGGGTTACACCTCAACATAAAGAAAACAAAAATCCTCACAACTGGACCAATGAGTAACATTATGATAAATGGAGAAAAGATTGAAGTTGTCAAGGATTTCATTTTACTTGGATCCACAATCAACAGCCATGGTAGCAGCAGTCAAGAAATCAAAAGACGCATTGTATTGGGCAAATCTGCTGCAAAGGACCTCTTCAAAGTGTTGAAGAGCAAAGATGTCACCTTGAAGACTCAGGTGCGCCTGGCCCAAGCCATGGTATTTTCAATTGCATCATATGCATGTGAAAGTTGGACAATGAATAAGGAAGACCAAAGAAGAGTTGAATTGTGGTGTTGGCGAAGAATATTGAATATACCATGGACTGCCGAAAGAACAAACTAATCTGTCTTGGAAGAAGTACAACCAGAATGCTCCTTAGAAGCAAGGATGGTGAGACTGCGTCTTACATACTTTGGGCATGTTGTCAGGAGGCATCAGTCCCTGGAGAAGAACACCATGCTTGGTAAAGTACATGGTCAGTGGAAAAGAGGAAGACCCTCAACGAAGTGGACTGACACAGTGGCTGCAACAATGAGCTCAAGCATAACAACGATTGTGAGGATGGTGCAGGACCGGGCAGTGTTTCGTTCTGTTGTGCGTAGGGTCGCTATGAGTCGGAACTGACTCGACGGCACCCAACAACAACAACAACTACAGTCAAAACACGACATTGCGGCAGATCAATTTATAACCATTGTATATAAAACTAAAGTCAAATTAGACCTAAGATAATGGAGAGTGTTTCTCATAAAAGCCCTTGCCAGCTCCCATGGTGCAGACGGGATCACACGGAGCCAGTGAAAGTCTCTTCTGATCAGCTTCAGAGAAGAAGCTGCTTAAGAGGGCGGTTCCCACAACAGCAACACAAAATTTAAAGGCTAAAATAAGCCTTCCTGTTTACTTCTGTGGATTAACTTAACTACAATCTAGCATTTTAAGTGACTCTAAATTTTAGTGGTTCTGAATTTTGCACTTTGAAAGTAGCTAGCAGTTTATAATTATATATACACCATTTCTTCAGCAGAACATTTATATAAAATTAAAACAATATTAAAATATAACAGCATTTTGAGGATCACATTTTCAAAATCATCAAGAAACAGAATAACACATAATTTAAAATCTAGCTTTGACAACTTAAATACAATTCTTATCTCAGTTTTCAAATGAGCATGATTGAGATGATTTTATTGTTTAGTACAAAATATTTAGTATTACAAACTATTTGTAATGATAAAATGTACGAATACATACAACTTAAAATTATAGTAAATATTTAGTATTTTAAATAAAAGAATCCTTGTTTATAAAAACCTTGTTCTGTCAGCGAGGAAGTTATTTTTAGTATAGCTTCAGGGCACCAAACTGGATACCTACACACCCAAGAGAAATACATTTACATATTTCTTTCAAGTTTTCTTTTACATGAAAATTTCTCTCTTTGAAGCTGCCAGGAGCATTAGAAAACTGCTGCTTCAGAGTCCCGTCAGATGAAAAAGCATAACCACTCTTTTCTCTATCCCAGTCATAACCCAGATGTCGTACCCACACAGAAACACACAGATGGAAGCAGTGATTTCCACAAGCTAGTCTGATTAATGCAGGTGGAAAGGGAGAAATACGGATGTTTACATTACTAACCAAGACAGTACCTTAGACAACTTTGTATTTTATCTGATTCAGTACCCAACTGTGTCTGAAAACATTCTTTGCACTCTGCCCCCACCCTAACCTACACACATGCTTCCAAAAACAGCCAGTCTGGGAAAACTGGGGGTTCATTAGAAAATAAGTAATAATCACAAAGAAACTAGCACAAAACTATGGTACTATTAATAATAATACAAGGAAAAAAAGGATAATTATAAACAAAAGGCAGGAAAGAAACAACAGACTATTGCAGCATCAAGCAATGAAAAACTGTGAAACTCTTCATGAAATTAAAGGAATTAAAGCACATACTGCACCTTTGAAATTAAAACTCAAAGAAGAACTAAGAAAGCCTAGCGAGGCAAAACTCAGAAAACAATGTAAGCAAAAAAGAAAACAGAGATACAAAGTTATAATAAAAGCTACAAAAAGGCTGAAAACAAAGTCAGGGAAAATGGTAACCAAGCTTAAGAAGATTAAGCAAGAACAAAGACTTAAAAAAAAAAAGTACAGAGAAAATGTAAGACACCAGAGAGTCCACATATATATAATTGGCATCCCTGAAGACTAGAACAGATTAAATACAACCAAAGCTTCAAAGGCAATTGAAGAAAAACTTTCCTGAAATAATGGTAATCTTTAATCTATGCACTGAAAGAACACATGTCCAATCAAAAAAAAAAAAACTGATACAAAATAATCAGCATCAAGACATATGCAGATTGAGTGGAAATGAGGACAAACAACAATGACAACCACCTATATTCAAATTTCCTGCTATTTCTTAAAAGCCATGCAGATCAACAAGGAAAGCAAGTAAATACATCTATAACGTATGTTTACAGACTAACTCAGAGACAGAGAAGACTACAAAAGCCAAGTTACATGTAATCCAGGCAATAAAGACCCAAGAACCCAAAAAGCTCTAGACTACAGCCTAGAATGGTGGAGGAACCCCAACAGGAGCTGTGCAAAAAAACAAGAAGGGCAGAGGGGTCCTAAAAAAAAGCCCCGTCACCAGAAATGCAAATCAAAACTACAGTGAGATTTCATCTCACTCCAACAAGGCTGGCATTAATCCAAAAAACACAAAATAACAAATGTTGGGAGAGGTTGTGAAGATACTGGAACACTTATACACTGCTGGTGGGAATGTAAAATGGTACAACCACTTTGGAAATCGATTTGGCACTTCCTTAAAAAACTAGAAATAGAAGTACCATACAATCCAGCAATCCCACTCCTTGGAATATATCCTAGAGGAATAAGAGCCTTTACATGAACAGATATATGCACACCCATGTTCACTGCAGCACTGTTTACAATAGCAAAAAGATGTAGGCAACCAAGGTGCCCATCAATGATGGATGAATGGATAAAGAAATTATGGTATATTCACACAATGGAATGCTATGAATAGATAAAGAACAATGATGAATCTGTGAAACATTTCATAACATGGAGGAACCTGGAAGGCATTATGCTGAGTGAAATCAGTCAGTTGCAAAAGGACAAATATTGTATGAAACCACTATTATAAGAACTCGAAAAATAGTTTCAACAAAGAAGAAAATATTGTTTGATGGTTATGAGAGTGGGGAGGGAGGGAGGGAGAGAGGTTTTCACTATTAGACAGTAGATAAGAACTACTTTAGGTGAAGGGAAAGACAATACACAATACAGGAGAGGTCAGCACAACTGAACTAAACCAAAAGCAAAGAAGTTTCCTGAATAAACTGAATGCTTCGAAGGCCAGCGTAGCAGGGGCAGGGATTTGGGGACCATGGTTTCAGGGGACATCTAAGTCAATTAGCATAATAAAATCTATTAAGAAAACATGCCACATCCCACTTTGGAGAGTGGCATCTGGGGTCTTAAAAGCTAGCAAGTAGCTATCTAAGATACATCAATTGGTCTCAACCCACCTGCTGTAAAGGTGATCGAAGAATACCAAAGACACAAGGTAATTATGAGCCCAAGAGACAGAAAGGGCCACATAAACCAGAGACTACATCAACCTGAGACCAGAAGAACTAGATGGTGCCCAGCTACAACCAATGACTGCCCCAACAGGGAACACAACAAAGAACCCCTGAGTGAGCAGCAGAGCAATGGGATGCAGACCTCAAATTCTCATAAGAAGACCAGACATAATGGTCTGATTGAGACTAGAAGTACCCCAGAGGTCATGGTCCCAGACCTTCTGTTAGCCCAAGACCGGAGCCATTCCCAAGGCCAACTCTTCAGACAAGGATCGGACTGGACTATGGGATAGAAAATGATACTGGTGAAGAGTGAGCTTCTTGGATCAAGTAGACACATGAGACTATGTGGGCAGCTCCTGTCTGGAGGGGAGATGGGAGGGCAGAGGGGGCAGAAGCTGGCCAAATGGACACGAAAATAGAGAGTGGAGGGAAGGAGCGTGCTGTCTCATTAGGGGAAGAGCAACTAGGAGTATGTAGCAAGGTGTATATAAATCTTTGTATGAGAGCCTGACTTGATTTGTAAACTTTCACTTAAAGCACAACGAAAATTTTAAAAAAGAATCCCCTCGCCAAAATAAAAACAATTGCTGTCAAGTCAATTATGACTCATAGTGCCTGCATGTGTTGCAGGGTAGAATTGCATTCCACAAGGTTTTCAAGGCTATGACCTTTTGAAAAAACATGGCCAGGCCTTTCTTCCAGGGTAGCTCTGGGTGGGTTTGAACCACCAATATTTCAGCTAGCAGTCCAGTGCTTAACTGTCTGTGCCACCCAGGACTCCTGGAGGGGTCCTAGTGGTACAGAAAATCCAGATAACATGAACTAGGATTTATCACCATTCCCCTGGTGGGAACCTGTGAGAACAGGTTTGTGACATGATGGGTCAGAGCACTGTCAACATGAGGAGTTGAAAGGAAGAGCTTGGAACATGCACAAAAGAAGAAATGGCTGACATATGAAAGTACTGCTTCTGGGGAACATATAGGGAAACACCTTGGAAAGTAATGAGGTCCTTGGAGATAGTACCCCATGGTGAAGAAAAAGAAGGGAAAAAGTGATAAGATGATAGCATTAAAAAAAATTTTTTTAAAGACAAACAAAAACTCCCATGGGGGTGAGGAGGTGGCAGGGAGAGACGCTACTTGGTTTTAAAAATGCCTTTAGTATGGTAATGGGAGAGGAAGCCTGTCATTGACCCAGAAAGCCATCTAAACTCCTCTCCTTTATATTCCAAAGGCTCTCATGATAATGGATGATACTGGAATATCCTAAACATCGAAACAGTGATAAGAAAATTAAAAGTCTACATGCATATGAAGATACTTAAAAGAAAAGAAGAAACAGAAAACGTGAATAAAAACTTCCAGCAGATGAAAGTCCATCAGAAAAATCTAGCCACAAAGGAGGGGAAAACTGCAACATGACACTCCAATGTTAATTTAAAATGATTTCAAATATCAAAGAACCTCAAGAGAAAGAAGAGAAGAGGGCAAACAAACAGAAGACATAAAATGGGAACTGATAGAACTCAGGAAAAGTTCTCACAGAAAAATACAAAATCTCAGAAACAAAGGCTAAATTAAAACAAAGGCAGGCCAACTGTGATGAAAAACAGAGAAAGACAGAGAGGTTAGAAATGAGAAGAGCCAAGAAAATTAGACAAAAATAAAGAGGTAAAAAGGATCAACGGAAAGCAATGGATACAGAAAATGAGCAATGAAGATCCAACACATGTAAATTGAGTCCCTGAAGAAGAAAAAGCAATGAAACAACTAAAGTTTAGAACTATGTTGTCGTTGTTTGTTGCCATGGAGTCAATTCTGACTCTGGGCAACCCCAGGTGTGCACAGTAGGACTGCCCTCACGGAGTTTTCAAGGCTGTGATCCTTCAGAAGTAGATCACCAGGCCTGCCTGCCGAGACGCCTATGGGAGGGTTTAAACTGCCAACCTTTTGGCTAGTAGACAAGTGCTTAATTGTTTGCACCACCCAGGGACTTCATTTACAACTATAATGTCCCCCAAAATATTACAAAATAAAATAAGACTTGAATGTGCATGCTGAAGGTATAACATGTACTTAAAAATTTTACCAAGAAAAACAATCTTTAAGACATACCCTAGTAAAATTATTAGACTTCAAACACACACAAAAAAAAAATTCCATGGGCTTTGAGGCTAAAAGGCCAAGACATTTAAAAAACAAAGAAAACAATGCTGCCAGCAGACTTCAACAGCAACATTTAATGCAAGAAAGAAAAGAGCAACATCTGCAAGACTCCAGAGGAAAAAATATGTGAGCCAAAGACTTTTATCCAGTCACTGCCCTTCAAATATCAAAGCACAGGGGAAAAAATACTTTGAACATGAAAGAACCAAGGGGCTACTGCATCCATGAGTCCTTTCTAAGAAATCTACTAAAGGATAAGCTTCATCCAAATAAGGGATGATTAGAAACACCTTACCAATATTGGATGTATTCAACAGGAGATCTAAGATTAAAAAAACAATAATAATAAAGTAGAAGAGTATGTCATGTCAAATGTTCTGACAATGTAGAAAATACATACACACAAAAGAATGAGAGAAAGAGCATGAAGAGTGAAAGAAAGATAAAAGTAGAATAAGCTAACTGAAACCAATATATACTTAAGAATCCAAAGATAAACACTAAGAGTAATAAAACTGACTAAAATTAGGTTGGAAAAGGGAGAAGTAGAAAGATTATTAGCAAATATTGTTGCTCATAGTAGAGAACTAACAGTGAGTATACAAAGTTATTACTATAAGAGTAGTATTAGAGCAAAAGTAAAAACCTTCCTAAATATTAAAAATTTTTAAGAGAAAAAAAAAATCTGGACCACGTAGAGAAAGACTGTATATCTATACAATAAAAAGATCGTTAAATAAAATGGGAAAACTGAGACCAAATAGATTGATTGTAGGAATAAATGCAAATGCGCTGTACTTACCTATTAAAAGATTTTTAGACAACTCATAAAACAAAACCTACTTCTGTGGTGTGTTCTATACACCTAAAACAATATGATTAAGAAAGTCAAAATATTAATGGATGGGCAAAGGTATATTAGGAAAATGCAAACAAAAATAAGGCCAGGATCACAAGGTGCCAATCATGCCAAAACGCAATGAGACAAAGGAGGACATTTCATAATGCCAAAAGACTACAATACACATTGGCAAAATAACAGTTGTGAGTATCTATGCACAAAAACCCCACAGCAGAAATTTTCATTAAGCAGAAACTACAAGAGAAGCAAAGAGAAACAGAAACACACTAAGAGTAAGCAGCTTTCCCTCTTTCAGCATGAATAAGACTCATGGATTAAAACATAATAAGGGATATAGAAGGCCTACACAATATGATCAATGAGGTAGGTCTTAAATATATCAAACTTCATTTCCTAAAACTAAAGAATACGCCTTCTTTTTAAATACATACAGAACATTACACACAAAAAAAAACCTCAATAAATTTTAAAAAGCAACTATACAAACATCATTCCTTGAAACAATGCAACAAAACTAGAAATTAATAATTTTTTAAAGGGGCCCTTCTACCTGGAAATTTTAAAACTATTGAATAACTCTTAGATAAAAAAGGAAATACAAAATAAAGTACAGAATTTCTATACATCGGACTTATGAGGTATAGCTAAAGCAATGGTCAAAGAAAAACAAAGTCTTAAATAAGTACTTAACAATAAAAATAAAAGAATGAACACAAGGTGAATGGGTGTTTAACCCATTTCAGAAAGAAAAATTACAACAAAGTACAAAAAGATGAAAGCAGGAATTAATGAGCTAGGAAACAGACACACAGTAGAACTAATAAGTAAATTAAACAGGGAGGGAAAAAAAGTAAACAGAATTGACAAATCACTAGTTATCTATGTAAGAAAAAAGAGAGAGCATAAATAAAATAATGACAAGAGGGAAATAATCATTAAAGTGAATGAATGAAAAAGATCCTGAGAGAAATTTGCACAAATCAATTCACATACATTTGAAAACCTAGATAAAATGGATACTTCTCTATAAAAATAAAATTTACCCAAACTGACCTCAGTAGAGATAGAAAGCCTAAACAAACCAATTTCCATAAATGATTTAGAAAAAACTATCCAAAGACTTAAACCACAAATATTAGAGCCAGATGATTTCATACAGGGATTCTACCAAATCTTTAAAAAACAGTAAGACATTAGTCATATATACAAGAAAAAAAAAAGTAGAAAGAAATCTTACACTTCAGAAGTTATATCATTGATATTAAAATTAGCATAGTTTTTCAAGCCGTTTTATGTATATTGTAAGAAAAGGCAAATTAGTAACTATGTTAATGTTATCAAAAAATAAATAAATAAACCCGTTGCTGTCGAGTCGATTCCGACTCATAGCAACCCTGTAGGACAGAGTAGAACTGCCCCATAAGGTTTCCAAGGAGCCCCTGGTAGATTCGAACTGCCGACCTTTTGGTTAGCAACCAAACTCTTAACCACTACTCCACCAGAGTTTCTGTTAATGTTCTTAAGAATCAAAGTTTTAAATGTAAGTGAAAACAGATATAATATAAGACCAAAGAAATTAAGTAAAATCTTATGATTTAAACTGAAATTCAAAATTTCAATATAAACTGCTAATTTTTGACAATGTATTTCCTAGCTAACAGAATACTTTAAAATCTTCAGAAATTTGAAATAGAGAACATATTGACTTAAAGCTGCAATATGATAAAGCTCAAAAACCAAAAGATACGTTTGTGAAAAAACAGGTTATTATAAAGATGGTTAACGTTTTCAGTAGGAAAAAAAAAATTAAGCCTCTATAATTTGTTATTTGGAAACCCTGGTTGCATAGTGGTTAAGTGCTACAGCTGCTAACCAAAAGGTCGACAGTTCGATCCACCAGGCACTCCTTGAAACATCTATGGGGCAGTTCTGCTCTGTTTTATAGGGTCACTATGAGTCAGAATCGACTCGACAGCAACAGGTTTCAGGTTTAATTTGTTATTTATTTCTGTTGTTATTATTGTTAGATGCCATCAAGTCGAATTCGATTCATGGGGGATCCCATGCGACAGAGTAGAATGGCCCCATAAGGTTTTGTAGACTTCAAGCTTTATGGGAGCAGACTGCCAGGTCTTTCTCTCGCAGAGCCGCTAGGTGGGTTCAAACCACCAACTTTTCTGTTAGCAGCCAAGCGCTTAACCTTTGCACCACCAGGGCTTCTAAGAAAAAATAATTGCATTAGAAGAGGTATTCATAAAACTGGTTGATATGATGACTTACATAACGATTTTCCTGGATACAACTTTGCCTGGGGGTAACCAGGGATCATCTTTTCATCTCTGGCTCTAAGATTTTCAAGTTCATGCTTGATAATGAATTGACATTCTGCCATTGTGAGGAAATCATCATTGTCATCTAAAATTAAGCCAAAAAATTTGAATTATTTTCTCTGCAATAATGTCAAAGTAAAAACTAAGTAATAATACTCAAATTGCCTGGGATTATGGAAATAATAATGTAAACAATTAGCATAAGTAAGCAAAGTATAAAATTGATGAATCAAATACAACATAAAGCTCCTTAAATATTTGATGAGAATAGAAAATTCAGTCATACTTTCACATAATACAATCCTTCCATTACAGCAATAGTTATTACAGGCAGACACCAAATTACAAACTAGTTCCTTTCCTAAATCTGTCTTTAAGTAGAATTTGTAGTAGTAGAAACAGTTAGGTACGTTCGTATCTAATGTCAGTTAGTCAAACGTTGTCTTAGTGTATAGCATTATAGTTACTTTTCTATGCATAAAAAACATTAAAGAAATACTTCCAGATACACTAAAACATCTTTAACATAAAAATATAGTAGTAATAATAATGTTTTGATCCGTGTCACAAAGTAGCAAGTGTTTGTTATTATAAACCATTGTATGTACCTCGAATTTTTAATATAATAGGCTTGACGGGGGTTGGTTCATAAATACGGGTTGTATGTAAGTCGGACATTCATAACTGGGGGCTGCCTATACATAACATGGTACAAACATCCAAACAGCAGACACTTGCTTGATCTCATTAAGTACCAATGAACAAAATGCAATATATTCTTTAATTCTAACAGTATCTCTAATCAGGGATGTAATTGGAGAAGTTTGTGTATATGACAAATTCTCCTCCTTTGAACGCTCAAACCCAGACCATTCCCTTTTGAAGTCAAACATAACTTCCATAAATGAGGGAGAATATGAAGTCTGATAAGAAAATACTATAGCTCTTCGACAGGTGAATCCTCGCACATGAGGTGAATTTCATCTTGATCATTTATTCACTAAGGTATAAAAAATCCAGGGTGAGCCCGAAGAAGTCTAATCATGTCTTATAACTCTGAAGGCCTTTGAAGGGACCAGTTGGATTCTGAAATTAAACTCGTACCCTGATATCACAGCCACCTTGGTGTTCACAGTAGTGTTCAGAATCTGATCTTTTCCAGAACCCCCCATTTGGGCTGGAACTGAGTCAGTTATTCCACCGTACTCAGTAGGAGCCAGAAAATTCAGGAAATGAGGATTCTAGGACACTGAATAGAATATGTTTCTTCCATTTTAAGATTTATAAGATTTTTCTATAAAAAGTTGATGAATATTCACCATTCTAAGAATTAGAATAATAAGTTACCTTGTCCTAGTTTACGTTCATCTATTCCAGGGTGGCAAAGTAAGGCCCATGGACCAAATGTGGTTAACTACCTGATTTTGTAAATAAAGTTTTACTGGTACACAGTCACCCTCGTTTGTCTACTTATTGCTTAAGGCTGCTTTTGTTCTACAATGGCAATGTTGAATAGTTGCCAGAGAAACCATATAGCCAGCAGTGCCTAAAATATTTAATACATGGCTCTTTACTAAAAAAAAGTTTGCTGACCCCTGATAAATTGATTCAGCCAGAAACAAAGAATTGAGGGACTTACCACCAAAACCTTTGAAGTTCTGTCGGGTTCCATATGTGAAGGCTCTCATGGTGTTATCATTGCACTCTTTTACCAAGCCCAGTGCTTCTGCCCCCAGTAGCAATCTAATATTGGAAGCGCCAACAAGATATAAGTTTTGATTTTCTAACGTTTCTTTCTCGTATTTATTTAACAAGGGTCTAAACAACAGCTGGGCGCCTTTAAAGAAAAGATAAGCACAATTTTAGAAAAACATAAAAGCTTAAAAAAAGGAAAACTATATTATTATGTTACTACTTCAGTAGAAAGAAAAGAAATTATATTAACAATTTAAATCTTCCAAATAAATAAGAATCAAAGTAAGTTGGGGAATGGCAGTTCATTATAGCTTTATTTTTTTTAATTTTATGGTGGCAAAATATATGAAGAAAACATTTAGCATTTTTAAGTGTACAATTCAGTGACATGAATTACATTCACTACCCTGTGTAACCATCACCGCTATTTCCAAAAGTTTTTCTTCACTCCAAATAGCCCCTCAGTACCCCTTAAGCAATAATGCTCCATTTCCCCTATCCCCAAGCCCTTGGGAACCAATAAGCTTTGGTTTCCATGCATTTGTCTGTTCAAGGTATTCCATGTAAGTGAGATCATACAGTATTTGTTCTTTTGTATCTGACTTATTTCACTCAGCATAATGCTTTCAAGGTTAAACTATGCATAAGAACTTCATTTCTCCTTATGGTTGAATAACAGTCCATTGTAATATACACCACATTTTGTTTACCCATTCTTCCATTGAGGGACACTTGAGCTGTTTCCACATTTTGGCTATTGGGAATAACACTGCAATGAACATTGGTGAACATGTGCCTGTTTGAGCCTCTGCTTTCAATTCTTTGGGTATATACCTAGGAATGGAATGGCTGGGTCATCTGGTAGCTCTAACTTTTTGAGGAAAAAACTGATTTCCACTGCAGCTGCACCATTTACCTCCTCACCAGCAATGCGTGAGGTTCTCATTTCTCCACATTCTTGTCAACACTTGTTATTTTCCATTTTTCTGATAATAGACATCCTAATTGGAAACCCTGGTGGCATAGTGGTTAAGTGCTACAGCTGCTAACCAAGAGGTAGGCAGTTTAAATCTGCCAGGCGCTCCTTGGAAACTCTATGGGGCAGTTCTACTCTGTCCTATAGGGTCGCTATGAGTCAGAATCTCAACGGCACTGGGTTTGGAATGGGGGTGAAGTGGTTTCTCACGGTGGTTTTGATGTGTGTTTTTCTAATGACACTGCACATCTTTTCATGTGCTTATTGACATTTGCATATCCTCTTTGGAGAAATGTCTATTCAAGTCCTTCGCCAGTTTTTTAATTGGGATGGTCACCTTTTTATCATTGACCTTTACAGCTTTTTTTAATAAATGAAAAACTGGAAAATGCAGTAATACATGGCTTGCAAGTCACTCAAATCAAAAGTGGACCTGAGACAATAATCTAACATTTATTAGCCCCAGGTATAAAATTATACTGAATAAAAATATGGAACAAGAGGATACAGTTTCTTAATATAAAAATAAGAATCTAAGATTTAAGAAAATTAATTTGAAATGAAATTTCCAGGGGAGAAAAAAACACAAACGTAATACACATTAGACTATAACAATCTTTGTAAACATTACTAAAAAAATAATAAAAAGCAATGCAATTTTTCAATGATTTTTTTCCCTGTAAATTTCTACATTCAATTAGGTTTAATGATATTTTTCTTAAATAGGTTTCCAAAAACATTAATCAAAGATGTTATGATTTGATATTGTATGTGTAATTATTATTTAAAAGATTATGGAGAAAAAAGGATTTTTTTCCCCAAACTTTTTATATCTACCCACATCAAGCTTTTAAAGGTACATTTCTTTACTATTTACCCTGTAGAAAGGGCAGACAGGAATTATGAATATATTAATTAGATGGTGGCAGGATAATGAGCAGAACTTATATCGTACTTACCAAGTAGACTAAAATATTAATATTAACATATTATGCCACTAATATTTAGGTAGTTTATAGTATAGTGTAAAAAACTAATAAAAAGTAAAATATGTTCAATTCTCAGAAAATACAAATGGCTCTTAAATGTAAGAACCTTAACGTCACTCAGATTAGGATAAATGCAAATTAAAATTATACCAATATACTGTTTTTTACTTCTCACACTGCATAGGTCAGAAGGTTGATAACAAACTAGGTTGATGAGTATGGCAGCCACAGAGGTGCCCCACTCCACTCAACTCTCCCTTCAAGAGAATCGGCTGCAAGGAGCAGAGCTGCCTGACAGTCTCCTGATGCTGCACATTTTATCTGATGTACACTCATGCCACCTGATGTACACTCATGCCACACTTCTCCCAGCTGCTCCCAGCCACTGGCTGAGAAGGGAGGCGATACTGGACCAAGGCTACTTCTGCTCAACATGGGTTTCTCTATGGCAACATTTGGGCCTGGCCAAGACTTTCTCAGAACTCTGCTGTGGTCTGAGGCTGTTCCTATTCAACCCTTCTTCCTTCCCTCTCTCCTTTCACAGGTGTCAGACCAGCAGCACAGTGACGGCTCTCCCTGCCTACTCCTGCTCTCTTCCCCTTTAACTTTCCACCAGTGTTTCCCTCAATAAATCTCTTATGCATCAAATCCCATCCTGGCATCTCTTGCTTGGAAAACCCAAATGGATGCAGTGAGAATGTGGGAATGGTACTCTCGGGTATTTCTAGGGGAATATAAATTGGTATAAACTTTATGAAACACCATTTGTCAATATCTTGTTTTGTAAAAGAGCAGTCCCCATCTTCTCCCTCCCCACAATTCACCTTGCCCAGAGGAAACCACTTTCGAACTGTTCAGGTTATTCCTGTTACTTGCATTCATGTCACCAAATAAGATGCTTAGAAAGCTATTTCTAGATTTCTCAGTCCTAGGTCTTAAATAGGTGAGAATTAAGCTCTCTTTTCTCCCCATCCTCAGCATTTCTATGCACCATTTCCATCATTCCATTCTCACTAGATAGTTATCATTGTTTTGGTTTCATCGTTTTTGTTAGTTGCCGTGTCCTAAATCATGGTGACCCATGTAAAACAGAATGAAATGTTCTCCAGCCCTGGACCATTCTCATGATCTTCGATATGTGTGAGCTCATTGTTTTGGCTATTGTGCCAATTCATTTCATTGAAAGTTTCCTTTGTTTTTGCTGACCCTCTACTTTATCAAATATGATGCCATATTTTGAGTGCCTCCCAACCTCCCCTTCAGCACTATATTGGACAATGTCCTACTGCTATCCATAAGGTTTTCATAGAAATTTTTGGAAGTAGATCACCAGGCCTTTTTCCTAGTCTTAGCTTCATTATTAGTCAGTATTTATGTTATTAAGACTATATACATTATTTATAGCTGATCCTTACAGCATACTATGATTTTCCTTTTCTGTGCTTTCCTTGACTGTCTTATCACTTGCTTAGTTTATTATGTAGTTATTGATAATTCAAGCCCCCCAAGTTCTCGGCCAATTGTCTAAACCTCCCTTTGATGCACTGAGATGAAAGCTATTCTATCAACATCATCTTAGAGAAATCTCTCTTCACTCTACCCTCACGTGAACCTTGCCAACAGTCTGGCAGGGTTCAAAATTCTAGATTGAAAACTACTGTCCTTCAGAATTTTGAAGATATTATGCCACTGCTTCCTAGCTTCACTGTTTCTGTTAAGAAGTGTGATCTTTTATATCTGACTTGTTTTCTTTTTTCTGGAAGTACGTAGCATCTCTTGTCCCCAGGGTTCTGAAACTTTCTAACGATACATCATTTTCATCCACAATGCTGGGCACTGGGTGGACACTTTAAATCTGGAAATACATGGCATGAGTTTTCCTTCGATGATTTCTTCCTATCATTTTTCTTTGTTATCTTTCCAGAACTCCTTTCACTCAGATACGTACCTCCTAGACTAGTCCTTTAATTTCCTTCCTTTTTTCTCTCATATTTTCCAATTCTGTATCTTTTTAGTCACCTTTCTGGGAGACTTTGTCAACATTATCTTCTAACCCTCAAACTGAGTTTTGCTTTCACGTTTCCACTTTATAAGAGCTGCTTTTTTTCCTAAATGATTATTTTTATAATATTCTATTCTTAATTCATAGATGTTATATCGTCTCTTAACTCTGAAAATTGAGATTTCTAATTTTCTTTTGGTTTTCTTCTTCTAAATAGTTGGCTGCTCTTATCTGCTTGCTTGCTGGTATAGTATGAGCTTTCTCATTCATGTTAGATTTTCCTTAGATGTTTGGCGATCTTTCATTGTTTACTCATGTTTAAGACAGGGCTCTAAGAGGCTAAATAGAAGTTCTAAGGGCTCAGATGCAGTTGGTCAAAGGTAGCCTTTAACGGACAACCCCCTGACTTCTGCCCCCATATTTTGTCTTCAGTCAGATTCCTCCGAGAAAGATTGTTCAATCACCTTCCTAGATGGTTTGAGTTTGGCTGTTAGCATTACAAAGCTGAATTAGGGATAGAATGGCGGGATGGGGATTGGGGAGAGGTAATGATATTCTGTGCATTGAGCCTCCATGTCATAAAATCATGCAACGGATCATCTCCAAAGAATAAACTCTGAGTCTTCTGTTAGGATGGTGGAATACAGAAGGGATTCAGCGATCTAACTACTTCTTAAATAAATCTCAGCCAATCCTCCATTTTTCTTGATATTGCTTTCTTCCCACTTTCATAAGCTCGCATTGTCACTAATTCCCAAGTCTTCGGGAGAATTCTGCAGTGGAAACCAAAGTGCGTCTCAACTCCCCCACGCCTCGCCAACTCAAGATGTGACTTCCCCAGGTCTGAGAAGTCAATGTCTGAGCAGTCAATTACTACTCATCCATTTTCTAGATTCCAAAATTTTGTTGCTATTGTATCTTCTTTCTTCTTTGTCAATGTGGGCTTATGTCCCACCTCCTCTTTTTTTTTTTTTTTTTTAATCCTTTTATTGTCATTTTAATAGGGGTTTAGAAAAGAGTAAAAGCAAACATGAGTGTTAAATCCACTATCTTTACCTGGAAGTCCTAGAACACTTTTTTGGAAAATTCTTTTATGATCTTCTAAGCAGTGTAATAGCTGTGCCTTCCTTCCCTGTTCTGTGTGTCCCAGCTAAAGGCACACAATCAGCAGAAAAGCTGACTGAGAACAGACTGAAGTCTCTCACTCTAACACGCTAAAACATCCTTACATTATGGGAATTCTAAAGAAGGTACCCGAGTCTGGTGACATGCCTCAGGTTCCAACAAGCAGACACTATTGTTTTTAAGCTTCCTTTCAGTCCAATTGTTTGAAAAATGTACAGATTCCACTTTGATTCAAAATTTTAGTTTTAAGAAACCACTTCAGTTTTCAGTCAAAACATTTTCTAAAAAGAGTCTATTTCAGTTTGGTCCAGTGTTCAGTTGCTTAGTAAAGTTTAAGGTGGTGTTTGTTTCTACACAAGCATTTGCTTAATGTCCTCCACCTTCTAACCAGATTTTGTCAACCTTCAAAAGAGCTAAACTTTGGCTTCTTTTATAAAGTCATCCCTTATCAACCCAAAAAGCATCACCAAAGTGTCATCTGACTTCCCCCTCTACTTTTACAGAAAGTTGCATATGATTCATTTGTAAGTATCATACACTGCTTTGTGATAGCTCTTCTATTAACTTTTTTTAATAATTACTTAAATTTCCAGGAACTGGCATTAGTCTCCCCACCCGACAGTGAGGGCATTGGTGGTTTCCATGTCGGAGACGCAGGTTTGACTTCCAACTAGTGTACCTCGTGCACAGCCACCAGCCATCTGTCAGTGGAGGCCTTCATGTTGCTATGATATGCTGAATAGGTTTCAGCAGAGCTTCCAGACTAAAACAGATCATGAAAAAAGGCCTGGTGATCTACTTCAGAAAACCAGCCAATGAAAGCCCTATAGATCACAATGGTTCAATCCACAACTGATCACAGGGATGGTGCAGGACTGGGCAGCATTTCTTCCCATTGTGTGTGGGGTCACCGTGAGTCTCGAGCAAACTCGACAGCAGCTAACAGCATCACTTGCAGACAAAGACTGTATTTATGAGTCAGACTCGACAGCAACGGGTTGGGTTTGGTGGCACTACACAAAGAACACTCAATAGATACTTGTTCATTCACTTGACAAATATTTATTAAGCACCTACTATGCAAGTACTCTACTAGGCACAAAGTTCAGTTTTATGAACAAAGCTATGCATGTTGCTTACAGCCTAATGGGGACTTGGAGTCTAATGTTGATTTAATACCTTGTTTCAAGTCCTAGATGAATAACAAAGAACAAAGAAATGGGCATTAATAAATAAAATACATCAATGAGAAAACTGTGAAACACATTTCTAAATACATATTTAGTCGCTAAGCATGATTAAGTCTGAGTAATATTTATTTTACTCACCTCCATCTTTCTTTTTAGCAATAATTCTGTTTTTCAGCCATTCTTTGGTTTCTTCTTTCACATCCTGAGCAAGTTCTATGACTACTAAAGGCGTGAAAGAAGTCTCACAAGTATCCAAAGCTGATAAGGTAACTTTCATCTTTGACAAGCTTGCTGAAAATTAAAATAAAATAAAAGGCAAAAATGGGTTATTATGGAAAAGAGAGATGTGCTATAGACCGTGCTTACACTTTCTCTACATTACACATAATTCTGACCTCCAAGATGAAGGAAATTCCCCATGATCTGGATGCCTAATACGATCTTAAAAAGGCTCAACCAATGGTTCAAAGCACACATACGAGCCAGGCCCTTACAAAGATGAAGAGAATGCCATTCTTTTCCATAAGAAGCTCAGAATACAGCAGGGGAGACATTTGGTAAATGAAGGATAACAAGGTAAAATGGTCTCACACAAGGGGAGTAGGAAAGTATTTACAAAGGTTCAGGGAAATGTAAGTGGTTAGGTACGGCTGGAGCATTAACTATGTGTGAGAGCAAGGGAGGATGGGGATGAGCTGGTATCTAACTAGAGTCCCTGATTACAAAGGAATTGGGCTTTGTCCGATATACAATGGGAGTCACCAATTATCAGCAGGGAATTGACACAGATTTCATTTTTGAGTATGGAGCTATTATAGATCACAAAGGGTCAGAATGGAGTGCAGGGGACCATAGGAGGCGAATAGAGTAGTCTAGAAAGAGCTAATAATGGTCTGAACCGTGGCAGTGGAGGGATGTGGATAGACTGGAGGTAAAATCAATAAAAGCTAACAACTAGACTGAATGATGACTAAGAAAAATAGAAAATCGTTAATGGTAATGAGTGGTCAAGTTGTAACTATATAGGACGCTCTAGAGTACCAGTAGCCAGGCAGAACAACTACTGTACATCTCTCCTAAAACTAAATATTCTAACAGTGCCACATTAAGAACACAAGTTAAGACTTTTATTTCCAGGGGACAGATTAAGGAGTTCACACAAACCCTCCTGCTGAAGGCAACTAGACTATATATTTATATGTATTTATATATACACATATATATCATTTCTAAATCTGTCTGTGGGTATCAGAAAGCCAACAATGCAGTGGGGAATCATGGGGCCCATCTCCAGAAGAAACTCAGAGAAGAAGGTCAGCACTTGCAACCAGTTTCCCCAAGGGCTGCCTCTGCCAATATGGGAAGAGCTAAGAGGGCGAGGAGCTAGGCAGTGCCTCTGTTGGTCACCAGGGAATAGAGGACAAAAAATAAGGAAAAGGCTCAGGTAAAATTCCCAAACTTTGATATGAGACCCTAAAAGGCTACATCCTAAAGATAAGAGTGAACCAAAAGAAGACTAGCCATGATAGGAACTAAACTCTAGGTTCATGGCATCTTAATCCTTGAAACTGGATTTTGATAATCCCAGATTGCTAGTCCTCCTAGCTGCCTGACAGAGCAAACATAGATCTTCTCTAGAGGAAGATGCCATCTTTCTGTGCCTCAAAATTTTATAAGTTTTTTATACACAAAGAATAAAAATTCAAAGAAAAATAACCAAGCACAGAAAACCAAACCAAAGCCATTGCCTTTGAGTCAATTCCACCTCATAACAACCCTATAGGCCAGAGTAGAACAGCCCCATAGGGTTTCCATGGCTGTAATCTTTACAGAAGCAGACTGCCACATCTTTCTCTCACAGAGCAGCTGGTGGGTTTGAACCACCAGTCTTTTGCTTAACCGCTGAACCACCACAGCTCCTACACCAAGCACACAGGGAGACAAATTAATATAAATGAAAATGAAGAGAAACACCAAACAATATAAAGAAATACACAATAGATTCAAATAATGGAGTTACTTGAACAGACTTTAAAATACCTGTATGTTCAAGGAACTAAAAGACAGGGTTAAGAATTTTGGCAGAGAACTGAAAATTATTTTTTAAAAATGGCAAGTCTAGAATTTAAAGATATGATTAAATTAACAACCCAAGTGAGGCTTTAACAGAAAATTAGACAAAGCTAAAGAGAAAATCAATGAACTATAAAGCAGGTCTAAAGAAAATATCAAGAATGAAGCCCTGAGAGCAAAAAGGGAAAAAATACAGAAAAGAAGGTAAGAGACAAGGAGACACAAGGATTCTCAGAAGCAGGGAAAGGAGAGATTGGGGCAAAAACAATATCTGAGGCAAGACTGACTAAGAATTTCCCAAAACTGATAAAATGTATCAAGACACAAGATTTAAGTAGCTCAATGTGCCTCAAGCAGGATAAATAAAAGGAAAACACTATAGTAAAACAGCAGAAGACCCAAGAGAGAAAATCTTAAAATCGATCAGAAAAATAAAAGCAAAATACTTTTGAAGGGAAATATTAGACTGACATCTGTAAAAACAGTGGAAGCCACTGTATCTTCAAAGTATTGAGAGAAAATTACAAGCAATCCAAGATTGATAAAAAACTCGCTGACATCAAGTCAATTCCGACTCATAGCGACCCTATAGGACAGAGTAGAACTGTCCCATAGGGTTTCCAAGGAACAGCTGATAGATTTGAACTGTCAACCTTTTGGTTATCAGCTGAGCTCTTAACCACCAGGTATCCCAAGATTGTATACTCAGTCAAAATATGCTTCAAGAATAAAAGGGAAATAAGAACATTTTCAAATGAATAATGAGAGGATTCATCGCCAGCATACTTGCACTAAATAAAATGATAACAAAGGATTTTTTTTCCTTTTTTTTATTTTTATTGTGCTTTAAGTGAAAGTTTACAGCTCAAGTTATACAGGTATTATGTGACCCTAGTTGCTCTCCATGTAATGTGACTGCACACTCCTCCTTCCCACCCCAGATTTCCTGCTTCCATTCAACCGCTCCTGTCCTTTTCTGCCTTCTCACCTTGCCTCTGGACAGGAGCTGCCCATTTAGTTTCATGTATCTACTTGAACACTCTTCACGAGTATCATTTTATGTCTTACAGTCCAGTCTAATATTTTTCTGAAGAGCTGGCTTCAGGAATGTTTTTAGTTGTAGGTTAAAAGAGTTTGGGGGCCGTGTTTTCTGGGGTTCCTCCAGTCTCAGTCAGGTCATTAAGTCTGATCTTTTTAATAGAATATGCGTTCTGCACCCCCACTTTTTTCCTGCTCCGTCAGGGACTCTCTGTTGTGTTCCCTGTCAGGGCAGTCATTGGTGGTAGCTGGGCACCATCTAGTTCTTCTGGTCTCAGGCTGATGGAGTCTCTGGTTTATGTGGCCCTTTCTGTCTCTAGGGCTAATATTTTTATTCTGTCTTTGGTGTTCTTCATTCTCTGATAAAGGATGTTCTTAACATAGAAGGATCACAGATAGAAACTTGGAGATGCAGGAAGGAAAGAAGAGCAACAACTCAGGTAAATATGTACGTAAACCTAGATAAGGAATCATTGTTAAAACAATAGATGAAAGTATAACGACTTATGGGAATTAGATGTACATAGAATTAAAACACATGATAGTAAAAGCTTCTGTTCATACAAAGACACCATTTAGACAGTGCAAAGGCAACCCACAGAGATAGTCACCATACATGTATCTAACGAAGAACTCATATACAGAACACATGAAGAACTTCTATACTTTAAGGAGAAAGAGACAACCCAAAAATGGGCAAAATACTTGGACACTTCACAAAATAGCATATTCAAATGTCAATCAACACGAAAGTCATCAGGGAAGTACAAATTAAAGCTACTAGAGCAGTAAAAAGTAACAACTGACAATGCTAAATAGCAAGAATACCTTGTTGGTATAAACACTTTGGAAAGCTGTTGGTGGTTTCTACTAAAGCTGAATGTATGCAGACCCTACGACTAGCAATTCTACTCTAGGTATATAACCAACAGAAATGCAAACAGGTGTCCTCCACAATATAGGTGCCCTTGCTCTAGTTGTAACAGCCCAAAATTGGGAATCACCCACATGCCCATGACAAGATGGATAAATTGTGGTATAGTCACACAATGTTACACCATACAGCAACGATAATGAACTACAGATATATGCAACCATGTGGATGAAATTCCATAACTATCTTATTAAGAGGGTCCAGGCACAAAAGAATACAGACTGTATGGTTTCCATTTATCGTATTTTTACACAAATAACGCATGTGTTACACGTTTTTGTGCCAACATGTTGCTGTAAAAAAAAGCTAACATAGCCCACTTAAAAAATACCTTGCAGGGGGTAGCTGCCTTTGGGAGGGGGGGGACTTGTAGCACGTATTTGCATAAAATACAGTATACAATTCAAAAACAGGCAAAACTAGACCAGTCTTAGAAGCCAGGCCAGTGCTTGCTTCCATGTGGGTAGCAGGGGAGAAGTGGTCATTGCGAGGGGCCATAAGGAAACTTTTAGGGTGCTGACAATGTTTCATTTTTTGGTCTAGACATTGGTTATAAGGAAATTCACTTTTGTAATAACTGAGCCATTTGTTACCTTTATCTTCTGTACATTTCTCAATATGTGTATTATACAATTCTGTTTTTAAAAAAAGGTTTGTTTTGTTTTTTAAAGAAAAGAATACAAGCCAGCCTTTTTGATTTTTACGACAGAATACGATCTGGTATCTGGAATTTACCAATCTTCTTCTCAATGAGCAGAGAATATTTGCAATATAGGAACGCTTCCACCCCCTTTTAACTTTAATTCTCTTTTATTGAATGCCCACTGTGTCTGAGACACTGTGTTAGGTACCTGCATAAATGACACTATTTAATCCTCATAACATGATTTACATGAAAAAATAGAGGAAAATAAAAAAAAAGAAGTTTAAGTTACTTTGCTAAACTCACAATAAACCAAGAAAAAATAATTTTCCATAAGGAGCTTGAAACTAGAGGAAGCACAAACAGTTATTCCACATGCTTTTTCCTACTAAATAAAATCTTAATTTTGAATTGTCTACCATAGAACGCTTATCGAAGGTAAGCTAAAACAGAGAACAAGATTAAACGACAAAGTAAAGCCAGATTACAGAATCTCCTGGCTTAAAGCAAAATTAATGCATCAAAAATAAGTAAAACTCAGCTAAAAACAAATATGTTTTTGTTTTATATATGTAACAAAAGATACTGAGCAGCTAAAAAGAAAACCTCGAGTCACAATGTAAAAATTCACAACCAGGGAAAGGAGTAGAAAGTCCCAGAACCAATGCCACAAGCTCCCTCTCCTCCTCAGTCACCCAGTCCAGGCTAAAAAAGTAAGCAATTTACCAAAAAGGGGGAATAAATCAGGTTAGCCTCAGGGTTCTCCATAGAAATAGGTAATACAGAAGCAATGCCTATGAAGTCCTGAGGGAAGGAAGACAGGTAATACAGAAGCAATGCCTATGAAGTCCTGAGGGAAGGAAGACAGGTAATACAGAAGCAATGCCTATGAAGTCCTGAGGGAAGGAAGACAGGTAATACAGAAGCAATGCCTATGAAGTCCTGAGGGAAGGAAAATTATTCACATCAAGTTGCCATTCAAGTCCAGATGGAAGAGAGAGGAATTCTGAAGGCTGAAGAAACACAGGGAATGTCCTTGTTGGGCAAACTAGTTGACAACCCCACCCAGAGGGAAATGAAGATGTCATCACAAAAGGACAAGAAGTGAGCACTGAATTCAAGTACACACAGAATGGTAGGCAGTACGGTTAGAAAGCAAATGTTGTAAAACTTAACAAAATAAAGCTAATATAAAAAGTCAGAGGAAGCGTAAAGTATACAAGTACAATTTTCTCATCTTTCACAGAACTTATTCAATCACCTAAATTTGGGAAGTCAACAAATACAAGATTAAGGATACTGGAGAGTTATAAATGTCACTATAAGAACTAAAAAGTGAAATAAACTTTCCAAATTTCCAGAAGGAAAATACGCACAAAATAAATCAACTGACATAACAAAAGACAGAAAATAAACCATTCGAAACAGAAAATGAACATAAAATAATGGAATTAAGAGTAACCATACCTGGTAAATACAAATGGAGTAATCTAACTTATTGAGATAAATAGACTCAAAGAGAGAGCCCAAGTACTCAGCTAACAAATCCTTTTAAGAAGGGGAGGGCGCAAGGATAATTTGCTTCTGTCTATAAAGTGGCACATTTTCTATTGTTTTTGGGTACCATCAAGTCAATTCTGAATCATAGCAACTCCATGTGACAGAGTAGAACTGCCACATTGAGTTTTTTAGGCTCTAATTTTTTAATCTTTACAGAAGCAGATCGGCAGGTCTTTCTACACAGAGATGCTGGGGGCGCTCAAACTCCCAACCTTTCAGTTAACAGCCAAGAGCTTCACCTTTACACCACCGAGGCTCCTTTTTCTATTATTAGATAACTTTTGATTCAAGGGATTATTTTAGCCTTGACTAGCAGGATTCTCACAACTAAATTTTATGCTTAAATGCAGTAACTTTGTGTCTTCAATATACAGCATTGGTACTAATTTGTGGTGGGCACTGCTGATCTTATTGATTTTTAACAGCTATCCACCTGTCCCCTTCCTTCCTCCCTTCCTTCCTTCCTCCTTCCCTTTATATTTTTTTTTATCACGCCTTAGGTGAAAGTTTACAAAGCAAATTAGTTTCTCATTAAACAGTTAATAAACAAATTGTATTGTGACATTGGTTACCAATCCCACAATGTGGCAGCACTCTCCCCTTCTCCACCCTGGGTTCCCTGGTTCCATTTGTCCAGTTTTCCTGTCTCTTCCTACCTTCTCATCTTCACTTTTGGGCTAGATGCCCAACGGTCTCCTACACATGAAGTGAACTACGAAGCACGTTCCTCACGTGTGTTATTGTTCTCTATAGACCTGTCTAATCTTTGGCCAAAGGGTGAACCTCAAGAATGCCTTACATAAGAAGAAGACAAAGGGAAAAAATTATTCAAAATTGTTATAATGCAGAAATTAGTCCAAAATGATCAAAAGTAAAAATTTAAGTAAGTCTAGAAATATCTGCTCTAACACAGGAATAATGGATGTTGTTGTTTCTGTTAGGTGCCCTTCAGTTGGTTCCAACTCATAACGGCCCTATGTACAACAGAATGAAACACTACCCAGTCCTGCGCCACCCTCACAATCATCATTATGCTTGAACCCACTGTTGCAGCCGCCGTGTCAATTCACCTCATTGAGAGTCTTCCTCTATTTCCCTGACCCTCTTCTTTACCAGGCATGATGTCCTTCCCCAGGGACTGGTCCCTCCTGATAACATGCCCAAAGTACATGAGATGAAGTCTTGCCACCCTTGCTTCTAAGGAGCTTTCTGGCTGTACTTCTTCCAAGACAGGTTTGTTTGCTCTTCTGGTAGTCCATGGTATATTCAGTATTCTTCACCAATATCATAATTCAAATGCACCAATTCTTCTTTGGTCTTCCTTCCTTATTCACTTTTCAGTTTTCACACATATATGAGGCAAGTGAAAATATCATGGCTTATGTCAGGCACACCTTAGTCTTCAAAGTGACACCTTCGCTTTTTTAACACTTTAAAGAAGTCTTTTGCAGCAGATTTGCCCAATGCAGCACGTCGTTTGTTTTCTTGACTGCTGCTTCCATGGGCGTTGACTGTGGATCCACATAAAATGAAATTCTTGTCAGCTTCAATCTTTTCTCCATGATGTTGCTTACTGGCCCAGTTGTAAGGATTTTACTTTCTTTATGTTGAGGTGTAATCCATACTAAAGGCTGTAATCTTTGATCTTTATCAGTGTTTTAAGTCCTCTTCACTTTCAGCAAGCAACGTTGTGTCATCTGCATATCACAGGTTGTTAAGAGTCTTCCTCCAATCCTGAGGTCACTTGCTTCTTCCCATAGTCCAGTTTCTTGAGATTATTTGCTCAGCATATGGATTAAATAAGTATGGTGAAAGGATATAATCTGGATGCACACCTTTCCTGATTTTAAACCACACAGTATCCCCATGTTGTGTTCAAACCACTGCCTCTCAGTCTATGTACTGGTCCTGAGTCAGCACAACATATGGAAGACGACCGGCATGGAGCTTGTGAGGGTGCCTCGTAGGGGGAGGGCACAGCCAACAAACAAACGCAGAAGATGTGCATTATTTGCATAAAAGTACAGTATTAGTAATTCATTTAAGGCATAATTAATAAGTAGTCCTTGCCCATAGACACATTGCATTGGGCAAATCTGCTGCAAAGGACCTTTTCAAAGTGTTGAAGAGCAAAGATGTCACCTTGAAGACTAAGGTGCACCTGACCCAAGCCATGATATTTTCAATCGCATCATATGCATGTGAAAGCTGGACACTGAATAAGGAAGACCGAAGAAGAACTGACACCTTTGAATTGTGGTGTTGGCGAAAAATATTGAATATACCAAAAAAAATGAACAAATCTGTCTTGGAAGAAGTGGGGCCAGAATGCTCCTTAGAGGCAAAGATGGCGAGACTGCGTCTTACATACTTCGGACGTGATGTCAGGAGGGATCAGTCCCTGGAGAAGGACTTCATGCTTAGCAGAGTACAGGGTCAGCGGAAAAAAGGAAGACCTTCAACGAGGTGGATTGACACAGTGGCTGCAACAATGAGCTCAAGCATAACAACTGTAAGGATGGCGCAGGACTGGGCAGTGTTTCGTTCTGTTGTGCATAGGGTCGCTATGAGTCAGAACCGACTCGACGGCACCTAACAACCACAACGTTGCCCATTTATAAAAATTAAAGCCTGTGAAATCGTATTCTTGCTCAAATGAATCCAAAATCAGCCTGCATTTTAGGATCAGTTCTCAGACTATCAGGAGGATCTTCAAGGCCTTGTCTAGGGTTTCTAATTCTCGTTCTCTACTCAATTCTTTTTTCTTGGTTGCTGTAGAAAAGGCTGTCTCTGAGATTCGTTGTCCCCTGCTTTGCCTGAGCACATGCCTAAACTATAATTTTCCAGCTGCTAGAGCTCGGTATGGACATGTGACTAAGTTCTACCCAATGGCATATGAGCTGAAGTAGTAAGTACATGCCAAGTCCAAGCCAAGGCTTTTAAGGGGAGTGGTTATGCCTCCTCCATGTTTTCTCTCCCCTTCCACAGGTCCCTGGGGATAATGGAACACAAGATGGAAAAGCACAGGTCCCTGAACCAGAGTGGCGTCGAGCTGTTCACCCATCAGCAACGCCTGCCTTGGAAGAAAGGGGAAATACCTTACAGTTGAGACTATTATACATGTGGGGGTCTAAGTGATATACAGCTTAACTTACTCTGATTAATACAATCCCTTTGTCTTGGTTTGTTTCAGTGTTTGGGCTTATGTATAAGTATGCATTTTATTACAAGCTGTCTGAAATCCTATTAGAGTGTAACGATTAAGAAGGGCTTGACCTGTACATATGATGGACCTAAATTCAAATTCAACTCCTGGCCTTTTTAGTTGTGTGGCCTCAGGCAATTTGTAGGGTAAAAACAATGAAAGATACCACACTGGATTGGTTTGAGATTGAAATAACACATATACTGCACTCAGCACAACAGCTTGCCACTGCATACAAAAAAAAAAAATGGTAACATTTCTATTATTGGCTAGTATAAATCAGGAGATACCAACATTTCAGTCTCAATAGACCCTAAACTAAGCCCATTAACTTCTTCCCAATATCAGCTTCCCTTTCCAGGTTCTTTAATTTTTTCAAGGATATCATCTTAATCCCT
Organism: Loxodonta africana; assembly: GCF_030014295.1. Classification (NCBI taxonomy): domain Eukaryota; kingdom Metazoa; phylum Chordata; class Mammalia; order Proboscidea; family Elephantidae; genus Loxodonta; species Loxodonta africana. The sequence continues at coordinate 29,153,205 of NC_087363.1, read as the reverse complement.
TTACCAAGCTTGAAAAATATTGCAGTCAACTTGGAGACCTAAAAATGGAGTCAGTCGCTAAGACAGAATGCTCTCACTCTAAAACGTTTCTCATGTGACTCTCTAACCCAGTGGTTCTCAACCAGGTGCAAGTTTCAGACTTTGGATTTATATTTTCTAACTTTGTACATATAGGGTCGCTATGAGTCGGCAGTGGTTTTGGGTAACTTTGTACATGATACAAGTTTTAATGACTCCAAAGGACAAGTAGAAATCAATTCATGGAAACAATCACAAACAAGGTGATTAACACTGTATAGCATCTTTCCTTTAGGGGAAATCACGATCTTGCAGCAATCTAATCAAGCAGATCCAGGTTGTCTGGCTTGCACGAAGCAGCACTGCTTTTCTTGAACAGAGCGTATGTTTTGTTTGGGGTCAATACAGGCAGTATAAATCAATGCTGGATTCAGAGTATACTACAAAGGCATCTGGAATGCTATTTAAAGACACTGGCCAACAAGAGTCATCATGGTAGGCTCTATGAACGAAACAAGATCAAGATAGGATTGGTACTTACCTCCAAATAGCTAATAGCATGGTCAGGAATTTTACAGAACTTAGAGGATGATAACACATAGCAATTAGAGCCATGCTAACTCAGAACACTGAAAGTTTTGCATCAAGCAAAGGGAGAATCGTGTTCCACACAGGGGAACAACATATGTAAAATCAAGGAAGCAAGAACAAAGGCAACATAGGAGAAGAACAATAAAAAGACTGGCTGACTAAAGCTGAGGGGCTATGTTTTGTAAGCTGTGGCTATTTAAAGATAACAAATGCTGTAGTTTACATCTGACCTGATGGCCAATAAGTAGGTTTCTGAGCAGAGGATTATCAATGTGCCAGGGGGATATGAACCCCAATAGGTAAATCTAGGGGGTGAGAAGATGGGTGTTGCCCACGGTATTCTTTCAACTTTCCTGAAGGTCTGAAATTTTTCATAATAAAAAGTTGGGAAAATATTGCTCTACCAGTGGGATATGGAGGTTTAGCATCAAAATGACAACACTAGCTAACATTTGCTGAGGACTTAGGCATGCAAGACACTGTGCTACACACTCTTACCTGAAATAACTCATTTAATCCTCAAACCAACCCCAACAAGAAGAAACTTTAATGCTTCCATTGTACAGTAGAGAGAAGTGAAGTGAAGGATGTCAAACAGCTCATCCAATATCCCACAGTAACAAGCTGGGGAGCTGGGATTCCAAACCAGGCAGTCTGATGCCAGAGCTCACACCCTTAACCGTGTGTGTGTGTGTGTGTGTGTGTACACAGATATCAGTCTACGGGATGTGTGTGTGTGTACACACAGATATCGGTCTATGAGGTATGTGCATATGTGTGTGCATCTTAATAAAAATTGCATCAGTGATTAGTCAAACAGTCTTGAACTATTTGATAACCAAATCACTATCTCTCCAAAGTGCTATTTCTAGGTAGGATTTAAGATGATTTTTATATTCTTCTTTACTTAAATTTCAATGAACAGGTACTTTTTACAATCAGAAAAAAAAAAGTGGTTTCTGTATTTTTTTAAATAGTAGAGTCCCACATCTACAGCAGTAAATATAAAATAAACACTTTAATAAAGATCAAATTATACTTTTATACAAGATAATATTTTGCTTTATTCCCCAGTTAAAAACACGCCAACTTTGTATAAAAGCAGCTGTCTAGCTTTAAAGATTGTTTTGTTTTGAGGAAAGGTTAACTAACAGTAAAACGCCTTCTGTCCAAGACTTGAGCACATTGACTCCTTTCAGCTCCTGTGCAGAAGGAGACTGCCAAAGGCATCATAGGGACCGGATGATGAATTTTTAGAGCAGAAGGAGCCGTAGGCGTCAGCTAGTCCCATGACCTCACTGTATTATGTTAATAGGTCCCAAAGTCACACAATCAGTGTGGTGGAGATAGGTCTGGAAGGCAGCACGCTTTCAAGGACATTGACACCACGCCATCTGAAGACATCTTTTTTCATTTTGTGAACTTACCAGCCAAAGATGTTAAAGTTGGTTTTATAGTCTCATCATAAGAAATCACAGTGGTCTTGCCACAGCTATGTAGCTGCAGGCTCTAGCTCAGAAACAATCTAATAGACTACCACCATGAGTGCCAGTGTTACTTGGATTCCACTTTGAGCAATGCCAACCATGTAGGATTGTTACCAGGTGGAAACCCTAGGTTCTCACTCAGCATGACTCATACCAGCCAATAAGCGAGAGGCCAAGATGAGAGAACAAGAAAGGCACTGTTATTTCATTGAACAAGGAAATGGAGCAGCCGGAGCTGTTGCTGCCAAGACTGTTCACCAAGGGTGGGCAGGCAGGTTACTTTTAAATGGGTTTGCAAGTAGGGAGTTCATACAAGCTATGTCAGCAACATTCTTAATCATGCTACATAGGCGCAATGGGGTTTATATGTAACCTCCAAGAAAAAGCAGGATTCAAATGCAAAGCTCATGGTGGGGGTCTCAGAATGGGGCATGGGAAGCCCAGCAGAGGAACAGATTTTCCAATGTAGGGGAGAAAGCCAGGTAAAGAATACAGCACTGTGGGGGTTGTGTCTCTGGATGGGGGAAGACTGCCTGCAAAACTTTCTTAGTGGATGTTGACAAGTCTTGGCCCCTTTAAGGCTCTAGTACATAACAACTTCTTGTTGGTTTCAACACAGCCAGGTGATAGCCTTGCAAGGACTAAGTGCTCCACATGTGCTTGTTTTCAGCTGTTGTGCCCGTGTGTCATCCATTGCACCTCAGTGTATTTACAGGCTATGTGCCTAAAAGGCAGGACCCACTCTTCTTCCTGTTCCTGAATGCTAACCCCACCCAGGGGTGCCTTCTTCCTTGGGGAATTTCTGTCCCCATATGGTACTCCCACCTGAGTGTGTCCTCTCCTTAGGGGATTCCCATCTCTGCAGAGTATCACCTCTGGGGATCCTCTCTCCTTGGGGGATTCCTGCCTGTGGAACAAAGAACTTGGTTTGGCCCTTTGACTCTGGTTTCTGCAATAACCAGAGCATTCAAGATGTCTGCCTTTGTTTTCCAAAGTAGTCCTGGCAAGTAGGGGCTACACAGACCCCACACCTGGCAACCAATTTTAGGAAGGGAGGGGGATCTAATGCAGTCATGCATATTCACTGAGTGGATCGATCATAACTATGTATTAAGACCCAAGCCATGCATACTCATTAAGATCCCAATGACTAGGGGATGAGGACCTTGGAGTGCTCTCTTTGGGGCCTCTTGGAATGGTGAGAACATCCATGCACGGGAGAGGGAGTAGCAAGTCCCTGGGGTTAACAGTGGTCCTGTACTGGGAACTCTCCCAGACCTTGCCTGAGGCATCTCTTCACTCATCTCCTCTCTGGTTATAATAAATGAGTAAAGGAAGTATAAAAACCAAACCTGCTGCCACTGAGATTTTGACTCATAGCCATCCTATAGGACAGAGCAGAACTGCCCCATAGGGTTTCCAAAGAGTGACTGCTGGATTCAAACTGCTGACCTTTTGGTTAGTGGGCAAGCTCCCAATCATTTTTCATGAGTTCTGTGAGTCATTCCAGTGAATTACTGGCCCACGGGGAGCAGTAAGAACCAGCAGAGAGTCTGGTGTGGGCTGGAACCAGCAGCGAGTTTGGCATTGGCTGGAAGGAGAGTCCTAACTTCTAGAGACCGAACTCTGGGTTGTTATGGTCAGAGAAAGTGCCACATGGGTGGCTGGTGTCAGAATGATGAGGTGGGGATATGAGTTATTTTCACATTTTGGAAATCAGCCTTATGTCGGCTATGACTCATATACTGCTCCTCTTTGCTCTGCACGCATCAGGGCGTGGGAAAGGCGGACTTTCAATCCTTGCAGTTCATTGGCCAGTGGAATCCAGGCCTGCTGTAGTCTCACTTCTCCCATAGGCTGGCCTGATGGCCTGAATATCAAGTGTAGGGTATAAGGTGAGGCAAATAAGAAGCCTCGTGGCAGCCTTGGCCTAAACTAAGGTCTCTAATTCACTTTTACTGTTGTTTTTGTTGGTAGGTGCCATCTAGTCGGTTCCAACTTATAGCGACCCTACGTACAACAGAACGAAACACTGACCAGGCCTATGCCATCTTCACAATCATTGTTATGCTTAGGTCCATTGTTGCAGCCACTATATCAATCCATCTTATTGAGGATCTTCCTCTTTTTCACTGACCCTCTACTTTATCAAGCATGATGTCCTTCTCCAGGGACTGACCCTCCCTGACAATATGTCCAAAATATGTGAGACATAGTCTTGCCATTCTTGCTTCTAAGAAGCATTCTGGTTGTACTTCTTCCAAGACAAGATTTGTTCATTCTTTTGGCAATCCATGGTATATTCATTTTTATCAGACAGTCTTAACGGGAGCTTGCTCCATCATTATCATACACAGGAAACTAGTATGTGGGACCAAAATACCAGATACGAAGGAACATGAAGGCTTTGGGTGTGGCTGCAGACGGAGGTCTTGTTTCAGCTGAAGCATCTAAAAACAAGCAATGGTTCAACTTACAGGATTCTTGGGCACTGGAGGGTGGAATGATTCTGCTACTACAGACAATTTCCCCCTTCTATTAGGAATGTCAGCCAGGACAGCAGCCTGGGGATGACTACAAGGCATGGAGCAGCCAGGTTCCAACCAGGCCCCAGGGCACAAGATCAGCAGATAGTACCAGTATTATTTGCCACTGAGTTGATGCCAACTCATGGCTACCCTATGTGTGTTAGAGTAGAGCTGTGCTCCATCAGGCTTTCAAGGCTGATTTTTCAGAAGCAGATCACCAGACTTTTCTTCTATGACACCTCTGAGTGGACTCAAACCTCCAACCTTTTGGTTAGCAGCTGACTGCATTAACTGCACTATACAGGGACTCCAATAAGTAGATAAAATCAAAAACCCGTGCCATAGAGTTAATTCTGACTCACAGCAACCCTATAGGCAGGGTAGAATTGCCCCAAAGGGTTCCCAAGGAGCAGCTGCTAGATTCAAACCACTGACCTTTTGGTTAGCAGCCAAGCTCTTAACCACTGTGCCACTAGGGCTCCATTCTAGGCGTTACCAGGCTGAAATGGACTGGAATTGGCCATTTTTAATTGGGCATATGGTATACCACACTGGAAATGACAAACTGAAGAGGAACGGTGTCACATTCATTGTCAAAAAGAAGATTTCAAGATCTATGCTGAAATACAACACTGTCAGTGATAGGATATATCCATACATCTACAAGAAAGGCCAGTTAACATGACATTATTCAAACTTACGCACCAACCACTAATGCCAAAGATGAAAAAATTGAAGATTTTTACAAACTTTCTGCAATTTGAAATTGATCAAACATGCAATCAAGATGTGTTGATAATTACTGGTCATTGGAATGTGAAAGCTGGAAACAAAGAAGAATAATCACTAGTTGGAAAATATGGCTTTAGTGACAGAAATGATGCCAAAGATCACATGACAGAATTTTGCAACACCAATGACTTCTTCACTGCAAATACCTTTTTTTCAACAACGTAATCAGTGACTATAAAAGCGGGCCTAGCTGGATGGAATATACAGGAAAACAAGTCAACTACACATATGAAAACACAGGATGGAAAGGCTTGATATCATCAGTCAGAACAAAGCCAGGGGCCGACTGCAGAACAGACCAGCAATTGCACATATGCAAGTTCAAGTTGAAGCTGAAGAAAATTAAAACCAGTCCACAAAAGCCAAAGTACAACCTTGAGTATATCCCACCTGAATGGAGAGACCATCTCGAGAATAGATTTGATGCACTGAACACTAAGGACCAAAGACCAGATGAGTTGTGGAATTACACCAAGGATATCATACATGAACAAAGCAAAAGGTCACTAAAAAGATAGGAAACAAAGAAAAGACCAAAACGGATGTCAGAAGAGACTCTGAAACTTACTCTTGAATGTAGAGTGGCGAAAGCTAACGGAAGAAATAATAACATCAAAGAGCTGAACAGAAGATTTCAAACAGTGCCTTGAGAAGATGAAGTAAAGAATTAGAATGAAATGTGTAAAAACCTATAGTTAGAAAATCGAAAGGGAAAAATACGCTTGGCATTTCTCAAGCTGAAAGAGCTAAAGAAACACTGAAGCCCTGGGTTGCAATACTGAAGGATTCTATGGGGAAAAACAATAATAACAAATTATGGATAACATTGCAAAGAATGGGACTTCCAGAACACCTAATTGTGCTCATACGGAACCTACACATAGATCAAGAGTCAGTCATTCGAACAAAACAAGGGGATACTGCATGGTTTAAAGTCAGGAAAGGTGTGCATCGGGTTGTATTCTTTCACCATACCTATTCAATCTGTATGCTGAGCATATGATCTGAGAAGCTGGACCATATGAAGAAGAACGGGGCATCAGGATTGGAGGAAAACTCATTAACAACCTGCGTTATGCAGAGGACACAACCTTGTTTGCTGAAAGTGAAGAGGACCTGAAGCACTTACTGATAAAGATCAAAGACCACAACCTTCAGTATGGATTACACCACAACATAAAACAAAAATCATCACAACTGGACCAATAAGCAACATCATGATAAACAGAGAAAAGACTGAAGTTGTCAAGGATTTTGTTTTACTTGAATCCACAATCAACACTCACAGAAGGAGCAGTCAAGAAATCAAAAGACGCGTTGCATTGGGCAAATCTGCTGCAAAAGACCTCTTTAAAGGGTTGAAAAGCAACGATGTCACCTTGAAGACTAAGGTGCACCTGACCCAAGCGTGGTATTTTCAATCGCTTTACACGCATGTGAAAGCTGGACAATGAATAACAAAGACCAAAGAAGAATTGATGCCTTTGAATTGTGGTGTTGGAGAAGAGTACTGAATATAGCACGGAAGGCCAAAAGGACGAACAAACCTGTCTTGGAAAAAGTACCACCAGGGTGCTCCTTTGAAGCAAGGATGGCGAGACTATGTCTCAAATACTTCGGACATGTTATCAGAAGGGATCAGTCCCTGGAAAAGGACGTCATGCTTGGTAAAGGAGAAGGTCAGCGAAAAAGAGGAAGACCCTCAATGAGATGGATTGACACAGTGGCTGCAACAATGGGCTCAAGCATAACAACGACTGTGAGGATAGTGCAAGACCAAGCAGTGTTTCCTTTTTGTTGCATATAGGGTTGCTATGAAACGGCACCTAGCAACAACAGGGGCAAAAAAACGAATGATGCAGGAAGCATCAAAAGAAGATGGAAGGAATACACAAAGTCCCTGTAACAAAAAGGGTTGGTCGATGTTCAACCATTACAGGAGGTAGCCTATGATCAAGAATCAGTGGTACTGAAGGAAGAAGTGCACTGAAGGCACTGGCAACAAGGCTCCAGGAACTGATGGAATATCAATTGAGATATCTCAACAGATGGATGTAACACTGGAAGTGCTCACCCATTTATGCCAAGAAATTTGGAAGACAGCTACCTGGCCAACCACCTGGAAGAGATCCACATTCATACCCATGCCAAAGAAAGGTGATATAACAGAATGGGGACATTATCGAACAATACCATTAATATCATATCAATATTATGCTAAAGATAATTCGAAAACGGTTGCAGCAGTACATCAACAGGGAACTGCCAGAAATTCAAGCTGGATTTAGAAGAGGATGTGGAATGAGGGATATCATTGCTGATGTCAGATGGGTCTTAGTGAAAGCAGAGAATACCAGAAAGATGTTTACCTGTGTTTTATTGACTATGCAAAGGCATTCAACTGTATGGACCATAACAATTTATGGATAACATTGCAAAGAATGGGAATTCCAGGACACTTGTGTTCATGAGGAACCTGTACATAGACCAAGAGGCAGTGGTCTGAACATGATAAGGGGATACTATGTGGTTTAAAATCAGGAAAGGTGTGCATCAGCACTGTATTCTTTCACCATACTTATCAATTTGTATGCTAAGAAAATAATCCAAGAAGCTGGACTATATGAAGAACGTGGCATCAGGATTGGAGTAAGACTCATTAACAACCTGCAATATGCAGATGACACTACCTTGCTTGCTGAAAGTGAAGAGGACTTGAAGCACTTATTGATGAAGAGCAAAGACTACAACCTTCAGTATGGATTGCACCTGAACATAAAGAAAACGAAAATTCTCACAACTGGACCAATAAGCAACATCATGGTAAACAGAGGGAATACTGAAGTTATCAATGATTTCATTTTACTTTGATCCACAATCAGCTCCCATGAAAGCAGCAATCAAGAAATCAAAAGACGTATAGCATTGGACAAATCTGCTGTAAAAGATCTCTTCAAAGTATTAAAAAGCAAAGATATCACTTTGAGGACTAAGGTGCACCTGACCCAAAGTCATGGTATTTTCAATTGCCTCATGTTCAGGCAAAAGCTGGACAATAAATAAAGAAGACCAAAGAAATGATGCATTTGAATTATGGTGTTGATGAAGAATACTGAATATACCATTGACTGCCAGAAAAAAGAACAAATCTCCTTAGAAGCGAGACATCGTCTCGCAAACTTTGGACACGTTATCAGGAATGACCAGTCTCTGGAGACATCACGCTTGGTCAAGTAGAGGGTCAATGAAAAAGAGGAAGACCCTCAACAAGATAGACTGACACAGTTGCTGCAGCAACAGGCTCAAACACGGCAACAACTGTAAGGATGGCACAGGATCAGGCAGCATTTTGTTCTGTTGTACACGAGGTTGCTATGAGTCGGAACCCACTCGACAGCACCTAACAACAACAAAAGCACAATGAAAAACAGGATATTTTGTAATTTCTAAGGCTCTCTCCAGTAAACACTTATTAAAGGCAAAGGGGAAAACGGTAACTTTACGGTGGAGAAACTCGGCAAACGCCACCTTAACCAAGTGATCAAAGTTACATCACCAATGAAAGATATCAACATCACAAACCTCCTGATAAAACATGTAGGGAAGGGCACAATATCATTTGCGTGGTATTCTTGCCAAAAATTCATAACCTCCATCTAATCATGAGAAAACAACAGGCAACCCAAATTGAGGGACATTCTATAAGCTAATTTGCCAGTACTTTTCAAAAGTCTCAAGATCATGGAAGTCTGTGAAAGACTGAGAAACTGTCCTAGATTAAAGGATGTTAGGAACATATCACAACTAAACGCAAGGTAGGATCCTAGACTGGACCCTGGATGTTAGCGGAACAATTGGTAAAATCTGAACAAGGCCTGTAGATTAGTTAACAGAATTGAAGCAATATAGTTCCCTGGTTTCAATAACTGCACCACAGTTATGTAAGATGTTAAGATCTGAGGCAAACTCTGAAGGAACTCTGTGTACTATTTTTGCAACTGTTTTACAAATCTAAGTTTTTTTTAATTAAAAAAAAAAAAAAGATTCCCTTCCAAGGGGGGAAAAATCCCTAGTTTCCTCTTATTAACACATACACACAATATACACTAAAATAAATTGCTTTTGATTCACATGTGACAGTAGATTTACTGTTATTCTGAGCTGGCGGGCCTCAAAAACAAAGGATTTATTGTTTATGAAAGCAAAAAACTGGAGACGATTTAGATATCCGACAACAGTTGAGGAATCAGCTAATCAAAGTACATAGTACAGCTATCATTTAAGCCCGTGACAACTATATCCACCTCAAGCAACACCAAATCTTCGCCTCCTAGTAGCTGGCACACAGCTGAAACACAAATATTTGGTAAAAGTATGAATCCATATGATGAGCTATTACACAGTTATTTAAAAAAGGTGTTTAAAAATTTGTACTGGCCCATGAAAATGCTAAGAACGAACATCTTAAGTGGGGGGAGAAAGTGAAATACTAAATAGTATAATAAAAAGATTCCAATTATGTAATATGTACATTTATATATACAAAAAATACAAAATGAATTAGGAAGAAATGTATCAGAAGGTGCATTTGGGTGGTGAAATAACAAGTGATTTTTATTTTCATCCTTACAGTTTTCTTTATCTTCCAGATTTTTCTACCACAAGAGAAAAGAAGAAAGTTCACTTTTTTTTTAAGTGTGTGCACACGCACACATACACACATCCCTAATCTAATTTACTAGGTCTTTTCTATCCCTTTCCAGAATCTTTTCATATTTTTACATTTCATTCTTCTTCATCTGCAGTTCTACGATTCTTTCAGCAATAGCTTCTCAAAACAGATGAGCTACTTTGCACAGCTGATCTTAAACTGTTTATCACCCTCACAGAATGGGCCCTGTGGAAACTCCTTGTCCTCTAGGTGGGTGTGACTTTATATAGGAGGAAGTCAGATAATAAAGATATAAAAAAATGTTAAACCCCCACAAGATTAGATGTTTTAAAAATTAAAACTCCGCAGGAATTAAGGGAATTTGATGCAACTGTGTTTTGAGTCTGGAATAAACTTCAACTATACTGTTTTTCAGTCCACACATTGCCTTGGCTCTTGGAACAGGGTGTTTACACAAGACAGCCCACCCTGATGCTGCTGGTGTGAATAAAACTAAAACGCGTTGACATTGAGTCCATTCCGACTCATAGTGACCCTATAGGACTGGGCAGGACTGGCCCATAGGGTTTCCAAGGAGCACCTGGTGGATTCAAACTGCCAACCTTTTGGTTAGCAGCCGTAGCTCTTAACCACTATGCCACCAGGGGAAATTAGACGCAGCCCGCAGGAGGAGAACCCCATCCCACCCACATTTCTCAGGTGTCCCAGGCACTGCCCCTGACTTGATCTATAATTTAAACTGTACAATATGTCCCAGTCAAAAGGATGGAAACTAAACCCGATGTGAGCATTATCCTGCAAACTCGTTCGAGCCAAACCCGTTCTGAAACACCCTAACCCTCCCTGCTCCCGGGCTGCCTGGGGCAGCCTGAATCTTGGGCTGCGGTGAGCTGGTCCTTCCCAAAGACGCCCTGCACTCTGCTCTGCTGGCTCTTCCGCCCCCACTCACCACCTCCTTCCCCAAAGCTCTGAAGACCCCCACGACCCCAATCCTGACTCCACCAGTCCCAGGTTTCGGCCTCACTATCCTCACACCTACGATCGCCAGTACCCACACCTTCACCTCTCCCTCGCCTACTGAACTCACCCTTACCCCACCTCAGGTCCCATCCCGCTCCCACTTCCCCATTCCCGGCACTGCCGGCACCAACAGGAGCCGGAGAAGGAAGGGCGGCCGCCGGGAGGCGCCCCGCCGCAGCCCGCCGGCCAGGGCTCAGCGAACCGCACTGACCCGAGCTCCGCGCCGCGGAGAGACACACGGGTCCCGGCCCCTCACCCCGTCGCCCCCGGCCCTCCCCCCGCCCCCCCACCTCACCGGCCTCCGCGGCGCTCCACGTCCGCCGGGGCGGGCCTGGGAGCCGGCGAGATCAGTAGGCCGGGCCGGCAAAAGCTCAGGGCGAGGGGCGGGGCGGGGCCTGTCGGCGGGGCGCGGCCTGGAGCTGGGCGTGGCGGGCGTGGCGGAGCCTACACGCGGTGACGCTCAGAAGGGGCGGGACTGTGGCCGGGGAGGCGGGGCCTGGATGGGGGGGTCACTCAGAATGGGGGCGGGACTTCGCTGGGGTGCCGCGCCGGGCGGGGACGGGTCTGGAGACGTGGGCCTAGCTGGGCTGTCGCACGGAGTGGGAGCGGCCCGTGGAAGGGAAAGACCGGCTGACTGGGCCGTGACACCGAGCGGGGGTGGGACCGCGGTGAGGGAGGCGGGGCCTCGCTGAGCTGTCACTCCGAGTGGGGGCGGGACCTAGCTGGGCTGTGTCTTCGACGGGGGCGGGGCTGGGGAAGCAATGTGCCTCTTCTCCCACTTTTCCATCCCGAAAGGGTCAGGACCCCATTTTCTGGTCATCTTCAAATATAAAAATAAATCTCGTTTTAATTATGAACTCATTTTCAGGTAATAAAAGCCGAGATCCAATTTATGACTAAAACCTCAGGTCCAACCAAAGCCGAAGTATGTACTTACAGTGGCCTGTAGGTGTCCCAGCTCCACCCCCCCAAAATCTCTCTGAAAACCTCTTGTACCCGCCCCGGCTACGCTGGTCTCCTTGCTATTCCTAGGACTCGCCAGACACCCTGCACCTCCCAGCGCAGGGTCTTCGCCCTGGCTGCTTCTTCTACCTGGAACGCTCTTCCCCAGGTATCTGCTGGGTGTGCTTCCTCACCCCCGAGTCTTTGCTAAAATCTCACCTTAGTGATGCCCTTTCTGACTGTCCTGTTTAATACCTACTCTCTCCCATCCAAGGAGCCTTGGTGGTGCAATGGTTAAAACGCCTGGCTGCTAACCAAAGGTTGGCAGTTCAAACCCAACAGCCGCTTCAGGAAGAAAGATGTGGCAGTCGACTTCCTCAGAAACCCTTCCAGGTAGTTCCACTCTGTCCTATAAGGGAATGGCTGAGTGGCAGTGGGCTTTCTCCCCCATTCCATTCCACCCCTTCCCCATCTCCCTTTCGCTATTCCACTATTTCTACTATTTCTTTTTTCCACATCACTTAAGTGCAGTTATCTTTGTGGTTTTGTGCACAGATATATCCCTAGTACCCAGAACAGCATTAGGTCCGCAGTAGGTAAGCAATAACTCTTTGTGGAAGGAAAGAAAAAACAAATTAACGTTTTCTCCCTCCCTTCATCCAGCTCAGACCAGTCTGAAGACTCAGAGTCAGCCGTGGGGAAGAAGCTCCCCCTCCCCCTAGGGAGGAAAAAGACCAGGGGAGAGAGAAGCAAGCACCTAATTACTTGGTAGAGCCTATTTGTCCTTCTTTCTAGACCCTTGATGCTCTGTCATGGTAGGTATCCAAATGCTAGCATTTTCATGCGGCACATTTTGGACATTTTCTGCCCCTGCCCTCATCTCTACCCACCACACTTCCTTGCCATCCCCTCTCACTCCTGCCATCCACACTTTGGCCTCTTATTGCCTTGAAGGCTATCTCTAGTGTTGTGCCCCATCTAGGCTACAGACTGACTAAGTTTCACAATATCCGCTTACCCATTAAAAGCTACAAATCCTTGTCAGACCAAACCAATATAAGGGCCCTCACCCTTCTGCTGCACTTTCTCCTTGTTGATGGGGACTACACCAGCTTCCACGTTCTCCAGGCAGGAAGTAGGCACCAGTCTGTGTTCATGTTTGCTCCCAAATCTCAAGGTGGCACATCACACTTTCCCAATACTCCCTCACCAAGCACACTTCTGGTGCTCTGAATCGGCTTCAGCATGGGGACTTAGCCACACACCTGGCCTGGGAGTGAGCTGCCAGCTACCCTCCTCGAAGGCCCAGGTAGGCACAGTGAATGGTCCCCTCTGAGCCTTGCTACCTCTGCTACAGCACCCTGTGAGGACCACAGCTCAAAACGGTATTGGCCAGTTCTAGTATGAGTACCTTTTAGTAAATCCTTCATGGGTATGTCCAGAGACTCTGTCTTTTGAAAACTGAGACAAATTGTTCATGAGCTTCAGTAGATTTAGGCATTAATTACTCGTTAGAATTTGCTTTTTTAATTACAATCATCCCATCTTCTCATCTCTTGAACTTATGACCATCCCTCCATATTAGTTCATCTTCTGGCATTTATATGCCTGGAAGAATTGGAAAATGTAAAATTTGAATGGGAATATAAAAATTTCCTTTCACACAGACAACTCTATTTGATCTTCACAATGAACAAATTAAAAATCTTTAAGTAAGACAAAAGTAATTACTGGGCAATACAAATAGCAGACCTGAGCTATTTGACGTGGATCCTTATAGCATTTATCTATTGCTGCATAAAAAACCACTACACATAATTGGGGGTTCCCTTCTCCTGTTGGCTCCTGCAATCTCTCCTTTGTGGAGGGATTTCCTCCACACTTACTGGCTCCCAGGAGTCCCTTTTCCAGTTCTGCTGGTCAGAAAGATGAAGATTCTCTCAGTTTTATCTTCCTATGCCATCATGCAGTTCTGTGCAACAGGAGCTGACTTCAGGGCCAGGTGTCCAGGGAAAAGAGAGAATAAAAAGAACAGGAAATTCCTCCGTACTCTTTATAAAACCTTTTTCCCCACTTTCTCTGTCCAGAGGGACAGGTTTTCTCCCTGGATCTCAGGTGCTTACATCACTGTGACACAGCAATGCAGCTCTGTGACTGGGTCAGCCTCAGGGCAGGATGGGGAGAGAAAAGAGAAAAAACAATCAGGGATTTCCTTCACTCACTCCAGCTTGCAGCAGCCAATTTTCCTGACTCTATGACCGGTAAGTCTGGTTCCTCTCTGTCACGGATTGAAATGAGTTCCCCAAAAATATATGTCAAGTTGAACAGGCCATGACTCCCAGTATTGTGTGATTGTCCACCATTTTGTCATCTCATGTTGTAAATCTATGTGTTGTAAATCCTACCTCCATGATGTTATGAGGTGGAATTATCGGCAGTTATGTTAATGAGGCAGGGTTCAATCTACAAGATGAGGTTGTGTCTTAAACCAATCTCTTTTGAGATATAAAAGAGAGAAGCAAGTAGAGAGACATAGAGACCTCATACTACCAAGAAACAAGAGCCAGGAAAATAGCAAGTCCTTTGTACCCGGGGTGCCTGCGTTGAGAAGCTCCTCGACCAGGGAAGATTGATAACAAGAACCTTCCCCTAGAGCTGACAGAAGGAAAAGGCCTTCTCCTGGAGCTGGCACCCGGAATTCAGACTTCTAGGCTTCTAGACTGTGAGAGAGTAAATTTATCTTGGTTAAAGACATCCACTTGTGCTATTTCTGTTATAGCAGCCCTAGATAACCAAGACACTCTCAGACTTTTTACTCATAGTGTCTAATGCAGTTCTCAATTCAGACTTCCCTGAGGTCAAAGCCAGAAGGTAAAGGAGGGAGAAAAACAGAACAAAACTTGGAATTCTCATCACCCCCATATTTATCTTTCCTCAAATTTTGACTCCTTTCCCCAAATCACCTGCTATTATTTACTTTTCAGAGTCCTCACTTAGTTCTTTTTTCATATTTTGTGCAGTTTTTAGTTGTAATCAGTGGGAGAAAGGGGCTACAGTGGACTCTCTCCATTTTGGCCAGAACTGGAATTTATCACCCTGAAAGATGAAAACATGTTCTAATTTGCATTTATCTTATTACTCATGAAATTGACAGCATCTTATGATGTTTAAGAGACATCTTTGTTTAATTTTCTGTGAATTTTTTAATATGTAAATTTTATATATAAATATATATTTGTGTATTTTGTCCAATTTTCTATTGGATATACAAACTATATAAGAGCAAAAGTAGTCCTTTCTCTTAGATATGAATGTTAAGACTTTTTCACCATTTATATTTGTCTCTTGACTTTTCTTATGCTGTTTTGTTTGTTTTGCCATGTAGAACTTTTTCATTTCTAACTGGTCAATTTTATCTTTGACTACTTACTACTTCTAGGTCGTATCATACTTAGAAACCTTTATCTCAGATTATTTTGAAAATCCTTCTGTGGTTTCTTCTTTACATTTTATATGGTTTTAGTTTTTTTCTTTTTAAAATTTAACCCATTAGAAAGCTATTTTCTGCATCCCACTTTGGTGAGTGGCATCTGGGGTCTCAAAAGCTAGCGAGTGGCCATCTAAGATGCATCAATTGGTTCCAACCCACCTGGAGCAAAGGAGGATGAAGAACACCAAAGACACAAGGAAAATATTAGCCCAGGAGACACGAAGGGCCACATAAACCAGAGCCTCCCTCAGTCTGAGACCAGAAGAACTAGATGGTACCTGGCTACCACCAATAACCACCCTGACAGGGAACACAACAGACAGTCCCTGACGGAGCAGGAAAAAAGTGGGGTACGAACTCAAATTCTAGTAAAAAGACCAGACTTAATGGTCTGACTGAGACTGGAGGGACCACAGAAGTCATGGTCCCCAGACTCTCTGTTAGCCCAAAACTAAAACCATTCCCGAAGCCAACTCTTCAGACAAAGGTTAGACTAGACTATAAGACATAAAATGATACTCATGAAGAGTGTGCAACTTAGCTCAGATAGATACATGAGACTTAATGGGCAGCTCCTGTCCAGAGGTGAGATGAGAAGGCAGAAAGAGACAGGAGCTGGTTGAATGAACACAGGAAATCCGAGATAGAAAGGAGGAGTGTGGTGTCACATTATAGGGAGAGCAACTAGGGTCACATAACAATGTGTGTATAAATTTTTTATAAGGAACTAACTTGGACTGTAAACTTCCACTTAAAGTACAATAAAAAAATAAATGAAATATATCATTGAAACTAAAAAAAAAAAAGTTATTTTGGCTTGAGGAAAGTGGAATGGATCCAGTTTTACTTTATACCTTAATAACTACACAGCAGTTAACGCTCTCGGCTGCTAAGTGAGAGGTTAGAGTCTACTCAGAGGCACCTCAGAAAAAAGACCTGGCAATCTACTTCCAAAAAAATCAGCTATTGAAAATCCTATGGAGCACAGTTCTACTGTGACCCACATGGGGTCGCCATGAGTCAGAATAAACTTTAGGGCAACTGGTACCGGTATGGATTTGCCCAGCCCCATTTAATTAATAGTCCATCTTTCCCCTACTGGTTTAAAATGCCACCATTATCTTATACTGAATTTCCTTCTGTACTTTTGGTCTTGCTCTTCTAGTCCATTAATCTGTTGATTTACCCAGATTCATTCAACAGATTCATATTGTTTTAACTTCTGAAGCCTTGTGATACATCATTTTCTTTCTTTAAACTCTTCAGTGCAGTCAGAAAAGTTCTTGTTTCCCTCGTTCCTATCGTAACTGTCAATTGTAGCAGCCACTGAAGCTCTGTGTTCAGTAAACTGTTTACTTCGGGTGATCATTAATTGAACTGTTTTCCACTGCACGCCCTAGATTTGTAGTATTCCATTTTCCGATGGTGGCAAGGTCATCGTTGTCTTCAAACCGGCCAGAATAGATCCAGTCCCAGAGCCCCATCTTGAGGGTCTGATTCCTGCAACCACTTCCAATACCAAATATGTCAATCAAGTTTCAGTGCAGAAAACAGAAATCACATTATGTATTTTAAGTAGGAAGACATTTAACAAATAGAATTTAGTCCTTACAAAATCACTGGAATGTCTGGAGAAGCAATTCTAGGCTGAACGTATTGGAATGCACAACGTCACACTGCTCAACTGGCCTGCTGCTACCTCTGTGGCTACTGGAGCTTTGCCAGGTCTGGGGCCACTACCACTGCCTGAGGAGGATCCGTTGTTTTTGTTGTGTGCCGTCAAGACAATTCCAACTCATAGCGACTCCATATGACAAAGTAGAACTGCCTCAAAGGATTTCCAAGGCTGAAATATTTATGCGAGCAGATCAACAGGTCTTCTCTCCCGTGAGTGGCTGGTGGGTTTGAACCACCAACATTTCAGTTAGCTGCCAAGGGCTTTACCATTGCACCACCAGGAATGTGAAGGATGGACACCTTAAACTGTGATCCAGGGATTTCAGAGTTGAAGCTTCCACAATCATTTTTACTGCTTCTTGACATCCAGGAAGCTTGAGAACAAAGACTGGAACTTCAAAGAAACCACAATCTTCTTATCCAGTGGGAGGGCAGGGAGCCACAAAAGGTGGTTTTCTAACCTCCACCACCCTGATCCCCAGTAAGTGCATCTAACTGGTGAGCCTGATGTCATTTTTAGGTTTCCAACCTTTGTACCTAGCACTTCTTCACATAAATTTTGCCCATTTCTTATTAAGTTTATTCCTCAGTAGTTTACCTTTTTCATTGCTAGTATAAATGAGACCTTTTCTTTTATTGTATTAGTTGTTGTTTGTATATATGAACATTAATTTCTGTGTATTAATTTCACATCCAGAATAAATTCTCATGGCTTATAGTAGTTGATTCTCTTAGGATTTCCAAGTTGACAGTCACATAATCTGAAAATAATTATAATTTCACCTCTTTCTTTCTAATTTTTATCCTCCAATTTTTTTTCTCTTGTGAAATTACATTGATGAATACCTCCAAAACAATGTTAAATAATAGTGGTGAGAGCAGACATTCTTGTCTTGTTTCTGATATTCATGGACATGATCCTGGGTTTACTTAGCAAGTAGAAGTTGACTCTGGATTTGAGAAAAATGTTTTATCATTAAGTAACAATCCATCAATTCTTATTTTATTGGAAGTTTTTCCTTATCAAGGATGAATGCTAAATTTTACTATATGCCTTTTTATCATCTATGGAGATATTCATGTGATTTATTTTACTTAGTGTTAGTAGAGTGTGTTAATAGTTTTCCTTATATAGCTTTGATTCTGAGAGAAATGGGGAGTCCTTGGGGAATTCTGAGCAGACGAGTGACGTTATCTGGCTTCAATCTTAACAGGATCATTCAGGCTTCTGTGTTGACAATACACTGCAGAGGCACAAGGGAGGAAGCTGAGTATTGCAATAATTAAGGTGGGAGACGATGATGGATTGTACCCTGGTGGTAGCAGTAGAAGTGATAAGAAGTGGCTGGATTCTAGAAATATTTTGAAGGTAGAGTCAGGAACTGATGACATATTGGATGTAAGGATGAGAGAAAGAGAAGAACCAAGTGACAATACTGTCATTAACTGAGATAGGGAAGACTGAGAGGAGCAAATTTGGTGGAAATGTCAGTAGTTCTGTTTTAGATCTATTGAGTTTGAGATGTCTTTTGGAAACTCGAGTTAAGATACAGGGCTCTGGCATTCAGGAGTGTTTTAGTCATCTAGTATTGCTATAACAGAAATACCACATATGGATGGCTTTAACAAAGAGAAGTTTATTCTCTCACAGTCTGGTAGTCTAGAAGTCCAAATTCAGGGAGCTGGCTCCAGGGGAAGGCTTTCTCTCTCTGTCGGCTCTGGAGGAAAGTCCTTATCATCAGTCCTCCCTTGGATCTTAGAGCATATCAGCACAGGAAGGAGGTACTCTGCTCCCGGCTCTGCTTTCATGGTGATATGAGGTCCCCATGTCTCTCTGCTGACTTCTGTCTTTTATATCTCAGAAGAGATTGACTTAAGACACGATCTAATCTTGTAAACCTCATCAATATAACTGCCACTAATCCACCTTATTACATCATAGTGATGGGATTTACAACACATAGGGAAATCACATCAGAATATAAAATGGTAGACAATCATACAATCATATAAAGGAATCATGACCTAGCCAAGTTTACAGATATTCTGGGGGGACACAACTCAATCCACGACAAGGAGAGAGGTCGCAGGTGGAAATAGGAATTTGCATGTTATCATCGCAGAAATGATACCTGAAGCTGTGAGACTGAATGAGATCACCATGCGAGTGGGTGGAGTTAGAGCAGAGAAGAGGACCAAGGACAGCCCTGGTCCTTAACTCTAAATGTAACAAGTTAGAAGAGAAGAAAACAGCAAAGGAGCCTGAGAAGGGTTGGCCAGTGAGACGGGAGGTAAACCAATAGAGTTAAGGGGGAGGTTCTGTGAAGCAAGTGAAGACCATGAATTGAGGAGCTGTGTCACATGATGATATATCAGTTAGGAACATAAAATAACATGGCAATACAAAGGCACATTTGTCCTATCGATTATTATAAACAAGGTAAAATCATTTATGGGAAAAAAAAGATGTTCAAATTATCGGATAAATTAAAACTCAGCTCTATATGTAAGAGACATGCCTAAAACAGATTCAAAAAGTTCTAAAACAAAAGGGCAAAGGCACATCAGGCAAATGTAAACACAAATAACGCGGGGGTCATGACATTAATAAGGTTGACTTCAGAGCAAAAAGCATTAAACAAGATAAAGAAGGGGAGTTTAGAACGCTTAAGTGTAGAATCCACAGTGAGATAACACTTCTATATAAGCACCAAATAACATGGTTGTTTTCAGAGTTACTAGGAATGTCCCTGTCTGTGGGCTTTTGCACTAACTGTTCCCTCTGCCTGGAACACTCTTCTCCTAGAGTAGAGGTAACTCCTTCACTTCCCATAAGTCTTTGTTCGAAAATGTCATTTTCTCAATCAGTCCTACTCTGGCTTCTTGTCTTAGACATCTAGTGCTGCCGTAACAGAAACACCACAAGTGGATGGCTTTAACAAAGAGAAATTTATTTTCTTAAAGTCTAGTAGGCTAGAAGTCCAAATTCAGGGTGTCAGCTCCAGGGGAAGTCTTTCCCTCTCTGTTGGCTCTGGAGGAAGGTCCTTGTCATCAATCTTACCCTGGACTAGGAGTTTCTCCAAGCAGGAACCTCAGGTCCAAAGGATGTGCTCTGCTCCCAGCACTGCTTTCTTGGTGGCATGAGGTTCCCCTGTCTCTCTGCTTGCTCCTCTCTTTTGTATCTCAAAAGAAATTGGCTTAAGACACTATCTAATCCTGTAGAGCTCATCAATATGACTGCCACTAATCTATCTCATTACATCATAGTGATAGAATTTACAACACTTAGGGAAATCACATCAGATGACAAAATGGTAGCCAATCATACAATATTGGGAGAGTTGACAGATATTTTGCGGGGGACTCAATTCAATCCACCACACCTCCTTATTTAAAATTGTAATCTGCCCTCTCTAATCCTTTTAAACTCGCCTCACTGTTTTCAATCCTGCTCTCCATGGCCCTTACTAAGCTTTCTTTTGTGTCTCTTCTCTCATGGGCTGCTTCCAATTTTTTCTTTCCTTGACTCTTTGTTCATTTGTTTTACTTCTTTTCTAAGCATTGGCAGCTCATGTTTATCTTCTATTGTCTCACTTTCTCTCACATGAGCTACTTGCAGGAGGTATATGTCGGTAGGGTCCAGGTACCTGACTGGAAGGAGTTTGTCTTATGGCTTGGGATTGAGTGAATTATTTTAGCCTTTACCTCTCCCCAGACAAAGGACTGCTTCCTGTGAATCTACGGCTTGTCCGTGTGAATTCACATTCAGCCCTACCCCCTTTACTCCTACCTCGTTCCCAAATGCTGCTCTTCTCGTTGTGATTTTCTTTTTGTAACTCCCTACCCCATCGCGGTGGTTAAGAACTTGACTGCTAACCAAAAGGTCGGCAAGTCAATCCTTGGAAACCCTATGGGGCAGTTCTACCCTGTCCTGTAGGGTCGCTATGAGTCAGAATCCACTCAACAGCAACTGGTTTAGGTTTTTTTTGGAGCCCGCCCTGTGCCCTTTACCTTAGAGTACCCACTGGCCCTATATGAGATCTGTAACCCTGAGCGTGCTTTCTCCACTTCTGCTAGCACCCCTGTTGATCCTCACAGCCTTGGGTACCACTCCCACCTGTTTTGTGTGGTTTTGAGTTTCAGATTTTTCCTTGTTTGGTCAAAGGTGGGGTTTGCTTTTTCTGCTTCTAGTGTCTTTATTCCTTCTTGGTGGTTTCTGAGAAAAAGGAGAAATGCTTATTTTCTCCACTCTTTTCAAACCAGAGGTGCCAATTGATTTTCTATAAATAAAGATTTTACTTTTATCAAATGCTTGAGGCAGGAGCTCCAGTTATTAAAAAGTTTTCAGACTTGACACAAACATAGTGATGCAATCTTTTTTTTCTTCTTTCTTTTTAAGATTTTTTAAAAAATAGTGTCATTGAATGAAAGGGACTCACTAGATAACCTTAGGTTCCCTTCAGCTTGAAAACACCATGAATCTATATTTCCAACTTAATTCAGTTTAATGGAGAGAACTTATTCTTTCCTATGGCAAAAGGAAGCGCTTAGAATATTTTAAAATTACAACCTTCTCCTTAAGATAATGATGCAGAGCTCAGTGCTTAGGAAACACTCTTAAAATTAAATGTACTATGCTGGATATTCTCTGTCTGCCCATCTAGGTCCACTCTTCACCATTCTCCATCCTCCTCTGTGCCCCAAAGACAGTATCAATGGAATTCCTTGTCCCCTGGTCCCTGGTTGGAATCAGTTAATGGGAAAATTGCCAAGAAACTAGAGGGAGGGAACAGAGTGGGGTCAGGGTATTTATTCTCTGCTTTCTCCATGCTGGGTCATGGCGAGTTGGCTATGTCAATCTACAGAAGGCCACAGTCCTGGTCAGGTAGCCCTCTCCATACACTTCTCTCCCCGCATTGAGTAGATGCTTCTTCTCCTTGCCCTTCAGGTAATAGCTCCCAACTATTACTAGCCCCAGGGTGCTGCACCATCATTTGTGGTTTCCCTAAACTTTGCCATACATTTGTGAATAGTGTGAATTTAAAACTGCTCAAACTATCAAATTTGAGTGTGCCGTCTGTTTCTTGCCAGGACTGTGACTAACACATCAGCCATTTTTTGCTTCCCTAAATATTCTCCAGCATCACCAAGCAGCACTACTTGGTTTTTATAGTAGATTTAATCTCTTCCCAACTTGCCTCAGATTTTAATGGGGGTAGCTCTTAGCTTGATTTTTCATATTTGGGCAGCCTCAGGAAGGCATCTATGACATAATGAAAACAGTTTAGATGTGAAAAATTTAGGTTCTAGAATGGGATGGATAAAAAGTCTACATAAAGAGTGATAGTGGGGAAAAAGAATTAATATTCTGATTATCTAATTTCATATTTAAAATGTTACATCTAACAGCAACCTTTAGATCAAATCATTTATGGTCAGATATTTCACTTGGTATTTAAAATGTCTCAACACATCAAGTAGGAATAAAAAGAAAAGAAAGTGACTTTTAAATTTTTGCTGAAGACATTTTTGATGTTTTCCATTTTCATATCTAGGAATAAAAAAAGATTTATTTTCATATATTAAAATACTGATCTCATCCTCTTAGATAGAAATTTATACATTGTTTCCCATCTTCTTGTAATGTTGAACACAAACACTTATAAACAGCAAAACTGATTACAGTAGATGAAATATCACATAGGTATTTTGAATATCCTGAGAAAAGCATTGTTTTATTTCCACTGTGTTTTTACTAGAAACCTTTAAAATAGAGTAATGACCATTTGACAGCTGCCAAATAACCAAGGACACAATCTGGCTTACAGTGTTATTTCAATTTCTGGTCTTAGCAGGAGGCAGGCTAAATGGTTAATGGTTCTCTTTTCTATGTCTCCTGTGTATCTAATATATTCCTGGAATAAAGCCATTGAAGTAATAAAATTCTTCTATGAAATTGCTTACCTGAGGAGAAGTGTCCCTCCTAAATATCAGATTTTGATAAAGATGGGTGTTTTCTGTTATCAAAATCTGTATCATTGATGTCAAGAACTATGAAGGGTTTGAGACTTTATCGTACCCGTCAACTAAAAAATTAGCCCACCACAGTTTTTCATGGATGCTGATAGAAGACACAAGACTCCTGGGTCAGAGAAAAAGGACATTATTACTCATGGCATAGCAGTCAGCATGAGCTTCATGTTTGTGGCAATTCCTTTTTCTCCTCCCCACTCCCCCAAGTCCTATGAGGGCAATGGGGAGCAGCTCAGATGGATTCTGCACACTCAATGAGTTTGCATCACCACTGAGAACCTTCAGACATTTAAAGGAGCAACTACCAAGTCTGCTCAAACTTTGCCGCAGTGGGAGACGTTATTTTTTATGGTCTTGGACAGCAAAAAACTCTGCCATTTAGTCCACAAGGAGAAACTAGCTCTATCTTTAAGACTGTTTGCTATACAAACATCCTTGAAAAGATAGTTGGGAACAAAGGTTATTGGTTCCTTTGATCACAAGTGATGCAGACACACAAGAGATCCATAGAGAATTACCTCTCAACAATTAGGGGAAACCTTGCTACCAGCACAATTTCTGAGTTTTCTCAACAGAAATATAGTCTACATACATAAGTAGCAGACCTTCAAAGTTACACATACTTTGCAAGAGGAAAAAAGATTACTGGTTTTCCTTTTTGCATGTCTTTTAATCTAAAAAAATCTAAAATAGGCAACACGTTTGCTTAGGCAGCAGATGTACTAGAATGGGTAACACAGGCACTTAGAATACAAGTAAAAACTGTAAGAGAGTAGGCAGTGAAAAGTAGGTCTCTCTCCCTACTGCCAACCACTGTTTCTCTCCCTAGCTTATTTTGAATTTCCTGGAGATGTATATATATATAAAGAGAGACACCTATAGTTAGATGAGGCCCTGGTGGCACAGTGGTTAAAAGCTACGGCAAGCTATGGCTGCTAACCAAAAAGGTCAGCAGTTCAAATCCATCGGCCATTCCTTGGAAACCTTATGGGGCAGTTCTACTCTGAGTCAGAACTGACTCGATGGCAACTTTTTTTTTTCATTTAATAGGTAGATAGATGATACATAGCTTATGTAGATACATGCATATATAATGTGTGCTGTTATCATGTATATTATATATAAGTATATAGATACGTGCGTGAGGGTGGGAGGGAGAGAGTGGTTGTTCATGGCAGAGGGCCTCAAGTGTGATGGTGCTGCCAGTTATGTTTTTCCCGGGGTTGTGTGCAGCAATGTGATGTTCTCTGGCCCTACTGCAAAACAACAAAGGTACTACCCAAGTGTAACAACTATACGTCATTTAGGACATCTTGTCGCTAGCATCTACTGCCTTCCCTCATAGAGAACAAAACATCCTGAGCCTAACTCCAGCACCTGAGCACTCAGTGTCTAATTGTTGCTTACTGCTCAGATCCGATGTTAGTGCTTTGAATTCTGGAAGGCTCTGAATGTCGCTTCAGGTCCTCCTTTATGTATCCAGGACCCTGCCTTTTAGCTAACATTACATAAATAAAAAATCCCTCCATCTGACATCTTTCAATATACCCTATATATATCACTCTGGTGTCTATGTATTGTCTAAACCAAAACCAAACCCATTGCTGTCGAGTTGATTCTGACTCATAGTGACCTATAGGACAGAATAGAACTACTCCATAGGGTTCCCAGGGAGTGGCTGGTGGATTCAAACTGCTGACCTTTTGGTTAGCGTCCAAGCTCTTAGCCAGTATTGTCTAGTAAACACAAATTTGCAGATGAAAATGAATTGTGATTTTTATAAGTAAATATAATCCTTTAATCCACATGATGAAATGGAAAATGGTAATGTTTTAAAAGCCTTCAACTTGATCTTCATAGAGCTTTGGTTTATTTAGTTCCTACAGTTTTGTATGCTCTGATGACTTCTCTTTGAGAAGCCCAGTGTGTGAGAGGTAAATATTTTTATATGATGAATCTTTAACAAACAAACAAACACAAACAAAAAACAGGATTGCCTTTGTGTAGGTTTCCCCAAAAGCTGACCCTGAGAGAAGGATATAAACATAAGCAGTTTGTTTGGGAAGTGATCCCAGGATACAAGGTAAAGGAGTGAAGAAGGAAGAAAGGGAATCCAATCAAGGGTGTGTTTTCAAGCAGGTTATTTCTGGGGGCAACTGGAGCGAAAGCCCACTGGGACACTGGGAGTCAGTGTAGAACACACCTCAGAGTTATCTGTTGATGGATGGGGGAATTGGTTAAAGACTGCTAGCTGGGGGAAGTTAACTCTCTGGCACTTCAGGCCACTTTTCTGTGGGTTCAGAGAGCTCCTGCACCAGAGGAAGCCCTCAGGCAGGGAGATGTCAGGTTGAATAGACAGTCCTCAGAGACTAGGGTCTGGACACCGGCAGCATCTGCTATAGGGTTCATTACAGGAACAAGAGTCCTTTGGCTCATATTTCATATTTACAAATAGCTTCAAATTTAAGTTTAAAATGTCATCTCTGAGAACATAGGAGTAGTTACAAATAGAATAATAAAATGAATACATGGATAAAATTGAAAGATGTTCATCAAATAACTTTAAAATGTGTCCCTTTAACAGACTGGAGCCCTGGTGGCACAGTGATTAAGAACTTGGCTTCTAAGCAACAGTTCAGCAGTTCAATCTAACAGCTGCTCCTTGGAATCCCAATGGGGTAGGTCTACTCTGTTCTGTGGGGTTGCTATGAGTCAGAATCAACAGCAACGAGTTTAACGGACCACAACAGTAATGATTTTGCATGATAAATTTAATATTTTTTCACAGATGCTTTAATTATGTTATTAGTGTAATTTAAAGGCCTCCCTGGGTGGCACAAATGGTTAAGTGCTTGGCTACTAGCAAAGAGGTTCGTGGTTCGAAGGCACCCTGAGGTGCTTCAGAAGACAGGCCTGGCAATCTGTTCCTGAAATGTCACAGGCTTGAAAATCCTATGAGGCAGCTCTGCTCTGCACTGATAGGGTCGCCATGAGTCAAAATTGACTGAGCAGCAACTAACAACAACTGTGTGATTAAGTTGTCTTTATTACTGTATTAAAAGATATACTTTGTAGAATATGGATATTTAAACTATTTACTTAAGACTCCCGGAAGCGCTGGGACGGGTGGTGAGGGGCCCGGGCCGGATGGCGCGCCTTAGAGAGGATGGTGTTCGTGCTGCTTTCCATGCGGTCTCTTCTGAAAGCTTCAACTTGAATGTGAATATGAGCAACTGATCATCTGTTCTGCAGTCAGCCCCTGGCCTGATTCTGACCCATGATATTGACCTTCTCCATCATCACCTTCCACAGATTTGAATCCTGTCTATTCTGCCTGGAATGGTTCACGAGTATAGTCACCGTTTATGTTCCTGATGAAAGGACCTTGGCGAGTGTAAGATGGGCTTGAATTTTATAACTGGTTCCATGTGGTGCAGCCCAGCAGACGGACAGACAGAAGCAGGGGCTGCAGAGGCAACA
Organism: Loxodonta africana; assembly: GCF_030014295.1. Lineage (NCBI taxonomy): Eukaryota > Metazoa > Chordata > Mammalia > Proboscidea > Elephantidae > Loxodonta > Loxodonta africana. Next base: position 29,126,475 of record NC_087363.1, on the reverse strand, counting down.
GAAGCTATGAGAACATGAGCCTCTAGAGATTTGCTGTGGAATTTCACAGAAAGCTCTAGACTTTTCTGTGTAAACTTATCATCATGTATGGACATCACCTTAGAACAGACAGAGAATAATGCTTTAAAAGTTAGACATTCCGGCGGAGCCAAGATGGCAGACTAGGCAGACGCTACCTCGGATCCCTCTTACAACAAAGACATGGAAAAACAAGTGAATTGATCACATACATAACAATCTACAAACCCTGAACAACAAACACAGATCTAGAGATGGAGAACGAACTAATACGGGGAAGCAGCGATTGTTTCCAGAGCCTGGAGCCAGCGTACCAGTCAGGTACGGCACAAGCACAGAGAGCTGCTCCACCCCCCTGAACTAACCCCAGGAGGGAGACCAGCCGGTTCTGCGGGCGGCGTTGGACGCAGCCGGTAGGAGAAGTCCCCGGGAGGCAGTGACTGGTCTTGGAGCAGGAAGAGCAGCATCCCAGCCGGGGAACCGTCTCGCCGGGATTTGGACTGGACGCAGGGGATTTTCTGGAAAAACTAGTTTCCCAGTGATGGCTCGGAGACAACAATCCATATCAAACCACTTAAAGAAGCAGACCATGACAGCTTCTCCAACCCCCCAAACAAAAGAATCAAAATCTTTCCCAAATGAAGATACAATCCTGGAATTATCAGATACAGAATATAAAAAACTAATTTACAGAATGCTTAAAGATATCACAAATGAGATTAGGATAACTGCAGAAAAAGCCAAGGAACACACCGATAAAACTGTTGAAGAACTCAAAAAGATTATTCAAGAACATAGTGGAAAAATTAATAAGTTGCAAGAATCCATAGAGAGACAACATGTAGAAATCCAGAAGATTAACAATAAAATTACAGAATTAGACAACGCAATAGGAAGTCAGAGGAGCAGACTTGAGCAATTAGAATTTAGACTGGGACATCTGGAGGACCAGGGAATCAACACCAACATAGCTGAAAAAAAAATCAGATGAAAGAATTAAAAAAATGAAGAAACCCTAAGAATTATGTGGGACTCTATCAAGAAGGATAACCTGCGGATGATTGGAGTCCCAGAACAGGGAGGGGGGACAGAAAACACAGAGAAAATAGTTGAAGAACTCCTGACAGAAAACTTCCCTGACATCATGAAAGACGAAAGGATATCTATCCAAGACGCTCATCGAACCCCGTTTAAGATTGATCCAAAAAGAAAAACACCAAGACATATTATCATCAAACTCACCAAAACCAAAGATAAACAGAAAATTTTAAAAGCAGCCAGGGAGAAAAGAAAGGTTTCCTTCAAGGGAGAATCAATAAGAATAAGTTCAGACTACTCAGCAGAAACCATGCAGGCAAGAAGGGAATAGGACGACATATACAGAACACTGAAGGAGAAAAACTGCCAGCCAAGGATCATATATCCAGCAAAACTCTCTCTGAAATATGAAGGCGAAATTAAGATATTTACAGACAAACACAAGTTTAGAGAATTTGCAAAAACCAAACCAAAGCTACAAGAAATACTAAAGGATATTGTTTGGTCAGAGAACCAATAATATCAGATACCAGCACAACACAAGGTCACAAAACAGAACGTCCTGATATCAACTCAAATAGGGAAATCACAAAAACAAACAAATTAAGATTAATTAAAAAAAAAAAATACACATAACAGGGAATCATGGAAGTCAATAGGTAAAAGATCACAATAATCAAAAAGAGGGACTAAATACAGGAGGCATTGAACTGCCATATGGAGAGTGATACAAGGCGATATAGAACAATACAAGTTAGGTTTTTACTTAGAAAAATAGGAGTAAATAATAAGGTAACCACAAAAAGGTATAACAACTCTATAACTCAAGATAAAAGCCAAGAAAAACGTAACGACTCAACTAACATAAAGTCAAACACTATGAAAATGAGGATCTCACAATTTACTAAGAAAAACGCCTCAGCACAAAAAAGTATGCAGAAAAATGAAATTGTCAACAACACACATAAAAAGGCATCAAAATGACAGCACTAAAAACTTATTATCTATAATTACCCTGAATGTAAATGGACTAAATACACCAATAAAGAGACAGAGAGTCACAGACTGGATAAAGAAACACGATCCATCTATATGCTGCCTACAAGAGACACACCTTAGACTTAGAGACACAAACAAACTAAAACTCAAAGGATGGAAAAAAGTATATCAAGCAAACAATAAGCAAAAAAGAAGAGGAGTAGCAATATTAATTTCTGACAAAATAGACTTTAGACTTAAATCCACCACAAAGGATAAAGAAGGACACTATATAATGATAAAAGGGACAATTGATCAGGAAGACAATAACCATATTAAATATTTATGCACCCAATGACAGGGCTGCAAGAGACATAAATCAAATTTTAACAGAATTGAAAAGTGAGATAGATACCTCCACAATTATAGTAGGAGACTTCAACACACCACTTTCGGAGAAGGACAGGACATCCAGTAAGAAGCTCAATAGAGACACGGAAGATCTAATTACAACAATCAACCAACTTGACCTCATTGACTTATACAGAACTCTCCACCCAACTGCTGCAAAATATACTTTTTTTTCTAGCGCACATGGAACATTCTCTAGAATAGACCACATATTAGGTCATAAAACAAACCTTTGCAGAGTCCAAAACATCGAAATATTACAAAGCATCTTCTCAGACCACAAGGCAATAAAACTAGAGATCAATAACAGAAAAACTAGGGAAAAGAAATCAAATACTTGGAAAATGAACAATACCCTCCTGAAAAAAGACTGGGTTATAGAAGACATCAAGGAGGGAATAAGGAAATTCATAGAAAGCAACGAGAATGAAAATACTTCCTATCAAAACCTCTGGGACACAGCAAAAGCAGTGCTCAGAGGCCAATTTATATCGATAAATGCACACATACAAAAAGAAGAAAGAGGCAAAATCAGAGAACTGTCCCTACAACTTGAACAAATAGAAACGGAGCAACAAAAGAATCCATCAGGCACCAGAAGAAAACAAATCATAAAAATTAGAGCTGAACTAAATGAATTAGAGAACAGAAAAACAATTGAAAGAATTAACAAAGCCAAAAGCTGGTTCTTTGGAAAAATTAACAAAATTGATAAACCATTGGCTAGACTGACTAAAGAAATACAGGAAAGGAAACAAATAACCCGAATAAGAAACGAGAAGGACCACATCACAACAGAACCAAATGAAATTAAAAGAATCATTTCAGATTATTATGAAAAATTGTACTCTAACAAATTTGCAAACCTAGAAGAAATGGATGAATTCCTGGAAAAACACTACCTACCTAAACTAACACATTCAGAAGTAGAACAACTAAATAGACCCATAACAAAAAAAGAGATTGAAACGGTAATCCAAAAACTCCCAACGAAAAAAAGCCCTGGCCCGGACGGCTTCACTGCAGAGTTCTACCAAACTTTCAGAGAAGAGTTAACACCACTACTTCTGAAGGTATTCCAAAGCATAGAAAATGACAGAATACTACCCAACTCATTCTATGAAGCCATCATCTCCCTGATACCAAAACCAGGTAAAGACATTACAAAAAAAGAAAATTATAGACCTATATCCCTCATGGACATTGATGCAAAAATCCTCAACAAAATTCTAGCCAATAGAATCCAACAACACATCAAAAAAATAATTCACTCTGATCAAGTGGAATTTATACCAGGTATGCAAGGCTGGTTTAATATCAGAAAAACCATTAATGTAATCCATCACATAAATAAAACAAAAGACAAAAACCACATGATCTTATCAATTGATGCAGAAAAGGCATTTGACAAAGTCCAACACCCATTTATGATAAAAACTCTTACCAAAATAGGAATTGAAGGAAAATTCCTCAACATAATAAAGGGCATCTATGCAAAGCCAACAGCCAATATCACTCTAAATGGAGAGAACCTGAAAGCATTTCCCTTGAGAACGGGAACCAGACAAGGATGCCCTTTATCACCGCTCTTATTCAACATCGTGCTAGAAGTCCTAGCCAGGGCAATTAGGCTAGACAAAGAAATAAAAGGTACCCGGATTGGCAAGGAAGAAGTAAAGTTATCACTATTTGCAGATGATATGATTATATACACAGAAAACCCTAAGGAATCCTCCAGAAAACTACTGAAACTAATAGAAGAGTTTGGCAGAGTCTCAGGTTATAAAATAAAGTATTTCCTTAAAAGTTAAAAATTTTATAACCCTACTTTGACATTTCTTTATTTTATAATATATTGGGAGCCTCAAAAACTGAAAAAGGCCTGGGCCTCTGTCACCATTGGAAAGGCCCTGATTAAAAATGATGGAACCATGATGAAATTAAGTCAAAATTAGAAGAAAAGTGAAAGAGCCCAAGAGATAAAATGTCAAAGCATTTTGCTCTCATCTAATAGTTAACGGGAGCGGTAGAGCAGTACACACCATACCTGCATTTAGCTGTTCCTTCTTGCGTCCCAGAAAACTTAGCTTTGTAGAACTAAACATCTTGTTTCAACTGATCCATGATCTCATATCTTGCTTTGCATCTCTTATCTTAAAGAAAGTAAATTACAAAGCAAAAAAGTAAGCATTGTTACATGATAAATTAGGAAGCTGTCATTTGTCTGCTAGAATTAGTGAGACTTAATACATATTCTCAATACAGTGTAAGAATATCATTGGCAGCAATGAATGATCATGAAATTCCCTGCAATATGCAGATGACACAACTTTGCTTGCTGAAAGTGAAGAGGATTTGAAGCACTTACTGATCAAAGACTACAGCCTTCAGTATGGATTACACCTCAACATAAAGAAGAGAAAAATCCTCACAACTGGGCCGATAAGCAACATTATGATAAACAGAGAAAACATTGATGTTGTCAAGGATTTCATTTTATTTGAATCCACAATCAACAGCCATCGACGCAGCAGTCAAGAAATCAAATGACATAATGTATTGAGCAAATCTGCTGCAAGAGACCTATTTAAAGTGTTGAAAAGGAAAGATGTCACTTTAAGGATTAAGGTGGACCTGACCCAAGCCGTGGTATTTCCAACTACCTCATATGCATGTGAAAGCTGGACAATGAATAAGGAAGACCGAAGAAGAATTGATGCCTTTGAATTACGGTGTTGGCGAAGAATATTGAATATACATACCATGGGCTGCCAGAAGAATAAAATCTGTCTTGGAAGAAGTACAGCCAGAATGCTCCTTGGAAGCAAGGATAGGGAGACTTCGTCTCGTACTTTGGACGTGGTATTAGGAGGGATCAGTCCCTGGAGAAGGACATCGTGCTTGGTAAAAGTAGAAAGTCAGCAAAAAGAGGAAGACCCTCAATTAGTGGCTACAATGGTGGGCTCAAGCATAACAACAATTGTAAGAATGGCGCAGGACCAGGCAGTGTTTTGTTCTGTTGTGCCTAGGGTCGCAATGGGTCAGAACCGACACAATGGCACCTGGCAACAACAACAATAGGTAAATAAAGCACCTTCCAAGTTACACTACAATTGAGAGATTAATAATTGAGAGATTCATAATCTGAGTAATAACTCTCACAGGCAAGAAATAGATATTATTTGTTGAAATTACTCAGTTTAGATTAATCACCTTTGATGACAATTTGGAGCCTTGGTGGCGCAGTGGTCAAGAGCTCGACTGCTAACCAAAAGGTTGGCAGTTCGAATCCACCAGACACTTCTTGGAAGCCCTATGGGGCAGCTCTCTGTCCTATAGTGTTGCTGTGAGTCAGAGTCAACTCGACAGCAACGGATTTGGTTTTGGTTTGGACTACAATTTATGAAAAGAGAAGTGTTTTCAAAGTCAGAAATTTTTATAGAGTATTATTAAAATACAAATGGGAAAAGTTGAATTATAAGTACTCCTATTAGAGCAGTCTTCATTTTAATGGTATTAAAATCAAAGCAACAAACACACACAATATTGGATATCCAGTGCTCAAGGGGATATGCATGGGATATAGATAGCAAGTCTTTTTTCTGACCTTAGTATTTTAAAAAAGGAAACACTTAATAAAACTAGTTGTTTGTTTAGAAGGTAAAAACACTTAACTTACAAGTATCTGGAGAGAAGCTGTCAGGTACACAGTGTTAGACAAATGTGGCTAAGGACTGTTTCCCAGTGTGCACTGGGCAAAAGTTACCCAACCTTCTACATGGAGAGATAGTTCTCTTTAGGGGAGCGTGGAGCTGCACAATGGAGCCATCAAGTTGAGGGGTGAGAAGGATGATTCTCAAGAATTATGTAAAGTGTATGCATACATTGTCTATTGTTGTTTAACAAATTACCTCCACACATAGCTTAAAATAACAAATTATTATCTCACACAGTTTCTCAGAGTCAGGAATGTGGGAGTGACTAAGCTGGGATATTCAGGCTCAGGGTCTCTCCTGAGGTTGTAGTCAAGATGTCAGCAGTGGCTGTAATGATCTGAAGGATTGACTAGGGCTGGAAGGTCTGCTTCTGAGGTGGCTTACTCACATGGCTTGTTAGCAGGAGGCCTCAGTTCCTTACATGTGGACCTCGTCATAGGACTGCTTGAGTGTTCTCAGGACATGGCAGCTGGCTTCCTGCAGAGTGAGTGATCAAGACAGAGCAAGCAGGAAGCTGTAATCCCTTTTAATGACCTAGTCTCCAAGGTCACACACCATCATTTCTGCTCTTATTCTACTTATTAGAAGCAAGTCATTAAATCCATCTCACATTCAAAGGGGGCAGAGATGGCATTAAGCTCCATTTTCTGAAGGGAGTGTCAAAGAATTTGTGAACATATTTTAAATCTTGGCAGTGCAACAAGCCTAGAGAGCAGATGACTCAGCCAGCTTGCCCTCCCATCCAAAGTGCTGTAGATGTTTATAGTGCATTCTTAGGGCTAACATTTAAGACATAGATCCTAATGCCATACATCTAAAATAAGTTGAGGAGTTAGTTTGTGATGAGAATATAGACAGTTCGGTTCTCCCAGAAAGTAGAATCTGACATTTTAGAACATTGCCATATATGGGCCTGTGTGGATGGCAGCCCAGTTCACTTTGAGGGCTGCTCCAGCATTATTTTGCCATATCTACACAACCAATTATACTCATAGGAGTGTCTGAGCAAGCTAGTTATGAGAGCTGGGGCTGAGGTGGGAGTGAGATGGCAAGGAGAGGAGGACATTGATGGGTCTGAGAAGACTGATTCTGGAGCCACTTCAAGATGAACCTCTTTACAATGCTTTGCTTGAAGAACTGGTATTTAAAGAAACCATTTGTTAGACAAAAGGGTTTTAATTTCCCAGTATATCTCACTAATGGTTGTGTGCTTTGAAGGCACAGAAAAGAATTGATTGAAAAGTTTGGTCCCACCTTATACTATGGAAAGGGTTTACTTGAAGCTGCTCTAGTAAACCAACTTCGTGTTGATGCCATTTCCAAGCCACCACAAAGTATGGTAAGGAGAAAGCATCTGACCAACATTGGGTAAATTAACAAAACAAATGCCTAGGAGGCAAAGCATCACCCCTGGCCTGTGGAGAACTTGCCGTCCCTGCCTGCCACCAGTTCATTCCACATCCACTCCCGATCAGCAGGTAACCTTTCCTTCCAGGCCTCTGCTCAGGAGTTTATGCAGAGTGGGTACCTATCCCTGGCACCAAAAAGACTCTGGAAGTCTCACTTCCAATATTCCCATTTACTTACCATGCAACAGAAGGTGAATTCACACACATCCAAAATAAAATAGTGAATGGTTTTCTTGAACTTTCTATTAAACAGAACTCTTTTAAAACATACTTTTCCATTGCTACATTATTCTGATAATTAATGTTCCTAATAATAACCTTGAAGGTCTGTCAGACTCTGAGGAACCTAATGAATAATTACAGGAATGAAATGGTGTTCAATAGGATTTCATGCTTAGTGCATTTTGAATCCTAACACTTTTGACAGATGGCCACAGTTCATTGACCAATTCCCCAGTCATTCAAGTAAACAGATAAGTTACCGTGTTTCAATGGTACCACCATGGGAAGTTACCTAAGAGCATATTAAACCAAAATCTGACCTTTACTATAAACCCCCAGCATACCCTCGCAAAGCCAGGCAGGCTGCACATAAGTTGCAGTCACGGGGAGGTGTGGATAGTTGGAACCTCTCAGAACCCACCCTTTCCCTAATAGATAGAAAAAAAAAAGTCAGAATTAAGGATAATTATAAAGAAAATCATATTCCAGAATGCTGTTCTTATAATTGAGGAACCACTTGCTGCCCTTACCCATTTTTGACATGTTTAAAGGATTTGACACAGGATTGATGCCAAAAACTTGTCTGGGTTGGGGGTGCCTTTCCTACTCCACATGCCCCTCAAGCCTTACTCTTGTCTCTGTCTTGCTGCTCTTTGTCTTGTTGTTGGCAGACACATGCCCTACTTAGAGAACGTTCAAAATCACAGTTAACAGTGGAAGAAAATAAAATCCAACCCCTACATTGGGCAGTTGAAAAACTAAGATCCCAAAAGGCTATCACCTTGCCCAAAGCTACACAGCAAGTTACAGAGCCCAGTGAGAGCCCACGTTTCCCAATTCCCAAGGAAAGACCTTACTGAGTGCACCATCCCTTGCCTCATCAAAAGCAGTAATTGACAGGAAAAGCTCTCCACCTGTCATAGTCAGAGAAACTGAAAAAGCATTGGAAAATGGTATTTCAATAAATGCACTTGACTAATAAGGTTGAAGTACCATGTGTTCTATTTTAAAATATCAGAATTGAAAGGATTTAAGTAGCTTTAAGCAGAAAATTTGCATTGGGCAAATCTGCTACAAAAAAAAAAACCTCTTTAAAGTGTTGAAAAGCAAAGATGTCACTTTGAGGACTGAGGTGCACCTGACCCAAGGCATGGTATTTTCAATTGCCTCATATGCATGAGAACGCTGGACAATGAATAAGGAAGATGAAGAAGAACTGATGCCTTTGAGATATGGCATTAGCAAAGAATACTGAAGATACCATGGACTGTTGAAGAATAAACAAGTCTATCTTGGAAGAAGTACAGCCAGAATGCTCCTTGGAAGCCAGGATGGTAAGACTTCGTCTCATGTACTTTGGACATGTTATCAGGACAGATGAATCCCTGGAGAAGGATATCATGCTTGGTAAGACAGAGGGTGGGCAAAGAAGAGGAAGACCCTCAACGAGATGGACTGACACAGTGGCTGCAACAATGGGCTCAAACACAGCAACGATTGTGAGGATGGTGCAGGATTGGACAGTGTTTTGTTCTGTTGTACGTAGGGTTGCTACGAGTTGGAACTATCTCAACAGCACCTAACGACAACAAGAAGCAGAAAATGGGGAGCCCTGGTGATGCAGTGGTTATAGTACTCAGCTGCTAACCAAAAGGTCAGTGGTCTAAACCCACCAGCCACTCTGTGGGAGATGTGGTAGTATGCTTCTGTTAAGATTACACCCTCGGAAATCCTACAGGGTAGTCCTACTCTGTCTTATAGGGTCACTATGAGTGGGAATTGACTCAACTTCAATGGGTTTGGTTTTGTTTAAGCAGAAAACTAGAGCACACATAGAATTTTCTATCTTTAGCATCTCTGAGCCTCAAGGACATAAAATTTACTAATTTAGATCATCTCATGAGTGTTCCTCTTACATTCAAAGCTTTGGACTTCCTCAGAATGGACGACGAGAATGCTACCACTGATCTACCACCCATCTGATGTTTAGGGCTGTCCGTTTTTAAGAGCTCTTTGTGTACCAGGGGAACTTGCCCTCTTCTGTGAGGTAACTTGCAAGTGTGCTCCCTCAGTTTGTCATCTGTCTTTTGGTTTTGCTTATGGTGTTTTTGTTTGTTTTGTATTGTTGGTAGTAAAGTTTATCAATCTTTTCCCTTCATTATTCATGAATTTTGAAAGGCTTTTCCAACTTTTAGGTTATAAAGTAATTCGCCTATGCAATTCTTCTCTGGTTTCATGTTTTACACTTGGCTCTCCAGTTCATTTGGAGCTTAGTTTGGTGTGAGGTATAGATGCATTAAGAGGTCTGGTGGTACAGTGGTTAAAGCACTTGGCTGCTTATCTAAAGACCTTTCAGTTAGCAGCCAAGCACTTAACCACTTCATCGCCAGGGCTCCTTAGGCAGCACACAGACACTAAACACCCGAGGAGAAATGAGATCAAAGAATAGACATTTGTACTCTACTGTGGAATAGAACCAGTCTCTCACTATTTGGAATACAAAGGAATTATGCACACAGCAGTGTATATGCATTGTCCTCCATTGGCCCCTCCAGATCCATTCTCTGCCCTCTGTGCCAGGAGGCTGATCTCTGTGGACAGCATCACTCAGCAGACTTGCCCCAGCTTCTGGTTGGGTTCCGTCAATGGAGGGCACTTCCAGGAGATCTAAGCACAGGAGAAGAAAAGTTGGGCATCAGTTTAATAGGGGCTGCATTTGGCTCTCCATAGTCACCACTCCATTGGGTGAGCCCTTCCTTCTCAGCTGCAGCTGTTGTTGGGTCCTGGTGGCCCCTTCTTTCCCCTCGCCCTTTCAGGCCTGGGTGGTTACAACCTTCTGTTGGTGCTGACTTGAGTGCTTCCTCAATCCCACCCACGCTGCTGTAAAGAGCCCTCCTAAATCCTTTTAAGTTATGCCCTTTGACCATGCCATCCATGTCCTGCCAGGTTTTGATTTATACAAACAGCATCACAGATACATACAAATCTATCAGTGATAAAGGTTTAGGGTGTGGCTCCCTTCCACCATCCCCATGTTAGAAAATTTACCAAGCAAAGCCAAAAACCAGTCAATGAGATCATACCTCATTTAGAAACCCAGAGTGATAGTATTCATCTTGATTAGCTTCCTTGTTCATTACACAGCACTCTGGTCTGATTTGTGGTTACTTTCAGAAATGAAGCCCATCCTCAAAGATTTGAGGTTGAACCCTATCATTAAAGATAGCTTCCCCAGCCTCTACAGACAATTGCACTCATAGCACTTTGAGCTCATGTTCTCTCCAGGGTGATGGCTTTGAAGTCAGACATGAGCATGTTCAAGCTCTGGTATGTTTGCTTAAAAAAAAAAAAGGCCATTCCCATGACATATAGTCAAGCCCCTAGCTACTCCCCCGTTAACTTTAACTTTCTTTACTCTGGTATCTTTTTAAAAAAGCTTTAGCAAAGTAAATTAAGTGTGCTTGCCTCTTACTAGTTGCATCTCTGTCAGTGGGAAACTTCTGTGGGAAGTTTATTCTTATACTGCTGAGTCACACTCAAATTGGGGAGGAGGTGGCCCTACTGAGGCAGAAGCCATGTGGGTTTGTTTCTTGGGTTCAGCAACTGGTGACATTGTGTAAATAACTGTGAGGCTTAAATTAGTTACCTCGCAGTAAGTAGTCTGTGAGATAAGCAACATTATCCCAATATTACAGAAGAAGAAAAGTCGAACTCAAAGCTATGCTGGAACAAAGGTTTTTGTACACTATTGAAATTAAGTTGGTATTAATACAAACCAGATTGTTTTAAGTTAAGATGCCAGCTGTAATTCCTAGAAAATAACTAAGAAAATAAAATTATAATGAAAGAAACAACAAGGGAGTTAAAATAGTGTACTAGAAAACACCTATTTAACATAAAGGAAGGAAGCAACAAAGGAACAGAGGAACGAAAAAGACATAAGACATACGGAAAATAAATAGCAAAATGGCAGACATAAATTTTATCTTATCAATAATTACATTAAATTTGAATGGACTAAACACTCCAATTAAAAGGCTCAGATTGGCAGTATAGATACAAAAACATCACCCAAGTATATGCAGACTAAAAGAAACCCACTTTAGTTTCAAAGACACAAATAGGTTGAAAGCAAAATGATAGAAAAATATATACCATGCCTCTCCACTGGGTCAACCCTTCCCAACACCAAAAAGAGAGCTAGAGTGGCTATACTAATATCAGACAAAATAGATTTTAAGCTAAGAATTGTTGCTAATGAAAAAGAAGGGCATTTTATAATGATGTTCCTGTTGTTAGGTACCACTGAGTTGGTTACAACTCAGACCCTGTGTACAACAGAAAGAAACACTGCCTGGTCCTGTGCCACCCTCACAATCCTTGCTATACCTGAGCCCATTGTTGCGGTCACTGCGCCATTCCATCTCGTAAAGTGTCTTTCTCTTTTTCCTCGACCATCTACTATGACCTTGACTATATCCCACCAGAATTTAGAGACCATCTGAAGAATAGATTTGACACATTGAATGCTAGTAACCGAAGATCAGATGAGTTGTGGAATGACATCAAGGACATCATCCATGAAGAAAGCCAGAAGTCATTGAAAAGACAGGAAAGAAAGAAAAGACCAAGATGGATGTCAGAGGAGACTCTGAAACTTGCTCTCAAACGTCAAGTAGCTAAAGCAAAAGGAAGAATTGATGAAGTGAAAGAACTGAAGATTTCAAAGGGTGGCTCGAGAAGATGAAGTGAAGTTTTATACTGACATGTGCAAAGAGCTGGAAAAGGAAAACCAAAAGGGAAGAACACACTCAGCACTTCTCAAGCTGAAAGAACTAAAGAAAAAATTCAAGCCTCGAGTTGCAATAGTGAAGGATTCCATGGGGAAAATATTAAATGACACAGGACGCAGCAAAAGAAGATGGAAGGAATACAAAGAGTCATTGTACCAAAAAGAATTCGTCTATGTTCAACAATTTCAAGAGGTGGCATACCCCAAGAAGATAAAATACTTAGGAATAAATCTTACCAAAGATGTAAAAGACCTATACAAAGAAAACTACAAAATACTAGTGCAAGAGACTAAAAACGACCTACTTAAGTGGAAAAACATACCTTGCTCATGGATAGGAAGACTTAACGTAGTAAAAACGTCTATTCTACCAAAAGCCATCTATACATACAATGCACTTCCGATCCAAATTCCAATGACATTTTTTAATGTGATGGAGAACCAAATCACCAAGTTCATATGGAAGGGAAAGAAGCCCCAGATAAGTAAACATTACTGAAAAAGAAGAAGAAAGTGGGAGGCCTCACTCTACCTGATTTTAGAACCTATTATACAGCCACAGTAGTCAAAACAGCCTGGTACTGGTACAACAACAGGCACAGAGACCAATGGAACAGAACTGAGAACCCAGATATAAATCCATCCACATATGAGCAGCTGATATTTGACAAAGGCCCAGTGTCAGTTAATTGGGGAAAAGATAGTCTTTTTTAACAAATGGTGCTGGCATAACTGGATATCCATTTGCAAAAAAATGAAACAAGACCCATACCTCACACCATACACAAAAACTAACTCCATGTGGATCAAAGACCTAAACATAAAGACCAAAACGATAAAGATCATGGAAGAAAAAATAGGGACAACGTTAGGAGCCCCAATACAAGGCATAAACAGAATACAAAATATTACCAAAAATGAGGAAGAGAAACCAGATAACTGGGAGCTCCTAAAAATCAAACACCAATGCTCATATAAAGACTTCACCAAAAGAGTAAAAAGACCACCTACAGACTGGGAAGGAATTTTCAGCTATGACATCTCCGACCAGCGCCTGATCTCTAAAATCTATATGATTCTGTTAAAACTCAACCACAAAAAGACATACAACCCAATCAAGAAGTGGGCAAAGGATATGAACACGCACTTCACTAAAGAAGATATTCAGGCAGCTAACAGATACATGAGAAAATGCTCTCCATCATTAGCCATTAGAGAAATGCAAATTAAAACTAAGATGAGATTCCATCTCACTCCAGCAAGGCTGGCATTAATCCAAAAAACACAAAATAATAAATGTTGGAGAGGCTGCAGAGAGATTGGAACTCTTATACACTGCTGCTAGGAATGTAAAATGGTACAACCACTTTGGAAATCTATCTGGCGTTTTCTTAAAAAGTTAGAAATAGAACTACCATACAACCCAGAAATCCCACTCCTCGGAATATACCCTAGAGAAGTAAGAGCCTTCACACGAACAGATATATGCACACCCGTGTTTATTGCAGCACTGTTTACAATAGCAAAAAGCTGGAAGCAACCAAGGTGTCCATCAACGGATGAATGGTTAAATAAATTGTGGTATATTCACACAGTGGAATACTACGCATCGATAAAGAACAGTGACGAATCTGTGAAACATTTCATAACATGGAGGAAACTGGAAGGCATTATGCTGAGTGAAATTAGTCAGAGGCAAAAGGACCACTATTGTATAAGACCACTGTTATAAGATCTTGAGAAATAGTATAAACTGAGAAGAACACATTCTTTTGTGGTTACAAGAGAGGGGAGGGAGGGAGGGAGGGTGGGAGAGGGTTATTTACTGATTAGTCAGTAGATAAGAACTACTTTAGGTGAAGGGAAGGACAATACTCAATACAGGGAAGGTCAGCTCAACTGGGCTGGACCAAAAGCAAAGAAGTTTCCAGGATAAACTGAACGCTTCGAAGGTCAGCAAAGCAAGGGCAGGGGTTTGGGGACTATGGCTTAAGGGGACTTCTAAGTCAATTGGCAAAATAATTCTATTATGAAAACATTCTGCATCCCACTTTGAAGTGTGGTATCTGGGGTCTTAAATGCTAACGAGCGGCCATCTAAGATGCATCAATTGGTCTCAACCCACCTAGATCAAAGGAGAATGAAGAACACCAAGGTCACACGATAACTATGAGCCCAAGAGACAGAAAGGGCCACATGAACTAGAGACTTACGTCAGCCTGAGACCAGAAGAACTATATGGTGCCTGGCCACAACAGATGACTGCCCTGACAGGGAACACAACAGAGAACCCCTGAGGGAGCAGGAGAACAGTGGGATGCAGACCCCAAATTCTCATAAAAAGACCAGACTTAATGGTCTGACTGAGACTAGAGGAATCCCAGCGGTCATGGTCCCCAAACCTTCTGTTGGCCCAGGACAGGAACCATTCCCAAAGACAACTCATCAGACATGGAAGGGACTGGACAATGGGTTGGAGAGAGATGCTGATGAAGAGTGAGCTACTTGTGTCAGGTGGATACTTGAGACTGTGTTGGCATCTCCTGTCTGGAGGGGAGATGGGTGGGTAGAGAGGGTTAGAAACTGGCGAAACGATCACGAAAGGAGAGACTGGAAGAAGGGAGCAGGCTGACTCATTAGGGGGAGAGTAAATGGGAGTATGTAGTAAGGTGTATATAAGCTTATATGTGAGAGACTGACTTGATTTGTAAACTTTCACTTCAAGCACAATAAATATTACTAAAAAGAAAAAAAAAAGGGTGCAGCAGTATATCGACAGGGAACTGCCAGAAATTCAGGCCAGTTTCAGGAGAGGACATGGAACCAGGGACATCACTGCTGATGTCAGATGGATTCTGGCTGAAAGCAGAGAATACCAGAAGGATGTTTACTTGTGTTTTATTGACTATGCAAAGGCATTCGACTGTGTGGATCATAACAAATTATGGATAACATTGCGAAGAATGAGAATTCCAGAACACTTAATTGTGCTCATGAGGAACTTTTACATAGATCAAGAGGCAGTTGTTCAGACAGAACAAGGGGATGCTGATTGGTTTAAAGTCAGAAAAGGTGTGCGTCAGGGCTGTATCCTTTCACCATACCTGTTTAATCTGTATGCCGAGCAAATAATCCGAGAAGCTGGACTATATGAGGAAGAACAGGGCATCAGGATTGGAGGAAGACTCGTTAACAACCTGCGTTATGCATATGACACAACCTTGCTTGCTGAAAGTGAAGAGGATTTGAAGCACTTACTAATGAATGTCAAAAACCACAGCCTTCAGTATGGATTACACCTTAACATAAAGAAAACAAGAATCCTCACAACTGGACTAATGAGCAACATCATGATAAACGGAGAAAAGATTGAAGTTGTTAAGGATTTCATTTTACTTGGATCCACGATCAACAGCCATGGAAGCAGCAGTCAAGAAATCAAAAGACGCGTTGCATTGGGTAAATCTGCTGCAAAGGACCTCTTTAAAGTGTTGAAGAGCAAAGATGTCACCTTGAAGACTAAGGTGCGGTTGACCCAAGCCATGGTATTTTCAATTGCATCATATGCATGTGAAAGCTGGACAATGAATAAGGAAGACCCAAGAAGAATCGACGCCTTTGAATTGTGGTGTCGGAGAAAAATATTGAATATACCATGGACTGCCAAAAGAACAAACGGATCTGTCTTGGAAGAAGTACAACCAGAATGCTCCTTAGAAGCAAGGATGGCAAGACTGCATCTTACATACTTTGGATACGTTGTCAGGAGGGATGAGTCCCTGAAGAAGGACATCATGCTTGGCAGAGTACACGGTCAGTGGAAAAGAG
The DNA here is from genome assembly GCF_030014295.1 of Loxodonta africana. Lineage (NCBI taxonomy): Eukaryota > Metazoa > Chordata > Mammalia > Proboscidea > Elephantidae > Loxodonta > Loxodonta africana. The sequence continues at coordinate 29,110,063 of NC_087363.1, read as the reverse complement.
GAAGACCCTCCATGAGGTGGATTGACACAGTGGCTGCAACAATGAGCTCAAGCATAACAACAGTTATAAGGATGGCTCAGGACCAGGCAATGTTTCATTCTGTTGTGCACAGGGTCACTATGAGTAAGACTCAACTCAACGGCACCTAGCAACAACAACACCTACTACTTTACCAATCATAATGTCCTTCTCCAAGGATTGGTTCCTTCTAATAATTACTGGTAATTGGAATGTAAAAGTTGGAATTCTGTTGTGCATAGGGTCACTATGAGTCAGACTCAACTCGACGGCACCTAACAACAACAACACCTACTACTTTACCAATCATAATGTCCTTCTCCAAGGATTGGTTCCTCCTAATAATTACTGGTAATTGGAATGTAAAAGTTGGAAACAAAGAGGAAGGATAAGTAGGTGGAAAATACAGCCTTGGTGACAGAAACAATGCTGGAGATCACATGATAGACTTTTTTTAAGATCAACAACTTATTCATCAGAAATACCTTTTTTCGACAACATAAATGACAATTATACACATGGGCCTCGCTGGATGGAATATAAACTGACTACATCTGTGCAAAGAGACAATGGAGAAGCTCAATATCATTAGTTAGAACAAGGCTGGGGCACACTGTGGAACAGACCATCAACTGCTCACACGCAAGTTCAAGCTGATGCTAAAGAAAAAAATTATATAACCTAGATAAAATGGATAACTTCCTAGAAAGGCAAGAACTATCAAAATTAACTCAAGGAGAAACAGAAAATCTGATCAGACCTATAACAAGAAATTGAATTTGTGGTCAAAAAACTTCCCACAAAGAAAAGCCCAAGATCAGAGTGCTTCCCTGCTAATTCTACTGAACATTCAAAGAAGAATTAATACCAATTCTTCACAAACTCTTTCAAAAATAGAAAAGAAACACCTTCCAACTCAGTATATGAGGCCAGAATTACTGGGATAAAAAAATGAGACAAAGACACCACAAGAAAAGAAACTAGACCCATGTCCCTTATGAATATAGATGTAAAAGCTTCCAACAAAATACTAGCAAACTGAACGCAGCAACATAAAAAGGACTACATATCATGGCCAAATGGGATTTATTCCGGAAATACAAAGTTGGTTTAACATAAGAAAGTAAAATCAATGTAATACACCATATTAATAGACCAAGGACAAAACAGAAAAAGCATTTGACAAAAGTCAACGCACTTTCCTAATAAAAACACTCAACAATCTAGGAATACAAAAGACCTTCCTCAATCTGATAAAGGGCACCTATGAAAAACGCACAGCTTAAGGGTAAAAGATTGGATGCGTTCCCCTGTTAGATCAGGAACAAGACAAGGAAGTCCATTCTTGTCACTTCTGTTCAACGTTGACTGCAAATTCTATCCGGGGCAATTAGACAAGAAAAAGAATAACAGTCATCTAGATTGGGAAGGAAGAAGTAAAACTATGTCTCTTCAGAGATGGTATGAACTTGTATAAAGAAAATTCTAAAGAATCCAAAATAAAAACTAGTAGATATAATAAATTAGTTCATCAAGGCTGCAGGATATAAGAACAATATATAAAAGCCAATTGTATATTTTTAGCAGTAAACAAATAAAAAATGAAATTAAGAAAAACAATTCTATATGCAATTGTATATTCCAGAATGCTCCTTAGAAGCAAGGATGGCAAGACTACGTCTCACATACTTTGGACATATTATCAGGAGGGATCAGTCCCTGGAGAAGGACATCAGGCTTGGTAAAGTAGAGGGTCAGTGAAAAAGAGGAAGACTGTCTATGAGATGAACTGACACAGTGGCTGCAACAATGGACTGAAGCATAACAATGATTGTGAGGATGGTGCAGGACCAGGCAGTGTTTTGTTCATAGGGTTGCTGTGAGCTGGATCCAACTTGACAGCACCTAATAACAGCAACAACAATTCTATATACAAAATCATTTTTAAAAAATTAGCAGTGAATTTAATAAAAGAAGTTCAAAACTTGTATATTGAAAACTACAAAATGTCACTGAAATTAAAGAAGACCTAAATAAATGGAAAGACAGCTTATGTTTGCAAATTGAAAGACATAACATTGGTATACACATTTAAATACAATCCCTATCAAAATTCCAGGGGCCTTTTTTTCACGGAAATTGACAAGTCAATCCTAAAATTCACATGGAAATTCAAGGGACTCAGAATAGCCAAAGTTATCTTGAAAAAGAACAAAGTTGAAGGACTCACACTTCCTGATTTCAAAACTTACTACAAAGCTACAGTAATCCAGACTAAGTGGTATTAGCACAAGAATAGACATATAAATCAATGGAATATATTTGAGAGTCATAAATAAACCCTTACATTTATGGTCAATTGATCTTTGATGAGGGTGCCAATAGCGGAAAGAATAGTCTTTTAAACAAACGGTGCTGGGACAACTGGATATTTTCATGCAAAAGGGTATATAGTATATGTATCATACACTTATATAAAATATCTAGAATAGGCATATGCATAGAGATCAAAGTTTATTAGAAGTTGCCAGGGGCAGGTCGGAGGGGAAATGGGAAGTTATTGCTTAAAAGACACCAAGTTTCCGTTAAGGATGACGAAAGCATTTGGAAATGGATAGTGGAGATGGTTGCACAACTGATGAATCTAATTAATGTCACTGAATTGTAAACATAAAAATGGGTGAAACAGCAAATTTTTATACATGTATCCTACCACAATAAAATTTTTTAAATTGTGGTATATCCATAGAATGGAATATTATTTGACTATAAAAAGTAATGAGGTACCGACACATGCAAAAACACGGATAAACCTTGAAAACATTAAGTGAAAGACACCAGACATATAAGGCCACATATTGTATGATTCCATTTACATAGTATGTCCAGAATAGGGGAATCCATAAAGACGGAAAGTGGACTAGTGGTTGCCAGGTGCTGAGGAGATGGGGAAATGCGTAGTGACTGCTATTGGGTTTCTTTTTTTTTTTTTTTAGTTTCGTTTATTTATTCATTTATTTAAATTGTGCCTTAAGTGAAAGTTTACAAATCAAGTCAGTCTCTCATACAAAAACGTATTACACCTATAGGGTCGCTATGAGTTGGAATCGACTCGATAGCAACGGGATTTTTTTCGGGTTATGTACTCCTAGTTGCTCTCCCTCTAATGAGACAGCACACTCCTTCTCTCTACCCTGTATTCCCCATGTCCATTTGGCCAGCTTCTGTCCCCCTCTGTCTTCTCATCTCCCCTCCAGACAGGAGCTGCCCGCATAGTCTCATGTATCTACTTGAGCCAAGAAGCTCACTCCTCACCAATATCACTTTCTATTCCATAGTCCAGTCCAATCCCTGTCTGAAGAGTTGGCTTCAGGAAGGTTCCAGTCTTGGGCTAACAGAAGGTCTGGGTATGACGACCTCTGATGTCCTTCTAGTCTTAGTCAGACCATTAAGTCTGGTCTTTTTAAGAGAATTTGAGGTCTGCATCCCACTGATCACCTGCTCCATTAGGGATTCTCTGTTGTGTTCCCTGTCGGGGCAGTCATCGGTTGTAGCTGGGCACCATCTAGTTCTTCTGGTCTGAGGCTGATTTAGTCTCTGGTTCACGTGGCCCTTTCTGTCTCTTGGGCTCATAATTACCTTGCGTCTCTGGCGTTCTTCATTCTCCTTTGCTCCAGGTGGGTTGAGACCAACTGATGCATCTTAGATGGCCGCTTGCTAGTGTTTAAGGCTAATGGGTTTCTTTTTGGGATGGTGAAAATGTTATGAAATTAGTGGTGACAGATTCAAAAGTCTGTGAATACACTAAAAACCATTGAATTGTATGCTTTTGAAGGGTAAACACTTAAAGTGTTAAATGTGAAACATATATCAATAAATTTGGTAAAAATGCGTAATCCATATCAAAGTATTCAATGTTGATGTCTTCCTAAAAGAACAGTCACTCTGCCCACTCCACTTTGCACATTTTCTGTAAATTTTGTGACCTAGTCATGAACCCTCTATGTGTTGTACACACACATACCCTGAAAGGCCCCCTCACCCACATAGATACATACCATTCTGTGACTGACCCACATACACCCACATGAGGATAGACGCTGTCACAAGGGTAGTGGAGTTGACAAGTAAGAGGACACAGAACTCACCAGGTATGATGGAATTTGGGCAGGAGAAAGAATCTGTTAGGAATGTTTCAGGTAGGTGAAAGAACATTTATGGGTGCAAAGTAAGGAAAATAACAGGTAGTTGAATGAAAACCTAGAAAAACCATAGAGTTACTGAGCAAAATCGGCAAGGATATCAAGTCTGATGTCCTTTATGGGTGGTTAGAAAAAGAAAAAGGAGGGAATCAAACGTCGGGGAAAAAAATGTGTAGTACCTTGATTTTTTTTTTTTTAGTAAATCATAAAGGATCACTGAAAAAAAAGCAATCAGAAATTATTTTGCAGAACTTAAAAAACAACTTCAATAAAAAGCAAGACTCATAAAAGGATTTCTGGGTAGGGATTAGAGCAAGGCTTAGGGAAAAGCACACAATGCAGGAATTGTAGCACTGTCTGTTTTCAGCATTTAGGCTGTTTTCAGCATTTCCCCACAGCCCTAAATTATTATCTTAAGCCAGCTGCTGTGTTCTGACAGTTTGTGTTAATTCAGCTTCCTTTATTTCCCGTCTGGTGAGTCATAGGCTATATTAACATTAATGAAATAAATGGGCAATTTACTATCTCTGACCAAAGTCAACAGCCTCAAACACACTTGTGGAAGTTTTATTTACAATAACAAACACCTGTGTTAATTTCCTTTCATGAGGCACACAATAGCATCCTCCTCAAGGAAGTACCTTTTGATAAAGTGAACAATAAAGTGTTCATCATATCATTTTTTTCCCTTGTCTCTCATGCACCAGCAAGCATACATTTCTTTCAATTAATATTCTTTTACTTGCACAAAAGCCATTTGCCAATAAAGGTTATACTTTTGGAGTGCAGTGAAATAATGGAGGGGACATTTGCATGAAGTTTAGGATAAAAACAATACTCATAACACCCTCAAAAGATTTTATTCAATTCATTTCAATCCAACTCCACAAATAATTAATAAATACCTACTGTGTGTCCTACAGAGGTACCTTGGTGGTGTGAGCAGTTTGTGATTGACTGCTAGCCTAAAGATTGGTGGTTTGAACTCACCCAGCCATGCCATGGAAGAAAGGCCTGGCAATCTGCTTCCATACAGTAAAGAAAATCCTATAGAGCAATTCTACCTGTGACACATGGGGTTGCCATGAGTCAGAATCAACTCGATGGGAACTGGTACTGGTTTACGTGTCCCACAGGTCCCTAGGCAGTACTGTCCTCACTTTCACAGAGCTTATAATCTTGTACGTAAAGCAAGCCTACACAAAATGATTAAAAGAACAAGATAAAAAGATGTATAACCTCGAACCATAAAGACATGCTATAAAACTTTACAAAACTCTTTCTCTAAGAACAGGTGCTATGCTCAATTGTGTAGTGCATGTCTATACCACATTTAAAGGGTTCCATGAAAGTACTGCCTTGAGAAAAGAGGGAGCACCTTTTCAAATTAGCACAGAAATGCCACAGGAGATAGTGGCAGCCTTGGTGATCATTTGGGTGCAGGCAAGATAATGAATTTCATGACAGCAGAGGTTGTCTTCATCAGCTTTGTGCAAACAAGTTTATTGAAGAATCATAACTTGCTGAGTTACAAAGGTAAAAACATTTTTTCCCCAGTCACGCCTTCAACCATTCCATTTTGAATCATTCTTGTCTGGCCCTTAGTAACACTGGGGAAAGATTCTATCTTTTTCCGACTCCTTTTAGTGGTCAATATTTAGTACAATCCAGTTCAAAATTTAGTGTCACATCAGATTAAAATCACCTCTTCTTCCCTTGTCCAGCAGAGCGTAGCATAGAGCTGCTGCTTCAATGCCACCTCCCATCCTCCTTCTGATTCTACTCCTCTGAGGTTGGAAAGGAGCTGGAAGGAATGATAAGGGAGGTGGCATTTCTGACAAAACATGCTCCCTTCTTAAAGAAGATCCAAATTAATGAAAAGATATTCCATGTTCATGGATCAGAGGATTCAATATTGTTAGGAACAACAAGAAGATGGCAGTACTCCCCAAAATGATCTACAGATTCATTGCAATCACTATCAAAATTCCAGCTGTCTTTATCAGTTGGAATTGAAATCTGACTATAAAATTCCTGTGAAATGCAAGGGATCCAAAATAAGCAAAATCATCTTGAAAAAAGAACAAAGTCAGAGGGCTCACACTTCCTGATTTCCAAACTTATGACAAAGGTACAGTAATCAAGACAAGGTGGCACTGGCATAAGGATAGACATACAGATACACAGATCAATGGAATGGGACTGAGGGTCCAGAAACAAACCCTTAAATTTATGCTCAATTGATTTTTGACAAGTGTGCCAAGACAATCCAGTGGGGAGAAAACAGTCTTTTCAAAAATGATGCTTAGACAATTTGATATCTACATGCAAAAGAATGGAGTTGGACACCTACCGCATGCCATATACAAACATTAACTCAAAATGGATCATAGATTTAAATGTCATCTTTTGGACGTGATAAAAATATTCTAAATTTAGGTAGTGGTGATGACTTACAACTCTGTGAATAAACTAAAAAACATTGGATTGTGTACTTTTAATGAGTAAATTTTACAGTGTGTGTGTTATAGCTCAATAAAGCAGTTTAGAAAAAAGGATTTAAGTGAGTTACTAGAAGAAATTCTAGGTAAATATTTATGTAATCTAGAGGCAAAGAAAGCCTTTCTAAGTATGATATGAAGGCAAAAAATAACAAAAAATGATGTCTATATTTCACTACAATTAAAAAAAAATTCTATATAAAAAATACTATTGACAAAATTTCACATATATACCCCAGTCTTAGTAATATCCTTAACATATAAAGAGTCATTAAAATCAGTGAAAAAAATTATCAATACCCTAACAGAAAAATGGGTAAAGAACATGAACAATTCATAAAATAAAAAACAGAATGGCTAATAAACATGTATAAAAATATTCCAATTCATTGATAGTCAAAATAATGCTAATTAAAACACAAACGAAATGCCTCTTTCACCCGTTAGATTGGTAAAGATTCAAAAGAAGTAGAATATCCATGGCTGGTGAGCATGTGGGAAAATAGGGTTCTCATATACTTCTGGTGGGAATGTAATTTTGAATAACTGTGCTGAAGGCAATTAAAAAATATAAATTAAATGGCTAAAAATTTGTAAATACTTGGTCTAAGTAATTCTTTCTGGAATAGGTATTCAAAAGAACATGTGCAAGGCTATATATTCTTATGAATATTCATGAAAAATTAGAAACAACCAAAGTGTCTAACAATAGATTAGAAAAATAAACCTAAACAATAAAACACAATAGCCATTAAACTTACTTGGTGGCATACTGAAGTGGCCATTGCTGGTTGTCTACTTAGCATCTATTCTGTCTTCATTCCTAGAATCCCATAAAGCCTCTGGATTCAGGGAGAGCTGCACCCCCCACCGCCGTCATCCCCAAAGACAAAGGTAACCTGAATGGTTTGTTTCATGGATAAGCATGGAATTCAATACAGGTAAACGAGATACAAAAAAAAACAGTGACAAAGCATTGAGCTGGATATTTTTTTGTGTACTTTTCGGTATACGTATTTAAGGCAGGAACAGTTTAAAAAACGAGAAAAAAAGGCAACATCTTTTTTTGTTTGGTTTGATTTTGAAGATAAAGCTCGGCCTCCTAGCATGGTGATTCTTAAGGCAGCTTATTACAGAGAAGTCAATCAGTTTCTCTTCATTTATCTTTCTATTGCCTCCCTTTTCATTTTCCTTCTCCTTTCTCTGTCAAGGCCTCTCTAAAAACATATTGCTTCTGCTCAAGAATATTATGAGTAACTAGGAAAACCCTCAGGACTTATTGATTGGCTATAGCTCCAATTCAGAATTCAGTCAATTCGCTGAAAAGTGTTTCTATTACTCAAAGCTTTGTTTATGAGTAAAGTTGGGTAATGCTTACATAATATGCAACATGGGGAACCAATGGCTGCTAAAAATGCTTACTTGATTTCCCAAATTGAGGATGTTTGATTATGCAATTGTAAAGAAGTTCTAGCATGTATTTTTGGTGTTACATATTAGTTTTCGGCTTTCAATGTATTTTTCTTCCAATAGCTCCAAAGCAGCAGAAGCACGCACAGATGATAAGAAATTATATTAACGTAATTTACATGTCAAGGAACATTTTAATTTAAATTATTATATTTCGGTCATTGATTCAGGGTTGTTAATTCAACCCCTGATTTTTATACTATTCAAAGTGTAGACATTGGTCTTGGAAGTAAACTTATAAATCAAGTAATAAAGAATAATCCAAAAGGAAGTGTTTAATATCGCTTTGTTTTATTTTTCTCAAGAGAAAAAAGTTTCCCACTTGAATAAAGGCTAAATTACAGTGATAACTCAAACAATTGGAAAACAGAGAAGAGATTAAGAATTGCAGTTATATGAAGAAAGAGACGTCTCATTATGGATTTTACTAGGAATTAAATTGGTAACAACAAAATCTGACAATTTTTCTGTAACTGGTTAAAATAATTAAAGATTCAGATAAAAATAAAAAACCAAACCCGCTGCTGTTGAGTTGATTCTGTTTGAGAACTGTCCCATAGGGTTTTCAAGGCTGTAATCTTTACAGAAGCAGACTGCCACGTCTTTCTCCTGCAGAAAGGCTGGTGGGTTTGAACCGCCTACCTTCCAGTTAGCTATTAACTACTGCACCACCAGGGCTACTAAATATTCAGATAAAAGACCTAAATTCTCTCCTGTTCTGGAATTCAACCAGTATTCTATATATTTTGTGTAGAGTAATAATTGCTTTCTATTTATTTGTTTTTAACCAAATACAGGAAATTACAAATACTCTGACAAGGTACTCAAGAGGGGAAAGAAGAGAGGCTGTATCTATATATTCTATATATGTATTTATACATTTATATATCTATCCATATCTGTTATAATAAGAATATATAGTTGATTTATTTTAATTGAAATCCTATGCCCTGAATCTGGAGGTCATTCCTAATTTCCTAATACTGGGAATACTGGGAAATTTATTCTTAAGGGCCTTAATTTTTTAGTAGACCTTGGTAGTAGTTTTTACACAGTGTTTATATGACTTGGACCAAGTTGATTGCCAAGTTTCAAATTAAGGTAAAAAATAATTCATGTGATCTGATCCTCAGGTTAAGAGCAACAACCAGGCAAAAATAGTGGATTTGGCATTCTTGTACCCAAAAGGCCCCACTGCATAACTGATTTACCAATTTAGTTGATAGCTGAGGTCTCAGTTGCTCTAATTCCGTGTTACGGCATTACCTGGGTGGAAGATGGGCAATGGGAATAGAGCCTAGGGCCCAGTGATAGTTGCATTATGGCTCTAAAGTAGATCTTTGGCTGATAGCTCAGAGGTTATTGTTCCACACTAAGAGAGCTAACAAAACTAGTCTCATTAGGTTTACTCTGTTCCACGTTCATAGGCAGTCACATCATTACCTCTTTTCAGGCACCCTGTCACAGCTGCGCATCCATCACCGCTGCTAGAAACACAACTCCAGGCAAGTGCCTTAGCAGTGGGGGTGTGTGGCACGACTGCATTTTATCAACCTATCACCACCTCCTGGGGCTGCCACCGCCACCATGCTGGGATGTGTGATACACTAAATCAAAGAGACAGAGAAAAGTCCTCTTAGCCCTTGCTACCATCTTTCTGGGTAATTGTTGGTAACTAATAGAACCTCTCTATTATCCCTCTTCTCTCATTTATACAATGGAAAAAACAACATTAACTGTTAAGAACGATATAAAGATAAACTGGCTTAGTAGGGTAGCATTTTGAATTCTTTGCAGGTGTTATTTAAACCTCAGCTGTAATTCAGTTAATAAAAAGGGTTTATTTGGTTGCCATAGTATGTGGATTAGAATACAGTTCTAAGAACTTCTGGAAATTATAAAGAAACTAGAGGACACATTTCTATTTTCAAGGACTTATTATATTTCAGGTGAGATAGGACCAACCCAGTGAAAACTGGCAAGCACACTAATGAAAATATAACCAATTACAGCTGCAAACAAAGACTCAGATGTTCTTTAATGATCCACCCAGCTTCAGACATGGTTAACTGAAAGCTCTGCTGAACACAAAGGGAAAAAACTAGACATAAGGTGGGTTCATTACTGAGGGTTTAATTATTTTCGTACATCATTGTAGCATAATCTCATGCTACTATGCATTTTTTGTATTAAAAGTCTTATTGTACTGAAAAACTAATTTTTTATATTAAAAATGAGATTCGATTTAGTATAACTACATAGGTTAATTATCACTATAATTATGACTTTTGTTTACACTTAACTTTCCCCCAAGGAAAGACTGCAAATATGTATATAAATGGTGGTTTAAATGTCTAGTTTTAAGAAACTGAGGAGTTAATAATACAAAAGTAACACATAGCAATATACATACTGAATATGCTACTGAACCTGAAAAAAAAAGAAAGCTATATAATAACAGCCCACTTTCCCCACCTGCAGCTAAAGAAATGACATTAAATCAGACTCCACTAAGAAGAGCGGAGCGTAGCTAAGCAACGCTGCCAAATTTCAAAGGAAAAGACTTATGAAAAAAAAACCCCAACTATGTCTTAAGGGGACTTCTAAGTCAATTGGCAAAATAAATTCTATTATGAAAATATTCTGCACCCCACTTTGAAGTGTGGCGTCTGGGGTCTTAAATGCTAACAAGCGGCCATCTAAGATGCATCAATTGGTCTCAACCCACCTGGATCAAAGGAGAATGAAGAACACCAAGGTCACATGATAACTATGAGCCCAAGAGACAGAAAGGGCCACATGAACTAGAGACTCACATCAGCCTGAGACCAGAAGAGCTAGATGGTGCCTGGCTACAACCGATGACTGCCCTGACAGGGAACACAACAGAGAACCCCTGAGGGAGCAAGAGATCAGTGGGATGCAGACCCCAAATTCTCATAAAAAGACCAGACTTAATGGTCTGACTGAGACTAGAAGAATCCCAGCGGTCATGGTCCCCAAACCTTCTGTTGGCCCAGGACAGGAACCATTCCCAAAGACAACTCATCAGACATGGAAGGGACTGGACAATGGGTTGGAGAGAGATGCTGATGAAGAGTGAGCTACTTGTGTCAGGTGGACACTTGAGACTGTGTTGGCATCTCCTGTTTGGAGGGGAGATGGGAGAGTAGAGAGGGTTACAAACTGGCAACACCGGCACGAAAGGAGAGACTGGAAGGAGGGAGCGGGCTGACTCATTAGGGGGAGAGTAAATGGGAGTATGTAGTAAGGTGTATATAAGCTTATACGTGACAGACTGACTTGATTTGCAAACTTTCACTTAAAGCACAATAAAAATTATTTAAAAAAAACCAAAACTCAACCTAGCTATTAAACGTGTATTCATCAGTGCAGCTAAAAAAGCCTTCATAAAATGATTTTCAACACTTAATAAAAAAATAAAAATAAATGTCAGAAGCCAGAGCGGGGCATACTGTACAAATGAAATTCTTGAGGCTGAACTATCTCTTCTGGGCTGCAGGTCCTGTCTCTGGTCACATGTCTGCCTGGATTGCCTGCTCCATTACTTTCCCCCTCTCCTTCAAAACTTTCTTAACAACCTGGATGGTGCGTACGTGGGTGTGTTCACTTGGTGATAATCATTAAACTACTCACTTATGATTTGTGCTGGATACTTCAACTAAAAAGAAAACAAGCCATATCTGAGACTGTCGCCATGAGCTGGAATCAGCTTGACGCAACTGGTTTTTTATGAGTCGTTACCACACTTGCTTGTACTAATAACCAAGTCTCAACTCAAGTGCTTCAATATGCTTATCTACATATGTGTACCTTTACTGAAAGCTATTATACCTTCGTCATCCATTTCTTTGTATATTTTTAGCTTACTTGTGTTCATTCGCTTTTTCCCATGAAACCTCAAGCTCTTTGTTTGCCATCTCTTTTGTAACTCTCCCACACTGAGGGTTAAGTAGGTAGGAGTATGTTGGTAAACTGGCTCTCCAAAAAAAGAAAGCCCTGATTTGAAGCCAGTGCTAATTTCTGTAGTGCAAATACTCCAACTATGACAAATTTTCGAAGTTTCAAGGTTTAACAACCCAACCAAAACTAAACCCAATGCTTTTGAGTCAATTCCGACTCATAGTGACCCTATAGGACAGAGTAGAACTGCCCCCTAGGGTTTCCAAGGAGTGGCTAGTGGATTTGAACTGCCAACATTTTGGTTAGCAGCCGAGCTCCTAACCACTGTGCCAGCAGGCTCTGACAAAATTCCTGAATACTTAACAATAGGCTCTCATTAGCCGGCCTGAGCCAGCTCCAGCCACACAGGTAAGCGATAAGTTCATTGCTAGTTTTACTCCAACTTAGAACAGCATTTTCACTAACTGCTCACTTACTCATATCACCACAAAGCTTTTCCGGCTGTGGGCACAGACATCATAACATATTTCATGTAGAATCAATGATGGGTAAAAATTGTTCTCTCTGTGCATCCTTGTGGAGCTAAAGCTAAATAAGCCAATTTGCTGAATTCCTTAGAACCAAGTATGTATTTCATCACAAAGAGATATTTCCCACTTGTCAGGAAATGTAATAGAGCCAAGATACCAATTGCTGTTTGTTTTCTGCCACAAGTGCAGACTAAGCAAAATGGTTATTCAATAAGCCATATTAAACTGAAGGATGCATTTTCAAAATGGCGAGGGGGCAAATAAACAGGGCAGCATTAATGTCTGAGGGAATTATGGATATGAACATTTTCTTTCTCCCACTGTGTAAACCTGCCCCTGCTACAAATGTTCAGTGGCATAAATAATGATCGCATAGACAGGTTTTGCTCTTGGAAGCTCAAATACAGAAAACTCAAAACCAAACCAAACCCAATGCTGTTAAGTCGACTCCAACTCATAAGGACCTTATAGGACAGAGTAGAACTGCCCCATAGGGTTTCCATGGAATGGCTGGTAGATTTGAACTACTGGTCTTTTGAGTAGAAACCTTAGCACTTAACCACTACACCACCAGGGCTCCAGATACAGAAAGGCAACTGACATTTTCAATGTCAACATTTTGGAGGAAAACATTTTTCTTGATTTATGAGGAGGCCTATTATTTCAGCATGGACTGATCAGAAAAGAACAATCACAGGAGAAATAAAAAAAGATCTGAAATATGGTGGAAACACCCTTTAAAAAACCACTGATTCTGCTGAAAATAAGAATCTAGAGCTCTTCTGTTGTGCTAAACGAGATAAAAGGTGGAGGGAAGGAGCACTGTCAAAATTCTCTCCCCACATCATCATCACTTCAAGTTTCCTGGGGCCAGAAGACATGACTGGAATTGAATGCTAGCTCTTTTGGCCTCTCCCTTTCTTCTCTCTCTTCCCTGCCCTATCTCCCACCTCCAGTGGCATCAGAACTTGAAATTGGACAATCATTTCTATGGCTTCCTTCTCAATCTAAGCCAGGTTTCCTAAGGAGTCATGAAAAGTGTCAGAAGGACACAGAGTGGGAGCTGGTACAAGCTTGGGGATTATTTCAAGGGTCATGACTTACCTGATTTTTTAACTACAATTTGATGGGGATTTGGCCCTTCTGTATTTATGGATATTCACCCACATATCTATCTTCCTTGTGTGAAAGCCTCTATAAATCACGGTGACAGAGCTGGGGACAGCACCATGTAACTCTCACTCTACTTCAGTTGTGATTTTTCTCTTTTCCTACATACATGCCTGTAGTAATCCTACCATCCACATTGGCTCTTTGCCTACCTTTCGGTTTAATTTCCCTCTTTTGCAGTGGTGTGTTATAAGAGCAGACCTTCTGTCAGAAGTTTTCCTGAGGTGACTGACTCCTGTACCAATAGTGTACAAACCATCAAGTTATAACTCTGTCATCATTCTCAATACTTAGGCCAAATTTCATGTTATCATTAAATACAATGGAAATAAGGGTTACAGTTGGATTCTCCAGGAAGCAGTCTCTGAAACAGGGTTTAACATTCAGGGAGTGCCCTTGAGATCAATAGCTGTGGAAAGAAGGGGAAAAGTGAGGTTGGGCAAAGGGACAAGTGGAACAGTGATGCAGGCTTAACGGCCTCAGTTACAGGGAGTTGTGGAGCAGAAATGGCTGATCAGAGTTGTCCCACTTTGGGTTGAAATGGCTGGGCCTTTATACCCCTGCACCATGAGTCCTTAGATGTGGGCCTCCTCCAGAAGGGCATGACCTTGGGTGAGGCAACTCTATGCAGCTGAAGCATTCTCCAAGGGACTTAAAGCTGGAAGCTGTTTGCCTGAAAGACTCACAGCAGCTGGAACACGAAGTCCTTCCCTGGAGGGAGATTTAAGTACCACATCTCCATGTCCACCACAACTTTTCTTTCTTCTGAAAACTATCCATTGTCTTCACACATCTTCTATTCTTTTACATTCTTTATAACAGCATAATAGTCTACTTAGCAGTAAGTTAAAAACTATTTATGATTTCAACAAATGGTGATGGAGCAATTGGGCATCCATAAGCCAAAAAACAAGCAAAAAATCTCAACTTAAACCCGACACTTTACACAAAAATGAACTCAAAATGGATCATGGGCTTTAATATAAAATGTAAAACTAAAACTTTTTGAAAAAGACATAATAGAAAAAATTTAAGTTCTAAAACTAGGCAAAGTTCTTAGACTTGACACCAAAAGCACAATCCATAATAGGAAAAATCAATAAATTGGACTTCATTAAATTAAGAACTTTTGCTCTGTAAAAGCCCGTATGAAGAGGATGAAGAGATAAGCTACCGATGGGAGAAAATAGCTGCAAACCACATATCTAAAAAAAGACTAGTATCTAGAATATATAAAGGACTGTTAAAAGTCAAGAATAGAGAACTGACAAATTATTCCATTATATATTTTTACCACAATAAAAAGTCAACAGTAAAGAACAAAATGACACAGTTAGGGGAAAACAAATAAACAAACCGGTATTTCCCTGAAAAGGTTATACGGGTGGCAAATAAGCACATGAAAAGATGTTCAATATCACTAGCCATCAAAGAAATGCAAATTAAACCCACAATGAGACATCACTACATACCTATCAGGATGGCTAAAATAAAAATATTGATAACACCAAATGCTGGAGGACGTAGAGAAACTGGATCAACCATACATTGCTGGTGGGAATGTAAAATGATACAGCCACTCGGGAAAACAGTCTGGCATTTTCTTAGCAAACTAAACACACAGCTACCATATGATCCAGCAGTTGCACTCCTAGACATTTATCCCAGAGAAAACAAAATGTTCACATAAAAACCTATACACAAATGTTTATGGCAACCTTAGTTGTAATACTCTTAAACTGGAAACAACTCAGATGTCCTTCAACGGGTGAATGGTTAAAAAAAAAAAAACATTTGTACATCCAATCATGGAATACCACCAAGCAACAAAAAGGAATGAGTTATTGATATATGCAGCAACCTCAATGAATCTCCAGGGAATTATGTGGAGTGAAAAAAAAAAAAAATCTCAAAAGCTTACATACTGTATGATTCCATTTATATAACTTTCTCGAAATGACAAAACTGTAGAAATGGAGAATAGATTAGTGATTCCCAAGGGTTAAGGGCTAGAAGCAGGTGAGAGGTGGGCAGGAGGAAAGTGGTTGTTGTTCTTAGGTGCCATCAAATCGGTTCCGACACCTAGCGACTCTATGCACAACAGAACGAAACACTGCCTGGTCCTGAGCCCTTACAATTGTTATGCTTGAGTTCACTGTTGCAGCCACTGTGTCAATCCACCTCGTTGAGCATCTTCCTCTTTTCCGCTGACCCTGTACTCTGCCAAGCATGATGTCCTTCTCCAGGGACTGATCCCCCCTGATAATATGTCCAAAGTACGTAAGACGCAGTCTCGTCATCCTTGTCTCTAAGGAGCATTCTGGCTGTACTTCTTCTAAGACAGATTTGTTCGTTCTTCTGGCAGTTCACGGTATATTCAATATTCTTTGCCAACACCACAATTCAAGGTGTCAATTCTTCTTCGGTCTTCCGTATTCTTTGTCCAGCTTTCACATGCATATGATGTGATTGAAAATACCATGACTTGGGTCAGGTGCACCTTAGTCTTCAAGGTGACATCTTTGCTTTTCAACACTTTAAAGAGGTCCTTTGCAGCGGATTTACCCAATGCAATGCGTCTTTTGATTTCTTGACTGCTGCTTCCATGGCTGTTGATTGTGGACCCAAGTGAAATGAAATCCTTGACAACTTCAATCTTTTCTCTGTTTATCATGATGTTGCTCGTTGGCCCAGTTGTGAGGATTCTTGTTTTCTTTATGTTGAGGTGCAATCCATACTGAAGGCTGTGGTCTTTGATCTTGATCAGTAAATGCTTCAAGTGAGTATGGCTAAAAAAGGATAAGATCCCTGTAAAGAAGGAAACATTCTGTATCTTGATTGTACCAATGTGAACATCCTGGCTGTGATACTGGACTACAGTTTTGCAAGATGTTACCACAAGGAGAAGCTGGGTAAAGACCATATGGAATCTCTCTGTATTCTTACAACTGTATCTGACTTTGCAATTGTCTGAAAATAAAGTAAAAAAAAAAAACTACGAAAAATCATGAGCTCAATAAATTAACTATGTAATTTAGTGTATGAAGTGGAAGACATAAATTGGTGGGGAAAAGGATTATCAGTACGTGGTATAAGAGTGATTTGATTAGCTATTCCTAGATAACTACCTCAAAATATAGTGGCTTAAAATGATCACCATTTTATTTTCTCACAATTCTGTGGGTCAGGAATCCAAGCAGACTCATCTGGGCAGATCTTTTAATTGATATGGTATCAGTTGGGGTCATTCATTTGGCTGCATTCAGGTGGTGAGTGGGTGGGCTGGAAGTTCTAAGAAAGCTTCACTCTCAAGTCTGGTACCTCAATGCTCCTCACGTGGCCTCTCCATCCACATGGCTAGCAAAGGCTTCCTCCCAGCACAACGGTCTCAGGGTGGTAGGACTACTGCTATAACGGCTGAGTTTCAAAAGGGAGTGCGTGAGTTGAAAAGGTTGAAGCTGCAGATCTCTTAAGTTCCAGCCTTGGAAATTATGCAGCATCACTTTTACCACATTTTATTAGTCAGAACAAGTCACAGAGCTCAGACTCAAGAGGAGGGAAAATAGACTCCAACTCTTGAAGTGAGGAGTAGCAAAGAATTCATGTTCATCTTTACTCCACCATAAACCAAAAACCAAACCTGTCGCTGTTGAGTAGATTCCAACTCATAGCAGCCCTATAGGACAGGGTAGAACTCCCCCACAAAGTTTTCAAGGCTGTAATGTTTAAGGAAAGAGACTGCCACATCTTTTTCCTGCAGAAAATACGGGGGCGGCGGGGGGGGGGCCTGGTTGGCAAACAAATGTAGAAAGCATGTTATTTGCATAAAAATATGGTATTCACTTTAATTCTCTATAACTGGTTGAGATTTGTTTTATGGCCCAGCATAGAGTTTAGTTTGGGTAAATGTTATATGTTCAATATGATAATAAATTTATCTATTTTTCATCTTAGTTCATTTTGTGATTTATACATTTTGAAGCTGTTATTAAATTCATAAAAATTTAAATTGCATTTTTCTGTTGTCTTGTTCTCTTTATCATTTGTTATCTCTTGGAACACTTGTTCTATTCAAGTCTATTTGTGTGAAGTTAGTATAGCTACATCAGCTTTCTTTTGGTTATGTATGAAACAGAAAAAGATAATATACTTTTCTCACATATTGAGAAGTTCAGAGGTGGGAAGTCCGGGGATTCTAGCTTTTTAGTTGAACATAGTTATATCCTGAATAAAATTGGGATGCTGTTAGTAGGAAAGTGGCAGCTAGTTATGTTTGCTGTATCATTTGTGAGGAAATGTGGAAAAGATTCTATGTTTGGCTGGGAAGTTGGCACAGATTTTAAGATGTTACCCAATACTCTATTTCTATACTGTACCGAGTTTCAGCATAGCCTTACTGATCAACAAGATAAGAGACCATGGCAAATACATTCTCCTTCATGGCCCATCTCATTTGTCAGGGAATTGATCATGCTAGGGGTCAGATCTTCAGTTCTGCATGGGAGTCCCAAATTATAACAATTATAATGATAGTGTATTAATTAGGATTCCTTGGATTGCAAATGACAGAAACCCAAACTAAACTAGCATCTTCCTGAAGTTTGCATGCAAATTAGAGTCTAGAAGCCCTAATCATATGATTTTTTTTCCAAAGTCACAGAGCTGATTGGTGTCTAGGCACTTCCTTTGGCTCTTTCCCCTTCCATCCTGTGCCCTTTCTATTATCTCCCTGCCACGCTTGCTTTCTAAGTGATTACATGACTTCTTTATAACCATTTCTCGGGCAGCCAGCCCATCAAGGCCCTCAGAAAACTTTCTTCTTCATGCCCTCATCCTCATTCTGGTTTGAAAGTGCTTACTTGGCAAACTTGTGATAAAGGCTCAAGCTCCTGTGACGGCTGCAGTGTTGCTCACCATTTTCCCTGGGGAGTCATTGTTGGGGGCTGGAAACTAAAGCCAGTCCTGAAACCAGTGGGGCACCAGTCAATAACCTATATGTTACACTCGGTCTTGGTGGGACAGTGGCAGCATTCAGTTCTTTGGGCTCCATAGCTCTGGGGCAGAGCATATAGAGCAGGCTATGAACTCACCTTGGTGAGGTTCACACCTGACCATCTGATTGGAGAATTGAAAGTAGGCACCAGTGATCTCCCAATGTGAGTACTGCTCAACCAAGGTAAGGGGTGAATAGGTCTCCAAAAGGAAGTAGATTTGGAGATAGGGTACCAGGTTGGCCTAAAACTCTGGGACGCTTGCTTTCAGGAAGCCACCAAAGTGCAGGGAGGCAGTGGCAGAAGAAAAGATCTTGCCAAGTAGTAGTTGAGGTTGGTGTAGGTGAGGCCCCTTGAGGTTCAGGTTATAGGGACCAATGTTGTAACTGGCCTCATTGTCTCCCAGGAGAACACAGGAGGCTCCAGGGCAGTGTAGTAGTCAGGGTAGACCTATAGAGCTGCACCACTGTCGGCGACATCTCGGGGCTGGGCAGATGGTCTATTCCAGCTTGGGCTTCTTGCCATAGTCAAGAACGGCTCTTCCATCCTAGCAAGGTAAACTCTGGGCCAGGGAGAAGACCAGAAGTCCCACAGCCCTATGCACTCTCTGTCAGTTTCTGGATAAACTCAAGCCTTGGGCAATGATCTCTTTTTTTATTGTGCAGTGGCCACAGGCCTAATTATCAGCAGATCTTCCTTGTCAGAGATTAACTATTTGGGGTAGAACAGCTCATCTATGAGAGCAAGACCCAGGTTCACAGAGACCTCCAGGGATGCACGCTTGCCAACCCAACTTTGTGAAGGTGTTATAGCCACGGCCCAGGGTTTTGTCACTGGACTTATTACTACTGGGCTGGATATCGTTCTCCAGGCAGTGGAGTACGCAATAACTGGCCTGGCCAATATGGACAGTGGTGCCCCCAACATAGATGTGCTCTGAGAGGTAGAGATTGTAGAGGTTCCATTTCAGATGCATTACAAGCCACTGGCAACACCGTGAATTCCTAGAAAAGTGTTTCTCTATGTCCTTGTGCTCCTTATGATATTTTATAAGTTGGATCACATACAATAATAATACTTATTAGATACTAGATAACCATTTATTAGATACCCAAGGGATCATGAGTGGCTTAAAAAAACAATCACGCAAGATACCATCCTTATCCTCAAGGAACTTCTGGTGTAGTTGGAAGGATACTCAAGAATGTCCTTTAAAATACCATAAAAATTATGCAACACTGATAATCTGTGTACTAGATGGGTGATAGTGGCAGCCAGAGTTACAGGGGCTCAGAGGACAGAAAGAGGCTGCAGTGAAAGATGAGAGTCGGAAAAGGAGACCAATGGACTATATGACAGAGCAGAGCTACCCTATAGGGCTTCCTAGGTTCTAATCTTTATGAGAGCAGGTCCGCCAGGTCTTTTCGCCCTACGTAGCTCCTGAGTGGGTCTGAATTACTAACCTTTCGGTTCGTAGCCTAGTGCTTAACCACTGCACCACCAGGGCTCCTTAAAACATGAGTTTAGGCTCCATAAAGGCAGGTGCTCTATTTTAATCCAGTTTCTTAGAGCAGAGTGGCACGTAGTATGCACACAGTAAACACGAACTAATGAATGGTAAGGAAGTGTATAATTACCAGGTTGTAGGTTGAATCTGATGGATAAAAAGCTTCAGAACAGGTCAAGAAATATAACATTAGTGATTCCCTCTCAAGAAACCAAAGCGCCACAACACCGACTCTTTTCACTCTTCCCACCTACACGGTGGGGAACGGGCTTTGCTGGTTTTGGTCACTAATGTAACTCCGGCGTCTAGAATAGTGCCCATCAGGTCAGAAAACATTGACTGAAGGGCTCTGTGAGTTGCCCTTTCGCCTTCGCCACCTACCCATAGCAGGAGGCCAAAGAGCACCTGGATTCCAGCACTTCACCGGCCCTGCCAGCATACACCAGCTATGATCATGGCTCTTCCAGGGCGGAGTTGCACCTCAGTCCCCAGGGTACTACCAGGTGCCTGCCCAGCGCCTAGTACCTGACAGTCAATACCAGACGGATGATGCATTAATACACTCATTGAAGTACTACCCGACTCTGCCGGATAAACTGCACCAGGCGCTACAGGCCAATCGCCCAGCTCAGCGCCCAAGTCCGCCGGGACGACGCAAGCGCGCTCCACGGGCGGGGGTGGGGGCGGCCGTGCCGCGGGGCGGCGCGAGGGGCGGACAACGCATGCGCGCGCTGAGGGCCTTAAGAGCGGCGGCGGCGCCGGGAGGCCCAGTCGGCCTGTCAGCCGGCTTCCAAAAACGGCCCGGCGCTTGCGCAGCCATGGCGACCACGGCGGCGGAGGAGCCGTTGGACTCCGCGGACCCGGGCGACAGGTGAGTGCCGCCGCAGGCTGCGGGGGCTCGGCGCGCGCCTTCCGCGCGGCCGGGGTGCGGGCCCGGCGGGCGGCACCGGGGACTCCTAACCCGCTTGACGGCCGCCGGCTGCTCCCTCGTGTGGTCCCGGGGCGAGTTCGCTCGGCGTCCCGAGGAGTCTCGGCCCCGCTCTGCCCCCGGCGGTCACCGGTCGGAGCCGGGCCCGGGAGGTGTCTGTGTCTGACCCGGGCAGCGCCGGGAGGCCGCCTGGACCCCCGCGCGGAGGGGCCGCCCCGTTGTTGTGTAAGTGGCTCCGCGGGGCGGGCGTCGGCGGCACGGTGACCCGGGCGCCCCGGTGACCCGGGCGCCCCGACCAGGGTCGCCTTTGGGGCAGGGGCAGCTTCGGCCCCGGGCCTGCCCAGTGCGGCCGGCGGGTGATGCCTGGCCTGCCCTGCACCTGATTTGGAGTCACGGGAAACGGCCGAGTCACTGTCCACTTTCAAGCGCGGCTTTGGTCTCCAGGTACGGGCTGCGCTTGGGCCATCTTGGGTAAGACCCCAAGTCCCTCCGGAGCCCGGCCTTCCCAAAGACAGGAGGAAGGGGCGGTGCATCTTGGCGGAGTAAGAGATGACCAAAAACCAAACTCACTGCCGTCGAGTCGACTCCAACTCCTGTGACCCTGTGGAAACCCTGGTAGCGTAGTGGTTAGTACTGTGGCTGCTAACCAAGAGGTCTGCAGTTCGAATTCACCAGGCGCTCCTTGGAAACTCTGTGGGGCAGCTCTGCTCTGTCCTGTAGGGTCGCTATGAGTCAGAATCGACTCGGCGGCAGTGGGGTTTTTGGGATGACCCTGTAGGACAGAGTAGAACTGAGTCATAGGGTTCCCAAAGCAATAATCTTTACGGAAGCAGACTGCCACATCTTTCTCCCGCAGAGCTGCTGGTGAATTCCAACCGAACCGCCGACCTTTCGGTTAGCACCTGAGCGCTTAACCACTGCGCCACCAGGGCTTCTCGGAGAAGGACTTGGAGAGCTCAAATTCACCTAAGAAGCTGCCATGGATAAAGGGGTGTGGAAGGGAGGAAAAGCCCACCCTTGAAGGAAGGGGGGATTGAAGGAGTGGGTTTATGGCTTTGAGTTTCAGAAACTTCTGGCTTACATTACAGAAAGAAGGTTAGCATCTGAGATATGGATAACAAGTTCAAAAGCAATAATCTTTCAAATGGTGATGTTCCTTTACTGCAAGCCCCCCTCCCCCCCTTTATCTTGCCTGTGTCCATGATTAGTTGTGACTTTACTGGAGAAGTGTGTGTGTGTGTGTGTGTGTGTGTGTGTATGCGTGCGGGTACCTCTTTAAATAAGAAGACATAAGTAGGAAGCTTTATGGAAGTTGGAAGACAGATGTCTAATATGTATCTTATTTGATATGCAAATATATTACATTTACATTATTTTTTTACATGTAACTAAATTCATGCACTTGTTAGAGTAATAGTAGTGGAAGAATTAAATTGCTGTGAACAATATTGCCTTATTTCTCAAGGGTAATCTTCTAAATTGGAAACTAAATAGACTCTCTGTACTCCTCCCCTTGTTGTTTGTGTTTAATTTTTTGACACTGATTCTACTTCAGACACCATAAATTTGCATATGAAACATAACCTAAATGATAAAAGATAATATGAAATACTATGAATACAGGGGTATTTGGAAAGACACCTGAGATGGAAAATTGTGAAATACAAGAAGCTAGGTTCTTCCTCTGAGATTTGTTTGTATGATGAATAAATCCACTGTTTTGGTTTGTTGGTAACTGCTCCCAGTGACCTCCAGCCGTCACCCAAAGCCACCATCCCTTTCATGTTTGTGCCCTGGACTTCCAAGCCCCACAACTTCGAGACCAAAGAGTACATTTGAAAGCAGGCTCAGAAGCCATTATGTGACAAATCAGATGAGAACAAGCTGCCAGTGTAGGAATAGACTCCCGTTCTATTGAGGTAGGATGCTGAATGTTACATGGGCACAAGTAAGAAACTGTGTGGTAGGTATTATTGTTTTCATTTTTCAGTTGAAATTGGGACTGGGAAGGCTACTAGCACCCCACCAGCAAGTGGCAGGGCTGGATTGGAGTCCGCAGTGATGTCTGAATTTAGTCTGAGGAACTTTCCCCATAGTTCTCCTGCCTCACTGGGATCAGGACTCGATGTGGGATGTGCTTGGCTCTTGTTTCTTTTGTCCATCTACTGGCACTTCATTATTTAATCCTTCACTGACCCAGACCACTCTTCTCTCCCTCCTGCCCCCCACCCCCCAACCCCCTGCATTTCTTTTTTGCTTTGGTTACTCCACAGTAGAAGTATCCCAGGAACCAAGTGGAAAAAAATCTTGAATCAAGTCCCTATCTTTAAAGATATTTCAAGTTTAGATGGGGAGATGGCATTAACAAAGGAAACAGTTATAAGCTTGTCATCTAAAGGTTTTTTTTGGAGCGTGTTGATTCTGTTGTCTTCCTTTATGACTCTCTTAGTGAAGACAGGTATGCTTAGGAACCATTTTTTGTTTTCAACATCCAACCCTTTTCAATTGCAATACAGCTGAGAAAGCTAAATGAAACAAGAGTAGGCCAGAATTCTGTAAATTACTGCAGGATTGTTCCAGAGAATGAATAGGTATCAGTTGAGCTTAGAGGAAAGCTCTAAGATAATAGGAATTGTTCAGTTGCAGGATAGACTATAAAAGATGTCGCTTGCAGTGTGTTGCGCTGGAGTTGGCTTGCACCACCAAGCTATTGCTAAATTTTCAGGAACTTTGCCAACTGTGGGCAGCTTGAAACCAGCCATGGTGGGAGTGTTTACACCATGGAAATAATCAAATGCTACAAATAAGGGATTTTCTCCCCCCACATCCCCATAGAGTTAGCTTATCAGTACCCCACTAGGTTTACATTAGAATTTGAATATAGTTCATAGAGACCCTATAGGACAGAGTAGAACTGCCCCATAGAGTTTCTAAGGAGCGCCTGGTGGATTCCAACTGCTGACCTTTTGGTTAGCAGCTGTAGCACTTAACCACCACACCACCAGGGTTTCATAAAGATAAGAGAGTGGATTTCTCTGTTTTATTGTTGTTAGGTGTCATTCAGTGATTTTTCAACTTATAATGACCCCATGGGACAACAGAACTGGCCCCATAGGATTTTCTTGGCTATAATCTTACAGAAGGAGATCACCAGGTCTTTCTCCCGCTGAGTGGCTGGTGGTTAGAACCACCAACCTTTTGGTTAGCAGCCAAGCGCTTAATTGTTGTGCCACCAGGGCTCCTATTCTAACCTTTTAAAAGACTGCGCTCCTTCCCCCCAGCAGCTAGGCTTCTGGGAAGCTCCGCATATTCCCCCCTGCTGCTGTGACCTCTTCCCAAGCCTTTGCTACCTGCCTTCTTAAAGCTCGCAGAACTCTTCAATGCCACATTCCCATGGCTGTTTATTTTTCTCGGTACTTACCCTTCTTGGGCCCTTGTCAATGTTTGACACTGTAATGATAGCCCCTCCTCTTTGAAATGCTTGCTTATCCAACATTCTAGCTTTGATGGCAGTTCAGTTCTTTGCCTACCTCAGCCCCATAATCACTATTATTGACTCCTCTTCTTCTTCCCGTTTTCTAAATATAGTCATTTTCCAGGATTCTGACTTCATTGTTGTTTTTCTCTCTTGTCTTGTTTCCTCACACTCCTTGCATGTTACCCTGTTTGTGGAGGGGACTGGATTCTCGTCCTCATTCCAGAGCCCTCTCCTCTAGTCAGGTTTCTATTTGTGTGCCAGACGTTTGCAGCCACTTCCTCAAATGTAGCACGTCCAGACCAGGACCTTATATGCCCCTTCCTACCCCCAACCGAAACAATACAGAATAGCTAGTTCTTTGCCCTTGACTTCCCTATTTCTATTAGGGCAGTTATGTTCTGGATCATCTAGATTCAGAACTGTGGCATTATCTTTTGACTCCTCCTACCCATTTCATTGTCCCTGAATACCACATCTGTTACCAGGTCCAAAACCAAAAAAACCAAACCCGGTGCCATTGAGTCAATTCCGACTCAAAGCGACCCTATAGGACAGAGTAGAACCGCCCAATAGAGTTTCCAAGGAGCGCCTGGCGGATTTGAACTGCTGACCCTTTGGTTCGCAGTCGTAGCACTTAACTACTACACCACCAGGGTTACTAGGTCCAGTAGATTCAAACTCTGTATCTCCCTGCCACTCCCACTGCTGCCTGGGAGCCACATGGCTCAGACCTTCCTTATTCCCTTCCCTGGATTACTGTAGGCTTGATAACACCTTCCTGGGCTCCCAGCGTAGCTCATTTCGTTAGTTACTTTGACCTTCTCAAGAGCCACAGTCTTGTTTGTAGCACAGCCACACACAGTGGCTTTATTATGTGTCCTCTGTCTGCCTTCAAAGTCCTCTGCGGGCAGTGTAGTTCAGCCTAGCTTTTGAGTCTTATTTCCTTCCTCTACACTGGGCTCTAGCCAAGCTGTATCTTCCATTGTTTCCTAAACACGTTCCTTGCTCATCCCTCATTTCCCATGTCTTGGTTCATGTTATTTTTTCTGACCCAAAACAGATTGTGATCTCCTTTCTTTAAAGGTCCAGTGTATATGTCTAAACTTTCTTTCTGACATTTTTATTATGTTCAGTAGTGTAGTTATTTGTATATGTTCTTTGTCAGCTCATTGATGACAAGGCTTTACTCAGTATGTGTTATAGAGCACAAGGGGCTTTATAAGTTGAAAGCTTTAATTAGAAATTTTTGTTGAATTAAACACTTCAACTGTTGTAAATTAATGCTGAAACAAACATTAAGATCAAAGGCCTAGTAGCTGATTAAACATTTTGCAGCTATGTGATTTAAATATTTTAATCAGAAGATATTCAGGGAAGTCTAAATTTTAGTACGATAGCAATAAGGATCATGAACTTAAATTATTTTGGTGAGGTTGGGAATAGGATTCTATTCCTTGACCTTGAATATGTATATTCACACCCCTGATTAATTGGATATTTATAATAAAAATAAAAACCTCATAATTTCTTTAAATGAGATAGAACACTGTCCTTAGAGTAGTTTATAAGCCAGCAATAATAAACTTAAATAATTTTTTTTTCTCTTGATACAACCAGTATAGGGATGGAAGCCATTTAAAACAAAATTATAATATAATGAAATACTCTTTACTTATAACCTAATTAGAAATGTTATTTACGTGGCCAAGAGTGTGTGGAAATTGGCCAGACTGCTGTACATTTTCTTCAGAATACTCTGAAACCTCTTTCACTGTTTCCCAATATTTATAGATTGTGCAATTCAGATTTAGTAATACTATAGAGCATCAAATGCCTTACAGAACAAAACGGAGATTACTAGGAACAAATGTTGATAGTGTGTACAATGTTAATGATAGCTTTTTTTAAAGATTAGTTTTAGGTAGGTAGAAATTTAAGGGGAAAAAAGCCAGTGTCTTAAACTGTGGATACTTAAAATTAGATTCTTACGTAAACTCTATTAATAAGTTCAGCGCAACTTATTTGGCTTTTCTTAGCATCCTCCTGAATCGAAACCTCTAGTGTAGTTTTAAGGAGCCCTGGTAGCAGAGTGGTTAAGCACATGGCTGCTAACTGGGAGGTGAGTGGTTCAAACCCACCAGCTGCTCCACGGTAGAAAGATATGGCAATCTGCTTCCGTAAAGATTTACAGTCTTGGGGACCCTATGGGGCAGCTCTCTGTCCAGTAGGGTTGCTATGAGTTGGAAGAAACTCGACAGCAGTGGGTTTCTGTGAGTTCAGTGGGTCACAAGGAGACAAAATGCAGTGATAAGACAATTCTATCTCTTGAAAGTTTGTTTTGTAATGAGTGGTAAATTGGTACAAAAAAAAAAAAAAAACAAACCCAGTGCCATCGAGTCGATTCCGACTCATAGTGACCCTACTGAATTGGTAGGGTAGGCGTAATTCCTAAGGTACAGGCTGGTGACACTAAGTGCCTTATAAATAGTGAGTATTCGGAGTCTGGGTTGTTTTTTGAATGTAATAGTTTTTTTTTTAAAGAATGAAACAAAGATTGCATTTGTGTTTTCTTTGCCCCAATTTGTCTGTGATGTCATTTGGAGCAATAGTAGATTATAGTTCATTTCACTTTAATTTTTTTTGTACTGGCCTCTGGCAAAGAACTCTGCTGTGATTTGAGGAATATTTAAGAAAATGGATGAGACTGAGTTGTAAGTAGCTTTCTGTTGGTACTAGTTTGTAGTTTTAAGGTCTAACGTGGGCCTTGATGACCATACAAAAGAGCTTCAGCTGAATAATAGTTTACTTTTTAAAAAAAAAAAACACTCTGTAAAGAACATGAGATTCTTTTATTTTAATTTCCTATTAACTACTTTTTTCAACAATTGAAAATTTGAATTGAAAAATTCATTGCTGAAGCCTTGAATCATTTTTCCTTGATAGTTTGTATATATGTTTCTAAGCTTACAGACTAAAGCTAACAATGTTTTCTATCAAGTTTATACCTTGATAATAAATTACATACAACATTTGTGGGGGATGCTGAGAAGTCTTATCTTTTTACCCTGTTAATACAGAACTGGCAGCAGAGAGGAGTATAGTAAGAGAGCCTCACCATAATCCAAGTTATTATGTATTTTCAGACATTCTTTTCTTTAAATAATAGCTCCAGAACATAACGATATGCCATGAAAACCTGACTAAATACATCCACTTCTTGATCTGTTCCTTAATCCCGTTTATGTAGGTATGTAGTTTGTTTATGTGTGTTTGTGCGTGTGTATGATTCTATTGAACTTACCAGGAAGTTCTTATGTCTAAAGACGAAAAGAGACAAGAAGAAAGTTACTAGGTAGATAAAAAGGAATAACTTCTTTTTATGGGGGAAAAAAAGGTGTGCAGCTTAGCTTACTGTGCTTCTGATTGCCTTACTATATTGTTTGTTGAGCTGATTATCCTTTTTCCTGGTTTGCCTCTTGGCATCAACATTTGTTAGTTTTTGTTTTGGGGGAGAGGAGATTCAGGTCCTTGCCCTGTCCTGTCTCCTATTAAGAACCTGTGGTGTTGTGAGTACATTTTGCCTATAGGAGTCAACCCCATCTGCCTTCCACTTCTGAACTGAGCTAAGGGCCTTCAATTCACATTTACAAAGAGTTACCAAGCAGTCTTATGGCCACCAGCCAGTTAGTATGTATGGCAATGGGATATGAGGATGATACTAACATGGGTCAAGCAATGCAGTAGAGCAGATAAAAATGTAAACAAATGTATAAACAAATAACCGCTGCAATGGTAACTGTATCTGTAACAAGGGCCAGATGCCGTTGGCATCAGGGTCAATGACAGTATCTCAGAAGAGGTGAAACAAGACACTCTGGGCAGAGGGAAGAGCTGTGCAAAGTCATAAAATCCTGTGAAGTTTTGGAACCTATGAGGTACTAAAAAAGTGCGAGTGCAAGAAACCAGATGGGAAGGGAGTAGACTGTGGATGGATCGTAGATCGCTTTCTGAAGAGGTCTAAGGAATGTGGATTTTATTCTATAGGTAGGTAATGAGAAACTCTTCAAGTATTTTAAGGAACATAGTTACTGAGGAAAAAGGACTTTGGAGTTATTCAGAATGGAATTCAGATCTTTACTTGCTTCATTTATTTACTAGCTGTGTACACTTGGTTCTGGTGCTTAACATTTCTGAACCTCAGTTTTCACATCAATGAAATGAGGATAACTGGGACTGGAAATACAAAGCTAGAAAAAGCTGGGTGCTGGATTGATCCTTTTAAAACTGAGCATATTACTATCACCTATTCTTTTTTTTATTCTTATTTTCCTGTTTTCTCTATCATTAGTGGCACCTAAGGCAGAAACCTGGAAGCCCTTCTCTGTTATGCCATCCTTACATTCAACCAGTTACCCAATCCAGCTTGTTTTACTTCTTAAATATTCTTTGGCCTCATCTTCTCACCTCCACCCCTGTTGCCCTTGGTTCAGGGTCTTGCCATTCATTTGGAATCTGCAGTAGCTGGCCTCACTTCTTCTAATTCCTTCTCTTTCACCAGAAAGTTCTTATTTTTAAATAATGACAACCATGTGTTGAGCCCTTGCTAATGGTCAGATGGCATGTTGAAGCTATCCATTGTCTCATGTTGTTGTAATGCCCCTGTGGTCTGCTGCTACCTGGATATTAAGCTGCCTCTTCTGAATGGCTTCTGGCAAAGTACATCAACTGTAGCCTCCCAAAGCTTTTCTCCCCCTGTTGCCTCAGGCCTGCTTCCTTGTTCTTTCTGTTCAGCTGACTAATGACAGATGCCCTGGTCATTCTTTTCATCTACTGTTTGTTGGAATCCAAAGCTATATTGCTTTTCCGTTAACAGTTAACCAGTTTGACCTAGGTAGGTAATACTCATACCAGCCCCCTGTATTTGTATGGGGGTGTGTTACTGCAGTTTTCTGTGCGATTTGAAGTCTTTTTTCCCTAAAGTTTTTTCTTTCACCCCGCCCTTCCTCCCCACCCAACCCACCCCACCCCCATACACTGCAGGTATCTTTTTACTATTAAATGAACCTATTCCTGTTCTCTAACTTTTTTTTGCACTTCCACTCTGATAAGAGGTTGTCCTCTTGTAGGGTGGGGGTGGGAAAAATGCCTTTTTTTTTTTTTTTAAACTTTTCTTGTTCTGCCTGTTCTTATCTACTATGTGACTATTTAAAAACTCCCATTGCCGTCGAGTCAATTCCGACTCACAACAACCCTGTAGGACAGAGTAGAACTGCTCCACAGAGTTTCCAAGGACTACCTGGTGGATTCAAACTACCGACCTTTCGGTGAGCAGCGGTAGCGCTTAACCGCGACACCACCAGGATTTCCATCTGACTGTTCCTATGGAGCACACATGGGGTTGCCATGAGTTGGAATGACTCAATGGCAACTAACAACCAACATCCCAGAAGATAGGATGCACTTTGACGTGTAGTTTGTAGATTTCAAGTGTCTGAATCCCACTACTTAGCACAATGCTTTACTCCTCTAAAAGTACACTTTGTCACATATGTCTTCACCATTACACAGGCAGTAAGTTCCCTGTTCTGCTTTTCTTCTCCTTAAATAACCATTGGGAGTTGAGAAGAGCATTGACTCACCTATTTGTGTTTTGTTTTTGATGCTCTAGGTCAGGATGGCTTACTGGTTGGCTTCCCACGTGGTGCCCTACGTCTACATCACACCTTAGAGAAGCTGAAGAGAAAATTTTAAAATGTAAGGTTTTCTTCTTGTAAGTTACCTGAGCTATCTACTAAAATAGGTCTGATATATTGTATTACCCTGAAACTGGAGATAAGATTTTGTGGTGTGTTAGTTGTTGGCAGAGTAAATTTTTCCTCTTCCCATGATATCAGCAAGTACAAAAATGTGTGGGGCAGTGGTTCTCAAACATTTTGGTCTTGGGGCCCTTTATACTCTTAAATTAGTGAGGATGCCAAAGAACTTTGTTTATGGGTTATAGCTATCAGTATTTGCCATATTAGACATTAAAACTGAATATATGAAAAATATTCTAATTTATTCGTTTATTTTTAAAATAACGGTAATCCATTATAGGTTAAAATAAATAAACATATTTATAAAAAATAGCTTTTCCAAATAAAAATCTAGTGAGAAGAATGGTGTTATTTCATGTTTGCAAATCTCTCTAATGTCCGGCTTAATGTATGACAGCTGGATTCTCTAATCTGCTTCTGTATTCAGTCTGTTGGGTAATTACATATGTGGTCTCTGGAAAACTCCACTGTACACACATGAGAGAATGAGAGTGAAAAAGGCAAATAAAGTCTTTGTATTCTTATGAAAACAGCTTTGACCTTTTAGACCTCCTGAAGGGTCCCAGGGGCCCCCAAATGGTCCTGAGACTATACCTTGGTAATAGGTGACCCTCAGTGTTCCAGAGCGGGTTGGTCCTTGCCACGGCGTCCGGTGCTGAAAGAGGCTGTGCCTTGTGTAGTGGAACAAACACTGAACTGGAATGAGGCAACCTGGGCCTAGGCCCAGATCTGCAACCAGGTGGCCACAGGATCTTAGCCAAGTTGCTTTTTTTAGCTGCAGTTTCCTTAACCTGTAAAATGAGGGAGTAGGAGGTTCCCTAGTGGCGCAGAGGTTATGCAATCAGCCATTAACCAAAAGGAGAGTAGTTCAAACCCACCTGTGGCTCTGCGGGAGAGAGACCTGATGATCTGCTTCCATAAAGATTACAGCCTAGAAAACAGTATGGGGTGGTTATACTCTGTCACATGGGATCGCCATGAGTCAGAATTGACTCAACAGCACACAACCACTACAACAACAGCATGATCCTTACTTAGAATTCCTTCCGGTACTGACATTCTAGGATTCCTTAAGTCTACATTTAAAGTGCTGTGGAAACCTTTTTTCATTTCTCAGGAACAGTGGTACCTAAGTGTATTTCCAGGTATTCGTGGATATACTTTAAAGCAGTGGTGTTTATTGTGCAATTTTGTCATGCTGAAACAGTTTAGAGGAGTATATTAAGTAGTGCAGTTCACATACATGATCGTGACGCATGTATATGTTGCAGATGTGTGTCCACTTCTGTTTTCTCCAGCTTTACATGAGGTAATTGAGTTGAGAATTAGATCCATTTGAGATTTTATTCTCTTTACCACAAATGAATTTTTTTATTTGTACATTTGTACAAGTCAGGAGTAAGTTACCTGAACTGGCTATATCCAGTGGAAGGAAAAATTAGCCATCTTACAGGGATTTTTAACATGAAAATGAATTTCTTCTTACTCCATATACTTGGGTAATCCTGTTCTTTACAAAGCTCAGAAAGCTGTTATTGTGGTTTACCCAAATTAAAAAAAAAAAAAATCTTGTGAGGAGATAAAAATGGGTGGTAGATACCCAATTCATATTACTAAGCATGTTGATTCACTACTGAGTAAGAGTATTAACCTGCCAAATTCTGTGGATGCCAGTAGAGTGAGAGTTGGCACCTACTTCAGTATCAGACATGAAAGCCAATTAATGCAGTGGGATAAACTCTCTAGTAAACATTACATATGGTTTTTATGGGAATATGAAGTTCTGTGTTCAAAATACTGAAGTGGCTTGGCTTGACACTAATGCTGGATCACTTCCTTTTCTAAACTGGTGGCATTTCCTCCACTTAGGGGCATGAACTTTGTTAATATTCTGAATGAATGCTGGGTTTCCTCTTTGCTGCCATTATCTGGATCCAAAACCTGAGATTACGTCTTTAGTTAAAGGGCGAAAACTGGCTCTCCTGTGTTTTGTCCATTGCAGATGATATGCGCAGATAATTCGTGGGTACATCTAAAGTGTAGCTATTCAGATGTGATAATTTAATGTAAATTAATTTCAAATTAGTTTCATCTTTAGTCAATTTTATTTTATTTTGAGGAGTTTAAAATATTTAGTCCAACAAAATTGAAGACAGGTAAGAGTTTTTGTCTACAAAATTGTAATCATTTGCAATTTCTGGGGAAATTGTGGGATTTGGAACTTGGGTTACCTGGCGCCTCATGCTGAGGAGTTTCTACCATGTCCTGCCGACATTTTACTGCTAAACTTTGAAGTGACTTAAGATTTCAATTACATGTTTAATACATATACCATTAATCCTTTCCTAAATTCATGATTATTTTTTAGGGAAAAATGTTTCCTTCCAGTCTGATTTCAGTCTTCAGTGTGTAGCCTGTCAAGTGTTCTCCAAATTCAAGGTGTCTATTTTTTATCTGCAAAGCCAGGGGGGACCTTACAGTAATGGATGTAGCAACCGCTAAGTTCCTCTCTAGTTCTTGGCATATATTGCCTCCATTTGATAGGTGTGGAAAGAAGTCCAAGGAGGTACCATGACTTGCCAAAAGACCTTGGCCATAGGAGGTACTTCCCACTGAGATGTATAACATGATGATTAAGAATTACTTTTTAAAATGGCCGATATAAATTAATAAAGGCGATGGTTTCTCGATGATTAATTTTTTATTTCTCTGACAATACTCCACTTCTGAGGAGTAGAGAAGCTAAACAGAATTTCTCTTTTATGTTTTCATTAGGTGTTCCCCGCACATACAAAAAAGAACCTGTTTATATATCTAATGGAAATAAAATATGGACACTGAAATTATCCTGTAATATTCCAAATAAAATACCACTTGTCCTCCTTCATGGTTTTGGAGGAGGACTTGGACTCTGGGCGCTAAATTTTGAAGATCTTTCTACCAATAGGCCCGTCTATGCATTTGACCTGTTGGGCTTTGGACGAAGTAGTAGACCCAGGTTTGACAGTGATGCAGAAGAAGCAGAGAATCAGTTTGTGGAATCCATCGAAGAGTGGAGATGTGCCCTAGGATTGGACAAAGTGATTTTGCTTGGACACAACCTGGGTGGGTTCTTGGCTGCTGCTTACTCACTAAAGTACCCATCAAGGTAAGTGTTGGTGACAGAAAAGAGAGGGATTTTAAATATGGCATCACCTACTAGTCTCTAGTTCCATCTTTGGAGGCTATTGGTGTCTGAGCCTTACAAAACAGACACGGTCTCTTAAAGGACGCTGTAGACCAAATGGCCACAACTGATGGCCAACTTAGTGGCTGAAATAATGACGTTGAATTTTTCTATTACACGTGCTTGGGGAGAAGTTGAGAAAGGACTTCCTATTTTTTAAATTGAGAATATAAAATTTAAACCACAGGTAAAAATTGTAGTGGTGCTATTTATTGTTGTTATTATCATTAAGCTCGTGGATCCAGCAGGCTTCTCCTAACTTTTTCTAAGTTCTAGTAAGCTATTTTGGGAAACAGGGTTAGGAATTAGATGAGCCAGGTGCTGGGGCTGTCCTTGTGACTTAGAGCAAGATTACTCAACCTCTAAGCTTTAGTTTCCTCATCTCTCCAGAAGACATGCCCACTTTGTTGTTGTTAGGTACTGATGAGTCAGTGTTGACTCAAGAGAGACCTTATGTACAACAGACAAAACACTGCCTGGTCCTGTGTCGTCCTCACAGTCGTTGCTATGTTCAAGCTCATTGTTCAGCCACTGTGTCAGTCCATCTCATTGAGGGTCGTCCTCTTTTTCAGTGATCCTCTACTTTACCAAGCATGATATCCTTCTCCAGGGACTGGTCCTTCCCGATAACATGTCCAAAGCAGGTGAAATGAAGTCTCGTCATCCTCCCTTCTGTGGACCATTCTGGCTGTGCTTCTTCCAAGACACATTTGTTCATTCTTGTGGCAGCCCGTGGTATATACAATATTCTTCGTTAACATCATAATTCAAAGGCATCAATTCTTCAGTCTTCCTCATTCATTGTCCAGCTTTCATATGCATATGAGGTGATTGAAAATACCATAGCTTGGGTTAGGTGCACTTTAGTCCTCAAAGTGACATCTTTGCTTTTTAACACTTTAGAGAGGTCTTTTGCAGCAGATTTGCCCAATGCAATGCATCTTTTGATTTCTTGAGTCTTGCTTCCATGGGCGTTGACTGTGGATCCAAGTAAGACGAACTTCTTGAAAACTACAGTATTTTCACCATTTATCATGGTGTTGCATATTGGTCTGGTTGTGAGGATTTTTGCTTTCTTTATGTTCAGGTATAATCCATACTGAAGGCTGTAGTCTTTGATGTTCATCAGTAAGTGCTTCAAGTTCTCTTCACTTTCAGCAAGCAAGGTTGTGTCATCCGCATCACAGGTTGTTAATGAATCTTTCTCCAACCCTGATTCCACATTCTTCTTCATGTAGTCCAGCTTCTTGGGTTATTTGCTCAGCATACAGACTGAATTAAGTATGGTGAAAGGATACAACCCTGACGCACACCTTTCCTGATTTTAGACCACGCAGTTGCCCTTGTTCTGTTCCAGCCATTGCTTCCTGGTCTATGTACAGGTTACATATGAGCACAATTAAGTGCTCTGACATTCCCACTCTTTGCAATGTTATCCATAATTTTTTATGATCCACACAGTCAAATGCCTTTGCGTAGTCGCTAAAACACAGGTAAACATCTTTCTGGTATTCTCTGCTTTCAGTCAACACCCATACGACATCAGCAATGATCCGCCCTTGTTCCGCATCCTTTTCTGAATCTGGCTGGAATTTCTGGCAGTTGCCTGTTCATGCACTGCTGTGCTGCAAACGTTTTTTAATTTTCTTCAGCAAATTTTTACTTTTATGTGATATTAATGATATTGATTGATAATTTTCACATTCTTTTGGATCACCTTTCTTTGGAATAGGCATAAATACAGGTCTCTTCCAGTTGGTTGGCCAGGTAGCTGGGCACCTCCAGCATTGCATCCATTAGTTGAAACATCTCAGTTGGTATTTCGTCAGTTCCTGGAACCTTGTTTTTTGCCAGTGCCTTCACTGCAGCTTGGACTTCTTCCTTCAGTACCATCGGTTCTTGATCATATACTACCTCCTGAAATGGTGGAACCTTGACCAGTTCTTTTTGGTACAGTGACTGTGTATTCCTTCCATCTTACTTTGATGTTTCCTGCGTTGCTTAATATTTTCCCCGTTGTATCCTTTGTCGATAATGCAGCTTGAGGCTTGAATATTTTTTTCCAATTCTTTCAGCCTGAGAAATGCCGAGTGTGTTATTCCCTTTTTGTCTTCTAAATCCAGGTCATTGCACATTTCATTATAACACTTTGTCTTTTCGAGCTGCCCTTTGAAATCTTCTGTTTTACTTTTACTTCATCATTTTTTCCATTCATTTTAGCTACTCTATGTTTAAGAGCAAGTTTCAGAGTCTCTTCTGACATCCATTTGGTCTTTTCCTTCTTTCTCGTCTTTTTAATGACATTTTACTTTCTTTGTGTATGACATCCTTGATGTGACCCCACAACTCATCTGGTCTTCAGTCATTAGTGTTCAGTGCCTCAGATCTATCCTTGAGATGGTCTCTAAATTCAGGTGGGATATACTCAGGGTCATACTTCGGCTCTCGCGGACTGTTTTAATTTTCCTCAGCTTCACTTGAACTTGCATATGACCAGTTGTTGGTCTGTTCCGAAGTCAGCCCCTGGCCTTGTTCTGACTGATGATATCAAGCTTCTCCATCTTCTCTTTCTACAAATGTAGTCGATTTGATTCTTGTGTATTTTGTCTGGTGAGGTCCACGTAAATAGTCACTGTATATTGTTGAAAAAAATGTATTTCCAATGAACAGGTCGCTGGTCTTGCAAAATCTATTGTGATCTCCAGCATCATTTTTATCACCAAAGCCATGTTTTCCAACTAGTGATCCTTCTTTGTTTCCAACAGTCACATTCCAATCACCAGTGATTTATCAGTACATCTTGATTGCATACTTGACCAATTTCAGACTGCAGAAGTTGGTAAAAATCTTCAGTTTATTCATCTTTGGCGTTAGTGGTTGGTTTGTAAATTTGAATGATAGTTGTGTTAACTTGTCTTCTTGTCGGCATGTGAATATTATCTTATCACTAACAGTGTAGTACTTCAGAATAGATCTTCAAGTGTTCTTTTTGACAGTGAATATGACACCATTCCTCTTCAATTTGTCATTCCCAGCATAGTAGAACATATGATTGTCTGGTACAAAATGACAATTCCAGTCCAGGAATTGATGGAATACCATTTGAGGTGTTTCAACAAACAAATGCAGTCCTGGAAGCGCTGACTCATGTATGCTAGAAATTTGGAAGAAAGCTACCTGGCCAAGCGACTAAAAGAGATCCATATTTGTACCTATTTCAAAGAAAGGTGATACAAAAGAATGTGAAAGTTATTGATTAGTATTATCACATGCAAGTAAAATTTTGCTGAGGATAATTAAAAAACATTTGCTGCAGTACATGGACAGAGAACTGCCAGAAATTCGAGCTGGATTCAAAAGAGGAAATGCAACAAGGGTTAATCATTTCTGATGGGTGTTGGCTGAAAGCAGAGAATACCAGAAAGATGTTTACCTGTGTTTTAGTTATTTGCCTGGGTGGATCATAACAAATTATGGATAACATTGCAAAGAATGGGAATTCCAGAACACTTGATTGTGCTCATGAGGACCCTGTACATAGATCAAGAGGCAGTGGCTCGAACAGAACAAGGGGAAACTGTGGTTTAAAATCAGGAAAGGTGTGAGTCAGGGTTATGTCCTTTCACCATACTTAATTCAGTCTGTATGCTGAGCAAATAACCCAAGAAGCTGGACTGTATGAAGAAGAATGCAGCATCAGGATTGGAGGAAGACTCATTAACAACCTGTGATATCAGATGACACAGCCTTGCTTGCTGAAAGTGAAGAGAACTTGAAGCACTTACTGATGAACATCAAAGACTGCACCCCTCAGTATGGATTACATCTGAGCGTAAACAAAAATCCTCACAACTGGACCAATAAGCAACACCATGATAAATGGTGAAAATATTGTAATTTTCAAGGATTTCATCTTACTTGGATCCACAGTCAATGCCCATGGAAGCAAGACTCAAGAAATCAAA
This sequence comes from Loxodonta africana, assembly GCF_030014295.1. Taxonomy (NCBI): domain Eukaryota; kingdom Metazoa; phylum Chordata; class Mammalia; order Proboscidea; family Elephantidae; genus Loxodonta; species Loxodonta africana. The sequence goes on along the minus strand of NC_087363.1, from coordinate 29,072,337 downwards.
AGATGCATTGCATTGGGCAAATCTGCTGCAAAAGACCTCTCTAAAGTGTTAAAAAGCAAAGATGTCACTTTGAGGACAAAGGTGCCCGTGACCCAAGCTATGGTATTTTCAGTTGCTTCATATGCATATGAAAGCTGGACAATGAATGAGGAAGACTGAAGAAGAATTGATGCCTTTGAATTATGATGTTGATGAAGAACATTGTATATACCAAGGAATGGCACAAGAATGAACAAATGTGTCTTGGAAGTACAGCCAGAATGGTCCACAGAAGGGAGGACGATGAGACTTCATTTCACGTACTTTGGACGTGTTATCAGGAGGGACCAGTCCCTGGAGAAGGATATCATGCTTGGTAAAGTAGTTGGTTAGTGAAAAAGTCAAAGTCCTTCAATGGGATAGATTAACACAGTGGCTGCAACAATGGGCTTGAATATAGCAATGATTGTGTGGATGGAGGAGAACCAGGCAATGTTTCTTTCTGTTGTGTATGTGGTTGCTATGAGTTGGAGCTGACTCTATGGCACCTAACAAGAACAAGAGTATGTATAACAGAGTTTCGATTATACTATACCTCCTCTTTATAGAGCTGTTTTCAAAGTTACTGAGTTAATGAGTGTTTGTTTCAGCATCTTTCTCGACAGTATTCTCCTTTCTTTACCTTGTTTTCTTGTGCTCCTTCCTGTAATTTATATTAGTACTCTGAAGGGAGGTCACATTGGAGTGTTAATGCAGAAGAAAAGCTCATCTTTGTTTTATTCATCTTTTGGAAACAAAGAAACAAACAAATATCAATGTTTTTGTGTTGTCAACGCATTTTTCCATTGGATTACTTTTTCAGTCAAAAACTGCAACCGTTGAGGCATGTGAATGAGATAGGATGATGAAGGTCATTTTCACAGTTCATGAATGTATCTCTGAGGCTGCCCCTTGCACAGCTCCAGGTGTGCTGCTGGCACAGAATGTTACATGCTAAGTGGTAGCCCCGTGTTATCTGAAGTTTTCTTCCCCTGGAACAGCCAACTTTTTCACTGTGGTGCTTTATCTAAACTTCAGTGTTTACACCTGGTTTTCTGGAGAGTTCATAGTCCTGTGTGTGGTAGACAGAAGCAGCCTTGTCAACTGGTAGACTTGCTCTTCTCAACAGAAACCCAAATTTTCTTCTCCAAGTCAGCTTTTGGATTGCTTTGTTTTATTGTATCCTGCTGCCAGTGAGAAACTCCTAGCTGTGTTTCTGAGGAAAGAAAGAGAAGGAAGCAGACACTTTCCTCGTACAAGACAACAGGGCTGTTTGTGGGAGTTGGGCCTCCTTTATTTCTTGTTGTTGTTAGCTGCCGTCAAGTTAGCTCCTGACTCATAGTGACCCTGCGTACAATGGAACGAAACAGGGCCTGGTCCTGTGCCCTCCCCATGTTCGATTGTGGATTGGATTGTTGTAATCCCCATAGAGTTTTCACTGGCTGGTTTTTGGCCTTTTTTCCTAGTCCATATTAGTCTAGAAGCTCTGCTGAGACCTACTCAGCATCATAGCAGCATGCAGGCCTCCACCGAGAGACAGGTGTTGGTTGCGCCTGAGGTACCTTGGCCAGGAGTCAAACTGGGGCTCCCTGCATGGAAGGTGAGGATTCCTACCACTGAACCACCACTGCCCTCTCCTTTGTTTCTTATCTGATGTTTTTTTGCCCTCCCTGTTTTGATGTTTTATCTCCCAAAGATATGGCATGAGACTCTCTGAGCTAGACCATGAATCCCTGGTCGTGAGACCTGGTAAGTCTTAGAATCCTCATACTTCATGCTTATCTACCAATTAGGTCATTGGTGAGATTCTCATTTGCACTTGTGAAGTGCTCCAAAGAAAGAGGGTTTCAGAGATTCAGAAGGGAATTACTGCCTTAAAACCATCTGCAACTGATCAAGGAGATGGCTCAGGACTGGGCAGAGTTTCATTCTGTTGCGCATGGGGTCGCCTTGAGTCACAAGCTGACTCAGTGATAGCTAACAACAACTACAGAGAATTGCAGCTTATTTTAATTGACATGTGGACAGAACAAGTATCTAAAGCAAAGCCAATGATCCCTGCATTAGACTACATTTTAGAAAATGATTTGTGAATGTTTGTGCCTAATGCTAGAAATAAAACTAGAGCATAGTGTCAGGACCAAGAACCTCTAAGTATTAGCAGTAGATGAATATAAAAATGCTTGAAATAATTAGCATGTTTAAAATGCCATCAGATATTGAGTGGAACTCTACAGAGTGTTGAGTATTCAAGCCAATATTCTATGTACATAAAACTTATGTTATTAAACACAAGTTAATTACAAAATAATAAGATTTTCTGAATTTTCAGATATCTCAAATCAGAACTGAAGTCTGGTTAGCCAGAACACCAACCCTAGCACGTAGTGGGTGAACAGTAAACATTTCTTGAATAGGTTAATCAGAAAAAGATCATTGTAAGCTAAATTCACCCTTGGCTTTTTATGTGTTCTTTTCTGTTTTCTCTTTTCTTGTTTTGCATAAAAGCATCAAGAAATAGGGTCTGGTCATGTTGTACCTTTTTAATTTCTTTTTTTTAAATAATTTTTATTGTGCTTTAAGTGAGAGTTTACAGATCAAGTCAGTCTATCACATATAGGCTTATATACACCTTACTACATACTCCCATTTACTCTCCCCCTAATGAGTCAGCCCGCTCCCTCCTTCCAGTCTCTCCTTTTGTGACCGTTCTGCCAGTTTCAAACCCTCTCTACCCTCCCATCTCCCCTCCAGACAGGAGATGCCAACACAGTCTCAAGTGTCCACCTGATACAAGTAGCTCACTCTTTATCAGCATCTCTCTCCAACCCATTGTCCAGTCCCTTCCATGTCCGATGAGTTGTCTTCAGGAATGGTTCCTGTCCTGGGCCAACAGAAGGTTTGGGGACCATGACCGCCGGGATTCTTCTAGTCTCAGTCAGACCATTAAGTCTGGTCTTTTTATGAGAATTTGGGGTTTGCATCCCACTGTTCTCCTGCTCCCTCAGGGGTACTCTGTTGTGTTCCCTGTCAGGGCAGTCATCTGTTGTGGCCGGGCACCATCTAGTTCTTCTGGTCTCAGGCTGATGTGAGTCTCTAGTTCATGTGGCCCTTTCTGTCTCTTGGGCTCATAGTTATCATGTGACCTTGGTATTCTTCATTCTCCTTTGATCCAGGTGGGTTGAGACCAATTGATGCATCTTAGATGGACGCTTGTTAGCATATAAGACCCCAGACGCCACACTTCAAAGTGGGATGCAGAATGTTTTCATAATAGAATTTATTTTGCCAATTGACTTAGAAGTCCCCTTAAGCCATAGTCCCCAAACCCCTGCCCTTGCTCCGCTGACCTTCGAAGCATTCAGTTTATCCCGGAAACTTCTTTGCTTTTGGTCCAGTCCAATTGAGCTGACCTTCCCTGTATTGAGTATTGTCCTTCCCTTCACCTAAAGTAGTTCTCATCTACTAACTAATCAGTAAATAACCCTCTCCCACCCTCCCTCCCTGCCCTCTCTCGTAACCACAAAAGTACGCGTTCTTGTCAGTTTATACTGTTTCTCAAGATCTTATAATACTGGTCTTACACAATATTTGACCTTTTGCATCTGACTAATTTCACTCAGCATAATGCCTTCCAGGTTCCTCCATGTTATGAAGTGTTTCACAGATTCCTCACTGTTGTTTATCGATGCATAGTATTCCATTGTGTGAATATACCATAAGTTATTTAACCATTCATCCATTGATGGACACTGTGGTTGCTTCCAGCTTTTTGCTATTGTAAACAGTCCTGCAGTAAACATGGGTGTGCATATATCTGTTCATGTAAAGGCTCTTATTTCTCTAGGGTATATTCCAAGGAGTGGGATTTCTGGGTTGTATGGCAGTTCTATTTCTACCTTTTTAAGAAAAGGCCAGATAGGTTTCCAAAGTGGTTGTACCATTTTACATTCCCACCAGCAGTGTATAAGAGTTCCAATCTCTCCACAGCCTCTCCAACATTTATTATTTTGTGTTTTTTGGATTAATGCCAGCCTTGTTGGAGTGAGATGGAATCTCATCTTAGTTTTAATTTGCATTTCTCTAACGGCTAATGATGGAGAGCATTTTCTCATGTATCTGTTAGCTGCCTGAATATCTTCTTTAGTGAAGTGTGTGTTCATATCCTTTGCCCACTTTTTGATTGGGTTGTTTGTCTTTTTGTGGTTGAGTTTTAACAGAATCATATAGATTTTAGAGAGATCAGGCACTGATCGGAGATGTCATAGCTGAAAATTTTTTCCCAATCTGTAGGTGGTCTTTTTACTCTTTTGGTGAAGTCTTTAGATGAGCATAGGTGTTTGATTTTAGGAGCTCCCTGTTATCTGGTTTCTCTTCGTCATTTTTAGTAATGTTTTGTATTCTGTTTATGCCTTGTATTAGGGCTGCTAACGTTGTCCCTATTTTTTCTTCCGTGATCTTTATCATTTTAGTCTTTATGTTTAGGTCTTTGATCCACTTGGAGTTAGTTTTTATGCATGGTGTGAGGTATGGGTCCTGTTTCATTTTTTTGCAAATGGATATCCAGTTGCGTCAGCACCATTTGTTAAAAAGACTATCTTTTCCCCAATTAACTGACACTGGGCCTTTGTCAAATATCAGCTGCTCATATGTGGATGGATTTATATCTGGGTTCTCAATTCTGTTCCATTGGTCTATGTGCCTGTTGTTGTACCAGTACTAGGCTGTTTTGACTACTGTGGCTGTATAATAGGTTCTAAAATCAGGTAGAGGGAGGCCTCCCGCTTTCTTCTTCTTTTTCAGTAATGCTTTGCTTATCCAGGGCTTCTTTCCCTTCCATATGAACTTGATGATTTGTTTCCCCATCACATTAAAAAATGTCATTGGAATTTGGATCGGAAGTGCATTGTATGTATAGATGGCTTTTGGTAGAATAGACATTTTTACTATGTTAAGTCTTCCTATCCATGAGCAAGGTATGTTTTTCCACTTATGTAGGTCACTTTTAGTTTCCTGCACTAGTACTTTGTAGTTTTCTTTGTATAGGTCTTTTACATCTTTGGTAAGATTTATTCCTAAGTATTTTATCTTCTTGGGGGCTACTGTGAATGGTATTGATTTGGTGATTTCCTCTTCAATGTTCTTTTTGTTGATGTAGAGGAATCCCAGTGATTTTTGTATGTTTATCTTATAACCTGAGACTCTGCCGAACTCTTCTATTAGTTTCAGTAGTTTTCTGGAGGATTCCTTAGGGTTTTTTGTGTATAAGATCATGTCATCTGCAAATAGAGATAATTTTTTACTTCTTCCTTGCCAATCCGAATGCCCTTTATTTCTTTATCTAGCCTAATTGCTCTGGCTAAGACCTCTAGCACAGTATTGAATAAGAGCGGTGATAAAGGGCATCCTTGTCTGGTTCCCGTTCTCAAGGGAAATGCTTTCAGGCTCTCTCCATTTAGAGTGATGTTGGCTGTTGGCTTTGTGTAGATGCCCTTTATTATGTTGAGGAATTTTCCTTCAATTCCTATTTTGCTGAGAGTTTTTATCGTGAATGGGTGTTGGACTTTGTCAAATGCCTTTTCTGCATCAATTGATATGATCATGTGGTTTTTGTCTTTTGTTTCATTTATATTGTGGATTACATTAGTATTATTATTAATATTTCTAATACTAAACCAAAACCATGCATACCTGGTATAAATCCCACTTGGTCGTGGTGGATTATTTTTTTGAAATGTTGTTGAATTCTATTGGCTAGAATTTTGTTGAGGATTTTTACGTCTATGTTCATGAAGGATATAGGTCTGTAATTTTCTCTTTTTGTGGTGTCTTTACCTGGTTTTGGTATCAGGGATATGGTGGCTTCACAGAATGAGTTAGGTAGTATTCCATCATTTTCTATGCTTTGAAGTACCTTTAGTAGTAGTGGTGTTAACTCTTCTCTGAACATTTGGTAGAACTCTGCAGTGAAGCCGTCCTGGCCAGGGCTTTTTTTGTTGGGAGTTTTTGGATTACCTTTTCAATCTCTTTTTTGGTTTTGGGTCTATTTAGTTGTTCTACTTCTGATTGTGTTAGTTTAGGTACGTAGTGTTTTTCTGGGAATTCATCCATTTCTTCTAGGTTTGCAAATTTGTTAGGGTACAATTTTTCGTAATAATCTGATACGATTCTTTTAATTTCAGTTGGGTCTGTTGTGATATGGCCCATCTCGTTTCTTATCCGGGTTATTTGTTTCCTTTCCTGTATTTCTTTAGTCAGTCTGGCCAGTGGTTTATCAATTTTGTTAATTTTTTCAAAGAACCAGCTTTTGGCTTTGTTAATTCTTTCAATTGTTTTTCTGTTCTCTAATTCATTTAGTTCAGCTCTAATTTTTATGATTTGTTTTCTTCTGGTGCCTGATGGATTCTTTTGTTGCTCGCTTTCTATTTGTTCAAGTTGTAGGAACAGTTCTCTGATTTTGGCTCTTTATTCTTTATGTATGTGCGCATTTATCGATACAAATTGACCTCTGGGCACTGCGCTTGCTGTGTCCCAGAGGTTTTGATAGGAAGTGTTTTCATTCTTGTTGTATTCTATGAATTTCTTTATTCCCTCCTTAATGTCTTCTATAACCCAGTCTTTTTTGAGCAGGGTATTGCTCAGTTTCCAAGTATTTGATTTCTTTTCCCTGAGTTTTCTCTTATTGATTTCTACTTTTATGGTCTTGTAGTTTGAGAAGATGCTTTGTAATATTTCGATGTTTTGGATTCTGCAAAGGTTTGTTTTATGACCTAATATGTGGTCTATTCTAGAGAATGTTCCATGTGCACTAGAAAAAAAGTATACTTTGCAGCTGTTTGGTGGAATGTTCTGTATAAGTCTATGAGGTCAAGTTGGTTGATTGTAGCAATTAGGTCTTCCGTGTCTCTATTGAGCTTCTTACTGGAAGTCCTATCCTTCTCCGAAAGTGGCGTGTTGAAGTCCCCTACTATAATTGTGGAGGTGTCTATCTCACTTTTCAGTTCTGTTAAAGTTTGTTTTATGTATCTTGCAGCCCTGTCATTGGTTGCATAAATATTTAGTATGGTTATATCTTCCTGGCCAATTGTCCCTTTAATCATTATGTAGTGTCCTTCTTTATCCTTTGTGGTGGATTTAACTTTAAAGTCTGTTTTGTCAGAAATTAATATTGCTACTCCTGCTCTTTTTTGATTGTTGTTTGCTTGATATATTTTTTTCCATCCTTTGAGTTTTAGTTTGTTTGTGTCTCTAAGTCTAAGGTGTGTCTCTTGTAGGCAGCATATAGACGGATCGTGTTTCTTGTGAGACTCTCTGTCTCTTTATTGGTGCATTTAGTCCATTTACATTCAGCGTTATTATAGATGTGTTTAGTGCTGTCATTTTGATGCCTTTTCATGTGTGTTGTTGACAATTTCATTTTTCCACTTACTTTATTGTGCTGAGACGTTTTTCTTTGTAAATTGTGTATTCCTTATTTTTATAGTAGTTGAATTTATGTTTGCTGAGTTGTTAGGTTTTTTTTTTTTTTTGAGGTATGGAATTGTTATACCTCTTTGTGGTTACCTTAATATTTACCCCTATTTTTCTAAGTAAAAACCTAACTTGTATCGTCCTATATCGCCTTGTTTTCCTCTCCATATGCCTGTTCTAGGCCTCCTGTATTTAGTCCCTCTTTTTTTTTTTTTGATTATTGTGATCTTTTACCTAATGACTTCAATGATTCCCTGTTTTAAGCATTTTTTTCTTTTTAAAATTAATCTTAATTTGTTTTTGTGATTTCCCTATTTGAGTTGATATCAGAATGTTCTGTTCTGTGACCTTCTGTTGTGTTGATATCTGATGTTATTGATTTTCTGACCAATTTCCTTTAGTATTTCTTGTAGCTTTGGTTTTTGCAGATTCTCTAAGATTGTGTTTATCTGTAAATGTTTTAATTTCACCTTCATATTTGAGAGAGAGTTTTGCTGGATATATGATCCTTGGCTGGCAGTTTTTCTCCTTCAGTGCTCTATATATGTCATCCCATTGCCTTCTTGACTGCATGGTTTCTGCTGAGTAGTCTGAACTTATTCTTATTGATTCTCCTTTGTAGGAGACCTTTCTTTTATCCCTGGCTGCTTTTAAAATTTTCTCTTTCTCTTTGGTTTTGGTGAGTTTGATGATAATATGTCTTGGTGATTTTCTTTTTGGATCAATCTTATATGGGGTTCGATGAGCATCTTGGATAGATATCCTTTTGTCTTTCATGATGTCAGGGAAGTTTTCTGCCAACAGATCTTCAACTATTCTCTCTGTATTTTCTGTTATCCCTCCTTGTTCTGGAACTCCAATCACATGCAGGTTATTCTTCTTGATAGAGTCCCACATGATTCTTAGGGTTTCTTCATTTTTTTTTAATTCTTTTATCTGATTTTTCTTCAACTATATTGGTGTCAATTGCTTTATCCTCCAGCTCCCCCTCTCTGCATTCCAGTTGCTCGATTCTGCTCCTCTGACTTCCTATTGAGTTGTCTAATTCTGTAATTTTACTGTTAATCTTTTGGATTTCTGAATGGTGTCTCTCTATGGATTCTTGAAGCTTATTAATTTTTCCACTATGTTCTTGAATAATCTTTTTGATTTCTTCAACTGCTTTATCAGTGTGTTCCTTAGCTTTTTCTGTAGATTGCCTTATTTCGTTTTTGAGGTCATCCCTGATGTCTTGAAGCATTCTGTAAATTATTTTTTTATATTCTTCATCTGGCAATTCCAGGATTGTATCTTCATTTGGGAAAGATTTTGATTCTTTAATTTGGGGAGTTGTAGAAGCAATCACGGTCTGCTTCTTTATGTGGTTCAATATCGACTGCTATCTCCGAGCCATCTATAAGGTATTGTAATGATTTATTTTATATTTGCTCACTGAGTCTTATCTTGTTTTGTTTTCTTTCAATATATGTAGATGGGCTACTAGATTGTGCTGTCTTGATTGTTGTTGCCTTTGAATCACTTATATCCTATTACCACCTGGTTTGGGCTATTACCAGAAATATAAGCCTAAGAGTCCATTCACTATTCCTGAGTAGAATCTGATTTTGGGTGACCAAGTGTGTGGTATAGACTGTCACCTATTCACTTAGAGGAGTAGTGGTGATAGTTGTGTGCACCAGATTCTAGTAGCAGCAGGGGGTCACACTCCGGGGGCGGGGGGAGCAGGATGCTGACAGGCTTCCCCCAAGTGCCAGTGAGGTAGGTGTGTCTCTATTCCTAAAGCACTTTGGTGGGTGGGCTTTGCAGGTGTACCTTAGGCACCCAATGCATGTACCTCTACAGATTGGTAGGTGTCACTATCCTCAGACCCCTATGGCAGGAGGCTAGGTGGTTTGGGTGGAGCTTCAGCCCTCAGTTCCCCGTTGTGGGTCAGTGAGGGCTCTGTTTAATAGGTAGAGATATCAGACCTGGGAAACTTGTCTTTCCAGTAAACAATTACAGTGCATTACAGTCAGATCACTATCAGAATTGCCTTTGCATTATAATAGCCACCTTGTTGCCTGTAGGGATGAAAGCCCAAGACTGTGGATCTCATATGCTTGGCTGGAGCTGGTTCTGTATTTTCAGTCCAATTTCGGGAAGTCAGGGAAGGATGTTTGGTCCCTGGGTTTTTTGTAGCTGCTTCTCTCAGGCCAGGAGAATGGGTTAGGAAAAGACAGAAACAAAAACAACCCGCAGAGGACTTCACTTTCTGGCCCAGGAAATTCCAGTGTTAATGTCGCCACCTGGGAAGTGGGGGGAGGGTTCAGATAGTTAGGAGAGAGTAGCACCCAGGAATATAGACAAAGTTACTTATCTTGCTTGGTGATGACTGTTTTATCTGAGATGCCTGAGGAGGGTCGTGTAGCCCGTGTGCGCTGACTGGGTCGAGATTGACCCCGAGGGTCAGGCCCACGTCCTGTGCTTGTGCTGTCTCAGAAGCTGTGGTCGGTTTCTCCGCTCCCGGTCCAAAGCCCAGCGCCAAGGTTCCCTGGCTGGGACGCTGCACTCCAGGCTCCAAAACCAGTCGCTGCCTCCCGGTGACTTCTCCTCCTGTCAGCTGCATTGCTGCGCTGCCTGCGTGCACTGGGTGGGCTTCCCCCGAGGTCACTTCAGGGGGCTAGGTCTGCGTCCCATGTTTGTACCACCTCAGGATGCTGTGCTCAGCTCCCCCGCACCCAGTCCAAAGCCTGGCACTGAGGTTTTCTGACTGGGACGCTGGCTCCAGGCTCTGAGAACAGTTGCTGCTTCCACGTTGTTGCTTTTTACTCTCGTTAGCGGTATCATCGTGCAGTCTGCTTGCGCTGGCTAAGTCTCTGTCAGTCAGGTCAACTCTTTAGATCTGTGTTTGATGGTCAGGGTTGTAGATTGTCATGTATGCGATCGATTCACTTGTTTTTCTGAGTCTTTGTTGCAAGAGGGATCCGAGGTAGCGTCTACCTAGTCAGCCATCTTGGTCCCGTCCCCCTGTACCTTTTTGATTTCTTTAAGGGAGAAAATAAGTTTCAGTTGTGCAAATATAAACAGGGAAAGATTTCTATCTTATACCTTTTGGACAATTAATTTACATCTTAAGTTAGTGTATCTCATGAAAGCAAGGTACAGTGGAAATGAAGTTGGGTTCATTTTGTATGTGTGTGTGTGTATGTGCATACATGTAATTAAAATATATTACTGAGACTTTCTGCTCACCAAAAAATATATAATTTATTTATATTAATTATGATATAAAATAATGAAATAAAATTAACCTGCTATTTAAACCAGCAACTTCAGAAGTATGTTAAATCTGCAAAATAAGATTTTAACGTTTATTCTTTCCTCTTCTTCCCAGTGCGGCACATGTTATAGGAAGACAGGAGTTAACAATCTCTTGGGCCTCCCCTTCCTTCCAGCTCTTCTTTTGCTTTTCAGAATGATTTCTCTTTTCACAGAGAGGAAAGGGATAAGTGAATAAGACTGGGTTTGTTTTTGTGTCAGGAGTATCGTCCTTTTCCTTTAGTGCACGTCTGCCACACCGCCCACGTTTATTGAGATTAGTATTACTGTTCTCATTTTTGTTGCTTTCTTACCTTAAATCTTTTCTCTGTGACCCTGACTGGACAGATTCCTACAGGCTTGCATAGGTGACCTGATGTTATGATTAATAGAACTGTTCAGTAGACTCACAAATCTAAACAAGTTACTAGATTACTGGAAGTGTATTTACAATTGTAAAAAAAACACAAAAAACCAGCTTCTGTCAAGTCAGCTCTGACTCTTGGCGACCCAGTGTGTGTCAGAGTAGAACTGTACTCCAGAACGTTTTCAGTGGCTGATTTTTCAGAAGTAGACCACCAGGCCTTTCCTCCAAGGCACCTCTGGGCGGCCTCGAACTTCCAACCTTTCAGTTAGCACCCAAGTGTGCTAACCGTTGTACCACCCAGGGATTCTCTTATAATTATAGCAAACCTCATGTTAAGTAAGGTTTAGTGTTTGGTGTTTCTTCAAGTTGGCGCTCTCACCAAGCTGATACGATGATTGTCAGGGCCTCTGTCTGTGTAATCTGGAACATTTTACCTGGTCTAGAGAAGCCTCTTGGTGCCACGCACAAAGTTTCTCGTGTGCAATAAGAGAATAGTCGATTTAATATTAACTAAACAATTACAGAACCGCCACCTCTCAATATCTCCAAGTACCATTTTTGTTATGCTATCAAGAGATTAAAATGAATCTTTGAGTTTCAGAAATTTTTTTTTTTTCAGTGGGGGAGAGTGGGGTGGTCTCATGGAGACCAAGTAAAATTTGGCTAAATTCCTGCATGCCCTTATGCATTTTTTTGTGTGTCTTTTTTTTCCTAATGGACTTTGAGGGTGCAACTTTTTTCTTTGCCTCCTCAGGTATGACAGATACTATCACCTTTTTTTTCCTCTTAAGTAAAACAGCTTATCTAGAGCTCGTCTTGTTTCTGTGTAGGGAGGAGAAAAGAACAAAACAATACTGTCTTATTTGTTGGGACTTACAGTCCCAGTCCATACCTTTCTGTCCTTGTATTTTATGGGCGGCTTCATTCTTTCGTTCTTTATTTATTTTTACAGGACAGTTTGAGGAGAAGAAAGAAAATGCCTAGTCTAATGTGCCTGTTTAGGAAGGATTCTTATGATAGAGAACAAATAAAAACTGATCAATTTTTGCCAAATTTTGGAACGTTAGGCCAGCATAAGTGGCTCATCTCTGTGGTCAGGAGACTGCCTCTGTCCATAAAAGCCATTATGGAGGCTAACTTATGGCAGTGATCCCATCTTCTCCCCAGATTCTTGGTACTGATTTTGAACTGAGGATTGAGCATTCGTAATATTTATGTCAAAGTGCCTGGATTAGTCTACCATTGAAATATTAGTGATGGTTGAAATGCTTTAACATTATATTTCAGCAGCTTGGTTGTATTTAAATAATGTCAAGTGACTTAAGGGGCCCTGGTGATGCAATAGTTAAGCGCTCAGCTACTAACTGAAAGGTTGGCAGTTCGAACCCACCCGGCAGCTCTGGGAGAAAGACCTGGTGACCTGCGTCTGTAGAAGATCACAGCCAGGAAAACCCTATGGGGCAGCTCTGCTCTGTACAATGGGGTCTCTATGAGTCGGAATTGACAGCACCCAACGACAGCAGTAAGAAGCGACTTTGTGTCTTAAGCCATTTCGTTTTCATTCTTCCTCTTTAAAAATAAAATGTCTGAAGAGGTACCTGGGCTCCAGTCACACAATAAACCTCAGCAGTTGTTTTAAGTCTTATCTATCTTTTTAAATTAGATGGTGTTAATCATACCTTACCCTTATGCTTCTGCGTGTCCCTCATTCGTTCGTTCATCCTTCAGATATGTGCTGGGTATGATGCTATGGGCTGGACTTGGTGGAGAGCAATGGGGAACAGCTTACAATGCTTATGGTCCGTGGGAAAAGAGATAGGAATTCAGTAGCCACCCAAGTAACATGAGCACTGTGATGAGTGCTGTGATGAGGTGGGTGGTGCTGTGAGAGCTCTTGATTAGAACCTGACCAAGTCTGAGGATCCAGTAATGGAACTCTGAAGAAGTGCCTCTGGACTGAGGTCTGAACGGGGAGCAGCAGATGGCAGAAAAGCATTCTAAGCAGTGGGAACCAAAATTGCAAAGGCCCTGCACTATGAGGACACCTGGGCCATTCTGGAAAAGCCAGTGGGGCAGGTGGGCAGAGAGGTTATGTGTGGTTAGTAGATGACTCCAAATGGGGACACAGTGCCTCAGTGTTCCTTCTCCCCGCCCCCCCCCCAAAAAAAGAAAAAATTGCCTTAGTTCATCTCTACTGTCTTACCATGATGTGCAATAATCAGCAATGGCATTTGTAATTTCATTTGTAGATTAATGTGCTGGGTCACAAACCAAAGGGCTACTACTGTGTTTTGGGGCTGCCATTCTGTAAAGCCTCCTTCTTCATCGAGCAATGTCTGATCACCTGTAGGTGAGATGAAAGGGGGAGAGTAGAGTAAGCTGGTGATGATAGCCAAAGATGCCATCTCCTTTCTTTTCATCTGTGTGCCCAGTTCTTCCTTTTAATTTTCCTTTCCTTCTAGACCCAGGCACTCAGGACCCCACACAAAGGCTATCTGTGTTTTATAGGGGTTTTTTTTTTCTTTTTTTTTTAATAAACTAAGCACAAAGAGACTATAGGCATTTTTATTAACTTTAGAAAGTGTTTAACAAAAAGAGCCATTCCAAATTACAATAGAGTAGGTTACAACTGGCCTTTATTTCTCTAGTAAGGTTTTCAGATCCTCTTATCTTTTCCCTTTTGACCCCACCTGGTCTGTCTTCTGACTCTGCAGACCTAGGCCGAGCAATCTTTTTTTTTCTTTTTTTCTTGTGCTTTAGATGAAGGTTCACAGAACAGACTAGCTTCTCATCAAACAGTACACACGTTGTTCCATGACACCGGTTAACAACCAACCCCACGACATGTCAGCACTCTCCCTTCTCAACCCTGGGTTCGCTATTACCAGCTTTCCTGTTCCCTCTTGCCTTCCAGTCCCTGCCCCAGGGCTGGTGCGCCCCTTTAGTCTTGTTTTGTTCCATGGCTCTGTTCAATCTTTGGCTGAGGGATGGACCTCAGGAATGACCTCATTACTGAGCTGAAAGGGTGTCCAGGGGCCATACTCTCAGATTTTCTCCAGTCTCTGTCAGGCCAACAAGTCTAGGCTTTCTTTTCGAGTTATAATTTTGTTCTACATTTTTCTCTAGCTCTGTCCGGGACCATCTCTTCTGACCTCTGTCAGAGCAGTCAGTCGTGGTAGCCAGGTAGCATCTAGTTGTACTGGATTCATTCTGGTGGAGGCCGTGGTAGATGTGGTCTATTAGTCCTCTGGACTAATCTTTCCCTTTTATCTTTAGTTTTCTTCATTCTTCGGTGATCCCGAGGGGGTGAGACCAGTAGAGTATCCTAGATGGCTGCTCACAGGCTTTTAAGACCCCAGACGCTGCTCACCAAAGTAGAATGTAGAACATTTTCTTTATAAACTATGTTATGCTAATTAAGCTAGATGTTTCCCGAGACCATGGTCCCCACAGCCTAGGCAGAGCAATTCTTGTTGGCCCCTTTTGAAAGGAAGGCTTTTCTACTTGACCTGAAGTTGGAGGTATTTAATTTGATGTTCTCTGGGCTGCCTTATTCTCCCTCCAGTGGCTTGAACCCAATGGGAAATACCTGGGGCCAACTTTATCTTGCCAATGGCTCCTTCATGTGCCAATTAGAGCCTTTCTGGTGTCTGATATCAGGAAAAAATGTTGTTTTCCTTTCCTTGTTCCATAGATAAGACCTGTAGACTCCCTTCTGGGTTCTAGGTCTGATTGTTCTTGTTGCATAATTTCTGGCAGGTGGCTGACTTTAAATCTCATAAAGGTCAGGTTTATATACCCTAGTTAGCATTTAGACTCAGCCGTCCCAGTGTGTTGGAGCACGTGGTGTTTGCTGCTTTGCCCTTTAGACTCTAATCTGCTCACCATCTTTAACCTCAAGACCTACGCCGATGACTAAGAGAAGAATGCCCTTTCTGTATTAACACTGGTGGGTTCTTCTCTTGTTCGTGCTCTGCTGGTTCTTGTTTTTCCTGTTGATTGGATCAGTCTCTGACCCTTGACAAAGATGTCTCATGGATGACTCACATATGCTGTCTGGCTAGACTTAAACCTATCCTTTACTCTAGATGTGAACTAACAATCCCCTCAGGCTATCCTCTGTGAAATATTAGAGGGTAGGGGCCTGGATTATTATAATACTTTAGATATGCATTAAAACCATGTAACTTCTATCAAGTGAGGAGATGATCTTTTCACCTAGGAGATGAAAAGTTTGACAGGGAACTTGGTCCAGTTCAAGGTTATAATAATCTGTGAGACAAAATCTGTAATCAGGCTTCCTGAAGGATAAAAGTTAAATTACTTGCTGGTCACATGGTTCCAGTCACTCTCTTCCCATGCTTTGTGGAGTAAATTCTGCTCTAGTAGTCTTCCCGGAAACCCTGGTGGTGTAGTGGTTAAGAGCTATGGCCGCTAACCAAAAGGCCAGCAGTTCAAATCCACTAGGCACTCCTTGGAAACTCTATGGGGCAGTTTTGCTCTGTCCTGTAGGGTCTCTATGAGTTGGGATCAACTGGACAGCAACAGGTTTGATCGGTTTTCTTTTTTGTTAGTAGTTCTCGTATTTTTGCTACGATAGCTAGCTAACATTTACTGGGTATTTATGTGGTAACCACCAATCTAAGTGCCTTTCATGGTGTATTTCATTTAAGATCCTCAAAACCAAAAACAAACAATAATTATTTTCTGAGGTCTTTTACATGTAGGCTGAGCAGATGATACACAACTAAAGTTCGGTTTGTTCTAGAGCTTTAAAAGTTATCTTCAAAAATTGTTTTACTATTAACCCTCAGTAGGAATTATATATATAAGCCTGTGGGTATCAGAAACAAAAGTTTTGTGGAATGATACTTGGGTTTCTTATGTGGCATGCTTTTCTGTTCCAAACCATACTATTTTATTAAAACAAAGTAGTACTGATTCCCTCAATGGGTTTCACTACCCACAACCCACCAACAGGGTTAATATAAGAAACAGAAATATATTCTTATGTCATCTGGGGGGCCAGAAATACCCAGACTGGACTAAGTCCTGTGCTTACTCTTTGATTATGCTTTATAAAATTTGCATATCTGTATAGATAAGGAATAATAGACATATTAACTCATTTTCCTTGTAGGCATATGGATATTATCCTATCACTGACAGCATTGCATTTCAACATAGATCTTGAAATGTTCTATGTGATGATGAACGCAATGACATTCCTCTTCAATTTGCAATTTCCAGCACAGTAGACCATGTGATTGCCTGATTCAGAACTGCCAATACCAGTCCGTTTCAGCTCACTAATGCCTAGGATATCGATCTTTATGCATTCCATTTCATTTTTGATGACTTCCAATTTTCCTGGATTCATACTTCATGCATTCCACATTCCTATTATTAATGGGTGTTTGCAGCTGTTTCTTCTCATTTTGAGTCTTGCCACATCAGCAAATGAAGGTATCAAAAGCTTGACTCCATCCACATCATTAAGGTCGACTCTACTTTGAGGAGGCAGCTCTTCTCCAGTCATATTTTGAGTGCCTTCCAACCTGAGGGGTGCATCTTCCAGAACTATGTCATACAATGTTCCACTGCTATTCATAAGGTCAGTTTTTTCAGAAGTAGACTACCAGGTCCTGCTTCCTAGTCTGTCTTCATCTGGAAGCTCTGCTGAAACCTGTCCACCAAGGGTGACCCTTCTGGTATTTGAAATACCGGTGGCAAAGCTTCCAGTACCACAGCAACACACAAGCCACCATAAGGACTAAAGGGAAACATGGGAAAGGATAATACTCCAGATGTTTATGGAGCATCTGCCGTGTGCTAGCCTCCATGCTGTGTGCTGAAGACACAGGACTGAACAACGGTGGGTGCGTTTTCCCCCTTTCAGAAAAAGGGGACATTTGCTCTGGTGTATATACTTTGCATGATTGTTTAAACTGGCATTTTTAACCTAGGAACGATATTTGAAGATACATTTTAAACAAGTCAGGGCAAATGGAGGCAAAAACAAAATAATCGCTTAACTAGGGATAGGTTTGACTCTTCCCTCCTCCGGTTTTCCTTTGTCCATCCTTTTCTTGGGCTAGCAGCTCAGTAAGATCCTGAAACAGACTGGGCAAGATCCCTTTACACATTTCTAACAAAAATTTAACACTCTTTTGGGGTAGGATATGTTTTAATAAAGAGTTCATTTTTCTCTTTAGGAGGTAGGTCAGTAGTGAGTTGTACTGGCTGTTCCCTAACATGAATCTGCTGCTACTAGGTGGCTGTCTCATTAATTCTGCTCACACTCCTGGTGCACATCCTCTGTCCTAAATCTCACTGTGGCTGTAGTAAAGGGAATTTAGAAAGGAATCAGAGCATAAGAGATTGTCTCTGCCATGTAGATACATATACAGGTAGTCCCCAACTTACGATGGGTTTCTCTTCTGACAGTTCCATCCTAAGTCGGTTCTGATGTAAGTCGAATGAATACCTCCTTTGTTTTTTAGTTTTTGTTATTACTGCCTTCTATTATCAATATCTTTATAAACCTGATCTTTGACAGTCTGTGAGTGAACATCTGAGAATGATAGCATCAGCCAATCACGTCCTGCAACATTGTATGTAGTACATATGAAAGATGGTCATAAGTGTGGTGTGTCTGAAACTTGAACATGTTGTAAGTTGGGGACTACCTGTGTGTGTGTGTGTGTGTATGTATTTCTCTCTTTCCATATCTTATTAGCAAATAGTCTTATATAAAGCTTTTAGGCATTAAAACAGCAGTAAGTATATGAAACTCTCACGTTATCACTTGTCTCTACACAGATTCATGGTTATATTCTGTACTTTGGTTAAGTTTTGAGTATGAGATTTGAGAAAGCCTTTAAACAAGTCTTCTCATTGCTGTGAATTTTAGGATATCGTGTTAGATCTAGCCTAGGAGTGATAGAAGTTAAGCTCCACCTTTATTAATATGTTTATCTTATGTTGCTTAGCCTATTCTTAGGAGAGTCCTCTGCCCAGTGGCTTGTTGACGTCTCTTAGAATACTTCAGTCAGGAAATAGGGGCTTTAGCTCTCATTCTTCTTTAACAAGCTGTGTGTCATAGAGCAGGCCGTATAGTGCATCTTGGCCTCCTTCTCATCTGTGATGAAAAATCGAACTGAGTATTCTCCAAGGACCCTGAGAGCTCTGTGCTCTGAAGGTTTGTGTTTCAGAAATACAGTCAGAGGACTTTTTGCTAACTCGTCTTTATCTGTGTCGATGAAAATAATAAGACAGATTTTATATAAGGGATAATAGCTATCTGTGCCCGTGTTCTTCTTTCTTTACTCTTCCATTTCAGTTATGACTTAGGGACTTTGAAGTCATTGCCATTTCATCCTTGGGCGATTTTTGCTGATCTTTGTGCCTGTTTTGGTTGCAGTTGAATATTATATTGTGTCAGAGGACCTTTATGCTTTGTTTAGAATCTTTACTGTGTATGAAACCATGATGCACTTATATGGCAGCAGTGTTGATAGTTCTGGTTCTCCCTTATCATGAAGAAGTTTTACTCCATGGAAAAGTAAGTCCATTAGTGGTGTGAAGCAGTTTTTATATAAGTTGGACTGAGATTTTTTTATCTCTTTGGCCAGGAAAGAAGAAAATTGGGAAAGGATTAGGAACAGAAGCTAATGCCAGTACATCATGATTTGTTAGTTAGGGGAGATGTGTTTCTGTTCACCAAATTTCAGAATCCCCAAACTAGGGGTTATTTTTAGTCTTATTACATTTACGTCATGTTTGTGAAAAGTTCCTTTTGAGCCCACCTAAACCCCTGACTTCCTTAAATTTTAAGAATGATTGATTCATAGGTTGTTGTTGTTAGGTGCTGTCGAATCAATTCCGACTCATAGTGACCCTGTGCACAACAGAACGAAACACTGCCCGTTCCTGAGCCATCCTCACAATTGTTGTTATGCTTGAGCTCACTGTTGCAGCCACTGTGTCAGTCCACCTCGTTGAGGGTCTTCTTCTTTTCCACTGACCCTGTGCTCTGCCAAGCATGATGTCCTTCATATGAGATAATAGTTATTGTTGGGTATCTGAGGCTACTTTATAAGAGTATGATCTGAACCTTTAGTAATTGCTACAGTGTCAAACTCAAAATACATGGAACCTTTGGATTTTTCTGAGGGGTCAAAGTACTGTATCATCTATCAGAGTGTAGCTTAAACACAACAAACACCCTCTTGTCCTGTCTCTCAAGATGAGTCACTCAGTTATCACGTGCCCTTTTGAACATCTCTTTATTATCCAGATTCAGATATATTGAATAGACTCAACAGCAACAGGTTTGGTTTTTTGGTTACCTATATTAAAAATAAATCCTCTTTCTACCATACCTCTCTCAGATCCCACCAAATTGCAGAGGTTTTGCATAGTAAGAACATGATACAACCTGTCCAACCATTACTCTTCTCTTTAATATGAGAGTTTTTAAAGCTGTTCCATTCTACTTTATAAATGTTGTCAGTCCTTATAGTCTTAGGGTGAATTTATCAAATGAACTTAAATTTGTTCTCTCCCCAACAGGGTTACTCATCTCATTTTAGTGGAGCCTTGGGGTTTCCCTGAGAGACCTGATCTTGCTGATCAAGACAGACCAATTCCTGTTTGGATCAGAGCCTTGGGAGCTGCATTGACTCCCTTTAACCCCCTAGCTGGCCTCAGAATCGCAGGACCCTTTGGTGAGTGCTGATGTCTTGGAGAAGCAAAATGTTTGTAGATTACCAGTAGAGAAGTATTCACTAATATCACCTTTGTTCGTCAAAGTCTGAAAAACCAACCAACTAACAAACAAAAAACCAAGCCCTTACTTTCTATTCCTCCTCCAATGATAAGTACCAGGCCATACACAAAAATGAACAAAACAGGCTTTTTCTTCTCAGAGTCTTTATATAGCAAATAAAGCAAGTAATTAGAAAGCAGATAAGGAGGGGAATGGTGAGGATGGGATTAGTCATCTTTGAAGATTCTGAAAAAGCCAAGTGAGCAAAGTCTCAGGAAGTATCTGCTTGCCCAGTGCATGGGGAAAAGAAGTGGAGTTTGTTGACCTGATGGTGAGCATTAAAGAGCAGTTGGCCAGTCTAGCTGATGGGTCACAAAGCCTCGACTGTGGGGGTAACAGGAATCACCACATTCATCAGTCTGTTCTTTGCCCCATAATCTCAAAATGTTAAGAAGATAAAGCCATTCTTTTCCACAAAAAATTTGGGGACTGCTGATTTATATTTCCATTCATGTGTTGAGGTACTTGTGTTTAGTCACTGATTTAAGTTCATCTGTCTCTCAGCCCTTGTGCCTTGGCCCTATAACTATGGGGATTTTTGTACCTTGTTGTCACAGATGCTGATGATCTGGACCTCTACCTTTCCCCCTTATGATTTGTATCAGTTAGGAATGCTTTCAGCTGCAAGTAACTGAATACCTGACTAAGTGGCTTAAACCGTAAAGTCTTTTACTCTTTCCTTAACAAGCAGTCTGGAGGTAGGTGGTTTCAGGGTTGATAGCTAGCTCATCACTGTCAGGGCTCGTCAGGGCTCGTGTCTGTGTCTGTGACTTCCTTGGCCTTTTTCCTCACGGCTGTAAGATGACTGGCATGAAGCATTATCTCACAAAACAGCACCTTAAGCAAGAAGAAAGGAAAGCATGGAAAGCAGTCTCTCTCCATAATGCTCTCCGTTGTCAGTGAGGAAAACCTTCCCTGGAAGGCTCCAGCAGACATCCATCCCTTTATTTCTGCCAACCCTTAGTCCTTCCATCAGCAAAGAAGAATAAATTTCTCTAACTGACCAATCATGATTTATTCCTAGGGGCTGAGGGAGGAGCCTGCTTTCCTGGGCGCATTGCTGCCTAACTGATATTGTATAAAAGTAGGATTCTGTTAGCAAGAAAAGAAGAGAGGCATGGGGCAAGGGGATGGGAGTGTGGGAATAGCTGTAGATTCTGCATAGACAACTGTAGATTCTGCTCCCCTCTGCCCAGCCCCGGCCCCTCCTTGCCTTCCTTGTTTTGGTGCCATCCCTGCAAAGAGACTTTAGCAATTGGGAGAAGCACAGGGTTGAACTGGTGACCATACTCCCTCAGTGCTCTTATAAATGATATCCTTTCCCTGTCCCCAACCTTCTTCCCCCTCCCTAGTAGAGCCACTGCTTCTTAGGTGCTTGGTCCTGTTCCCTTGATGAAATGTTGAAGAGATTCATTTAGTCCATATGGTGCTGAAATAGAAATGGATTTTATCGGATCACAAAGAGC
This sequence comes from Loxodonta africana, assembly GCF_030014295.1. NCBI lineage: Eukaryota > Metazoa > Chordata > Mammalia > Proboscidea > Elephantidae > Loxodonta > Loxodonta africana. The sequence continues at coordinate 29,050,889 of NC_087363.1, read as the reverse complement.
AACTATGGGAAATACGAAGTTTGAAAAGAAATTAGGGGATGGTGATAGGGGAGAAAGGATACCTACGGGAAGACTTTTAAAGCCACATCCTCTGTCTCCCAGGATTGCTTGCACTTGGCTGGGGTAGGGATGATGCAGAATATCAGCTGTATCATAAAAATTCCTGTTGGAGCTCTGTAATTCCTTCAGAGATAGAAAGGTAGGACCAGGAAAGATGTAAAACCTTACTAAAGTAATGGGTCAGTAGCGGTAGCAGAAAGGAAAACTGACCAATCCCTGGGGCCCCCAGAAGAGGAAAGTGACCAGAAGGTGGCTGCGGCTCCTCCTTCTCTTTCCCTTTAGGGTCCTTGCCCCTGTCTGTCCCCTCAGGGCTGGGGCCTGGGAGCCACCATGGATGGCCTTAGCAGGGAGTGCTGCTGGTGTCCCAAGCAGAACCGCTGAGTTTATTTTCCTACAGCAACAATTACATATCCCAGTTCACTTCATTTAGATGCTGATGGGCTGTAGTTATGGAGGAAATACAAAGTAAAAAGTTAATTTTATTTGTGAGCTACTCTACTCATCTGCCATGTTTAAAAGAATTTATTTTCCCACAGAAACAAGTCTTAGAAAACCAACTTACATGGTTGTAAGCTCTTGAAGCACATCTGTGAGTCAGTGTCCACCACTCGTTAATTCTGACCTTACTCTTTCCTTTGGGGAACTTGAGGAGAGCAGCTTTCAGGGCCTATGCTTTTTTCCATCTAAAATGTGTTTGAATACGTGTGTACATGCATACACACGACATTTCATTGCACAGGCAAGCACTAAAACTTTCTTACATCGTCTACTAGTTAATTAGAACTTGAAATATATGTTTTTATTTCATATGAAATAGGTTTAAGTTTAGTGCAACGTTTAAGACCTGATTTCAAGCGGAAGTACTCTTCGATGTTTGAAGATGATACCGTGACAGAATACATCTACCACTGTAATGTACAGACGCCCAGGTAACGTTTACGATTCTAATTTGACGTGTTTGCCTTTTAGACTTTTTGAAACATGTGAGTGGTCCAGAAGACGTTATCATTAAATGATTAAATATAAAAGGACAAATGTCTAGTACTTCTTAATACCCTCACCTATTCAGGGGAGACCTACTGTAACATCGTGCTGGGTTCTGATGGGGCTTACAAAAGTAAGACATGCTTTCTTCTCCCGATGTGCTTATGGATAGGCTGAGGGAACAATGGCCTTGGTTATCTCTAGGAGATGATCTGAGCTGAGGGATAAGCAATAATTTCACATTACGGCCACATTTCCCAAACTGGGTATGAACGTTCAACAGAAAGAGGTTCTGGATTAAACAGAAGTAAATGGTTTTCTGTACTGTGCATCATCTTAGAACCTTTATTTTACCAAAGTGCATTAAATCTCTCAGGTGCGTGGGAGATAGTGTACAGCATTTTCTAAGTTCATTCAGCGATTACAAGTTGCTCTTCCACTGAGCAACTCTTAGTATCTGTAGAAGATGGATATAGAAGGTGAAAAGTGAGCAGGATTGGTGGAGGGAGATAGAAGGAATTCTGCATGTATTTTGACAGTGATTAGGAGAGAAAGAAAAGTAGCCAGATGGAGCAAGAGAGCCAATCAAAACTGTTTATTTTGAGATTATGGGGCAAAGAACAGACTGATGAATGTGGTGATTCCTGTTATCCCCACAGTCAAGGCTTTGTGACCCATCAGTGGAGAATACAGAGCCTGAAGATAGTGGGGAGCTAGGAGGAGGCTGAAAGACCATGGCCATGGAGTTCCTAAGGAGAACATCAGGAACAGAGTGCAAAGATGAGAGCTCCACTTCTCATGGTTTGTTGTGCAGTGAGATATTGGGGAACTTGTGAAAAATGCAGTTCCTGAGTCCTCAGTCTTAGATTCCGACTCGCAGTTCTCGGCTGCATCTTTAACCAGGGCTTCAGATGGCCCCAGTACAGATGGGGCATGGACCACACTTTAAAAACAAGTGATACCTCATCCTTTCCAGGATTAAGACTTGGGTGAAAGGCTGAGAGGCTAGAAGCAGGGACAGCCTCCCTCAGTTGTTGTTTTTTTCCCCCCTCCCTTTTGGCAGACAATATGTTCACCTATGTTATTAAAAGATCGAGGCCAGAGAAGCTACTGAGGTGGAGCTGTAGCTTTTTTGTTTGTTTGTTTTTAAAGTAATTTTTATTGTGATTTAAGTGTAAGTTTACAAATCAAGTCAGTCACACATAAGCCTATATGCACCTTACTACGTACTCCCATTTACTCTCCCCCTAATGAGTCAGCCCGCTCCCTCCCTCCAGTCTCTCCTTTTGAGACCCTTTTGCCAGCTTCTAACCCTCTCTACCCCCGCCCCATCTCCCCTCCAGACAGGAGTTGCCAACACAGTCTCAAGTGTTCACCTGATACAAGTAGCTCACTCTTCATCAGCATCTCTCTCCAACCCATTGTCCAGTCCCTTCCATGTCTGATGAGTTGTCTTCAGGAATGGTTCCTGTCCTGGGCCAACAGGAGGTTTGGGGACCATGACCGCCGGGATTCTTCTAGTATCAGTCAAACCATTAAGTCTGGTCTTTTATGAGAATTTGGGGTCTGCATCCCACTGTTCCCCTGCTCCCTCAGGGATTCTCTGTTGTGCTCCCTGTCAGGGCAGTCATCTGTTGTGGCCAGGCACCATCTAGTTCTTCTGGTCTCAGGATGATGTAAGTCTCTAGTTCATGTGGCCCTTTCTGTCTCGGGGTCATAGTTATCCTGTGACCATGGCGTTCTTCATTCTCCTTTGATCCAGGTGGGTTGAGACCAACTAATGCATCTTAGATGGCCGCTCGTTAGCATTTAAGACCCCAGATGCCACACTTCAGAGTGGGATGCAGAATGTTTTCATAATAGAATTTATTTTGCCCATTGACTTAGAAGTCCCCTTAAGCCATAGTCCCCAAACCCCCGCCCTTGCTTTGCTGACTTTCAAAGCATTCGGTTTATCCCAGAACCTTCTTTGCTTTTGGTCCAGTCCAGTTGAGCTGCCCTTCCCTGTATTGAGTATTGTCCTTCCCTTCACCTAAAGTACTTCTTATCTACTAACTAATCAGTAAATAACCCCCTCCCACCCTTCCTCCCTCCCCCCTCTCATAACCACAAAAGAATGTGTTCTTCTCAGTTTATACTATTTCTCAAGATCTTATAATAGTGGCCTTATACAATATTTGTCCTTTTGCATCTTGACTAATTTCACTGAGCATAACGCCTTCCAGTTTCCTCCATGTTATGAAATGTTTCACAGGTTCCTCACTGTTCTTTATCGATAGGTAGTATTCCATTGTGTGAATATACTATAATTTTTTAACCATTCATCTGTCGATGGGCACCTTGGTTGCTTCCAGCTTTTTGCTGTTGTAAACAGTGCTGCAATAAACATGGGCGTGCATATATCTGTTCGTGTAAAGGCTCTTATTTCTCTAGGGTATATTCCGAGGAGTGGGATTTCTGGGTTGTATGGTAGTTCTATTTCTAACTTTTTAAGAAAATGCCAGATAGGTTTCCAAAGTGGTTGTACCATTTTACATTCCCACCAGCAGTGTATGAGAGTTCCAGTCTCTCCACAGCCTCTCCAACATTTATTATTTTGTGTTTTTGGATTAATGCCAGCCTTGTTGGAGTGAGATGGAATCTCATCTTAGTTTTAATTTGCATTTCTCTAACGGCTAATGATGGAGAGCATTTTCTCATGTATCTGTTGGCTGCCTGAATATCTTCTTTAGTGAAGTGTGTGTTCATATCCTTTGCCCACTTTTTTGCTTGGGTTGTTTGTCTTTTTGTGGTTGAGTTTTAACAGTATCGTATAGATTTTAGAGATCAGACGCTGGTCAGAGATGTCATAGCTGAAAATTTTTTCCCAATCTGTAGGTGGTCTTTTTACTCTTTTGGTGAAGTCTTTAGATGAGCATAGGTGTTTGATTTTTAGGAGCTCTGGTTTCTCTTTGTCATTTTTAGTAATGTTTTGTATTCTGTTTATGCCTTGTATTAGGGCTGCTAACGTTGTCCCTATTTTTTCTTCCATGATCTTTATCGTTTTAGTCTTTATGTTTAGGTATTCGGTCCACTTGGAGTTAGTTTTTGTGCATGGTGTGAGGTATGGGCCCTGTTTAATTTTTTTGCAAATGGATATCCAGTTATGCCAGCACCATTTGTTAAAAAGACTATCTTTTCCCCAATTAACTGACACTGGGCCTTTGTCAAATATCAGCTGCTCATATGTGGATGGATTTATATCTGGGTTCTCAATTCTGTTCCATTGGTCTATGTGCCTATTGTTGTACCGGTACTAGGCTGTTTTGACTACTGTGGCTGTATAATAGGTTCTAAGATCAGGTAGAGTGAGGCCTCCCACTTTCTTCTTCTTTTTCAGCAATGCTTTACTTATCCGGGGCTTCTTTTCCTTCCATATGGAGTTAGTGATTTGTTTCTCCATCACATTAAAAAATGTCATTGGAATTTGGATCGAAGTGCATTCTTTGTATAGATGGCTTTTGGTAGAGTAGACATTTTTACTATGTTAAGTCTTCCTATCCATGAGCAAGGTACGTTTTTCAACTTATGTAGGTCCCTTTTAGTTTCCTGCACTAGTACTTTGTAGTTTTCTTTGTATAGGTCTTTTACATCTTTGGTAAGATTTATTCCTAAGTATTTTATCTTCTTGGGAGCTACTGTGAATGGTATTGATTTGGTGATTTCCTCTTCGATGTTCTTTTTGTTGATGTAGAGGAATCCCAGTGATTTTTCTATGTTTATCTTATAACCTGAGACTCTGCCGAACTCTTCTATTAGTTTCAGTAGTTTTCTGGAGGATTCCTTAGGGTTTTTTGTGTATAAGATCATGTCATCTGCAAATAGAGGTAATTTTACTTCTTCCTTGCCAATCCGGATGCCCTTTATTTCTTTATCTAGCCTAATTGCTCTGGCGAAGACCTCTAGCACAGTGTTGAATAAGAGCGGTGATAAAGGGCATCCTTGTCTGGTTCTCAAGGGAAATGCTTTCAGGCTCTCTCCATTTAGAGTGATGTTGGCTGTTGGCTTTGTGTGGATGCCCTTTATTATGTTGAGGAATTTTCCTTCAATTCCTATTTTGCTGAGAGTTTTTATCGTGAATGGGTGTTGGACTTTGTCAAATGCCTTTTCTGCATCAATTGATATGATCATGTGGTTTTTGTCTTTTGTTTTATTTATATGGTGGATTACATTAATATTATTATTAATATTTCTAATATTAAACCAACCTTGCATGCCTGGTATAAATCCCACTTGGTCGTGGTGGATAATTTTTTTGAAATGTTGTTGAATTCTTTTGGCTAGAATTTTGTTGAGGATTTTTGCGTCTATGTTCATGAGGGATATAGGTCTGTAATATTCTTTTTTTGTGGTGTCTTTACCTGGTTTTGGTATCAGGGATATGGTGGCTTCATAGAATGAGTTAGGTAGTATTCCATCATTTTCTATGCTTTGAAATACCTTTAGTAGTAGTGGTGTTAACTCTTCTCTGAAAGTTTGGTAGAACTCTGCAGTGAAGCCGTCCAGGCCAGGGCTTTTTTTTGTTGGGAGTTTTTGGATTACCTTTTCAATCTCTTTTTTTGTTATGGGTCTATTTAGTTGTTCTACTTCTGATTGTGTTAGTTTAGGTAGGTAGTGTTTTTCTAGGAATTCATCCATTTCTTCTAGGTTTGCAAATTTGTTAGAGTATAATTTTTCGTAATAATCTGATATGATTCTTTTAATTTCAGTTGGGTCTGTTGTGATATGGCCCATCTCGTTTCTTATTCGGGTTATTTGTTTCCTTTCCTGTATTTCTTTAGTCAGTCTAGCCAATGGTTTATCAATTTTGTTAATTTTTTCAAAGAACCAGCTTTTGGCTTTGTTAATTCTTTCAATTGTTTTTCTGTTCTCTAATTCATTTAGTTCAGCTCTAATTTTTATGATTTGTTTTCTTCTGGTGCCTGATGGATTCTTTTGTTGCTCGCTTTCTATTTGTTCAAGTTATAGAGACAGTTCTCTGATTTTGGCTCTTTCTTCTTTATGTATGTGTGCATTTATCGATATAAATTGACCTCTGAGCACTGCTTTTGCTGTGTCCCAGAGGTTTTGATAGGAAGTGTTTTCATTCTTGTTGTATTCTATGAATTTCTTTATTCCCTCCTTAATGTCTTCTATAACCCAGTCTTTTTTGAGCAGGGTATTGCTCAGTTTCCAAGTATTTGATTTCTTTTCCCTGAGTTTTCTCTTATTGATTTCTACTTTTATGGCCTTGTGGTCTGAGAAGATGCTTTGTAATATTTCGATGTTTTGGATTCTGCAAAGGTTTGTTTTATGACCTAATATGTGATCTATTCTAGGGAATGTTCCATGTTCGCTAGAAAAAAAACTATACTTTGCAGCTGTTGGGTGGAGTGTTCTGTATAAGTCTATGAGGTCAAGTTGGTTGATTGTAGCAATTAGGTCTTCCGTGTCCCTATTGAGCTTCTTACTGGAAGTCCTATCCTTCTCTGAAAGTGGCGTGTTGAAGTCTCCTAGTATAATTGTGGAGGTGTCTATCTCACTTTTCAGTTCTGTTAAAGTTTGTTTTATGTATCTTGCAGCCCTGTCATTGGGTGCATAAATATTTAATAGGGTTATATCTTCCTGGCCAATTGTCCCTTTAATCATTATGTAGTGTCCTTCTTTATCCTTTGTGGTGGATTTAACTTTAAAGTCTGTTTTGTCAGAAATTAATATTACTACTCCTGCTCTTTTTTGATTGTTTGCTTGATATATTTTTTTCCATCCTTTGAGTTTTAGTTTGTTTGTGTCTCTAAGTCTAAGGTGTGTCTCTTGTAGGCAGCATAGAGACGGATCGTGTTTCTTTATCCACTGTGAGACTCTCTGTCTCTTTATTGGTGCATTTAGTCCATTTACATTCAGCGTAATTATAGATAAGTATGTGTTTAGCGCTGTCATTTTGATGTCTTTGTGTGTGTGTTGTTGACAATTTCATTTTTCCACTTAGTTTTTTGTGCTGAGACTTTTTTTTGTAAATTGTGGGGTTTTCATGTTCATAGTAGTTGAATTTATGTTTGCTGAGTCATTATGTTTTTCTTGGTTTTTATTTTGAGTTATGTAATTGTTAGACCTCTTTGTGGTTACCTTAATATTTACCCCAGTTTTTCTAAGTAAAAACCTAACTTGTATCGTCCAATATCGCCTTGTTTTCCTCTCCATATGGCTGTTCTAGGCCTCCTGTATTTAGTCCTTCTTTTTGATTATTGTGATCTTTTACCTAATGACTTCAATGATTCCCTGTTTTAAGCATTTTTTTTTCTTTTTAAAATTAATCTTAATTTGTTTTTGCGATTTCCCTAATTGAGTTGATATCAAGATGTTCTGTTCTGTGACCTTGTGTTGTGTTGCTATCTGATATTATTGATTTTCTGACCAAACCATTTCCTTTATTATTTCTTGTAGCTTTGGTTTGGTTTTTGCAAATTCTCTAAGCTTGTGCTTATCTGTAAATGTTCTCATTTCACCTTCGTATTTGAGAGAGAGTTTTGCTGGATATATGATCCTTGGCTGGCAGTTTTTCTCCTTCAGTGCTCTATATATGTCATCCCATTGCCTTCTTGACTGCATGGTTTCTGCTGAGTAGTCTGAACTTACTCTTATTGATTCTCCTTTGTAGGAGACCTTTCTTTTATCCCTGGCTGCTTTTAAAACTTTCTCTTTCTCTTTGGTTTTGGCAAGTTTGATGATAATATGTCTTGGTGATTTTCTTTTTGGATCAATCTTATATGGGGTTCGATGAGCATCCTGGATAGATATCCTTTTGTCTTTCATGATGTCAGGGAAGTTTTCTGCCAACAGATCTTCAACTATTCTCTCTGTATTTTCTGTTATCCCTCCTTGTTCTGGAACTCCAATCACACGCAAGTTATTATTCTTGATAGAGTCCCACATGATTCTTAGGGTTTCTTCATTTTTTTTTAATTCTTTTATCTGATTTTTCTTCAACTATATTGGTGTCAATTGCTTTATCCTCCAACTCCCCCACTCTGCATTCCAGTTGCTCGATTCTGCTCCTCTGACTTCCTATTGAGTTGTCTAATTCTGTAATTTTACTGTTAATCTTTTGGATTTCTGAATGGTGTCTCTCTATGGATTCTTGAAGCTTATTAATTTTTCCACTATGTTCTTGAATAATCTTTTTGATTTCTTCAACTGCTTTATCAGTGTGTTCCTTAGCTTTTTCTGTAGATTGCCTTATTTCATTTTTGAGGTCATCCCTGATGTCTTGAAGCATTCTGTAAATTATTTTTTTATATTCTTCATCTGGCAATTCCAGGATTGTATCTTCATTTGGGAAAGATTTTGATTCTTTGATTTGGGGAGTTGTAGAAGCAATCACGGTCTGCTTCTTTATGTGGTTCAATATCGACTGCTGTCTCCGAGCCATCTATAAGATATTGTAATGATTTATTTTATATTTGCTCACTGAGTCTTATCTTGTTTTGTTTTCTTTCAATATATGTAGATGGGCTACTAGATTGTGCTGTCTTGATTGTTGTTGCCTTTGAATCACTTATATCCTATTACCACCTGGTTTGGGCTATTACCAGAAATATAAGCCTAAGAGTCCATTCACTATTCCTGAGTAGAATCTGATTTTGGGTGACCAAGTGTGTGGTATAGACTGTCACCTATTCACTTAGAGGAGTGGTGGTGATAGTTGTGTGCGCCAGATTCTAGTAGCAGTAGGGAGTCACACTCCAGGGGGGGGCAGGATGTTGATAGGCTTCCCCCAAGTGCCAGTGAGGTAGGTGTGTCTCTATTCCTAAAGCACTTTGGTGGGTGGGTTCTGCAGGTGTACCTTAGGCACCTAATGCATGTACCTCTACAGATTGGTAGGTGTCACTATCCTCAGACCCCTATGGCAGGAGGCTAGGTGGTTTGGGTGGAGCTTCAGCCCTCAGTTCCCTGTTATGGGTCAGTGAGGGCTCTGTTTAATAGGTAGAGATATCAGACCTGGGAAACTTGTCTTTCCAGTAAACAATTACAGTGCATTACAGTCAGATCACTATCAGAATTGCCTTTGCATTATAATAGCCACCTTGTTGCCTGTAGGGATGAAAGCCCAAGACTGTGGATCTCATATGCTTGGCTGGAGCTGGTTCTGTATTTTCAGTCCAATTTCGGGAAGTCAGGGAAGGATGTTTGGTCCCTGGGTTTTTTGTAGCTGCTTCTCTCAGGCCAGGAGAATGGGTTAGGAAAGGCCAAAAAAAAAGAAAAAAGCTGCAGAGGACTTCACTCTCTGGCCCAGGAAATTCCAATGTTAATGAAGCTACCTGGGAAGGGGAGGGGAGGGATCAGATAGATAGGAGAGAGTAGCACCCAGGTATATAGACAAAGTTACTTATCTTGCTTGGTGATGACTGGTTTATCTGAGATTCCCAAGGGATGTGTAGCCTGTGTGCGCTGACTGGGTCGAGATTGTCCCTGAGGGTCAGGCCAGTTTCCTGTGCTTGTGCTGTCTCAGAAGCCGTGGTCGGTTCCTCTGCTCCCAGCCCAAAGCCCAGTGCCAAGGTTCCCTGGCTGGGACGCGCACTCCAGGCTCCAAAACTAGTCGCTGCTTCCCGGTGACTTCTCCTCCTGTCAGCCGCATTGCTGCGCTGCCTGCGTGCACTGGGTGGGCTTTCCCCGAGGTCACTTCTGGGGGCTAGGGCTGCGTCCCATGTTTGCGCCATCTCAGGATGCCATGCTCAGCTCCCCTGCATCCAGTCCAAAGCCCCACGCCGAGGTTTTCTGACTGGGATGCTGGCTCCAGGCTCTGAAAACAGTCGCTGCTTCCCCGTGGTTGCTTGTTCTCTCATTAGCTGCATCAGTGTGCAGCCTGCTTGTGCTGCCTGAGTCTCTACGGAGGTTACCCCAGAGGCTAGGGGTTAGGGCTGTGTCCCATGCCTGCCCTACCTCAGCAAGGCACAATCAGCCCCGCCACTTGGCACCAGGGAACCGTGGGGCTCAAGGCTGTGGCACGGGTCGCCGGTTCCAGAAGCGCTTGCTGCTTCAGAACGCAGCTTTTTGCTCCCCTGTCACTCAGGTCAAGTCTTTAGATCTGTGTTTGATGGTCAGGGTTTGTAGATTGTCATGTATGTGATCGATTTGCTTGTTTTTCCGAGTCTTTGTTGCAAGAGGGATCTGAGGTAGCTTCTACCTAGTCAGCCATCTTGACCCGCCTCCGAGCTGTAGCTTTTTAATAAAATAGGTTAGAGTCTCTCTGCCAAGAGTGAGGAAAGCTGGAGGGCCGGGGCCTTGAGCGATTGATATTTTGTGACTCTCTAGGCACTTGCGTCTGGTCTGTACATTTATTAGCTTGGTCCAACGGTTTTCAGTGGTCTGTTCCGGGAACATCATTCTTTTCCTGCATCATCTTGGTGTTTTATTCTTTACCTGCACACTTTCATGGTGACATGTGCCATGTAGTCCTAGTTTGTTGCCTTTCTTATGGTGGAACTTGAATTCTTCATATAAGGCAATTTATAATTCTGCCTACTACTGCAAGAATAGCAGAAATGACAGCAAAAAGACCTATCCCAGCAATTTGCAAAAATAACTTAGTGCAAGTTTCTTCTTGGTAATGGCTTTGCCATTGCAGTAAGAAGCTGGTACCATGAACCATTGGAAAAGTTACCGTCTGTATCAGTTTGAAATACCTAACTCAGAGTGAAAAAACATATTTTAACTATCTCCACAAGAAGTAATTTAATATTTTCATGATAGAGAGTTGTTGTTGTTAGTTGCCATCAAGCTGATTCTGACTCATGGTGACCCATGTGGAAAGTAGAACTGCTCCTTAGGGTTCTCAAGGCGGTGACCTTTCAGAAGCAAATTGCCAAGCCTGTCTTCTCAGGTTCTTCTGGGCGGGTTCCGGTCATAAACCTTCCAGCCAGCAGTGAAGTGCACCACCCGGAGACTCCATGATAGAGAATTAGCATTCCATGTTTTGGCTTAGCAGAAGAAAACTTTTTAAAATTCCTATAATTCAAAGCAGCCTTGTTTATCTAACAGTGTAATATCTTATGTGGGGTTTGTTCCCTTAACTTTGTAGGAAGTTATTTTCTATTTAAGCTGACATTCTTGGATGAGAGAGAAGCTAAATGTGAGTGTGTTTTAATAGAGATGGGAGTACTGATACATACCTTCCCAAAAGCTGTACATGTGACTTCCTCCTTTCCCTTTAAGTGGCGAGTCAGCTTTCAAAAATATGACTATTCCTTATGGATGGGCAAAAAGGCCAATGCTCCAGCGGATTGGTAAAATGCACACTGACATTCCAGTTTCGGTGATCTACGGCGCCCGATCCTGCATAGACGGCAATTCTGGCACCACCATCCAGTCATTACGCCCACATTCATACGTGAAGACGATAGTAAGTGCGTGGCATGGTTTTGGTGTTCAGTTGTAAATGAAGTCTGTCTTGTTTTCTTTGCCTTAATGAGGCTGCAGAAACCCTGGTGGCGTAGTGGTTAAGTGCTACAGCTGCTAACCAAGAGGTTGGCAGTTCAAATCCTCCAGGTGCTCCTTGGAAACTCTATGGGTCCTGTAGGGACTCTGTCTTATAGGGTCGCTATGAGTCGGAATCGACTTGACGACAAATGGGTTTGGTTTTTTGGTTTAATGAGGCTGCAGGTTGTCCCTGTGATTTCTGAGCTGTACCTACAGCCTCAGTCAGAGACTTGATACCTCATGTGATGGGGGCAAGGTCTGACCTACACTTCCAAACACGAATCTCCTTTCCTAAGGGCTTTTTCTGTCCCTAGAGCCTCCACATCTTAGGGCCGGGAGAGAGGAAGAGGGACTGGTTCGACAGGCCCTCGACCCGCCATGAAGGCAACCAGCTCCCACCTCACTCTGTTCAGTTTCTGTGTTGGTGCTGTCATTAGTGTTCAGTTTAGACAAGAGTGCTGTTTATTTTTGCATATTAACATTTTTTATTAAGCTTCAGTAGATTTTTCTATTTATTCTCAGATCTTTTAATTAATAGAAATAGAGTAGTTCTACAGATCAGTGTTGCTTATTCCTTTATATTATGCTTTATTGAAATGCACTGCTGTCACTGTTATGCCAAGTGTCTGCTTATATCACTGTGTTTTATTGAACGCGTGTGCTCACAGGCTGGCTGACTGTCTTTTCTCACCAGGCCATCCTTGGAGCAGGGCATTATGTGTACGCAGACCAACCGGAAGAGTTCAACCAGAAAGTAAAGGAGATCTGTGACACCGTGGACTGAGCATATGCAAGGCGTGGTAGGAAACCTGGTGACTGATACAATTCCTCAGCAATAATTTATAGTCTGCAATGAAGAGTAAGGCATACAAAGGAAGAACCAGGCAGTCTTCTTGACTGTACTTTGCACATGTTTTCTTAATGAAGTAACTTGCACATTTAAACCAGTTAGTGCCTTCTAGAAAAATGGCTTTCTCTTCTCCCACACAAAATTAAAATTTACGTAAAATACTCAACGGAATCTCCAAGACTAATAGCTTTAAATAAAAGGTTGTTTGTTCCTCCGATGTATTGAAAAATTGTAATTTTTCAACTGGAATGTTTTTTCATTTCTGTGTCACTTCGCTGTGTTGGGTACAGTGGGTACATTTCATATTGCAGTCTCTCTTGCCCATTTAAAGAAATGATTCCTGGGTCTCTTATATTGTATACTGTAAAGATGTACTTTATCTTCTTTGCATGTGTTCATCATGTCTAATAACTGGTGGTTAATCTAAATTCAGTGTGTTTTAATGTGAAAATTTGTCAGTACCTTAGAATGCTTCACTTCATTTTGCAAACTTAGTGACAAGACAGGTTTTCAGTAAAAAGCAGGAGTGTAATCTCTAGCATTACTTTCTCTGGTTTTCCTCATTCTGTATTACATTTTAAAAGTGATCTACCCTGACGTAATCTATGGCAACATAATTCCTTGGAACCATCTATGTGTGATATGATTCTGCTCTATGGAAACCTGACATTAATACTGCACTGATTCAAGTACTGAAGAACCTTGACTAAAAGTCTGTGCTTTTTCTCCCCTTAGTATTATTCTTTTACACGAGCCAAGATGCAACAAACAACAGATTTCCTCACTGAAGAGGTATTAAGACTGTTACTTTCCAGTAAGCCAAGTCATATGATACTTTCATTAACATCTCACTCTTGTAGATGGGTGCTAAAACTGGATTACATTTTTACCACTAAAATATAAAAATAGGTGGCACTAATACGTCTCAATAAAGCAGAGATGAAAGGTCACCTAGTTTTATTTTTAAAGAGTTTGATGTTGACTAAATCATTTACATACTTGAAGTTTTGTTACAAAATTCCATAAGGTATCACACTTGATCAAACTCTTTGCAGTAACTACTATCAAAAATACCACTTTCTTGCTGTTTTAAAACGAGGAAAACTTCCTGGAAACTGTGACAATAAGCTCCACATGGCAACTGGCTGCTGAGAAGGCCCTCCACAAAAGAAAATTGAATAGTACTCCACCAACGAGGCATCTTTGCCTTCTATTTTGCCTAACACTGCTTGTCTAGGAGAAAGCTGATTATGTAAATAAAAACGGTGAACCTAGAACAAATCATACTTTAATAGTTTTGGCTCTTTGGTCAGTTGGGAAATTTGTAGTTGTAGGGAAATGTAGTTCTAAGGAAATGTAAGGTCGTATCACTGTGATTAACTACCAGAAAGACTTACTTTGACGTTATCTCTCCTACGAAAGAATAGGTAGACTATACCAATACACAACGAACAGCTTCCCAATGAACAGTTTTTCTCACTTGTCAGGTTAAATAGGTTAGTGCAAGAAACTGACATGAGAGCCAAGAAGTGTTGTCAGAATTTCTCTACCTTGCAAGCAAAAATAGCCTTCATTTTTTAGTTAGTATCTTGGCTGACCAGATTCAGGCCTATCAGCAGTAGAAATAATTTGGGTGATATGTTTGTATTTTTGTTTGACACAGTCTCTGGTCTTTTTAATTACCCTTGGCTGGCGAATGACGGTTTTCATTTGTGCAGGAAGATTTCTGCACAGGAAACGTGACCCCAGCTCTTGGAGGGGTGTTACTTGGTTCACTTCATAAATGGGGTTTCTGACCACAGATGTGTCAAGTGATCAGGAAAGAAATGTACCCAGATATCCAGTGGAACTTATTTTCCTACCAACCGAATTGTATTTGAAAAAAACGTCGTAACTCTCTTTAAAAGTCACATTTTACTTTCGGCAACAGTGTAATTTTGTGAAGATTGAACCAGCAGAGAAGGTCACAATCTTCCAATTCCTGAAAATATGGCGGGTGCTAAATGTTTTCTATTACAGCATTTCATCTTTGCTAAGTGATGCACAATGTACTTTATTATACAGAATAAACTTTACTGTGATGGTGGTAACAAGATAGCTGTATAGTCTCTTGAGTCCTTAGTATGAGCCAGTCTGTTTATAGTTGTGGTTACAGCACCATGGGACCAGCAAGTGTTCAGTAAACCTCTGTTGGGTTTCTTTGGGAGTGTTGTCACATCCAGACTTGCCTTTAACCTGTGTCCATGCAGCCCCTAAACATCACCCACTTAGTATGATGTCTGATTTATTCCTTGTTCTTCCAGAACTAATTTTCAACAAAAGCTTGCCTGGAGTTGATTTCAGAATGTTATTTAGAAAACGCTTTTGAAACGTCTCCGTTGATATATATTTTTTATATTTAAAAGGTCATACTAATTCCCAATAGAACAAGCAGCTTTTTTTTCTGTATCAAGGTCATTGGAAAGAATAAACAAGAATAGCTCGAAGAACTCTAAAACAGAACAGTGGGGAAGGAGAGCCAACCCTGCTAGATATTTCAACATATTATCAACAGAAGTGACACAGTGGCTGCAACAGTGGGCTCAAACACATCAATAATTGTGAGGATGGCACAGGACCAGGCAACGTTTTGTTGTTATACACAAGGTCTCTGTGAGTTGGAGTGACTTGATGGCAACTAACAATTACAACAGAATAGAGAAATTCAAAGAATTTTGTATATTTAGCATCTCATTACCAAACCCAAATCCACTGCCATCAAGTCAATTCTGACTCATAGTGACCCTATCTATATGGACGAAATAGAACTGCCCCATAGGGTTTCCAAGGAGCAGTTGGTGGATTTGAACTGCTGACTTTTTGGTTAGCAGCCAAATGCTTAACCACTGCGCCACCAGAGCTCCAACATCTCATTGGTGGAGAAAAAAAGACTTCTAAAAAATGATGTCGGGACAAATGCAGTTAACCATGTGGAAAGTAAAATTGAATCCACTTCTCACACTGTACACAAAGATGAAATCCAAATGGATCAGAGACCCAGTTGCAAAGATGAAACCCTCTAGGTACTAGAAGAAAACATACACAAACTCCTTCATAATCTGGGAGAGGGAGAAGGAAGATTTCCTGTGACTAAAAATCCAGAAGCAATAAAAGGAAAAGTTCCTATCTTTGACTAAGTGGAAATAAGAGTTTTGAAAGGCAAGGAAAAAAAAAAAGGCAAAATTAAAGTATAAATAACAAACTGGCAAAAATATTTGAAACTTTTATCACAAAGGGCTAATATAGCCCAAATATATAAAGAATTTCTAAAATTTGAGAAGAACTTGAAAGAAAAACGAGCAAAAGGGTATGGGCAGTTCACGGAAAATAAAATACAAATGATCCTTCAACATATGAGGGGCATGCATAATAAGAGAACTGCAAATGAAAGCTACTCAGATACCATTTCTTACCTGTGAGACTGGGAAGAATCCATGTTTGACAATGTAGTCTGTTACAGGAGAAGCGGGCATTCTGCGAAGTACAGACACTGGTGGATGGAATGTATTACTAACTAGCAAAATTAAATACCCATTAATTCTTCAACCTCACTGTCATTTTTCCTTTTTTTAAATATTTTATTGTGTTTTTGGTGAAAGTTTACACAGCAACTAGGTTCCCATTTGACAATTTCCACACAAATTGTTCTGTGACATTAGTTTCATTTTTCACAATGTGTCAACATTCTCTTTAATTGTGTTCTGGTTGTTGCATTTCCAGTGCTCTAGTTTCCCTGGCCCCTTCTCATCTTTGCTTTAGACTAAATGTTGACCTTTTGGTCTCATACGGGTGGTTTTTTTAGTAGAGCACTGATTTTTCGGATGATATCCTTTATTTTCTGTGCCACTCTGCTATTTTGCTAAAAGGTGATCTCGGGATAGTTTCAGTTCAGCGTTTAAAGAGTTTCTCAGGGCAATAGGCTTAGGGAGTCGTCTGGTCTCAACTGGTCCAGTTAGTCTGGCCTTTTTAAGAATCTGAGTTTTGTTAACACATTTTTCTCCCATTCTATCCTGGACCATCTATTGTGACCCCAGTCAGAACAGCCAGTCTAGCCGGGTAGCATCTAGTTCTTCTGGTCTCAGGATAGATGAGGCCATGGCTCAGGTAGGCTGTCAGCCATGTAGACTTGTTTCTTCTCTGAGATTTTGGTTATCTTCTTAATCTTTTGCCCCGGCGAGGTAGAGACCAATAGCTGAATCTTAGCTGGCCGCTTCCAAGCTTTCAAGATCCCAGATGCTACTCACTTCTCTAGGATGCAAGAGAAGAACTTTGTGAACTATACTATGCCAGTTGACTGAATTGTCCCATGAGACTATGGTTCTATGCTTTCAAACCTAGAAAACCAATCTGAGAAGGCGTTGGGTTGTATCTGAGGCCCATCTGTAGTCTCACAATCCCACTTCTAATGATTTATCTGAGATGCACTGGGGCGAATAATGAAGGCTGTATGTCCAAAGATCTTCATTACAGCTCTATAACAGCTGAGAACTAGAGACCACCCAAATATACACTGATAGGGGATTTATGGAAGAAGCTATGCTGCATCTATACAGTGGAATCCTGCACAGCTGGATAAAGGAATGGGGACTATTTCTGTACACTGCTCTGGAGTGATCTCCAGGATATAGGAAGTGAAAATGTAAAGTGCAGAACAGGATGTATGGTGTACTAACAAATGTGCAAAAGAGACAAATGGAAAAAAATATGCATTTGTTAGTTTTTTTTTTTTTTTTAAGGATATACCAATAACTAGTAACAGTTCCCTGCCAGGGGTGGGGAGGAAATGGAGGAGCTGGGTAGGGATAGCAGCTAGATATGTATCTTGCTTTGTATGTTTTACTTTGGGACCTGTCAGTGTTTTCTGTAACTTTTTTAAAGCATGTCTTAAACTTAGTTATCAAATTGGTGACACAACTACACGTAAAGAATTATTTCAAGTAATTTTAAAGCCCAGCATTTTGTCTGCACTTTACTACTGGAATAATGTCCTACAGACCAAAGAATCAGGAAATCTTCAACTGCTTTCAATCGTTTTATTTTTAACAGTGAATGGTATTGGTGGTGTCAGTTTGAAATGTGTATGTGTGGCAAGGAAAATATTTACTTATGTCAGTGGAATTAAAAACCATGACTTTGAACATAAAAGAGACACAAAGCTAAAATCAAGCAAAAACCCTGTATTTTTATATTTGATTTGGAAATGCAAGTAAAGTCCTGTGATTTATTTTTCCTCTTTCTGAAAAGTGTGTATTACCTTATTTTGTCCACTGAAGAAGGGTAGAAGCAATCAACCCAGTAGTAAGGCCTCCTCCCCTCCATGATCCAGACTGTCCCACTAAAAGGATCCAGGGCTCCTTGGAGAAATGGTTGATTCCAGAACAGGCAAAGGACAAGATGAACCTAGAACACCTTGTGTCAGAAAGCAAGGAAGCAAAGTCAAGTCATGAAGGGGTTCTCATTGGCCACAGATGGGACAATTAGAGCATTAGAAAGAATAATGGATTGAAACGTGAAATGTTTAAAAATTCATGAGGTCATATGATTAAAAAAAATGGTCACCTTTGAAGATTACTAGGCCACCAACCCATTAATTTGAAAACTGCTAAAGGGAAGAATCAGACATTTATCCTGACTTCTTTGTGTATCAGGGTAACCTGATAAGGGGATTTTTTTCACGTAAGAATCATAGCTAAATACCAGAGAAACGATAAAATTAGGAAGTCACGATTTTGCCATTGCAATAAGAGGAGTCCCTGGATGGTGCAAACGGGTAAGGTTATCAGCTGCTAAACGAAAGGTTGGAGGTTTGAGTCCACCAAGAGGTGCTTTGGAAGAAAGACTTGGTGATCTACTTCCAAAAAATCAGCTGTTGAAAAACCTGTGGAACATGTTCTAATCTGACACGCGTGGGGTGGCCATGAGTCAGGGTTGATGCCACAGCCACTGGAATGAAATACTGGATCTAGCTTGCTAAAAGCATTATGTCCATGGGAAATATTTTACTGGATGGCTCAGGCTGATGCATCTGAACCCAGTGATCAATCTTAGCATTACTGAAAAAGGGATAAGCAGATACTACATACCTGTGATGTGTCACAGTACCAAGAACCCAACACCAGCCATGACAAATTATTGCTCCAAAGTAAATAAACAAAAATTAAACCTCAGTTTACTCAAGCCTGGTTTGAAAAAACACAGGGGATTGAAGAACATGTTAAAACAACGTGCTACGTGCAGAATGCGAGAAGTTCCTTAGGAATTCTTCAGACTGAAGGTATAAAATAAAGGTGGTGATGGTGACAGGACTCAAAGATTGGAGAGACTTAAAGGACCTTGAGTAAAATCAACTTAAAAAGACATTATTGAGACAGAGAAAAAACTAAATTAGACTGAGTGTCATGATATTAAGGAATTATTAATTTTGTTGGGTGAAATAATGGTATAGTGACTACGTTTGTTTGTTTTTAAAGCCCTTATCATAGTAAATACATAGTAAAATATTGAAGGTTAAAATTATGACTGGTATTTACCTGAAAATACCCCAGAAGAAAAAAAAAAGGCAGGGGACAGAAATAGGTGAAATAAGAACAGGAGAATTTTGTTCGTTGAAGCTGGGCGATGGATACATGGGGGTGTAATGTAGGAATTTATTGTTCTATTTCCTCTGTTTTTATGCAAGTTTGCAAATTGCCATAATTGGAACTTAAAGGATAAAAGAGAATGTGAAAAGAAAGACAAGTGACTACTGGTAGAGGCAACTTTTCCCAGGAGTTTCCCTGAAAAGAAGGGCAGACAAATCGGGTACTATCTGGAGGAGGAAGCAAGGTCAAGAGCAGCTTTGTTTGCTTGTCTTTTAAGATGGAAGAAATAATCTTACATTTGTAAGCCAGTGAATAACCCAGCAGAGAAAGGGGGAAAATGATGATGCAAGAGAAAATGGTGGAGTGATGTATCACCAAGGTTAAGGGCAAATAGTGGCTGCAACAAAGGGCTCAAAGATAACAACAACTGTGAGGATGGCGAAGGACTGAGCAGTGTTGCGTTCTGTTATACATGGGGTCGCTGTGAGTTAGCACTGACTCAACAGGGAAGACTCCGAGACCTTCCCTTTTTAATCTGCTGGGTGGCTTAGAATTCCACGTAACAGTAAGGGTTATCTGGTTTCTAATGTGTTTTCAGGGAGAGAGGCCGAGCAGCCAAAAGACAGACAGAGATTAAGGGAGAGATTATATCCAGACTGTTCCCTCCTTTCCAGGATTCCCCCTCACTTTGCAGCAGCTAAGGTCCCTATGACTCTTCTGGCCAGCAAGACTGCTGGTTTTCTGCCAGAGTCCTAGACTGTTTCCCACATCACAGCCTTGGGTTGTGGCCTTCCCTCAGGCTAAAAACTGTAAAAGTGCTGTCTTCTATTCCAAGGATCAATACCCTCTCCTGATCTACTTTCTTTTGTTCATTCTCCGGCACTCCAGGTTTGTCGTTCCTTCTATATTGTCCAGTTTATAGTTACCGATGGCGGGTTGAAGAGCCCTGGCGGTGCAGCGTTCAAAGCACTTGGCTGTCAACCGAAAGTTCGGCGGTTCAAACCCACCAGTCTGCTTCTGTAAAGATTTACAGCCTTGGAAACCCTATGGGGCAGTTCTCCCTGTCCTTTAGGGTCATTATGAGTCGGAATCAACTAGACAGCAATGGATTTGATTTTTTTTTTTTTTTTTTAAACAGTGAGTTGACCCCCAGCAGGATCTTACACAGCTGCACCGGAAGCAGATCAAACTTTAGGAATCACTATTTTCTAGTGCTCCTTTTGTAGAAGCCTGAGACTTAGCTAAGAAGAGGCTTGCCTTGCTGAAAGCATGCTTGTGTCTTATTTCTATATTTACTTTGCTTCCCATCAGCCTACAGTGACCACAGATAGCAATCTATAGATGTTCCACTGTATTTCATAACTGTGAGAATTCGCCAATACAGGAAAAGTGGTGTGGTATCTGTACTGCTTTTAGATAATGAGGCCCCAAACTTAGCTGAGATGAAAACCAAATATAGCTTGCAGTCGATAGCTCATCTGGAAACTGCCATTTCTGTCTCATCTATCTAAAGCAGCTTCCTTTTTAATTTCTTCTGTCTTTAGCTTTTGCTGGCCTCACAGGTATTGCTTCCCCTGCACACCATTTTGTTGCAACATTTTGTTGGTTCACTGTCCCTGAGGCCTCTGCTGTCTCTGGGATTGTGTTACTACTAACCCTTCTGGGTAGAGTCATGCTGGTTCATTATCATCTCACTGCCCTAATGCTGTAAATTTTTATTGAGCCAACAAAAGCAAAATAATTAAATTCCTGAAACGTGCCAAATTCTCTTTAACAAGCCAAGAAAATAAGATTCTAACAACTTCAGACAGTGTCCCTGGGTGGTGCAAACGTTAATGCACTTAGCTGCTAACCAAAGGGTCAGGTTTGCGTCCACCCAGAGGCACCTCAGAAGATAGACCTGGCAATCCACTCACAACAAACTAGCCATTGAAAACCCTGTGGAGCACAGTTCTCTGACACACATGTACTCACCATGAGTGGGAGTGGACTTGAAAGGCAACTGGTTTTTTTTAAAAACAACCTCAGAGAGTAAGGTAAAAAAAAAAAAAAAAAGAACTTGAATATTCTACATTACTCAGAACCCCAGGGCACTGACTATAGGATAAGATTGGTGAACAGGTCTGGAAGTCAGCAGAAGTCTTGAGGGATGAATGTTTTAAAACTTCTGCATTGCTAATGTGAACTACTCATGGTTCCCTAAAAGTAGCCCAGAAATAACCCTACAGGGAGATGCTCTGGGTCGCTTCCTCAGCTTCAATTTCCAATGCTGCTAAAGAAGGAATTTGAAAATAATGAAGTGACACTAATAAGGGGTTTACTTACTGGGTAGTAAGTAAACTGAGGAAGTAGACTCTGGAATTCCAAGAATCCCAGTCCTGTGAATGGCTGCTCTGACATCTGCCACATTGCTCATTAATCTTTGGCCTGTGGGGGCAGAAGCCAACCATTAAGTAAGTCAGGTGTCACACACATAACTACTGAGCAGCCTCCACTATCAGAGACACAGATGAGAATAAGGGAAAAGGAAGAAGGCCTGAGTGTCCAAAACAGATGTCAGCAAGTCTTGCACAAAAAGCCAGTGCACGTCCTAGTTGTAGAGAAGACTCCGAGACCTTCCCTTTTTAATCTGCTGGGTGGCTTAGAATTCCACATAACAGTAAGGGTTATCTGGTTTCTAATGTGTTTTCTGGGAGAGAGGCCGAGCAGCCAAGATCAGCAAAGAATAAGCTGGTTCATTTTAAAACAGCCACGAACTTTTTAACTTTTCAGGGCAACTCTAACTGTAATGGCCTGGGACAGAGCTTCCAAGAGATCCAATCTTGTGAGAAATCAGTAGGCCCCCTCCCTGATGATGACTGGGGTTAAAGGGATACACAACAGCAGTGACCTCATGATGAGTTTGGAAGAGAATATACAATTGGCAGCTTTGTGTGTTGGTGGAGTGAAATGAAGGTCATCTCAAATGACTGGAGGAAAATGGTGTCCTGTAGATGAAGATGGGGTAGCTGATCAGAGTGTGAGAGCTTGCACTTTTACAAAAGATGTCACAAATACCTTACTTCATCCTTACTGCATGTTCTGTGTACCCATCTTAGTCATCAAGTGCTGCTGTAACAGAAATGCCACAAGTGAATGCCTTTAACAAGGAGAAATTTACTCTCTCACAGTCTAGTAGGTTCTAAGTCCAAATTCAGGCTGTCAGCTCCAACAGAAGGCTTTCTGTCTCTCTTGCCTCTGGAAGAAGGTCCTTGTCATCAATCTTCCCCTGGTCAAGGAGCTTCTCCACCCAGGGACCCTGGGTCCAAAGGATGTGCTCTGTTCCTGGCGCTGCTTTCTTGGTGATACGGGGTCCGTATGTCTCTCTGCTTGCTTCTCTCTTTTATATCTCAAAAGAGATTGGCTGAAGACACTATCTAATCTTGTAGATCTCATCAATATAACTGCTGCTAATCCATCTCATTAACATCATAGTGACAGGATTTACAACACATAGGGAAATCACATCAGATGACAAAGTGGTAGACAATCATACAGTACTAGGAATTATAACCTAGTCGAGTTGACATATATATTAGAGAGACACAATTGAATCCATGGTAGTACCTCATATGATTTTGGATTTCATCCTAAGGGCCACATATGGATGTGAAAGTGTAAAGGGGAGAGTAGTGATGGAACCAGATACGCTTGAAAGGAAGCTGCAAAAACAATCTCCGTTTTACAAAGGAGGAAAACGAAGCCCAGAGAGGTTAAGTGACTTTCCCAAGATCATGCATGCAGCTTAGTGGTCAGCCAGGACATTGGAACTAAAATAGTTTTAATCCCTTTCGAGTTCTTTTATTTGGGCTTCCTTCTGCATGGTGTTGCCAAATATTATAAATAATAGTGTTGGGTTTGCTTGCCATATGTTAGTGTGGGCAGGATCTTTGCAGAAGATCACAGACAAGACAAAGATAGCTAACTTGGTTGTCTAGCCAAGTTTTGACTGAGATCTCACAGAGTTACCAGCTCCTTAAACCAACCAGTTGCAGTTGAGTCAATTCCAACTCATGGCAACCCCATGTGTATCAGAGTAGATGTGTGTTACATAGGGTTTTCAGTGGCTGATTTTTCTGAAGTAGATCACTAGGCCTTCCTGCTGAGGAACCTCTGGCTAGACTCGAACCTCCAACCTTTTGGTTAGCAGCTGAGAACGTAACTATTTGTACCACTCGGAACCTACACAAGACAGAATTAGTTATGATCAGAATGATGACAAGTTACTATGACAGAAGGTGCTCACACAAATGTTGAAAGAATGCAGACCAGCACTGTATTCAATGCTACAGAGAATCCAGTGAAGAAAATGAAAAAGGTATGGACACTTTTACTGGGCCATAAGCTATTTGGAAGCCAATTTCTGTCTGTTGTTCATTGTGTACTTTTGTTAACTACGCCTACTCCTTATTTATGGACTATCTTGTTATCCGACATTTTGTATTTCTGACAATAGTAAAAGATCTACTATCCAACCATTTTGCACATTAATGACATACGCATGACAATAATGAATACTGAGGTGCGAGATGAGAATAATGCTGGCTGTGATGGTTGAGGTCATGTGTCAGCTTGGTTGGGCCATGATTCTCAGTGGTTTGGCAGTTATTAATGATGTAGTCATCCTCTGTTTTGTGATCTGATGGGGTCATCCTCCATTTTTGCATAACACCAATTTTCAGATACCGACCTGGTCTTTGGAACCTAACCATGTCAACAAGTGACAAGTGAGTAAAAAAAAAAAAAAATAGAGTAAGGAAAACATATTATATTGTTGCACAGGGAGAGAGATTGCATCTGGCTTGCATCCAGCCTACCTCTGGCCTGCATCTGACTGTGGGGAGTCAGAAAAGCTGAAACAGGAGGTAGCATTTGTACTGAGATGCTAGGACGCTGGTGCTTAAATTCTGTTCATCTTCCATAAGAACTAACATTGATGGAACATTTACTATGTGCTCTGAGCTTTGCAGCATTCTTTTATTTAATCCTCATAACAACCCTGTCGGGGAAGATACTGTTATTTTACTAGGAGGAAACTGAGGCTCAGAGAGTTAACTTATTGGAGCAGACACTGTTCATCACTGCCCAGATGACCTTTGCGGGTGCAATGTGGTAGCAATAGCGTCAGACCTCAACTAACTTCAGGGAGAATAAGAATTCAGCATCAGTATCAGCATCAGCCCAAATCTGATTCCTTTGAAGTGGAGGTCAGACATACTTCCACTCTCCAGCCTTTTTACCAATTCTGGCACCAGCCGTCCTCCCCATGTCCCATCCCCTCAGGATAGGCCTCCTCTTGGACCTTAAGACAGGCCTCTACTCAACCCCCCTCAGGAAAGGCCTCCTCTCAGCCCCTGCCCTGCTTGGGCAAGTGTTACAACTCTTTTAGCTCTGGTGACAAGCACCCGAGGAACCTCACTTCACCAGCAGGCCCCTTGCCCAAAGGCATTCAGCTCTATTGCTCCATGGGCTGGCAAGACCACAGCAGCCACCTTGCTCTGTGAACCAGGAAGCCCACCGCACCATCTAATGCTGGTCTCCTGGTTCTGCTGCCTCTGATCCAATGTGACAGTTCTCTCTGTCTCCCAGATCTAGTATGTTCTCAGCACAGGGACCCTGGGTCCACAGATGTGCTCCACTCCAGCTCTTCTTCTTGATGGTAGCAAGGTCCCTCCTCAACCTCTGTGGGAAAGCTGTTCATATATGCAAGTGATTTAATCCTATTGGGTGGATCTTACGTACCTATTTGCATAATAACTGACCAATCCCCTCGCTGGACTAAACCGGCCAATCCCCTTGCAAGTGGCTCCATCTATTTGCATAATAACTGACATTTTCTGCTGGCAGGGACTGGCTTCTTTGCTGGGCAAAATTAACAAGCTTCTCCAAAGGACCATGGCAACTGTAACAAGGGGACCTGTAACAACTCCTCAAAGCTGTTTTCTTTTCTCCCTTTTTCACAGAACCAAAGCAAAAGCCCACATGAAGGAATTCATTTCACCATATGAGTCAGCTCCTGCAGGCATTGGCTGCCAACTGGTTCGCACCTACCTTTCTGCAGAGGCCTGCTCTTGGCTGAAGGGAGCCCCCCTACCTGGAGATGTAATACAGAAGACAGTCAAGGAAGCCTCCAGCTAACAAAGAGAGAATATGCAACTAGCTGATAAGAGACATGAATATTGAATTTCCTGGATCTACCTTCTACCTAACAGACATTCCAGAAAGGGAGACTATTTTTATTCTAATGGAGAATAGAAACAAATACCTTTTTTTTTTTTTTAAGGAAATAGATGCTGAGCAGTGATAGTGGGAAGAAGTCACACATACACATCTCTTAGTAGTCTGTCTTTTTAACTGAGGGTATACCTTCTGTGGGAGAGTGAACAATGCCCTCCCCCACAAAGACATTCGCATCCTAATCCCTGGAAATTGTGAATATGTTGCTTTACATGGAAAAGGGGAATTAAGTTTCCTAATCAGCTGACCTAACGGGGAGATTATCCTAGATTATCTGGATGGACCAATGTAATCACAGGGTCCTTAAATATGGAGGAGTGAGGCAGAAGAGTCAATGATGTGATGTGATGTGATGTGATGTGGTGATGTGATGTGATGTGATGTGACGTGACATGGTGATGTGATGTGACGTGATGTGACGTGATGTGATGTGAGAAAGACTTGACCTGACATTGCTGACTGTGAAAATGGAGGAAGGAGGGCCGCAAACCAAGGAATGCAGGCAGCTTCTAGAAGCTGGAGAAGGCATGGAATGAATTCCTGAGAACTTCCAGAATGGAATGGAGCTATGCCAACATCTTGATTTTGGCCCAGTGAGACCCATTGTAGTCCTCTGACCTCCAGAACTGTAAGATAATAGATTTGTATAGTTTTAAGCCACTAAACTTGTGGTAATTCATTACAACAGCAGTTACAACTATTACACCCTTAGTTAAAAAGACAGTCTCTCAAATAATGTGAAATCAAAGCCACAATAAACAAAAACCCTAAAATAAAGAAGTTTAAATTCAGCTATATACAATTTATAAAAGAAAAAAATGAAACAAATTGTGAAGGGTTATTTATTCTTTCAAAAGTGTGTGTTTTGCATTCACTGTGTGCTGGGCATCGAGCTAACAAAAAGTGAGCAGAACTGACACACCTTGTCCTCATGGCGTTTAAAGTTGGGACGGGGGAGGGGGAGCAGTTGAAAACATTTAAATTGGAAATAAGTTAGATAATTGTAATTCTCAATAAATGCTATGAAGGGTGCTGAGATTGATATTATGTGCCAGGTGGCTGGGGAACCCATGGGAAGTGAGATTGAAGCAGATAATGAACAGCTGAGGGAAAAAAGGCCACCCTATTCAGAAAAGGGCCATGGAGGGTGTTAAGAATTGAATTGTGTCCCCTAGAAAGGTATGTAGAAGTCCTAACCCCAGTACTTATGAATGTGACCTTGTTTGGAAATAAGTTCTTTGCAGATGGTATCAGTTCAGCTAACAGGAAGTCCTCCTGGAGTAGGGTGGATCCTAATCTAATCTTGAGTGGTATCCTTCTGTCTTAGTTATATAGGGCTGCTATAACAGAAATACCACAAATGGATGGCTTTAACAAAGAGAAATTTATTCTCTTACAGTTTAGGAGGTTAGAAGTCCGAATTCAGAGTGCCAGCTTCAGAGAAAGGCTTTCTTTGTAGGTTCTGAGGGAAGGCCTTCGTCATCAATCTTCCCCTAGTCTAGGAGCATCTCAGCACAGGGACCCCAGGTCCAAAGGATGCACACTGTTCCCAGCTCTGCTTTCTTGGTTGTAGGAGGTCCCCCTGTCTTTCTGTTCACTTCTTTCTTTTATATCTCCAAAGAGATTGACTCAAGACACAACCTAATCTTACAGATTGAGCCCTACCTCATTAACATAACTGCCGCTAATCCCACCTCATTGACGTTATAGAGGTAGGATTTACAACACATAGGAAAATCACGCGTGGTGATAAAACAGTGGACAATCACACAATACTGGGAATCATGGCCTAGCCAAGTTGACATACATTTTTGGGGGACACAATTCAATCCCTAACACCTTATAAAGGAGGAGAAGAGACACAGAGAAGGCAGCCAGTGAAGACAGAGGCCGACTGGAAGGATCTACAAGCTAAAGGACACTAAGGATAGCCAGCTGTTACAGGAAGCTAAGAGAGAGGCATGAAACAGATTCTCCCTCAGAGCCCTCAGAAGGGATCAACATGGCCAGTGCCCTACTTTCAGACTCCCAGCCCTGTGAGACAATAAATTCTGCCTTTATAAGCCACCCGGTTTGTGGTACTTTGTTATGACAGCCCTACCACACACCAGTACAGAGGGAACTGTTACGGGGAAATATTGACCGACAGCCCCAGCAGCTGTCCCCTTAGATCTACTTTTGCATTCCTGCTGAGGGCATGCTTACCCCAGACTGCTCCCAGCCAGTAACTGAGCATGGTGGACATACTAGAATCAGGCCATTCCTGCCAAATTCAGGACTCCTCTAATGGGCGACTTTGGCTTGGGGACTCCCCAGCAGCCTGGCAGGAGCTTTCCTGGAACTGCACTGCTGTCTGAGACCTTTCTTGTTCAGACCTCTTTCCTTCCCTCTCTCCTTTTACGTGTCATCTCACCCTTCTTACTTGTGCTCCCTCCCTTCTAGCCTTCACAGGTGTTTTCCCCAACAAATCTCTTGCACATTTATTGTGTGTCACAAATTTCGCAGTTTAAAACCACACACATTTATTATCTCACAGTTTCTGTGGGTCAAGGATCCAGGCATGACTTAGCTGGGTTCTCTGCTCAGGGTCTTTTATGAGGCTGCAACCAAGGTGGTGGCCAGGGTGGAGTCTCATCTGAAAACCTGACTGGGGAGGATCTGCTTTCCAAGCTCACGTGGTTGTTGGTGGGATTCAGTTCCTTGGGCATGTTGGACTGAGCACCTTGGTTCCTAGTTCTTTGCCATGTGGGCATCCACAGCATGGTTACTTGCGTCGTTAATGTGTGTAAGCTGAGAAGGCAGTGGAGAGAATTGGCAAGCATGACAGAAGTAATAATCTTATATAAGGTAACCACAAAAGTGATATTCCATCACATTTATGTATTCTGTTGGTTAGAAGGAAGCCATGAATCCCACTCCACAGTCAAGGGGAGAGGATTACATAAAGGTGTGGAATACCAGGAGGTAGAAATCATGGGGGGCAACTTAGTGCCTACTCCCCACACATGCACTCGTGATGGGGTCTGTCAGGTATGGGAGACTTAGTGATACACTCAGTTTATATAAATCCTCACCCATTCTTCCTATAGCAGAGTAAATGTTATCCTTTGCTAATTCCTGCTTGCCAATAATACCAGTGACTGATTTCAATATTACAATCCTATAATCAATATTTGCTGAATGAATGTATCGATTTCCTGCAAATAAAAGCAGTTTTGAAAAACAGTTTGGTGCCATTAAGAGGTTACTTTTCATCTGCATTATAAAACTGATTTGGCAGCTTTGCATATTAAAAGGACAAAGTTTCGAGCCACATGCAACATTTAGAAAAAAAGAGCTTAAACGTTCCAGAGCAAAATTTTCCCCAGGATACCCTTGTGTTTGCCTTTCACATCTGGACCGCTGTCATAGTCCTGCCATCTGCAGCCATTTACATTTAAATCACGTTTCTCTTTTGAAGAAACTCAAGCAAATACAGTACTTCCTTTTAAATGTCCTTTACCCACGGGGGAAACCATGTATAGATGCTTTTCCACAACCATACTGGCACACATTTGAAAATACTCTGCGTACATGAGCAACGGCTGCATGATATTAAGCCCCTCCATTAATGTCTTTAAGATGATATTCTTGAGAATTGGTTTATTAATGCTGTTACAATTATTTCTTGGTACAAAAGTCAGGCCAATGCTCATCCTGCAAAGTCATATCAGAGAGGAAGTCTGGGTTCTTGGTTCTGCTTTGCCACAAATGAGCTGAGTGGCCTTGGTAGTCACACTCACTCTCTGCACCACAGTTTTCTCGTTTTCGGAATGATGGGTTTGGATGAATTTCTCTAATTTACTTAGGGATTTACCGCATTGGGCAAATCTGCTGCAAAAGACCTCTTTAAAGTGCCTGACTCAGATTCATATAGCATAGATGGATCAAAAGGGGTCAGGGTGAGACAAGAAGAAATGGTAGGGACTAGGGTTAGGAAGGCATTGCCTCGTTCACCCACCTGTGTAAATGGCACACCCTGGAGTTGTGCAGTGCACAGACTGCACAACCACACATGGAAGTCCTGAGGGTAAGATAAAAAGAACACAAACCTTGTGATCTAGACTTCCTGTCAGGCTGAGGCCCTGGACAAGACCTGATCCTTGGTGGGGTAGGAGTGACAGATTATGAAAAGGCCTGAGAGAGAAAAGTCGGAAGATCGCATACCTGCCCAAAGGTAATGCACTCCCAGGAAAATCAGGTTCTCAGTGTGTGTCAGAAGGGCACAGGGTCAAGTGAAGTCTATTTGCCAGAGGTTGAGGAAGGCAGACCCCACCCGGACCTGGACCATGGAATTTGGCCACCTTACTTCATGCCCCTTGTACAGCTCTGATCCAGTGTGGAAGCAGGGTGCGGCTGTGTCTAGCATTATGGAATGAAAGCCCTCGTGAGACAGCAGCAGACATCTAAAAATGGACTGCACAGGCCACAGGTCTCTCTTCCTTGAAACTCCTTTCCTGGGTTCCCAGAGCAGCCGGGCATGCAGTTCTGTGATAAAGCCGAGTTAACCTTCGGTCATTCCCAGCACCAGCTGCTCCAACAGATCAAGGGCAGAACAAAGTACAGGAGAGAGATTGAAGCAGGTGCTGCTTTCAGCAAATTTGAACAGGACTGGAGAAGTAAGATGGAAAAACCCATTCTAACAAGCTCTTGATTGTTGACAAAGACCATCTCAAGAGTCTGCTCTGGACAGGGGAGCTTGCCCAAAAAATGTTGGGACAGGCTGTCATACTCAGGAGTTGGGGCTAAATGAGACAAGGCTGCAGAAACGGAGTTGGAGCCAGAAAGGGAGAGATCAGTGAGAGCCCTGGGAGGTGCTGGTGGGAGACGTAAAAGGTCACTGCTTTGGGAGGGCCTGGCCTGCTTGGCAAGGCCATGAGCATTACCTATTGAAGTAGATACCCAGTCCCTGTTCCGGGCAAAACAGCCCTATCTCCATCCGTGATCTTGACTGTGGAGTTGGAGACACATTATTTGACGATAGCATTCACACTACTCACTCAGGAGTTACATTCAAGTAACCTTCTCATCTCTTGCTTTGACTCCAGGCCCAGTAGGTAGATCAGGAGCTGGACTGTCCCCTCCTGAGTTGAATGAGTTGGTCAGGAAAAGTTTATGACTTGAACATCACCAGGAAAAGGTAACCTCAATTATATATATTTTAAAAGATATCCTGAAAATGAAGCTCCCTGTATGCAAAGAAATGCACTGGATTGAAGGTTTCCGAAACAGATAATGTAGTAGAATGACCTTGGGGGTCTTGTTAAAAATTCTGAGGCCCGGCCTACTGAGTCAGAACCTCTTGGAGTGGAGTCCCCAAACCAAACCTGTTGCCATCAAGTTGATTCCAACTTAGAGTGACCCTATAGGACAGAGCAGAACTGCCCCATAGGGTTTCCAAGACTGTAATCTTTAGGGAAGCAGACCGCCACATCTTTCTCCTGTGAAATGGCTGGTTGGTTTGAACCACTGACCTTTCAGTTCACATCTGAGCCCTTAACCACTGTGCCACCAAGTCTGTTAGGAGTGGAGTCCAGGAATCTGTATTTGACGAGTTTCCCAAATGATTTGGACATGCAGCTTGATTTGGGAACTCTGGCCTATGGGACCTTCAGTGATTTCTGCTGGCCCTTGGGCAGAACTGAAGTGACTGCCCCAAACTGTACCCAGGCTGCCCCACTACTCCTGACCTTTTTGCCTGGCTGTGCTACAGCCCAGAATAGGGAGGAAAGGAGCTCGGAATTAGGACATGTTTCTTGCCTCCAAGAGGCCCCACTGCGGTTTTTATAGCATGGCTCCAGCTACAATGCCCCTCCATAGTCACATATAGAATGTTAAGGGAACTAACCCTTGGATGGTGTAAACATGGCCAAGCAGGAAAGTGACTAACAGTTGCCCTACTATTTTTTTTTTTTTTAAATAATGCTGGTGAAAATCCAAAGAGATCACACCATACCACTGTCAAGTGCAATCAGTACAAGGGATCATTCGTTTCTATCTGCACATTTCAAACTCTATCAGCAAAGCCATAAAGTATATAGTGATAGAGAAAGGAAAGCAAATTGCAGCTTCAAATGGAAGATAAGAAAATGTGCTGAAACAGGAAACGAATATGATGATTGATCAACAAGTGTGCAAGACTGGAATAATTGCAACCCATATTCTAGGGGGTCAATGCAGAAGACAAAAGAAACACATAACTAGAAATACGTTTTAGGTAAAAATGAAATTTCCTGGTAATGGACGGGGAGGATTATATCCAGAAAATCATGCAGGCTGAGCATTAAAAAAAAAATCAAAGCTATAGTGCTATTCAATGTTTGGTAGAATTCTCCAGTGAAGCTATCTGGGCATGGAGATTTCTCTTTTGGGGGCTTTGAATTACAAACTCAACTTCTTTAAAGGCTGAATAGTCCTATAACCATTAAATAAATTGAATTCAGAATTTAAAAGCTCCTGAAAAATAAATCACTTTTGGTTTCAGCTCTGACATGTGAGGAATTTGGAAAGCTGTCACTCCCGCCCTCAAAGGAGAAAAAAGCTGAACAATCAAAAAAATCAAAGACTTTTCTCAGACACATAATAAACTGAGGTGACAAGACAAACTGCCACGTTGAAATCTGGAGAGACAGGCAGATCCAAAGAGTCACAGCCAAGATCTGCTTACATGAGCAGAAGCCACTGGAGCCATAAACTGGTAGGGACACTTAAACGGCAATTTTGATGAATTGCTGGAGGCTGAGTATGGACAAGCATGAGATGGGGGAAACTCCTGGGGATTACAGTCTTAGAGGGACCCTGAAACTTCTGGCAGTTTTACCTCTAGGAACTCCACCAAGTTCTTGTGGTGAAGAACCAAGAAAGATCCCCTCCTGGCTCTGGTGGAGGTGGTGGTGGTGGACCTGGGCTAAAAGCCACTTGCAAAGGTTATAACCCAGGGACCTACCCCACTGAAAGACTGAGATTAATCATAAGATTATAAACTGTTTTCCCTCCCCACACCTTACCACAACACCAACCAAAAAAAAAACCAAAAACAGTTGTTGTTCAGTCCACTCAACTCTGACTCTATGTGTGACAGAGTAGAACTGTGCTCCATAAGATTTTCAATGGCTGATTTTCAGACATAGATTGCCAGGCCTTTCTTCTGAGGCATGTCAGGGTGGACTTTAATCTCCAGGCTTTTGCTTAGTAGCTGAGCTCATTAACTGCTTGCACCAGTCAGGGACTCCACAACACACCAACAGGGTTAGAGCATTAATAACAGTGGATTATAGCTGAAATAGCGGAGCCTCCACTATCTCAGGAGTAGTTCTTAGGGAAGCGAAAAGAAAAAAAAAAAAAAACCAGGAGCGACAAAAACAAAGACACTTGAAGAAAACTGAAGCTTTTGGCACCTACAACAAACATTAAACACATCCCAACTCTTAGCCATATTAACATAAAACTTCACTCAAAGGCATATTTGTCTCAGTTCTTATTACCCAATACACCATATCTAGCTTTCAACAAAAAATTACAAGGCAACTAAACAGTAATTTATCTCAATAAATAAAAAATGTCTATCTTGAGCATTGTGCCCTATTGAAGAATTACCTATATGAGATTAAAATGACAACAGTAACTCTAAAGAACAGATGAGCACTTTAAGGGGCAAACAGTATAAGTTAACAGTGGTGAAACAATAGGGACAGAGATAGTGAAAATGGTGACACAATGTGAAGAATGTAACCATTGTCAATGAACTGTACATATAAAAATTGTTGAACAGGTGTTTATTGTGTATATTTTCACCAAAAAAAAAAAAAATTACGAAGCCCATCAAAAGGCAAGAAACACAGTCTGAAGAGACAAAGCCAGCTTTAGACCCAGACTCAGATATGATGCAGATTTTGGAATTATTAAACAGGGAATTTAAAATAACTATGAGTACTATGGAATCCTGGTGGTGTAGTTGTTAAGAGCTCAGGTTGCCAGCCAAAATGTTGGTGGTTCAAATCCACCAGTAGCTCTTTGGAAACCCTATGGGGCAATTCTACTCTGTCCTATAGTGTCGCTATGAGTTGGAGTCGACTCAAAGATACACAGCAACAACAACAATGAATACTATGTCAAGAGTTCTAATGGAAATAATAGACAACATGCAAGCAAAGATAAATACAAACAAGAAAGATGACAACTTTAAGAAAAAATCAAGAGGAAATGCTAGAAATAAATCACAGTAACAGGAATCAACTCGATGGCAATGGGTTTTAGTTTTCAACAGGAATGAAGAATGATTCTGATGGGCTCATTAGTAGACTAGACACAACTGAAAAAAAATTAGTGAGTTTGAAGAGAAGTCAATAGAGCCTTCCCAAACTGAAGTGCAAAGAGAAAAAAGAATGGAAACAACAGAGCATTCAAGAACTGTGTGACAATTTCAAAAGGTGCACTATAAGTATAATTGGATTACCAGAAGGTGAAGAAAGCAGACCAAACCCACTCCAGTGCCGTCAAGTCGATTCCGACTCAGAAAGCAGAAGCAGAAGAAATATTTGAAGTAGCAATGGTAGAGATCACCACTGGTCTGTTAGTTTGTCATACTTTGGTGGCTTGTGTGTTGCTATAATGCTGGAAACTATGGCACCAGTACTTCAAACGCCAGCAGAATCACTCATGGTGGACAGATTTCAGTGAGGCATCCAGATTAAGACAGACTAGGAAGAAAGGGCTGGGCATCTACTTCTGAAAACGAGCCAGTGAAAACTCTCTGGATCACAACAGAATGTTGTCCAATATACTGCTAGAAAATGAGTCTGCTACATTCTAAGTCACTCAGAATACACAGTGGCTGCAACAAGGACTTGAGCACACCAACTATCATGAAGATGGCACAGGATGAGGCAGCACTTCATTCTGTTATGCATGGGGTCGCCCTGAGTTGGGGCCAACTCAACAGTAACTAACAACAATGGTAGAGAATTTTCCAAAATTAACAACAGACACGAAATCACAGATCCAGGAAGCTCAGAGAATACCAAGCAGGCTACGTACCAAAAAATTGACACCTAGGCATATCATATTCAAATTTCAGAAAGACATAGAGAAAATCTTGAAAGGCGCCCACGGTGGATGGGATGGGGGAAGACTTAGGTAAGGAGCAAGGATGGGAATTACAGTGGGGAGCGTTTGTATTTACATGGCCAACTGAGGAAATGGCGAAGTGATGGAGACTGAAAAGTGTCCTTCAGACAGGTAGCAGAAGATTCAGGAGAGAACAAAATTTAAGAAACCACAGAAAGAGAGAAAGTCAAGAAGGGAGGGATGCTCACCAGAGTCAAATGCTAACACTTGTACACACAAAAATATAATCCATGCTAAAGTCCACACAATGAAGGCATTGATGATTCAGTGGTAGAATTCTCACCTTCGATGTGGGAGACCTGGCTTCGACTCCCATTGGGTGTATTTCACGTACAACCACCACCCATCCGTCAGTGGAGGCTTGTGTGTTGCTATGATACTGAACAGGTCCCAGACTAAGATGAGCCAGGAAGGACAGCCTGGAGATCTACTTTTGAAAATCATCTAATGAATGCTCTATGCATCACAAATGGTCTAGTTGGTAACTGATCATGGAGACTGTGCAGGACAGGACAGTATTTTGTTCTTTTGTGCATGGGGTCACCTTACCTTGAGTCAGGGGCCAACTCAACAGCAGCTAACAACAACAACAACAAAGATAGCACTAAAAATCAATGTGGAAATTTTAAAAATTGTCCAAAAGGTGGTGCTAGGATGTTGATCAGCTATTTAAAGAAAGAAAAAAAAAAATTAGAGCCCCCACTTAATGCTGTATACCAAAATAAATTTCAAATGAATCGGAGAACTAAATGGTCCCTTGTTTTCTCCTAGCTATTTGACGTTATGTTTTATATTTTTAAATTAATGTTTTGTTTGATATTTTTAAATTGACCATTGTGTTTAGCTCATTTCAGCTCAAAAGAAAAGATCAATAAACAGAGCTGCATAAACTACTGTCTACAAGTCAAAAAACATCACATGCAAAATTAAGAGGTAAATATTAAGCTGGGGCAAAAGGGTTTTCAAAGTTACAATAGAAAAAGGGATGTTGTCCTTACAGATGGAGGGCTTATCCTGTGGGTAGAACTAACACTAAGATTCCAGAGACAAAACAGAGGAACATAAATAGGCAAAAGTAGACATACAAATGTTTAGAATAGTTGGGGGAAAAAGCTTTCAAGCTCCCTGGTGACTCAAGAAAAGCAAATTAAACCAATGATGAGGGCTTCTTAAAGTCTTGCCAACCTGACTGGCAGGTAGACACTCTCTGGTGGCTGAGTTACACTCTTACATCCTTTCTAGAAGGCAATTTAGTAGCTCATATAGGACCTTAAATACTTGTATGTCCTTTCACCCAGTAACTCCAATTCTAGGAAACCATCCTGAGAAAACAAACAGAAATGGGGACAAAGATTAACACACCAAGATGTTTGTCTTAGCAGTACTGTAATAGTGAAACTACAGAAACACCCTAAATATCGGTGAGGAGGTGGAGTCTAAACAATTCATGTTTAAGTAGAACGTTAAGGATCCAGCAAAATTATGTTTTAAAAGAGTTTTTATTGCTATGATAAAATGCTTATGATGCAACGTTAAGTGAAAAAAAAAGAATACAAATTTGTACAAATAACATTTTCACCTGTGCTTAAAAAAAAAAAGCGATCAAACAGAAATACACAGGATATTAAAAGAGTTCGTGTCTGGAAGGTGGCTGGTAGGGTGATTGGAAAATACAGATAAATATTTTTAAAACTAGAATTTTAATAACAAAGATGCACTTTTATATTGTTGGCTTCTAAAAATCATTTTTGTTAAGCTTAAAACCCTTTTTGATTATAAAAATACATCAATTCAACAGAAGTTAATTAACTTGAACAATGTGTTGAATAATTAAATTGATAAGAAAACCCACTGAATTAAAAAAAAAAAAACCCACTGAGACTACTGTGATTATATAAATTCTATATGCAGAGAAAATTATTTCAGTGAAGGAAGGAAAAGGAGAAAGGGATAAGGAATTAGCCTATGTAGAAACCAGGGTGTGCGTGTGTGTTAGAAGAGAGAATCACTGTGATTCATTTATGAACACATATCTGAGAGTAGCGCTTTCTCAATTGTTTTGTTCTTTTAAAAATATTTCAAACACAGAAAAATTGAGAGAATAATATAACGCACTCTTAGATTCCATAGATGTTAGCGTTTTGCCGTATTAACGTCAGAGTCTTTTTTTGTTTTTAATAATATTTTATTGTGTTTTTGGTGAAAGTTTACACAGCCAATTAGGTTCCCATTTAACGTTTATTCTGTGTTTCTATAATGATCTCAAATCCCACAATGGCGTAAGTCACTATTATGCTTTCAAAATACATATGTATAAAAACCAAAAAACCCACTGCCGTTGAGTCCATTCTGACTCATATAGCCCCTATAGGGCAGAGTAGAACTGCCCCACAGGATTTCCAACGAGCGCCTGGTGGATTCAAACTGCCAACCTTTTGGTTAACAGCCACAGCTCTTAACCACTACACCACCAGGGTTTCCACATATGTATAAGCGCTCATAATATGAACTTTGAAATAGAAATATGTCTACCTTTGTGAGGCTCTCTAGCATTAACTATAAGTCATAAGAAAATTATTTGGAAAATCTCTGAATTTCGACACAGAAACAGAAGCATGTGAAGTACATAAATAACGTAAACAACGTTTAAGTTCACTTTAACCTTGGAGAGAAAATGTGTCATTCGGCTACTCTCTAACCCTGGAGAAAAGACGTAACAATACCACTCTTTGACTTCACACTGGCCTTTGTTGTGTGGCACCAAGGTGACAAATTTGAAAATAAACCCTAAATTTCTGCTCACTTACTGACAGAAGGCAGAGATAGAGCTGAGATTCTGTCCACCATCGCTACAAGGGACCTCCGCCAAGTTTGAGCCACGGTTAAGCCTTCCTCATGTGAACTCTCATTAAACGTAAAAGCTGAAGTATAAAGATTTGGACTCTAACCATTGAACAACATTGTAATTGTAATTGTTAATTCTGATTCTCTGGTTCTAAGTGAGTGCTGTGACGTCTTACTTGGCATGCCTTATCATGGCTACTTGAAACAAACTAAATGAGTTTATGCATGGCAAATCTGAGTCTCTCTCTTTTAATTGTCTAAGATAAAATCCTATACAACTATTTCTACATAAATTCTTCAGTGACATTGGTTACCTTTTTTATAACATGTCAACATTCTCATTATTTCTGTTCTGGTTGTTCCATTTCTAGTAATCTAGCTTCCCTGCCCCCTTAACTTCTCATCTTTGCTTTAGAGTAACTGTTGACTGTGTGGCCTCATCTAGATGATTTCTTAAAGGAGTGCAGTACTCAAGGTTGATATTCTTTATTTTATGAGCCAGTCTGTCATTTAGCTAGAAGGTGACCTCAGGGGTAGTTTTGCTTCAAAGCTTAAAGAGTTATCTCAGGGTGATAGCTTCAAGGGGTCCTGTAGCCTCAACGGGTCAGTAAATCTGGACTTTTTAAGAATTTGAGTTCTGTTCTACATTTTTCTCCCATTCTACCAGGAGGTTCTTTTGTGTTGAAGGAAATAGCATTGCAGATACACCTGAGTTCCCTTCTTCACTCCCCACCAAATCATTCTCTCCTCCCACCCCCCTTACCACACTCACACCTCCTTTGTTGGCTCTCTGCTTATATGAGAGAAAGGCTGTCACAAAGAGGGGAAAAATGTTTTTTAAAAAATTCTTGTCATTTATTTCATTCATCTGTGGATTCATAAGAGGTACCCATGGACTCAGGGGTGCTCTGCACAGGAGCCTGTCCCTGTGGACTCGGCCTAGCCCAGTCCCTTGCCTGTTAAGGGGAGCTGCACCCTGTGACTAGAAGGCCTCAAAGGGCACCTCCACCTGGCCAGAGGCCTGGAAGCTCTCCCTGCTCCACACCCCATGGGCTGTGTGACCTGCAGAAGTCTTCACCCCATCACCCACACCAACAGTCTCTTTCTTGGTATCAGAGGGATTTAGGGTGTGAGTTGGGGTCTGTCTTAGGCTGGGTTCTCTAGAGAAGCAAAATCAGTAAAGTGTATAAATACATATAGAGAGAGATTTGTATCAAGGAAACGGCTCACGCGATTGTAGAGGCTGGAACGTCCCAAGTTTGTAGATCAGAATAGGGCCTTTTCCCAATTCATGTAGCTGCAGGGGCTGGCGAACCCAAGATTGGAAAGTTGGAGAGCAGGGCTCTTGTTCACAGGCTGTGAAGACCTAGGATCCCATGGCTGGCAGGCAAACTGATAGCTCAAGTCCCAAGAGCCAGAGGTCAGACAAGCAGGAGGTGGCTGCAGGGTCCAAAGTGAGCAAAAAGCCAGAACATCTGCTTAGATTCAGATGCAGACCACATCCCCAAAGAAACTCCTTTTCAACTGATTGGCTACTCACAGTAGATTCCATCATGGGAGTGATCACATATAAACACTGAGAATCATGGCCCAGTCAAGTTGACACACAATCTTAACCACCACCGGGTCCTTTCAGCTTCAAGAGTAGTAGGGTAAGGACCCCTGTGATTACATTAGGCCCACTTGGATAATCCAGGATAATCTTCTCATCTCAAGATCTTTAACTTAATCATCTCTGCAAAATCATTTTCTCATATAAGGTAACCAACCATCCACAGGTTCTGGGGATTTGGATAAGGACATCTTTGGGGGCTGTTATTCTGCCTCCCATACCGTCCCTGTGGTAGTTTTCACTTGTGTGATTAGTTGTTAAATTGTTGTTGTTGAGTGCTATCAAGTCAATTCCAACTCACAGTGATCCCATGCGACAGAGTAAAACTGCTCCATAGGGTTTTCTTGGCCATAATCTTTATGGAAGCAGATTGTCAGGTCTTTATCCTGAGGAGCTGCTGGGTGGGTTTGAATCACCAACCTTTGCTTAGCAGCAGAGCGCTTAATCGTTGTGCCACCAGGGCTCCATAGTTGTTAACTAAGCCATGCAAATGCAAAGGAGGAGAGGTGGAGGCCTCATCAGTGAAGTTGGGGAGCTTCTTCTGACCAAGTGACACTTGGGTCACGACCTGGAGGCTGAGGAAGATTGGACAGATGGAGAAGGAAGGGAATAGCCCTCACAAGGCAGCGTGGCAGGATGGAACCAGGTGAGACTGAGGGACGGTTGAAGCTTGTGGGTTTAGATGGGAGAAAGCAATACAGCCCTGCCAACACCTGGATTTTAAACTTCTGACCTCCAGAACTGTAAGATAATAAATTCAAGTTGTTTGAAGCCACTAACTTTGTGATAAATTGTTATAGCAGCGATAGAAAACGAATACAACCTGGAAATTCCAGTAAGCCACTACTGAGAATTTAAATTGGGGAGGGGGGGAACGGAGAGAGGTGGGGGGCTTGCCCAATTCTGCTCTTTTAAAGATCTCCGCCCTGGGATTTGGAGCTGGAC
Organism: Loxodonta africana; assembly: GCF_030014295.1. Taxonomy (NCBI): domain Eukaryota; kingdom Metazoa; phylum Chordata; class Mammalia; order Proboscidea; family Elephantidae; genus Loxodonta; species Loxodonta africana. The sequence continues at coordinate 29,011,039 of NC_087363.1, read as the reverse complement.
AGATGGTCTGAGACGAGGGGCCTTAGCTAAATAGCCCTGGCAGAGCCCAAGACCCTGAGGAGGTGAGAATGAGGGTAAAGGAATGTGTGTTTGTGGAGAATTAAGGAGAGGAGGTCTTGGCTACCTCCCGGACGGTGGGTTCGAGAGGTACCAAGAGGGAGGAGAAAGGTGTGCACATCGGCCCAGGGTCCAAGTCCTGAACTGGTGGAGCCTTCACACTTCATTTCACAAATGTAACCAGGAGACTTAAAGTCAGAAATGAAGTGACTTACTCAGGCCATGAAGCTAGAAAACAGTGAAACAAGGATTCAAGCCCTTGTCAGTTTGGAGAGGCAAATACCTGCAAAGAATGTCAATCCCTGATGGAGTCAGAGGATCAAACATTTGTGTGGCAGAGGCGAGACGGGCTGTCCAGCTTCCCCTTCGAGGAGGGACTTCATACCCAGCGGCAGGGCAGGCGGTCAGCAGCCTCAGCTGTCAGCTCCTCCAGGTCCGCCTCGTCCCACGTTGCACCCTTCCCAGGGCTGCCCGCATCTAGTGCCTGAGTGAACCAGAGGGAGAGAAGCTTGGCCTTTGGAGCTAAATGTGAGACACTGTGACAGACAATCCTTGCTGCAGGCCCCCAGGAGGCTGGCCCGGGCAGTGTCGGACCTGCATCACAGGTCAGCTCCTTCCTCTGCCCAGCCCTGCCAATCCCTTCCCTTCACAGGGGCTGATCCCTGATAAACTCAGCCCTTGCTTCTAGAGGAGTCCCTGGGTGGTGTAATTGGTTAACCGTGCTCCACAGGGCTTTCAATGGCTGGTCTTTTAAAAACAGATCGCCAGGCTTTCTTGCGAGGCACCTCTGGAGGTTCGAGTCCACCCAGACATGCCTCGAAAGAAAGGTCTGGAGATCTACTTCTGAAAGATCAGACTTTGAAAACTCTGCGGAGCACCATTCTACTCTGACACACATGGAGTTACCCACAGGTCTTTTCGTTTTTCTGCTTCCAGAGAACTCAACCTGCGACAGAACAAGTCTTTAATCAAGCAGTCTTTGGAGAGGAGGCAGGGGCTGGGGGCAGAGGAGACTCAGCTTTGCATCCTAGGTCCTGTTTTCTCCATGCCATTTTTGTTTTTAGTACAGAAAAATGAGACAGGGTCCTCCCTGTCTTTTTTTTCTCTCTCTCTTTTGAAGGTGAGGTATGGGTGCTGGCATACATGTGTATCTTGATAAGCGAGAAGCGGTCTGAGGCCAGATGACCATGAACTCCTGGAGAACTTAACAGCATCCTCCCCTGGCTGGGTCTTGTTCAGACTCTCGTTCAGGCCGCAATGCCTGCAGGCCACGTAATGAATCCAGCGCCTGACAGAAGGCACTGCATTCCGTCATCACTGCCCGATTCGTGGGGAGAGGGAAGCTGACATTATCCATCCAAAGCACAGGAAGCCATTGTGTAGAGGAAGTCATTTGTCCCCACCCAGTCCGCCTTCCTCCCAGCTCCAACTTCCGGGGAAGAGATGCTCCATCCACAAGGCAGTTTGTGGTAAGAATGGGAGGAGAGGGAGGGGCCTTGCCAGCAGTGGGTGGAGCCTCAGAAAACCACGAGGACCATGTGACAATAAGGATATCGGTATCAGCTCAAATCATTTTTCTACTTTTCTCCCAACACTTTATCAGAAATTCTAGCTCTAAAAATACAGTCAGGAGACTTTCTTCTCTTGTCTTTTTATTCTGAGAGGTCAGAATGCAGAAAGGAAGCGCAGGGGAGAGAGGCAGAGTAAGGAGTATATTCCTTCTCTAACCCAACCCAGTAGTCAGGTCCCCTAATTATCCTGGTAATATCAGCGTTACACGCACATACAGTGGTGTGCTAGTAAATGTTCCAAGAACAACTGGTTCTTGGAAGCGGGGGTGGGGAGGTGTGCTGATTTGTAGCCTTTGCTGGTTTCTGTGTTGTTAGGCTCCTGCCATGGCTGATTTCAAGCTACCAACATGATGATACTGAGCATGGAGTTTGACAGAGGTGTGCGGTTATTGTTACCCGCCATCGAGTTGGTTCCTGGCTCATGGCGACTCACTGCATTGCACAAAGAAACAAAACACTGCCCAGCTCTGTGCCATCCTCATGATTGGTTGTGAACTGGACTGTTGTGATCCATAGGGTTTTCATCCTATGAAATCAGGGCTGATTTTTGGAAGAAGATCTCCAGGCCTTTTTTGCTAGTCTGTCTCAGTCTTGGAGCTCTATTGGAACACTCAAGCCTCCACTGACAGACGGGTCGTGGCTGTGCATGAGGTGCCGGGAATCAAACTCAGGTATCCTGCATGGAAGGCGAGAATTCTACCACTGGGCTATCACACTAATCTATAGTATTTCCACCATCCATATACAATAGGCATAAATAACCTCAAGAACACATAATAGTAACATGTAGTGAAGTAATTAGGAAGTGATGACCCTGAGTATTTATTTCCCTTGCTGTTAATATAACTTATTTAATCGTGAGTTTATGAAATTTAATTTTATAATGGCTCTGTTTAACTACAAATTTGCAACATTCCCGGACATTTAATAATCAGGTTTCCCAGTAAGGAGCTGGCCCCGGCACAGCACATAGGGCCATTTAGCAACTCCAATTCCCCTTGTGTCTATATCCTAAATGCTACCAGGGCTGAGTCTGTTGGCTCAGATACAGTAATGAATGATCCACGGTGGCTACCCTCTGCCCTGTCCTTTCTCTTGCAGGGTTTCTGGAGGTAACATCACTTCACTTCACTTCTTGGAGGGAGTGAGTATAATGCGGTGGAATGGGCACCGTCTTTGGAGTCAGAAACTGTGAGGTTTTCAGCTCTGCTTTCGCTTGTAGAATGTGTCATGGATTGAATTGCGTCCCCCCAGAAATATGTGTCCACTTGGTTAGGCCGTGATTCCCAGTGTTCTGTGGTTGTCCTCCATTTTGTGGTAGATGTAGTTTCCTATGTGTTATAAATCCTAATTTCTGCCTGTGGTTAATGAGGCAAGATTAGGTCATGTTAAACAGCAGTAGGGTGGGATGTAATGCCCTTACCCAGGTCACATCCTTGATCCAATATAAAGGGAGTTTCCCTGGGGTGTGGCCTGCACCACCTTTTATCTTACAAGAGATAAAAGGAAAGGGAAGTGAGTAGAGAGTTGGGGACCTCCTACCACCAAGAAAGCAGCGCTGGGAGCAGAGCATGCCTTTGGACCTGGAGCCCCCGAGCCTGAGAAGCTCCCAGACCAAGGGAAGATTGATGATAAAGACCTTCCTCCAGAGCCGACACAGAGAGAAAGCCTTGCCCTGGAGCTGGCGCCCTGAATTCAGACTTCTACCCTACTGGAACTTCTCTTTGTTAAAACTATCCACTTGTGGTATTTCTTTTATAGATAACTAAGACAGAATTGACCTTGGCAGTTTACTTAACCACTCTGAGGCTCAGTCTCGTCATCTCTAAAATGGGCATAAACCACAACCCATTGGCATCCAGTCGATTATGACTCATAGCAACCCTATAGAACAGAGTAGAACTGCCCCATAGGGTTTCCAAGGAGTGGCTGATGAATTTGAACTGTTGACCCTTTGGTTAGCACCGAAGCTCTTAACCACTGTGCCACCAGGGCTCCAAAATTGGCATAATCGTAGTTAATTCACAACCTTCCTATGGATTTTGGCAGGGATTACTAACTACATCACAATATCCATTCTCCCCTTTATCACAGGGTAGAAAATTTTTTAGCTGAGCACACACCAGTCTGGCATAGAGGCTACATTTCCCAGCCTTTATTGCAGTTAGTGGCGCAGTGTTTCATTCTGTTGTGCATAGGGTCACTATGAGTCGGAACCAACTCGATGGCACCTAACAATGACAACATAGGGCTGCTATGAATTGGAATTGACTTGATGGCAGTGGATTTGGTTTTGTTTTTGGTTTATTGCAGCTAGAAAAATTGTTAGTTGCTGTTGAGTCACTCTGACTGGAGACGAGCCCGTGTACAACAGAATGAAAAGCTGCCTGGCCCCATGCCACCTTCATGATCATTGGTGTGCCCAAGTCCGTTCTGTGGCCACTGTATTCTAGTGCTTTCCAACCTAGGGGACTCATCTTCCAGCACTATGTCAGACAATATTCTGTTGTGATCCATAGATTTTCATTGGCTTAGTTTTCGGAAGTAAATTGCCAGGCCTTTCATCTTAGTCTGTCTTACTCTGGAAGTTCCTCTGAAACCTGTCTGCCCTGGATGACTCTGAGGGTGTTTGAAATACTGGTGACACAGTTTTGTTTTTTTTTTTTTTTCAGGTAGAAGAAATCAGAGCATGTTTGTGTGCAGGTGAGAAGGTTGCAGTAGAAAGAGGTGAATTGCTGGAGCCCTTGAGTAGTGAGAGGGTTTGGGGTCTACAGCACAGGGGTTGCCGTCAGCTCGGAGCCCAGAGGTCCATCTCCAGGAACTGGGGGAAGCCTCTTCAGAGCTGCTATGCTGCTTTTGCTGACCACATCCTTTCTGTTCCTTGAACACTCCTGGCCTTTTTTCCTGCTGTGCTCTCTGTTCTTCTCCCTCTGCCCTAGTTCTTTGCCTGGCTGATTCCTTATCATCTCTTAGGTCTGGTCTCAGTACCCCATGGGCCCTACCTGGAGCACCTTTGCAGGTGCGGTTCTCTCTGCCTGAAAGGATCTTCCCTCACTCTGCACGGCGACTTCCCCTTTGCCTTTTCAGGTATCCCCTGGGCGAAGCTTTCCTGGTCACCCCCAGCACGCTTTCTCCTCTTCCCTCCTCAGTCTTTCTCCGCCACACGTACCCCATTTGACGCCTTTTGAATTTCACTTCTTTATTTCATCTGACTCCCTCATCAGAATGGACGCCTCACAAGGTGGAGCACTCAGGTCTTTTATTCACGCCTGCATTCCCAGGGCCAACGGCCTGGCATGTAGTAGGTGCTCAATGAATGCCTGTTTCATCAAGGAGTGGTGGAAGGAAGTGTCACTTTGAAGAGGTGCCTTTTAAGGTCAGAGGTGCTCTCCCTGCCCCCATAGCTCCTCCTGGCCCCCCACCCTCGTTTACTTCCTTCACAGCCCTAATCACACTCTGAAGTCATTTGTTTCTTTTTCTCTTCACACAGGGAGTAGAGGATCCATGAGAGCAGTTTTTCTTTGGTCTTGTTCACTGCAGTTTCCCCCAAAGTCTAGAAAAGTGTCCAACACAGAGTAAGAGATTAATAAATATGCAATGAATGAATGAATGAATGGGTACAGAAGCCACAGAGGCCACCTTGGGCATTAGCTTTAACACGCAGGTCGCAGGGTGAAGCTTTTTACTTCTCCTGGCCCTTGTCCTTGTTGTGAGAAGTCACAATGTATGAAAAAATGCAGGTAAATATTTAAAAACTCAACAAATGTTAGTCACCATGTTTATTATTAATACATATATTTTTCTTACATAGGTGGGGGTATCATAAAGACAGTCTGTAAATGATGGCTGCATCGAAAAACCTTACAGAGGCCGTCACTGTGCCGAGGCTTCAGGAAACCTTGGGAATCTATTATCCAAGTCATGGAGCTTCTTAGGGTTTACTAACTTCCGATTAGCTACTTTAAGATATAGTAGCTGGTTTGAATCTCCTACCACAGTCTTCATCAAGGACTATAAACTAACCAGCTTTTCACAGGGGTGGAGCCTGGGTGAACAGGGCTACATCTGTAGTTCTGGTGTTTGTGGAGAAATCAAAGCTGGTGACTGTCCCACCCGCGGGATTCAGAGAAATGAGCCTCGCTCTGCTGGTTCCGATGAATTTTTTGTTCCTCCTGCTCCCCAACTCCACTTCCACCTGCAGGAGTCTGGGATGGGTGGAAAGGCCTGGGGTCCTGAAGTCAGAGGCAGCCTCAGAGAGGCCCGTTCAGCAATTGTGATAGTTCCTGTCGCCTTTGGAACCTCTGCTTGTTATTGAGTCCAGTCAAGTCGTGTGGATTTTTTGTTTTTTGCAAACACCACTATTTATTTCCAAAAAATTTTCATCACACCTAACAAACTCTGTACACATAAGGTTATAACCCCCCCTCTTTTCCCCTCCCCCCAGCCCCTGGTAACCTCTAATCTACTTTCTGTTTCTATGAATTTGCCTATTCTAGATATTTCATGTAAGTGGGATCGTACAATATTTGCCCTTTTGTGTCTGATTTATTTCACTCAGCATAATGTTTTCAAGATTCACCCATGTCGTTGGGTATATCAAGACTTTATTTCTCTTTATGGCTGAATAATATTCCACTGAAATGATCAAATAATATACTAGCATAAATTTTGCTGATGATAATTAAAAAACGACTGTAGCCGTACACTGATAGGGAACTGCCAGAAACTCAAGCCAGATTCAGAAGAGGGCTTGGAATGAGGGATATTGTTGCTGATATCAGATGGATCTTGGCCAAATGCAGAGAATACCAGAAAGATGTTTACCTGTGTTTTATCGACTACACGAAGGCATTTGACCTTGTGGATTATAACAAATTATGGATAACATTACAAAGAAGGAAATTTCAAAACACTTAATTATGCTCATACAGAACCTGTATATGAATCAATAGGTAGTTGTTTGAATAGAACAAGGGGATACTGCCTGGTCCAGGATTGGAAAAGATGTGTGGCAGGATTATATCCTTTACTTATTCAATCTGTATGCTGAACAAATAATCTGAGAAGCTGAACTATATGAAGAAGGATGCTGAATCAGGATTGGAGGAAGAATCATTAAAAACCTGTGATATACAGATAAAATGAAGATGACTTGAGGCTCTTACTGATGCAGCTCAAAGAATACAGCCTTCAGTATGGATTACACCTCAACAAAAAGAAAACAAAAATCCTTAAAAATGAGCCAATTAACATCACGGTAAATGAAGAAGAAATTGGAGTTGTCAATAATTTCATTCTTCTTGGATCAACAATCAATGTCCATGGCAGCAGCAGTCAAGAAATCAAACAACAAATTGCATTGGGCTAATCTGCTGCAAAAGTTTTTTTTTTTCTAAGTTTTAAAAATACAAAGGTGTCATTTTGATAACTAAAGTGTGTCTGATCCAAGTAATGGTCTTTTCAGTTACCTCAAATGCGTGCAAAAGTTGCATAATGAAAAAGGAAGACAGAAGATGAATTGATGCACTCAGTGTGGAGTTGGTGACGAATATTGAATATACCATGGACTGTCAGAAGAACAAACAAATCAGTCATGGAAGAAATACAACCAGAATATTCCTTAGAAGCCAGGATAGTGAGACTTAAACTTACTTTGGACATGTCATCGGGAAAGACCAATCGCCAGAAAAGACAACATGGTTGGTAAAGTGGAAGGGCAGTGAAAACAAGGGAAACCCTCGATGAGATGGATTGACACAATTGCTGCCAGAATGGGCTCGAGTATACCAACGATCATGAAGATGACACAGGACTGGGCAGCATTTCATCCTGTTATATATAAGGTCGCCGTGAGTGAGAGCCAATTCGATGGCAACTAAGGAAAACATTTATTGACAGTACAGTGCTTTCCTAGCTCCTGAATCTATGCAGGGGCCCTGTTCCATCCCTCTGTCATGCTTGAGGACAGCAGCCTTCACTTCTATCCCCAAACAGGCATGAAGACCCCAGCCCCCAAGGCACTCATCTAGTCTAGGTCTCCTGGGTTCTATGTGACTTCATTCTGCTCAGATGAACAGGGGTTGATTTTTGTACCTGGCACTGGGAGATTTTCTTTAGCTTTCAAGTTAAGCTATGTATTTTCAAAACCTAAGAATATTCTCTCCAGGATTTCTGTATGTTGAAGGATTTTTCTCCACGTTTGCCTCTGCTGCATCTGCTATCTTGATTATGGGTGATTTAGATTTTCATTATTTTGCTTATCTGCAATAAACCTGTATAACCCGTACTACCAAAGAATGAAAGTGGATGAAGTTGCCAGTTGAAACGGAAAAAGAAAGCATTGTGTTTAAACTTGCAAGGCTCTAATTCCATCCTCCCTACTCAATTTTGACCCTAGATGTCCCAGCCACTTTACTTCATTCAGGCCTTCTTGTTTTCATCATTCTAATCCATTATGATTTGGAGGGAGTAGAGAGAGGAGAAAGATTGTTACTGGGGGAAAAAAAAAATAAAACAAAAACCCTGGATTTTGAAGAGTGTCCAGTTCCTGAAGATTAATATAAACTGCTTCTAACAAATTAGAGCCCCTTGAACTTTTTTTGGAGCCAAAGCAGCAGGGATGTGTGAAGTCTCTGCAGCAATGATGATGACACCAACCGCTACCCACGTGGGTAGGAGAAAAGCTAAGCCCAAGGGCCTGAGTTCAAATTCCAGCTCTGCCATTAACTAGCTTGAGTTAGGCCTGGTTACTTCGATGCTCTGTGCCTTAGTTTCCCCATCTGTAAAATGGGAACGCCTTATCTCAGAGAGTTGTTGCAAGGATCAGATGGAATCATTTGTGCACGATACTCAGTACAAGAAACTGCTCAATGAGTGGTTGCTGTTACTGTTGTTGTTTTGAGTCAGAGGCTCTTGCTGTCCAATCTCGGCTCCGCCCTTAGCAGCCCTGCCCTTACTAGACAAGTGAATGGATGTCACTGATACTCATTTTTGTCCATTCTATAATGGTAGTTATAGTATTTACCTCAAAGGATGTTGAAAAGAGATAACGAGCTCAGTTGTTCTTTAACGCTGCACAGCCTGTGTGGAGAGCAGAGGCTTAACAATCTTAATTCCCTCTGCTCCTCGCCCTTTGCCCCTTATCTCAGTGGACTCCAGGCGGATTAAAACCAGGATGTCTGTTCTGAAAGATGCTTGCTCCTGAGTTAGCATGGACAAAGAGAAACCTAGAACCTGACTTTAGCTCTGCAAAGTGGAAATTTTCCCAGACAAAACAAGGAATGCTTCCCCTGGCCCTCCTTTCCCTTTGCCTCTTATCCCCAGTGGATTCCCCCGGAATGTGGGTAAGAAAGCGATGGAGCTAGGGCTGGGAGACAGGTGAAGCTAGGGAAGCTTCCAGTGAAGGTCGAGTTCCTGAGAGTCATGGACTTCCGCATTTCCAGGGAGACAGGGTAGGCAGAGTTCCAGGTACTTCCTGGCAATCATGGGACAAATTCCTTCCTTTCTAAGAAAAACTTGTTGCCCTCATGTCAACTCCAATTCCTGGCAACCCCATGTGTGTCAGAGTAAAACTGTGCTCCACAGAGTTTTCAATGGCTGATTTTTTGGAAGTAGATCTCAAGGCCTTTCTTTGGCGATGCCTCTGGGTGGACTCAAATCCCCAAATGAGACAGAGCCCCCACAGTGCTGTATTCCTTACCTGGCTTCCTCCCCTACAGTCTTGTATTGAAAAATAGTTTCCTTTGCTGGCCCTCTCTCCCTCACCCCCAGCTTTGCATTTGAATCCTGCTTTACTTGAAGGTTACATGTAAACCCCACTGTGCCTACATAGTATGGTTAGGAAGGTTCCTGACGTAACTTGTATGAACTCCCTACTTGTGAACCCCTTTAAAAGTCACATTGCCTGCCCGCCCACCCTTGATGAGCAGTTTTGGCAACAGCAGCTCTGACTGACTCCATTTCCTCATTCAACAAAATATAAGTGCCTTTCCTCTTCTCCCACTCGGTCTCTCATTTATTGGCCAATACGAGTCATGCCGAGCAAGAACCCGGGGTTTCCACCCAGTAACATTTCTGGCAAGCCAGCCAGGGGTCATCTGCCCAGTTCTTGACATGGATTGGAAAACAGACTGGCCCGGATGTCTGGCATCACTAGGAGGTTTCTCCTGGAGACCTTGGAGCAGTTCTGAAAGCAGATCCCCCCTGGGACCCAAACGATGGCTCTGTGAGAGACACAAAATGCCCCTGGTTGTTTGTTAAGTGCCTAGATAGGACCTTAGAAGAGTCCCAAGAAGTGGGGGAAATTACCCTTTGAGGGCTTTAGGAATCTGAGATTATTTGGTAAATAGGGTAATCCATAGGTAAAGCCTTGGAAGACTCCCAAGAAGTGGCAGGAATTAACTACTGAGGACATAAAAGGCTCAGACACATGTTAAGTTGGTGCACTGGATTGGGTTGTGTGAGAGTGTAAGTGTGCGTATTCAGAGGATGGGGAACGTTCAAAGGATCCCAGAATGTGGCCCGCTAAGATGCATCCTTAAGAACTGGGAACAGAGACTTGGACAGACATGGCTCTGGCAACATACTTGTCCCTTTCTACTTTTGTCTCTTTAAATATATGCTGAATAAAACCTTCCTTTTTGCTTTATTAAACTTCGTGGTGTTCTCACCCTACAAGAGTTAATGATATAATTGTTGCCCAAGCCTGCCAAGGCTATTGCCATAGAGTCGATTCCAACCCATAGCAAACCTATAGGACAGTGCAGAACTGCCTCATAGGGTTTCCAAAAAGCAGCTGGTGGATTCCACCTGCCAGCCTTTTGGTTAGCAGCTGTATCACTTAACCACTGTGACACCAGGGCAGGGATTCTAAAACCAGGAATCCAGTTGACCTTGAGGAGACCTGAACTGTGGATCAGAAGCCAACAAAAAGAGAGGTCCTAGCTTCTAGATCCAAGCATTCACACTCCACGTCTCTTTGACAGGGCGGGGTGCGTGCTCTTGGAAAATGAGTCTTTGCCTATTCTTTTTGTTCTTTTTCTCATGTTTCCTTAAGTTTGGTTTGACATATTTGTTTGAAAAACCAGTTGTTTGAATAAGGAGAATCTTTCTTAGATTATTGCTTGATCATTTGTTTAAGAGTGATATCTAGTAACTCTTGGTGAACTGTAGTTCAGGTTTGAATTCAGGCGTTTGAAACACTAAAGAGATAATTCTATTTTCAAAGAGCTCTAAGCCACTATATAAAAAAAAAAAAAAAAGCCACTATAAGCTGCAAAAATTTGGGCACGGGTCAACCAGTAAAAGCCATTAGGGTGGTCACCGGAGCTCATTACAAGTGTTAAAGACTCCCTTGACAGGATAAGGTGGTTGCGAGACAGGCTAGAGTGCTAGGATGCCTGCCACATGCAAGTAAACACTCTCGTAACGAAGGTACATGTTGGCCCAAGTGAAACACTGTCCAAGGCCTGTGGTGTTCCTCGTTAGTTTTCTTTTTGTGGCTCAGAGAAAACCTGGAAAATGGTGCTCTGTTTTGCCAAATTCTCGGGGAGAAGGGGTAGCTCCATACCTGCTTTGTGATATAGCTTCTCAATAAAGAACCACAATGATATTCCTCCATTGGATGCTCTGGCAAGTTAATAAGTTTTATCTAAAACCTGTTATTTCCACTGAACTGAGTCAATCTTATCAAAAATTTCTATATACACTTTAAGAAACTGGAATTCCCATATCCTTGTTTTGTGTGGTATTGTTCAGTGAGTTTACGTGGTCTTTCTGTCTATAAGAGATATGCAACAAAGACAACATTTAAGAGGTTTATTAAAAAGAAATTTATTTGATATGGTCAAAAGTTTTATCTGTCTGGCTAAAGTTTAATGGTTTAATTTATGAGATTTTTAGGAGCTTTAACATCAAGTAAAATGTAAAACAAAGAATTGGGTTTCTTGCTGGTAAAATAACAAAATTTTCTTTGATTTTCTGAGTTGAAGGTTAATTTATTCTTTGTGTAATCTGCCTCGAAGACAAAGGTTTGGTCCCTTATTAGAATAAGATTCCTGAGTTGAAAACCAAGCCATATGGCTTTAGGGAAAAAAAACTAAGGTTTTTACCTTTAAGATTTTTGATTAAATAACAATAATAATACTTAAGTATTATTTCTCAGTGATTTATGATACACTCCTAACAACTTTGAAACTTCATGGAAAGCCACAAAAAATTTTTATAAAAGAAAAGTGCTAAAAGTTTTATTTAATAAATTACATGGAATGTGTTGTCAAAATCAAGAGAAACGCTTGAATCCCTTTGGGTTAAAATGTATAAGTTAGTATTTTCTCTTGTGTTTTTGCCTAATATTAGACAGCAAACACGTATTATGTCATAATTTAGTATTATTTCTTAATTGTTAACTTGGTTGCAACTTTATCAAAGACAATGGTTTGGTTGGGGAATTTACATCATTTACCTATGAAAGTTTTTTTTTTTTTTTTTACTATTCAGGTATTTAGAGATTTGATATTCTTGGTATATCCTGACTATCGTATTATGTCTCAAGATTATTATGTATTATATCTGAAGCTCTTTAAAAATATGGTTAATGGTTATATTTAGAAATATTTTTATCTAAAGTTTTTTTAACTGATTTTATTTGGCCTTTACATTATGCTTGCAATTAATTTCTATCAGATCTTTCACTATGAGTATTATTTTTATAAATTAATCATGGCCATATTAAGTTTTGTCATCTGCAGATAAGTTTTTACTTTGCTAATTTGCTGAAAACTTTTGACCAGAATATCTCAATAAAAAGATGGATTATATCAGACTTGCAAAAAGACTATGCTAATCAATGAAATTTCCAGAACCCCTATGCAGAAGCTGATGGGTTTGAAGATTATGGCTAATCCAGAATCACATGGAACAGAAATTAACTCCATAAGACTGAGTAAACAAAAGGAAACGATGGGTTTTAGATGGGAATATTGCTGGTATTTTAAGGTCCTACTTTCTGGATATAAGGAACCATTTTCCCTTCTTCTAAATTCTCTAACTAATGGGCTTAGGTATTGTAACTCTTGAATTAGAAGTCCTTGTTGGTAAACTTAGCAAAGTTGTAACTATCATAACCAGAGAATTATCTGAAGTTCAAGCTATAATTTTACAAAATAGAACAGCAATAGATTTTTCTATTAGTTCTCTTGAGGAACAGTTTGTGCCTTAACAAATGTTGCTGTGTTTATAGTAACACCCAGTCCGAGGTTTTCCAGAATGTAGTTGTTGCTGAGGCACATGAAAAGCCATTACTGATGCTGCTTACGAATAGACAAACACCTCATGAGATTTCTTTCCTTGGTCCAAAGACCTTAGGATCATGGTTTCACTGGTTACTTCAGACAATTGGCCTAATATTATTGTTAGTGTTTCTATCCTATTCCTAGTTCACTGTATGGGGCCTGGGATCTTAAAAACCAGATGCTGCCCAATTACCATTTACTGAGCATTTTTGATCAAAGATTCTATAACAAGATTATGATCCAAAGGTAGGAGTGATGAACGAGTTGTAATTCTCCTGGAATCCAGATTTCTGGCTTTCATGTAGGTTAGGGCAACCCACACAAGCCGTCACGTCTGGTTGTCCTTTTGCACTTCAAACTTTGAAAACAAAAATCCTTAAGAGGAGGTGGAGCCAAGGTGGCTGACTAGGTAGACGCTACCTCAGATCCCTCTTGCAAAAAAGACTCGGAAAAATAAGTGACTCGATCACATATATGACAATCTACGAACCCTGACCATCGAACACAGATCTAAAGAGTTGACCTGAGTGACAGGTGAGCGAAAAGCTGCGCCCTGAACCAGCGGCCGCTTCTGGAACCCGTGACCCGCTCCAGAGCCTTGAGCCCCCGCGGTTCCCTGGTGCCGAGTGGCAGGGCTAATTGCAGCTTGCTGAGGCGGGACAGGCACGGGACACAGCCCTAGCCCCTAGCCCCCTGGGGTAACCTCCATAGAGACTCAGCCAGTGCAAGCAGGCTGCACACTGATGGGGCTAACGAGAGAACAAACAACCACGGGGAAGCAGCGACTGCTTTTGGAGCCTGGAGCCAGCGTCCCAGTCAGAAAACCCTGGCGCCGGGCTTTGGACTGGGCGCAGGGGAGCTGAGCACGGCATCCTGAGACAGCACAAACACGGGACACAGACCTAGCTCCCTGAAGTGACCTCGGGGGAAGCCCAGGCAGTGCACGCAGGCAGTGCAGTGACACAGCTGACAGGAGGAAAAGTTACCGGGAGGCAGTGACCGGTTTTGGAGCCTGGAGTGCGGGGTCTAAGCCAGGGAACCTTGGCACTGGGCATTGGACTGGGAGCGGAGGAACCAACCATGGCTTCTGAGACAGCACAAGCACAGGAAGCAGGCCTGACTCTCAGGGGCAATCTCCACCCAGCCAGCACACACAGGCTACAAGCCCCTCCTCGGGAATCTCAGATAAAACAGTCATCACCAAGCAAGATAAGTAACTTTGTCTATATTCCTGGGTGCTACTCTCTCCTATCTATCTGATCCCTCCCCGCCTTCCCAGGCAGCGATGTTAACAATGGAATTTCCTGGGCCAGGGAGTAAAGTGCTCTGTAGTATTTTTTTGTTTTTGTTTTTGTCTTTTCCTAACCCATTCTCCTGACCTGAGAGAAGCAGCTACAAAAAACCCCGGGACCAAAAATCCTTCCCTGACTTCCCGAAATTGGACTGAAAATACAGAACCAGCTCCAGCCAGACATATGAGATCCACAGTCTTGGGCTTTCATCCCTACAGGCAACAAGGTGGCTATTATAATGCAAAGGCAATTCTGATAGTGATCTGACTGTAATCGTTTTAGCAGACTACTGGAAAGACAAGTTTCCCAGGTCTGATATCTCTACCTATTAAACAGAGCCCTCACTGACCCACAACGGGGAACTGAGGGCTGAAGCTCGACCTAAGCCACCTAGCCTCCTGTCATAGGGGTCTGAGGATAGTGACACCTACCAATCTGTAGAAGTACATGCATTGGGTGCCTAAGGTACATCTGCAGAGCCCACCCACCAAAGTGCTTTAGGAATAGAGACACACCTACCTCACTGGCACTTGGGGGAAGCCTGTCAGCATCCTGCCCCCCCCCCCGGAGTGTGACCTCCTGCTGCTACTAGAATCTGGTGCACACAACTATCACCACTACTTCTCGAAGTGGATAGATGTTAGGGTGCAGCACACACTTGATGACCCAAAATCAGATTCTACTCAAGAATAGTGAATAGACTCAGGCATATATATCTGGCAACAGCCCAAACCAGCTGGTAATAGGTCATGAGTAAGTCAAGGGCTACAACAAACAAGACAGCACAATCTAGTAGCCCATCCACATATATTGAAAGAAAATAAAACAAGATAAGACTCAGTGAGCAATTACAGAATAAACGACTACTGTATCTTTTTTTTATATGTAGTGATGGCTCAGAGACAGCAGTCGATATCAAACCACATAAAGAAGCAGACCATGACAGCTTCTACAACCCCCCAAACAAAAGAATCAAAATCTTTCCCAAATGAAGATACAATCTTGGAATTATCAGATACAGAATATAAAAAACTAATTTACAGAGTGCTTCAAGACATCACAAACGAAATAAGGCAAATTGCAGAAAAAGCCAAGGAACACACTGATAAAACAGTTGAAGAGCTCAAAAAGATTATTCAAGAACATAGTGGAAAAATTAATAAGTTGCAAGAATCCATAGAGAGACAGCATGTAGAAATCCAAAAGATTAACAATAAAATTACAGAATTAGACAACACAATAGGAAGTCAGAGGAGCAGACTCGAGCAATTAGAATGCAGACTGGGACATCTGGAGGACCAGGGAATTAACACCAACATAGCTGAAAAAAAATCAGATAAAAGAATTAAAAAAAATGAAGAAACCCTAAGAATCATGCGGGACTCTATCAAGAAGGATGACTTGCGTGTGATTGGACTTCCGGAACAGGGAGGGAGCACAGAAAACACAGAGAAAATAGTTGAAGATCTGCTGACAGAAAACTTCCCTGACATCATGAAAGACAAAAGAGTATCTATCCAAGATGCTCATCGAACCCCATTTAAGATTGATCCAAAAAGAAAAACACCAAGACATATTATCATCAAACTTGCCAAAACCAAAGATAAACAGAAAATTTTAAAAGCAGCCAGGGAGAAAAGAAAGGTCTCCTTCAAGGGAGAATCAATAAGAATAAGTTCAGACTACTCAGCAGAAACCATGCAGTCAAGAAGGCAATGGGATGACATATACAGAGCACAGAAGGAGAAAAACTGCCAGCCAAGGATCATATATCCAGCAAAACTCTCTCTGAAATATGAAGGCGAAATTAAGTTACTTACAGATAAACACAAGCTTAGAGAATTTGCAAAAACCAAACCAAAGCTACAAGAAATACTAAAGGATATTGTTTGGTCAGAAAACCAATAATACCAGATACCAGCACAACACAAGGTCACAAAACAGAACATCCTGATATCAACTCAAATAGGGAAATCACAAAAACAAATTAAGATTAATTAAAAAAAAAAATGCTCATAACAGGGAATCATTGAAGTCAATATGTAAAAGATCACAATAATCAAAAAGAGGGACTAAATAAAGGTGGCATAGAACTGCCATATGGAGAGTGATACAAGGCGATATAGAACAATACAAGTTAGGTTTTTACTTAGAAAAATAGGGGTAAATATTAAGGTAACCACAAAGAGGTATAACAACTCCATAACTCAAGATAAAAGCCAAGAAAAACGTAACGACTCAACAAACATAAAGTCAAACACTACGAAAATGAGGATCTCACAATTTACTAAGAAAAATGTCTCAGCACAAAAAAGTAAGTGGAAAAATGAAATTGTCAACAACACACATAAAAAGGCATCAAAATGACAACACTAAACACTTATTTATCTATAATTACGCTGAATGTAAATGGACTAAATGCACCAATAAAGAGACAGAGAGTCTCGGACTGGATAAAGAAACACGATCCGTCTATATGCTGCCTACAAGAGACACACCTTAGACTCAGAGACACAAACAAACTAAAACTCAAAGGATGGAAAAAAATATATCAAGCAAACAATAAGCAAAAAAGAAGAGGAGTAGCAATATTAATTTCTGACAAAATAGACTTTAGACTTAAATCCACCACAAAGGATAAAGAAGGACACTACATAATGATAAAAGGGACAATTGATCAGGAAGACATAACCATATTAAATATTTATGCACCCAACGACAGGGCTGCAAGATACATAAATCAAATTTTAACAGAACTGAAAAGTGAGATAGACACCTCCACAATTATAGTAGGAGACTTCAACACACCACTTTCAGAGAAGGACAGGACATCCAGTAAGAAGCTCAATAGAGACACGGAAGACCTACTTACAACAATCAACCAACTTGACCTCATTGACTTATACAGAACTCTCCACCCAACTGCTGCAAAGTATACTTTTTTTTCTAGCGCACATGGAACATTCTCTAGAATAGACCACATATTAGGTCATAAAACAAACCTTTGCAGAGTCCAAAACATCGAAATATTACAAAGCATCTTCTCAGACCACAAGGCAATAAAACTAGAAATCAGTAACAGAAAAACTAGGGAAAAGAAATCAAATACTTGGAAACTGAGCAATACCCTGCTCAAAACGACTGGGTTTTAGAAGACATCAAGGAGGGAATAAGGAAATTCATAGAATGCAACGAGAATGAAAATATTTCCTATCAAAACCTCTGGGACACAGCAAAAGCAGTGCTCAGAGGTCAATTTATATCGATAAATGCACACATACAAAAAGAAGAAAGAGCCAAAATCAGAGAACTGTCCCTACAACTTGAACAAATAGAAAGTGAGCCACAAAAGAATCCATCAGGCACCAGAAGAAAACAAATCATAAAAATTAGAGCTGAACTAAATGAATTAGGGAACAGAAAAATAATTGAAAGAATTAACAAAGCCAAAAGCTGGTTCTTTGAAAAAATTAACAAAATTGATAAACCATTGGCTAGACTGACTAAAGAAATACAGGAAAGGAAACAACCCGAATAAGAAACGAGAAGGGCCACATCACAATAGACCCAACTGAAATTAAAAGAATCATATTGGATTATTACGAAAAATTGTACTCTAACAAATTTGCAAACCTAGTAGAAATGGATGAATTCCTGGAAAAACACTACCTACCTAAGCTAACACAATCAGAAGTAGAACAACTAAATAGACCCATAACAAAAAAAGAGATTGAAACGGTAATCCAAACAGGTGAATGGGTAAATAAATTGTGGTATATTCACACAATGGAATATTACGCATCGATAAAGAACAGTGACGAATCTGTGAAACATTTCATAACATGGAGGAACCTGGAAGGCATTATGCTGAGCGAAATTAATCAGAGGCAAAAGGACAAATATTGTATAAGACCACTATTATAAGATCTTGAGAAATAATATAAACTGAGAAGAACACATACTTTTGTGGTTACGAGGGGGGGAGGGAGGGAGGGTGGGAGAGGGTTTTTTACTGATTAATTAGTAGATAAGAACTACTTTAGGTGAAGGGAAGGACAATACTCAATACATGGAAGGTCAGCTCAATTGGACTGGACCAAAAGCAAAGAAGTTTCCGGGATAAAATGAATGCTTCAATGGTCAGCGGAGCGAGGGCAGGGATTTGGGGACCACGGTTTGCGAGGACTTCTAAGTCAATTGGCAAAATAATTCCATTATGAAAACATTCTGCATCCCACTTTGAAATGTGGCGTCTGAGGTCTTAAATGCTAAGAAGCGGCCATCTAAGATGCACCAATTGGTCTCAACCCACCTGGAGCAAAGGAGAATGAAGAACCTCAAGGTCACACGACAGCTAAGAGCCCAAGAGACAGAAAGGGCCACATGAACCAGAGACCTACATCATCCTGAGACCAGAAGAACTAGTTGGTGCCCGGCCACAATGGATGACTGCCCTGACAGGGAGCACAACAGAGAACCCCTGAGGGAGCAGCAGATCAGTGGGATGCAGACCCCAAATTCTCATAAAAAGACCAGACTTAATGGTCTGACTGAGACTAGAGGAATCCCAGCGGTCATGGTCCCCAAACCTTCTGTTGGCCCAGGACAGGAACCATCCCCGAAGACAACTTATCAGACATGAAAGGGACTGGACAGTGGGTAGGAGAGAGATACTGATGAAGAATGAGCTACTTGTGTCAGGTGGACACTTGAGACTGTGTTGGCATCTCCTGTCTGGAGGGGGGATGGGAGGATAGAGAGAGTTGCAAGCTGGCAAAATTGTCACGAAAGGAGAGACTGGAAGGGCTGACTCATTAGGGGGAGAACAAGTGGGAGTACGGACTAAGATGTATATAAACTTATATGTGACAGTCTGACTTGATTTGTAAACGTCCACTTGAAGCTCAGTAAAAGTTAATTTAAAAAAAATAGGGGTAAATATTAAGGTAACCACAAAGAGGTCTAACAATTCCATAACTCAAAATAAAAACCAAGAAAAACATAATGACTCAGCAAACATAAATTCAACTACTATAAAAATGAGGAATACACAGTTCATAAAGAAAAACATCTCAGCACAAAAAAGTAGGTGGAAAAATGAAATTGTCAAAACACACACGAAAAGGCATCAAAATGACAGCACTAAACACATCTATAATAACGCTGAATGTAAATGGACTAAATGCACCAATAAAGAGACAGAGAGTCTCACACTGGATAAAGAAAAAAAATCCGTCTATATGCTGCCTACAAGAGACACACCTTAGACTTAGAGACACAAACTAAAACTCAAAGGATGGAAAAAAATATATCAAGCAAACAACAATCAAAAAAGAGCAGGAGTAGTAATATTAATTTCTGACGAAACAGACTTTAAAGTTAAATCCACCACAAAGGATAAAGAAGGACACTACATAAAGATTAAAGGGACAATTGGCCAGGAAGATATAACCCTATTAAATATTTATGCACCCAATGACAGGGCTGCAAGATACATAAAACAAACTTTAACAGAACTGAAAAGTGAGATAGACACCTCCACAATTATAGTAGGAGACTTCAACACACCACTTTCAGAGAAGGATAGGACTTCCAGTAAGAAGCTCAACAGAGACACGGAAGACCTAATTGCTACAATCAACCAACTTGACCTCATAGACTTATACAGAACACTCCACCCAACAGCTCCAAAGTGTACTTTTTTTTGTAGCGCACATGGAACATTCCCTAGAATAGACCACATATTAGGTCATAAAACAAACCTTTGAAGAATCCAAAACATCGAAATATTACAAAGCATCTTCTCGGACCACAAGGCCAAAAAAGTGGAAATCAATAAGAGAATACTCAGGGAAAAGAAATCAAATACTTGGAAACTGAGCAATACCCTGCTCAAAACGACTGGGTTTTAGAAGACATTAAGGAGGGAATAAAGAAATTCATAGAATACAACAAGAATGAAAACACTTCCTACCAAAACCTCTGGGACACAGCAAAAGCAGTGCCCAGAGGTCAACTTATATTCATAAATGCACACATACATAAAAAAGAAAGAGCCAAAATCAGAGAACTGTCCCTACAACTTGAACAAATAGAAAGTGAGCAACAAAAGAATCCATCAGGCACCAGAAGAAAACAAATCATAAAAATTAGAGCTGAACTAAATGAATTAGGGAACAGAAAAACAATCGAAAGAATTAACAAAGCCAAAAGCTGGTTCTTTGAAAAAATTAACAAAATTGATAAACCATTGGCCAGACTGACTAAAGAAATACAGGAAAGGAAACAAATAACCCGAAGAAGAAACGAGATGAGCCATATCACAACAGACCCAACTGAAATTAAAAGAATCATATCGGATTATTACGAAAAATTGTACTCTAACAATTTTGCAAACCTAGAAGAAACGGATGAATTCCTAGAAAAACACTACGTACCTAAACTAACACAATCAGAAGTAGAACAACTAAATAGACCCATAACAAAAAAAGAGATTGAAAAGGTAATCCAAAAACTCCCAACAAAAAAACCTGGGCGGGACAGCTTCACTGCAGACTTCTACCAATCTTTCACAGAACAGTTAACACCACTACTACTAAAGGTATTTCAAAGCATAGAAAATGACGGAATACTACCTAACTCATTCTATGAAGCCACCATATCCCTGATACCAAAACCAGGTAAAGATACCACAAAAAAAGAATATTACAGACCTATATCCCTCATGAACATAGATGTAAAAATCCTCCACAAAATTCTAGCCAATAGAATTCAACAAAATATCAAAAAAATAATCCACCACGATCAAGTGGGATTTATACGAGTTTTTTTTTTTTAATGCAAGGTTGGTTGAATATTAGAAAAACCATTAATGTAATCCACCATATAAATAAAACAAGAGACAAAAAACACATGATCTTATCAATTGATGCAGAAAAGGCATTGGACAAAGTTCAACACTCATTCATGATAAAAACTCTCAGCAAAATAGGAACTGATGGAAAATTCCTCAACATAATAAAGGGCATCTATACAAAGCCAACAGCCAACATCATTCTAAATGGAGAGAGCCTGAAAGCATTTCTCTTGAGAACGGGAACCAGACAAGGATGCCCTTTATCACCGCTCTTATTCAACATTGTGCTAGAGGTCCTAGCTGGAGCAATTAGGCTACACAAGGAAATAAAGGGCATCTGGATTGGCAAGGAGGAAGTAAAATTATCTCTATTTGCAGATGACATGATGTTATACACAGAAAACCCTAAGGAATCCTCCAGAAAACTACTGAAACTAATAGAAGAGTTCGGCAGAGTCTCAGATTACGAGATAAACATACAAAAATCACTGGGATTCCTCTACATCAACAGAAAGAACATCGAAGAGGAAATCACCAAATCAATACCATTCACGGTAGCCCCCAAGAAAATAAAATACTTAGGAATAAATCTTACCAAAGATGTGAAAGACCTATACAAAGAAAACTACAAAGTACTAGTGCAAGAAACTAAAAGAGACTTACATAAGTGGAAAAACATACCTTGCTCATGGATAGGAAGACTTAACATAGTAAAAATGCCTATTCTACCAAAAGCCATCTATACATACAATGCACTTCTGATCCAAATTCCAATGACATTTTTTAATGTGATGGGGAAACAAATCACCAACTCCATATGGAAGGGAAAGAAGCCCCAGATAAGTAAACGTTACTGAAAAAGAAGAAGAAAGTGGGAGGCCTCACTTTACCTGATTTTAGAACCTATTATACAGCCACAGTAGTCAAAACAGCCTGGTACTGGTACAACAGGCTCAGAGACCAATGGAAGAGAATTGAGAATCCAGATATAAATCCATCCACATATGAGCAGGTGATATTTGGCAAAGGCCCAGTGTCAGTTAATTGGGGAAAAGATAGTCTTTTTAAGAAATGGTGCTGGCATAACTGGATATCCATTTGCAAAAAAATGAAACAGGACCCATACCTCACACCATACACAAAAACTAACTCCATGTGGCTCAAAGACATAAACATAAAGACTAAAACGATAAAGATCATGGAAGAAAAAATAGGGACAATGTTAGGAGCCCTAATACAAGGCATAAACAGAATACAAAACATTACTAAAAATGACGAAGAGAAACCAGATAACAGGGAGCTCCTAAAAATCAAACACCTATGCTCATCTAAGGACTTCACCAAAAGAGTAAAAAGACCACCTACAGATTAGGAAAAATTTTTCAGCTATGACATCTCTGACCAGCGCCTGATCTCTAAAATCTACATGATTCTGTTAAAACTCAACCATAAAAAGACAAACAACCCAAGCAAAAAGTGGGCAAAGGATATGAACACACACTTCACTAAAGAAGATATTCAGGCAGCTAACAGATACATGAGAAAATGCTCTCCATCATTAGCCGTTAGAGAAATGCAAATTAAAACTAAGATGAGATTCCATCTCACTCCAACAAGGCTGGCATTAATCCAAAAAACACAAAATAATAAATGTTGGAGAGGCTGTGGAGAGATTGGAACTCTTATACACTGCTGGTGGGAATGTAAAATGGTACAACCACTTTGGAAACCTATCTGGCGTTTTCTTAAAAAGTTAGAAATAGAACTGCTATACAACCCAGAAATCCCACTCCTCGGAATATACCCTAGAGAAATAAGAGCCTTTACACAAACAGATATATGCACACCCATGTGTATTGCAGCACTGTTTACAATAGCAAAAAGCTGGAAACAACCACGGTGTCCATCAACGGATGAATGGTTAAATAAATTGTGGTATATTCACACAATGGAATACTATGCATCGATAAAGTACAGTGATGAATCTGTGAAACATTTCATAACATGGAGGAACCTGGAAGGCATTATGCTGAGTGAAATTAGTCAGAGGCAAAAGGACAAATATTGTATAAGACCACTATTATAAGATCTTGAGAAATAATATAAACTGAGAAGAACACATTCTTTTGTGGTTATGAGAGGGTGGAGGGAGGGAGGGTGGGAGAGGATTATTTGCTGATTAGTTAGTAGATAAGAACTACTTTAGGTGAAGGGAAGGACAATACTCAATACAGGAAAGGGCAGCTCAACTGGACTGGACCAAAAGCAAAGAAGTTTCTGGGATAAACTGAATGCTTCGAAGGTCAGCGAAGCAAGGGCCGGGGTTTGGGGACTATGGCTTAAGGGGACTTCTAAGTCAATTGGCAAAATAAATTCTATTATGAAAACATTCTGCATCCCACTCTGAAGTGTGGCATCTGGGGTCTTAAATGCTAAGAAGCGGCCATCTAAGATGCATCAGTTGGTCTCAACCCACCTGGATCAAAGGAGAATGAAGAACGCCAAGGTCACAGGATAAGTATGACCCCAAGACAGAAAGGGCCACATGAACTAGAGACTTACATAATCCTGAGACCAGAAGAACTAGATGGTGCCCGGCCACAACAGATGACTGCCCTGACAGGGAGCACAACAGAGAACACCTGGGGGAGCAGGAGAACAGTGGGGTGCAGAGCCCAAATTCTCATAAAAAGACCAGACTTAATGGTCTGACTGAGACTAGAGGAATCCCAGCGGTCATGGTCCCCAAACCTTCTGTTGGCCCAGGACAGGAACCATTCCCAAAGACAACTCATCGGACATGGAAGGGACTGGACAATGGGTTGGAGAGAGATGCTGATGAAGAGTGAGCTACTTGTGTCAGGTGGACACTTGACACTGTGTTGGCATCTCCTGTCTGGAGGGGAGATGGGAGGGTAGAGAGGGTTAGAAACTGGCAAAACAGTCAGAAAAGGAGAGACTGGAAGGAGGGAGCGGGCTGACTCATTAGGGGGAGAGTAAATGGGAGTATGGAGTAAGGTGTATATAAGGTTATATCTAAGAGACTGACTTGATTTGTAAACTTTCACTTAAAGCACAATAAAAATTAAAAAGAAATCCTTAAGAACTTTATCAATCTTTATGGGACGAGTAACAGATGAAGTTGGTAATGAGATAAAAACACAACAGTAATCTTATTAGAGAAGGTGACATAACAAAATAGCCTTAGATTTTTTATTAGCCTAAGAAAGTGTGCAGTCTGTGCTGTAGCAGACACCTCTTTTTGCATTTGGACAGATAACAGGAGAAGAAGAACAGGATGCACACAGAATTAGACAGCAAGTTACTTGGTTACACACTGTAACACCCTTACAAGCATCAGATTTCTTTGGTTGGTTGCCATCAGGAATAGGTCACTGCTGCAAGGGATAGTTATATTCTTAGTCTGCATCCTGGTAGTATTAGGCATAATAAAATTTATCTTTGATTGTCTTACACACTTAAAAAAGACTCAGGCTAAAATGTCAATGTACATTGAGTCTGCTCACTTTGGCAATGGATTGATGGGGATGTTGCTCTTACTTAAGGTCCTGGTGAAGAACCAGACAGTATCTGGTGGAAAACCAGCACCGTGAGTTTAAGGAGCCTGCCACAGCCACCATCTAAGGGATCGACTAAGTCCAGGTATTAATATCTCCAATCTCCAATCAAAAGAAAAATGATTTCGGAGATAACATTGGAGCCATCATTCCCTGTCCTCCAGCATAAAGAATGTGACCCAGCTGGAGCTGGACTCACAAAGGCTCACAGAGACACATCAGCTGGGCCCTGAGGTATAAAGACAATAGCTAAGACAATCTAGAGAGAAAAAAAAAAAAGGAATCTTTTAGGGAGATAGTCACATAAACAGGGCATAAAAGTGACTCTTTTTCTTTTAATATTTAGTAAATAGTTATAAACCAACAAGAGGTCAGTAGCCAATGAAAGGCCTTGGACCAATATTTGCCCCTCCCCGAAAATATGCTAAACAATTCTGAGCCGGGCTGTAGTTCAAAATGGACACTGGTCTGGAATGACCAATGTCCAAAAAGAAATGAGAGGAGTGAGACAGAGCCCCCTCACTGCTGTATTCTTTACCTGGCTTTCTCCCCTACCGTACTGTATTAAAAAATCATTTCCTTTGCTGGGCTTTCCCCCCTCCCCCTAGCTTTGCATTTGAATCCTCCTTTTGCTTGGAGGTTACAAGTAAACCCCACTGCGCCTGCCTAGTATGATTAAGAATGTTGCTGACGTCACATGTATGAACTCCCTACTTGTAAACCCCTTTAGAAGAAACTTGCCTGCCCACGCTTGGAGAGCAGTCTTGGCAGCAGCAGCTCCGACTGACTTCTTTTCCTTTTACAATGAAATAAAGGTGCCTCTCCTGTTCTCCCACTTCTGTCTCTTGTTTATGGGTCAATTCAAGTCCTGCTGAGCAAAAGCCTGGGTCTCCACCCAATAACACAACCTTTTGGTTAGCAGTCAAGCGTGTTAATCTTTGGCACCACCCAGGACTTCCCTTTCTGTCTACCTGTAGCTGTATTAACAGGGGAGCTATTTCATTTTCCTGATTCTAGAAAAATTTCCCCAAATGTAGAGGAGGAGGGAGGAAGCCCTCCTCCCCCTCCAGCTTTCACCTCCCACCCTCCTCCATCCCTCAGGCTTTTTGTGTCAGCCCTACTTTGGTGTGTGAATGTGAGAACTGCAAGTGACATGCCGGTGTCTTTTTTCTTCTCTCAGTGAGTGGGAGGAGCTGGGGAAGATGTTAATTCAGAGCACCAAAGATGCACATTTTCATTTGGCTGTGGAGGAGAAGGCCAGGAATGCACCAAGCTTTAGACGGATCAATTAATTCACAGCCTTCTGCAGAGAGACTTGAAAGAAGGAAAAAAAAAAAATTAACAGGCTAAAGAAAGCTTTCCTAGCTTCCAAAACTCTAGTGACATGTCCCACACTTAACAATGCGGGGCACTTGTCAGAGGAGGACTCAGGGCAGTCTGCAGGACTCCAGGGCCGGGAATCTTAAAGCTCCGATGGAGGCTTTCACAGCCTGACCTCGCTTGGTACTGGGGTCAGGAGCATTGGCGATAATCCTGTTTAAGGTTGTCTTTCTATTTGCATGTTTTTTTTTTTTTTTTAAGCAACTTACACAGTGAATAATTGAACCTGAATTTGAATTCAGTTTCTGACACTTAGAGCCAATGTATGTCCCAGGTCTTGTTCCCAGAAGCAGACATCCTAGACACCTTTGCATGGAAATATTTCACTGGGAAAGGCTCCCAGGAAAAACCTAGGGACTGGGAAGGGAAGGAGGCCAGGCAGGGTGCAGAAGTACAGCGTTGATCAAGGAGGGAAGCTCCCATTTGGCTTAATCCCACCCAGAGCTGTGGGGTCAATGTAGGTCATGCCCCACAGCATCCCTATCTGAGGCACTCAATAGTCCCTGGGTGGTACAAACAGTTAACACACTCATCTGTTAACGGAAAGGTTGGTGATTCAGGTCTGCCCAGAGGTGCCCCAGAAGAAAGGCCTGTCAATCTACTTCTGAACAAAATCAGCCATTGAAAATCCTATGGAGGACAGCTCTACTCTGACACACATGGGGTCGCCATGGGTTGGAATTGATTCCACAGCAACTGGTTTGTACATACAACACTCTCAGGTTAAGGATTTCCCTAAACCAAAACCAAACCAAACCCGTTGCCATCAAGTCGATTTCGACTCATAGCAACCACGAACTGCCCCATAGGGTTTCCAAAGAGCAGTTGGTGAATTGGAACTGCCGACCTTTAGGTTAGCAGCCGATCTCTTAACCATTGTGCCACCAGAGCTCCTAAATCTTAGGCATTCCTGACTGTCTTGTAGGCAAAGTGGATTCTGACACTGGGAGACAGCTGTCCCACAAAGTGACACAGGGGCTGGCTGTCAGGACTGAAGGCACACAGGAGCCGAGGTTCACTACAGTCGCCGGGCCCTGACTGCATCCGCTACAGTGGCCTCAAGCAGTTGACTTAAGGTCTGTGAGACCCACTTGGAAAATGCAGGTAGTCTTGTACCTTCTTCACAGGATTGGCGTAAGATTAAGTGAGATGATACTTAAGTGTAAAGCCCCGAGGCTATTGCCTGGACATGGTGACCACTCAGTAAATAATGTTACGATTACGCTGAGCAATGGAACAAACGTACATTCTGGGTTGGCCATGTCAGCAGACGGGCCTCAAATGCAGATGGCAGGCGTGAGCTCCCTCCCTTCTCCTGCCCCTATGACAGACATGGCTAATTGATCATGGCACCCTTCCCACTGAGCCAGCAGGCAGCCTCAGCATCCTCGTCAGGACTGAAGTCCCAGCAGCCATCATCAATCACCCTGAGCTGGATGGGAGATGGAACCATTTGCTGTCTCTGAGGGAGAAGGAAAACCTGCTCCCCAGGCCTGCCAGTGTGGCTGCTCCACCTGCCCACGTGGCTCCTTCAAAGTGTTGTTTTCTGGGAGGCCGGCTGCTCATTCTGAGGATGTAGACGCTACTGAAAATATTTTGGGAACTTTTCTTCTACTCTGGCCTTCGGAGCCTGTCTGTTGTATGCCATGGAGTTGATTCCGACTCTTAACAACCCTACAGGACAGAGCAGAACTGCCCCCACAGGTTTCCAAGGCTGTAATCTTTACAGAAGCAGACTGCTACATCTTCCTCCTGAGGGGCAGCTGATGGGCTCTAACCACTAACCTTTCAGTTAGCAACCACTGCGCCACCAGGGCTCCTTCCAGAGCCTGTCTAGTTCATGAAATTCTAACAGCAACAACAATCACTGTTTATTGAGCATGTGCTATATAACCCAAAACCAAAACCATTGCCGTCGAGTCAATTCTGACTCATAGAACTGCCCCACAGAGTTTCCAAGGAGCGCCTGGTGGATTTGAACTGTTGACCTTTTGATTAGCAGCTGTAGCACTTAACCACTACACCACCAGGATTTCCAAATATGTACCACATATTCTGCTAAATACCTCATAGAAGATGGTGCAGCACTGGGCCATGTTTTTCTCTGTTATACATAAAGTCATCACAAATCAGAGTTGACTCCGAGACAGATAACAGCAACAGCAGTTAGTTACTTAATCCTCACTATGCTCTGTGTGGTAGTGTATTACTGTCCAGAGAAACAGAACCAACAGGAGAGAGATATCTATCTATCATATCCAGTCATCCATCCACCCACCATACAACTATCATCCATCCATCCATCCAACCATCTATCTACTATCTATCCATTTATCAAGAGAGATTTATGTTAAAAAATTGGCCCAAGTGATTGTGTGGGGGGAATGGCAAGTCCAAATTCTGTAGGACAGGCAGCAGACTGGAAATTCCAGCAGTATTTCTATGTTACAGTCTTGAAGCAGAATCCTTCTCTTAGAGACCTCAGTTTTTGCTCTTAAAGCTTCAGCTGATTGGATGAGGCCCCCCCACATTTGCAAACATCAACCACGTCTACAGAATACCTTCACAGTAACATCTAGACTAGTGTTTCACCAAACAACTGGGCTACACAGCCTGGCCACATTGACACATAAAATTAGCCATCACAGGTAGGTACCATTATCCCATTTAAAAATGATTAAACCGAAGTTGGAGAGTTTAAGCAGCTCCCTTAAAGGCACACAGTTAGGAAGTGGTGTCCATCTACCTCCTTAGCCCACACTCTGAATCACAGGCACAAGCCCGTTCAGTCCTTGAAGGAAGCCTGTGTGTTCCCATTCATGCATATCAAATTTTATAATGATTATTTGCTGACCTGTCTGCACGCTCTCATAGTGGCTGAATCCTGTATGAACTGTTGTTTCTTCTGGTTTCCCTTTATTTATTTTTTTTTGGCAATTATCAGAGCTGCTTCCTTTTCTCTGCCTCTTTCACTACTAGCCCACTGCCCTGCTGACTAATGTTTATCTCTTGGGACTCGGATTACAGTTCTCTGTATTTGGAGGTCACAATCTGCAATCCTGTAGATCCCAGACCTTGTATCTTCTTTGCAATTGCTCTCATTGCATACGTCTTACATGAGGGTCATAATCCCAGATCGTAAGGTTTTTGGACTCCCTCGAGAGTTGATGCCTTTGAATTATGCCGTTGGGAAAGAATATTGAATATACCATGGACTGCCAGAAGAACGAACAAGTCTGTCCTTAGAAGCAAGGATAGCAAGATTTCATCTCATGTTCCTTGGACATGTTATCAGGTGGAACTGGTCCCTGGAGAAGGATATTATGCTAGGTAAAGTGGAGGGTCAATGAAAGAGAAGAAGGTCCTCAGTGAGATGGTTGACACAGTGGCTGCATTGATGGGCGCAAGCATACTAATGATTGTGAAGAAGGCGCAGGACTGGGCAGCGTTTCGTTCTGTTGTACATGGGGTCGCTATGAGTTGGAGCTGACTCCTCGGTACCTAATAACAAGAACCTCCCTTAGAGCTAGTCTGTGAATGATTCTTGATTTGTGTTCAGTCAAGGGTGCCCCTCTGGAAGGAGAAAGGTGCAGGGAGAAGAACAAAGACTCCTTGTTTGTGCCTTGATTGTTCCTTTGAGAATGCAAAAAAGCTTGAGATGGGCACTAGCTCTGCAACCCACACCAGCCTCCTCCCTTGCCAATTAATTGGTCCAGGCATCCGTCCACCATCTTTTCTGCCTTAACCAACAACAACAAACTCACACCTCCGCCTTTCTCTTTTCCTAGTCTCTCCAACCCCGAGCACCAAGCACAGAGATTCTGTACTTTCCAAAGATATTTTTCCAATGTATGGGAGACTGTTGTGGGCAGGAACCGTGTCTTAGTAAACACTATCGGGAATATAAAGATGGCTAAGACACGGTTCCTGCCCACTTGGGAGCCAGGTTTTCTGACCAAAGATCTCACCCCTCTGTCACAGAGGGTGAGTCAACAAGTGACACTCATGGAATTTACCGGTTTAACATCATATTCTTGGGGAGTCCCTGGGTGGCGCAAATGGTTAAGTGTCCAACTACTAGCAGAAAGTTTGGTGGATGGAACTCACCCAAAGGTGCCTAGAGAGACAGGCCTGGTGATCTGCTTCTGAAAGGTCACAGCCTTGAAAACTCTATTCTGCACACATGGGGTCACCATGAGTATAAATTGACTTGACAGCAGCTAACAACAACAAAAACACCATATTCCTGGAGTTCCTAGTTGGTGAAAATGGTAACATACTCTGCTGCTAACCGAAAGGTTGGAAGTTCGGTCCACCCACAGGCCCCTCAGAAGAAAGGCTTGGCAATCTACTTCTGAAAAATCGGCCATTGAAAACCCCATGGAGCACAGTTCTACCTGGACACACAAGAGGTCAACATGAATTGGAGCCAACTTTATTGCAACTGGTTTTATCATATTTCTGGTTATTCACAAGAATCCTCCCTTTTAGCAGCAGCTGGGAGAGAAGGGCCCTTACTGCTGTGTGACATTGTATGAATTAGGAAATCTGCTCTGGGCTAAGGGCCAATGTCGGTGATCTCCTGGAGATTTATTCATCCCACCCCTTTCCATATGAGAAGTGTTCTTGAATTTTCCCTGTTTATACTTTGCTACTGTATGTAGAATTTATTATTGAGAGTTAAATTCACTGCTACGGTCCTTAGGTTGTGTAATTGTGAAGAAGTACACCAGGCCTGATTGTTACAGAACCGAGAGAGAAATAGATATCACTGGAGATTGTGGACTCTGAGAAAAATGTCTCCATGAAATCATCTCTGGGCATAGTCACTTGGCCATGACTTTGGGTGTCTCTCGTTGGCAGAAGGTGAGCACATAGGTGGTTGTACATTTGTATTTTTGGATCTTGGTAAGTGGATGCTCCTTTAGAACTGCTGTGTGGGAAGAAGGACTTGTGTGTCTAGCAGGCAAAGAGGTGGATGTAGCCTGGCCTAGCGTGCCTTGTCCACTTCTAATGATACCACCCTGCCCACTGAACAAAGATGCACCAATCAGCCTTTACTGCTCAAGAATTTGAACCAAGAGACACAGACCTTGTCATTGATATTAGGAGTGAAGTCAGGCAGGTATGGGCCTGTTACAGGGGTCTGGGCAAGGCAACCCCCCAGAAGCAGGAGGGCGAGGGAAGGAAGAGGAGCTGGGGTGAGTTCCTTGAGCACCATTTCCTCTGTGGCCCCACTGGGCCACCTCTACTGTTCCTGTCGTTGTTTTTCCTGGGCAGCTCCTCCCCCTTCCCTACAATGACTGGAGGGAGCCATTGGTGATTCAGTGGGAGAAATCTCGCTCTCCGGGCTGGAGACCCAGGCTTGATTCTCAGCCAACGCACCTCCTGTGCAACCTTCACCCATCTGTCCATGAAAGCTTACATATTGCTACGATTCTGAACTGGTTTCAGCAGAGCTTCCAGACTAAGATGGACTAGGAAGAAAGGCCTGACTCTCTACTTCTAAAAATCAGCCAGTGAAAACCCTAAGGATCACAACTGTCTGACCTGCAACCAATCTTGGGGATGGCATGGGACTGGGCAGCATTTAGTTTCCTTGTACATGGAGTGCCCATGAGTTGGCAGCTAACAACAACCCTGACTGGCAAGAAGGCTTCTGATTCTTATAACACTGACTAGAGTCTAGGGCCCCTGGCCCCTGGGAAAACATGGGGCAAGCTGACCTTTCAGGCTTTCTCCACCGCCTTTGCCAAAGGCTTTCTGACAAATGCTTCCAGCTCCTGAGGGCAGGATGTGGCGCTCCCAGCCTCATCTTCTCTGTCATGGACACACAAAGTCCTGCTCTTAGCAGTTGCTGCAATGGCTGATGAACAAACCATGTGACTCTCAAGCCACGTGATTCTGTCAACCAGCTGCCACCTAACCCAGGCCCAGAATAGTAAACGCCCACATCACCCCGTGCAATCCTGTGGTTAAAACAGTGAACCACAGAGGTATGAGAGGAATTTCATCCACTGCTTGGTGTGTTGACCTCTGGCCTCTCTGTGGCAATGACACATGTCATCTTTCAAAGCTTGTAGAGCTCCCCATTGCCACAAGGACAAACACAAAGCATTATGATGATTGGACATAACAAAATGAGCCTGTGAGCCCACAAGGGTGTGCAGTGCCTGGTTTAGTGGCCACTAGAACCAGAAGTCCACAGCGAGGTATGAGGACCAGTAGCCTCTGAATTCCGTTTGCTTGCTAGAAATGCACATTCTCAGGTGTCTCCCCAAACCTACAGGATCAGAAGATGCCCTTTAACAAGATCTCTGTGCCCGTTGTTTAGTTACAAGTTGAAGTCTGAGAAGCGTTGATTCAGAAACACATTCAGCTTCGTCAACACAAGATTTCTGTGGTTTCAGACACTTCTCACATCAAGAAGGGAAGGGCGGGTAAGGAGTTGGACTTGGCAAGCTTACACTTTACACCGGAAGAGGGGCGCCACTCAGTGGTTCTGAGCTTGGGCCTGGCTTCAGATCCCACTGACTGAACTGGATGGGCACCTAGCCTCTCCAAGACTCAACTTCCTTATCTACAAAATGGGAATAATAACAGCACCTACTTGAGAAAGACAACCCTGGTGGCGTAGTGGTTAAGTGCTATGGCTGCTAATCAAAAGGTCAGCAGTTCAAATCTACCAGGTGCTCCTTGGTAACTCTAGGGGGCAGTTCTGCTCTGTCCTATAGGGTTGCTAGGAGTTGGAATCCACTAGATGGTAATGTTTTTGTTTTTTTTTTTCTAACTCGAGATAACTCCTGTGGGAATGAAATGAGAACGTGCATATAACAAGCTTGCCACCAGCTCCTTACTACAGCTGAGCTATTCTTATCTTGCATCATCAAAGTAGCTACCATTTATTGGGTGTTCCCTGTGTGTTAAATAGTGTGCTAAGTACTTCAAAGCACATTAGGAGATATCACCCTACTGAAGAGGAGAAAGAGGGTCAGAGTGGGTCAGTATCTTTGGCTGGGATCTTGACGTCTCAAGGTTAGCAGTGCTCTTATCTACTAAGCCATGTTATCTTTTATATGGTGTTTATTGTACAAAAGGTTTAAATTCCAATATTGCCAGATTTATCAGTCTTTTCCTGTAAGGTTTGTGCTTTGCATGTTTTAGTTAAGAAATCTTTCCTTACTCCATGGTCATAAAGATGCTCTCCTATGTTATTATTATCTATCTTTGTTATTGGAAACCCTGGCGGCACAGTGGTTAAGTGCTACGGCTGCTAACCAAAGGGTCGGCAGTTCAAATCCACCAGGCACTCCTTGGAAACTCTACGGGGCAGTTCTACTCTGTCCTATAGGGTTGCTATGAGTCGGAATCGACGCAACGGCACTGGGTTTGGTTGGTTTTATCTTAGTTATCTAGTCCTGCTGTAACAGAAATAACACACGTGGGTGGCTTTAACAAACAGAAATTTATTATCTCACAGGATAGGAGTCTAGATGTCCAAATTCGGGGTGCTGGCTCTAGGGGACGGCTTCTCTCTCTGTCGGTTCTGGGGGAAGGTCCTTGTCTCTTTTCTGCTTCTGTTCCTTGGTTCCTTGGCAAGCTTCACCTGGCAGGAATCTTCCCCAGTTCGTCCTTGCTTCTGTGCCTAAAATAAAAAACCCATTGCCATCGAGTCGACTCCGACTCATAGTGACTGAGTAGGACAGAGTAGAACTGCCCCATAGAGTTTCCAAGGAGCAGCTGGTGGATTTGAACAGCCAACCTTTTGATTAGCAGCCAAGCTCTTACCAATTGGCCACAAGGTCTCCTTCCGTGCCTAAGCTGCCCCTTTATATTTCAAAAGTGATTGATTTAAGACACGCCCTACACTGACACAGCCTCATTAATGTAACAAAGAAAACTCTGTTTCCAAATAGGATTATATTCACCTGTAGGTTTTTGTTGTTGGGGGCCTAGAGTAGATTCCAGCGCATAGTGATCCCGTGTGACTGAGTAGACCTGCTCCATAGGATCTTCTTGGGTGTAATATTTATGGAAGCAGATCACCAGGTCTTTCTGCCACAGACCCACAGGGTGGGTTCGAACCGCTACCCTTTAAGTTAACAGCTGAGCTCTTAACCATTGTGCCACCAGGGCTCTTCATTCACAGGTATAGGGGATAGGCTTTACAGCAAACAATATTTGGGGGACACAATTCAATCCATAACACCATCTAATGTTTTAAATGTGTTTTGTTCCTTTGTCTTTTTTTTTTTTATAACTTCTTGATATGAACCCTCATTCCCCCATAGCCACCTTTTCTAATGCATTTGATTATGTCTTTAAATACACTTATAGCCTCGTAAAATATGTCTTGTGTCTGTTTTTAACTTTAACTTACGTAAGTGGAATTTTGCTATAAATCACACTCTGGCTCCTATTTCGTTCACTCTGCATGTTGCTCTGTAGATTTCTTGTTTGCTTCCTAGTGTTGTGTATTATTCTAAGTATTCATTGTCACAGTTTACTTACCCATTTCCCTTGTGAAAGACGCCCAGGCTGCCTCCAACTCCCCACCACACAAAAACACTTCAAGAAACCACCTGCTACTTGCTGAGCCTTTCCATGGGAAGCATGTTCCTTGGGGTTGGGTGGCTGTGTGATGCAGTCAATGGATGCTTAATCTTCCTAGGCTGTCAGAAAGCTCTCCAGAGAGGTGATTCCAGCTTACACACCTCCCGGGGGTGCATGAGGGTTCCCGCCTCCCCTCATTTCTAACTTTTGCCCTTCTGGTGAGTGTAAATGGGCATCCTGTTTGTATTTGCATTCCTGTGATCACTGCTGAGCTGGGAGCTGCTGTTTGTCATTTGGTGGCCCTTCCTGCACATTGCCTGATTGTCATTTTCTATTTCTTTCCTGTTGATTTTTCTCTGTTGAGTTGTAATAGACTTTGTAATAGTTAACCACAATGGACAGTTTGTAGTTATCCTTGGATTCTTGACATTGCAAATACCTTCTCGTAGTTTGTCACGAGGCTAGTAATTTTCTCTTGTGTCCTTCATTAAACAGACATGCAAAGTTTTTATCTAGTCAAAACCACTAACTGAGCACAAACTATGTGGCAGACATTGTGCTCGGTGCCTGTCTTAGTTCGGTTACCCCAGAAGCAGACTCTGAGACAAGGATATTGGCATAGGTAGCTTATTTGGTAAAGAGCCCCAGTGATGCGATGGTTAAACTCTCAGCTGCTAATCAAAAGATCGGTGTTTAGAACTCACCAGCAGCTCCATGGAAGAAAGATGTGGCAGCCTGCTTCTATAAAGATCACAGCCTAGGAAACGGTACGGGGCAGTTCTACTCTATCACGTGGGGTTGCTGTGAGTCGGCACCCAACAACAACAGCAAGTTTATTTGGGCAGTAAAGGCGACATCTGTAGTGGGGTGGGGAAGTGGCCCAGGGAAGGGGAGGCTACCAATGAATGGTGTGTTGTAAGTACAGCAAATTTCCACTCTAGGTGACTGGAACTTAATTTGGCTTGAGAACCCTTGGAACCAGCATAGAACACGCTCCTCGGAGTCATCCCACCCATCCTTCAATGGGTGAATGGTTAAACAACTGTGGTACATTCATACCATGGAATACTACTTAGCAATAAAAAAAAGCAAACTATGGATACACATAACAGCCTGGATGAATCTCCAAGGAATTATGCTGGTGAAAAATGACAATCCCAGAAGGTCACATTTGATTCCATTATATAACATTCTTGAAATGAAGAAGTTATAGAAATGGGGGGAGGTAGACCTGGTTATAAAGAGGCCACAGGAGTGGTCTGTGTGATGATGGAATTATTCAGTATTTTGACTGTGATGGTGGATATACAAAGCTACACATGTGATTAAAATGTACTGACCTCAACACACACACATACACACACAAGAGAGTACAAGTAAAACTGGGGAAATCAGAACAAGATAGGTGGATTGTATCAATGACAATGTCTTGGTTGTGCTATTGTACTATAATTTTGTAAGATGTTACCACTGAAGGAGCCTGGGTAAAGATTACATGGGATCACTCTGTATTGTCGCTTATAACAGCATGTGAATCAGCAATCATATCAAAAGAAAACAATTTTAAGAAAATAAGAAGGCTTGAGCAAAGATGTTCATAGCATTGGTAGGTAGCCAGTCCTTTTCTTCTTCAGTGAATTGCCTATTCATAGCCTTTGCCAATTTTACTGGTGTGTTTTCTGCCCATTTCCTGTATATTCTAGATCAGATATTGGCATACTTTTTCTGTAAAAATCTTAACCAAACAAACAAATAGATAAACCCATTGCCATTGAGCCTGACTCATAGTGACCCGA
Organism: Loxodonta africana; assembly: GCF_030014295.1. Classification (NCBI taxonomy): domain Eukaryota; kingdom Metazoa; phylum Chordata; class Mammalia; order Proboscidea; family Elephantidae; genus Loxodonta; species Loxodonta africana. The sequence goes on along the minus strand of NC_087363.1, from coordinate 28,974,665 downwards.
TAGGACAGAGGCTTTTCCCTATTTGCATAGGCTCCTGGTGGCATAGTGGTTAAGAGCTAAGGCTGCTAACCAAAAGGTCGGCAGTTCGAATCCACCAGCTACTCCCTGGAAACCCTACGGAGCAGCTCCACTCTGTCCTAGGATCACTATGAGTCGGAATCGACTTGATGGCAGTGGGTTTTTGGTTTCCCTCTGTGCATGGCAGGCCCTTTCTCATGCTTCCAGGCTCAGCTCAAACATCGCCTTCTCTGAGGTGCCTTACCTGAACACCCCCCTCATTTACTGTTATTAACCTAATTGGAAATTATCATTTTCATTTGTTTACCTGCTCATCGTTCATCTCTCCTTATTAGGGAGCCCTAGTGGCGCAGTGGTGAAGAGCTACAGCGAGCTACAGCTGCTAACCACAAGTCTGACAGTTCAAATCCACCAGCCTCTCCTTGGAAACCCTATGGAGCAGTTCGACTCTGTTCTATCAAGTCGCTGTGAGTCGGAATCGACTCGAGGGCAAGGGGATTTCTCCCTGTTAGAATGTGTGCTTCATGAGGACAGACATCCATTGTTAATCACTGCCTCCCTGGTGCCTGGTACACAGCAGACACATCAAAGAGCTCCTGAAAAAACAACGACAGAACAAATGAGCAAATTCAGTTGATTTTTCAGGAGCAATGGGTCATTAGATCACTTTGGCATTGCCCAGTAAACTCTCTTACCCTCTTTGACAATGTACAGAATTGGAATTAAGGTTTGCCCTTCCACCCCAGCCCACTCTACACCTTTACCGTCTGATAGAACACCTCGGCAGCTAGAGTGTGTTTATCACATTTACATTTATTCACAGTTCGATCTGAGAGCCCTTGTTAACTCCCTTAAAATATCTGATTGAATTTCATGTGGAAGCGAATGCCACAGATTAAATATATGTTGTGTTAAGAAGCTTCCCATTTTATCACAGCCTGAGCACTGCCAGAGAAGCATTCTGCATGTTAATGAAGAGAGCTGGGGGATTTTTAAAAGATGTCTTTTTCTCCCTTTAGCTTTATAATGCATTCAGAGGACAGGAACTAAGGCAACTATTTGCAAAGCCGTAAAATTCAGCATCAAGTCAGACGGCTTCTGGGGTCCCAGTGAGGGTCGGGGCCAGGGCACAGTGTCTGCATATCAGCAGCTGGCTGGGCTTGTGCACTGGCTGTAAAGAAGCGTGGTACAACTGCCAGGAGGAAGTTCTGACTTCTGACTTCAGTACGAATAGTGCCCTTTTGGCTACGGCCAGAGTTTTGCCCAGGGAAGAGTTGAGCAAGAGGTGGGGGTGAGAAGTTATCAAACCAAGAATTAAAATGGACAAGATGAATTGGGATACTGTGAGTGTGAAAAAATCTGACCTTCCTCCTAGAGCGTCAGTCAGGGTAGCCAGAAGGGTGTGGCAAGAACAAGAGGGCGCTGCAGATGCCTGCCTTGGGCCACCAACCAAACCCATTGCTGTCAAGTCGATTCTGATTCATAGCGACCCTATAGGACAGAGTAGAACTGCCCCCTAGGGCTTCCAAGGAGTGGCTGGTGTATCTGAACTGTTGACCTTTTGGTTAGCAGCCGTAGCTCTTAACCACTGCTCCACCAGGGCTCCTGGGCTCAAATTCAGAGGTAGCTCATGACATGAAGAAAGGATGGACTTTGAAGTTCTTTAGGCCTGGGTTAAAATCCTGGCTCAGTCACTTGCTTGGACAGGTCACTTACTGTACCTCAGTTTCCTCATCTGTGAAATGGGCACAGGGTCACTGTTGGACTCAGAGACAAGTACAGCTGGTACATCACAGCAAGCCTTCAGCACTTTGTGTTGGCAGGAATTTGGTGCACTGCTGAGCTGTTTGATCTCCCTTTCTCCTCCCTTCCCCTCTGCTCCAGCCTCAGCTCACCTTTGAAACTCAGCCAGCCCATTAGAGTACCAAAAGATCTTGGAGTGATTTGGGGAGTGATTCTAGCCATTTGCTCAATCCCAGTAATAATCTCTGGTTTGGAAAACGCCCTCACAAAAATTGTTTCAGAATAACACTGCTGTTTGTTTTGGAACCCCTAACCCATAGTTTAGGAGTCATCCATTATGAAAACAGTGTTGGCAGCTTGGGTGATACTGAAAGCAATCAACAGATGTTCACCTGAAGCAGCTGCAAGATTTTCCCTCCTCCCTTGACACCTTTTCCTCTGTCCATTTTATTACTGTGCCTTTCCCAGCTGTTGCCAGCAGGGGGAGGCACCTCTCTCTCGTGTCGGTTTCCACAATTCTGGTACGCTTGAAGGCTCCCCAGCCCAGTCAGGCCTCCTCCCCAGTCTCCACCTCCCAGGTCCCCAGAGCCTGAGCCCCAGCTCTCGGCTCTGCCTTTGGTTGGTAGAGGCTTGCAGACCTACAGAGAGGGGCTATAGCCAAGGGCAGGGCAGGGATCTCCTCCCGTCTTGGGGAACAGGCATCCTGGAGTCCTCCTTGGTTCTGGGTTGACTGGTGTCTCTCTTTCCTGGCTCCATTCCGAGCAGAGCAGGCCCTGGGAGTGACCCAGGCGAGGTCCTGTCTCTGGCTGGGATAGAAAGGCATCAAGGAACTCCCAGTCCTGAGACAGGCTCATCAGAGATGGCACATCCCTCAGAGGGTGTGTCACGTACCAGGATGACACATACTCAGATGTAGTATGCTCCAAAGAAGTGACATGTTCCTCAGGAGTGACATGGTCCTCAGGACATTGAGGGGCAACAAGCCCTTCAAAGGTGACACACCCCTCTGAGGTGACACATCCGTCTAAGGTGACATGGTCCTCATAGGTGACACACACCTCAGAGGTGACACATCCATTGTGACTCAGCCCTGTCAGAGCCATGTCCATGGCATAGCAGACCCTGCAGGGCCCACCCTATAAGCCCTGCTACTCAGTTCCAAGATTTCATGTCCCAGAGCCAACAGAGGCCTGGGGCAGCCCAGCTCTTGGGTTCTGGGCTGAAGGTGGCTGTGTCCCTGGAGTCCCCAGAATGATACCTCTTGAGGCCCTGCCTTCCTGCCGATAGGAGGCTCTCATTGTTCCAAGCGCTGCTGACAGAGATAGAGACAGGAGGCTGTGAGAGGAAGAGTCATTTATGATTTATGGATAATGAACTAATTTGATCTTGGGTTTCTCTTGTGTCTCCCATTTAGTAATTTGTTCCATTTCTTACTGGCTCGAGTTCTTTATCAGGCTGTGAGGGAGGGGAGCGGTGAGTCATAACACCGGGGATTGGAAGGGTGACCTATATACCAGGACTGGGAAGGCAAGTCCTGAGAGATGCGTGATGGCTCCGCCTTTCACACCCTCCCCACTGTGGGCAGCTCCGAGTTGGCACAGCTCCTGACTCTGCAGCAAAGTGGTGTGAAGGGAGCAGGGCTGGGAGGGCCATTCAGTACAGTGATTGTGGTGGGGGTTGTGTGTCCATAGCAGGCCCCTGCTTGTACTTAGGTGGAACCTTAGTGGGGATGATGGAGATGTTGGGGTCAACCCTCCCTTCCGGCATACAGAAGTCACCCTTCAGCTGTATGGAGAGATGGGACTGTGGAGCAGACCCTGGGGTCAGGCTACCTGGACTCAAATCCTGGCTGCCCCTGTCTGTCTTTGTGATCCTATGTGTATCCTGTGTGTATCCCCTCACCGCTCAGAGCCAGGACCATATGCTCCAGTGAAGGCGCTCGCCTCGGTCCTGGCCCCCGCTGTCTGTTTTCTTGACTCTGTTATTTCTTTTACTCCTATCGTACACGTAAGGACACTGAGGTACCTTAATGAAGAGGGAAGAGGGTGATCCGTGAACAGATAAGGGGAGAATGGAACCTGAGAAGGCTGGAATCGGGCCACCAGGGTGGACCCTTGACAGCAAGCTCTCTCTGCCTCCTGCAAGTCATCTTGCTGAGCATCTGGCCCCAAAGCCTCTGGCTCCAGAGGTGCCCTCACACAGGACGGCAGGCAGGGGGCACTGCAGCTGGGCTAGGCAGACTGCAGAAGGCAGCAGCCACTCAGACCAGGGAGGAGGGAATTAAGGCTGCCATCTATGGTTATTTGGACCGCAGGGAGAAGAGAAGGAAGGTGTGGGCAGTCATATGAGACAACCGTCAAGTATTTGTGCAGTTACCCAACCCTGTAGTCACTTTTCATGTCAAGTAAATGGTCACTGTGCCCACTGTATAGGTAGATAAATGGGAGCGGAGAAGTTCAACAATTGCCCAGGCAGTACAGCTGGTGTGGGTTGGAATCTGTCTTCTTCCAGCTCTTTGTCTGCTCGCTGTCTCACTGCCTCTGCCAGGCAAGATCTGGCCTGTGTGGACGTGCGAGGCCACCACTCTGTGATAGCACTGTCCTAATTCTCAATGGTCTGGAGATAATTTCCATCCACTTCACCCACCTATGATTCAAGGACTATTATGTGTGTGTACGTTGTTGTTGTCATGTGCCATAGAGTCGATTCTGGCTCATAGCGACCCTATAGGACAGAGTACAACTGCCCCATAGGGTTTCCAAGGAGCAGATGGTGGATTTGAACTGCCCACCTTTTGGTTAGCAGCCTGAGGTCTTAACCACTTCACCACCAGGGCTCCGTGTGTGAGTATGTGTGTGTATATATATATATATATAGTATAAGTTTTTATCAAAATGTGAAATGTGAACAAAAACCGCACATATTATAAGTGCACAGGTCTTTAAATACGCATTAAAAAAAAAAACAAAACACTGCAGTCCAGTCAATTTCGACACGTAGTGACCCTATAAGACAGAGTAGAACCACCCTATAGGGTTTCCAAGGCTATAAATCTTTACAGAAGCCGACTGCCACGTTTTTCTCCAGAGGCTGGTGGGTTCAAACTGGCAAACTTTTGGCTAGCAGCTAAGTGCCTTAACCACTATGCCACCAGGGCTCCTAAATATTCACGAGGACCATTATTTTAACCCCATTTTACAGCAAGAAAACTGTGGCTCAGAGAGGTTAAATGATTTTCCCAGGTCTGTTCAGGTAGCAAGCAATAGAGGCAGGATTCTGGCCTAGGTCTTTTAACGTCCCTGTTTTAAAACGGATTTTTAGATTTCAAATTTTGATTTCTTTTGAGAGCAATGCCATTTAGTGGGAAAAGGCAATGCTTTTATCTTATTAACTTCATTACCACAAGTGGTTCGATGAAAGGGAAATCGAGTCCTTTCAGCCATTCACTGTTCTGTATTAAAACTCTATACAAAGGCTCAGAGTGCTGCTGAAGGGCCTTGAGTAGGCTTTGTTAAAAATTGCAGGATAAACTTTATGGGGAAAGTCTCAAGTTTGTGGATTCAAAAAGATTGGTGGAAGGCACAGTGTACTTGAACTATTTATTTTTGCAACATTTCATTTAGCAGTCATTTTCTACGTTGACACTTTGTAGAATATTTTGGAGAAATGACAAAGCCTTCGTAAGAGTGGCCTGGTCTTCCACTTGCAAGGTCCTTTTTTTTTTTTTAAACTGTGAAATGGCTTTTTTAATCCCACATAGCAAAAAGAAGAAAACAAGGAGCCGCTGGATGGCACAAATAGTTAAGCGCTGGGCTACTAACTGAAAGGTTGGCAGCTCAACCCCCCACCCCCCCGCAGTGGTGCCTTGGAAGAAAGGCCTGGTGATGTCCTGCTCTGCACACCTGGGGTCGTCCTGAGTCGGGATCGACTCCACAGCTACTAACAACATAAAAAAAAAAAAAAGGCTAACATTAGAAGTTTTTTTAAAAAGAGGAAAACATTTCAGTTCTGATTAGTGAAGGTGAGAGAGGCGGCCTCTTCCAATTTTAAGTGTTCAAAAGCCAAGGCCTCTCCCTCAGGGTCCTCTACTTTCCCCACTTAGGAGAAGGAGGTCAGGAGGAAGCCTTTTGCAGAGGGTGGGAAACCTGGGTGGACTCTGGCTTCTCTGGGTGTCTTCATGGGGCCCCCGGGTGAAAGCAGGGGTGGGGTGCATTGCAAAGGCTCCTTCCAATTCGACGAGAGCACGAGTAAGAAATCATTCCACCTGAGTCATCATTCGTTCAAAGAGGTGCCTGGGGACTGGCTTTGCAGCAGAAGCAACAAAAACCCATATAAATTAGTCAATATCCCCTGGCTGAGACTGTGTGTCCGGCTGGGACTGGCAGAGGAAGCCGAGCCTGGAAAGGAGACCCATCTGTCGGGGGAGGAGACAGGAATCCCAAGGATTGGGCTTTGGAGATGGGGGTCCCAGAGGGCCCAGCGTGGCAGCAGGACACCACTCGTGCCTCACAGTGCTGCTCATAGTCAGACCCAGGCCACAGACGGTCCCTCGAAAGGGCCCGCAGCCTAGGCGAGGCTGCAGTGGAGGCGCTGCTCCTGCCCTAGCCAGGCGGAGGGATGATCCGCCAGCGAAAGCTGCAAGTCATCCTGCGCAGCTGCGGCCTGCGGGTCGGGGCGCGGGGCGGGCTCTGCGCGGGGAGGGGCGGGAGGAAGGGCGCCTCTCGCAGACAGCCTTTTGGTTTCCGGCTAGAATTCTCCAGCAAGGTTTCAGGGCAGCCTGATCCACCCTCCTACTTGTTTTTTTCTCCTGCACTCCACCACTTCACCCCGCAGACACCCGGTGCTGGCCTCCCCAGCCCAGGTGTTCTCCTTCCAAGGCAGCAGGGCCAGTGGGATGGTCCCTGCCTCTCTGGGTCCAGGAGCACCAGGGGGCTCGCTTTCCTGCAGCCACAGGTGTATAGAAAGAGTATGCCTGGTTGGGTCCCTGAAGAGCTAGCTCGATAATTTTGTTGTTATTTTAATGGAATTAGTTGCCAATATCTAAAACTTGGGAAATATCACGTATAAGCCCAGGCTTTCTGCTTCTCTTGAAAGCTGGATGGTCTAGTGATGATGGGATGGGCCTGTATGCCTACGCCGTCCCCCCGTCATGGCGGGGACCTGTCGTGCTATCTCTAATGGTCACGGTCCCCACCTCTCCTGTTGCTCGTATCTATTTATGACCTGCCTGGCCCTCGAGGGCTGCTGAGTTAGTGAGCGCTCATCCCGGTCTCTGGAGAGGAGGATACAGAGCAGGAGACGTTCTGCCTCCTGGACCACCTCGGGGAGGAGGCTCCTCTGCCTCCACAGCATCCCCGCCTTACCTCCATCGCGGTCCTTCCCACCCTGTCTTGAAAATAGCTGGTGACTCCACACATAAATGGGTTGTGGCCATTTATGGGCGTTGGTTTAAATTTCCTTCCTGTTGTTCTGGGTCATGGTCCCCGAGTGGCGCAAGTGGCTTGCGCTCCACTACTAACTGAAGGGTTGGAGGTTCAAATCCACCCTAGTGGCACCAAGGAAGAAAGGCCTGGTGAACCACTTCCATAAACATTACAGCCAAGAAAACCCTAAGGAGCAGTTCTACTCTGCCACACGTGGGGTTGCCATGAGTCCGAATTGACTCAACAGCAATGGGTTTTTTGGTTTTGTTTTGGATCAGAGGGTTTAATCACCGTTGGAGAAAAATTTTGAAATGTGATTCTGCACCTCCATAACTCAAGAAAGGCTAAGCACTGTCTACGCCAGGGACCAGTGACGGCAACTCCTCCAGCAGGGAGCCTGGTGGGGAGTGGCAGTAGAGAGTGGGAGGAGGGAGTGGCGCACTGGCTGTGTCACTGGCCCACCCATCAAGGCACACCCTCCTTCTGTGTTCTTCTAAGAGAATATACAGGGAGGCTGCTGCCCAGCAGCCTGAGGGCCAGCAGTAAGGCATTAGACTATTTCGTGCTCCATTGTTCTTGTTTAGAGCCACTGGCCACAGAAAGGGACTTTGTGGAGGGCTGAGAGTGGAGTCAATTACACAGGACCATCACTTCCCCTTCAGCGCCATAATTCAGGCTCCCTCTGCCAACGGGCAGGGTGCGGATATGAGTCAGGGAAGGACAGTCAGTGGAGGAGGGTGAAGGACTGTTAGAAAGATGTCTTCCTTTCTTCATCTTCCTTCCCAGTATGTTCAGAGATCTGCCCCCAGTGCCCTGTGGCCAGAAGCCAGGCCTTCCTGCTCTGGATGTATGTGGGTGTTCTCTCAGGGTGGCATAGATTCCTTGCAAGAATCATTCACCTCTGAAAGAGTGCAGAGAGGGCTCCTGAGGACTTCGGTCTTGATGCACAGGCTTGCAAAACCTGGCCTCCCAGCATCCACAGCCCAAGCCCAGGTGTGTGTGTGTGTGTGTGTGTGTGTTGTCCCAAGTGATCGCCACATGGCGCTCTGTGTAGGGTAGAACTCCTGCCTCTGGTAGTGCTGGTTGACCTTCTGTCCTAGTAACAGGACGCTCCATGTGTTGGGAAATATTAGAAAGGTTTTCTTTTTTTTTTTTTTTAGCCCTGCCTCTATCATTTCCTAGCTGTGGGACTTCAGGCAGCCCTGAACCTCTCTGAGGCTCAGTTTCCTTATCTGTAAAATGCAGATTATGACTCCTGCCCTCTCTTCCCTCCCATTTCATTGTGACATCAAATGAGATGATGATGCTGTGAAGGTGATGTTTGAAAGCTGTCAAGGGCTTTGAAGGGAACAAGGTACCAGGCTTAATGCCCAAACCCTCCCACACAATCATCTGATGGTCAACTGACCGGATGGGGAGGCAGCCTTCTCTTGAGCTGTCTGTCCAGGCCTATTTTCATGTACCCAACAAGCTTTTATTGGAATTTCAATCTTGGACCTTTCATGTAGGGGGAACAAGAAGCTTCACGCCTTCCCAGAATATCAAGTGGCCTAGATGACTCGGGGGGAAACCATGATTTTTATACTAAAACAAATGCTGACCTATGACTGTGTAGAATGCAAAGCTTCATGAATTTTAAAGTTAAAACAAGAGCAAAGAAATGTTGTGTTTATGGTAGGATAGAAAGTGAAGGCTGCTTGGAGCTGCTTCCCTAGAGGGCTCAGAGGACTTCAGCATTGTCCTCTGCCATAAAGGCGCTTTTGTAAAAAATGTGAGAAACACTCCTGTTGTGGGGAAGGCACTGTGTTGGGCTCTGCAGCAATGTTGAGGAGAGGGCTTGGCCCTGGGTGACCCACAGAGGGGCAGCTTCTTTAGCAGGTGTCTTGGTCATCTAGTGCTGCTATAACAGAAATACCAAAAGTGGATGGCTTTCACAAAGATAAATTTATTTTCTCCCAGTCTAGTAGGCTACAAGTCCAAATTCAGGGCATCACCAAACCAAAACCAAACCCAGTGCCATCGAGTCGATTCCAACTCATAGCAACCCTATAGGACAGAGTAGAACTGCCCCATAGAGTTTCCAAGGAGCAGCTGGTGGATTTGAACTGCCGACCCTTTGGTTAGCAGTCGTAGCACTTAGCCATTAGGGCATCAGCTCCAGGGGAAAGCTTTCTCTCTCCATAGGCTCTGGAAGGAGGTCCTTCTCATCAATCTTCCTCTGGAGTAGGATCTTCTCTGCAGGAACCCTGAGTCCAAAGGGCACGCTCTGCTCACGGTGCTGCTTTCTTGGTGGTATGAAGTCCCCCCTTTCTGCTCGCTTCCCTATCCTTTTTATCTCTTGAGAGATAAAAGGTGGTGTGGGCCACACCCCAGGGAAACTCCCTTACATTGGATCAGGGGTGTGACCTGGGTAAGGGTGTTGCAATCCCACCCTAATCCTCTTTAACATAAAATTACAATCACAAAATGGAGGACAACCACACAATACTGGGAATCATGGCCTAACCAAGTTGACAGGTATTTTAAAAAAAAAAAAAAAGGTATTTTAGGGGGACACAATTCAATCCATGACAGCAGGCTATATGGGATCAGAGGAAAAAGAGCTCATGTCTTGCTGGAGCAGTGGAGATGACCAGGGGAGAATTCCTGGAGGAGGAGGAGACAGTGGCGTGATCTCAGGAACAAAGGAGCACATGAGACCAGGCGTAGCACACAGAGTGTGAGTCATGCTTGGTGACCGGCAGGAGAGTCAGGCCTGAGTTAAGAGAAGGGTGTGGAAGATACAGCTGGGAAGCTGAGCTTGGGCTCCGAGTGAGAAATCTGGGATGAACGCAGCAGGTCATGGGGGTTCCAGGTACCATTTGAGCAGAGAAGCGATGAAGTCAAGGGTTACTTTAGGGCGATTAATTGTATGTCGGTGACCAATTTCCAGCCACTTTCTTTGGCCTAGATAGTTTTTCAGACAAGGGAGTCCTTTAATCCTTTAAGCCATTCATCTTCCCAGAAGAGAAATCCTCGTAAGAGAAATATTCTCTTAGCTCAAACTGCAGTGAACACTTGATGATAGTAATCTCTTTTCCTTCCTGCTGTTCAGATGGAAAACTGCATAAGCCCAGAGAGATCAAGGGCCTTGCCTCATGTTGCCCAGGGAATTTGAGCTGTTGTCAAACAGTATAGGGGCAGATAGGTCCTGGCATGTCCTCCATAAAGGTGAGTGCCAGGTACATCCCAAAATGCTACCATGGGACCTCCTGCTTCTCTGTGCATGAACTCACCACAGGAGCCCTCGGCCCACAGATTCCGAGGCTGAATATACACGAATGGCAATAAGCCCCCTTCTCACTGTTTATGGGGTGCTTTGCCCCTCTCATCCTCAGGGCCCAAAAGACTTCAGGTGAGATTTCAGTTGTTGCTGAAGAATAAAATCCTGGGCACCTGGGCACCCATCTGGGTCTTTCCACCCAGAACAGAACACCAGGTAGAATGTGCAGCCAGCAGGATTCTTGGCAGAGAAGAGAAAGGGCTTCCTAATTAGAGCAATTGAAAAAGACTCCCAGCAGATCCTCCCAGGGAAATTAGGAAACCAACAGCCTGGAGCTGGTGGGGGCAGAGTGATGTGATGCGGCTTGGCCACCCACAGCTTCTCCTCTGTACTCCCCAGCCCGAGATTAGGCCAGATTGTGAATTGCTTGATGATTAGATTGGCATGTCTCAAACTTCAGTGTATCTGCAAGTCACATGGAGATCTTGTTAAAATGCAGATTCAGATTCTGTGGATCTGGATGGGATCTAGGATTCTGCCTTTTGCATAGACTCCTAGGTAATGCCAGTGGTCCACAGATCACAGTTTGAGCAGGAGGCATTTAGACCACACCTTCTTGTTTATACTGTCCTCTGGAATGGTCTAGCCTGCACACCCGCTGGCATAGTTGAGTTTCCTCTTCTCCGGGGATAGAAGTGATCCAGGACCTTCAGGCTGGCTCTGCAGTCCTGTGTTCCACAGCTGGTTACTGCTGGGCAAAACTGGATCTCTGATGCTGAGGCTTGTCCTTATAAAGAAGAGGCCTAGGTTTGGGTATGTTCTGCCTCCCAGCCTGGCCCATGGCTCCCTGATGGGGCTAGTCATAGCTTTGCTGTGAGATTTGGAAGAAGCGCCGTAACACTTGCTCTCCCAAATCTGTCCTCCAATGGTCTGCCATGGCTGACCATCTGTAGCCATATATCCTACTTCCCTGGCAGGTAGGTATGGCCACGTGGCCAAGTCCTGGCCAATAGGAAACAAAGGGCATCCTTTGGGCCATGCCATTTTATGGAAAGGGGCTTGTCCCTTGTCTTTTTCTCACCCTTCCAGCTGGCTGGAATACAGGTGTGTGTCTTGGATCATGGGCATGAGGGCAATACCCAAGAAAGTCAGAGCAGCAGGAGAGAAGGAGGCCAGGCCTTTAGTTACTTTGCAAAGCAGAGCCTCCATATAGCTGGGACTTCTAGATGAGCAAGAAATATACTTCTATGTCAACTAAGTCTCTACTATTTTGAGTCTCTGTTACAAGCACCTTCACCTGTATCCTAACCAAAACAAAGGTAATATAAACAATTATCAAAGATGAATATTTCAGCATAAGCTATTATTTCTTTTACTTAACAATGGTTTTTTTGTGACTCCCTTCTGGCAGGCAATGAGTCAGGTGGGGGAGATAGAATTATGAAACAGACATGGTCCTTGACCCAGAACTTAAAGTCTACGGCATGGTATATATAGGCAGTCAGGCATGATCTATGTATTCACCAAAGACCTGACTCACAGTGTACACGTAGCATGAACGATAAATTTGTGTTTTAAGTCTCTGAGACTTAGGGATGGTTTGTTATTACAGCATAACTTAGCCTATCCTGACCAATGCAGAGACCTGTACAGAAATTCATGCAAGAAATAATGGTGGCCAGAATCAAGGAAGCTGAAGAGAAGATAGAGTGAAGTGGACAAATAAGAGATAATTTAGGAGGTGGAATCAACAGGACCTGGGGACGAATTCATGTGGCAATAAAGAACACAGAAATTAAAGATATTTAGATAGTTCACTGGGTGGATGGTGGTGCCACTCACTGAGATAGGCACAATTGGCATATGCCAAAGTCAGAGACAAAGGATAAGTAAGTGCTAATGGGGCCAGGGGAGGATTGTTAGAGGGGGACAGGCCCAGAAACCATCAGAGACTGGTAGCCTGGAGTGGGGGGTGAGGGGCAAGTAAGGGCCTAGCGCTAGGATCTTCAAGAGACGCGCTGCTCTAGGCTCCATACTCTGCATTACATGATTCATCTTGCTCCAGAGTGACCACGACAAGTCTCAGATCTAGCCACACTACTCCTCTGCTCAAATCCCTTTGGTGGCTCCCCATGGATCTCAGGATATGCTCTAATTCCTTGACATGGCTTGTAATGTTTTCTAGACATGGCTGCCACTCCAGCAGGTTCCAGGCTTCTTTACTGGGGTAACCCCTAATTTATCCTCCAAGATATAACATCTCCCAGAAACCACCCTTATTCTCTACCCAGTTCCCTCCTCCCTGTCCCCTTAGGGTTAGCCGCACCCTAAGGCATCCTAGGGACTTCATCACACTGTGTGTAAGGATCTGTTTCTTCACCCTTTTCCCCCAACACACTGTGAGGGATGTTGTTTTTGCCTCTACAGCCTTGGTGCATGGCCTGGCACCTACTCCAGCAGTGAATGAATGAAAGACTCTTGAACGAAGGGCTGCATGAGACCAAAAAACCCGTTAAATACCCATTGCCGTCGAGTTGATTCCAACTCATAGTGACCCTATAGGACAGAGTAGAACTGCCCCATAGGACCAAAGACACTTAAAAATGAGGGGGATGGAATCGTTCATGCCATACATGTTTACTGAGAGACTGTGACGTACTGGGTACCGTGCTGGGATTCTGAAGAGATGGAGAGCAACGTTTCTTCTCCTTCCTGGTGATCAACTTCCCTCCTTCCTGGGGTCTCCCCACTCTGTTCCGAGCCTGGTGTTCTTGTCCTGTCTCCCTGCTCTCCATGACTCTCTTGCTCTCCATTCACTGTTAAGGCTTCTCTAAAAATACTTATAAGGAGTTGCAGGTGGGCCAAGACACCACTCCCAGGACTGGGACCTGCAGGCTTGGCTTCCCCTCTTTCTTCTGGCCATAAGTCCTTGGTGATTCACAAAACCTCCTTGAGCTTAGGTGCCCTCATCTGTGAAACGCCGGGGTTGGACTTGGATGTTCAGCATTCCCGTTCCTAAATGCAGAGCAAGGAACTTGTCTGGAGGATGCTTTCCCCTCCCACCTCTGGTCCTGCTGTGTCTGCCCAGATGTGTTCTGTGGATGATGGTCTCCTTCCCTGCAAGGCCAAGCTCCTTAGGGGCAGGGCCTTGGCTCCTGCTTGGGAGAGTATGGTTGTCCCTGCCAGGCTGTTGGGGACAGTACTGACTTAGGGTCAGTGACAGGAAGGGGAGACTTCAGCGTAAGGTGGGGGGACTCGGGCACCACCAGAGATAAGGGAGGAGTGGTGGTAACAGCTGGTAGGGGGGCAGTGTGATAGGAGCCCCCTGTGGGGCTGGGCATGCTGGTTGGGGCCAAGGAGCTTCCTGACACTCACTCTGAAGAGTGGGAAAGGAAGGTTGCGGCTGAGGAGAAAGAGTGAGTGTGAAGACCCTCAGCCTGGAGGCATACGCTGGCCTCGTCCCTGGCTCAGCCTCCTTCTGTGGCAAGGACCTGCAGTGCCCACAGGCTACTGAGGCCAGAGACGCACAGCCTACATTAAATGAGGGACTGAAAAGGGACAGGAAGGAAGAAGGAAGGCAACTGGTGAGTAAAAGGAACGGTGCTCTTTTCCCTTCTGGACCCCTCTTAGATCTATGAAGACTATTTAGTCAAGATCCATCATTCATTGGATAAGAGGAAATAGCTGAGTTGAGGAGTAGAGAGAGGAAGAGGTGACAGGGGAGGAAAGGGGACCAAATGCCGAGCCGCCTGTTCACCCACATCTCTCCCTTCACCTTTGTGGCATGGATTAGGCTGCAACCATCATCACTGGGCATGCTGGGTAGCAAGCTGCATACAGGAGGGTCTTCTCTGCTCTGGGCTCCTAGTGCTGACTCACTCATCCCCTCTCTGAGTGGCAGCTAGAAGCTGGTAGCTGAGAGGTGAAGACCTCCCATGGTGGGCAGGGCACAACAGCAACTGGGCCTAGCCTGGGCCCTCCCTGAAGCCATGTTTATTCTTACCCTCATCCTGTCCTTTTGCTACAATTTCCAAGGCCGAAGGCGAGTGCATTGATGTCAAGTCAATAACCAGTCAAAAATTGATCTCCATGTGTACTTTAAGGAGAGCTGGTGGCACACCGGTTGAACGCTCGGCTGTTAACTGAAAAGTTGGTAGTTCCAACCCACCAGCCACTCCAAGGGAGAAAACACCTGGTGATCTGCTCCTATAAAGATTACAACCTAGGAAACCCTATGAGGGCAGTTCTACTCTGTCCTACAGGGTTGGTATGAGTTGGAATTGACCCGACAGCACACAACAACAAGGTGTACTTGCTAATAAATAAATTAATTAACACAGCAAACATTTATTAAGTGTCTGCTGTATTCTAGGCACCTCTAAGTGCTTGGATGGAGAGATGAACAAAGCAGAGGCAGAGTGTGCCCTCATGGAGGGAGCCGAGAGTGAGGCGTGGAAGCAGATGTTTAACACATAGTCATGCAAATAAATACATAATGAGAAATTGCAATAAATAATATGAAGGAAAAGTACAGGGTGCTGCAAGAGAGCATACCAGATGGCCAGTTTTCAGTTTAGGAGGACAGGCAACAGAGAAGACCTCTCTGAGGGTGGGGCATTTGTGTTCAGACCTAGAGGAAGAGAATCAGCTGGCCAGGGGAGGTGGAGTCTACTGGGGAGGAGCCTTAGGTGTGAAGGTTCCCAGGTGAAAGAAGCCTGGGGTGGTGTGATTGGAGCTAGAAGCTTGGAGCATTGTGGGTGGGGAGGGCGGGAGAATGTCCACGTCTGGCCCCACTCCTGTGGTCATCAGTTGGCCGGATCGTCCAACCCAAACACACACCAGGGAGCCACAGAGATGCTGATATTAAAACGGAGGCCCAGCCCCATGCCAGCAACAAGCACAGAGGGGAGAGAGGTCCCCTGTGCCTGTCCCACTGCTCCTTGAGAGGTGTAGGCAGATGGCCTGATGCTGAAGCTTGAGCTCTCTGCCCCTGTCTGAGGCAGCTGGGAGGTGGGTGAGAGCAAGGACTTGTGTACTTTTTTTTAGAATATACAGTTTCAACAACTGCTACATGTACAATTCAGTGACGTTGTATTTACATTCTTCAAGTCATGTAACCATTCTTCCTATCCTTTTCCAAATTATTCCACCACCATTAATGTGAAGTCACTGCCCCCTAAGCTTCTCATCTAACCTTTTGAGATACTGCTGTCAATTTGATCTCACATAGATAAATCTTTGAGAGAGCACAATGCTCAAAGCAGACATCTTTACTAATTAGGCTAAGCTGTTGTTTGGTTCAAAGCAAACTTCTGGGGAAAGTTTTGGTTTGAGATTTAAGGTTTAAAGATTATCTCAGGGCAATAGTTTCAGGTGTTTATCCAACCTCAATGGCTCCAGAGGTCTGGATTCCATGGAAAACTTGAAATTCTGTTCCTTTTTTCCCCCTTTTGGTCAAGATTCTGCTATAGAATCTTAGATCAAAATGTTCAGTAATGGTAGCTGGGCACCATCCAGTTCTTCCAGTCTCATGGCACAGAAGGCAGATGTTCATGGTGGCAGCATTTATTCCTCTTATGCCTGACTGTCCTTCTTCCTTTGCTACTCCAGGTGAATGGAGAACTATTGTAGCTTGGATGGCCACTTGCAACCTTGTCAGAACCCCAACACTATGCCATGAACTAGGCAGTAGAACAGAAGCACTGAGAAATAATATTAGGTCAATTGACTGAGATGTCCCATGAGATCATGACCCACTAAGGGGGCTTTTATTTAACCAGAGGCTCCCTCCTTAGAAAAATATTGTGGTTTTAAGTAGGAAAATTTCTCCCCACTCCAACACACACATGTGTTCGATCAGAACTCAGGGAAGGGTCTTTAGGGAATGTCTCCCCAGGTCTGTAACTTTACAGTGGAGGCCCAGAGCCCAGAGCGATGGGGTGAGTTGCCCCCCAGCTATGGTCAGAGCTAGGATTGGGAGTCAGGGTCCTCTCTGTTGTGCAAGGAGAGAAGGTGTGGATATGTCAGGGTGTGCGGTGCAGAGGTGGACAACCTGGGGTGCTGGGGTCTCTGTTACCCAGCTTGGTGTGGTCCCCCAAGGTGAGCAGATATGCTGACCTGCTCAGCTCTCCCCCCAGCCCCACCCCCAACCCCTCAGACCCCGGCAGTAATGCACACGTGCCCAGGCCATAAATATCTTATTTTGTGTTCCTGCCAGCCTCTGCTAATAGGGCTAATGCTTCCTGAGGAGCAGCCCAAAGCTGCATTAGTCGCAGATGTTTGATTGATTTAAAACAAAGAGCCTGACCACCAAGCCTCACTACGGTTTCTCTTCCTGCCACTTTGCTTGCAGGGTTATCTCTGAAATGCAATTAAGGTGCTTAGAAGTACACTTTCAGGAAGATGCAGAATTGATGAGGGGAGTTGGCCCCGGTGGGTGCCTCCAGATTGTTCCAGTTCCAGGGAAGGGAGCTGGACCCTGCCCGGAGCTGTGTCCATGCTCACCAGGGTCTCAGGTCTCCAGGGTAAAATTGGCCCCTATGGAGCGGCACAAGGATGTGTGGGAGCAGCTGCCTTCCAGTGGAGCCACAGCTGCCTCCCCGTTCCTGTGTTTTGGAACGGCCAGTGCTCTTGGTGAGGCCTCTGGAGGAGTTGGGGCTGCAGGCCGGGCAGACTGCTCTTGGAGCTCCCTGCTCTGGAGCTTCCCAGGGGTTACCCTGAGGGGAGTCAAGCAAGTCAGACCAAGGCCTGGGGTGCTTTGGGCTCCGGCTCTCCAAGAGAGAGCTCACATGCCACACCACCGACTGACGCACTTTGTCCTCAGAGGCCCAGGTGGTGTCACTTCCTTTCCTGGACGTGCTGCTGGGGCTAACTAGTTACCAGTTGCCTTCAAGTCAGTTCCAACTCCTGGAGACCCCATGTATGCCAGAGTAGAACTGTGCCCCATAGGGTTTTCATTGGCTGATTTTTCAGAAGTAGATCACCAGGCCTTTCTTCCGAGGCACCTCTAGGTGTACTCAAACCTCCAACCTTTCAGTTAGCAGCCAAGCACATTAACCGTTTGCACCACCCAGGGACTCCTAGCCCTGTGATTCTCAGGCTCTCATGACCTGAGTACCCAGTGGTCAAGGATGGTCAGCCCCGGGGGTCCTTCCAAACTTGTCAGGGTAAGCCAAGCCTGTGGGAGCAAGGGGATGAGACAACTCTAGGGAACAGCTCAGTTGGGTTCTGCAGACACTTTGTGAGCCCCTCTGAGTACCAGGTACCAGACAAGAGGCTGCAGAGGTGAAACGTTTGACTAGACAGAGAACCATATCCCTAGTGAAGTGATCATGTAGCAGGGTAGACAGGACAGTCCCCCCATAATCGTAGCACAGGGGAGCAAGGGGAAGTGCTGGGATGAGGGGCAGGTTAGAGAACTCGGGGAGGTACCAAGGACTGCTGACATATCAGAGCTGCTACAACGCCTTGGAAATCTCACGGGAAGGAGGAAATTATTTTTACCGGAATTTCTTTTAGGGAAGGGTTTGCATGGTTGGGAAGAACACTCTGAAATGTCGTGTGTGTGGGTTGAAGACTATCCTAAAGGCTGGCGCAGGTAACAACAGAGCTTGATGAAGGGCTTCTGCTTTGCCTGGTGGTCCGAGGAGTTGGAAGAGTGCTGACTTGCCTAGGCCACCAGGATGGACTGACCCCAGCCATGGCATCCTGTCTCTCTGCCCCCTCTGCCCAAGCCTCAGCCTTTCTCCTTTAAATAGAGGTAGAACAAAGAGTTTGAAAATATCAGGTTTAAAGGGGCACCACATGTTTAGCCTGTGCAGGCTGCCAAGACACGCTAAGTCTGCTCTGGCAGCACAGAGGGGAGGACAAGACCACTCTCCTCGTGGCAGCTGGGGAAAGATTTATCCTGGCCAGGCCGTTTCAGCGGGGCCTGGGAGAATGGGCCAGGTGCTGACAGTGGGAGGTAGAGAGAAAGAGTCTTTCAGATAAAGGCATAAGGGAAGAAGTGAGAGTTCACAGAGTGGGTATGTGTAAGCCGTAGACACTTGGTTTGTTGAGCACAATGATTATGAGTTAGAAGAGTAGGTTGGAGCCATATGGTGGTGAATTTTAATGTTTGCTAAGAATTTCGGTATCTACTTGTTAGTCAAGGTTCCTGGGTGGTGCAAATGGTTAAGTGCTTGGTTGTTAGCCGAAAAGTGAGTGGTTTGAATCCATCCTGAGGTGCCTCAGAAGGTAGGCCTGGTGTTCTGCTTCTCAAAGATCACAGCCTTGATAATCCTATGGAGCAGTTCTACTCTGCACATGGAGAGTCATCATGAGTTGGAATCAACTCAATGCCAATTAACAACAACAACAACTTGCTAGGCAATGGTTAACCATAGAAGGCTCTAGGACCAGGGGAGAGACAGAGTCAGAAATAGGCTTCTGGGAGATTAACCTGGTTGGGAGTGAGAAGAGACGTTGGTGTTTTCATGATCCTTATCAGATTCTTTGGGTTCCTGAGGGGGAAAATGATCTTAAACAATGAAATGTATAGCTTTGACTTCCAGTAGGACAAGTCGCTTGGCCCCCAAGCCTGATGTTTACCTACGCCAAATACATTGTCCACCAAGTCTATTCCTTTACCACTTATTTCTTCTAGGCGATGACTGCCTTTCCTGGTAACCAACCCTGCTTCTTTCAGAAGCTCCTGGTACTCAGCCACCCTCTCTGCTGTCATCTACTGACCTTCCGGACCCTCCCCTCAATTATCCAAGATTTTGGAAACCGGGACTACAGACTTCTTCTTGCCTGAAACTCTGTCTTTTTCCTGTGTGATGTCAGCATTCCTGCCTGTGGGCGACCATCCAAATCCCAGGACTCTCAGTGCCTTGATCTCCTCATCAGCAATGATCTTCATGCCTCTCAGCCACTGACCTGCTCACACCTTGGGTCTCATCCTCACCAAAACAGCACCACTTCCAATGTCACCAAAGCAAACCTTCCTCTCTTTATCTTAATCCAGAAATTGGCAAACTATGACCTGTGGACCGGATCTGGCCCACTGACTGTTTTTGTAAGTAAAATTTTTTAGGAAAACAGTCACTCTCATCCATGTGCATATTGTCTATGACTACTTTCTTGCTACAACAGCAGAGTTCAGTAGGTGTGACAGAGACTGTATGGCCCACATAACCTAAAATATTTAATATCTGGCCCTTTACTACAAAAGTTGTTCCATCCCGGTCTTAATCCATCAGCTCTTTCTTTTCTTCACTCCCCTCCTTATCCAGCATAAGCTCCTAATTTCAATGACCCTTTCTGCTATCATTCCCTATTTTGTGGCCCCTCTGGATGAATCCAACTTCCCGCTTTCTCTGCACCTGCCTGTGAGCAGCAGAGTGTTGCTGGAGAAAGTTGCACAACAGGGTAGATTGATTCCATCATAAATCCATGATCACCAGCCTCAAATGGACCTCTGAATTCCTGGAAGCCCTTCTATTCTCTCTAGTCGTTCACTCTCACGCTCTGAATTGTTTTAACCTATAAATTTCTGACCTACATCTTTCCTTTCTTTTTCTGCAGACAATGTGGGCTGGCTTTTTACATTACAGAGAAAATAGAAGACATCAGAGAGAACTCACCCATGTTTTTTACACCAAGCATAGATTTACCTACAGTTACCCCTCTGCTGTGCTGCTTTCTACACAGCACAACTGAAGAGTGTCCTCTTCCCCAAAGGGCAGGTTCATGGTAATTCAGTCATCAATTCCTTGTGATTGCATAAGTTAACTCTCATGGCATCACAGAAGTGACTTTATGTTTGATTAATGCCTACTCTTGCAGTGGACTGTGAGAAAGGGCCATGTCTAGTCTGGATCCCCATTGGGCCCCCAGTGTCCATTACAATGCCTGGCTACTGTGGGCACCAAATCAATATCCATTGAATAAGAGATGCCATGTCAGAGTAATCTAATCTGATGACATTTGGGATTGGGTCAGTTTATTGAGCAGAAAATCAGAGGTTCTTAAGGAGAGGATGGCAGCAGATGTCAGAATCTCCTTGAGAGAATTTTCAAAGTAGACCTTTCCAATCGCCGTATCTCCACCTTCAAGATTTCTTTTTGGAGGGAACGAAGTGGCTTGAACACTGTCACTCCTTCCTCTCATGCAAAGATAAACTACATGAGTTTTAAGGCCATTTGATTAGCAATGAAGGGTCCTAGGAAAACCAAGCGTTTTGGTGTAATATAGTCCTGAGTTCCAATCTCAGCTTTGCCATTTCCCAGGCCTCTCTGAATCTGTTTTCTGCCTTGCTAATTAAGGATAACACCTATTTATTAGGGTTGATGTGAGGGAAATAGCGGGGCATCTGATGGTGCTCTGTGGGAGTTATGCGGTATCTTAGTTATCTACCAAAAAAAAAAAAAAAAACCCCAGTGCTGTCGAGTCGATTCCGACTCAGAGCAACCCTATAGGACAGAATAGAACTGCCCCATAGAGTTTCCAAGGAGCACCTGGCAGATTCAATCTGCTGACCCTTTGGTTAGCAGCTGTAGCACTTAACCACTATGCCACCAGGGTTTCCTTAGTTATCTAAAAAAAAACTAGTGCTGCTATAATATAAATACCACAAGTGGGTGGCTTAAACAAACAGAAATTTATTTTCTACAGTTTAGGAGGCTAGTCTGAATTCAGGGCACCAGCTCTAGGGGAAGGCTTTCTCTCTCATTTGGCTCTGGGGAAAGGTCCTTGTCTGTTTTCACCTTCTGTTTCTTGGTTCCTTGGAGATCTTATGTGGTGTGGCATCTATCTTCTCCCATCTATGCTTTTTTGTTGCTTGCTTAATCTGCTCTTTTATGTCTCAAAAGAGATTGATTTAAAACACCCCTTAAATACTGCCTTGTTTACATAACAAAGAAAACCCACTCCAAATGGGATTACAACCACAGGTCTAGGGGTCAGGATCCCCAAAACACATTTTTGGAAGGGCACAATTCAATCCATAACATGTGGGTCTGCCTTTTCTTTTGTAAATCAGTATCAGCAGTAAGAAAGTTGCTTGTTTTGGTGTTTTTGTGCAGATTTTCATCTTCCTTGTTATTCCTTGAACAAGTTGCTGCAGATATATAAAGCTTGATTTCAACCTCTCCTAATTTTTACCTTCCTGGGCCTTGCTTTGGTCTGTCTGCTGTTCTGCAGGAATTCCAGAGAGGAAGGCTGACAAGATGACTTCGTTTTACTGTCAGAGGTTTTGCTAACCATACAATTGAGTTTTCAGTAGAGAGATTCATGCACATGCGTTTACAGCTGAAGTTGTAGATCTGTTTTTAGAAATTATTAGCAGGCATTAAACAAAAATGGGCTTTATTAATAATTCACCAGAAAGAATATATTGGGCAATATCCCAAAATAGTAATCGTGAATGCCAGAGTAAGTATTTCATTTTTTTTTTCTTCTTTGACATAACAAAGACTCTAATCCTCTGAAAGCTGAAAGAAAGAGGGCATATTTGTCAGCTGAGCAGAGCATGATTCTGCCTTAGAGTTCCCAGAAACACAGCACAGGAGGTGATCTAAGATGGGGTGTAGTCAGACACCTCATAACATCCCTCTTAGAACAAAGACCTGAGAAAACAAGTGAATTCGATATAGATGAAAACTTTGGAACCCTGAGCATCAAAGGCAAGGCTGAAGAATCAAATTCGATGCCAAGTAGAAGGAGAGACTGTACTAAAACTTCAGACAAGGAGAATGAAGGATCGTCGGCATTCTGCCACCTGAACCAGCACAGCACAGCCATATTGAGGCAAAGAAAGCAGCTTTCCCATGCTGAAGCCTCCATCACTTGGTGCAGCCAAGCAGGAGAGACTCTGCACCAAGTCCAGAGCCAGGCAGGAGTGCTCCCCACCTGCAAAAGTTAAGCACACTCACCTCACCAACCGCACCCCACCCATCCACACATGCCAAAGACCCACGGACCTGCACTATCACCCCACTCTCTCACCTATCCCCCCACCACCCCAGCATGCCATCATGGTCCAGTGGCACCTACCACCATCCCACCGCCTGAGCTGGGGGCCCATGGACTGGCAGCACCCATCCCTTCACTCAACCACTCATGCCCAGGACTGGTGAACCAGCAACATACCCTCTTCTACCCACCCAACTGTACTGGGGGCCTGTGATCTGGTAGCACCCATTCACTGCCCACCCACCTGTGCCAGAAGCCTGTGGTCTGGCAGCCCCCTCTCTTCTGCCCATCCACCCATGCAAACCAGCGGCTCCTGCTCTTAAACCCAGTCACCCAAGCTGAGGCCTACAGACTGGTGGTGTCCATTTCTCTACCTGGCCACAAATGCCAGGGGCCTGGGGACTGGCAGCACTCCCTCTGCCACCCAGCCAACTGTGCTGTGGGCCTGAGGACCAGTGGCACCCACTCCTATGCCCAGCCACTGGCACTGGGGACCCATAGCTCAGTGGCATCCACTGCTCTGCCCAGCCACTGGTACCAGGAGCCTGAAGGCCAGTGGTGCCTTCTGCATCCTCCAGCACCTGAGCTGGGGGCCTGAGGACTGGTGACACAAGAAAGAGATCAAGGAAAGCGCAGACAAAACCAAGGAAAACACATACAAAGTGAAGGAGAAACAAGCTTTGAGAGGCCGAACATAAACACCCTCAGGGTTTCTGGTAGTTCACTGCCATTTACCAAGGCATTCTTATGTAATTCTTGCTGAGGTGGCCTTATATAAGTCCCTGGCATGTAGTCACTATTGTTCACCACCACTATAAAACCTCTGTCCCCCACTGTGGGGCATGGAGATCTGCTTGGTCCTGCTTCCTCTCAGGACTTGCCTCATATGTAAGTCTCCCTTATAAACTCCTTTGCTGCCACCTTGGAGTTGCCTACTGCTTCCTTCGATTTCTCAGCACCCTTCATTTTTGGAGGCAATCTTCACTTTACTGATCCATGCCAGGGCAATTGGTGAGCCAGCCAGGAGACCAAGGAAATGGCAATTGGGAGCGAGCCCTCTGTGGGGGAAATCCTGAGTTGTCCAGCAAACTCCACGTGGGGAGGTCTGGCCCGTATGTTTGATGTGTGGACTGGGTGCATGAGTATGGGAACATCCCAGGTGACATAGCACAGTTGTGGGAAGATGCACACCTTCATAAGTGTGGAAGGGAAACTAGGAAAGTAGTAGCATCCATACAGTGGCCACTGCACTGGGCCACCTACACCCAGTTAGCTGCTGAAGCAAGCGTAAGAGCTTTGCAGGAAGAGTTACAGTTGAAAAGAGATGTGCAGCAGTTGTGTGTGGCCATAACTGATGTATTGAGCAGCTGCATTCGAGAACAGGATGAGCAACTAGAAACACTCACCTGCAGGTTTGTAAAGATCAGGGGAAGGAAAGTGCCAAAGACAAAGATCAGGGCAGTGTTGATGAAAGGTGACTGGGACATGAAAACGTGGAATCTTTGGGAGAGTGAGTCTAGTGATTTGACTTGGATGTGGAGATAATAGTAGAGGAGGAGCCTGGCTTTGCAGAGCAGCCCCTCCTAGCAAAGCTGCTCATTACCCATAAGATGAAAGCTACCCTCAAGCCTGATGACTATAGACAAGAAATCCCACCCGCCAGTTTCATGATAATGTGGGAATACTCCCCCACTGAATTGATTGAATTTTGTGGGAAATTCCAGCAGAAAGGAGAGGAAACCATTGCAGTTTGGTTCTGAACGTTTGCAGGATATCGGGGGAATGAGTAGTATAACAACCCACCCAACCCTCCGGCAGTGTGTACGTGCAGCTCCCCTGCAAGGAAGTGCTCCATGTCTCTGGGTGGGCCCCACTAATCCCTAGGGACTAGGGTAAGGCTGATGTCACTCACAGGTTGGGGCCCTGCAGTGGGACCAGAGGCCTCATGTAGAAGTCACAATACATTGGTCAAGAACAAACAAGCAGCAAGTGCTAGCTCTGGTTGTTACAGGGACAGAATGTACCCTTATCATTGGAAACCCTGAACGCTTTTGAGGACCCCCCTTGGCAATTGGTGGGTACTGCAGCAGTCCATTCAAGTACCTCAGGTACTCCTAACCCTACAAATAGGACAAACTCCTCCTAAACCATATCAAGTTTATATTTCCCCAATACCAGAACATATTCTAGAGGTAGAGGCCCTCATGGGACTGACTTTGACTACATCTGTGGGAAAATTCCAATTGCAGGTAAGGGTGGTAAAAGCAGCCTTGAGGGGGAATGTGGCATCGGAACCAGTTACCCTGCCCCCACCCCAAAGAGTGGCAGACATCAGGCAATATAAGTTGCCCGGAGGACATAAGGAAATCACTGGAACCATTTTGGAATTGAGAAGGGTAAGTATCCTCCTGGAAGCCCACAGAGCTTTTAACAGCCCTGCGTGGCTTGTGAAGAAACCAGATGGGTCCTGACATATGACCGTGGACTACAGAGAACTTAACAAGGTGATCCCTCCTATACATGCTACAGTCCCAAACATAACTTCCTTGTTGGAAACGCTTAGTAGAGACCCAGGCATGTATCATCCACCTACAGGAGACAGGATGCATTGTGAATCCCCCCAAAAGTGAGAGGTTGGAAACATCAGTAAAGTTCCTAAGGGCCCTCTGGTTGGGTAAGGCCCATGTGTTGCCTGAAAAAAAAGCCATAGTCAATAAGATACAAGCTTACACCACCCCTGGATGCCAGAAGAAGTACAGGCCTTCATGGGTCTCTAGAGAATATTTATTCCCCATTTGGCCCAGTGCTTGAGACCACTTTATTGACTGGTAAAAAAAAAAAAAAAAAAAATGGTGCCCCTTGGGATTAGGGTAATGAGCAGCAGCAAGCTTTCAAAAAGGCAAGGGTGTTGGTTTCACAAGTGAAAGCACTAGGTACAATGCGGGCAAGGCTTCCCTGGCAGGGCAAACCAAGCTGCTGAGGCTTTGTTGATAAATTCAGCTCCCACTGGGGCTTTAACCCCATATGCCAGACTAGGAGCCCCGTATGACCCTCTAATGATATGAGTGACATCACGAGCTCCAGAATCATGTCCACCAAGATTGATACTGGAACGAAACAGCATGGTCTTCTGGATACCTCAGGACCTGGTGCTAAGAAGTGGAACTATCTATTGACATTTGTCATGAGTTACCCCACCAGGGTAGATTGGTTACTTCATCCCTCTAGAGGTGGAGGAACTGATCAGCCTAATGAGGAGCCTACCATTCAACTGCACAGAGGTCCCTGACAGTCGCGCTTTACATAGAAAGGCAGGATGACTATATCACGAGAGACAGAAGTGGGTTCCCTTTTCTGGCATACAGGAAAATGGGTGACTTTAATCACAACCCCTCAAGTGACCTCCCCAGGGCAGCACGTATGGTACACTCATCCAGGAAAAATGCCTAAAGCAGCCACTGTTCTCACCACCCAAGGGGAAGTCGCTAGGGTGATTCTGATAGAAGAAGATTTACTTTCTGAACTTAGGTATGGCCTACTCTGATTTCTTCTCTTCAGGGCTGCCAGCGTTTTGCTAGAGTGGGCCCACAGCTTTGCCATAGTCCACAACAAAAGCAGCTGCTGAGTCAGTGTACAACCCACCTTCTCAAGCACCAAAGGCATGCCTTAGAGTGTGGAGTCCCTGAACAGAACCTATTAGGCAGCTGTGAGAGACATGGGAGTGGTATTAAAGCCTTTTTAACTAAGCGGGGTATATCAGGAATAACAGGAGGTGGGGCACAACATGACCTTTTCCTAGACTTGGGCTGTCATCGATACCCACATCTTGTTAAGAGGCTTCAACACCTCTTAGTTATGGCCATGAGAGGGTGTTTAGCACCTCTGGGATGGTTTAGGTTGGTTGGTGTCTGAACAGGGTCTGTTAAGTAAACCTGCTTCTGTCTGTTTCAAGCCAAGTAAAACCCTGCGAGCTCCCCTGTCTCCCTCCAAGTCCTCTTTCCACATGGTGAGCTGGACTCCTGCATCTCACTGTCTGCAAGTGATAACACCTAATACTACTGAATGTTTGCAGTATAAAAACCCCAAGAGGATGCAGGAGCTTACCTTGTTCCTAATGGCACTCGATAGCTATGTGGCCACTACTTGTGGCCCTGGTTACCATACAGCTGGATAGGGTGCTACATTTTGGGGTTATCCTGTGCTGCACAAAGCCTTAGAAAAACTATACCAAAACCTCTGAATTGCCCCATGGTGAAAGCCAGGTGGACCAAGCATAGTCTTTCCCACTGGTATGATTTCCTTTTAACTGTTTTGGTTCCCCTATCCACTCCTTAGAAGTAATGGGAGAAACTGAAGACCAAACTAATTTTACTAAAAGACCCTGAACAATAGCAGAGAAAGCTTGCAGCTATTAACTACCAAAACCACTCAAATGAGGAAGGTAGTCCTTCAGAACTGGAGGGCTCTAGACATTCTAACAGTGGCTCAAGGCAGGACATGAGCCATAGAAAAAAGTGAATGTTGTACCTATATACCAGACTACCACCAGAACATAACTGATTTGTTAGGCCATATGAAAAAACAGAAAATATGGACATACCTGATGCCAGGTGTACTGTGACTGCCTGATTTTCCTCTTTCCCCTCAGGCTGGCTAGGGTTTTCATTGGGTCTTGGTCTTTTCCTGGGTATAGGGTTTTTATGCTCTAGTGTGGGCTCTGCCTCCATCTACAGCAGTGCCATCTGTCCCTTCCTGCGAAGGTGTAACACCTCGTCTCTGGGCCCTCAGGGACTTTGTGTGAGAGTGAGAACATACCAGATTGTAAGATCCAGCTTCCAAGGGTGAGCTGAATGGGAAACAGCCTTTGTGATGCCAAACATGAGCGTCCTCATACTTTCCACTAGTTCACGGCCATTTGCCAAGTCACACTTGTGTGTGTGTTCTTTAGGTGAAAGTTTACAGAGAAAATTCACTTCGCACTCCATAGACACACCCAAAATCCCTGAGGGACAGAATTGCTGGGCTGAGGGCTTTGGGGACCATGGTCTCAGGGAACATCTGGTTCAACTGGCATAATATAATTTACAAAGAAAATGTTCTACATTCTAGTTTGGTAAGTACCATATGGGGTCTTAAAAAAGTCTGTGAGTGGCCATCTAGGATACTCCACTGGTCTCACCCCTTCAGAAGAAAGGAAGAATGAAGAAAACTAAAGACACAAGGGAAAGATTAGTCCAAAGAACTATTGGACCACATCTACCATAGTCTCCACCAGACTGAGTCCAGCACAACTATGTGGTGCCTGGCTACCAGCACTGACTGCTCTGACAGGGATCACAATAGAGGGTTCCAGACAGAGCTGGAGAGAAATGTAGAACAAAGTTCTAACTCAAAAAGAAAGACCAGACTTGCTGGCTTGACAGAGACTGGAGAAACTCTGAGAGTATGGCCCCCAGACACCCTTTCAGCTCAGTGATGAAGTCACTCCTGAGGCTCATCCTTTAGTCAAACATTGGACAGGCCCATAAAAAAAAAAACAAGACTCAAGAAGCACATGAGTCCAGAGACAAGGACTAGAATGCAGGAGGGAAGAGGAAAGCTGGTAAAAGGGAACCCAAGGTTGCGAAGGGAGAGTGTTGACATGTCATGGGGTTGTTAACATAAAACAATATGTGTACTGACTGTTTAATGAGAAACTAGTTTGCTCTGTAAACCTTCATCTAAAGCACAATAAGAAAAAAAATTTTTTTTTAATTTACAGTGAAATAAAATTAGTTTCCATTTCATAGTTTGTACATAAAGTGTTTCATGACCTTAGTTTCATTCCCTGCAATGGGTCAGACTCCTCATTTCTGCCCTGATTTCCACATTTTCTTTTGCCCTGATTATCTACCCCTTCCTCCCTTCTCATCTTATAATTGATTGTTCTAAGGAGTATGACCCTCTCACATGTCATTGTTTATCTTATGTTCTTGTCTATTGTTAGACTGCGAGGTGGTCTCTGGGAATGGCTTCACTTCCAGGTCAGAAGGGTATTTTAGGGCCCTAGTCTCAGGGGTACCTCCAATCTCTGTCAGGCTAGGAAGCCCAGTTTTTGTGTGTGTGTGTGTGTGTTTTAAGTTTGATTTTTTTTTCCTACAATTTTCTCCTTCTCTGGCCTGGACCCTCCTTTCTGATCTCAGTCAGAGCAATTGGTAGTGGTAGCAGGGCACCATCTAGTTCTTCTTGTCTTGAGAGTGTGTAGGCATGGTTCATGTGGTCCTGCCAAGTCATTCTTAAGGAATTCTTGCTGAGGCAGCCTTATGTGAGTCCCTGGCATGTAGCCACTACTGTTCAAAACCACTATAAGACCTCTGCCTACCACTGCAGGGTACAGAGATTTGCTTGATCCTGCAACTGCCTTGGACCCACCTTGTTGTAAGTCTCCCTAGTAAACTTCTTTGCTACCACCTGGAGTTGTCCACATCTTTCTTCAATCTCCCAGGGCCTTCCATTATGGGGGGCAAGTTTCACATTACTGATCCATCCTGGGACACAAAGCAATCGAATAATTCAGGAAAACATTACAATAAAAAAAAGATAAAATAAATAGACAATTAGAAACCATACAAAACCAGCAACTAGAAAGTCAAAAGGTTAACAATAAAATTTCAGAAATAACTCATAAAAGAACATGAGAGGAATTGAATCGATGGAAATCAGAATCAGTGAAATAGAACAAATCCTTGACACCGATTTGTTTGAGGGAAAATCAGAAAAAAGAATGAAGAAAAATGAAGAAAGCCTTAGAGTTACGTGGGACACTTTCAAGAGGAAAAAGTTACATGTGATTGGAATTCCAGAACAGGAGAAGGCAAAAAACAAAACAAAACAAAAACAGATAATTGTCTGGCATAAAACTTTCCTAATATAAAGAAGGATGAGAAGATATCCACCCAAGAAGCTCAACAAACCCCATGACAGGATAGATCTCCAACAAAAGTCACTAAGACATATCATAATAAAACTTGCCAAAACTAAAGACAAAGAAAGAATCTTGAGAGCAGCTCAGGAGAAACAAAAACTCACCTACAAAGGGGAACCAACAAGACTAAGCTCTGATTATTTGGCAGACACCATGCAGGCAAGAAGGTAATTGTATGACATATATAAAACCTTGAACGAAAAATATTGCCAACCAAGAATTATACATCCAGCAAAATTGTCTCTCAGATATGATGGTGAAATTAGGAATTTCCAAATAAACAGAAATTCAGGTAATTTGTAAAAATCAGACTAATCTTGCAAGAAAAATTAAAGTAAGCCCTTTGGACAGAGAACTAACAACATCAGACAACAACCTGAGATTAAGACACAAGATAGCACCAGCCAGATACCAACCCAAATAAAGAGCTCTCAAAAACAAATCAAAGCTAAAAGACTGAAACAGGGAACCAGAGACATCAATCTGTAAATGACGACAATGTCAAAACAAAAAGGGGGAATAAATGGTGTTGTTACAGAACATGCATATGGAAAAGAAGTGAAGGCAATATTAAGAAATAAAAGACTGGTTTAAACTTAGGAAGATAAAGGTAAATTTAAAGGTAACCACAAGGAAAGTTAACAAACCTACACATCAAAATAAAAAAGGAGAAAAATATAAAGACCCAGTAAACACAAAATCAACAATAATGAAAGAAATGAAAATAAAATCCACAAAAAAAAAAAAAGAACTCAGCACAGAAAATTAAGTGGAACAAATCAACCATCAACACCACACACACACACAAAAAAAACCCACAACAAAATGACAGCAGTAAACTCATGCCTATCGATAATCACAATAGGTGGACTTCAGTGACTGGTGACTTCTCTTACATTGCAGAGGTATGGGAAGGTGGGGGGTACACAAGATACATCCCACATCTGCTTGACCACAGAGAAAAATGTTTCCTTTAGGAAAGGACTCTATTTAGTCCTTCTCACAAACCCTTGTGCTGCTAAATTTAAAGGTGTAAACACTTGGGTTCACCTTTCACAACTCAAGAAACCCAAGGAATCACCTTCACAATGGACCTGTGAACTCACCAGGGACTTGAAAGTCACCTTAAGACACCCCAGGAAACAGAAGCAGATGACATCAAAGAGGTACATTGCTAGAACAAGGCCTCATGAAAATTCAGGCAGTTGAAATTGTTGGACTGTGTTTCCAACTTACTATGTGTGTGTGTGTTTTTTGTTGTTGTTCTTTCTGTTTTCCACAAAGTAGGTCTTACTACTTGGTGATTTTGGTAATGTTGACTGTAGAACTTGTTACTTTTTGTGTAATATTCATTGCATTTGAAGCAGCTTTGCTTCATAAGCTTAGGTTTATTTCTTGGTAAGTCGGCCTCTTATAATATCTGAAGAAGGAACTTGTTTAGTTATAATCATTATTACTCTTGTTTTACTTATCGTTGGATAATTTTTCTCCGTTATGACATTTATCTTCAGTATTTTCATGTCTTTAACTCTCCGGTTAACTCTCGGAATGACAGTGCATTTGACAGCTAGTACCAGCAATCTGTCTGACTGTCGGATTTGCCATCAAATTTCAAAAATCTGGCCTCATGAATTCAGATCTATTAGCTTCTCCCATACCGAGCTATCGTTTAGTCCCCCATGCTACCATCAACTTTAATATGACCTTTAGGCAAACCATACATGTAAGACTGTAGGGGTCTACTTCTGAAAAAATTGGCCAGTGAAAACCTTATGAATAGAAGCAGAACATTGTCTGATATACTGCTGGAGGATGAGCCGTTCAGGTTGGAATGCACTCAAAATATGACTAGAGAAGATCTGCCTCCTCAAAGTAGAACAGACCTTAATGACATGGATGGAGTCAAGCTTTCAGGATCTTCATTTGCTGATGTGGCATGGCTCAAAATGAGGATAAATGGCTGCAAACATCCATTAATAATCAGAATGTAGGATATATGAAGTATGAATCTAGGAAAATTGGAAGTCATCAAAAATGAAATAAAATGCATAAAGATCAATATCCTAAGCATTAGTGAGCTGAAATGGACAGATATTTGCCATTCTGAATCAGATAATTATATGGTCTACTATGCTGGGAATGACAAATTGAAGAGGCATGGTGTTGCATTCATCATCAAAAAGAACATTTCGAGATCTATCCTGAAGTACAACGCTATGAGCAATAGGATGATATCTATATGCCTACAAGGAAGACCAGTGAATACGATTATTATTCAAATTAACTCACCAAACACTAAGGCCAAAGATGAAGAAATTGTGATGTGAAAGTTGTAAACAAAGATGAAGGGTCAGTAGTTGGAAAATACAGCTTTGATGATAGAAACAATGCCAGAGATCACATGATAGAATTTTGCAAATACCTTTTTTCAACAACATAAACAGCAACTATACACAGGAGGTCCATGAGGAATACACAGGAATTAAATAGACTACAGCTCTGGAAAGAGACAATGGAGAAGCTCAATATCATCCCTCAGAAAAAGGCAATGGGTTGACTACTCATATGCAAGTTCAAGTCGAAGCTGAGGAAAACTGGAGCAAGTCCACAAGAACCAAAATACTATGTTGAGTATATCCCACCTAAATTTAGAGACTATCTCAAGAATAGATTTGATGCACTGAACACTAATGACTGAAGACCAGACGAGTTGTGGAATGACATCAAAGACATCATATATTAAACAGACAGGAAAGAAAGAAAACACCAAAATGGATGCCAGAAGAGACTCTGAAACTTGCTCTTGAACATAGGGTAGCTAAAGTGAATGGAAGAAATGATGAAGTAAAAGAGCTGAACAGAAGATTTAAAAGAGTGACTCTAGAAGACAGAGCAAAGTATTATAATAAAATATGCAAATACCTGGAGTTAGAAAACCAAAAGGGAAGAACATGTTTGGCATTTCTCAAGCTGAAAGAACTGAAGAAAAAATTCAAGCTTCGAGTTGCAATTCTGAAGGATTCTATGGGGGAAAATATTGAATGACACAGGAAGCATCAAAACAAGATGGAAGGAATACACAGCCACTGTACCAAAAAGAATTGGCCGATGTTCAACCACTTCAGGAGGCAGCATATGACCAAGAACTGATGTACTGAAGGAAGATGTCCAAACTGCACTGAGGACGTGGGCAAAAAATAGGCTCCAGGAATTGACAGAATACCAATTGAGATGTTTCAACAAACAGACACAGCACTGAAGGTGCTCACTCATCTATGCCAAGAAATTTGGCAGACAGCTACCCAGCCAGCCGATTGGAAGAGATCATATTTGTGTCCATTTCAAAGAAAGGGAATCCAACAGAATTTTGAAATTATTGAACAATATCATTAATATCACACACAAGTAAAGTTTTGCTGAAGATCATTTGAAAATGGTTGCAGCAGTACATTGACAGGGAACAGCCAGAAATTCAAGAAGAAGATGTGGAACGAGAGATATCATTGCTGATGTCAGATGGACCCAACATCAGCAAGGTTTACCTGCATTTTATCGACCATGCAAAGGCATTCGACTTTGTAGATCATAACAAACTATGGGTAACATTGTGAAGAATGAGAATTCCAGAACACTTAATTATGTTTATGAAGAACCAGTGCATAGACCAAGAGGCAGTCATGTGAACAGAACAACTGTGTGGTTTAAGTCAGGAAAGGTGTGCTTCGGGGTTGTATCTTTCACCACACTTTTTCAATCTGTACGCTGAGCAAATAATCTGAGAAACTGGACTATATGAAGAACAGTGGGGCATGAGGGCTGGAGGAAGACTCATTAACAACCTATGATTTGCAGATGACACATCTGCTTGCTAAAAGTGAAGAAGGCTTGGAACACTGATGAAGATCAAAGGCTACAGACTTCCGTTTTGATTACACCTCAACATAAAAAAAATCCTCACAACTGGACCAATAAGCAACATCATGATAAACAGAGAACACTTTGAAGTAGTCAAGGATTTCATTTTACTTGGATCAACAATCAATGCCCATGGAAGCAGCAGTCGAGAAATCAGATGAAGTGTTGCATTGAACAAATCTGCCTCAAAAGACCTCTTTAAAGTGTTAAAAAGCAAAGATATCACTTTGAGGACTAAGGTGTGCCTGACCCAAGTTGTGATATTTTTGACCATCTTGTATACATGCGAAAGCTGGACAATGAATAAAGAAGACAGAAAAAGAATTGATGCCTTTAAGTTACAGTGTTGGCCAAGAATATTGAATATACCTTGGAAGAATGAACAAATCTGTCTTGGAAGAAGTACAGCCACAATGTTCCTTAGAAGCAAGGATGGAAAAACCTTGTCTCAAGTACTTTGGACATGGGAGGAACCAGTCCCTGGAGAAGGGCATCTTGCTTGGCAAAGTAAAGGGTCAGCGAAAAAAGGAAGACCCTCAACAAGATGGATAGACACAGTGGCCGCAACAATGGACTCAAGCATAACAATTGTGAGGATGGCACAAGACCAAGCAATGTTTCATTCTGTTGTACCTAGGGTCAGTATGAGTCATAACTGACTAGACGGCACCTAACAAGAACAATACTCCAAATATCTGAAAAGCTTTCTGCTAGTGCAGAAGCCCAACCGAAGTCCCTTAACAAGTTCTTTAAAGTTGTAATGGATATTAGAATTGTCCTTGATTTTCTTCTAGCCCAAAGAGGCAGAGCCTGAGTAGTTGCCAATACCTCCTGCTGCACTTGGATAAATACTTCAGTAGAAGTAGAACAAGTTATCAGACAGGTCTACCAAAAGGCCACTTGGCTTCAAGTACCTCCTGTGTCAAACTCCCTTTTTCTAGATATTTTCAGCTGGCTACTCTTTTCTAGATATTTTCAGCTGGCTACCCTCAGGGATTGGATCATGGATCATATCTATATTGTTAACTGGATTAATTATACTTATTGCTATTGTTATCAGAAATGTAAAATGCTGTATAAAAGCCACCTCCAATGTTTTGACTCAGAAATCCAACATTTTGCCAATGAGAAGAATAAAGTACATCTACAAAAACTATTTTCCAGAAGTGGTTAAGCTCACTCCTTCTACCAGTTCCCTCAAAAGACCAAACAGTTCCCCTGAATGTGCCCTAATTTCTCTCTCTCCCAAGAACACCACTGAAGAAGAATGCCAAAGCTATGGCATAGTGAAGACTTTGGATACTGCTACCAAGAATAGTAGTGCCTGGCGTCTTAAAAGGCTTATAATAGATAAGCAGCAATTTGGAGACTCACCAAGTCCATGCAGAAGAAGGCATTGTTTAAAATGTGATGAAAGAATGTCCCTCTAAATCCTTGATTGAAAGGAGGGAATGAAAGAGAGAG
The DNA here is from genome assembly GCF_030014295.1 of Loxodonta africana. Classification (NCBI taxonomy): domain Eukaryota; kingdom Metazoa; phylum Chordata; class Mammalia; order Proboscidea; family Elephantidae; genus Loxodonta; species Loxodonta africana. Next base: position 28,939,921 of record NC_087363.1, on the reverse strand, counting down.
AGAACCCCAAAATTATATGAGGCATTTGGTAGAAGTAGAGGACCCTGGCCCAGGCCTGATAACAAACCTCATTTTAAAACAGCAGCTTTTCTCTCCTGTGCTTAAATTTTAGTCATCCTTAAAGTTATACCCTAAAGGAAATATTTTCCTCTGTGGTCAAGCAGATACAGGATGTCAACAGACTGTTCCCAGAGGGTCTTGACACACAGCATTACCAATCTCTTTTACAATGGAACCCCAGGAGAAAACATACTTGAGAAAGCAGTTTTAATAGCAAGTTCCCAGAAAAGCATGTTCTGTCATTGTCCTGTGATCGCCTGTATACCCCCCCACCTGCCTGTACCTCTGTAATCTAAGTCACCAATCACTGAAGTCCACCTATATGTTATCCCCCAATCACTGGTGAGCCCCCTCTTTGAGAAGGCCCACCTCTAATTTCTCTGACTGCCTGAAAACCAACCAGAATATTTTAGCCTGTGCTCTTTGTCTAAACTCTATAAAAATGTTCGTGTGATTATTGTGCCTTAGACTTTGTGGTTTCATTTTCATGAGCCTCATAGTTCCTGGTTTGAACTGATTTTTAACCCTTAATAAACCTCTTTATTTCCATCAGACTGCAAGTTTTCTTACCTTCAACAATATATATCTCCAAGAATATCCAAGAATAATCTGAGGATAAAGAATAGTCTCTCTCTCTCTGTATGTATGTAGATAGATAGATAGGATATACATATCCTAACAACAGCAACAATACACACACACAACGTTGAATCCAGAGCAAAGCCCAGCTTCCTTCAATGGCCCCCAAAATTGCCTAACACAAGCCTCAATCCTAAGTCCTTCCTACTGCCCTCTTACTGAGACACCCAGGGTTCCCAATATTGTGCATTCTCCCTCACTGCAATGAGTAGTAAGCCCTACATGTCCCACTACAGGTGATCCTAGTGATCTTGGACTGGAGAGTGTTGGAAGCTTTCACCCTGCACTAAGCCTCCATATGCTTCCCCTCAGGGAATGTGCCCTAGGGCTAAACTTATTTTTCATCTACAACAGGTATCAACCTCACCTCTCAAACTTCTTGTTGTTAGTTGCCTAGGCCAGCTAGCCCCAAAAGACCAATAATAGATGCATGTAGCTGAATTCAGCCTCTGGAACACCACTCGGAGACTTCTGCTAGTCCACGCTGTCAGACATATTGCTGTTGCTTATCTTAGCTGGGATTCTCAGAAACAGACTTTGCAAAGGGCTTTAATGTGAAACAGGTTTATCAGGAAGTGCCCCCAGGAAATATTGATAGGTGACTGAAGAAATGGGACAGGGAAGGAAAGGAGGCCAAGCAAGGGTGCTGTAACAAGCAGAGTTCTACAGAGAATAGCTTTGACTCGATCCTGCAGGGGCTCTGAAACAATATAGATCACATTGCAGAGTATCCCAATGGGGGTGAGGAAGCTGCAGTGTTTGTACTCTCGTATTCATAGGTCATTGACTAAGGGCTGTCCTTGGGGGAATGCAAATATCCAGGCACTTCCTGCTCTCCAAGCACACAGGCAGATGGGATTCCAGAAGTCCAAGGACAGAGCAGCAGGTTTTGGTTATTGGGAGCAAAAGCACAGGGGAGCCAAGTGGTGTGCAGGGCGATGGGGGAACCACTCAAGGGGATGCAGGAGGAACACTGACAGTATCTGCCATACCCATGAACCTCTGTGAGAATTGCATTTCTGTCAATCAATTGTAGAAAGATGTCATGGAGGGGGATATACTAGTAACTAGTGAGTGACTAGTTCCCTTACTGCCAATCTTAGAATTATAGGTGACATCTACCTTGTGAAGTACTGATGATTCCTGGCAACCAAGCCAACAGCAAATTCACCTCTGAAGCCCTGATCAGTGATTGTGCATGGAAATCCAAGCTGAGAGACTACAGGCTGACAGAGACTGCAGAAAAGACACAAACTCTGAGAAATGTTCCAAACCGCTCTTCTGTTACAAGGGAGTCCCTGGGTGGTGTGAATGGTTAATGCACTCAGCTGCTAACCAAAAAGTTGAAGGTTTGTGTCCACCCAGAGGAAACTTAAAAGAAAGGCTTGGCAATCTACTTCCAAAAAATCAGCCATCAAAAATCCTATAAAGCACAGCTCTACTCTGACACACATGGGGTTGCCATGAGTTGGAATCAACTCACTAGCAACTAGTTTGGTTCTGTCACAAGAATGAGGCCACACTCTCATGCAACTCTTTTAGAAAAGAAAGGGAGAGGATTGGAAAAACTTCCTCCAGTTCTGAGTTGCCATCCCCAGACTCCATGTGCGTTAGGGCATGAATGTCCCCAGTGCCCTTGGGGTGAAAATATTTACCGTGTTTTGACTCAGGGCCTGGGAAGGTCTTCTGCCATCTTGAGACAGACAATTTTGGATTTCCCATCAGGGAAAATAATATCTTTCTTGGCAGTGAAACAAATAGACAGGATTGGGTCCTCTTTTGGTTTATGTTTTTTCGGGTTAATCACGATAGCCTGACTCATGTGTTTTAAAATCCCAGCTGCCTGGACTAAGTCATCAACAAATGTCCTCTGTCCTTGGGGGTGATTCAGTGATGAACTCAGCGTTCTTCCATTCAGTTGCACAAACATTTACTGAGCATCTACTATGTGTCTTGCATTGTGACAGGTCTTGAGGGAATAAAATTAATAATATTTAGATGCTACCCTTAGAAATTTCTGTTTTAGAAAGCTAGGAAACAAACAGACAAATAACTTTTGCTCCTTACCCTGTATAGGAATTATTTGACCAAAACTGAGTTTGGAGTGACTCAGAGGTTTTATATCTTCATGTATTAAAAAAAAAAAAAAAAAAAAGACTGATGTAACACAATTTTAGTGAGAATGTAGACTTTTGCAAGGCTATAAAACCAGAATTCAGATGAAGCCCTTAGGCCAGAGAGAAGGCAAGGAGAATTTTATTTAGCTGAAAAACCAAGAAACAATTTTGAAAATCTTGTGTGCCTAAAAAAATGAGGAACAATTTGAGGAATTAGCCAACAGTGTTATTAGTGGTTTTCTACAGGGGACGGAATTTAGGTTGAGTTCAATTTTCTTTTTTATCTCTGCTTCATTCTTCCTTTTTCCTCCTCCTCTGTCTTTTCCTTCTTTCTTTCCTTCCTTCCTGCCTGCCTGCCTTCCTTTTCCTCTCCCTCTCTCCTTCCTTGCCTCCCTCCCTTCCTCGTTCTTTCCTTCTTTTCTCGGTTTCTTTTGCTTTGTTAGTATTTGATACATTTTCTACAATGTGCCTCATTTACTTTTGAAACAAAAAAAGGTCATATTTACAGTGAGTAGATGTTAATGGTGGTAGAATAATTTGGAAAAAAATAGCGAGAATGGTTGTACAACTTGAAGAATGTAACCAATGTCACTAAATCATACAGGTAGAAATAGTTGAATTGGTGTATGTTTTGCTGTGCATATTGTTGTCATAATTAAAAAAAGGTTCTATCCGAAAAACATAGTTAACTGAGAATCTAAGGCACTTTGTATTTGAGTTTGAAGATCAGGCCAAAGATAAGCTAACCCTGAAACAGGCCCCCTACTTCTCTCACCCCTCTCCTCCATTCTCCCAGCACTTGGCTACCTTCAGTTTGCTGGTATCAGCTCAGGGGGAGCTGGTGTCTGGTTAAATGAATCCAATTTTAAAATATCTATTTATTAAAATATATCATGGACACAGGTACCTATTCTTACCATTTTTTCCTCCTTGGAGAGTCGCAAAGCACTTTTCTTCAGATCACTGCATCCCGTGTAGAATGGAAATAATTAGGAAATCAAGAGGTCACCCTGACCAATTATTGACATGGCTTTCTTTTTTAGGAACTTTCCCTTCTATAAGCCTTTAATGGCCCACATAAAGGAACCGGAGCTTTAGTGAATTATTATATTCTTTATATCCTACAGAGTAGCGTCCATGACTAGGTAAAAATGGTATTCACAACTCTTCTATGTTGTAGAAATATCCCCAAAAAAGTAAAAACAAAGTTATTTATGTTTGCTTAAAAACAAATATAAATAAAAATCTGTCTCCTTCCAAGAAATTAAGTTAAACAGGGCAACTGGAGGAGCCTAGATTTTCGTTTGTCTGTTTGACACTTGAGGATTTGATATCTGTGCCCTAGACTAGTGCTTTTCAAATTTTAGGTTACTACTTATTTGGTGAGGAAACTCTGGTGGCATGGTGGTTAAGAGCTACAGCTGCTAACCAAAAGGTCAGCAGTTCAAACCCACCAGGTGCTCCTTGGAAACTCTATGGGGCAGTTCTACTCTGTCCTATACAGTCGCTCTGAGTCGGAATCAACTCAACAGCAATGGGTTTTTTGGTTTCCCATTAGTGAAGGATCCCTGGTAGCTCAACGGTTAAGTGCTCAGCTGTTGATGGAAAGGTTGGTGACTCGAACCCACACACCTGCTCCATGGGGGAAAAACCTGGTGAGTTGCTCCCATAATGATTACAGCCTAGAAAACCCTACGGGCAGTTCTACTCTGTCACATGGTGTCAGTTGCTATAAGTCAGAAACAACTCAGCAGCACCTAACAACAACAGCATCCATTAATGAGCTAGAAACTCCACTTTGTGGATTGAGACCAGCAGTTTTTTCACAATGAAACAGAACAGAAAATATCAGTGTGCATTGTCTGTGTGTGTATGTGCATGCATACACGTATGCCTGCACGTGCACATGTGTAGTGAGATGGCATGTAAATGCATTTCTCATCAAGGGTTGTCCTCAAAAAGTTTGGAAATCACTGCACTAGATTGTTGTATGGTGCCAGGGACATGTCATATTGCTTTGAGACCCTTGTATGATGCCTGGAAAGGCCTGATTAGAATGACCATCCCTGGGGAATGCTGCAAGAGGGTTCAGGTGGAGAAGGCATTTGCAATCCTGACCTCTAAGGCTCCTTTCAACTTTGGAATACTGATTCTAGAATTACAACAGGGCTGTAACAGGTTGGTCAAAAGAATGCTGCTGCCCGAGGTTTTGCAAGTGAGCTGTGGAAATGGTCCCATCATTGTGTTAGAATGACTCAGAACTGAGAGTGCGTGCCCCAAGTGTCTTGATGCCACCACAGGGAATATTAATATATTTTTCCAAGACCCAGTCCCATTCAGCTTCTCCTTCCATATTAACGATTTGTGAGGTTTTTCTCTGGCAGAATTTGGGGCCCTGGCATTGGTAGAAGGAGCCCTGCAGACACAGTGGCTAAGTGCTGGACTGCTAACCGAAAGGTCAGCAGTCTGAACCTACCACGGGAGAAAAAATCTGGTGACCTGCTCCCTTAAAGATTTACAGCCTCCGAAACCCTCTGGGGCAGTTCTCCTCTGTCCTATGGGGTTACTATGAGTCAGAATTGACTTGATAGCAAGAGTTTGTTTGTTTGTTTGTTTTCGTGGCATTGGCAGGGCAGTCCCTTTCAATGCCACTCATCCCACTCACCCCAGGAGGCAGGTGTGGGAGCCAAGGAGCAGATAGACAGTCCATAAACTGAGTCTACAGAAATGGGGCCACCACTTCTTTGAAAGGGTCCACCTCAGCTGCTTTGGAGGAGACATTGTGGGCTTCCAGGGTTGGGGAGAAAGCCTCCTTCTCTTCTTCAAACTTGCTCCTCCTTCAGTCCTCCCACTCTAAGGAAATGGCACCTCCATTTATGACCTCGGAGTCATCTCCTTTGCCCTTCTTACCCCACAGCTGATCCATTACCAAGCCCTGTTAACACTACCTCAAACTAGAACCCGAGCCCATCCATTTCTTCCTTTCCCACCTTGGTCAAAGCCACCATCACTTCTTGCCCAGATAACCAAAGCCACCCACTGACTAGTCTCTCCACTTCTTCTCTAGCTCCTCTCCAATCCCATCTGCATTCTGCACCCTGACAGTTTCTTTTTAAAAGATAAATTATGTTACTCTCCTGCTTTAAAACCACCAATGGCTTCTCATTATGTTTAGAATAATCTTCAGACTCCTAACCACCGCTCATCAGTCCTACACAGACTCCCTGAGCTTGCAGAGTCCCTGGGGTCACACTCTCCCTTCTCCCTCAACTTCCAACCACACCAGCCTTGTTCCAGCCCCTCAAAAGCAACAAGGTCTATTCTCCCTCAGGGGCTTCATACATGTGTTCTTGTCCCATCTGGAAAGTTCTCTCCTCAGCTTCACCAGTTAATTCTCCTCATCCCTCAGATCTGGAGGGATTTCTCTGACCCTGAGCCCACCCCCAGCTAGTGGGAGCCCCTGCTTCACTTGCTTATAGGACTTAGCTTTCTTCCTTAAGCAACTTATCATCCATTGTAATCACATGTGTAGATGAACTGATTCATTTAATGTTTGCTTCCATTCTAGTCTGTAACTCCAGAAGAACTGACAGTGCCAGCTCATAATAGATGACCAATAGATGTTCTTTGAATGAATAAATTGATCATATAGTGGTATGCCTCCTTCTTCCTGGACACTGAAGGCAGAATTTTACCCAGCAAGACATATCCAATCATTCCTTCTTCTGGTCTTTTTATCCCAACCCTTTTAGCCTACCATTTTTATAACCTTTAATAACCTCCCAGGCTCTGCTGTAGATCACCTCCAAAATCGCCTTTCTCCTTTCAGCTGAGGAGCCCCACCTGGGATCTTTCATTCTAGAAAACTTTGGCCAGTACCAAGGGTGATGGGAAGATAGCCTCATAATTCTGACACGGAACCCTCTTTCTCAAACCTCCACCATAAAGAATCCAAATCTCAACTATCCTGGAGCTGGAAGATGATTCAGTCCTACTCAAAGTCATGGCTAACTTTGTCCTTGACAGTGCTCAGTCTTGATTTATGGAATTTGTGTTGCTCTCTCTCTTCCTCTCTCCATTTCTTCCTTCATTCTCTCTCATCTCCCCCCCTTTGCTTTTCCTCTCCTCTCTCTGCCTCTCCTACCCTCTTCTCTCCTTTCTTATCCATCCATCCATCCATCCGTCCATCCATCCATCCATCCATCCATCCATCCATCCATCCATCCATCCATCCGTCCGTCCGTCCATCCGTCCATCCATCTATTCTGTTTTATTTTCAATCCTGAAGGTAGTGCTTCCTTTCCTGTCTTAAGATCTGGACTAAGAGACAGTGGATGTACTTGAATGAAGACCAAATCCATTCCTCATAGTGGAAGTAAGTCTCCTAAACACCAAAGTGAATAGGTTCTTTGTGACCCTATTCTGAGCCTCTGCCTCACTGGGGAGTCAGCCCCATGTTCGCGATAATGCCCACCTGCAGAAAAGAGGGCATGTGAACTGTGCAACAAAGCCCCAAGCCTCTGAAGGGGGAGCCCTGGGCGATTACACCAAAGTGGAGAATCAGACCAATTAAATCGATAAAGTGTAAAGCTCTGTTACTCACTCTGAGGCTCCATTTAGCACTTTAGCCCTGGGTTTCAAGAAAGAGAAAATCTTCTGGAATCAATATTGCTATCATTTCACGAAATTACAGTATTGTGCAGTGAAAATGAGCCATAAATCAACTTCAGGCCTCACTTGCCAGAGGAAACAGCTTTGCTGTGGGAATGCCGGGGCCCTGAAACGAGTTTGAGGAAATAAGAGAGTCCAGGAACTCTCCCACGGTTATTTTTCCACCTAGGAAGGCAGATGATCTGGAGTGAGAATCCCAAGGGCACCTCGAAAGCCTTGGCATTTTGGTCGTCTTTGGGAAAGCAGCATGACTAAAACAGGATGAAAATGTCTGAATCTCCAAACCCAGTCTAGCAGAATTGCTACAGAAGTAATTGGGAGATTCTGGCCTCTCAAGTAACCACAGCCCACTCACATGCCCTAATTTTATACTTCCCAAGCTTGCCTTTCTTGGTGAGCTGAAGATTGTCTGGCCAGTGGATATCAATCCCCGAAGCTGGCAGTTGGTGGAAGAGAATTCTTTGTTGGATGGGCAAGCGCCAAGCTGTGGAGCTCCTGACCCTGCACTATAGACAGTATCATCTTCAAGACTTTCTTCCTTCTCTGTTAATTCCTCTTCAAGACATATTTACTAAGGACCAGAGTTCTGGGCACTGCAGTCCTGGCTACACTTAGCAAACCAAATTTACTTCCAGAACTCTATGGAAATAGTGGGCATAAGGGTCAGGGGTTATCAAAGCCTCAGTCTGAACACTTTGAGATGAACGCGGCTGCGTAGTCTAGTGATGTACTGACTCGTCATCCAATGAATGGTTTTGATCACCTCTTTGCTGCCCTGGTGGCTCAGTGGTTAAGCACTTGGCTGCTAACCAGAAGGTTGGTGGTTCAAACCAGCTGCTCCTCAGAAGAAAGATGAGGCAGTCTGCTTCTGTAAAGACTACAGCCTTGGGAATCCTGTGGGGCAATTTTACTCTGTCCTATAGTGTCGCTATGAGTTGGAATCAAAACAAAGGCAATAGATTTGAATAGACTATGATTTCCACGTTTTATAGTCTTCCCTGGTCCTTGTTGTTGTTAGCTGCTGCTGAGTTGGCCCCTGACTCATGGCAACCCCTGTCCAATGAAACTAAACGCTGCCCGGTCCTGCACCATTCCCATGATCTGTTGTGAATCAGACCATGTTGATCCATAGGGTTTTCACTAGCTGATTTTTGGAAGTAGATCGCCATGCCTTTCTTCCTAGTCTATCTTAGCCTGGAAGGTCCACTGAAAGCTGTTCAGCGTCATAACAACATGCATGCTTCCACTGACAGATGGGTGGTAGCTGCACGTGAGGTGCATTGACTGGGAATCGAACCTGAGTCTTCCTTATAGAAGGTGAAGCTTCTATCACTGAACCATCAATGCCTCTTCTCTGGTCCTAGCATGGTGCAGTGTACCACAACACGCAACTCCTGAGATTAAGAATTAAATACATCCCTTAGATTTCTGATAGTCAAGACAAAAAGAGAATATAATCTAGGTTATATAATTCTTGTTATCTGCTTTTTTTTCCCCCGCTGCTACTAAATTCCAAACAGAAGTTATTTTGAAGGGTGCTTATGTAAGGAACATTGGAAAGCATAATAAAAAATATCTTCAGTAATGGTTTTCGTAAAGGATTAGGAAATGTTACTGATAAGCTACACCACCTGTCCTCTGTGGGCCTATTTCTTCATCGGTAAGTGGGAATTGCAATGAAGACAACTTTACTGCTAGGGCTGGGGTATCACAGCACGGTTGTAAACCTCAAAAAGTTAACATAGATGAATTTCCTTTTTAAAATGACAAATATCACACAAGCATCATCATTACCTTGACACAGAAGATCATCAATGCTACTCCGCCATAGCATGCAGAAAGCTGAGCTCTTGTCCAGAGCATTGGGATGCCCACCAACAGGCAGGGGAAGTCTATGTTTAAACCTCCGAGCATTCTCATCTAGGTGAGCCTGGCTTCCTCCTAAGTTAGTTGCCTCAATTTCTGCTTTCTATGAAAGCAAAAATTATTACAAAGATTCTCATTTCTTGAGTGTTTACCAAGTGACAAACTTGATATACCTGTGTTATCTCATTTAATCTTCTAATGCAATGGGAAGGTGCTATTCTCTCCTCGTATTTCACTGACCCTGGGGAAGGTTAAGTGGTTGGCTCAAGGTTCCACTGCTGGGAAGGTTCGAACCCCGGTTGGTCTGATTCCAGAAACTGTGCTCTTAACTACCAGGCTATTTTTCCTGCAAAGGGAGAGTGAGAGACAGCATAGCAGAGGGAGTGGAAAGTACAGTCAGAATGTTTGGATTTGTTCCCAGACTAGCCAATTGCTGTAAGTGTGACCTCTGCCAAATTACTGAAACCCTCTGAGCTTTCAGCCTCTACCTCTGTAACTGGCAGAATACAATTCCTATGTACTCACCCTGCATTTACTTGACACTCTATAGCTTGCATGCATTCTCTCACTTTAATTGCCACAATAACACTAGGAAGCAGAAAGAATTCATTATTCCTATTATACAGATGGAGAAACCACGTCTCAAGCAGCATTGCTGTGAATTTCAAAAAGTTAACACAAACACACACAGAGAATAAGCTAACATAGATGAATATCTTCTTGAAATGGTAAAGTGCCATGTTAGCATCATCATTACATTGATACCGACTTGCTCAGAGTCACGTGTGCAGCCAGTAGTTCAGCTGGGATGTTTTCTTGACTATAGATCTTTGGGCTCCACATCCCACGCCCCTTCAGGCTGCCTTACATGTATCTAATCTTCTAGTCTGCCATTTTGTGTCACCCTGGTGTTCTTAGACTCCACCTGGTTGCACCTCAGCTCAGAAGGGATCAAGTCCTCCTCCCACCAGGATTTGTCTACTTTGTGGAGGCACAGCTAAATTTTCCAAGCACCTTCCACAGACTTCTCCTTTATTTTAACCATTTGGAACATGGGCTTACGTTTGAAGAATTAGAACTTCGGCCCTACTATTGGAGACCCCCCTCCCCCGCCGCCAAGGCAAGTCTCAAAGTGATAATGGGAGAGAATTTTTAAGACCTGAAGAAAGATATGAATCCTCAAGATCAAAAATCACACTGAGTTAGAAGTTGTTGTTAGTTGCCATCAAGTCATTTCCGACTCATGGGCCCCTCATGGGTGCAGAGTAGAACTGCTCCATAGGGTTTTAAAGGCTATGGCCTTTAGGAGACAGAACACTGGGCCTGTCTTCCAAGGTGCATCTAAGTGGGTTCAAACCACCAACCTTTTGGTTAGCAGCCACGTGCCTAACCGTTTACACCTTACAGGATCTGAATTAAAAGTAGGATAAAAAAAAATTTTTTTCCTACCTAAACACACCAGAGTGAAACTGCAGAATATAAATCAAACCAAAACTGAAACTCTTAAAAGCTATCAGATGGACAAGACAACTTCCAGTAAGAATTAGATTTACATCTAGATTAGATTTTACAATTAGAAACCCTATCAGCAAAAATGTCTTCTACGTATTATTTTCGGCCATTAAGCCTTTCATCTGTATGTGGGGTCAAAGTAGAATGGCCATATTCAAATATTTCTTTTTCTTTTCTTTCTTTTAACATAATCTTTTATTCCTCATAAAAATTTTATGTGAAACCCCAACATGTAAAACAGATAAATGCAGAGCTGCTGTATCAGTTAAGGTATAGTCAAGAAAGCAGGAATCACTGCAGGAATTTTAAACAGAAGGGATTTAACACAGATGATTTGTTGCAAAAAGCCAAACAGGGGACAGTGAGTCAACACAGAGATTCGCCAAACAAGAAGTTGTGTTGTAAATCTGAAACCCCTATACCTGTGAATGTAATCCCATTTGGAATGAGGACTTTCTTTGTTATGTTAATGAGACATATCAGTGTAGGGTGTACCTCAAGCCAATCACCTTTGAGATATAAAAAGATCAGATTAAGCACAGAGAAGGAAGCACAAACAGAAGGGAAGATACACACCACATAAAAATCACCAAGCAACCGAGGAACAAAAGTTGAAAAGAGGAAAGACATTTCCCCAGAGCCTACAGAGATAGAAAGCCTTCCTCCAGAGCCAATGCCCTGAATTTGGGCCTCTAACCTCCTAAATTGTGAGAAAATAAATTTTTGTTTGCCAAAGCCACCCACTTGTTGTTTTGTTTTACAACAACACCAAGACATTTGCCTTTGGGAACTGAACAATGTAAGAAGGATTCTTAGTAATACTTGCTTTTGTCCAAAGCCAAATCCACAGACCACAAGGTAGTAGATGAACTCTGTTTTCAATGTCTTTTCCCCTTTAATTGTTGTGTGTTCCTCTCTTTGCCTCTGCTCTTTGCATTCCTACGAGTACCTCTTTGTTGCCTCTGTCTGCCCAGAGCTTCTCCCCACAGTGCCCCACCAACATCTGACCACTCAAGCCGGAGCCCTACATGCTGAAATGATCTTTTTTCTCCACCCTTTCTCCCAACTCAATTAAAACTCCATTTTCCCAACAACAGGTCTCCTCTGGCAATACAGAGCAGAGAGAACTTGGCTTGGGCATCAAGGTCCCTGGATGAGGGTGGCTCTGCCAGTGTGCACCTATGTGCAGTAGCTGGTCTGATTACCTGCCAGAGTGCTAGGGTGACTCTGCCCTTCCCCTTATGTCCATCCACACTCCTGTCAGTTTACTCCTATTTCTATTCTTGGGCCTTGGCTCTACTGAGTCCCCTGTCAGGGGACATTTGAGAAGACATGACCCAGTAGCTCTTGGAACTCACCATTAAATCAGCTCTCTGTATGTCATGCTCTGACTTCATGCAACATCTAGAGACTGGTTTTCTGCCTCACTCTTATGAGTCAGCCTTCACCTCGTGCTTCCAGGAACTGAGGAGGTGGAAACAATAATTGAGCCCCCGTGTTGCTCCCCTGGGATTAATTCTTGCCCTGTCACTCTGCCTTGTACCTTGTGTTGTGACTTTTCTCTGCTCCCCCAGACTCCAGAGTGTCCTCAAATGGCTCTCAGGTTCCTACCATTCAAAGATACTTGCCTGCAATACCAGATTAGTGCTGCTTAAACCCATTAAGGCTACACTGGAGTTTCTGCTTATCTTCATTCCAATTTAGCCAACATTGGACTACCCGGGCTCCTTGAGAGTGTGTTGGAAAGTCCAAAATCCATAGGTCAGGTGACAGGCTGGAGACTTCTACAAGCTTTTGTCCCCAAATCCATAGGTCAGAAGATTAGAAGAGTGAAGAGTAAGAGTCTTCTAGAAAAATATCTGCCTATGATCTTTTTTTTTTTTAATGATCTGGAAGCAGAACACACCCTACAGAAGCTCCCTTTTTGCCCCTAAGGCCTTCAGTTCATTGAGACCTTCTCACGTTATGAAAGATAATCGGCTTTACTTGAGGGTAACTGATTTAATCACATGTGATTACTTTACAACAGCAACTAGACTAGGAACTAGACTAAGATACAACTATTGGTCTCTTACTGCCTGGAGCAAAGGGGAGTGAAGACAACCACAGACTCAAGGGAACAAGTAGTCCAAAGGACTAATGGACGCATGAACCACAGCCTACATGGCCCCAAGACCAGAAGAACTAGCTGGTGCCCAACTGCCACTACCGACTGCTCTGACAGGAATCACAACAGAGGGTCCTGGACAGAAAGGGAGAAAAATTGTAGAACAAAACATCAAATTCACAAAAAAGACCAGACTTATTGGTCTGACAGAGATTGGAGGAACCCTTGAGACTATGGCCCTAAGATCCACTTCTGAACTGGAACTGAAGCCAGTCCCCGACACCACCTTTCAGCCAAACCATAGACAGTCTCATAAAATAAACGATAACACCTGAGAGGAGTGTGTTCCTTAGAACAATCAATTACACGAGATCAAAAGGGCAACATTTAGGCAAAAGCAAAGATGAGAAGGCAGGAAAAACCCACTGCCGTTGCCATCGAGTCGATGGGTAGAAAATCAGGACAAAAGGAAATGGGGAAACTGGGGCTGAAATGGTGAGGATACTGCCACATTGTGGGGAATGAAACCAATGTCACGGCACGCTTTATGTACAAACTATGGAATGGGAAACTAATTTGCTCTGTGAACTTTCACATAACTCACAATAAAAAAAAGTAAATAATAATAAAAATTATTTAAAAAATCATTGTTTTTCCTCCAGTTCCCCAAATAGGTTTCTAACTGGAGGCCCCAAGACCACAGCTCGTACATTCTATATGCCCTGTTGCCCAGCTTCCCTTCTCAGAGCAAGGCTGAGATTTGAGGGCTTCAGTACAACTTCCCCCCAAATCTCTTCTTATACGCCTTTGCTGATGCCAGAAATTACATATTACTAAAGATATATTCCTTGGTTGATTGAAAAATGTTCTTAGTGTCATGAACTCTGTGCAAGGTCACCCATAAAGAGAGGAGCCATCCAGCTCTGCAGCTGGTACCTTTCTGCAGCCACGATCATGGGCTCAGGACTTGTCTTCAAAACACACGTGGATGTGAGTGTGGCTATTCTCACTTACCTTCTCTTTATACATGTGCTGGATAAATTGCTTGGCACGCCCTTACCCAGCTGGGTTTTTCTGGGACATTTTCCTCACTTCCACCTCCTCCCTCAAGTACGTGGCTACTATGGGAGCAGCCCCTTTTTACAACATGACCCTACTTTTCTGGCCATGGTTGATGGGCCAATCAGAGCACGTCTCTGTAATTTTTGGGTGTGGGATCCAGATTATGAAGTTAGTCTTGTTCCAGTTGGCTAAAGCTATAGCACATAAAACTTCAGAGCCTTTATTGTCCACGTTTTCTGCCGCATAGCCCAAGGAGCAAAGGAAGCCAGGCTGTACCAAAAGAAGGGAATGGAAACAATGTGCAGAGGGAAGGACAGAGAAGTGCTAAGCATTCTATATGCAATATTTTTCTGAGATCCAACCATGTCCCTGCTTTTCTCATGGTTTGGCTGTTCAACTTTTCCTGGGTCTCTGTGAGTCTTCCACTGCCCTATCGACCATTCCCCAACCCCTGGCTTTTGCTTTGTTTGTTTGCTTAAGCCAAGTCTGAATTGCTAACTAGTGCTACGGACTTCTTAGTAGCTCAGCACAGCACATACTCAGGGGATAAAGTAATTTCCTCTGTTAAATGAATGACAAATAACTTTGCATTTGATGGTGGCAGTGAATCAATTGTGCTTGTGTTCAAGAAGAATATGTTGAGGTGGAGTGTGTGTGTGTGTGTGTGTGTATACATGCTGATGCTACCTGACTCCACACAATAAATCCCTTGGTAGCTGAAAAATGTAATTGCAGTAGAACTTTCAAAGGAGTCACATGTTTCCCTGTGGCTTATGAAATTCAGGCTAATGAGTGGGTAAAGGCTTGTTTACATGACTGCTTCCATCATCTCTTTATGCTTTCAGAGAAAGGTTATTTTCAGACTCAGTCTTTACTGAGAATGGCAAAGCTATTCCACTGCCATACTACTGGTAGTTTAGAATTCTTAACCTGAAGCCTGTGGGTGGAATTTAGGGATCCTGTAAACTTCTACAAGAAGTTTGTTTTCACTAATTTATTTTCTAATAATTTTTCACCACTTTCTTTTCACTAATCTCTAACTAGAAATATAGCATTTCCTTCAATTATTCATGAAGGTAGCAAATCACAGTAGTATGAGCAGGCCCCAACTATAGAAATGATAGACAATTCCATAATAGAATTACAGACAATGCCATTTAAGTATTGCAGATATCATGAGATACCATTTGTATTTATTATACTTCAAATTTACAGTGGTTATTTTTTATTACAACCCCCACTAGATTCAGTTATTTAACACATATATTGCTTTATTAAATATTCCAATATTTTGGTAATGGTATCTCTACTTAATGTTGTATCTTATTTTATGCATTTAAAAACGTAATGTTTAACAGAATGGAGAGTCCCTGTGTGGTATAAACGACAAACAATAAATCCACTCAGCTGCTAACTGAAAGGTTGGAGGTTGGAGTCCACCCAGAGGTGCCTCAGAAGAAAGGCCTGGCTATCTACTTTCAAAAAGTCAGCCATTGGAAACCCTATGGAGCACAGTTCTACTCTGACACACATGGGGTCTCCCTGAATTGGAATCAACTCCACAGCAACTGGCTAAGAATGGATTGATAGAATTCGTTCAAGGTTTCCGTGATGTGTGTGCACACGTGCACACACACACACACGTTAACAATTCCTGATTTAATTCACTTTCTTGGAAGCAGAAATTTGGTAAAAAATACTACAAATATGACTTCAATGATACATAGGGTAGACTTTATTATAATGTTGTTTTAGTTAAGCACTGCTGGATAATAAACCACCCTGAAACATGGTGTCTTAAAACAACAACAACCATTTATTTTGCATTCAGCTTAGGCAGGACTCGTTGGGGACAGCTCCTCTTTGCTTTGGAGCCCTGGTGGCACAGTGGTTAATAGCAGCTGCTGCTAACCAAAAGGTTGGCAGTTCAAATCCACCAGGCGCTCGCTCCTTGGAAACCCAATGGGGCAGTTCTATTCTGTCCGATAGGGTTGCTATGTGTCAGAATCAATTCAGTGGCAAAGGGTTTAGTTTTTTGGTTTCCTCTCTGCTCCATGTTGCATCAATGAGGAAAACTTGACTGTGGCTGAAAGATCCACCCCCAAGATGTCTCACTCACTTGACTGGCAAGGGATGCTGCTATAGACTGGAGCTCAGAACTGTTAGCCAAGAGCCTCCATCAGACTCCATATGGGCTCCTCCACTGGGCACTTGGACTTTCCAACCACATGGTGGCTGGGTTCTAAGAAAGAATTCCAAAATACCAGAAGCCACCAGTCTCTTAAGACTTGCGCCTGGAAGCTAGAACAGTGTCACTTCCACTATATTTTATTGTTTAATCAGTCAAAGAGGCCAGCCAGATTCAAGGGAAAGGGGCATAGCCCTCACCTCCCACTGGGAAGAGTGTCAAAAAACTTGTGTTGTCATTGTTATTAGGTGCCATTGAGTCGGTTCCGACTCATAGCGACCCTATGCACAACAGAACCAAACACTGCCCGGTCCTGCGCCATCCTCATAATCGTTGTTAGGCTTGAGCTCATTGTTGCAGCCACTGTGTCAATCCACCTCGTTGAGGGTCTTCCTCTTTTCCACTGACCCTGTACTCTGCCAAGCATGATGTCCTTCTCCAGGGACTCATCCCTCCTGACAACATGTCCAAAGTATGTAAGATGCAGTCTCGCCATCCTTGCTTCTAAGGAGCATTCTGGTTATACTTCTTCTAAGACAGATATGTTCGTTCTTTTGGCAATCCATGGTATATTCAATATTCTTCACCAACACCACAAATTCAAAGGCATCAATTCTTCGGTCTTCCTTATTCATTGTCCAGCTTTCACATGCATATGATGTAATTGAAAATACCATGACTTGCGTCAGGCGCCACCTTAGTCTTCAAGGTGACATCTTTGCTCTTCAACACTTTAAAGAGGTCCTTTGCAGCAGATTTACCCAATGCAATGTGTCTTTTGATTTCTTGACTGCTGCTTCCGTGGCTGTTATTGTGGATCCAAGTAAAATGAAATCCTGGACAACTTCAATCTTTTCTCTGTTTATCATGATGTTGCTCATTGGTCCAGTTGTGAGGATTTTTGTTTTCTTTATGTTGAGGTGCAATCCATACTGAAGGCTGTGGTCTTTGATCTTCATTAGTAAGTACTTCAAGTCCTCTTCACTTTCAGCAAGCAAGGTTGTGTCATCTGCATAACGCAGGTTGTTAATGAGTCTTCCTCCAATCCTGATGCCCCGTTCTTCTTCATATAGTCCAGCTTCTCCAATGATTTGCTCAGCATACAGATTGAATAGGTATGGTGAAAGAATACAACCCTGACGCACGCCTTTCCTGAGGTTAAACCAATCAGTATCCCCTTGTTCTGTCCGAACAACTGCCTCTCGATCTATGTAAAGGTTCCTCATGAGCACAATTAAGTGTTCTGGCATTCCCATTCTTCTTGTTATCCATAATTTGTTATGATCCACACAGTCAAATACCTTTACATAGTCAATAAAACACAGGTAAACATCCTTCTGGTATTCTCTGCTTTCAGCCAGGATCCATCTGACATCAGCAATGATATCCCTGGTTTCATGTCCTCTTCTGAAACTGGCCTGAATTTCTGGCAGTTCCCTGTCATTATACTGCTGCAGCCATTTTTGAATGATCTTCAGCAAAATTTTGCTTGAGCGTGATATTAATGATTAAAAAACAAAAAACAAAAAACCAAACCCACTGCCATCGAGTCAATTCCGACTCATAGCAACCCTATAATTTCCACATTTGATTGGATCACCTTTCTTGGGAATAGGCATAAATATGGATCTCTTCCAGTCAGTTGGCCAGGAAGCTGTCTTCCATATTTCTTGGCATAGATGAGTGAGCACCTCCAGCGCTGCATCTGTTTGTTAAAACATCTCAATTGATATTCCATCAATTCCCGGAGACTTGTTTTTCGCCAGTGCCTTCAGAGCAGCTTGGACTTCTTTCTTCAGTACCATAGGTTCCTGATCATACACCACCTCTTGAAATGGTTGAACATCCACTAATTCTTTTTGGTATAATGACTTTGTGTATTCCTTCCATCTTCTTTTGTAGCCACCTTTAATCTGTCACAAATGTGAAATGTAATCTCCCTTGAAATTATTTCTGTTATAAGACTAAAAGGTCTTGAAATGAAATATTAAAGATGGATAATTTAATGGCATCTGCAAATAAAATGGAAGGAGCCCTGGTGGTGGAGCAGTTAAGTGCTTGGCTTGTACAGAAAGGTCAGAGTTTTTAACCCACCAGCCAGCCACTCCACAGGAGAAAGATGTGGCAGCCTGCTTCTGTAAAGATTATAGCCTTGGAAACCCTATGGGGCATTCTACTCTGCCCTATAGGGTTGGTATGATTTGAAACTGACTTCACAGAAATGGGTTTGGTTTGGTTTGGGTAAATAAAATGCTATTGAAGGAATGAAGAAAACTGAGCTTGCATTGTATTTGCAGCCTCCTCTTCCTCTTCCCCTTCTTTTTCCCCTCCCCTTCGGTTTTTCCACTCCTCCAGCTTCCTCTTCTCTTTCCCCCTTACTATCCTTCATTACTTTAATAATTTCTTTTATTTTGTGTTGTTGTTGCAAATATACACAGCAAAACATACACCAACTCAACAGTTGCTACATGTACAATTCAGTGACATTGATTACATTCTTGGAGTTGCACAACCATTCTCACCCTCCTTTTCTGAGTTGCCCCTCTCTCATTAACATAAACTCACTCCCCCCTAAGTTTCCTGCCTAGTTTTTCGAGTTCCTGTTGTCAATGTGATCCCATACAGATAGAGCTTAAAACAGCACATTGCTCACGGCAGACTCTTTACTAGTTAAGCTAAATTATTGTTTTAAGAAGACTTCAAGGGGGTATTTTTGATTTAAGATTTAAGGATTATCTCAGGGCAATAGTTTAGAGCGTTCCTGTCATAATTTTTGCCCTTCTTCTTTACCAAGAGATGAAAATGGAGAAGAAGAAAAGCATGAGGAGAAGGAAGAGGGGGAGAAAGAATAAGGAAAAGATAGGAGGGAAAAGGGGAAGGCAGAAGACAGAGAAGAGGTGGGTGGAGGAAAAGGAGGAGAAAAAGGAAGAGGTCTTTGGTGATTTACTCAAAGGTGAAATCGTCCACGGTGATGCTGCAGCCTTCTTACAGGAATACTTGTTGAGGAGGTCATCTCACAAATACGTATGTATAAGGGACTTATTGGTACATTGTATTTTTAGAGGAGAAAAAGTTAGAAACAACTTAAATGTTCATCAGTGGGGAGCTGGTTAAATACATGCATACATACACACACACACACACACATATGTATGTATGTATGTATATATGTATGTATGTAGGTATGTATGAGCCCCAGTGGGGCAGTGGTTAAGCACTCACCTGCTAATCGAAAGGCTGGTGATTTGAACCCACCGGCCACTCTGCAGGAGAAAGAAGTGGCAATCTACTTCCGTAATGATTAAAATTTTTACAGCCTTGGAAACCCTATGGGGGCAGTTCTACTCTGTCCTATAGGGTTGCTATGAGACATATTTTTACATAGGAAGAGTATAAGGACATGTATGGATTATGGGAGACAAATGTGACTGGGAGAGGTAAACACAGGCCCTCAATCTTATGCTGAGTGATGGGTGCACATACACTCACTGTGTTATTTTCCATGCCTTTTTTGCTTTTATTCTACTTGAAATGCTTCATATTAAATCAAGGCAGACATGAGTCCCCAGATTAGAAAAGTTCTCTACATACCAAGCAGTCTAGATAATAATATATTGACACCTACACACATCACAAAGAAAAAGCAGAGCACCAAGGAAAGAGAGAAAAATCTAAATGCCATCAGAGGGTAATTGAGAAAACAGAGATACAAGAACAAATAACATTAGGATTAAAAGGGATATTATTTTAGATATTGATTTTTTTAATCTTATGAGAATGAATAAATCTATTCCAATAATTTTGAAAGCTAAAATGTCAGCAATTAAAAAGTATAAATAGACTCAGAAAGGAATTAGAATATTGAATAGACTGATAATCAATTAAAAAAGAAAATCAGTAGTCTAAGATTCCTTGAAGGTTTAGAAAATGCATCTGGTGTTTTTGGGCATAGGGAGATTTGGATATTGTAAACAAAATGGATCCAAAGACTATAAAATTTATTTTAATGGCTTTAAAACCCTGGCGGTGTAGTGGTTAACAGCTACGGCTGGTAACCAAAAGGTTAGCAGTTCGAATCCACCAGGTGCTCCTTGGAAACTCTATGGGGCAGTTCTACTCTGTCCCATAGGGTTGTTATGACTTGGAATGGATGGCAACGGGTTTGACTTTTGTTTTATAGCCTTGGAAGGAAGCCTTAGTGGCGCAAGTGTTCAAGGGCTCGGTACTAACTGAAAAGTTGGCAGTTTGAATCCACCCAGTGGCTCCACCAAAGGAAGACTTGGTGATCAGAGCTGAGAACACCCTGTGGGGTGGTTCTGCTGTGTAACATGGGGTTGCTATGAGTTGAAATCGACTCAATGGCACCCAACAACAACAACATAGCCTTTGTATGAAAACTAGCAAAAGACAATACAGGGCAAGAAAATTATACACCAAATTCACTTACAAACACCAACGTCCAAATCCTAACACAAATATTAGCAAATCCAACCCTCTAGATATTGCAGGGCCTTTAGGCTCAGTCTTTATTCATTACCCCAAGGTTAGTTCAGATGCTCATGATTCTCAAACTAATCTCTCTAGTCACAGCTCTCCCTTGAACTCTGGACTCATGTGTTCAAACTCTACCCCACGTCTACAGTGTGAGACTTCAGAAGATTCTCAAATTAACATATCCACAGACAACTCTTGACTGCCAGCCCCTCCCCCTGTACCTCTCCAGTCTTACATATCTTGGTTGGTGGCAGCTCCATTCTTCCATTTTCTCAGGCCTAACCCCTTGGAGTCATCCCTGACTCCTCTCTTCGTCTCACACCCCAATTCCAGTCTATCTACAAATCTCACTGCTTTTATTTCCAGAGCATACCCAGACCTGGCCACTTTTGCCCAGCAACCTGATCCAACACACCACCATCATCCACTTGTGTCATTGCAGAAGTCCCCAACAGACCTTCTGTTGCTACCCTTGTTTCTTAAGTCTATTCCCTAATCAATAGCCAAGGTGATCTTTCTAAAAACTTAAGTCACATTGTACTATTCTCACAACCCTCCCACCTCCTTCACAGTAGAAGCCATGGGCCATGTTTGCATGTAAGAGTAAGCAATATTAGGAGGATGGCAAATCTTTCTATAATTCCAATGCACCCTGGTAAATCAAAGCCGGTAATTTATAGGGAATAGTAAGAAACCATAAGAGGTAAGAAAATCCTGAAAAAGAAAGGAGGCGGGATTTGCTGTACCAGTTTGTGAGACCTTATGAAGTAAAAAAAAAAAAAAAATTTTTTTTTTTTTTTAACAGCAATTAAATGCAACAGTGTGGTGTTGGTGCTGAAATAAAAAAAGACATCTCATCGGGCCAGAAGTTGGGCCCTTCTACCCAACTTCACTCAGTCACTGGGGTGGCTGTGCCAGGACAGAACGACCTTGGACAAAATGACTCTCTGTAGCAAAGGCAGACCCTCAGGAAGCCGAGACCTGGAGGCCATCTGCTGACCTGGGCAACAAGTCCTTCCCTGAAGGGGATCTGTGTGGTGCAGCTCCATGTCCACCATAGTGTCCTAGTTATCTAGCGCTGCTGTAACAGATATACCATAAGTGATTGCTTTGTTAACAAACGGAAATTTATCTTCTCACAGTTAGGGGGCTAGAAGTCCGAGTTCATGGTGCCAGCTCTGGGGGAAGGTTTTCTCTCTCTGTCGGCTCTGAGGGAAGGTCCTTGCCTCTTTTCAGCTTCCGTTGCTTGGTTCCTTGGCAACCTTCATGTGGTGTGGTATCCGTCTTCCCTCATCCGCACTTTCATGCTTCTGTACCTAATCTGCTCCTTTATATCTCATAAGTGAGCGGTTTATAACACACCCTACACTGATATGGCCTCACTAGCATAGTAAAGAAAACCCTATCCCCAAATAGGATTTTATCCGTAGATATAAAAACTCAAATCCAACCTGTTGCCATTGAGTTGATTCCAACTCATAGTGGCCCTATAAGACAGAGTAGAACTGCCCCATAGGGTTTCCAAGGCTGTAATCTTTATGGATTGAGTGTCAGAGCAGCTGATGGGTTCAAACCGCTGACCTTTGGTTAGTAGCTAAGTGCCTAACCACCAGGACTCCTTTTATCCATATGTATGTTCTTGTTGTTGTTAGGTGCTGTTGAGTTGGTTCCAACTCATAGTGACCAGGTGTACAGGGAATGAAACACTGCCCAGTCCGGGGTCATCCTTACAATCATTGCTATGTTTGAGTCCATTGTTGCAGCCTTTATGTCAATCCATCTTGTTGAAGATGGATTATGTCAATCCTCTTTTTCACTGACCCTCTATTTTACCAAGCATGGTGTCCTTCTCTAGGGACTGGTCCCTCCTGATAACTTGTTCAAAGGTATATAACCAAAAAACCAAACCCGTTGCCGTTGAGTAGATTCTGACTCATAGCTACCCTACAGGACAGAGTAGAACTGCCTTGTAGGGTTTCCAAGGAGACCCTGGAGGATTCGAACTGCTAACCTTTTGGTTAACAGCTGAACTCTTAACCACTATACCACCATGGTCTCCTAAAAGGTATAGGAGTTAGGATTTATAACATATTTTGGAGAGGACACAATTCTATCCATAACATACACTATTAAGTCTATGTTTTTACCTGTATGTATTATGTTAGCTATATCAAATACATATTTTATTATTATTTTCTAGATATTCTGAAGTTTTGGTCTTAATTTTCTTTTTAACCTAAGAATTGTTTAAGAATATTAATTTTTTTTCGTGTGAAATGTTTTTTGTGTGTGTTTTCTAATTTTGCTATCAAATTCTGGTTTTATGCATTTTGTCAATGAATATGGCCTATACTATTTCTACTTTTGGGAATTTTTTTGAGCTTTCTATGTAGCCTAAGGTTATATAATTTTCATAAATATCCCATAGGCACTTTTGAAAAGAAAGTATCCTTTCTGATTCTATGATATAAAGTTTATTCTCCATCAATTAGACTTACCTTACCAATTATTGGAGCCGTGGTGGCACAGTGGTTAAGAGCTCGGCTGTTAACCAAAAGGTTGGCAGTTTGAAACTACCAGCTGCTCCATGGAAACCCTGTGGGGCATTTCTCCTCTGTCCTATAGGGTCTATGAGTCAGAATTGACTCAATGGCAATCGGTCTGGTTTGGTTTTTACCAATTATTATTTACATTTCCTTTATTATTATTATAACTTTACTCAATGCATTTTGATAGTATTATTTGTTTGGTAAGGAGCCCTGGTGACACAATTGTTGAGCACTAGGCTGCTAACCAAAAGGTAGATGGTTCCAACCCACCAGTGCCTCTGCAGAAGAAAAGACCTAGCGGTCTGCTCTTGTAAAGGTTATAGCCAAGGAAACCCAATGGTGCAGTTCTACTTGGTCATATAGGGTTTCCACAAGTTGGAATTGAGTTGACAGCAAACAACAACAGCAACAATTTATTTGGAGCATAAGGATACCCCCATTTATGTCTTTATATTATAACCATTATCATTATTAAGATGTTCTTTTCTGTGTCTCATTTAATACTTTTTGCCTTGAAGCCAATCTTGTCTCTTAGTAATATCACCATCTTTTGAGTAAGTCTGATTGAAGTCTGATTTTTTAGTTCAAAATATGGAACTGAGAGTTGGTTCCGACTTTTCACAGAAACTCAGACTCACAGGTGTGGCTTAAAATACAAGCAAATTCGTAGAGCCTCCTCATGACCTCCAAAGCTACGGTGAAAGAATTATAGGAGGACACAAACAGTTAATGCTCTTGGCTGCTAACCAAAAGGGTGGAGGTTTGAGTTCAATCAGAGTTGCCTTGGAAGGAAGGCCTGGTGATCCACTTCTAAAAAACCAACCATTGGAAACCCTATGGAGCATATTTCTACTATGACACTCATGAGGTCGCCATGAATTGGAGTTGGTGGCAACTGTTTGCTTTTATTTTTTTTTCTTCTTAGCCAAGCAGGGTGTTGTTGTTAGGTGCCATTGAGTCAATTTTCTACTCATAGAGACCCTACGTGACAGAGCAGAACTGCCCATAGGATTTTCTAGTCTATAATCTTTATGGGAGCAGATCGCCAGGTATTTTCTCCCATGGAGCCTCTGGAAGGGTTATAATCACCAGCCTTTCAATTAGCAGCCAAATGCTTAACCATGGAACCACCATGGCCCCAAGGAGGGTGTTAAAGGTTGCAATTTGTTAGTTCTCCAGACAAGGTTTGGGGCAAGCTGCTGGCTGAGAAGGGCTGGGGAGGATTATTGTTAGTATCCCAACATTCTCGGGGGTCTCAGAAAGTCAGGTTTTTTCCTATCTTGGCAGAGAAGAGAGAGACCTCAACTGATGGATTCTACAAAAATTATTGCCACAGCAGAGGTCAGGGGGCAGAAGTTGTCCGCTCAGACTTCGCCAGAGAGACCCTCAGGGGTTGGCTTTGACACAAGGGTGACTGAGAAAGGTCTGCACGTTACTGAGAGTGACTTTTAGTAGCCAGCAGCCTAAATGCATGAAGAGCGACCCGTTGTTGTTTAGGTAGTGGGCGGCAGGGGCTCTCCAGGCAAGGATAAAGCATCAACCCTTTTAGGATGCTAAAAGCCAATCACAAACTTACCTTCCAAATGTAACATTATGTCTACATTTAGATGGTAATATTACAAGAATATTATATCTGCCAGCTTTGTATTTGAAGCCTCGACTACTTTAAGAGGGAAGCCATGTTATAAAATGAGTAGCAGGTTCTAGCCCTCTTATTAGGTGATGCTGCTCCCCATTTGTGTATTTGATCTAGAGTTCTGGAGGAGGGCAGCGGATGTGTTGGGAGTAAACTCTTCCCTGGGAGTAAACTCAGGTTTGGGAGTCAGAAACCCTGGCTCCTTCCCTATCAGGCGTGAAACTACCAGCAAGTTATCCAACTTCTCTAAGTCCCTCCTGACTTTGAAATTGTGTCTTAACGTTGTTGTAAGGATTAAATAAGTTGGAGTGTACAAAATGCTCCATACATCACATGACTCATTATGAAATTTTCCCAAGTCAGACTTTTCATCATTTTAGCCAATGTTTAATGCACCTATTATCCCCCTAATCAATCCACACACGCTCATATTTTTCTTTCAGCATCACTATGGGTTAGGAATTAAGTATCAGATATGGTCTCTCTCCTCAGGCAGAAGGTGGAGAAAATTTAAGTTCTGAATTGAGAGGCACCAATGATTATGCATGAGAAGTTCAGAAAGTGATGAGGTACGATTTTACTAGATCTTGAAATAGTTCATCTCCAGGAGCAAGGAAAAGAGGAGGGGGCATTTCAGGTAGCAGAAACAGTGTGGGCAAAAGCGTGGAGGCAAGAAGGGTGTGTTTGGGCCTGTGAGCAGACCTCTGTGACTCCAGAAGAATGGCTGTGAGAGACAAGATCAGATGGGAAGCTTGGGGTTGGCTCATGCAGAGGTCTCAAAACCAGGCAGCAGAGTGTGAATCTGATATGGGGGCTACAAAAAGCCATGGCAGTTTCCTGAGCAGGGAAGAGACACATAGCAGATTCTCTTGGGGCCTCCTGAATGAATTGTTTGTACCTGATGCTTGTCTCGGGTCTGTTTTGGAAGGACCCAAATTATGACAGAACACAGCAAACGTGTATTTGGAAGCAGTTTGGCTGATGGTGCTCACAGGTGGGGCAGGAAGACCTGCTTGTATAGAATGGTGTTGGACTTGCCTCAACAGATGGTCTCCTTCTTGAGCATGCTCTTTTTGTTTCCAAAAAAAAAAAAAAACCATGAAGAGTAAAATCCAATATTTATTTCATGAGTAAGCACTCTGAGACACACAAGAGAGTGAGTTCCACTTCTAAATATTCTAAAGAAATACTTGCCAGGTGTTGCTGGGAAAGCCCCAGCCCCTCTCTCTGCCAACCTTTCCTTGGTGGAGAAGTTAGCCCATGTGGTATTTACCCCATCTGCAGGAGCCCTGCACTGGGGTGCAGGGTTTGAATCCAAGTGAGGCTTTTTCTCTAAGCATTTGTGATCCGGTAACCTAGACCTATGCTGGCAACTCGCTCATGGCAAAACCAGTCAGGAAAGAGGTCAGTGTAGACTCTCGAGGATGTAGGAGTTCAGAGATAAGGGGTCAGTGGCACAGGCTCCTTCTGCGTGGCCCACTGTAGAGAGAGAGAGAAGGATGCAAGTAAGAACAACAGAGCTTGATTCATTTCTCTTCTTGTGGAATTGGTCTCCTTTCTCTCTCCATTGGAGGCTCTTGCTGTTACACAGGGCATCCCTGGCTAAAACATTGGAGATAAAAGATGGTCAGAAACATAGGTGCCCAGGCAGCCTAGCCAGAAGGCAGCAAGGAGAAGGTGGGCAGTGGGAAGTTTTCAGGAGGAACAGAGAGAACGGGGACAGGGAAAGACAAAACCAAAAAATCCCAAACCTGTCAAGCTGTCAAGCTGATTCCGATTCACGGCAACCCCATGTGTTACACTGTAGACCCGTGCTCCATGAGGTTTTCTTTGAAGTAGATTGCCAGGCCTTTCTTCCATGGTACCACTGGGTGGGTTCAAACCAACAACCACCAGGGACCTAAGGGAAAGATAAACCAAAGCAAACCCACTACTGTTGAGTCAATTCTGACTCATAGTGACTCTACAGGACAGAGTAGAACTGCCCCAGAGTGTTTCCAAGGCTGTAAATCTTTATAGAAACAAGCTGCCGCGTATTTCTCCTTAGGAACGGCTGGTGGGTTCGAACTGCCAAGCTTTTGGTTAGAAGCCAAGTGCATTAACCACGGCACCACCATGGCTCCTTTAAGGAAAAGACAAGGCCTCTTAGAAGTTTGTACGAACCAAGCTCCTTTTCTTGTCTCTAAAAAAGAAAGAAAAAAGAAAGAGAACCTGTTGCCCTTGAGTTGATTCCAACTCATAGCAACCCTATAGGACAGAGTAGAACTGCCCCATAGGATTTCCAAGAGGCAGCTGGTGGATTCAAACTGCCAACCTTTTGGTTAGCAGTCAAACACTTAGCCACTGCACCACCAGGGCTGTCTCTGGGATGCCTGAATTTCTTTCTCTTCTTGGCAGGCTCAGGTGACTATCTGGGTTCCACCTGTGAGGAGAACAAGAATCTCTGGTGCAGAAACACAACATCTGAGTTTTTACATGGGTCCCAGGTAGGCGGAAGGTGTCCCATCTCACACAAATGGAGCCACTTCCTTTTAAGTCATCGAACCCTCTCTTCTCATTGCTCAGCCTATTCCAGGCTGGGGTGGGAGCCCTTGTGTGTGTACCAAGAACTCTATGTACCTTTCCATTCCAGCTTGTTATTACACTGCATTAGAGTTGCCTGTCATATTCCTCATTAATCCGTGAGCTCCTTGAGAACAGGAGCTGTTATCAGTCAGCTATTGCTGCAATAATGCTGCCTAACAAATGAAGCTCATTGCTTAAAACATGCAATGCATTTTTTTTCCCCCTCTCAATTGCACAGATCAGCTGGGCTTGACTCCAAGCTGTGGTCAAAGCCAGTCTGCTCCTCATGTCTCATATCCTTCTTAGACCAGCAGCTACCTGATCATGCTCTTCTACTGAATGGCAGGAGCTCAAGAAACCCAGTCACAGAGGCACATTTAAAGTCTTGTCTCACATCACAGCCATGTACATTCTGCTGGTCAAAGTAGGCCACCTGGCCATACCCAAAGTCAGTGAGGCAGGATATCTTGTAACCAAGGTAGAGGAAAAGGAGGGTGGGTGTGAGTGGAACAATAATCTGACCCTTCCCAAGAGCTATATAGTCTACACCTTTATAGCCCTAGTATATGGTGGTATCCAGTAAATATTGACTGATGAATGAATGAATGAATACGAGCAGATGGTCGTGATCTCTGTGCTAGGGGCAGTGGGAACATGCTGATGTGCTGACTCACAGAGCCCTCTCAGCTCCCAGTTCATGGATTCTTTCTTCTGCCATCTCAAATGTGTATTTTTCTCCCTGGCTACATTTAAGATTTTCTTCTAATCACGGGTGTTTAGAAATCTGAGAATAATGCATCTTGGTATGGTTTTCTTTCTGGGTATCCTGTTTGGCATTCATTTTCTTTGGATCTATGGGTTTATACTTTTCACCACATTTGGAAAATTTGGGCTATTCTTCAAAAAAAAAAAAATTTTTTTTTTTTTTTTGTCTCTCCCGTCTCCTCCTGGGTCACCAACACATGTATGTTAGTTTGCTTGATATTGTCCCACATGTCACTGATGTTTTATTATTTATTTTTTTAGCAGGGTTTTTTTCCCCCCTCTGTGCTAAATCTTGGGTAGTTTCTATTGCGATATCTTCAAAATCAGTGAACCTCTTTTCTTCAGTGTCTAATATGCCTGGCCAGAATTGTATCATCTCTCAGCTCCATTTGAGCCCTACAAACTGTTCAGCTTACAGCTCACTAGTTGTTCTTTTCTCAGGTTTGTGTATTTTCACCCTATACATATGTGACTTAGTATTTAGCGATAGACTCAGGGAATCTCTATGTAGTTTTCTAGAGCTATTTCTGGAGTTTTCTCTACAGTACTCTGCCATACAAATTCCAGCCTTTTCAGCTTTTCTGAACTACAATCTCAGGCTATGCTCTTCTTGAGATCCCTTTTCCTTCAGACAGAAAGTCAGGTTAATAATAGGCTCACCTTGTCTGTTCTTTATCTCAAGGATCAGTGTTTGACAATGTCTGAAAACTTTTGCCTTGTATATTTTGTTCGATTTTTCAGTTTCTAACATGACAAGATAAGTCTGATCCCAGTTATTCCATCATGGGACTGCCTAATATCTTTTTAGAGTCCCTGGGTGGCAAATGGTGAATGCACTCAGCTGCTAACCTAAAGGTTGAAGGTTTGAGTCCACCCAGAGGACACTTGGAATAAAGTCCTGGTGATCTACTTCTGCTAAATCAGCCATTGAAAACCCTGTGGAGCACAATTCTAATCTGACATACACGGGATTGCCATGAGTTGGGGTTGACTCCACAGCAACTGTTTTTTATTTTTTAATATCTTTTTAGCTCTCAAATTAGTTAATATAATTATGGTTACATAGTTAAAATAATTTTGAATAAAATATTAACAAAACATTGATTTACTGAATTATTACTCATAAAAATGCATGCGTTTGTATTTTTATGACACTGTATTAGACATCACAGAAATTTGTAATTCATGGAATGATCTATTCCTAAAAATTCCATCTGATTAAAATTTGAGATAGATTAATCTTTATTTACAGCCAAATGATCTTGGAAAAGAAGAACAAGTTGGAGGACTCACGTTTTCTGATTTTAAAACTTACTACAAAGCTACAGTAATCAAAACAGTGTGGTACTTAAACCCCAGAACAGAAACTAGATAACTGGGAGCTCCTAAAAATCAAACACTTATGCTCATCAAAAGACTTCACCAAAAGAGTAAAAAAACAACCTACAAACTGGGGGGAAAAATTTGGCTATGACACATCCGATCCGCATCTAATCTCTAAAATCTATGAGATACTGCAAAACCTCAACAACAAAAAGACAAATAACCCAATTAAGAATGGGCAAAGGATATGGACTGGCACTTCACTAAAGAAGACATTCAGACAGCTACCAGACACATGAGGAAATGCTCACAACCATTAGCCATTAGAGAAATGCAAATCAAAACTACAATGAGATACCATATCACACCAACAAGGCTAGCATTAACCCAAAAAACACAAAATAATAAATGTTAGAGAGGTTGTGGAGAGTCTGGAACACTTACACACTGCTGGTGGGAATGTAAAATGGTACAACCACATGGAAAATCAATTTGGTGCTTCCTTAAAAGGCAAGAAATAGAAGTACTATACGATCCAGCAACCCCACTCCTTGGAATATATCCTAGAGAGGTAAGAGCCTTCACACAAATAGACGTATGCACACCCATGTTCATTGCAGCACTGTTCACAATAGCAAAAGGATGAAAACCACCAAGGTACCCATCAATGAATGAATGGATAAACAAATTATTCTATATTCACAAAATGGAACACTATGCAACAATAAAGAACAACAATGAATCTTTGAAACATCTCATTACGTGGATGAACCTGGAAGGCATTATGCTGAGTGAAATTAGTCAGTCACAAAAGGGCAAATATTGTATGAGACCACTATTATAAGAACTCAAGAAAAGGTTTAAACATAGAAGAAAACATTCTTTGACGGTTACAAGGGTGGGGAGGGATGAAGAGGGGTATTCACTAACTAGATAGTAGATAAGAATTCTCACAGGCGAAGGGAAGGACAGCACACAATACAGGGGAAGTCAGCACAACTGGACTAAACCAAAAGCTAAGAAATTTCCTGAACACACCAAACACTTCAAGGGACAGATTAGCAGGAGTGAGGGTCTGGGGACCATGGTTTCAGGGGACATCTAGGTCAGTTGGCATAACAAAGTTTATTAAGAAAATATTCGGCATCTCATTTTGGAGAGTGGCATCTGGGGTCTTAAAACCTAGCAAGCAGCCATCTAGGATATACCAATTGGTCCCAATCCACCTGGAGCAAAGGAGAATGAAGAACACCAAAGACACAAGGAAAATATGAGCCCAAGAGACAGAAAGGGCCACATAAACCAGAAACTCTATCAGCTTGAGACCAGAAGAACTAGATGATGCCTGGCTACCACCAACGATTGTCTTGACAGGGAACACAACAGACAGTCCCTGATGGAGGGGGAGAAAAGGAGGGTACAGAACTCAAATTCTAGTAAAAAGACCAGACTTAATGGTCTGACTGAGACTGGAGGTACCCTGGAAGACATGACTCCCAGACTCTCTGTTAGCCCAGAACTGAAACCATTTCCAAAGCCAACTCTTCAGACAAAGATTAGACTGGACTATAAGACATAAAATGATACTTGCGGAGAGAGCGCTTCTTAGCTCAAGTAGATGAGACTAAGTGGGCAGCTCCTGTCCAGAGGCGAGATGAAAAGGCAGAAAGGGACAGGAGCTGGTTGAATGGACACAGAAAATCCGGGGTGGAAAGGAGGAGTGTGCTGTCACATTATAGGGGGAGCAACTAGGGTCACAGAACAATGTGTGCATAAATTTTTGTATGAGAAACTAACTTGAACTGTAAACTTTCACTTAAAGCACAATTAAAAAAAAACAGTGTGGTACTGGCATAAGGATAGACAGATATACCAATGAAATAGAATTTAGAGTCCGGAAATAAACCTATAAATCTACAGCCAATTAATTTCTGAAAAGGGTGCCAAGTCCATTCATTGGGGAAAGAATAGTATAATCAAATGGTGCTCGGACAACAATGTCCACATGCAAAAGAATAAAATTGGATCCCTACCTCTCACCATATGCAGAAACTAATTCAAAATGGATCACCAACCTAAATATAAGAGCTAAAATAATACAACCCCTAGAAGAAAGCATAGGAGTAAATCTTCAAGACCCTGTATTTGGCAATACATTTTTAGATATGACACCAAAAGTGTGAACATAAAAGAAAAAATAGATAAATTGGGCTTCATCAAAATTAAAAACTTTTGTGCATCAAAGGACTTCGTCATCAAAGTGAAGAGACAATCTACAGAATGGATGAAAAGATGTGGGGACCATAAATCTGATAAGAACTTAATATCCAGAATATACAAAGAATTCCTACAACTCAACAACAAAAAGACAAATGACCCGATCAAAAAAAATGGGCAAAGGACTTGAATAGACATTTTACCAAAGATGTTATACAAATGGCTGATCAGCACATGAAAAGATGCTCATCAGTCATTAAACCCAAAACCAGATTCTTAGCAGCTTTATCAACGACTACGGATATGCAAATCAAAACCACAATGAGATACCACTTAACACCTACTAGGGTGGCTATTATCAGAAAAACAAAAAACGACTGTTAATGAGGACGTTGGAGAAATCAGAACCCTTATCCATTGTTGGCGGGAATAAAGAATGGTGCACCTGCTGTGGAAAAGTTTGGCTGTTCCTCAGAAAGTTAAACCCAAAACCATATGATCCAGAAATTCTGCACCTAGATATTTATACCAAAAAGACTGGAAAGCAGGAACTCAAATAGATACTTGTACACCAATGTTCATTGCAGCACTATTGACAGTAGCCAAAAGGTGGAAACAACCCACGTGTCCATCGACGAATGGGTAAACTGAATCTGGTATTCATGTAATGGTATATTACTCAGCCACAAAAAGGAATGAAATTCTAACACATGCTACAATACGAACAAAGCTTGAAAACATTATGCTAAGTGAAGTAAGCCAGTCACAAAAGGACAAATATTGTATGCTTCTACCCATATGAAATAGCTAAAATAGGCAAGGTCATTGAGAAAGTAAGTTGATTAAAGGTTACCAGGGGCTGGGGAGTGGGAGAAGGAGAAATTATTGTTCCATGGGTACAGAGTTTCTGTTTTGGGGTGCTGGAAAATTTTTCAGAATAGATGGTGGTGATAGTTGCAAAGCATTGTGAATGTAATTAATGCCGATGAATTGTACACTAAAGATTAAAATGGCAAAATGTATGAT
This sequence comes from Loxodonta africana, assembly GCF_030014295.1. Lineage (NCBI taxonomy): Eukaryota > Metazoa > Chordata > Mammalia > Proboscidea > Elephantidae > Loxodonta > Loxodonta africana. The sequence goes on along the minus strand of NC_087363.1, from coordinate 28,907,124 downwards.
ATACGTATATACATACATATAAAAATCCACAATAAAATTAAAAATTTTTAAATAACAAAAGACAGAAAAATAAGATTAACTGTGCCTACAGCTGCTAACCAAAGGGTTGGCAGTTCGAATCCGCCAGGCACTCCTTGGAAACCCTACGAGGCAGTTCTACTCTGTCCTATAGGGTCGCTATGAGTCGGAATCTACTCGACGGCACTGGGTTTGGTTTCTTTGGTTTCCGTGTGTACATGTGTGGTTTTAAATGCATTTAAATACAACTCACACTTTCACAGGCATTTAAATAACCCTGATTGAGTCCCATAGGAGGTGAGGGAAGCAGACGTAAGCAAGACATGTCCACGGCGGAGGTGAAAATGGAGTCAAGAATTATTCCTCATTTCCATATATACTAACCTAAGGATTTGAAAATGACTGATCCAGAAAAATAAATCCACTGTATTTCTTCATGACTGTGAGGGCAAAGCTTGATCTTTTCTGAGGGAGCTGATATAAACACAGCGTCAGTCCATTCACGAAGGAAATTTGCTCAAGTCTTCTTGGAACATTTGGAAGGTTTTTAATTTTGCTTTGTCGAAGAGTAAACAGATTCTATGTACATTCAAAAAACCTTTTCAAAACCTCTTTTCTTTTTTTTAAATAGTATTTTTTAAAAAATAATTTCTATTGTGCTTTAAGTGGAAGTTTACAAATCAAGTCAGCCTCTCACACAAAAACCCATACACACCTTGCTACACACTCCCAATTACTCTCCCCCTAATGAGACAGCCCTCTCTCTCCCTCCATTCTCTCTTTTCATGTCCATTTCACCAGCTTCTAACCCCCTCGACCCTCTCATCTTCCCTCCAGGCAGGAGATGCCTACTTAGTCTCAAGTGTCCACCTGATCCAAGAAGCTCACTCCTCACCAGCATCCCTCTGTAACCCATTGTCCAGTCCAATCCATGTCTGAAGAGCTGGCTTCAGGAATGGTTCCTGTCCTGGGGCAACAGAAGGTCTGGGGGCCATGACCACCGGAGTCCTTCCAGTCTCAGTCAGACCATTTAGTCTGGTCTTATGAGAATTTGGGGTCTGCATCCCACTGCTCTCCTGCTCCCTCAGGGGTTCTCTGTTGTGTTCACTGCCAGGGCAGTCATCGGTTGTTGCTGGGCACCATCTAGTTCTTCTGGCCTCAGGATGATGTAGTCACTGGCTCATGTGGCCCTTTCTGTCTCTTGGGCTTGTAATCGCCTTGTGTCCTTGGTGTTGTTCATTCTCCTTTGATCCAGGTAGGTTGAGACCAACTGATGCATCTTAGATGGCTGCTTGCTAGCCTTTAAGACCCCAGACGCCACTCTTCAAAGTGGGATGCAGAATGTTTTCTTAATAGATTTTATTATGCCAATTGACTCAGATGTCCCCTGAAACCATGGTCCCCAGACCCCTGCCCCTGCTATGCTGGCCTTCGAAGCATTCAGTTTATTCAGGAAACTGCTTTTGGTTTAGTCCAATTGTGCTGATCTCCCCTGTATTGTGTGCTGTCTTTCCTTTCACCCAAAGTAGTTCTTATCTACTATCTCATTAGTGACTGCCCCTCTCCCACCCTCCCTCCCTCTCCCCTCTCATAACCACGAAAGAATATTTTCTTCTCAGTTTAAACTATTTCTCAAGTTCTTATAATAGTGGTCTTATACAATATTTGTCCTTTTGCAACTGACTAATTTCACTCAGCATAATGCCTTCCAGGTTCCTCCATGTTATGAAATGTTTCACAGATTCCTCACTGTTCTTTATCGATGCATAGTATTCCATTGTGTGAATATACCATAATTTATTTATCCATTCATCCGTTGATGGGCACCTTGGTCACTTCCATGTTTTTGCTATTGTAAACAGTGCTGCAATAAACATGGGTGTGCATATATCTGTTCATGTGAAGGCTCTTATTTCTTTAGGATATATTCCAAGGAGTGGGATTGTTGGATCCTATGCTAGCTCTATTTCTAGCTTTTTAAGGAAGCACCAAATCAATTTCCAAAGTGGTTGTACCATTTGACATTCCCACCAGCAGTGTAGAAGTGTTCCAATCCCTCCAACATTTATTAGTTTGTGTTTTTTGGATTAATGCCAGCCTTGTTGGAGTGAGATGAAATCTCATTGTAGTTTTGACCTGCATTTCTCTAATGGCTAATGATCGTGACATTTCCTCATATATCTGTTAGCTACCTGAATGTCTTCTTTAGTGAAGTGTCTATTCATATCTTTTGCCCATTTTTTAATTGGGTTATTTGTCTTTTTGCAGTTGAGTTTTTGCAGTATCATGTAGATTTTAGAGATCAGGTGCTGATCAGAAACGTCATATCTAAAAACTTTTTCCCAGTCTGTAGGTAGTCTTTTTTACTCTTTTGGTAAAGTCTTTGGATGAGCATAGGTGTTTGATTTTTAAGAACTCCCAGTTATCTGGTTTTTCTTCTACATTCTTTATAATGTTTTGTACACCGTTTATGCCATGTATTAGGGCTCCTAACGTTGTCCCTATTTTTTCTTCCATGATCTTTATCGTTTTAGATTTTATATTTAGGTCTTTGATTCATTTTGAGTTAGTTTTTGTGCATGGAGTGAGGTATGGGTCTTGTTTCATTTTTTTGCAGATGGATATCCAGTTATGCCAGCACCATTTGTTAAAAAGATTGTCTTTTCCCCATTTAACTGTTTTGGGGCCTTTGTCAAGTATCAACTGCTCATATATGGATGGATTTATATCTGGGTTCTCAATTCCGTTCCATTGGTCCGTGTATCTGTTGTTGTACCAGTACCAGGCTGTTTTGACTGCTGTGGCGGTATAATAGGTTCTAAAATCAGGTAAAGTAAGGCCTCCCACTTAGTTCGTCTTTTTCAGTAATGCCTTATTTATCCGGGGCCTCTTTCCCTTCCATATGAAATTGGTGATTTGTTACTCCATCTCATTAAAGAATGTCGTTGGGATTTGGATCAGAATTGCATTAAATGTGTAGATCGCTTTTGGTAGAATAGACATTTTTATAATGTTAAGTCTTCCTATCCACAAGCAAGGTATGTTCTTCCACTTATGTAAGTCTCTTTTGGTGTCTTGCAGAAGTGTACTGTTGTTTTCTTTGTATAAGTCTCTTACATCTCTGGTAAGATTTATTCCCAAGTATTTTATCTTCTTGGGGGCTACTGTAAATGGCATTGATTTGGTGATTTCCTCTTCGATGTTCTTTTTGTTGGTGTAGAGGAATCCAACTGATTTTTGTATGTTTATCTTGTATCCCGATACTCTGCTGAACTCTTCTATTAGTTTCAGTAGTTTTCTGGAGGATTCCTTAGGGTTTTCTGTGTATAAGATCATGTCATCTGCAAACAGAGATACTTTGACTTCTTCCTTGCCAGTCTGGATGCCCTTTATTTCTTTATCTAGCCTAATTGCTCTGGCTAGGACTTCCACCACAATGTTGAATAAGAGTGGTAATAAAGCGCATCCTTGTCTGGTTCCCGATCTCAATGGGAATGTTTTCAGGCTCTCTCCATTTAGGGTGATGTTGGCTGTTGGCTTTGTATAAATGCCCTTTATCATGTTGAGGAATTTTCCTTCTATTCCTATTTTGCTGAGAGTTTTTATCATGAATGAGTGTTGAACTTTGTCAAACACCTTTTCTGCATCAATTAATAAAATCATGTGATTCTTGTCTTTTGTTTTATTTATGTGGTGGATTACATTAATTGTTTTGCTAATGTTGAACCATCCCTGCATACCTGGTATGAATCCCACTTGGTCATGGTGAATTATTTTTTTGACATGTTGTTGAATTCTATTGGCTAGAATTTTGTTGAGGATTTTTGCGTCTACATTCATGAGGGATATAGGCCTATAATGTTCTTTTCTTGTGGTGTCTTTACCTGGTTTTGGTAACAGGGATATGGTGGCTTCATAGAAGTTTGCTAGTATTCTGTCCTTTTCTATGCTCTGAAATACCTTTAGTAGTAGTGGTGTTAACTCTTCTCTGAAAGTTTGGTAGAACTCTGCAGTGAAGCTGTCCAGGCCAGGGCTTTTTTTTTTGTTGGGAGTTTTTTGATTACCTTTTCAGTCCCTTCTTTTGTTATGGGTCTATTTAGTTGTTCTACCTCTGTTTGTGTTAGTTTAAGTAGGTAGTGTGTTTCTAGGAATTCATCCATTTCTTCTAGGTTTTCAAATTTGTTTGAGTATAGTTTTTCATAGTAATCTGATATGATTCTTTTAATTTCATTTGGGTCTGTTGTAATATCACCCATCCTATTTCTTATTCGGGTTAGTTGCTTCCTCTCCTGTTTTTCTTTTGTCACTTTGGCAAGTGGTTTATCAACTTTGTTGATTTTTTTCAAAAAAACAGCTTTTGGTCTTGTTAATTCTTTCAATTGTTTTTCTGTTTTCTATTTCATTTAGTTCAGCTCTAATTTTTATAATTTGTTTTCTTCTGGTGCCTGTGGGTTTCTTTTGTTGCTCTCTTTCTATTTGTTCAAGTTGTAGGGATAGTTCTTTGGTTTTGGCCCTTTCTTCTTTTTGCATGTGTGCATTTATTGATATAAATTGGCCTCTGAGCACCGCTTTTGCTGTGTCCCAAAGGTTCTGATAGGAAGTGTTTTCATTCTTATTGGATTCTGTGAATTTCTTTATTCCGTCCTTAATGTCTTCTATAATCCAGTCTTTTTTGAGCAGTGTTTGATTTCTTTTCCCTGCTTTTCCTGTTATTGATTTCCACTTGTATGGCCTTATGGTTAGAGAAGATGCTTTGTAATATTTCAATGTTTTGGATTCTGCTAAGTGTTTCTTTATGACCTAATATGTGGTCTATTCTAGAGAATGTTCCATGTGCACTAGAAAAGAAAGTATAGTTGGTTGCTGTTGGGTGGAGTGTTCTGTATATGCCTACGAGGTCAAGTTGGTTGATTGTGGCATTTAGATCTTCCATGTCTTTACTGAGCTTCTTTATGGATGTCCTATTCTTCACCGAAAGTGGTGTATTGAAATCTCCTACTATTATTGTGGAGCTGTCCATCTCACTTTTCAATGCCGATAGGTACCCTGCAACCCTGTCATTGGATGCATAAATATTTAATATGGTTATGTCTTCTTGGTATATTCTCCCTTTAATCATTATATAGTGTCCTTCCTTATCCTTTCTGATAGATGTAACTTTAAAGTCTATTTTGTCAGAAATTAATATTGCCACTCCTGCTCTTTTTTCATTGTTGTTTCCTTGATATATTTTTTTCCATCCTTTGAGTTTTACTTTGTGTCTCTAAGTCTAAGGTGTGTCTCTTGTAGGCAGCGTATAGATGGATCTTGTTTTTTTATCCATTCGGCCACTACCTGTCTCTTTATCGGTGCATTTAGTCCATTTACATTCAGGGTAATTATGGATAGGTATGAATTTAGTGCTATCATGTTGATGTCTTTTTTTGTATGCTGACAGTTTCTTTTTTCCACTTGATTTTATGTGCTCAGTAGATTTTCTTTATATGTTGTCCTTTCCTCATATTTGTTGCTGTTGATTTTGTTTCTCCTGAGTCTGTATTTTTCCTTTGTATTTTATTTTGATGAGTAGGATAGTTTGTCTCGTTTGTGGTTGCCTTATTATTTACCCCTATTTTTCTAAATTTATAACTAACTTATCTTCCTCTCCATATGAAAGGTGTATGATTACATTTCTTAATCCCTCTTTATTATTTTAATGTTGTCTTCTTTTATATAATAACATCGCCATTACGCTGTTTTGGGCTTTTTTTTTTTTTCTTAATGTTGCTTTGTTTTTTTGGGTTTCCCGGTCTGGGTTGACTTCTCGTTGCTTTGCCCAGTGTTCTAGTCTTGGGTGGATACCTGATATTATTGATTTTCTAACCAAAGAACTCCCTTTAGTATTTCTTGTAGTTTTGGTTTAGTTTTTACAAATTCCCTCAACTTGAGTTTATCTGGAAATTTCTTAATTTCACCTTCATATTTAAGAGGCAGTTTTGATGGATATATGATTCTCAGCAGGCAATTTTTTTCCTTCAGTTTTTTAAATATGTCACCCCATTGCCTTCTTGCCTGCATGGTTTCTGCTGAGTAGTCTGAGCTTATTCTTATTGTCTCTCCCTTGTAGGTGACTTTTATCCCTCGCTGCTCTTATAATTGTCTCTTTATCTTTGGTTTTGGCAAGTTTGATTATAATATGTCTTGGTGACTTAAGATCTACCTTATGTGGAGTTCGATGAGCATGTTGGATAGATACCTTCTCATCTTTCACAATATCAGGGAAATTTTCTGCCAACAAATCTTCAACAATTTTCTCTGTATTTTCTCTTGTCCCTCCCTGTTCTGTTACTCCAATCACTCATAGGTTATTTCTCTTGATAGAGTCCCACATGATTGTTAAGGTTTCTTCATTTTTTTTTAATTCTTTTATCTGATTTTTCTTGAAATACATTAGTGCCAAGTGATTTACCTTCAGGTTCAGAAATTCTAGGTTCTACTTGCTCAATTCTGCTCCTCTCACTTTCTATTGATTCATCTAATTCTGTAATTTTATTGTTAATCTTCTGAATTTCTGATTGTTCTCTGTCTATGGATTTTTTTCCAGCTTATTAAGCTTTTAATTATGTTTCTGAATAACCTTTCTAATTTCTTCAGTTACTTTATCTGTGTGTTCCTTGGCTTGTTTTGTGTATTGCCTCATTTCCTTCCTGATGTCTTGAAGGGCTCTGTATATTAAACTTTTGTATTCTGCATCTGGTAATTCCAGGAATGCACTTTCCTCTAGAAAATCCCTGTATTCTTTGTTTTGAGAGCCTGTTGAGGTGATCATGGTCTGTTTCTTTATGTGACTTGATATTGACTGTTGTCTCCGAGCCATCTATAAGTTATTGTATTAGTTTATGCTTGCTTACTGTGTCGTAGCTGCTTGCTTTGTTTTGTTTTGGTATACCCCTATGGATTGCTTCAGTGAGCTAGCTTGATTCTTTTTGCCTTTGGAGCTCTGGTGTCCTGTCCCCAGCTGGCTAGAGCTGTTATCAGGTTTATCAGTCTAGGAAGTCCATTCAGTTTCCTTGTATGAATTCAGCTCAGGTTTCCAGGTAGCTGATATCAAGTGTGTGGTACAGGCTCTGTCCTGTGGTCTTAAAGGGGCAGGGGTGATTGGCGTATATACTGGTATCTGATTGCAGCAGGGGTCATGCTCTGAACAAGGCAGGGGGCTGAGAACTGACCCCCAAGTGTCTCTGAGGAAAACGCGTCTCTGTTCCCTAGAGTGTGCTGGTGGGTGGGTTCTGCAGAGGGACCATGGGCACCCAAAGTTTTTGGTTGTAAGGACTAGGAGGTACCAGTTATCTTTGGACCCCTGTTGCAGATGGCTGGGAGACCTGAGTGGTGCTACTAGTCCTTAGGTCCCTGATGTGGGTAGGTGAGGACCTTGTTTAATAGGCAAAACAATGTCAAACATCAAACACCCACCTCTCCACCACACCGCTGAAATGGTTGGAGTTTGCCAACAAGGGCCTATTCTCCCAAAATAGGCCCACACAGGTCCATGCAGAAGGGAAAGGTGCTCAAGGTCCACGGACAGTTTATGCCTGGACAGGAGCCACTTCTGTCCTGAGCTCCCCCAGTTAATGGAGCTAGCAAATTATCTTTTCCCCCCAGTTGCAAATTTTTTCCTTCCCCAAGGCCGGGAGGATGGTTTTAGGTGCTCACCAGGGTCTATCTCAGGCCCAGGGATTCAGCCGCTGAAGCCGGCTTGGGGGTGGGGGGGGGGTGCGGGTAAAATATCCACAAGTACTTAGCTTTTGCTGAGAGTGCCGTTCTCCTCAGGTTCCGGAGGTGTGAGTAGGCTGTGTGGCTGACTGCTTCTCCCTGAGGAAACTGCAGCTGAACACTAGGACGAGCCCGCCGTAGCCACCGCCACCGTTCTGGGAATGGTGCCTGAGGGCTCCCCGCGATTCAGGTCCAGTAACTCCTTTCCACTTCTGAACAGTCTCTTCCTCCCCCTGCCCCTCAGTTCATTGTCTAAGCTTGCCTTTGATGCTCAGGGCTCCCAGCTTGTCACAAATATACTCATTTCACTTGTTTTTTCGGGTCTTTGTTGAAAAGAGGGCTCGACGGAAGCGTCTGTCTATTCTGCCATCTTGGCTCCGCCTCTCTTAAATAGTATTTTATTGTGTTTTTGGTGAAAGTTTACACAGCAAATTAGGTTCCCATTTAATAATTACTGCACATATTGTTTAGTGACATTGGTTACATTTTTCACAATGTGTCAACATTCTCATTAATTACATTCTGGATGTTTCTTTTCCAGTAATCTGATTTCCCTATCCCCTTACCCTTTCATCTTTGCTTTTGAGTAATTGTTGTCAAAACTTCTTTTCTATTGAAAGCAATTAGATGTAAGTCTTCCCTTCTTTGAAACTTCAAACAACTCTTTAATGTCACCTGGCCCTGATCATATCTCCACCTTCAACTCTCCCCACTCTTCCACTCAATCCTGTGTTCACCTGGCCTCAGGGCCTTTGCACAGCCTTGAAAGCTGTCTCTCTCTTCCTTTCCTGTCTCCTCTCACCCCACACACACACTTTTTGCTCACTGCTTGTAATATTTTGTGTTTCCACTTAAATGCCTCAAAAAGGCCTTCTTGATTACCCAATTTAATAACAGTATCTCTTTACTTCTCCCCCACAAGACTATGTTCTTTCTTTCAGGATGCTGGGTCTCTTGCCTGTTTGTTCTCAGATCTATCCCACCACCCTTCCCCTTTCCTGCTCTGTACTTCGGTGCTCAGGTTCCCCTGCCTTCTGACTTCTGCATAGGCTCAGCCTTTCGGCAATACTGGAGCCCTTGTGGTGCAGTGGTTGGGCTTGGCTGCTAACAAGAAGGTCGGCAGTTCAAATTCACCAGTCGCTCCTTAGAAACCCTACGAGACAGTTCTACTCTCTCCTATAGGGTCGCTATGAGTTGGAATTGACTCGATGGCAACAGGGTTTTTTTGTTTGTTTGCTTTTTTATGGAAGTGAGAAGGGCAGAAAGTGGAGTTTTTATCCTTCTCTTTTCTGTCGGTTTTACCTGCACAAAGGCTGAAAGTCCTCTGTGGCTTCTGCTCCCAATAGACATCTTTTTGTTCTGTGGTCCCAGTCTTCTTCGGGGAGCCCCTACCTTCAGTCAACCTCCTACCAGGTGGCCCTGGGTCCTGGGTTCTAGTAGCATTGCCTCCTCTCTTTGTCCCTCCAGAGGTTGAGTGGCTTCCTGCTGCTACTAATTTCTGGGTTCTCTCCCTGACCCAGACTTCTCAGCATTTCCATCACCCATTTTCATGGGCTGAATTGTGTCCCCCCAAAATATTTGTCAACTTGGCTAGGCCATGATTCCCAGTATTGTGTGGTTGTCCACCATTCTGTCATCTGGTGGGATTTTCCATGTGTTGTAAATCCCATCTCTACGATGTTAATGAGATGGGATTAGCGGCAGTTATGTTAACAAGGCAGGACTCAATCTACAAGATTAGGTTCTGCTAAAACAATTTCTTTTGAAATATAAAAGACAGAAGCAAGCAGAGAGGCATGGGGAACTCGTACCATAAAGAAAGCAGTGCTGGGAGCAGAGCACTTCCTTCGGACCCAGGGTTCCTGCTCGGAGAAACTCCTAGACCAGGGGAAGGTTGATAACAAGGACCTTCATCCGGAGCTGACAGAAAGAGAAAGCCTTCCCTAGAGCTGGAGCCCTGAATTCAGACTCCTAGCCTACTAGACTGTGAGAGAATAAACTTCTCTTTGTTAAAGCCATCCACTTGTGGTGTTTCTGTTATAGCAGCACTAGATGATTAAGACACCCATGTAACAAATTCTTATATTCAATTCCCTCTGCTCAACATATCAGGGTGACTTCTCTCTTCCTGATTGAACCCTGACTGGTACAGCATGTACCTCAAATTGTAGGTATAAATTTATCAACTGGAATATCTGTAATATCTGTACACCCTCCCCCAACTCCCCATCACACACATACAACTCCAGAAGAACAAGAACAATACCTGATTTCTTCACCACAGAAGCTCTAACACTCAGCACTATGCTTGACATTTGGTAGTTGCCCAATTAGTATTTGTAGGATTCTTGAAAGGTGATGGTGATATCATGTTTACCACCAATCCCAGTTGATCTAAGTGTTTTCCTGTCTCAGCTCCAGTCCTATGGATTGTCCAGAGCAAACCACAGCAAACAGAGCTTCAGAGTTATGTAAAGAAAAAGTTCTATGGTGGAGAGATCAGAGTGCTCAGTCTTGCTGCTATTATTATTTTCTCCTTTCTTTTTATTTTTTTCAAATTCCACTTTAGTGGAGAGAAAACTTTCTCATTTCCCATTTCAGCTCACTGAATTATTCATCAAAAATGTTCTGCTGGTATTTCCTCCCTGTCAGAGAGTTCTGCTATTCCAGAAACACTGTGCCCTGGAGTTGTAATCAGAGCAATTAGCAGCCCATTAGGGGACCCAGCCTGTACATACCCTCAGGTTCCAGGTCTGGGGCTGTGTTGGTGAAGAGCCAGGCCTGTCCAGGTCTGATTTTTCAGCAAGGTGGGGCCAGCCTGAGCTTTAACCCTACTGAGCCCCCAGGTTCCCCATCCTCCCTTGCCAGGACCGGATCAAGTAACCTAGTAACTGAAAGCTCCTGATTTCAGCTATCATCACAACCCCCTTGCTTGACTAGCCGATTCCTTTATGCCTCAGTTTGCTTCACTCTAGAGTGGGGCCCACCACCCGTGTTCAGTTTGTCGCACTGTGGTGGCTTGTGTGTTGCTATGATGCTGGAAGCTATGCCACTGGGATTTCAACTACCAGCAGGGTCACTCATGGTGGACAGGTTTCAGTGGAGGTTCCAGACTAAGACAGACTGGGAAGAAAGGTCTAGCGAGATACTTCCAAAAATCAGCCAAAGAAAACCCTATAGATCACAACCAAACATTCCCCTATGTAGTGCTAGAAGATGAGCCCCTAGGTTGGAAGGCACTAAAAATACACAGTGGCCACCAGCAATGGACTTGAGCATACCAACGATCGTGAAGATGGTACAGGACCAGGCAACATTTCATTCTGTTGTACCTGGGGTCACCATGAGTCAGAGCCGACTTGACAGCAACTAAGAACAACAGAGTGGGAAGTCAGCCCTTGTCTGCCTGCCTCACAATGTCGTTGTGACAGTTTCAGGTCCCCATTGGCCCTGAGCTCTGTCCATCGCCAGGGTTCCAGTGGACCTGGAAAATTGGTGCAAATTTCCTCCAGAAATCAATTTGCCTGGGAGGACGATTTCTCTAAAAGGTGTTCCAGTTTCATTAACCAAGCTTGTCCCAGTACACAGCCTTCATCCCTGGGAGTATCGATTCTGCGTTCCTCCTGGTGTTTCTTCCACATCTTGTCATCAAACCCACCATCCCGGGCTTGTGTCTTTGTCTTAGAGCAGAAAAAGATGAAAAGAGACACAAAACAGCTCTTTGGACAAAAGAGGAGAGAAACATGCTTCCCTTCTCACCTGCTGTGTACCCCTCTGAGCTTTGTCACCTTGGTGGCTCCTGGGTGGGGATGTCAGCAGGACATCTGGAATGCTGGCATTAAGCTATAGTCTGTCCCTCCAACCCCATCCTTCTGCACTCTGCTCTGTAATGCTGGGCCCTGGGCTCTGCAACCCTCATGGCTCCCTTTCCAGAGACTCTGTGAGGTTCTGCCAATAGGGGGTGCTGGAGAGTAGAAGGCTGGAGGAAGAAGGGAAGAAGGAGGGGTCTGCTCCTCCTCACCGTCTGCCTTCCACGCCTATAAGCAGCACACTACAAAGCTGCTTCTGCTTCTCTGCAGAAGCAGCAGCTCTTTCCCAAACCAGCTGCTGAGTTCATTTTGCAGCTTTTCCACGTGCAGAACTAGCTTCATTGCCCACTCCCCGCCGGAGACACTGCACCAGCCGTCTGGTTCCTCAGAAGTCTAGGTCTGGGTCCCATGGGGCCTCCTTTGAGCTCAGGGACTCCAGCACCAGCTGGCCACCTCCCCACCTCACCCCTAGATATCCGGGTCCCAGCTCTGCCAGGCTCCTTCTTCAAGCTTCTAGGTGTTAATAATTCCAGCCTCTTCCTTGAGTGCCTGGACCCTTGGTGTGGTGGCTGCCTCCCGCAGTGGCTACCTCTGCGATACCTGACTGTTCTCATCTTACACTTTCAGTTTCATCACTAACAATTCTTTATGTAAATTCTCTCAGTTCGAGTAACCGGCCATTTCTGTCTCCTGATGGGACCTGGCGGACCCAGGAATGGAAGCCAGGGCCGAGGCAGGGATGGCACCTGGCAGGAGATGCCAGGCGCTGCAGATACCACAGAGGACGCAGAGCAGGTGGGAGGAGAGGAAGCAGTGGCAGCCTCAGGCCTGGACCCCCAGGTCAGACCTGAACCACAAGCAAGCCCCTTCCAGGGACTGCCAGAAATGTCTGTGTGGACAGCCCCTTTGGGGACTTGGGTTTGAAAGCAGGGCATGGGAGCCATGCTCAGGGGGTCAGGATAATTGGTTAAAGGGGCTTTGTGGTCAGGGATCCCTTTGCACAGCTGCAGTGCAGGCTTGACCATGACAGCGTGAGGGAGCCCTCATTCTTGTCATCACAGCTCCTCCGGCAAGCATGTGGTGGGAGAAAGGGACATTTTCTCCAAGGCGATCCTGGCCTGACCCATCTCGCCCCACAGCCCTCGACACATCCAGGCCTTCGGCAGGGCAGATGATCTGGGCAATCCACTGTGGACATGATCGAGAGTGATGGTACCTAGTAAGCTGTGACATGTAATTACTGAATGAATGAGTGAGTGAATAAATGAATGTCTCCCCTCGTCTGTGAGACAGGCAGTCTGGGGCAGGGCCATCTAACTCAGATTCTGCTCTGTTCTAGACGCCTAGTGTACTGTCTGATATGTGGTAATCACTGAAGCTGGGGTGAGTTTACACCTGGAACAGAGGAGTGAGGAAAAATGCAGACGAAGGCAAAGGTGGGACTTCAGAGCGATTGGGAGAAGGAGCAGAATCCTAATCCTGTGTGCTCTCTCCACCCCTCCAGCACCTGCACCTGAGCTCTGAAATTCGGCCCTCAGAGGAACTTTCCTTAGGTCAGCTGCACCCGCTCTGCCAGCCCTCTTCCACCACACTTCCACCAGGAGCTGTCACACCAGAGCAGGAGTGAGTTAGCACAGAGCTTTCTTCCCTAATGGATGGAACTTGGATCACGAAAGCCCCAGGGCTATCGAAGGCCAGAAAACAGGCCCAGGCCCTGGAGGGGGATGTGAGGCTAAAGACAAACTGCAGACAGCTCACTCTGGACCACAGATGCCTGGCCAGGGCATTGCCAAGTGCGACAGACCCCCTTAATCTCCCAACTCCACATTGTATATAAACCACCCTGTAAAAAACAGGCCTTCCAGGGCTGGTGGCTTCGCTCAGCACCTCCAGTCCAACAGGGGTCAGGAGGCCCATTAGGCCCTATCCTGGGGAAGCAGACATTAGTGGGTTAAAAAAAAAACAAAACCAAACCCATTGCCAACTCATAACGACCCTATAGAACAGAGTGGAACTGCCCCATAGGGTTTCCAAGGAGAACCTGGTAGATTTGAACTGCCAACCTTTTGGTTAGCAGCAGAACTCTTAACCACTATGCCACCAGGCTTTCCACTAGTGGGTTTGCAAGACCTTTATTAGGGTGTGATTTGGGATCAGCACCTGTGGGAGGGAGGGGCTAGAAGCAGGGCTAGGTGGAGGGAGAGGCTGGGCTGTGGTGCAGGCCTAAGAAGGTCTCAGCCAACTTCGCAGGGCTCTGGAGCTGGGGTGGCCCTGCAGAGCTGCTATGAATTGGGGGTGGGTGAGAAAAGTATCTGTCATTGGATATGACTGCCCCTGAGGAGGGCATGACCTTGGATAAGGCAGTTTTCTTCACCGGGGGCCATCTCCAAGATGGCCGGCTGCTGAGGGCCATCTTCAGGCAGCACTCCTGGCAGCTGAGGGAACAAGCCTTCATCTCTGAAGGAACTCTGGGAGCACCTCACAGACCATGAAAACATGTTCACTATTATTTCTGGAAGAAGGGAGATATGTGCTCCCTGCCATAACCTCCTGTGCCCTCACCTGGCCCGGGGTCAGCAGGAAACCTTCCTTTCCTCTCCTACCCTTGCCGCCTCGCCTCCACTGTGCTCTCCCCCAAGGCCTGCATTGTATTAGCAAATGGCTGCCTCTGTCAAAGTCCCCAGGAAGATAATCTATCCGGAAAAGTGCGTGTGAATTACTAATCAATAAACACTGCTAAGCCCTCGATTGACTGCCTCTCTGCAGAGATCACCTCAGCCCTGCAGCCTCTTGGTTTAACATGAAGAAAGCGGAACGTGCTTATTGGGCACAATCTGAAGGCCGGGAAGGAAGGGGCAGCTGCTCTCACTGGAATTCCCACTTTTAAAGACATTCCCTCTTCCACCTTTGCTTTCCAAGTTTCGGCACTCAGTGAGAAAGATGAGCAGTGAGAAAGTTGGGTCCTGCAGTGGCTCAGACCCAACCTGCAAAACCTCAGCCCAGCGCAGACATCACCCTAAAAGACCCACCGGTCTCCATCAATGAGAGGTCTTTCTCTCACCACTTCAGGGAAACAAACCGTTGCCATCAAGTCAATTCTGACTCATAGCAACCCTATAGGACAGAGTAGAACTACCCCATAGGGTTTTCAAGGAACAGCTGGTAAATTCGAACTGCCAACCTTTTGGTTAGCTGCTGAGCTCTTAACCACTGTGCCACCAGGGCTCCCACTTCAGGGAAAGGGTACACTTTTTCAATTGTTTAAGGTGGGAAGTTTTGTCTACTCACTCAAGCCACTTTTAAAGAAGAAAAGTCTTTATAGCATTCAAATTCAGGATAAAAAAAGACCATTTATTTTAATGATTAATGCGACTCCATGCACAACAGAATGAAACACTGCCCAATTCTGAGCCATCCTCGTGATTAGTTGCAGATTGGACCATTGGGATCCACAGGATTTTCAGAAGCAGATTGCCAGGCCTTTCTTCCTAGTCTGTCTTGGTCTGGAAGCTCTGCTGAAATCTGTCCAGTGCCATAGCAACCCGTAAGCCTCCACTGGCAGACAGGTGGTGGCTGCACACGAGAAGCGTTGGCTGGAATTGAATCTGACTCTCTCCATAAACCAAAAAAGAGTCTCTCCATGGAAGGTGAAAATTTTACCGCTGAACCACCACTGCCCCCATTATTAATAATAGTAACAGCGAACAAGTACATAATACTGATTGTTTCTTATAGGCCAAGCACTCTTTTTAAGCTCCCTACATGTTAACTCATTTAATCCTCGAAACCACTATGTGAAGTGGTTATTATTATTATCCCCATTTTACAGATTATAAACCGAGGCACCAAAACAAAACCATAGCCATCAAGTCAATTCTGACTCATAGCAACTGTATAGGACAGAGTAGAACTGCCCCATAGGGTTTCCAAGGAGTGGCTGGTGGATTCTAACTGCCGACCTTTTGGTTAGCAAACGAACTCACAACCACTGGGCCACCAGGGCTCCCAAATAGGGGCACAGAGGGGTTAAATAACCAGCCAGAGGTCACACAACTAGAACATGGAAGAGCCAGGATTTGAACCCAGAGCCCATGGTCTAATAGGTCTGTTCAATTCAACAAAGATTGGTGGCAGAATAACTTACAGATATTAATTTCTTCATCTCTCTCCCCAGTTCAAGAAGGTAACAGAGCACTTTGTATCTCCTCATCGGGGGGCTTTTCCAGAGCAAAAAGTAGCTGTTCTAAGACAACCATCCCTTCTGCTTTTTGTGCACTCTTCAGGAAAAATTAAACCCGTGCTTTCTTACTGCTTACCTTTGTGAGTGCTAAAATGTTGATGACAAAAAGTGGAGAAGGGAGTATTCTTAAATGTGGAGATTCCTGGCAGCGCAGCCCTATAGCCAGCACCTGGGCCTCTTGACCAGAGAGTTGTCCTCAGGCTACCAGAGGCCAGCTTTACCAGTACATATGGGGTTTTTTTATGGGTAGCCAGAGCACTGAGGATTTATGTCCCCTGGGGGCATCCCACTGATGGGTGGAGGGTCCCTTTTCTCTGATGGGGTTACTCAGAGGTGTGCCCTACACACCCAGACCTCCACCCTTACACCCTTGCTTCCCTTACTGGTCCCATTGCCCAAACCCTACTGGTTTTTCCAGGAAACGCTTGCTAATAAATCCCACTCACACAAATCTTCATCAATCCCTTTGCTTCTGGGTAACTCTGCCTAAGACACCACTTGTAGGGCAACTGGGCCATCAGAGCCCAGTGAGAGCTGGGGCTGTGGAGGAGGGGCAGCCTCAGGCAGGGCACAGCCCAGAGGAAGGAGTGGAGGGGAGGAGGTGCTCCAGCCTCCCTTCTCCTGCCCCTTAGACCTCCTGCTGGCACCTCCCATCAGCTGAGCCCACTTCCCTGCATTCTATTGGCCAAAGCAAGTCACAACTCATCCAGATTCAAAGGGTGGGGAAATAAACTCCAGGGAGTGGTGGAAAATTGGAGCCATTTTAATAGTCTACCCCACCAGCTGGAAACCCTGGTGGCGTACTGGTTAAGAGCTATGGCTACTGACCAAAAGGTTGGCAGTTCAAATCTACCAGGTGTTCCTTGGAAACCATATGGGGCAGTTCTACTCTGTCCTATAGGGTCGCTATGAGTTGGGATCGACTTGACGGCAATGCTTTGGTTGGTTTGTTGGTACCACACCAGTCAGGCCAATGGACCCCTTGGAAAATCTTTCTATTCCCCAGTTTCAAAATTGGTGGGTTAAACGAGTTAACCAAGGTGTGTTAATTTTCTGGGACTGCTGTAACTGAGTACCACAAACTCGATGGCTTAAACACCAAGGGAAATTTACTCTCTCATAGTTCTGGATGGTAAATGTCTGAAATCAAGGTGTTAGCAGGGCCATGCTCCCTATGAAGTCTCTAAGGAAGAATGCTTCCCTGCCTTTTCCTAGATTCTGGTGGCCCCTAGCAACCCTTGGCATTCTTTGGCTTGTACGTGCATCTCTCCAATCTCTGCCTTTCTTCACGTGGGCTTCTTCCCTGTGTGTCCTTCCTCTTCTTGTAAGGATACCAGTCACTGGATTTGGGGCCCACCCTATTCCAGTATGACCTCATCTTAACAAATCATACCTGCAAAGACTCTCTGTCCATGTGAGATCATATTCTGGGGTTCCGATAGACATGGATTTGGGGGAGCACTATTCAACCCAGTACACAAGAGCACCCAGTTCGTATGTAGAATACTCAGAAGTAGATCCTGGCAGACTAATCACACAACCAGGGCTCTGGACCCTCATTCACTGCTATTTCCCTGCATGAGCACAAGACTTAGGGTGTCAGAGACAAGGGACCCTCCACATGCAGTAAATATGCAGTGGTTTTAAATTTGCCATCACAGATATGCAAGAAACTTCTTATTCTTCAAGAAATAAACGAAATTCAACTCTGAACTCCCATGGCTTTGAAGGGAAATTTGATTCCCTTCCCCTGAAGGCATGGTGCCAAGTGAGAGCATAGCACTCTGGGAGGGTCCTTCCATCTTTGGCTCATGCTGGATCCTGCTGAGATGTCCGGTGAATGAGCCTTCTGAGGCCGCTGGAAAATGGATTGGCCTGGGTCCTCCAAACCTTGTGGGCTGTACATCCTGGTACAGCCCATAGACCTGCCCTTCTCAGGCTCTGCCTGTCCTCGAGGCCATGCCTGAGGACTAGGAGCTCTTCCAGCCAACCCCATCCTCCTTCTAGACTTTGCTCTTTCTATCTCTTCTCAAAGCTTTTCAAGATAGAAACTAAAAACAATGGAACTTGCCTATCTGGTTTTGTATACTCTCAAGGGTCATGGTGTATCAGTTATAACATGCTTCCCAGACTAGGGGCCATTTACTAGGATATTTTGAGGGAGGTATTAAAAGAGATATTAAAACGGGGTGGGGGGGGACAGAGAGCAAATGACCTTCAATGCCTTGCTAATGACTCTTCATGACCTTCCACGAGGACCTGAAGAATGAGGTGGGTAAGGAATTGCTTCATTATGCTACAGAGTGTCCATTGGACTAGAGAGCAGGAAAGGTCACCAGCAACCTCAGTCAGGCCTCAGTGACCCCCCTCCCCAACATTCTGAAAGCAACATGGCCTCTAAAGAATGTCTGCAACTTGACCCAATGGCTGGCTAAGCCCCATTCCCACACACCTGGTGGGGGGCCTGATTAGGTGTTCGTTCAGCTCCGTCTTCCCTATCTGCTGGGTCCATGGCAGAGAAGTGGTGGTGGCCATACTGGGATATCCTTCAGTGGCCTCTGGAACACAGCAGAGGAAGAGGAATAAACAGAGTGGCTATGACCATAAACCTGCCTTGCATACCCATTTCTCCATGATCCCACATACTGCCTACTGCCGGTTCATCAGACGGAGGCAGTATCCCTGTAGGTCATTCATTCTCCATTTGCCACCCACAGTCTCCCCAGATCCATTCTTTGCCCTTCTCCCACACCCTGTTCTGCATCCCTCCAGGCTCCCTGGCCCTCTGACCTCAAATTGAATCTGGCCAGATGGAGACAGCCAAGACATTAGGGTGGGAGGAGAGAGGCTGGGATTTCCCCTCCCTTCCACCCTCTTTTCTGTGTTGCTGCCCAGCAGCCCCTCCTCTCACAGGGCTCTGATAACCCTCTTTCCTCCCCTAGCCCTTCAAGCCTGGGGTTAGTAACAGCTTCCCACTGCTGCCAGTTGCTGGGTGCCTCAACATCCTTTGTTTGTTCCTTTAACCTCCCACCCCTCAGGAAGTAGCCCCTTCATTAAACTTTCTGTACTGGAGTATCCTGGGGTGAATTCTACCTTCTGTCCAGCCCCTGACTGATACAGTATGAGCCCCCCACTCCTCTTCTGAAAGGAAAGCAGACAGTGTCTGTGAGTGAGGGTCCTAGCTCCTGCCAGCTGACCATTGTGCTTCCTCACTGTCCTTGCCCTCCCTCCCTACCCTCTCTGCCCAGCTGTCTGGACCTAGGGGAAAGAAAGAGAATCCTCAGGCCTCAGGGTTTTGCACAAGTGGAACTTCGCCCTGGAATGCCCTTGATCCCTGCCTGGCTGAATATTCAGCTTTGAATATTCAGCTCCAGTTCCAGTGAGCCTTCCCCACCCAGCCCACACCAACCTCCTGCTCTGGGCTCCCTCTGCATCCTGGGCTCAACCCTGCCATACCCACAGCTCCATGCGAAGTCATGGTCCATTTGTCCATTTCCCCACTAGACTCCACACTTCTTGAGGTCAGGGCTGCTCTTCACCCCTCCCTAGATGCAGTCTTTGGAACCCACACAGGCCCTGCTGCCAAGGAAGTGCCCAACATATAACATGACCCCCACAAACACCCTGAAAAATACGGATGAATGACCGAACCTAAGAGCCATTTACCTTCATCTCGGGTCTCAGTGCTGGACCTTCCAAGAGGGACAGGCCTCTGCAGGCCAGGAGAAACCCCTGGCCTCCAGGTGCCCAAGGAGGCAGCAACCAGCCTCAGAAGGGAAACTTGTTCAGGCCAATTACATAGCAGACCCTAGAGCTTTGGGGGAAAGGCAGAGAATCTTCTATCCTGGGATGGCCAGTTCTGTGGGCAGCACCTCTTCTCCACCCCACCTGAGTCAGGGCCCCTCCCTGCTCTCCAGACTATCTTAGGCCAAATCTTGAAAATGCCAATTTCCTTAATGATGCCGTCTTGAGCTTTCGCTGGTGACATCTGAGCTCTGCAGAACTGCTTTGTAGAGAGGTTTTTAAGGTATCTTTTGTCCCTGTCAGTGCATCTAGAGAGCTTTTGACAAGACGGTGCAAGAATAAAATTGTTTTGGAGAAGAAAATAGAAAGAGGAAAGCAAGGAAGGAGAGAAGGAATGAAGGGAGGAAAGGAGGGGGAAGGATGGAGGAAGATTCACAAAGTACTGAATCTTCAAGGCCGTTATAGATAGATTGCTGCCGTCAAGTTGTCTCCAGCTCACGGCGACCTTATGTACAACAGAATGAAACCTTGCCCAGTCCTGCATCATCCCCATGATCACTGGCCTGTTTGAGTCCATCATTCTGGCTCTAGTGCCAACTCATCTCACCGAGGGTCTCCCTCGCCCTCATTGGGTCTCTACTTCACCAAACACGATGTCCTCCTCCAGCAATTGATCCCTCCTGATGATGTGTCCAAAGCAAGCCACCTGGACAGTGTTCTGTTGTGATCCATAAGGTTTTCATTGACCTATTTTCAGAAAGGAGCCCTAGTGGCACAGTGGTTAAGAGCTTAGCTGCTAACCAAAAAGTCAGCAGTTTGAATCTGCCAGCTGCTCCTTAGAAACCATACAGGGTGGTTCTACTCTGTCCTATAGAGTCCCTATGAGCCAGGATTGACTCGATGGCAATGGTTTTGGTTTGGTATTTTCATAAGTAGATCACCAGGCCCTTCTTCCTAGTCTGTTTTAGCCTGGAAGCTGCATTGAAAGATGTTCACCATGGTTTAGCTTCCACCAATGACGTAGCTTCCAGTCTCATTGCAACATGGAAGCACCTCTTAGAAGCTCTTAGGAATTGTCCAATCCAGTTTTCTTATTTGGAAAATGAAGACACTGAGGCCCCCAAACAAGGAAAACCTGGCCAGGTCATTTCTCAGTCAGCTAATGATGGAGACAGTACCCCAGCCCAGCCATCTCAATGCACAGGACACCTCACCTGTTGGCCAGATGGACCTAGTGGGCTGATACAAGGAGGACTGACCCATGAGTCCCCCCTCCCTCTGGTGTTTGCTCCAGGTGAGGACAGGAGGTGAAGCCATCACTTCCATCCCATAACCATGTTGGGGTCAACATGCAGAGAAAAGCTTACCACCCCTCCCCCGTCCATCCACCCTCCCCGCTTTCCACATGTCCCCATCACCAAGAAGGGCCTGAAGCACACCTGCTCTCTGAGGAAATAAACAAATAAGGGTAGGAACAGAGAGCTCTCCGATTTCAGCCAAGGTGTGGGCTATAATGGGGGTGAGCTTCTGCCAAGAGGTAATGGCTGTAAATCAGACCTCGATAGATGGAAATTCTGCTGCATTTTGAAGTGCATTTGGTCTTATTGCTTGTTCAGCTTCTTAATGCATTAATGATATAACATCAGGGTGAATATGTATTCCAAAAAAATTGCAATTAATCAATACTGCACTTATTCCATTTGGCTGCAACTAAGTGGTAAACAGAGAAGTAGGCAGGCTCCGTGAGCATGAGGCTCCTCAGGCTCGAGGCCTTTCCTGGCAGTGGGAGGATCCGAGGGGGCATCAACTCCGAGGAAGGAAATGGCCAATCCAGAAGGCCCTGTGGCCAGGTGGCTAGATACATAGTCAGGTCCTTTAGGGAGAACTGGGACCACGGGCTGGTGCCGAGAAAGGCAGGCCCTGCCTCAGCTCCACTCCCTCTTACTGGGCGTTAGATTAACTTCTCATCTGTGAAATGGGGCCATGACATCAGCCTCACACAGCCAGTGCAATGTGGGAGGTCCTTAATCAAAATGTGGCAGAACACCAAGAGTGGTTCAAGTTGGGTGCCACTGTAAGAACTAAGCAGGTTAATAAGTGATGAGTGCTTACAAGGGGCTGACCACAGTCAATGCTCCATGCCTGTTGGTTGTGATCATTTTCATTTGCTCCCTCTACCCAGCCTCTTGGGATCCCAAAGCATTGTCCTTAGCAAGTACTGCTCACCTGGTTTCAAGGAAAGGCCAAGACAAGGGCTTCTAGTATGAGTCTTAGCTGGTCATTTTACTGATAAGGAAATTGAAGCCCAGAGAAGGTAAGTGATTTGCCCAAAGTCACACAGCTGCCTAGAGGCCGAGTTCAGTCCCATCCCTGAGCTCTAAGTTCCAGCCATGCCTCACCTAGGCAGAGAAGTGATCCAGGATGGCTAAGAATGGGGTCCCTATGAACAGGATATTCAGTAAATATTTGTTCAACATTGGTTTAGGGGAGAGGCTGAATTCTGGTGGGAACAAGGAACGACGAAGGTCATAACCAATAACCAAGCTTGCGCCCCCACTCAGTTAAACCTTTCACTTAAGGCAAACCACCCACCTTGGGAGGGAGCCCTGGTGGTACAATGGTTAAGGCTTAAGCTGCTAACTGAAAAGTTGTCAATTCAAAGTGCCCAGCAGCTCTGCAGGAGAAAGACCTGGTGATCTGCTTCTGTAAAGATTACAGCCTAGAAAACCCTATGGGGAGAGCTCTACTCTGATACTTGATGTCACCCAACAACAACACCCATCCTGGGAGATAGTGTAAACACCCTAGTTGCTTCTCAGGCATTTCATCCACAAATTGTTCCCGAGTGGCCACCTGTGCTGGCTTCTGCAGCCTGACTCTGGGGAGCATAGCTGCACCTCCAGCAGCTTGTCCAAAGATCCTTCCCAAACACATGCCACTTGGTGTCTTTGCTCCCTGCAAATCCAGGTAAATGCAATTTTCTCCATCCCATGACATCTCAAGCACCTCTTACAGCCTGGCTCCCGGGGTGCCACTGGCTGATCTGCCTCTTTACCCAGCTCGACCCCTGGGCACTGTTCCCCATTACCTAAGCAAAGGCACACTGTGCAATGACATTCCTGATTGATCAGGCTGTTCTCAGGGCAGTGAGGGAGTGCTGGGAAGTCCAGTGAAGTCTGCAGCCCCAGGGGTATGCCAAGTGCAGGGGCAGACACTTGGTAGTTGCTCAGTATAGCCTTCTTACTAAATGTCCTTTGAATGGTTAAAGTGTTAGAGTCACGTATTTCTGAACTAGGCCCTCCTCATTTCCTTCTCACCTTCTTCATGTGATGGGCTTCATTATCTTAGTTCTCTTTGCAGAACAATCTCCAATTGGTCCATCTCCAACCAAGAGGTTTAGTCTCCATTCCCAAGCTGTCCACAGTATGGGAGGGAGGGGTGTCACAGGATCACATTCCCCAGTGCCACCGGCTGAGGATCAGAGAAGGGGTAGGTGGGGGAAACCGGCCAGACTGATGGCCATCCCATATCAAGCCCTGCTTTGCCCAAGGTGTTGGCCACTGCCCCCTGTGCCAAGGCGTAGCCCCTTCTCTGGCCTGAAGAGATGGACTGGGGGGCATGGCCGTTGGACACCAGTTACTCCTGAGCTGAGATGGGTTTAAACTGCCCATTCATCTTATGAGGAAGGAAGCTCAGTACTTGGTGCCTGGGCGCTGCCGTCTGGCCTCAGTGGGGAAGAGTTTCTTATCCCTAACAAGGGTGAGGCGCACAGCTTGGCAGCAGGGCTAAGTCTGGCCCATGCCACAAAGGCCCAGTTCAGGGGCAGCCAAATCCATTTGCAAAGGTGGAGCTGTCAGAGCCCCTATTTGTCTTCTCTGCAGACAGGAGGATGTGCAGGGTACTGCATTAAAGTCTCGGCACTCTTCCAGCAGAGTTGTGCTTTTAACTTTATTATGGTGGTTGGGCAGCTGGGAGAATCTAAATTCCATTGACGCATTTATGATCTGATCCCCCTTGCCTTTCAGCCAGTGGAGACAATCCATCTCATACGCGCAGTGCCCTCCCAAGCTCTGAGCCTCTTGAAAGGCAAAGACACAGTCTTGCTGGATGGGAAAGGGGAGAATGGCTGGACAAAATGGCACCGCTGCGTGTAACTTCCTCATTGGGCTCCTTTCCCCCTTGGCTTTTCACTGAGAGAAGGACTGTCCGGAGTAGACAGTCACTTGCAACTGCTCTTTCGGACACTTTGTTTCCTTCAGTCACCACCATCAGGGCAGCTTCCCACATGGCCCCCGAGCTTTCCAAGGGCTGGAAAAATATTTCACAGACAGAAAAAAATAATGTTGGCTACCAAAATGCACAAAGAAAACTATATATTTGAAGCAAATATCTATTCAAATATAATGATTCGAAATGGGAATTAATAGATTAACATTTGAAATTAATATATATGATATAATAAAAGTAGCTACAAAATTTAACATCTTGTTGGCTAGTCAGCTGCAACTCCACTCAAATCATATTTTCACATGTAAATTTGATTTGCATGAAGGGTGGGCATGCTGCATACAATGTATGTAATGTAGGATGAGGCCCTAAGAGTCAGGAGGCTGTACTGGTGTCCACTGAAGAAAACAGAACCCAGGCCAAGGAGCTACCATGAGGAGACTTAACTGGAGAGGAGCTAGTTACACAGTGGTCTGAAGAGCTGTGAGGGCAGGAGATGGTGAGGCAACCAAGAGTGGAGCCACAGTAGGAAGCCACCATCACCGCTTCCACTGGAGGGGCTGAGGGAGGAGGGGGTGTTCCCAGAGCTGGGCCGCCTGACAGGAACTGGGACCACAGAGGTGGAATCACAGAGGCAATATGGGAATGCCAGAGACAAACTTTGAAGCAGAGGAGGTGGGGAGACATGCCCTGGTTTCTCCCTTCCTCCCCCACTCCAGTCCCTCACTAGTGCCTCCTGTTAGCCACACCTCACTGGAAACCAGTGAGCAAGAGATCCTGGGATACTAGTCTGCAAGCTTATCCCCCTGTGATACCAGGAAGAACAGGGGAAGGGCAGGGAAGGCATGGGAGGGCACACAGCCAAATGGCCCTGACCAGTATTTAAGAAGGACACTGACAGATAGGAGTGCGCTCATAAGAGGTGAACTCAGGTGTTGATCACATAAGGGGAGGGGAGGAACCATGAAGCTCAGCTGAAAGCAGATCTTTAGCACTCAGTCTAGGGAACACTTTTCCTTTCAGAGTGTCTGAAAAGGAAGTGGGCTGCCTTAGGAGGCAGTGTCCTGGACCTGTCGGGACTGTGAAGAGGCCAGGTCAGGGGGATCTCTCAGGAGCTTTCTGTTCCTGACGATGTGATCCACCATGATGCTGAGAGCTGCAGTGCAGTGTTGGCCAGACTAGGATGCTATTGCATGAGACAGCAAGAGGTTTCTGCTTCGATAATCCCATTGCTGTCAAATTGATTCTGACTCATAGAGACCCTGTAAGACAGAGTAGAACTGCCCCATAGGGTTTCCAAGGAGTGGCTGGTGCATCCAAACTGACCACCTTTTGGTTAGCACCCGAGCTCTTATCCACTGTGCCATCAGGGCTCTGCTTCAATAATGATATAAAATAAACAACCCCACCAGCTCAGTGGCTTACAATAGCAACCGCTGATTCTGTGCCCTCAGTGTGCTGGTTGGATGTGGTTTGGCTGATCTTGGCTGGGCTCAGCTCAGTTTGGATGAGCCAGGGTGAACCCTGGGCTTCAGGGTGGGTTAGGGTCTGTTCTGTGAGTCTTTATCCTAGGGCCAGACCTGAGAGTCAATGGCCTTGTGAACGTGCTTTTCTCATGGCAAAGAGCAAGAGCTCCAAGAAGACTGGTGGAAATGTGCCATGCCACCTATGGCCCTTCTCAGGCTGGTGCACTTTCACTTCCATCTTCATTCCACTGTCCAAAGCAAGACACATGGCCAAGCCCGAACTCGGGGCGGGGGGCGGGGGGTGAAAAAGTCTATTCTCTCTGTAGAAAAGCCATATCAAGGGAAGGGGGAGAAAGAACAACTTCAGACAGCTGATGCAATCTGCCACCTGTTGCTGTTGAGTCAGTTCTGACTGATGGTGACGCCGTGGTGTCAGAGCAGAGTTGTGCTCCGTGGGGTTTTTCACTGGCTGATTTTTCAGAAGTAGATCACCAGGCCTTTCTGCTAAGGTGCTTCTGGCTGAACTGGAACCTCCAACCTCTCAGTTAGCGGACAAGCTTCTTAACCATTTGCACCACCCAGGGGACACCACAATCTATAAAGGAAAACAAGAATCTTTTCACAGTCACATAGCCATTGTCTTAGTTACCTAGTGCCTCTGTAACAGAAATACCACAAGTGGGTGGCTTTAACAAAGAGAAATTTACTCTCTCACAGTCTAGGAGGCTAGAAGTCCGAATTAAGGGTGTCAGTTCCAGGGGAAGGCTTTCTCTTTCTGTTGGCTCTGGGGGAAGGTCCCTTTCATCAATATTCCCTGGCGCTAAGAGCTTCTCAGTATGGGGACCCCAGGTTCAAAGGATGCGCTCTGCTCCTGGCTCTACTTTCTTGGTGGTATAAATTCCACATGTCTCCCTGCTTGCTTCTTTCTTTTATATCTCAAAAGAGATTGGTTTAAGACACAACCTAATCTTGTAGATTGAGTCCTGGCTTCTTAACATAACTGCCTCTAATCCTGCCTCATTAACATCATAGAAGCAGGATTTACAACACATAGGAAAATCACACCAGATGACAATCACACAACACTGGGAATCACGGCCGAGCCAAGTTGAAACACGTTTTGGGGGGAGACAATTCAGTCCATGACAGCCAGATAGCAGAGTGACTAGAGACACAAACATTCCAGTTCCACTACTTTTTGGCTAAATGACCTTGGGCAACCTCTCTGGGCTTCGTTTCCTCATCAAGAAAATGGAAGCACTAAAACACAGACATTCCAGAGTGGCAGTGACAGCTGGATGAGATGACAGGTGTAAAATGCTGAACTGGGTCCCTGGCATCTACCAAGAACCTAATAGATGCTGGCTGGTATGTTGCCAGAAAGAATCAATTGAAAATTGTGCTTTCTGGGGACAAGGCATGCAGGAAGGTGAAGGAAGAAACATTTCAGGGAAATAATTCGAGAATCTCTGTGCAGTAGACTCATGACAAAAGGAAATACCTTGGTAACGGGGCCATCCACTGAGCAATGGGAACAGAAAGCTGCAGGCTGGCACTGCTCTTCACTGCAGAGCTGATGGCACGTTGGAGGAGGGATGGCACAAGGTAGAGGGGACAGCCTTCCTCTCCTGGCCGCTTGCTCGGGCTCACTCACAGCCCCATGCACACGCATGTACAAGTTGTGGAAACAGCCTCACTGGCTTGTGGAAATGCTGGGTCTCAGCAATTTGAGGATTTACATGCATAGAGATGCTTAGTCTTTTCATTTACAGAAATATACAAATCCCACTGAAATGCATTTTCTGGAATCATTTTTTTATTCTTGTGTCTACCCAAATCAAGCCATAAGCTGCTGAGAGGGAGAGAGGAAATAATAGTGAAGGAGATCAGCAAAAACCAGATTAACTAGGTGGGAAATCTCACTGGTTATCAGAATCTCAGTTGGGAGCCCCAGGTAGGAGGGGTGGGTTTGCTGGGTTTCTGTGTGGCACCACGGTTAGCAAGTGTCTTCTGGGGTCAGATTGCCTGAGCTGAAATCCCATCTCTGCTGGTTCCCAGATACATGTTGTTGTTGAAAGCTGCCATTGAGTTGGCTCCCGACTCATGGCAACACCATGTGCAATGGGATCAGACCGTTGTGATCCATAGTGTTTTCATTGGATAATATTTGGCAGTAGATCTCCAGATCTTTTTCCCTAGTCCTTCTTAGTCTAGAAGCTCTGCTGAAACCTGTTCGGCATCATGGCAACACGCAGTCTTCCATTGATAGATGGGTGGTGACTACGCTTGAGGTGCATCGGCTGAGAATAGAACCCAGGTCGCCTGGATGGAAGATGAGAACACTACCACTGAATCACCACTGCCTCTCTTCAGATGTGTCACTCTGAATAAATGAGCTCCTATGATTCAGAATCCTCATCAGTTAAGAGAGGATGATGATAAGTTCTTCCACCCAGGTTTTTGCCAGTTTTGCATGAGACAACAAGGATCTTCTCCTGAGCATGTGCTATGCTATGGCCACAGTCATTGTTTTACCTTTGTGAGTGATCAACACAGTTGGTAAGGATCCTGTCAGCCAAGATCAAGAATTTTGAGTGTTTCCTTTGAGGAAGACCAGGAGCAAGTGGGCAGGCATGCCAAATACAACACAAGAGCAAGCTAGAGTCCCCCTCGGGCACCAGTTTGCTGGCCCTCAGCTTTGTCGGCTCAGAAATTTGATTTGATAATGCATCAGTCTTGGGTTGGATTCTCCACAGCAGATGAGGAATTGTTACAGGAGTAATTTATTGTTGTTGTTGTCAGGTGTCACTGAGTGGGCTCCAACTCTAGCGACCTTATACATAACAAAACGAAACACTGCCCAGTCCTGTACCACCCTCACAAGAAATGATTTATTAGCAAATGGTCCCTGGAAAAACTGGTAGGAGAGTGAGGAAGCAGACTAAGAAGCAAGAGTGGGGCATCATGCGGGAAGGGTAAGTTTGGCTCAGTCCCTCTGGGGAGCACTGGGGACAGTACAGATCACACCTCTGACCGTCTCTATCAGGCTCGAGGGAGCTGGAGTCATTGTCCAGGGCATCCTTAAACCAAACCAAACCCATTGCTGTCCAGTTGATTTCAACTTATGGCAACCCCGTAGGACAGAGTAGAACTGTCCCATAGAGTTTCCAAGGAAAGGCTGGTGGATTCGAACTGCCAAACTTTTGGTTAGCAGCTGAAGCACTTAACCACCTCGCCACCAGTTTCCAAGGGTGCCCTAGGAGGACACAAATACAGGGGCACTTCTGCTGTCCATGGCCACAGACAAAGTGATTCTCAGCAGCCTGGAGCTGCCCCTCAGGGGCTGGCTGTTGGAGACAAAGCACAAGGGGGACAGTGCACACACAAAAAATGGCATAGGGAACCGAGGGGCTTGAGCAGAGCACTAACAGCAACTCGTGTAGCATCCAAGGTGATGGGGTACCAGGGACTGGCTCACGTTATGCAAACTCCCAACAGATGGTCCACTGCACCATCCATTCCCTTCTTTCCAGGGAGAAACAGAATCAGAAGGCACTCCAGATTCTCGTGTCCAAGGATCACCATGTTCTCCAGGGAGGAGCCACTGTTGTAAACAGGGATTGCAGGGTGAGGATGCACTCACAGGCAGGAGCTTTGCTGAATTCCACAATGGCTCAAATCCTGGGGCTTCTTGGTGATAAGAAAGTGATAGGAGTTCTCATGGATCAAGATCCCACTTCACCCTGGCAATGCTGGAAGCAAACTCTCCCAGCACTTCCCGGCAGCAGCACTGCATGATAAGAAACACTGCACTTGGAAGGAGTCAGGTTCAAAGCCTGGCTCTTTCATGTACCAGGTATGTAATCTTGGGCAAAGTACTCTCCCTCTCTGAGCCTCACCACCTAATGTTAGCTGAAATAATAGTCACCTCACACCTTGTGGGGTGGATTCAAAGCCAGTGTCCCAGGCCTTTCCCTCATGGAGACAGGAGGCCACTGTCACCCAAAAACAGTAAAGGACAATTATTAATGGCTATGTCTTTCCCTTGGCTAACCTCCCCATATTTTGAGGCCCGCCCTCCCTTTCATGCTCAGGAAAGGGGTTTGTCTCAAGCTGTTCCCAAAGCAGTCCTCCTGGGAGCCTGTCCCCTGTTGCTTCCAGCCTGGGCTCCTGCCCTCTCTCTATGCTCCTCTCCCTCACACAACCACTACCCCTTAGCCATCAGGATGCTGGGAGTAACCAGAGGGGACTAGGACAGAGTGCAGAATGGGAAACAATTTTCAATGCTGTCCTGGAGGTTGGCATACTTAATACTGCCTGGCTCTCCCTCCTTTGGGAAGCTCTCACTTACCTTTGGTCTCCCCAGGCCTCCCCTCCTGCAGTGTGGCTAAGCCCCTCTGTTGGAGCCCTCTCTCCAGTCCAGTGTCCCAAGCTACCCATCCCTCTGGTCATCGGAGGATAGGTCTAAGGTCCTGCGACCCCATCTCACAACCAGAGGGCCCTTTATCTGTCTTTCCCCCTTTCCTTCCAGCCCAGGCACATGGGGCTTTACTTTCTCAACCACAAGTAAGTAAAATAAGATAAAAATAGAGGGCTCCCCTAGTTTTTCTTTTATTTATTTTATGTTGTTGTTGTTGTTGAGAATATACAGAGCAAAACATACACCAATTCAACAGTTTCTACACGTACAATTCTGTGACACTGGTTACATTCTTCAAGTTGTTGTTCAACCATGCTCACCCTCCTTTTCTGAGTGGCTATTCCAGCATTAACATAAACTCACTGTCCCCTGAGGTTCCCAGCTAATCTTTTGAGTTGCTGTTGTCAATTTGACCCCATGTAGATAGTTCTTAAAAGAGCATAATGCCCAATGCAGGCATTCTTTACAAGTTATACTAAACAATTGTTTGGTTTTAAGACTTAAGGGATATTTTTGGTTTAAGGTTTAAAGGTTATCTCAGGGCAATAGTTTCAGGGTTTCATCCAGCCTCCAAGCCGCCAGAAAATCTGGGGTCCATGAGAACTTGAAATTCTGTTCTGCCTTTTCTACCTTTTGATCAGGATTCTTCTATATAATCGTTTATCAAAATATTCAGTAATGGTAGCCGGGCACCATCCAGTTTTTCTGGTCTCATGGCAAAGGAAGCAGTTGTTCATGGAGGCAATTAGCCACACATTCCATATCCTCCTTTTATTCCTGACTCTCCTTCTTCCGCTGTTGCTCCAGATAGAGACCAATTGTTGTGCTTTGGATGGCCACTTGCAAGCTTTTAAGACCTCAGGAATTGTTTCCATTTTTTTAACAAAAATGTTGCAGAGCTTAAGAAACTAAGAGGGACTTCCTGTTTTTCAAAGGCATCAGCTCCAAAGGCAGCTTCCCTTCCTATCCCTTATTGTTGCTACCATCCCCCTTTGTCCCTGTGTCTCCCTCTTCTCTTGCTTCCACAGTCCCCCACACTACCACACACACACACACACACACACACACACACACACACACGTACACACACACACAGAGTCTTCCTCCAGCTTTGAAATTTCTCCAATTAAATCGATTCTGGGCTGGGGCCCTTCTGCCTCTTTAAGGTGACTTGGCATTTCTCTGCATGGATCCTTGCCTTATGGTGTGACTGGCAGAGGGACTTCTTATTTCCTTATCTTCGAGCTCTTCCAGGCACATGTCCATAGCCTTGCACCCAGCCCACCCCACCGAGGGTGCCTGCAGAGCTTCTCCGCAGTAACTGGTGTGCCCACACCCACCGCCCTCCCTGCTTTCAGACGCTGCCCTTGGGCTTCACACCGTCTGTCACCTTCCAGCTTTCTGGGATGCTTTCAGATATTTTAAAGCGTTTTTATTACATTAAGAATGTATGTCCATTGCAGAAGAAAAATAGAAAGTATAGATAAGTAAATATAAAAATTAGTCTTAAGCCACCATGCAGAAATAGCTTCTGCTAACATTTTGGTCAATGTTCTCCCGGGTTTTCTTTTTTTGTGACTACAACATTTTGGCCAATTGATCAAAATGTTAGCGGAAGCTATTTCTGCATGGTGACTTAAGACTAATTTTTATTACACATATTTGTTGTTGTCTTGTGCTGTCGAGTTGATTCTGACTCATAGAGACCCTACAGGACAGAGTACGACTACCCCATAGGGTTTCCTAGGCTGAAATCTTTACAGGAACAAGTTGCCAGATCTCTTCTCCCACAGAGCAGCTGGTGGGTTTGAACTGTTGACCATTAGGTTAGCAGCCAAGTGCTCAACCATTGTGCCACCAGGGCTCACACACACACACGCGCACACACACACACATATATAATGATAGAATACTTGCGTATATTTTACCACGCCCCCCACCCCACCCCCAAGCCGGCTTCAGCAGCTGAATCCCTGGGCCTGAGATAGACCCTGGTGAGCACCTAAAGCCATCCTCCTGGTGTTGGGGAAGGAAAAAATTTGCAACTACGGGGAAAAGATAATTTGCTAGCTCCATTAACCGGGGGAGCTCAGGACAGAAGCGGCTCCTGTCCAGGCATAAACCGTCCGTGGACCTTGAGCACCTTTCCCTTCTGCATGGACCTGTGTGGGCCTATTTTGGGAGAAAAGGCCCTTGTTGGCAAACTCCAACCATTTCAGCGGTGCGGTGGAGAGGTGGGTGTTTGACGTTTGACATTGTTTTGCCTATTAAACAAGGTCCTCACCTACTCACAACAGGGACCTAAGGACTGGTGGCTCCACTTCAGTCACCCAGCCACCCGCCACAGGGGCCCAGGGATAAATGGTACCTCCCAGTCCCTACAACAAAATCTTTGGGTGCCCGTGGTCCCTCTGCAGAGCCCACGCACTGGCACGCTCTAGGGAACAGAGAAGCGTTTTCCTCAGAGACACTTGGGGGTCGGTTCTCAGCCCCCTGCCTTGTTCAGAGTGTGACCCCCTGCTGCAGTCAGATACGGGTTATACGCCAATCACCCATGCCCCTCTAAGACCGCAGGACAGAGCCTGTACCACACACTTGATATCAGCTACTTGGAAACCTGAGCTGAATTCATAAAAGAAAACTGAATGGACTCCTAGACTGATAAACCTGATAACAGCTCTAGCCAGCTGGGGACAGGACACCAGAGCTCCAAAGGCAAAAATGACCAAGCTAGCTCACTCAAGCAACCCATAGGGGTATACCAAAACAAAACAAAGCAAGCAGCTACGACACAGTAAGCAAGCATAAACTAATACAATAACTTCTAGATGGCTCAGAGGCAACAGTCAATATCAAGTCACATAAAGAAAGAGGCCATGATCACCTCAACAGGCTCTCAAAACAAAGAATCCAGGGATCTTTTAGATGAAAGTGCATTCCTGGAATTACCAGATGCAGAATACAAAAGTTTAATATACAGAACCCTTCAAGACATCAGGAAGGAAATGAGGCAATACGCAGAACAAGCCAAGGAACACACAGATAAAGCAACTGAAGAAGTCAGAAAGATTATTCAGGAACATAATGAAAAGTTTAATAAGCTGGAAAAATCCACAGGCAGACAGCAATCAGAAATTCAGAAGATTAACAATAAAATTACAGAATTAGATAACTCAGTAGAAAGTCAGAGGAGCAGAATTGAGCAAGCAGAAGCTAGAATTTCTGAACTCGAAGATAAATCACTTGGCACTAATATATTTGAAGAAAAATCAGATAAAAGAATTGAAAACAGTGAAGAAACCTTAAGAATCACGTGGGACTCTATCAAGAGAAATAACCTACGAGTGATTGGAGTACCAGAACAGGGAGGGATAACAGAAAATACAGAGAAAATTGTTGAGGATTTGTTGGCAGAAAACTTCCCTGATATTGTGAAAGATGAGAAGATATCTATCCAACATGCTCATCGAACTCCACATAAGGTAGATCTTAAAAGAAAGTCACCAAGACATATTATAATCAAGCTTGCCAAAACCAAAGATAAAGAGACAATTATAAGAGCAGCGAGGGATAAAAGAAAAGTCACCTACAAGGGAGAGCCAATAAGAATAAGCTCGGATTACTCAGCAGAAACCATGCAGGCAAGAAGGCAATGGGATGACATATTTAAAAAATTGAAGGAAAAAATTGCCTGCCGGGAATCATATATCCATCAAAACTGTCTCTTAAATACGAAGATGAAATTAAGAAATTTCCAGATAAACTCAAGTTGAGGGAATTCGTAAAAAACAAACCAAAACTACAAGAAATACTAAAGGGAGTTCTTTGGTTAGAAAATCAGTAATATCAGGTATCCACCCAAGACTAGAACACTGGGCAGAGGAACCAGAAGTCAACCCAGACAGAGAAATCCAAAAACAAACAAACAAACAAAGCAAGATTTAAAAAAAAAAAAAAAGCCCAACACAGGGTAACGGCGATGTTATTATATAAAAGAAGACAACATTAAAATAATAAAGAGGGACTAAGAAATTTTTTTTTTAAGAAATGTAATCATACACCTTCCATGTGGAGAGGAAGATACGGCGATACAAAGAAATAAAATTTAGTTATAAATTTAGAAAAATAAGGGTAAATAATAAGGTAACCACAAAGGAGACAAACTATCCTACTCATCAAAATAAAATACAACGGAAAAATACAGACTCAGCAGAAACAAAACCAACAACAACAAATATGAGAAAAGGACAATATATAAAGAAAATCTACTCAGCACATAAAATCAAGTGGGAAAAAGAAGCTGTGAACACACAAAAAAAGACATCAACATGATAGCACTAAATTCATACCTATCCATAATTACCCTGAATGTAAATGGACTAAATGCACCAATAAAGAGACAAAGAGTAGCGGAATGGATTAAAAAAACAAGATCCGTTTATATGCTTCCTACAAGAGACACACCTTAGACTTAGAGACACAAACTAAAACTCAAAGGACACGAACAGATATATGCACACCCATGTTTATTGCAGCACTGTTTACAATAGCAAAAACATGGAAGCAACCAAGGTGCCCATCAACAGATGAATGGATAAATAAATTATGGTATATTCACACAATGGAATACTACGCATCGATAAAGAACAGTGAGGAATCTGTGAAACATTTCATAACATGGAGGAACCTGGAAGGCATTATGCTGAGTGAAATTAGTCAGTTGCAAAAGGACAAATATTGTATAAGACCACTATTATAAGAACTTGAGAAATAGTTTAAACTGAGAAGAAAACATTCTTTTGTGGTTACAAGAGGGGGAGGGAGGGAGGGTGGGAGAGGGCTATTCACTAATCAGATAGTAGATAAGAACTACTTTAGGTGAAGGGAAAGACAGCACACAGTACAGGGGAGGTCAGCACAATTGGACTAAACCAAAAGCAAAGAATTTTCCTGAATAAACTGAATGCTTCAAAGGCCAGTGTAGCAGGGGCAGGGGTCTGGGGACCATGGGGACATCTAAGTCAATTGGCATAATAAAATCTATTAAGAAAACATTCTGCATCCCACTTTGAAGAGGGGCATCTGGGGTCTTAAACACTGGCAAGAAGGCATCTAAGATGCATCAATTGGTCTCAACCCACCTGGATCAAAGGAGAATGAAGAACACCAAGGACACAAGGTGATTATGAGCCCGAGAGACAGAAAGCGCCACATGAACCAGCGACTACATCAACCTGAGACCAGAAGAACTAGATGGTGCCCGGCTACAACCGATGACTGCCCTCACAGGGAACACAACAGAGAACCCCTGAGGGAGCAGGAGAGCAGTGGGATGCAGACCCCAAATTCTCATAAGACCAGACTTAATGGTCTGACTGAGACTGGAAGAACCCCGGTGGTCATGGCCCCCAGACCTTCTGTTGGCCCAGGACAGGAACCATTCCCGAAGCCAACTCTTCAGACATGGATGGACTGGACAATGTGTTGGAGAGGGATGCTGGTGAGGAGTGAGCTTCTTGGATCAGGTGGACACTTGAGACTATGTTGGCATCTCCTGCCTGGAGGGGAGATGAGAGGGTAGAGGGGGTTAGAAGCTGTTGAAAAGGACACGAAAAGAGAGAGTGGAGGGAGAGAGCAGGCTGTCTCATTAGGCGGAGAGTAATTGGGAGTGTGTAGCAAGGTGTGTATGGGTTTTTGTGTGAGAGACTGACTTGATTTGTAAACTTTCACTTAAAGCACAATAAAAATTATTAAAAAAAAAAAAAAAAACCCTCAGAAGGAATTTGCTTGAAGGACTATAAAAAAAAACAAACAACAACAACAAAAACCAATTGCTGTCAAGTCGACTGTGATTAATAGCAACCCCACGTCTTAGAGTGGAACTGTGCTCTCTAGAGTTTTCAATGGTTGATTTTCTGGAAGCAGACCGCCAGGTCTTTCTTCTAAGGCACCTCTGGGAGGACTTGAACCTCCAGTCTTTCTGTCAGCCACCAAGTGAGTTAATCGTTTACACCACCCAGGGACTCCTGAAGGATTGCACAACTGCCAGAGTGAGTGAGGTGCAGCCGGGCCACCTGGGGCGACTGGAATCAGGGATTTGAACACCACTCGGAGCCCACATTCTGTCTCCCATCCCTGCTTCTCTCTGGCTATACCCTCTCAGAACCAGCTTCCTGTAATGCAGGAGACAGCTCTTCTGTTCCCAATTCACAGCTTTACCACTAAGGATAGACTGGTCTTTTGTCCCAACGCTAGTTTATAGAATCCCAGGGATGGATTCTGAGTAGCGATGCTTAAGTCATTGGCAACCCCAAGGCCAGTAATATGGACACAGAAGCTAATTTGTTAAGCAACTGCTTTATGTCAGGCGCTGTGCTAAATACTCCATTTTACCTTTCAACTTGTTAATCTTGTGGGGTTGTTAATATTATCCCCATTTTACAGATGAAGCTACTGAGTCACGGAGAGGTTAGGGAACTTACCTCTGGTCATAAAGCATGTGAGTGATATTGCTGAGTGTGAGTTGGGGCAGTCGGTAAGGATGGCTAGAAGCCCCTTTCTAAACCAAGTGAGCCTGCAACAGTCTCCCCATTCCTGCAAATCTTGTCACACTTTTCTTGTATTGTCTTCTATGCAGCCACCTTGCCCAACGGAACAATCATCACCTATTTGAATGTTGCAGAGGCCAATACAAAGAAAAGCCAGCAGAGTGGTAGCCAGACCCTAAATCAAGAGCCCGGGGATACAGAGAGCAGAATCTGTGTGTCGTCCCGGGCTGGCCTCCCTGTGTTCCAACACAACTGGGCCCCTGAGTGCCCCCTTGGACTTTGTAGGCAGGAGAGGAGCTTGGCAGGCAGTCTGCAGGAGGTGTGGTTAGCCTGTTATCTCTCTCTCATTTAGCCCAAGAAATAGGAGCTCTGAATTTCGGGCTGCCCTGGGCCCCTCAGTGTGTCCCACCAGGAAGGCACTACCCCTGAGGCCATCCATGCTTTGTCCCCTAGACTGGCTCGAGCAAGAGACACGGCCATATGCAATGACCTGTCATCTCAGGGATTCACTCTGCCTCTTTATGGAGGTCATCCCACCCAGGATGCCACCAAGTGAAGACTTGCTCTATCCAGGTTTTCGTCATAGCACTTAGCTTCAGAAGAGGAAATGAGGCCTGAGGAATTTCAAGAGCCATTGAAGGTTGTACAGGACAGCAGGACTATTTTCCCAGGGCTTCTACACCTTATGCTGG
Source organism: Loxodonta africana (assembly GCF_030014295.1). NCBI lineage: Eukaryota > Metazoa > Chordata > Mammalia > Proboscidea > Elephantidae > Loxodonta > Loxodonta africana. The sequence goes on along the minus strand of NC_087363.1, from coordinate 28,870,208 downwards.
TCCTGCTAGCTGAACTCTGTCCCGACAGGGATCGTTTGGGCTGTGTTACTAGGGAGCCAGGATGGGCATAGGGTGAGGCAAGTGAGGCATTCACCTTGAGTGCAAAATTTAAGGAAGGTGTTAAAAAACTCAGTGATCAAAATAAATAATATCTTCATGTAATATTTTAAACCATGATTGGCGCCAGCTTGATAAAAAAAAATAGCACCTAAAAACAACAACAATACTTTTAAAAATCAAATAGAAAAAATACAGAAGACCACAGGCTGGCTGCTTGTTTTTATAAATAAAGTCTTATTAGGACACCGTGACTCACGCATCCTGCAGCCTTCCGCTGCTATTATCAATCGTCTGTCAAAGAGAGAGTGAACTGCCCTGAGACGTCTCTTACTTTGGTTCCTCCTATTATTTAATTCCTGATTACTACTTTATTTTCTTTTTTAATAATTTTTATTGTGCTTTAAGTAAAAGTTTACAAATCAAGTCAGTCTCTCACACAAAAACCCATACACACCTTGCTACACACTCCCAATTACTCTCCCCTCAATGAGACAGCCTGCTCTCTCCCTCCACTCTCTCTTTTCATGTCCTTTTCGACGGCTTCTAACCCCCCTACCCTCTCATCTCCCCTCCAGGCAGGAGATGCCAACATAGTCTTAAGTGTCCACCTGATCCAGGAAGCTTACTCCTCACCAGCATCCCTCTCCAACACATTGTCCAGTCCAATCCATGGCTGAAGAGTTGGCTTCAGGAATGGTTCCTGTCCTGGGGCAACAGAAGGTCTGGGGGCCATGACCACCGGAGTCCTTCCAGTCTCAGTCAGACCATTAAGTCTGGTCTTATGAGAATTTGGGGTCTGCATCCCACTGCTCTCCTGCTCCCTCAGGGGTTCTCTGTTGTGTTCACTGCCAGGGCAGTCATCGGTTGTTGCTGGGCACCATCTAGTTCTTCTGGTCTCAGGTTGATGTAGTCGCTGGTTCATGTGGCGCTTTCTGTCTCTTGGGCTCATAATCACCTTGTGTCCTTGGTGTTCTTCATTCTCCTTTGATCCAGGTGGGTTGAGACCAATTGATGCATCTTAGATGCCTTCTTGCCAGTGTTTAAGACCCCAGATGCCCCTCTTCAAAGTGGGATGCAGAATGTTTTCTTAATAGATTTTATTATGCCAATTGACTTAGATGTCCCCATGGTCCCCAGACCCCTGCCCCTGCTACACTGGCCTTTGAAGCATTCAGTTTATTCAGGAAAATTCTTTGCTTTTGGTTTAGTCCAATTGTGCTGACCTCCCCTGTACTGTGTGCTGTCTTTCCCTTCACCTAAAGTAGTTCTTATCTACTATCTAATTAGTGAACAGCCCTCTCCCACCCTCCCTCCCTCCCCCTCTTGTAACCACAAAAGAATGTTTTCTTCTCAGTTTAAACTATTTCTCAAGTTCTTATAATAGTGGTCTTATACAATATTTGTCCTTTTGCAACTGACTAATTTCACTCAGCATAATGCCTTCCAGGTTCCTCCATGTTATGAAATGTTTCACAGATTCCTCACTGTTCTTTATCAATGCGCAGTATTGATAAATGTCATAGCTAAAAACTTTTTCCTAGTCTGTAGGTAGTCTGTTTACTCTTTTGGTGAAGTCTTTGGATAAGCATAAGTGTTTAATTTTTAGGAGCTCCCAGTTATCTGGTTTTTCTTCTACGCTCTTTATTATGTTTTCTATACTATTTACGCCATGTATTAGGGCTCCTAACGTTGTCCCTATTTTTCCTTCCATGATCTTTATCGTTTTAGATTTTGTATTTAGGTCTTCGATCCATTTTGAGTTAGTTTTTGTGCATGGAGTGAGGTATGGGTCTTGTTTCATTTTTTTGCAGATGGATATCCAGTTATGCCAGCACCATTTGTTAAAAAGATTGTCTTTTCCCCATTTAACTGTTTTGGGGCCTTTGTCAAGTATCAACTGCTCATATGTGGATGGATTTATGTCTGGATTCTCAATTCTGTTCCATTGGTCCATGTATCTGTTGTTGTACCAGTACCAGGCTGTTTTGACTACTGTGGCGGTATAATAGGTTCTAAAATCAGGTAAAGTAAGGCCTCCTACTTTGTTCTTCTTTTTCAGTAGTGCCTTATTTATCCGGGGCCTCTTTCCCTTCCATATGAAATTGGTGATTTGTTACTCCATCTCATTAAAGAATGTCGTTAGGATTTGGATTGGAATTGCATTAAATGTATAGATCACTTTTGGTAGAATAGACATTTTTATAATGCTAAGTCTTCCTATCCATGAGCAAGGTATGTTCTTCCACTTATGTAAGTCTCTTTTGGTGTCTTGCAGAAGTGTACTGTTGTTTTCTTTGTATAAGTCTCTTACATCTCTGGTAAGATTTATTCCCAAGTATTTTATCTTCTTGGGGGCTACTGTAAATGGCACTGATTTGGTGATTTCCTCTTCGATGTTCTTTTTGTTGGTGTAGAGGAATCCAACCGATTTTTGTATGTTTATCTTGTATCCCGATACTCTGCTGAACTCTTCTAGTAGTTTCAATAGTTTTCTGGAGGATTCCTTAGGGTTTTCTGTGTATAAGATCATGTCATCTGCAAATAGAGATACTTTGACTTCTTCCTTGCCAATCTGGATGCCCTTTATTTCTTTATCTAGCCTAGTTGCTCTGGCTAGGACTTCCAGCACAATGTTAAATAAGAGTGATGATAAAGCGCATCCTTGTCTGGTTCCCGACCTCATTGGGAATGTGTTCAGGCTCTCTCCATTTAGGGTGATGTTGGCTGTTGGCTTTGTATAACTGCCCTTTATTATGTTGAGGAATTTTCCTTCTATTCCTATTTTGCTGAGAGTTTTTATCATGAATGAGTGTTGAACTTTGTCAAATGCCTTTTCTGCATCAATTAATAAAATCATGTGATTCTTGCCTTTTGTTTTATTTATGTGGTGGATTACATTAATTGTTTTGCTAATGTTGAACCATCCCTGCATACCTGGTATGAATCCCACTTGGTCATGGTGAATTATTTTTTTGATATGTTGTTGAATTCTATTAGCTAGAATTTTGTTGAGGATTTTTGCGTCTACATTCACGAGGGATATAGGCCTATAATGTTCTTTTCTTGTGGTGTCTTTACCTGGTTTTGGTAACAGGGATATGGTGGCTTCATAGAATGAGTTTGGTAGTATTCTGTCCTTTTCTATGCTCTGAAATACCTTTAGTAGTAGTGGTGTTAACCCTTCTCTGAAAGTTTGGCAGAACTCTGCAGTGAAGCTGTCCGGGCCAGGGCTTTTTTTTTTTGTTGGGAGTGTTTTGATTATCTCTTCAATCTCTTCTTTTGTTATGGGTCTATTTAGTTGTTCTACCTCTGTTTGTGTTAGTTTAAGTAGGTAGTGTGTTTCTAGGAATTCATCCATTTCTTCTAGGTTTTCAAATTTGTTTGAGTATAGTTTTTCGTAGTAATCTGACATGATTCTTTTAATTTCATTTGGGTCTGTTGTAATATCGCCCATCTCATTTCTTATTCGGGTTATTTGCTTCCTCTCCTGTTTTTCTTTTGTCACTTTGGCCAATGGTTTATCAATTTTGTTGATTTTTTAAAAAAACAGCTTTTGGTCTTGTTAATTCTTTCAATTGTTTTTCTGTTTTCTATTTCATTTAGTTCAGCTCTAATTTTTATAATTTGTTTTCTTCTGGTGCCTGTGGGTTTCTTTTGTTGCTCTCTTTCTATTTGTTCAAGTTGTAGGGATAGTTCTTTGGTTTTGGCCCTTTCTTCTTTTTGCATGTGTGCATTTATTGATATAAATTGGCCTCTGAGCACCGCTTTTGCTGTGTCCCAAAGGTTCTGATAGGAAGTGTTTTCATTCTAATTGGATTCTCTGAATTTCTTTATTCCATCCTTAATGTCTTCTATAATCCAGTCTTTTTTGAGCAGGGTACTGTTCAGTTTCCAAGTGTTTGATTTCTTTTCCCTGCTTTTCCTGTTATTGATTTCCACGTTTATGGCCTTATGGTCAGAGAAGATGCTTTGTAATATTTCAATGTTTTGGATTCTGCTAAGTGTTTCTTTATGACTTAATATGTGGCCTATTCTAGAGAATGTTCCATGTGCACTAGAAAAGAAAGTATACTCAGTTGCTGTTGGGTGGAGTGTTCTGTATATGTCTATGAGGTCAAGTTGGTTGATTGTGGCATTTAGATCTTCCGTGTCTTTATTGAGCTTCTTTCTCGATGTCGTCTCCTTCACCGAAAGTGGTGTGTTGAAGTCTCCTACTATTATTGTTTAGCTGTCTATCTCACTTTTCAATGCTTATAGAGTTTGTTTTATGAATCTTCTAGCCCTGTCATTGGGTGCGTAAATATTTAATACAGTTATATCTTCTTGGTGTATTGTCCCTTTAATCATTATATAGTGTCTTTCCTTATCCTTTCTGATGGATTTAACTTTAAAGTCTATTTTGTCAGAAATTAATATTGCCACTCCTGCTCTTTTTTCATTGTTGTTTGCTTGATATATTTTTTTCCATCCTTTGAGTTTTAGTTTGTTTGTGTCTCTAAGTCTAATGTGTGTCTCTTATAGGCAGCACATAGACGGATCTTGTTTGTTAACCCCTTCTGCCACTCTGTCTCTTTATTGGTGCATTTAGTCCATTTACATTCAGGGTAATTATAGATAGGTATGAATTTCATGCTATCATTTTGATGCCTTTTTTGTGTGTGTTGACAGCTTCTTTTTCCCACTTGATTTTATGTGCTGAGTAGATTTTCTTTATATGTTGTCCTTTCCTCATATTTGTTGTTGTTGGTTTTGTTTCTGCTGAGTCTGTATTTTTCCGTTGTATTTTATTTTGATGAGTAGGATAGTTTGTCTCCTTTGTGGTTACCTTATTATTTACCCTTATTTTTCTAAATTTATAACTAACTTTTATTTCTTTGTATCACCGTATCTTCCTCTCCATATGGAAGGTGTATGATTATATTTCTTAGTCCCTCTTTATTATTTTAATGTTGTCTTCTTTTATATAATAACATCGCCGTTACCCTGTGTTGGGCTTTTTTTTTTTTTTTTAAATCTTGCTTTGTTTGTTTGTTTTTGGATTTCTCTGTCTGGGTTGACTTCTGGTTCCTCTGCCCAGTGTTCTAGTCTTGGGTGGATACCTGATATTATTGATTTTCAAACCAAAGAACTCCCTTTAGCATTTCTTGCAGTTTTGGTTTGTTTTTTATGAATTCCCTCAACTTGAGTTTATCTGGAAATTTCTTAATTTCATCTTCGTATTTAAGAGACAGTTTTGATGGATATATGATTCCTGGCAGGCAATTTTTTCCTTCAATTTTTTAAATATGTCATCCCATTGCCTTCTTGCCTGCATGGTTTCTGCTGAGTAATCCGAGCTTATTCTTATTGGCTCTCCCTTGTAGGTGACTTTTCTTTTATCCCTCGCTGCTCTTATAATTGTCTCTTTATCTTTGGTTTTGGCAAGCTTGATTATAATATGTCTTGGTGACTTTCTTTTAAGATCTACCTTATGTGGAGTTCGATGAGCATGTTGGATAGATATCTTCTCATCTTTCACAATATCAGGGAAGTTTTCTGCCAACAAATCCTCAACAATTTTCTCTGTATTTTCTGTTATCCCTCCCTGTTCTGGTACTCCAATCACTCGTAGGTTATTTCTCTTGATAGAGTCCCACGTGATTCTTAAGGTTTCTTCACTGTTTTCAATTCTTTTATCTGATTTTTCTTCAAATATATTAGTGCCAAGTGATTTATCTTCGAGTTCAGAAATTCTAGCTTCTGCTTGCTCAATTCTGCTCCTCTGACTTTCTACTGAGTTATCTAATTCTGTAATTTTATTGTTAATCTTCTGAATTTCTGATTGCTGTCTGCCTGTGGATTTTTCCAGCTTATTAAACTTTTCATTATGTTCCTGAATAATCTTTCTGACTTCTTCAGTTGCTTTATCTGTGTGTTCCTTGGCTTGTTCTGCGTATTGCCTCATTTCCTTCCTGATGTCTTGAAGGGTTCTATATATTAAACTTTTGTATTCTGCATCTGGTAATTCCAGGAATGCACTTTCATCTAAAAGATCCCTGGATTCTTTGTTTTGAGAGCCTGTTGAGGTGATCATGGCCTCTTTCTTTATGTGACTTGATATTGACTGTTGCCTCTGAGCCATCTAGAAGTTATTGTATTAGTTTATGCTTGCTTACTGTGTCATAGCTGCTTGCTTTGTTTTGTTTTGGTATACCCCTATGGGTTGCTTGAGTGAGCTAGCTTGGTCATTTTTGCCTTTGGAGCTCTGGTGTCCTGTCCCCAGCTGGCTAGAGCTGTTATCAGGTTTATCAGTCTAGGAGTCCATTCAGTTTTCTTTTATGAATTCAGCTCAGGTTTCCAAGTAGCTGATATCAAGTGTGTGGTACAGGCTCTGTCCTGCGGTCTTAGAGGGGCGTGGGTGATTGGCGTATAACCCGTATCTGACTGCAGCAGGGGGTCACACTCTGAACAAGGCAGGGGGCTGAGAACCGACCCCCAAGTGTCTCTGAGGAAAACGCTTCTCTGTTCCCTAGAGCGTGCCAGTGCGTGGGCTCTGCAGAGGGACCACGGGCACCCAAAGATTTTGTTGTAGGGACTGGGAGGTACCATTTATCCCTGGGCCCCTGTGGCGGGTGGCTGGGTGACTGAAGTGGAGCCACCAGTCCTTAGGTCCCTGTTGTGGGTAAGTGAGGACCTTGTTTAATAGGCAAAACAATGTCAAACGTCAAACACCCACCTCTCCACCGCACCGCTGAAATGGTTGGAGTTTGCCAACAAGGGCCTTTTCTCCCAAAATAGGCCCACACAGGTCCATGCAGAAGGGAAAGGTGCTCAAGGTCCACGGACGGTTTATGCCTGGACAGGAGCCGCTTCTGTCCTGAGCTCCCCCGGTTAATGGAGCTAGCAAATTATCTTTTCCCCCCAGTTGGAAAGTTTTTCCTTCCCCAAGCCCTGGAGGATGGCTCCAGGTGCTCGCCAGGGTCTATCTCGGGCCCAGGGATTCAGCCACTGAAGCTGGCTCAGGGGTGACGGGGCGCGTTAAAATATATGCAAGTACTTAGCTTTTGCCGAGAGCAGGCCATTCTCCTCAGGTTCCGGAGGTATGAGTGGGCTGTGTGGCTGGCTGCTTCTCCCTGAGGAAACTGTGGCCAAACGCTAGGACCAGCCGGCCACCGCCACCACCGCTGCTCCAGGAATCGTGCCTGAGGGCTCCCCAAGATTCAGGTCCGGCAACTTCTCTCTGCCTCTGAACGGTCTCTTCCTTCCCCTGCCCCTCAGTTCGTTGTCTAAGCTTGCCTTTGATGCTCAGGACTCCCAGCTTGTTACAAATATAGTCATTTCACTTGTTTTTTCAGGTCTTTGTTGTAAAGAGGGCTCAAGGGAAGCGTCTGTCTAGTCTACCATCTTGGCTCCGCCTCTCTCTATTTTCTATACACACACACTCTTCTTGCATTCATAGAAAAGAGACTGTTTTACGACTCTTGGCATGCGCTTGCATTTTCCAGCAGAGTGCTTTGCACAAAGTGGGCACACACTAAATGTTTGTTGTTTTGATAAGTAGCTCTTACGTTGCCTATTTCTTTTCTCTTTTTTTTGTGTCAAGAATTTGCAAGCCATTTTTAGGGAACTTTGGTTAGTTTTCAAAATTCAGGTAGAAATATCAGAAAAATAGACCCTTCAAGAATATTTTCACTTGTTCTTTCAATTCATGCCTTAGAATCAACCTTCAGCCCTTGACCTTTGAAAGAACTCTGTCTGTGAGGAATCAAAGCCCTGGCAGTCTTTCTCTGTGGAATGTAGGAATTATTTCTTTTACAATTCCTTTCCCCTAAACCTTAATCCTAATAATAATGAAAATGATTTATCAGATTAAGTCACAGTTAATCCTATCTGAACAACTTGATGCTATCATTTGAATTTCATATTTAATTATTTGGGTATTTAATTACAAAACAGTTAATTACTTCATTGTAATTACGTGTCTTTAAAGTAGAAAGAGGCTGAAAATCCCTGGTAATGGGGTACCAGGAGGCAGAGTTATTCTCTAGTTATCTCCAGCACGTATCAGCCCTGCTTCTTAATTGTCCTGTTGCTTCTTTGATGTCCTTTCCAGTTTCTCACTTTTGGTTTGTTCTTGGCCGTTCCTTAAACTCCTAGAGCCCACAGCCCATGCCACACTCTGCTGCTTCTGTTGATTTCTACAACAAGGTCCTCCAAAGCCTTTTCGTTTGAAAATACGGCTTTAAACAGCATCACCTCCACCTTCTCAGAGCCAAGAGCTTGTGTGTGCTACTTTAAGTCAGGGATTACAGGCTTAAAAATTTAGAATGTCTACCTGCTGGTGTTAGAATGGTGCTGGAACCACCCAGTCAGGAACAGATGCTGGCCATAACTCTGCCATGGGGTGCTAGTTTTGCCAGACTTTACTCCTTTAGATTGAAGGGTCCTAGGGAAGGTGCCCCCGGGGGGCACAAACAGTTAAGCACTCAACTATTTGATGAAACGTTGGTGGTTCAAACCCACACAGAGGTGACTTGGAAGATAGGCCTGGTAACCTGCTTCTGAAAGGTCACAGCCTTGAAAACCCTATGGAGCAGTTCTACTCTGCAACACATGGGATAGTCATGAGTCAGAATCAACTCGACGGCAACTAACAAACAACAGGCAAGATGCCAGAGTGCCTGGGTTGTGCACACAGTTAACATGCTCAGCTGCTAACCAAAAGTTTGGAGGTTTGAGTCCCCCCAGAGGTACCTCAGAAGAAAGGCCTAATGATATACTTTTAAAACATCAACCAGTGAAAACCCTATAGAGCAGAGTTCTACTCTGCCACAAATGGTGTCTCCATGAATGGGAGTCAACTGAATGGTAACTAGGGAAGATTGGTATGGCGGGATTTCCCAGGGGCTCAGGGAACTGGCTCTTTGCCCATTGGTATAAAAGTATTTCTACCTCACCCCTGCACATAGGCCAGGCAGGTTAAGAAGATAACTGACAAAGGCCAAGAACACCTGTGTGGTGGAACTGTAAGGAAGTGGATAGTCACGCTCCATGTCAAGGAAGCAGCCTGGTGAATGTCACAGTTGACAACTTTTTCAAGAGAGGCCAAATATCCAGATTTCTTTTACATAAAAGCTTTGGATTTTAAAATGTTGGAAGCCAGCTTAGATTTGTTTTCAAACACCTGTGGGTCAACCAAAATCTATCTGGAGGATAGAGCTGAACCATGAGAGGCCATTTGTGGTACACTCCCAACCCCACTAGATTCTGTCTTCCCTGTTTAAAAGTGAGGGTGGACTTCCAGCTTCTGCTGAGAATGTAGACAACTGGAAAACCATCACTCCAACCCTTACAACAAGATAAAACTTAACATCCTGCAAATTCACAACTTTTTTCTCGGATTCATAAGAGAGCTGAGGCCACAGGGTAAACAACTAACCCAAAATCTAAAGAAAGACAGGCACTTCCAATGAAAGATGGGATGTGAGTCCTTGCTTAGCTAGAACAGTTGTCATCAGATGCCATACTGCCAGTAAAACTGAAACCAAACCAAACCCATTGCCATCGAGTCATCCAACTCATAGACAGTGAGAAGGATTCACCAGAAGATTTTAATGACTTGCTAAAGGCTAAGTATGGATAATATGGGAACAAGAAACCCCCTGGTGAATAATGAATTTGCAATTGTTTGCAGGCTCTTCTCAATTATCCTCACCAGCCATTCACAAGAAAGACAAGAAGCAGAACAAGAACCCAGAGAAAGCGTCCCTCATAGTGCAGGTAGTGGGGAGGAAAGCAACAGTCAGTGCAGGAACGGCAAGAAGTCCTTTTTCTCTATTGAACAACAGTGTTAAGCCTCTGGGGTGAAGGACAGCAAACTCTACTGCCTTTAGGACACTGGTGAAGATCCATTGCAATTGGAGAATGAGAACAGAAAAAGTCTTTACCCTGAGGAAAGAGCAGTAATACATCGAGGCCCCAGGCTCCAAAAGGTCACCTGCACTGGGGTCGGTGCAGAATCACTAAGAAGGCCTCATTCATGAGACTCAATCCACAGACCAAGGCTGAATCAGAACAGAAGATGCCCCTTCCCCACCTACCTTCTATGACTAGGCCAACAGGTATCAAGTAACACATAAGAGCATCTATTGCTAGAAGAGGGCAAGAGGATGGAGAGAAGGGCAGGTGTCTGTGGGTGGAGCAGATTTTGAGAAAAACTTTCTGGTTGATCCAGTCCCCATCCTAAGCACAGGACATTGTTAGAGGAATTGGAAGCCTGTTATGGTTTGACAGTAACAACAAAAACCAAACCAAGCTCAACTACTGGCTAGACTGACTCAATCTCCCATACTCAAGGCCTAGCAGAAGAAGAGGTATGCCCATTTCCAGGCACAAAACTATTAACTTCTGTCTCTAGTACACTACTCAAGATGTCCAGCTTTAAACAAAAAAATTACAAGGGATACAATGAAGTAACAATAAACAACACAGTTAAGAAGCAAAGCAATCAATAGAACCAGACTGGAATAAGACACAGATGTTAGAACTATGAAACAGTGAATTTAAAGTAACTATAATTAACAAAAGGAGCCCTGGTGTCACAATAAGGAGCCCTGGCGTCACAATAAGGAGCCCTGGCAGCGCAGTGGTTAGAGTGCTTGACTGCTAATTGAAAAGTCCACAGCTGGAAACCACCAGCGGCTCCATGGGAGAAAGATGTGGCAATTTGCTTCCATAAAGATTTACAGCCTTGGAAACCCTATGGGGTCACTATGAGTTGGAATCGACCTGATAGCAGTGGGTTTGGGTGGTGGCACAGTGGTTAAGCACTCACTGCTAACTGAAAGGTCAGCAGTTCAAACCCACCAGCCGTTCCACGGGAGAAAGATGTGGCAGTCTGCTTTTGTAAATATTTACAGCCTTCGAAATCCTATGGCTCAGTTCTACTCTGTTCTATAGGGTTGCTATGAGTCGGAATCAACTCGACGGCAATGAGTTTGGGTTTTTTTTTTTGTTGTTGTTGTTTTATAATATATTGAAAGCTTTAGTGGAAATGAAGGTTTCTATGTGGCACAATTGGTTTGCACTTGACTGCTAACCTAAAGGTTGGGGGTTTGAACCCACGCAATGGTTCTGCAGAAGAAAAGGCCTGCTTCCATTAAGATTACAGCCAAGAAAACCCCATAGTGCCATTCTACTCTGTAACATAAGGGGTTGTCATGAGTCAGAATTGACTCAACAGCAACCAACAACAAATGGAAAAGCAAAAGTAGTAGGAATGTATTATGTGATTATTAAAAAAAAAAAAAAACCTGCTGCTGTTGAGTCAATGCTGCCTATAGCAACTCTATAGGACAGAGCAGAACTGTCCCTGCGGGGTTTCCAAGGACAGCTGGTGATTTAAACTGCTGACCGTTTGGTTAGCAGCCAGGGTCTTAACCACTGCACCACCAGGGCTCCTGTTTGAAGGTAGGCTCTAGTCAATTAGATATGTATAGTGTAAATCCTAGGCATCTCCTTAAAAAATTTTAAAAAGAGGTATAAATAATAAGCCAATAGTTGAGATAAAAAGGAATCATAAAAATATTCAATCCAATAGAATGCAGAAAAAGAGGAAAAAAGAATCAAAGAACAAATGGAACAATGGAAAACAGCTAGTGAAATGGTAAATTGTAATACCATCATATCAAAAAATACATTACATGCAAATAGTCTAAACATACCTATTAAAAGACAAAGATTGTTGGACTGTATTTAAAAAAAAGCAAGACCAGACTATACACTGTCTATAAGAAACACATTTGTTTTAAAAATAAAGGGATGATAAAGATACCCCATGCAAACACTATTCAAAAAAAAGTAGAAAAGCTATGCTAGTAACAGATGATGTAGATTTCAGAACAAAGACTATTACTAGGGATAAAAAGGGGACATTACATAATAATAAAAGGAAACAACCATCCTAGAAGACATGATAATCCTAAAAATGTGTATGTGCCTAACCACAATGATAAGATAAGCAGACAGAAAATCAGTAGTCTGTAGAAGACCAGAACAACACTATCAACCAAACATTTAAAAAAAAAAAAAACCTAAGGGAATACGACAAACAACTTCATACGTATGAATTTGACAACTTAGATTAAATGATCATATTCTTTGAAAGACACAAACTGCCAAAGACCACCAAAAACAAACAAAAACCAGGCCCAGATGGCTTCACTACGAATTATACCAAACATTTAAGAAAGTGATAATACTAATTCTACACATACTCTCCCACAATATAGAAACTAGACAAAGAAATTACAAGGAATAGAGGGGAATTTCCTCAACCCTTAGAGGGCATCTACAAAAATCTAGCATCAGACTTAATGGTGAAAGACTGAATGCTTTCCCCTAAGATCAGCGAGACTGTCCACTGTCATCACGTCCATCCAACACTGTACTGCAGGTCCTGGTAAATGCAATAAGGCAAGAGAGATAAAGCACACAGATTGGAAAGGATCAGATAAGGCTATTTCTCTTCACGAATTAAATAATTAATATATTAAATATATTTATCAGTTAGTAGCACTGAAAAATATGAAATATTTAGGTTTCAGTATTTAAAAAATATGTATGCTAAAAACTACAAAATACTAATGAAAGAAATCAAAGGCCTAAATAAAAGGAGACTTGCATCCCACTCATGGATTGAAAGACTTAATATTAAGATGTCAGTTAGAACCAACACACTTGCAATCAAAATCCTGGAAGGATTTTTTATAGAAATAAAAAAGCTGACCTTAAATTCATATAAAAAGACAAAGGAACTAGAATAATACCCCAAAGAGCTTTGAAAAAGAAGAACAAATTTGGAGGACTCACACTGTATGATTTTCAGACTTACTATTGGGTTTTTATTTTTGTTGTTAGGTGCCATAGAGCTGGTTCCAACTCATAGCGACCCTATGTAAAACAGAACAAAACACCGCCCAGTCCTGCACTACCTCACAATTATTGCTGTATTTGAGCCCATTGTTGCAGACATTGTGTCAATCCATCTCATTGAGGGTGTTCCTCTTTCTTGATGACCCTCTACAGAGTATGATGTCCTTCTCCAGGGATTAGTCCCTTCTGATAACATCCAAAGTACTTAAGACGAAGTGTTGCCATTCTAGCTTCTAAAGAGCGTTCTGGCTATACTTCTTCCAAGACAGATTGGTTTGTTTTTCTGGCAGTCCGTGGTATACTCAATATTCTTTACCAACACCATAATTCAAAGGCTTCAGTTCTTCTTCAGTCTTCCTTATTCTTTGATCAGCTTTCTCATGCATATGAGGCAATTGAAAATACTGTGGCTTGGGTCAGGCACACCTTAGCTTTCAAAGTGACATCTTTGCTTTTTAACACTTTAAAGCGGTCTTGCAGCAGATTTGCCCAATGCAAGATATCATCTGATTTCTTGACTGCTGCTTCTAGACTTACTATACAGCTACAGTAATCAATACAATATGGTATTGGAGAAAGGATAGACATATAGATCAAGGAAACACAACAGAGCCCAGAAATAGACCCACACATACATGGTCAATTGATTTGCAACAGAATTGGAAAGACAATTCAGTGGAGAAAGGATAGTCTTTTCAATGAATGGTATAGAAACAACTGGATATTCACATACAAAAAAAAACCTGTACCCTAGAAATGTTAACCCGAAATGAATCATAGACCTATACGTAGAACCTAAAACTATAAAACTTCTAGGAGAAATCACAGGAGAAAATCTTTGTGACCTTGGGTTAGGCAAATATTTCTTAGATATGAAACCAAAAGCATCAGCCATAAAAGATAAAAATGGATAAATTGCTCTTATTTCAAATTAAGAAATTTGGCTCCTCCAAAGACACTGTTACAAGAACGAAAAGACAAGCCACAGAGTTGGAGAAAATATTTGCAAATCACTTTTCCCATAAAAGACTTGTATCCAGAATCTATAAAGAACTTTCAAAATAGAATAATAGTAATAATGCAAATGACTCAATCAAAAAATGGGTAAAATGTTTGAACAGGCACTTCGCCAAAAAATGATATACAGACGGCAAACAAGCACATGAAAAAAAAAAAAAGATTCAGTATCACTAGTCATTAGGGAAATGCACATTAAAAACACTATAAAAAACCCTCTAGTGCTAATGAACTGCAGAGCAACTGAAACTCATAGACATTACCAGTGGAAAAGCAAAAGCTACAATCACTTGGGAAAAAAATTTTGAGAATGGCTTAGTAAGTCAAACATACATTTAACCAAAAAACCCAGCAAGTCCACTGCTAGGAATTTACCAAGTGCAATGAAACCCATGTTCACATAAAAGCCTGTCGGTGGCCGTTAATAATGATTTTATTCTTAATCGCCCAAATCTGGAAACAATCCAAATGTCCTGCAACTGGGAAATGGATAAGCAAACTATGGTACGTCTGTACAATGGGATACTAGATGGCTGAACTCTGGTTCTCCCCGGTCCTCTGCCAGGTGTGGGCTAGCAGGAAACCCCTGGAATATTCCCATCAGGTGGGAGATGGGTCCACTCCTTGTGGAGCAAGAACTTTGAACTGGACAGTGATTGTATTCCCGGACTAGGCTAACATTTTTATTGGGTTAGACTGGAGTGGAGTGGACTGAATTTAGTGTTCCTGCTGCCAAGTGGAATGAGAGCTCATTAAAGAAAGTACATGCAATTATTATTATTATTTAAGTGCAGTTGGCCTTTCCCAGGCCCCACTTTAATTTGGCCAGGAGCCCTGTCCTTGAGCGTGAACCGTGAGGAGAGCCAACCAGACTCCCGCGCTTGGACAAATGGGGTTGATGTTTCAGTGGCCAGAAGAATGAGGCCTCGGATGAACCACGGAGATGCTGTGCGATGGTCTAGTTGCAGAACCTGCCGAATCACGAGGCCCACCTGTGTGTACCTGGCCACAGAGCTAATGCGAATGAATGAATGTCAGCCCTTCAAGTGCATTTCTAAAGTATGCTTTACTGTTTGTGTTTATTATGAACAGAATCCCAATATTACAGTTTCCTGTTGTTCTGTAGGAGCCCTGGTGGTGCAGTGATTAAGAACTAGGCTGTTAACCAAAAGGCCAGCAGTTTGAATCTACCAGCTGCTCCTTGGAAACCCTGTGGGAGAGTTCTACTCTGTCCTATAGGGTAGCTATGAGTAGGAATCGACTTGACCGCAATGGGTTCTGCGCATTAAAATAAAACGTGTTAGCCATGTTCCACCCGGAATCACCTCTGGCACCCTCGTGGTCTGTGGAGCCCCTGCACCTCTGGGAAAGACCAAGTCACTGTAGGTGAGGCTCTCCCTCTGACCACATGCTCCTTTTTGTCTGAGTACTGGCTTTAAAGTGAGGGCACGTGTTGCCACATGTAGGCCACTCCAGACGCATGGCAACCACACTGCATGGAGGAGGCGTTGCTTCTTAAACTATCCTTTCCACAGAAAATATGACATATCTTCCTGTAGGTAATAAAGAATGAATGGTTCCTATGTGAAGGCTCTCTTCACAGAAACGCCTTCTCTCCCCTGCAGGAAGGGCAAGGAGTTCATTTTGAAAAAGAAAACTATCCGCAGTCCCCCCACCCCCAGTGCAAACATAAAGTCTATCTTCAAATTATAAGTATTTTAAAAATAAATTCGGTGGAATCTTGCTGGGATCCTCATACCAAGAGGCTGAATTTTGAAGTCGGTGCATATTACTCTTTGTTAAAAAATAGAATATGCCCAGAGGGCTGGGTTCAACTTCTTAGTCGCCCTTTCTCCTTCCTTCCTCGTGCCCCCCGCTCCACACACACATGCACGCTCACACTCACACGTTCTTCCCCCTCCACACACACACAGGCTCCCGAGCCCCCTCCAGACCCTACAGTCACTGAGGGCCCATTTCTGTGCCCTCGAGCCCCAGGGAACTTGCAGCTTTCCGTGCAAATTGCCTCCAGAACAAAGCAAGCTGGCCTGTGAGAGGATTTTGCCAGGTCTGCTGGAGCAGCGCTGCTTAGAACCAAGCAAGACTGTAGACAAAACTTATTTTTAAAAATTCTTTTTGCTCTTTGAGTCACAGCAGACGAAAAGCAGAACTGAGGCACACAGAGGGGCTCCCTGTCAGGTGGGGAATTTAAGTGCAGCTTGGCTATAGGAAAGGGGACAGGGAAATGACTTTAAGAAACATACCTTGGTCATGCAGAATTTTATTTTGTTTTTTTTAAGTTTGAAGCAAGCCTGCCTTGTGTTCGAATGCCAGGACCCTTCTGTCTTCTGCAGAGGGGAAGAAAGCTGTGTGGGTGCGCTAAAGCAGCCTAGAGGCACAGGGAAGTCTGGCCCTGCCAGATGAGGTAGGACCACACACGCCCAAGTCCACAGGGAAGTGTCAAGTGCACATCCTCTACAGCTCTCTGCAAATTCCCAGCACTTACTCCCCACCCCCAGCCCCCTCTGCTGCCAGGATTCAGGGGGCTCCCCCTCTACCCTCAGGACCCAGATGCAAAATATCAGGCACTTCACTGATTTCTGCAAAACAATCTAGCCTTACCAGGGCACAACTGTTCCCCTACACAGTGTTCTCAATTTACACCCCACCCCCAAACAGGGCAAATGGCAAAGAGCTGTTTTGCAAAAAGGTCCCAGTCGCTTGTTTCATTAACCCAAACCCGTTGCTGTTGAGTAGATTCCAACTCATAGCAACCCTATAGGACAGAGTAGAACTGCCCCATAGGGTTGCCAATGAGTGTCTGGTGGATTTGAACTGCTGACCTTTTGGTTAGCAGTTGTAGCTCTTAACCACTGCACCACCAGGTTTCCTTGTTTCAATAAGGGAGTTTTAATTCATTCCAGCACTCCAACAGACATACCGATTTTTCACATAAATAAAATTCTTACAAGAGAATGCCCTAGTTACATGTGAGAATTATAGATTTCTTATTTAAAAAATCAGCTATTTATTTAAGTAACTAAAAACCAAACCAAACCCTAAGTAACTAAAAAAACCAAACCCACTGCTGTCGAGTTGATTCTGATTCATAGCAACCCCATAGGACAGAGTAGAACTGCCCCATAGGGTTTCCAAGGAGCAGCTGGTAGATTAGAACTGCTGACCTTTTAGTTAGCAGCCTGAGCTCTCAACCACTACGCCACCAGGGTTTCCCTAAGTAACTAAAGCAGCTCCAAAAACATTCTTAATCAAAGTTTCCCGCACTATGAGTCGCTCTGGTGAAGTCCAGGGTTAAAATGCCTTCCGGCTGATGGCAAAACATAGTAAAAATTAAAAGCAAACAACAGATATTCCAGTGGAAACTCACCTGACTGAGAGAGTAAAAGACGAAGTTACAAAGAATCAAAGTGGCCAACTTTGGTAATTCCCCTTCATCTTTTGCTGAAAGCAGTAGAGGGGGCTGGAGCCACCATGGGAAGAAGGCCTTCCCTGTACTACCAGCCCTTATCATGGGCCAGTTGTCGTATTAAGCACCTTTTAAAAACTTTAGTTTATTTTTTTATCAAAATAACACATACACATGTTTTTAAAAGTCAAATGCTACTATAAGGCTAGTAAGAAAAAATAGCTTTCCTTTTCCCCATGGCCCCCACCCCACATCGCAACTCTTTAGCAAATAGTTTTATGTTTACCTCCTTTTTCTGAGTAAAAGGCTTATACTATTACTTCCCCCCCACCACCACCACTTCAGACATTCTCCTGCCTTCCTGCTATGGGTGTTGAAGTTTTATCTCATATAACTTCGCCTCATCCACTTCCCCTCTTACATCCCTGCCACTAATTGTGTCATGATTTTTTGTTAAATCAATACTCCATGAATATATTATTTTTTATTAAATAACCATTGGTCAAGCTGATTCAGGGCAGTATTGCATTTCCTTTAGTATATAGCTTTTTGTTTTTCCGGGAGTTAATAATTGCCTTATTTCCCATTTCATGTACCCGTCAGAAACTCTCCAGAAGAGCTATAAACCTCCCCTTAACAGCAGTCCCGTCTGCATTTTGGAGCTGTCCCTCCTCAAGCTGCCAGTTCTGCTCCAGCCTGGCCTGGTGGCTCCTAGGCTTGCTGCTCAGTGATCATCATGGGTTTCGCTCACCAAACCTTGAATTCCTTTTGTCTCTCTTCTGTGCTGAATCCATCTTCCAGATTCTATGGCATCTTCTTTGTTAATTACCTTATTTTGGTGTTTCTCAACTAGCTTCCAATGTTGCCAAGTGAAAACCACAGGTTTTGCTCAGCGTGGCTTCTTACAGCCAATAAACAAGAGGCCAAAGTAATCAGGAAGACGCCTTTATTTTGTTGTGCAA
The DNA here is from genome assembly GCF_030014295.1 of Loxodonta africana. Lineage (NCBI taxonomy): Eukaryota > Metazoa > Chordata > Mammalia > Proboscidea > Elephantidae > Loxodonta > Loxodonta africana. The sequence goes on along the minus strand of NC_087363.1, from coordinate 28,851,830 downwards.
GGAAAGGAGCAATCGGGGCTGTTGCCTCCAAGACTGCTAGTAGGCAGCTTGGGGAGGTAGGCTTTTACAGAGAGCAGACAAGGAAATGTAAATTAATCATCAATATTCAGGATTGACCTTCAAGCAGGCACTCAGGGCATTTCTCTATGCATTTTCTCTAGACAAGGGTTTGATTCTCTGGTTTGATTATATGTATTTTGTACTTAAGGAGCTAATAGGTCACTTGAAGTGTTGAGATAGCATAGAAAGCCTGCTAAGACCAGTTGGGGCCCACTATGGCTGTTTTGTGGTTATCTTGTCCAGGACAGTTTTTAGCCCATTTTATAGCTATCTTGTCAAAGACTGTTTTAGAAGAATGTATAGCCTATTCTGTTAGGTGTAGGACGATAAGCCAGAGCAGGTGTCTCTCAGAAGTGTTTCACTCTGAGACTGCCTGCCTCACCAAGATCACCCTCGGTTGCTGGGCTGGGTATAGAATTCTAGGCTGTAATAATTTTCCTTCAGTATTTTGAAGGACTTGTTACCTTGTCTTCCAGCTTCCAATGTTCTTGAGATGATAAATGCCACTCTAACCTCTGACCCTTTTTGTGTGACCCTTGACCTGTTATTCCTGCCCCAACCCTCCCAGGGGATTTTAGGATCTGCTCTTTATCCCTGGGATATTTAAATTTCCTAATAATGTGCTCTAGGTGAAACTTTTCTCTAACTGGAGTCCTTGGGTGGTGCTACACTTGGTTACTAACCAAAAGATTGGTGATTTGAGTCCACCCAGACTGCCTCTGCCAGAAATTCAGGCTGGATTCAGAAGAGAATGTGGAACCAGGGATATCATTGCTGATGTCAGATCAATCCTGGCTGAAAGCAGAGAATACCAGAAAGATGTTTACCTCTGTTTTATTGACTGTGCAAAGGCATTTGACTGTGTGGATCATAGCAAATTATGGATAACATTGTGAAGAATGGGAATTCCAGAACACTTAATCGTGCTCATTAGAAACCTTTACATAGATCAAGGGGCACTTGTCTGGACAGAACAAGGGGATACTGCATGGTTTAAAGTCAGGAAAGGTGTGGGTCAGGGTTGTATAATTTCACCATACCTATTCGATCTGTATGCTGAGCAAATAATCCAAGAAGCTGGACTTTATGAAGAAGAACAGGACATCAGGTTTGGAGAAAGACTGCTTAACAACCTGTGTTATGCAGATGATACAACCTTGCTTGCTGAAAGTGAAAAGGACTTGAAGCACTTACTGGTGAAGATCAAAGATCACAACCTTCACTATGGATTACACCTCAACATAAAGAAAACAAAAATCCTCACAACTGGACCAATAAGCAACATCATGATAAATGGAGAAAAGATTGAAGTTGTCAAGGATTTCATTTTACTTGGATCCAACACCCATGGAAGCAGCAGTCAAGAAATCAAAAGACGCACTGCATTGGGTAAATCTGCTGCAAAGGACCTCTTTAAAGTGTTGAAAAGCAAGGATGTCACCTTGAAGACTAAGGTGCACCTGACCCAAGCCATGGTATTTTCAATCGCATCACGTGCTTGTGAAGGCCGGGCAATGAATAAGAGAGACTGAAGAAGAACTGACACCTTTGAACTTTGGTGTTGGCGAAAAATATTGAATATACCATGGACTGCCAAGAGAACAAACAAATCTGACTCAGAAGAAGTACAACCAGTATGCTCCTTAGAAGCAAGGATGGTGAGGCTGTGTCTTACATACTTTGGGCATGTTGTCAGGAGGGATCAGTCCTGGAGAAGGACATCATGTTTGGTAAAGTAGAGGGTCAGCAGAAAAAAGGAAGACCCTCAACGAGATGGGCTGATACAGTGGCTGCAACAATGGGCTCAAGCATAAGAAGGATTGTGGGCATGGCACAGGACTGGGCACTGTTTTGTTCTGTGGAACATAGGGTTGCTATGAGTTGGAACCAACTCAACAGCACCTAACAACAACAGAGGTGCCTCAGAAGAAAGGCCTGGCAATCTACTTCCAAAAATCAGTCATTGAAAACCTTACAGAGCACAGTTCTACTCTGACACTCATGAGGTCACCATGAGTCAGGATCAACTAGACAGCAACTGGTTAACTGATTTCTCTAACTTATTGTGCTAGGCACTTTGTGGGCCCCTTCAGTCTGGAAAGTCATATTCAGTAATTCTGGGATATTTTAAAGTATTTTTTCCTTCAGTAATGTCCTTTCCCCCGTTCTGTTTGTTCTCTCTGAACTATCTTTTATTTTATATTGGACCTCTTATATTAATCTTCTAGTGTTCTTATCTTTTTGTTTCTCTTTCCTTCTTTTTTTTTTTTTTTGCTTTTTTTTAAATCATATTTTCTGAGAAGTTAATTTACTTCCACCCATTTTACGGAGCTTTATTTCTGTTTTGGTATTTTTAATTGTTAATATCTCTTTACTGCCCTCTGAATGTTCTTGCCATAATGGATGCAGCACCTCCTCCCCCCTCAAAGGTAGGACAAGTCTGTCTTGTTCTCTCACCTTGCGTTGCCTCTGTCTGTTCTGAGTTCCTTTTCTTCTCTTGTTTGTTTTGATATGTGCATTCCATGTTGAAGGCTTTTCTCATGATCCTTGCATGTTCATTTATACTAGGAAGGTAGCATCCATCATTACGTGGGAATGGACTTGCCAATAAGGGCTTCGCTGAGGATGAGCAGGTAGGGGCCCAGCTGTTCTGTTGCTAGACTCCCCAAAATTCGGTGTTTTTCGTCCTTTTTCAGGTTTCTGGCCTGGGGCACGTACCTGTGGCAACCAACGTTCTGGGAGCCTACTGCAGAAAGAGGACTGAAGTGGGGTGAGGCCTCATAGTTTACTCTCCTGTCTTTGTCCAGGGCTTCACCGCCACCCCAGCTGTGCCTGGCATCACCCTCCAAAGAGTAAAACTTCTGCTGGGGCGGGGTGGAGGTGTGTGAGGTTAGGATTTAACTGCTCTTCGGGCAGACTTGGATTCCCTGGGCGGTGCAAATGGTTAACGCACTTGGCTGCTAACCAAAAGGTTGGTGGTTCGAGTCTACCCAGAGGCACCTCGGAAGAAAGGCCTGGTGATCTGCTTGTGAAAAATCGGCCATTGAAAACCCAGCAGAGCATAGTTCTGCTCTGACACACACGGGGTCGCTGTGTGTCAGAATCAGCTCAATGGCACTGGTTTCTGGTTCAGACAGACTTATCAATGCTCCTTCTTCAGTCCCCCCACCTACTCCCACTTTCAGGGATACCTGGTCCTTCAATTTCAGAAATGCATGGGCTTGTTTCTTGCTGGCCAACCCCTCTGCAGGCTCTTAACAGCAGACAGAGTTGAGTACTCAGCAAGTTTCTACTCTTTCTCTTAGTCCTCATGGGTGTATGCCCTTCTTACTGTTTGAATGTGAGTCCTGCTAACTGGGAAAGCAGTTTCCCTGCATTAGCTCTTTGACCCATCCTCACAACCCTGTGAGGTAGGTACTAATATTATCCCTATTTTAGAGGGGAGGAAACTGATACTTTGAGTAGGGGATCTATGTTAGGGCAGACTGCTAGCGAGTGAGAGACCTGTGGTTTGAACCAGGCCATCTGACCCCAAAGCCCTTGCCCTGAACTACCATGTTAGGCAGCCTCATGGGGGGTGGGGCAAAGCAGAAAGTGGGGACAAGGTATGGGAGGAGAGTGGTCACAACCCTCCTCTGAATCTCTGCAACTGGCTTGAGTCTTCTGTTGAGTCTTAGGGTACAAAATTTGCTACCCAGAAGTTCTAGAGGTTGGGGAGAGGTACCTTTGGGGGATGTCTGTGATTGACAGAACCAATGAACTTTGTGGTTATCCTGAGCACTTTACAAAGTGCCTGAGCTTAAATACAACGTGAAGAAGGCGGCTGTCATGAATTTAACCATGTCCACCAAAATTGTGTTAATTTGGCTAGGCCATGATTCCCGGTATTGTGGGGTGGTCCTCCATTTTGTGATCTGATGTAATTGATCTATGTGTTGTAAATCCTAATCTCTGCCTGTGGTTAATGAGGCAAGATGAGGTTAAATTAAAGAGGATTAGGGTGGGACACAACACTCTTACTGAGGTCACAGTAAGATACGCTATAAGGGGAGATTCCTTGGGGTGTGACCTGCATCACCTTTTATCTTACAAGAGATAAAAGGAGAGAGAAGTGAGCAGAGAGAGAGGGACCTACTACCACCAAAAAACGAAGAGCCAGGGGCAGAGCACATCCTTTGGGCCCAGGGTCCCTGTCCTGAGAACCTCGTAAACCCAGGGGAAGACTGATGCCAAGACACATGGATATTTCCAAGTAAGGTCAGGCCCACAGATGTTGAAAGGAGACAAGGACCTTCCCCCAGAGAGAGAGAGAGAGAGAAAGCCTTCCCTTAGAGCTGGTGCCCTGAATTCAGACTTCTAGCCTCCCAAACCATGAAAGAATAATTTTCTGTTTGTTGAAGCCATCCACTTGTGGCATTTCTGTTATAGCAGCGCTAGATAACTAAGGCAGAATTATTCTGACAGCAGAGGTTCTCACACTTACTGCACATTGTAATTACCTGGGGAGCGTTTAAAAATCCAGACGCCCAGGGCCCTCCCACCCCAGACCAATGAAATCAGAGTCCTTGGGGTTGGGACCCAGGAATCTGTATTTTTTTTTAACTCCCTGGGTAAGTTTAGAAACAGTGCTGTACACCAGAGCTTCACACACTGTGCTGTACACCTCAGTCACCTGGGGATCTAGTTAAAGTGCAGAGCCCGATTCACTAGGTCAGTCTAGCTCCTGAGTCCCTGGGTAGTGCAAACAGTTAACTCACTCAGCTGCTAACCAAAAAGTTGGAGGTGCCTTGGAAGAAGGTCCTGGTGATCTATACCTGAAAAATCAGCCACTGAGAATCCTATGGAGCACAGCTCTACTCTGACAGACGTGGCGTCACCATGAGTCGCAACTGACTTGGCGCAATTGGTTTGGTTTGCATTCCGCTCCCAGGTGATGCTGCTGGTCCAGGGAGCACACTGTGTGTAGAGAGGCTGTAGGTGATGCTGAGCACGTGCAACTGTAGGAAGCTCCTTCCTGGGAGGCAGCATCCAAGGTTGCCATTTAGGTATGAATTTCAAGTTAATGGCCAACTTCTTTTTTCATAATTACTGAATTCTGATAAGCGTAGACATTACTGAAGATTACCTAGGGCGGCTGGCGAGGGGCACTTACTCCTCAGCGTCCGGGCTGTAACCTTAGCTAACAACCAGCGGACTAGCCCGTGGGCCACCGCTCCTCTCTGTGGCCCTTCAGCTCTTCCAGCCTCCCTCTCCTGCGGACTCCTCACTCCTCCTCTCTACCGTCCCCTACCTGCCACCTTCAAGAAAAACACAACAAAATCCCTCCCCTTGAATAAAAAAAGAGCAGCCTGCCCTCTCCCCTGATAAAGTACTCAGTGTCTCAAACACGGATCAATGCCTGCTCCCAAAGGCAGGAGGAGTTTTGATAAGTTAAATTGTCCTACATGGTTATACCATGAGAAGAAATCTAGGTTTTTCAGAAGTAAATGTGTTTTTGTGCATTTTACATGATGGTTAAGGAATTCCAGATGCATTCTAAGGGGTCCCAGCATTCAGGGAATTTCTGGGGGTATAAAATTGTCTTTATTTTCACCACCTTCCTCCCACCCCCACTTGGTTTCTCAAATTCTCCCTGCTTTTCTCCACCAGCAGGCACACCTATCACGTATCAGAGAGAAAGAATAATTCAAGAGGAAATCTGTGTTGTTCTTATTATATAAATCGGGTTTAATAATTCATCTAAAAGAGAATTTTTAGCAGCAAGGTTTGCATATAAAAAGGGAGCACGCCTTCCCTAAGCAGTCGTCTGTTACCCTCCCTGCAATGCTGAGCAGGGAGAAATAATGGCCTGTGGGTCTAAGTGCAGGTCTCAAATTCTCTAAAGACATCCTGGTCTCCAGCCCATTAGGGAAAAAGTGATTTTAGAACGAGTTTTGCAAGGAAAGGAATGTAAACCGCACCCTAAAAGTCTCCTCTTTGTCATTGTAGGAATCCACCTAGAGGTCATTGGGACAAACACGCGTATCCTGAAAACGTCTGCAGATTGTCAATCTATTCATTTCCAGGTCATAAAACGCCACCTGCCCAGGCCCCCACCATTGCTTCATATACCAAACCAATGTTGTATTGTGCGTCAGACAGTGACAGGCTTGGGGGTCTGCAGATCTACACACACACACCCACACGTGCGCGCACACGCACATGCACACACGCGCACACACGCACACACACACACAAAGCTGTTTAGACTGTCAAGAAAATCAGTCATTCACACAGCTGCACTGCTCATGTGTGACAAGCTGACTTTAAATATTTGTCACTCCAACTTGCTGGTATAGGGAGAGGGGAAGCTGGTAGAATGAAAAAAAAAAAAAAGGAGAAGCAAATTAACAGGAACCTCTAATTGGCCAGGTTTGCTGCCTTGACTGTTTCTGCAGTATCTCGGCAGCCGGCAGCACCGGCCACCTTTTCAGACCTGACCATGGGTGAGTTGCCAGGGAGCAACGGCCCAGCAAAAGAAGCAATTAATACCTCGTTTTTCATTTTATAGACAGCCTCTGTCTCCCTGCCTTAGAAAAATGGTTTGAGAATTAACTTTCCTGGTTTCTTTTTCCATGACGTCCGTGTTTTACTGTGTTCTTTGCAGGGTCTCATTCGGTCCAGGGTGCCTCTGACTGAACTGTGAATTTTCCGGATATTTCAAATATCTATAATCTTAAAAAGCCTTCCCCTTGAAACCCAGCATATCCCAGTGACGTTACTTAAGTTTTTTTTTTTTTTTCCTCTAAGGGTGTAATGTGTTTATTAATAAAGATTCTCTTGAGGAATGACACCCAGAATTGGTAAAGAAAATGGTCGCCTTCATTCTACCTGGAGGTGTGTGGACGAATCCCACCTTTTCAGAGAACGGTTTGATCCCTTTACAAGTGTGACATTCCTTGACCTGGCAATTCTAATGCTAGCCATTTGCTCTAAGGGAATATTCCTGGTGTAGCAAAGGTGCCTGCTTTCCGGTGTTCATCATTTATAATTGCCAAAATTGGGGAACAACCGAAATGCCCCCAAATAAGGCTACTAATTAGCAAAATAGACTATGGTAAATTCATACAATGAAATACCACGTAACCATTAAGAGGAGTTTTAGAGGAATGTTTGAAGATATGGAGAAATATTCATGATGTATTGTTAAATTGAAAAAAAAATTACAAAATAGAATGTTCATTATGGTACTGTTTTACATTTATGTTAATAATATTAATTTATGTATGGGGAAATGATTGGTAGGTATTTCAACAACATACAGTCCTTGGGGGTTGCTGAGATTATGGGAGACTTTTGTTTCTTCTTTACGCTGTCCTGTATTTTCCTAACATAATGTATCACTTACAGCCAGGACAATAATGAATAATTCAGAAACAAAGAATGAAATGTGTTATCAAAGTATACGCATTGTTACATTTACAAGATGCTACCAATCAGTTGAAAATGGAGGTGCTCCTTATTTGATAAAGTGCTGTTCGAGAGATTTCACTTTGCTATACCAAAGTCAATGACTTTGATGCTTTCTGTGTCTTTAAGTCACACAGTGACTGCCTCTGGGTTTTAGATGAACTGAAATGATGGTGTTTCAAATGGAGAGAGGTGAAAGGGTCCCCTTAACCACTGCTTGGCAAACAGGAGTCAGGGGGAGCGCTCTCACGTTTTTTAGATAAAACGAGTAGTGGGTTAAGATGTAGATTCTGGAGCCAGACTGTCTGAGTTCAAAGCTTCGTAATAGCTGGGCAACCTAACCTCTCTGGGCCTCACTTCCTCATCCAGAAATTGAAGATAATAATAGCACCTACTTTACCGGGCTGTGAGGGTTACATGAGTGAATCCAAGTAAAATGCCTTGACACAGAGTAAGCACTCAGCAAACGCTAGCTCTCATTATAAACAGAAAATCTTCCCTCTCACCTAGCCGAAGCACCTGAAATCCCCGCATCATGCTTTGCTTTGGGGCAAGGCACTCAAGCCCCCGAAGAAATACAAACATGGCTCTGATCTAAATGCCTGGTGGGGACCTTGTTTGAGGCAGAAACAATGTGCACCCATGTACACACGCACACACGTGCACGTGCTGTGCACAGAGACACCTGCACACAGAGTGTACACGACACACAGACCCACACATGCAGGCACACACTCTGTGTGCATGCGTATGCTTGCACACACAACACACAGATTATGTACACACACAAGCGACACACAGACACGTGCAAACACATGGTCCCCATGAGCTCATGCACACCCACACTACACACAAACACACATGCTCCACATGCAGGAACGTGCTTTCACACACAACACACACGCACACATGTGCCCACCCACGTGCACTTTTTCCTACCTCCCTCTGGACAGCAGAGGTGACCCCAGGCATCATCTCACCCCGATGATTCAAGAAAACCTTTCTGAAAGAGAATTGAAATCACCATTGAACGCACTGATACGAAAAATCAATAATCATTTTTATTTTTATGATAGGAACATCAAGTGCAAAAATCACAAAAATTTTATGTAGGCTCAAGATTGCTTTCTCTTAGCAACCTAGAGGTCTTCCAAGTAAAAATAAAAATAATCTTAAAAGTTTTCTCTTGCATATCTTGTGAAACGTGTGTTAAAGTCTTGAATGCTAAAACTCCCTGGGAATCTTAGTTTTCATTATCAAGTGAATTTGATCCATTTGGACAAAGATAAAAAATAAAAATAAAAAAGTAAAGTCATTGAAAAAGAACAGTAAAAGCCCACTAAACGTTTTCTAGCCTTTGGTCGAGATTTTGAAACCAATTCATTACCTTTTTCTTCTTGGTTTTTACCCCATACATTCGCGCTTACAGATACTGTGTCTCCTTTTAAAGCTGATTTGACCCCACTCCTCTTTTGGCAAAACTATTATTTGCATTTCCCTCTGATTCCAGCAGGTCTGTATATTAACAGCAGCCTCCCCCCTGGCACAACAGTCTCATTCCTTATATCAGCAGAGAGCTGGCACTCGGGCTTCGCCCACTAGGGCTCCGCAGTGCCTGCTAATTCCCACTTCCTCCCTGCTGCCCTTCCTGCCTCGGAGCCACAAACCATCAGCAACCCTTTCCTCTTCGCCTTCCCAGCCCCAGCCCTAGCCCCATGCCTCTGTCCCATGGTCCAGTGTGCCCACCTCCACCTCTGCAAACAAGAAGACAGTAGGTCCCAGGAAAAATGACAGCCAACTCTACCACCATTATTATTTGGCCTGAAAGCGATTGAATTTCCTTGGCCTCCATCCCAGGTCCTTCTGGCCCTCTTTGATAAGAGCTTGATGATGATGATGATGAAGATAACAATGGTTACCAATTATCAAGTGCTAAAAAAAATTTTTTTTTTTTTAAGAAGTACCAGCCACTGTGCTTTTTTCTTTTAATGAGGATTACTTCATTTAATTCCTTAAACAACCCTAGAAGCAGCTATCATTACTACCACTTAACTGGTGAGAAAACTGAGGCTCAGCACATTAAGGTCACCTGGCCAGTACTGGACGAGCCAGGGTTGCACTTGAATGTGTCAGAGCGTACCACAATGTAGAGGCTGCCCTGCCTCTCACAATGTGCTACAACGCTGGCAAAAAGTGGCTGGGGGCTCAGAGGTGTGAAATTTGGAAATCACTTCAAAAATATAAATAGGAGGTTAGATAGCTGCAGGGCCTGATTACCCGATAAGCATGGTAGGCACGGGCTTACTAGTGCCTAGGTATGAATCTGTAGTGAACAATTTCACCGGTTTTTCACCACATCCTTTTTTCACCACGGGCTTACTTACTAACCTGTAGTGAACAATTTCACATGGGTTTCGCCACAGGCACCACTATAGGTTAGTAAGTGAATCCGTGCGTACCTTGCTTTAATGTGAATTAGTGCGTACCTTGCTTACTGGTTAATACACACCTAGGTAGTTGCCAAGCAAAAAGTTGGGAAAGTGATTGCTGAGAGTGTGTTGATTTGGCTGACACAGCCCAGCAAATTGTTGTCAAAAAAGAAAATGATAATAAAATAATCTGATAATGTTTATATTTTTAGTTTCCCAAGCACACAGTAAAATTCTGAGATTCTGGCAGTAACTTCCCCATCGGACCTAACGTGCTTTGCCCAGTTACTAGGTAAGTAGGGCACAAGCACTCATATTCATAAACATTAATCCAGGTTCCCTTCCCACCACTCATTTAGCATCTGGATTCACATTCCAGGGAAAGCTCTTCAAGGAGCCCCCTTTAAGGGCTCACTTCCCTGAGGACCACCATACTGAAACAACTCAGTGGTCATGAGGTCTTCCTTGACTAATATGAGGGCTCAGCCATCACTCACCCCTTCGTTCTACAAACATTTAGTAAGTGAACTCTCTGCACTGGACCTAGGCATTGCACATAAATAAACACGGTCTCCATGCTAATTTTATTTAAAATTAAGGTTTTAAACAAACCAGACCAGCTGACTCAGGGAACAGACAGAAGCTAGGGAAGATGAAAGATTTGTATCACTTTGCAGAAAGCTGACAGTAGAAAGGATCCAAATGCATCCCCCAAAGAGAAGCAGGAACCCCAAGGACTGACTTTGCCATCAGTTACTAAAGATGCTGAAACCTTCTCAGCAGTGGCATCACTAGGGTTGGTGTCACACAGTGCGGTAACTCATGGTGTCACTGCCATGCTAATTACCACAATATAGTAGCTAATAAAAAATACACCAGAAAATTTGACAAAATCAGTGACTACAAAAATGCCAGCAGCAACAAAAACAACATCCAGTGCTTGTAGCACGTGAAACGAAACCACGTGATTTGAAGCATCACTGTAATTGGGTAATAATGACAGCTCTGACCAGAGCGCAGTAGAAGGTTCAAAAAGTAAATCAGCATAGAGTTTTAGCCTTGTGTGTGTTGATACATGTAAGTTGGGCTTATGAAGAATGTTTTTGTAAACAGGGATATTTTTATAAAAAATAATGAATTTCTGCTGAAACACTGCACAGGAATTTTATAGACAGTCATTTTGGTGTCACCCCCTCTGACAGTGTCACCCAGTATGGTCTGCACGCCCGGCGCACCCCCTAGTGATGCCACTGTTTCTCAGGAATACATAGGACAGGTTGTCCGCCTGATTCTGCTTTCCTGAACAGACAGGGGAAAAAAATATCCCAAGGTATGTGGTCCATGGAAAACAGAAACCATGGGGGTTGTGGAGTCTCAGCTAGCACAGTTACAAGATCCTTCATGGTGAAGTAACTTTTCCTGCCTTATCCTTGACTTCTGTTAGCGGCAGTGGAAGGGAAGCCTAAGATGGGTAATATTTTCCATTACGTGGAATCCATGACTCAGTGGAGGTCACCAGGCAAACTCTCATTCCTTCCTCTGGGTTAAAGCATTACAGTTTCTGGTTAGAACCGAAATGTGTTCATCTGATTGCTGCCACAATAAAGACTTAGCCAACATTGCCTTTGTGATAAACTAACGTATCAAATCAATGACGTGTAGAACCTTGGGAATAGAACAGATGTTTTGAGGCCAAGGAGGAGAGAATTGGGCTGGTAAGCCAATGCCTGAGGCCATCATAGGGGCTCCAGGCAGCTGGGGTTGTGGAGAGAGTTTGAAAAGGAAAGAAGGGATCATGGCTGGAGGGATGAACCAGGTTCAGGTTATAAATATCACTCACTTTACAATTTTGCTTTGGAGCAAACACAACAGTCATTATGGTATGAAGTTAGATTTTGGATAATTTTGACTGATTTATATCAGCACAGATTTATTAAAGGATTCTGCACACTCTGTTCCAGAACCTAGACCTTGAAGGGAACTGAAAAAATCTTGAAGGCTGGAGTAAGGAGGAGTGGCTGCAACTGCCAGCAGGCCCCCTAATACTCATGGAGACTACATGCCCCAGCCTCCCTTGTTAAATGTGGCCATATGACTAGACCCTGATCAAGAGTAATGAGTGGAAGTGGAGGGTGCAGCTTCTCCGTAGGGCCTTCTGTTTCAGACGAGTTCTGCAGAAACAGATTCTGACACAAGGATTTGAATGCATTTTGTTTATTTGGGCATCGATTTCACGAAGCATCAGTAGGAGAGTGGGGAAATGTGTTAGTCTGGGTCTTCTGAGAAGTAGACGCCAAGATGGGATTACTTTTTCATTTTTGCTTTTTTATTGTGCTTTAGGTGAAAGTTTACATCTCAAGTTGATTACTCTTACAAAGATTTATACATATATTGTTATGTGACACTAACTGCAATCCCTATAATGTGACAGCACACTCCCCCTTTCCACCTCAGGTTTCCCGTGTCCATCCAACAAGCTCCTGATTTCTGTCTTCTCATCCTACCTCCAGATAGAAGCTGCCCATTTAGTCACATGTATCTGCTTGAAATAAGAAGCACATTCTTCACGAGTATTATTTTATGTTTTATAGTCCATTCTAATCTTTGTCTGAAGAGATGGTTTCCGCAATGGTTTTAGTTCTGGGTTATCAGAGCATCCGGGGGCCATGTCTTCGAGGATTCCTCCAGTCTCAGTCAGACCATTAAGTCTGGTCTTTTTACATGAATTTGAGCTCTGTACCACACTTTTCTCCTGCTCCATCAGGGACTCTCTTGTGTTCCCTGTCAGGGCTATCTTTGGTGGTAGCCAGGCGCCATCTGATTCTTCTGGTCTTGGGCTGGTGGAGTCTCTGGTTTATACAGCCTGTTTGTCTCTTGGGCTAATATTTCCAAGATGGAATTAAACACAAGGGTTTTATTAGAGGAAAAGTCTATGCGAGAGAAAATAGGGTAGGAGCTTGGACAAGCCTGGGAGAGCCATCGGACCCCATGTAAGTCTAGCCTGGGTGAAGGAGAGAGGGAGAGAATGACTTAGACTGCCAGGCTGACCAAGGAAAATTCAGCAACACCATCAAAAGACTCTCTGAGCCACAGCCAGCCACCAGGGGAGTCCCATAGCCTCTAGGAGTGGACCTGCCTTAGCATTCCTGCTGCTCTCAGCTGTTGACTTGGAGCAGCTCAAGGAAAACATGGCCATGGAACAGGGTTTCACAGTGCAGCAGTTGAGCCCTTGGTTAATTAGGGTTGCTGTGAGTTGGAACACTTAATTGTGCTCATGAGGAACCTTTACATAGATCAAGAGGCAAAGTTGTTCAGACAGAACAACGGGATACTGATTGGTTTAAAGTCAGGAAAGTTGTGTGCCAGAGTTGTATTCTTTCACCATACTTATTCACTCTGTATGCTGAGCAAATAACATGAGAAGTTGGACTATATGAAGAAGAATGGGGCATCAGGATTGGAGGAAGACTCATTAACAACCTGCATTATGCAGATGACACAACCTTGCTTGCTGAAAGTGAAGAGGACTTGAAGCACTTACTAATGAAGATCAAAGACCACAGCCTTCAGTGTGGATTGCCCCTCAACATAAAGAAAACAAAAATCCTCACAACTGGACCAATGAGCAACATCATGATACCCCCTGCCGTCGAGTCGATTCTGACTCATAGCAACCTTATAGGACATAGTAGAACCGCCCAATAGAGTTTCCAAGGAGCTCCTGGTGGATTCAAACTGCCGACCTCTTGGTTAGCAGCCGTAGCACTTAACCACTATGCCGCCAGGGTTTCCAACATCATGACAAACACTGAAAAGATTGAAGTTGTCAAGGATTTCATTTTACTTGGATCCACAATCAACACCCATGGAAGCAGCAGTCAAGAAATCAAAAGACGCATTGCATTGGGCAAATCTGCTGCAAAAGACCTCTTTAAAGTGTTGAAAAGCAAAGATGTCGCCTTGAAGACTGAGGCACACCCAACCCAAGCCATAGTGTTTTCAATCGCCTCATATGCAAGTAAAAATTGGGCAATGAAAAAGGAAGACCGAAGAAGAAACTGACACCTTTGAATTGTAATATTGGTGAAGAATATTGAATATACCATGGACTGCCAAAAGAATGAACAAATCTGTCTTGGAGGAAGTACACCTAGAATGCTCCTTAGAAGCAAGGATGGCGAGACTACAATTCACATGATTTGGACATGTTATTAGGAGGGTCCAGTCCCTGGAGAAGGACATCATGCTTGGTAAAGTAGAGGGTCGGTGACAAAGAGGAAGACTCTCAATGAGATGGATTGACACAGTGGCTGCAACAACGGGCTCAAGCATAACAATGATTGTGAGGATGGCACAGGCCCAGGCAGTGTTTCATTCTGTTGTGCATGGGGTCCCTATGAGCTGGAACTGACTAGACAGCACCTAACAACAATGACAACAATTATCAGGAATCACTCAACTCTTATGAGCCTCAGAAATTATCCAGTAATAACAACAGTGGTAATAGCCAACTGTTATTGACCAAGAAGCCAAGCACTTTTAATAGATTAATCCACTTAAACCACACAGCCACCCAATAATGTGGGTGATATTTTCTCACTTTGGAAATAAGAGAAAGTGAGGCAAAGAGCAGTTAAAACATTGCCCAAAGTCACAGGCAGTGAATATCAGATTCAAATGCAGGCAGTTTAACTCCAGGGCCAGGAATTCAATTCTCTGGATTCTAAAATGCTGAGATTTGCTCCAGAAAGAAATGTTTCTGCTACTGCAATACTCTTAGTGCTGGCCTTGTGATATAGAAGGACTTGACTGCTTCCTTATTCCATAACTATGCTCCCATCCTGCCTTCTCCCATTGACAGCTCTTCCTCTGGAAATTTACAGCCTTGTAAAGGACAAGATGATCTCCCTCTTCCTTGATCTACTTAATCTGATTAGACACAAATTGTAATGTCTTGATTCGGGGAACTTCCTGTTGCCAAATTAAGTCCCCTGAGATCTCTCACACAGTGAACTTGATTTATGAACTCCAGACTCTCTCTGTCCTTCATGATTTTCTTTATTGAAACCATGTGATGCCAACTCTCAAGCAAGAGAGAGCCAGTGATAAAATTTTGGTTTCCTGTGAATTCGGGGAGCATTGAGGTCACATGTTTCAAAGGCAGAGTAAATCACCTTGACTTTACTCACCAGGATAACAATTAGAAAAGGACAACTGGATGAACCCTGGGTTTTAATAGAACACCTGGCTTAGTATTGAAATGCTAATAAAATTATTTTATGACTTTTTCCAGTAATTTAGTATCTCATTTAGAAAATGTCCTATCTACTATGAATTTCTCCAACTGTGGTACATAGTGTACCTTCCGGGATTGTAATGAGAACAAATAAATCTACCATTTATCAAGCACTTACTAGGCTCCCAATGGAGCTCCTGGGTGGTGCAAACAGTTAGTGTTCAGCTGCTAACCAAAAGGTTAGAGGTTTGAGCCCACCCAGAGGTGTCTTGAAAGAAAGGCCTGGCAATCTACTTCTGAAAAATCAGCCATTGAAAATCCACAGTAAAACAATTGGTTTCTATTTACCAGGAGCAACAGAGGAAGAAGGAGAATGAGACATAGGAGGAGGAAATAGAATGCGTGGTTAATTGCCTCCATAAACTGCCTCCCTTGCCATGAGACCAGAACTGAATGGTGCCTGACTGCTGTTGCTATATGTTTTGATCAAAGAATCTATAGAAGAATCTTGATCAAAAGGGGGAATAACATAGAACAGAATTTCAAATTCTCATGGAATCCAGACTTTCTGGAGCAATTGAGGCTGGATGAACCCCTGAAAATATTGCTCTGAGATAATCTTTAAACCTTAAGACAAAATATCTGTTGAGGTATTCTTTAAATCAAACAATAACCAAAAACCAAACCAAACCAAACCCAGGGCCGTCGAGTCGATTCCGACTCATAGCGGCCCTATCTCATAGTGACCCTATAGGACAGAGTAGAACTGCCCCATAGAGTTTCCAAAGAGCGTCTGGCGGATTCGAACTGCTGATCCTTTGGTGAGCAGCCGTAGCACTTAACCACTATACCACCAGGGTTTCCAAAACAATAAAAAACAATAGGTTAGCTTAATTAGTAAAAAATGTTTGCCTTGAGTATTGTGCTTTTTTAAAGAACGATCTATGTGGAATCAAGCTGACAACACCAATTTGAAAGATTAGGTAGTAAGCTTAGGGGGGCAGTGAGTTTATGTTCATGGGAGAGGAACAACTCGGAAAAGGAGGGTGAGAATGGCTGTACAACTTGAAGAATTTAATCAATGTCACTGAATTGTACATGTGGGAATAGTTGAATTGGTATATGTTTTGCTGTGTATATTTTCAACAACAATTAAAAAAAAAAAAAGAACAAAAGAAAGAAAGCCCTATAGAGCACAGCTCTACTCTGATACACAGGAGTCACATGAGTAGAAATCAGCTCGAGAGCAAGTGGCTATGTTTCCAACACCATGCAAACAAACACCATCTAACTTTTTGTCCCCATTTTATGTATAAGGAAACTGACACTCAGGGAAGTCAAGTCACTTGTAGAAGACATCACAGGCAGAATAATGACTCCCCAAAGATTCCCATGTCTTAATCCCTGTAACCTGTGAATATGTTACCTTATGTAGAAAAGGAACTTTGCAGATGTAATTAAGGATCTTGAGAGGGGGAGATTATTCTGGATTATATGATGATGATTATAATCATAAAAAGTCCTTCTAAGGAAAAAGGGAGGCAGGAGAGTCAGAGAAGATCTGATGGAAGCAGAGGTCTAAATGATCTGATTGCTGACTTTGAAGATGGATGGGGGCTACAAGCCAAGGAATGCAGGCAGCCTTTAGAAGCTGGAAAAGGCAAGGAAATATAACCCAGAGGTAGTGCCGTCGAGTCGATTCTGACTCATAGTGTATTCTCCCCTAAATTTTCAAGAGGAATGCAACTCTGCCCATGTATTTTAAACTTCTGATCTCCAGAACTCTAAGATAATAAATCTGTGTTGTTTTAAACCACTAAGTTTGTGGAAATTTGTTACAGCAGTCATAGGAAACTACTAGACAAGGTCATGCAGACCTTGAATGGTAGGGACAGGATTTGAACCCATCTATCTTGTGGCGTAGTGGTTAAGAGCTCAGCTGCTAACCAAAAGGTCAGCAGTTCAAATCAACCAGCTGCTCTTGGAAACTCCATGGGACAGTTTTACTCTGTCCTATAGGGTCACTATGAGCTGGAATCGACTTGATGGTGATGAGTTTGGGTTTTTTGTTTGTTTGTTTGATCTGTGACTCCAGAGCCCTGGTAGCACAGAGCTCAGCTGCTAACCAAAAAGGTCGACAGTTCAAATCCACCAGCCACTCTTGGGAACCCTATGGGGCAGTACTACTCTGCCCTATAGGGGTGCTATGAGTCGGAATTGACTCGAAGGCAATGGTTTTTTTTTTGTTTGTTTTTTATCTGTGACTGCAGAGTCCATGCTCTTTATTTCTAGGCTAAATAGCCTTGTAATTTAAATAAGTGACTTAAAATATGATGATTTTCTATTAAAGCAAATATGATATTATGAAATAAGACGTAAAATCTAAAAGACGTTTTTAAGATAAAATATGAGATGTTAGAAAAACCCAGTGTCTTAGTCTGGGCTCTTCAGAGGAGCAAAACCAATGAAACATATATATATGAGAGAGAGAGAGATTTAATTCGAAGAAATAGTTCACACAGTCTTGGAGGCAGGCAAGGACCAAAATCCGTGGGCCAGGCATCAGGCTGATGGCTCTTCCTGAGTCACCTTTTTGCAGGGGCTGATGAACCTAAATTGGGAGATCAGACAGCAGGCTGCTGGCTCATGTCCCAAGAGCTCAGATGATGATGAGTGGGATGCAGCATTCAGAATGAGAGTGAGCCTTGCTGGAACATCCATTTATATACTAGAAGCAGGCCACACCCCCAGGGAAATAGCAAAGCCAGTAAAATGTATACATGTGTATAGAGAGAGATCTGTTATCAAGGAAATTGTTCATGCAGTTATAGAGGTTGGAAAGTCTCAAGTCCTTGGGTCAGACTGGAGGCTTCTCCTGAGTCACATAGCCACAGGGGCTGGGAAACCCAAGATCGGCTGGTCAGGCAGCAGGGCTCTGGCTCACAGGACACAAAAGCTGATGAATCCGAAGATCAGCAGGCAAAATGGCAGATAAGCTGCTAGCTCGGTTCCCGAGAACCAGAGGTCAGATGAACAGGAGCCAGCTGCAGGATCCAGCGTGAGCAAAACTCATGAGCCTTGACAGAAAGTCCACCTATATTGGATGCAGGTAACACCCACAAGGAAATTCCTTTCAACTTATTGGCTGCTCACAGCAGATTCCATCATGGAGGTGATCATATTATATCAGACCTCATCATGGAAGTGATTATATCATTATAACTGCCAAACTACATCATAACTGCCAAGCCACTTAGAATCATGGCCCAGCCAAGTTGACATACAACCTTAACAATCACACCACTCATAGGTATATATCCAAGAGATATAAGAGCAGTGACATGAATGGACATATGCACACCTATGTTCATTGCAACATTATTCACAATAGCAAAAAGATAGAAACAACTTAAGTGCCCATCAATGGATGAAAGAATAAACAAATGGTGGTACATACATACAATGGAATTCTAGGCAGCTATAAAGGATAATGAGGAGACCACAAAACATAACATGGATGAATCTGGAGGACATTATGCTGAGTGAAATAAGTCAATCACAAAATGACAAATATTATATGGTCTCACTTTTATAAAAAGTCAAGAATAGGTATACACACAGGAAGCAATGTTCTTTGATGGTTGTCAGGGATGGGAAGCGTAGGGAAGGGGAATCACTTTCCAGATGGTAGACACTTGTTATTTTTGGTGATGGGAAAGGCAATACCAAATATGGGTGAAGTCTGCATAAATTGACCATGGTCAATGAAGATACTAAGAAGTACACAAGGAAAAGGGACTATTTCAGTAAATGCTATAACATATACAATTTTGTAATAATAGTAATAACAACCAAAAAATATATGTGTGGTTCCATAGGTAGATATGTAGACATATATGTGTATAGGAAATCATATGCGAATATATGCACATGCATGTATAGGTGTATCTGTAGGCGTATGTATGGACATGTTTGTGTGTGCTGCATATATATTCATGTATATAACAAACCACATAGAAGGCAAAGTTACGGAGCCTTCCTGGACATGTCCAAACACACCTCAAGGGATTGGTTTACTGGGTTTGAAGACTTGAGACCGTAGTCTCATGGGACAACTCTGTCAATTGGCATAACATAGTTTATAAAGATGATATTCTATATCTTGGTTTGGTGAGTACAGCCTGGGATCTTAAAAGCTTGCAAGTGGCCATCTAAGATATAATTATTGGTATCTACTCATCTGGAACAAAAGAGAGTAAAGGAACCCAAAGACTCAAAGAAAAAAACTAATCCACAGGACTAATAGCCCACATGAACCATGGCCTCTTCTAGCCTGAGACCAGAAGAACTAGATAGTGCCCAGCTACCATTACCAATCATTATGACCAGGGACACAATAGAAGGTCCCGGATAGATTGGGAAAAAATGTAAAAGAAAATTCATATTCTTTAAAAAAAAGGCCAGGCTTACTGGTCTGATAGAGACTTCTCTTGTAGTCTGAAACTATCGTCCTAAAACAGCCTTTGAACTTGGAATTGAAGCCACTTCCAATTGTCACCTTTCAGCCAAATAATAGATTGGCTTGTAAAATAAACAATATCACCCATGAGTAATGTGTTTCCTTAAACCATCACCTCTATGAGACCAACGGTCAACATTTTTGCAAAAGCAAAGATGAGAAGAGAAGGGGGGCAGGGAAGCTAGATTAATGGAAACAGAACAGAATGGAAATAACAAGAATGCTGACACATTGTGAAAATTATAATCAATGTTACAGAACAATTTTTATGAAAATTGTTAAATGAGAACCTAATCTGCTGTGTAAACTTTCACCTAAAGCACAATTAAATATTTTTAAAAAAGAAGAAAGCTAATAGAGAATAGACAAGGATATGGTCAGGGAATTCACAGATGAGATCTTCAAAGTCACTGATAATTAGATACATGCAATTAAAACAATGGACATAACATAATACACTCATCAGAATAGGGGGAAAATAGAGACGTAATAAGTAATAATAAGTGTTGACAAGGTTGTGGGGAGATGGGAAATTTTGTGCCCTGCTGATGAGAGTATAAACTGGGCCAGTCATTCAGGAAACCTACCTGGTACATGCCTTAGGGAGTCCTCGGGTGATATAAAAGATTAATGTGCTCAGCTGCTAACCAAAAGGTTGGTGGTTCAAGTCTACCCAAAAGTGCCTTGGAAGAAAGGCCTGGTGATCTAGTTCCAAAAAATCAGCTACCGAAAGCCCTCTGGAGCGCAGTTCTACTCTAACACACAGGAGGTCATCATGAATTGGAATCAACTGGATGGCACCTTTTTTTTTTTTTTTGTATATATGCTCTAGACCCATTGAGCCCTCCCCTGGATAAAAACCCCAAAGACCCTGCTCACATGGGCTGTAAGGGGTAAGTATAAGGATGCTGGTGTCTGTGCAGTGGTGATTTGGAACTGGAGGCAATCTAGGTCCGTCGCTGGGGGAATGGGGAAAGTGGTGTCAATGTACGCCATGGCGTGCTCTGCGGCAGCTGGTGGCACGCTAGATGTGCAGCAATGTGAACGTACTTTAAGACATAGTGTTAAGTGAAAAAAGAAGCAGTAACTTCCATTGCACTAGGCCACCTACACAAAGTAGAACACAGACAATGCTACATATTTCACAAGGTAATATGTTTATCTAAGGGCTTTTATCAAACATTGAAGTGGTTGTCTGTGGGGAGAAGAGAGTAGAAGTGGGAATCAGGGATAAAAAAGAAAATAAATAAATTGAACAGGAGTGAGGACTCGCAGAGCACTGATGCTAAGATGCTGTAACCTGAGCTCTCTCTGCACCTAAAATCATAGTTAAAAAGAGGAGGACCCTTTTTTTTTTTTTTACAAAAAACCACACCAAACTACAGCAGCAGGTCCCCAGGTATAGCCATTTTAGTCCAGGTGTAGCACTTTGTTTTGGTAAGGGGACCTGGTGCCACAACAGTCAAGTGCTTGACTGCTAACCAAAAACTTGGTGGTTTGAACCCACCAGCTGCTCCACGGGAGAAAAACCTGGCGACCTGATTCCCTAAAGATTACAGTCTAGGAAACCCTATGAAGCAGCTCTATTCTGTCACATGAGGTCGCTATGAGTCGGAATCTACTCGATGGCATACATCAAGAAAAAGAACAGCGCTCGGGAAGGAAATGTGAAGGGCTGGCAGGTACGTAAGGTCATCTAATTCTGAAAAATACCCTTAGAGCTAGCAAGGATAGAAATAGGGTAACTGGTGTCCAGAAAAGCCCTCTTAAAGTAAATCCACTTCTGATGGGGACCAAAATGTCATTTCAAGTAGTGAGAAATAATTTGAATAGGGTCTTTTTAAGTTTGAAAAAAACGAAACTGAAAATTATGGACATAGGTTTTGTCTCGTATTTTGCACAATGATATTTTCACTGCAACCCTGATCACTGCTGTATTTGTAGTGTGCACAGCCAGTCACTGTGAGATGGTTATTTCTTGAATGAATAGATGAATGAATGAATGATGACCAGCTCTTAGAAAGAACAAAGATTGAATCATGTGTTAATTTTCCCTCATAACTGTCTACTATTTTTTTTTTTTAAACTGGTTTAACTCTGCTGAATTTTTCTTTAGTTTTTGCTGACTTTGCATCTGACTTTAGCAATTTCCCAACTTATCGAAGTCCTGCGTCTTGGCAGATTGTTGTGATTTCTCTTTGCAATTTATTTGCGTGGTGTTTGCATTGCAGGCAAAGACAGGGACGTGGAAACGGGAGCCAGTTTTGTAAGAGATCGTTCGGAGGTGAGTGCGTGATTCTTGTGTTCACTTTGGCTTTCCATGCAATCCTGATCCTCTGAAGACTCAGACACAGAATACCCAGACCAGAAAGATACTCTGTACTACCCCCACTTCGAAGACAGGAAAACTGAGAGGGTAAGTGGCTTGTCCAAAGTCACATGGCTTCAAAGTGGCAAACCACAGAAAGCACACTGAGAAGGAGACCAAAAGAGACCGGTCATATCTAATGAACTGCAAATGATATACAAGAATGGAGGTGAAGGTGGCAGGTGGAGTGTTGGCTCTTTGCTCACCATTATTAATAATAACAGTTTGTAATTATAGCTCTGAGAGGAGCCGTACTGGTTCAACAGTTAGCACTCGACACTAACTGGAAGGTTGACAGTTCAAACCCACCCAGGGGCTCCACGGTAAAAAGACCTGGCAATCTGCTTCTGTAAAGATTAACCAAAAACCAAAACCAAACCCATTGCTGTTGAGTGGATCCAGACTCATAGCAGCCCTCCAGGACAGAGTAGAACTGCCACCATGGGGTTTCCAAGGCTGTAATCTTTACAGAAGCAGACTGCCTCATCTTTCTCCCGTGGAGTGGCTGGTGGGTTCGAACTGCCAACCTTTCAGTTAGCAGCCACGTGCTTTAACCATCACCAGGGCTCCTCTCCATAAAGATTATGCCTGGAAAAACCTATGGGGGCAGTTCTACTCTGTCACATGGGGTCACCATGAGTCGGGATCAACTTGGCGGCTCCCAACAACAACAACACAATAATAGTTTTGGCCTTGTGCCCTAGTCAGAGTTCCCTAGAGAAAGAGAACCAGTAAGATGAGGAAATAAACAGACTTAATTTAAGGAATTGGCTCATATGGTTGTGTGGGCTGGTAAGTCCGAAACCTGTAGGTCAGGCGATAGGCTAGAGATTCCATTAGTCCTTTGTCCCAGAATCTGTAGGTCAGGCAGCAGCAGCTGACCCCAAAACCATTAAACAAATCTGGGTCTTGCCCT